>NW_027362761.1:1089263584-1090463584 GCF_046119375.1 Phyllobates terribilis | reverse complement strand
GTATTCAAGGTTCCTAAGAGCACAGTGGCCTCCATAATCCTTAAATAGAAGAAGTTTGGGACCACCAGAAGTCTTCCTAGACCTGGCCGTCCAGCCAAACTGAGCAATTGTGGGAGAAAAGCCTTGGTGAGAAAGGTAAAGAAGAACCTCAAGATCACAATGGCTGAGCTCCAGAGATGCAGTAGGGAGATGAGAGAAAGTTCCACAAAGTCAACTATCACTGCAGCCCTCCACCAGTCAGGCCTTTATGGCAGAGTGGCCCAACGGAAGCCTCTCCTCAGTGCAAGACATATGAAAGCCTGCATCGAGTTTGCTCAAAAACACATGAAGGACTCCCAGACTATGAGAAATAAGATTCTCTGGTCTGAGACGAAGATAAAACTTTTTGTTGATAATTCTAAGCGGTATGTGTGGAGAAAACCAGGCACTGCTCATCACCTGCCCAATACAATCCCAACAGTGAAACCAGGGAAAATTTGGGCCGAATGACCTCTTTAACTGGATTAGTAATATCAGCCTACAGTGGGCGAATTTCCTTCTGCTGATTATGAATAATAGGCAGTAGCCCACGATGATTTTTTATTTAATTCTGTAGTTTACACATAATGTACACTGCGGGTGCTGACTAAAACTCCCATCATTGTCGCCTGATCATGATCATCTTAGGGAGACAAGGCGTTAGATGATAGGTAACTATATCTGTATTTTTTATTTTTAATTCAATATGTATTTATTTGTTTTACTTTAAGAACAGGCCCTGGCTGATGACTACTTCCATCAGCGGCGCCTGCTCTCGCCGTTATTAGTGAAAGCAGGCATAGGCTGATCTGATGGGAGTAGTACACTCATCAGCCAACGCCTGTGACCCGCGGTAAGCTTTTTACCGTGGGTCATAGTCACAGCTGCGGGCTCACACTGACATCTGACAGCATGATCCTGCAGTGCTCTAACTGGTGGTAACGATGTTACCGCCGATCAGAGCTGCCAGTGTTTCTCATGCTGTCACACAGATGACATCATGAGAAACACAGACTTCCTGAGGATTGCTAGAGAGGCAAATCAGAACACTCGATTGACTGCAAAAGACCTTCAGAAAGATTTATCAGACCCTGGACTTGTGGTACATTGTTCTACTTTTCGGAGACACGTGCACAAATATGGCCTTCATGGAAGAGCCATGAGAAGAAAACCTCTCCCGCATCTGACGCGCCCCCTGGGCCTGTGCTGTGCAGGGGATACCCGGAGCCGGATCGCTGGGGGTTGTAGTCCTCCGTGGCTGTGACCCGGTCCTTGCCCAGGGCGGTCAAACCAATGGCAGTCTGAGTGTGATAACAAATGTCCGACTACGCCACCCGTGGATTGCGGTCAGTGGGGACCGCCGCTGCGCTGCAGACCGCTGAGGCTGATGTTGTATGCGCAGCCAAGTATGGGATAACTCCCCACGGGAGAAGTATTGCCTCAGGGCAGCTAGTGTGGATGATGAGAGTGATGGTGTGAGCGTCCCAGTATTAATGGTGCTGGTGCGGCGATGAAACACAGAGACGTGTGGTGCAGTTAAGGGTCTTTTCTGATGGTATAACGCAGACCCTCCCGGGAGTTCTGGCTAGCAGTAGAGGCCTGGTCAGTCTGAGAGCTAGCAGGATCTCCCCTTGGCCAGGTGGAGTTGTAGGCCTCCCCGTCTCTCTGCACTCTTTCCTGGCTACCTTGCTGTGTGCGGGTAGAAGTAGCCCACGTCCCTGAGTATACCGTGTGGTGCTCACCCGTATGGCCGGTGACTTGGGGCCTT
The DNA here is from genome assembly GCF_046119375.1 of Phyllobates terribilis. Lineage (NCBI taxonomy): Eukaryota > Metazoa > Chordata > Amphibia > Anura > Dendrobatidae > Phyllobates > Phyllobates terribilis. The sequence goes on along the minus strand of NW_027362761.1, from coordinate 1,090,461,798 downwards.
CCGTTAGCCTCCGCTTCACGATGGCAGTGCTGTTCCCTTGCTTGTGACCGTGCCTCTGGGCTTCTATGGCCAGAGGACATGGAATCCCCTGCCGGTTGGATTCTGCTGCTGGACCTGGATGTCCACACAGCCTCGGACTCCGTGTCCGGGTTTAGTATCTTTAGCCAAGGCGAGCTTTCTAGCTTCCAGCCTCTGGCACTCGCTCCTGCTCCTACAGAGCTTCTAGTTCTCGCTTTCCCTCTCCAGGCTCTGACTCTCAGACTCTGTCTGTCCTAATCCCGCCCCAGACCCAGTTTATAAGGGCAGATTCCTCCCCTCCCAGGTCTGGGCGGGCAGTGTTGCATGCTTAGGGCTCCTGACCAGAGAAACCTCCCACTTGCTCTCAGACATAATATTTCTATTACTGTGGCAACCAGACCCCTGGGGTGCCACACATCCTTATCATAAAAATCAGCATCAGAAGTATGCAAAAGAACATCTAAACAAGTCGGATGCATTTTGGAAACAAGTACTGTGGAAAATAATATCTCGCCAATCATTAAGCATGGGGGTGGATGAATCATTGCTTTGGGGTTGTGTTGCAGCCAATGGCACGGGGAACATTTAACGGGTAGAGGGAAGAATAGATTCAATGAAATTTCAGTATAATCTCTTTTTATTGAAATAGAAATAGACATTAACATATACAACATACATTAATAAATGCCGGTGTTTAGTCATCATGGCGATCAAAATAACATATTCTCTATCACTTCTCTGATAAGACTCGTACACCTCTTATCTAATAATGTAAATGACTCGCCCCCTGGGCCGTGGGGCTCTCGGAGTCGGGCAACAGGGCAATAATGGGGGTAGTAGTGGCAACCCGGTCCGTGGCTCAGGGTGGTCAGACCAAATGTTGTGGCAGTCTATTTATATGGTTTTGCAATGTCCGACTACGCCACCAGTGGATTGCGGCTATTATGAACCGCCGCTGCAAGGCAGTCCCCTGAGGCTGATGGTGTGTGCAGCTGAGATAGTATAACTCCCCACGGGAAGAGTGTAGCCTCAGGTCAGTGTAGTAGATGGTGGGGGTGATGGTGCAGGGAGTCCCAGTACCGTTAGTGCTGGCAAAGTAAGAAGCACAAAGACAACATGTTGCAGTCCAGGGTCTTTTACTCACAGTTCGTATACTCCAAGCCACTTCTGTACAGGTAGTGACTGCCCAAGCCGTGCCACGTCCACCAGGTGAGGGGCTCGGTCAACTCCCAGGCAATTCAGGAGCATGGCACAGGACCCCCTTCTGTCCTTTCTCTGGCTCGTGCCCCACCAGTGACCAAACTTCTGTCCAGCTGTCGCGGATTTATGCGGGAAAACGTGGGCCCCGTTTCCCGCTATCCTATATGGTGCCTTCCTAGCAGGTTTAATGAGGGGTCGCACCAATATATGATCACGACCTCCGGTTCTTGGCTGAGGATTATTTGCCTCCACCAACTTGGGATCCGGTACCCTTTCCTTGCCTGACCCGTCACCCGTAATTTCCTGGGTCCTTAGGGTCCCTTCTTCCTTTGTGTTCCTGGGCCTTTCTCTTCGGTTCCTTTCTCTTTCTGTTCTGTTCCTTTCTTTCTCTCCCTCTCGCCCTGCCCGTGTCCTAGGCCTGGCTCTGCTCCCCTCCTCCTCCACTCTCACTTCCTCCTCACAGACTCAACTTCTCTCTACTCTTTTAGAACTAAGATGGTGCCCACCTTATATACCTCCTCCTCTGTGTCTGAGCCCAGGTGACCTGCAACCAATGAGCTCCTTCCTATGCCCAGAAACCAGCCCCTATCTGCTCCCACATCACTAGGGTTCCCCCCCCTCCACTCCAGCCAGGGACATAGTCAGTCGTGCTCGCATACTAATGGGAGCACCGTAGAGCTGTCCCCCGGAAATGAGGAGTGTATATGTGTGCAGCTAACTGAGCCCTGGTCCATACTCCAACCTTACCCGGGAGTGGAATACCACACCTCTGGCAGAGGTGCAATATCCCTGTAGCGGCCGAACCCTCGGGGCGCTACATAAACATTACTTTTAATCATATCCAACAGTGCAGACAACTACATAAATCAACAATACAACAGTAAAAAAACAAAAAGAGAAAAAAGAAAAAAAAGAAGGGGTGGTGAGGGGGGAAGAGGAAAAAGAGAAAGAAAGATAAGAAAGGAGGGTAGGATTAGGAAATTGAAGAGGAGAAGGAGAACATAAACTAAGGCTCATTTTTAGACTCTCTAATTAGTTCCCAACACCAACCCATATCCAATTCACCAATTTATCAGTCTCTCACTCAAACAGCCTGTGAAACTCCGATGAGTCCTGAAACAGAATCCAGACACTCCAGATCTTCCTGAATTTATCAGCACATCCATTAAAGTCAGCAGAAAGTTCCTCCATTCTGCAGATATTAAACATTTCATTTTTTTGAGATCCTTTTGATGAGGGCAGGATAGAAAGCCGAGCTTTCTCAGGACGATTTTTGACCCTACTTCCGGTTATTAGATTATAATTGGAAAATATTTTTTCCAACAAAGGTTTGATCTTACTACACTCCCACCATATGTGAAGCATAGATCCCTTTTCCACTTTACATCGCCAACATAAGTCTGAGGCTGCCGGAAATATGGTGTGAAGTTTTAGTGGATACTGGTACCATCTTGCCATAATTTTGAAATTTTTCTCCTGCGCATAACATGTGACCGACATTTTGTGTGTAAACAAGAATCCTTTTCCCCAATCTGTTGAAGATATGACTACCCCCAATTCTTGTTCTCACATGTGTTGAAATTGTAACTTTCCTGAGATACTTTCCCTAATCAAATAATTATAAAGCAGCGATATTATATGATTGGGGGGAGATTCCTGTAAGAATAACCTCTTAAAAGAAGATGGCATACACTGGAATGGGGTGCCAACCTCCGAGAAAACAAGAATGATTGCAACTGTAAGTATTGCATCCACAGCAATGTTCTAGACAGAGACCTATCCTGTAGTGTATTTTACCATTTTCTAATATATGTAGGAGGCGAGTGTCCTCCATAGCTCTCCATCCCAAGAAAGATTCTCTCAGATATCCAGGAGGAAAGGAAACATTAGAGAAAACATTAGAGAAAAGTGGCGTAAGAGGGCTGAATGTTCTAGAGGGATGGTATTTTTTCATAGTTGCATGCCAAATTTTTATTGTTCCTCTAGTCAATTCTATCAAGCCTCCTATCGAGAAAACATCAGAGGCAAAAAGCCAAGGAAGGTGCTTCAAAGGAACACCCACCCCTTCCTGCTCAATAGTGACCCATTGTTTTGTCAGAGAGTTGACATGCCAGTCTATAAAGTGACCTAAAACAGAAGCTTGAAAGTATATTTTAAAGTTCGGAAATCCAGCTCCACTGGCTATTTAGGGCGGTTTAATGTCTGCATACTTATCCTGGGTCTATATTTACCCCACACAAACCTGATTAATGCTGTACGTAGTTTGCTGAAGAAGCTGCATGGCGAGAAATGGGAACAGTTTGAAAAATGTATAAAAAGCGGGGCAATATATCGGTTTTTACTGCGTTCATTTTACCAAACCAGGATAGTCTCAGTTTACTGTAATTCAGTAGGTCTTTATATGTACGATCCAAAAGCGATTGGTAATTTAGTGCAAAAAGTTTTGAAAAGTCAGGAGAAATGAGCACGCCTAAGTATTTTATCGCTTCTGACTTCCATTTAAAAGGGAAGTTATCCATTACATGTTCAACTTCTCTCTGTGACAGCGATAAATTTAATGCCTCCGATTTTGAATAATTAACTTTAAAATTACTCAGGATCTATCAAACTCCTTCATTAAAGCAGGAAGAGATGTCTGAGGCTGAGACACATAGAGGAGAAGGACATCTGCATATAATGCTGTCTTATATGTGATGCGACCCCTGGGCCGTGGGGTACTCGGCAGCCGGGCCTCTGGTTGCTGGGGGATATCACGGTTGCTGGCCCGGTCCATGACCCAGGGCGGTCAGTAAAAGGGGGGATACTTTATAGGGGATTTAAGAAAGCGTTCGTGACGCCACCTGTGGATTGCGGCTAGAGGGAGCCGCCGCAGCGGAGCAGTCCTCTGGAGCTGGTGTTACGGCAGCAGGGATGGTGTGGCTCTCCACAGGTAGAGGTAGCTCCAGGGCAGCATGGGGTGTAATGGTGGTGGTGCAGGGGAGAGAGACGGCAGGACGGTCCCGGAGGAAAGACGGACTCTCACACGGGGGTAAGCTTCAGTTCCTTTACTGGTGATGTTGCAGGCACGGTCCAGGGTACTCCAGGCGAAGGGCACACTTTTGGACTCTCCCCAGTGAGCGGGTATAGGGCCTCCTGATCCGTTGCTTTATTCTCTAAGCTTCTGACCTGCCTGGAGCTAGGCCTAGCTTGGTTACTGTCTCTCTTTGCACCTGCTGACCTGGTGGTATGGCCTTCTCTTTGGAGATCACTCTGCCTGGACGCTGGGACCTCCGTGACTCCTAGCCCTGGTACTGTAAGCAGCGTTTGGTGAACCTGGGACCTGTAGTCCTCCAGGGGTTCCGGTTGTTCCTACTGGGTATAAAGGGTCCCTGTAGGCACGGACCCGGTGTCCGGTATATATATATCTGCCCCCTCCCTACTTCTTCCTTCTCCTCTCGCCTTCGGCCACACTCAAGGCCCTCACACGTGCTGTAGACCTTGGTTCGCCTAAGCACAGCAGCCAGCGTGCTGCTCTCTTCACTGCTTTCTGAGCGTCAGCACGCTCTCTGCTCAACTCTGAGCTGTGTTCCTCTCTGTGTCTGAACACTAAACTGAGCTGCCTAGCTCCACCCTCCCTATATATATCCCTAACGGGCTCCCTCTGCTGGTCTGAGGTGGTAAGGTGGAGGTGCGTGAATGTGTGAGGGCCTCTTGTGGAGAAGTCCATCCATGCACCTTTCTGGGTTCTGTGACACCAATGTGCAGCAGGGTGCCACATTCCCCCCTAATAAAACTCAGTACTTCTGGACTGAAGCATTTTTCTCAAACAGGTTTAAACAATAACATTTCTTCTCTTTATGGGAGGCACTTTCCTTGAACGTTGCAGGTGACATTATAATACAATAATTGCAACTATAAATAACAATAAAGTTACAGTCAGTCCCGTAACTTGGTGTCCATTTCACCGAAGAAAGAACATGAGGGACCCGCCTGAAAACCCTCAATGTAGGCTCTGGGCGTGGCTACAGGGCATGGGTGATCCAGGTGCTGGACCACGTCTTCGGCCACGCCAAATGGGTTTTTGTTCCGTGGTCTAATAAGGGGCACTCCAGGGAGCGCAACTATGTACATGACAGTTTTTGGGCTGCTCACAGTCCTCAGCCACTGAGTCCTTTATATATACCCTTACGGGTAACCAAATAAACACATATATTTCAGTTTATACAATAAACATGATGCAATATCCTACTGGGTAACTATTTATACTGCAGGTATTTCTCTATTTACTCCCTATACCTGACAGGGGTCTGGCCTTTTCTGCTACGTGATGACCTACGTAGTACGGGGATGCGTGTAGTGTGGATGCTTGTGTAATTTCCCGCTCTATGGGTTGGTGGACTGCAAGACTGCCTTAACCTCTCTACGGGACTGGCAAGTACACTGCTTACTGGGCCTTCTGGCTCTGCTTCTACCGGTGATCCTTCTTCAAGGGATTCTTCCTGAGCAGGCTCTTCTGGGGCACTTACAGGTTCTACTTGCAATGGAGGGTCTTCTGGCTGTTGGTAGAAGTGTAACACAGGTATTATTACCGCTCCATCCAGTTGAGGCCAATCTGCCGGGAAATCTCCTAAGACAGTATGGAGTACTTCTTCTTTATGCTCCTCCGGTACGGTGAGAGGCACTTCCTCCTGGGGCTTCAGCGGACTTGGGCACAACTTCAGATGGTCTCTTGATACCGTTGCAGTTGTTCTTCCTCCGTCTTTGCTAATTAGACAGGTTTTCCTATTGTCGAACCTGGAATTCAACACAGTGTAAGGTTCCCTTTCCCACTGGTCGTCAAGTTTGTGGCTTCTTCTCTTTCGTTTCAACACAACTTCTCCAGGTGTCAAGGGTTCGGCTGGTGCACTCTTGTTGTACTGTGCTTCCTGCTTATCTCTCACCCTACTTACACTGTTTTCGACACAGGCCTGTACTCTCTTGTACTGCTCCTGTCGAGTCGCATCCCAGTCTTCAGTGGACATATCTGCTTCCGGCTCTACCACTCCAAGCTCCAGGTCCATGGGCAACTTTCCGTGTCTTGCTCTCATGAGGTACGCTGGAGTACAATTGGTGGAACTCACAGGTATGTGATTGTACAGATCTACCAGGTCAGGTAGTTTGTCTGGCCACTGGTTTCTTTCCTCTAGAGGTAAGGTCTTCAACAGGTCGATGACTATGTTATTCATCTTTTCACATAACCCATTGGTTTGGGGGTGGTACGGTGTAGTCTGGATCTTCTTACACCTGTACAGATGGCAAAACTCTTTGAACATCTCGGCTTCAAAGGCAGGGCCTTGATCCATCAGCACTTTATCCGGGTATCCATGGGGCCTGCAGAAGTATGTTTGAAATGTCCTTGCTGCTGTTTCTGCCATCAGATCCTTGATGGGGGCTACCACCAGGAACCAGGAGTAGTGATCCACCATGGTCAGGGCATACGAGTAGCCTGACCTGCTGGGTGACAAATTGACGTGATCCAGGGCAACGATCTCCAGGGGCTGGGTTGTCTTTATGGACTGCAGGGGTGCCTTCTGGCTGCTGTAGTCTTTTCTTCTGAGACTACAGGGTCCAAAATCCCAGCACCACCTCTCTATGGAGCTTCGCATTCCAACCCAGTAAAACCGACTCTTCGGGAGAGTTTCCAGCTTTTTCCAGCCAAAGTGCAATGCTTGATCATGGTAGACCTCCAATACCATCTGGATGTCTGTCCTGGGCACTACGATCTGCCATACCATCTCATGGGTCCTGGGGTTAACATACTTTCGGCACAGTTTCTCTCTATAGATGAACAGCCGGCTTCTCTCATTCCACAGTTGCTTGGCTTGTGGAGACGCGTCCTTCTCCAGAGAGGAACCTTCCTGGGTTATCAGTTCTATGATATGGCTGACAACCGGGTCGCTGTCCTGGGTCTCCTTCCAACTGTGGTGAGGTAAAGGGTTTAGTGTGTTACCACGATACCTCCTGGAGGTGCGCTGCTCGTGGACCATCCCATTTCTATGGAAGGCAGGTAGCTCAAGCTCCTGCAGGTCATCCACTTCTTCTTCAGTGTCCGACTGGTGAGGCTTGTGGCCTGCCCGATACTTGATGGTGAACTGATAGTTTGACAGACGGGCCATCCAACGCTGTTCCATGGCTCCCAACTTAGCTGTCTCTAGATGTGTCAAGGGGTTGTTGTCAGTGTAAGCCGTAAACTTACTGGAGGCCAAGTAGTGCTTGAATCGTTCAGTGATGGCCCAGACCAAGACCAGGAGCTCCAACTTGAAGGAGCTATAGTTTTCTGGATTCCTCTCGGTAGGGCGGAGCTTCCTGCTGGCATAGGCAATCAACTTCTCTTTGCCATACTGCTTCTGGCTTAACACAGCTCCTAGTCCCTCATTGCTGGCATCAGTGTACAGCAGGAATGGTTGGCTGTAGTCAGGGTAGGTCAGGATTTCTTTGCCAGTCAGGATCTCTTTCATCACTGCAAAGGACTCAGCCTGCTCTTTACCCCACTGGAAGGGGGGGTTCTTGCCTCTGTTGGACGGTATTACCAGGAGATCTTGCAAAGGTGCTGCCTTCTTGGTGTAGTCCTTTACAAACCTCCGGTAATACCCAACCAGTCCCAGGAACTGACGTACCTCCTTGAGATTCTTCGGCTCCGGCCATTTCTGGATGGCAGTGACCTTCTCCGGGTCTGGTGCTACTCCTTCTGGACTGACGATGTGCCCCAGGTACTGAACCTTCCGTTTGAGCAGGTGGCACTTGGAAGGCTTCAATTTCATCCCATACCGGGACAATGCTTCAAATACCTCCACCAGGTGCTTCAAATGGTCCTCATACATCTTGGAGTACACTATCACGTCATCCAGGTATAGCAGCACGGTATCGAAGTTACGGTGTCCCAAACAGCACTCCATCAATCTCTGGAACGTTCCAGGGGCGTTGCAGAGTCCGAAAGGCATACTGTTGAACTCGCAGAGTCCCATCGGGGTAGTGAAGGCCGTCTTCTCCCGGTCCTCCTCAACAACTGCTACTTGGCAGTACCCACTATTGAGGTCAAGGGTAGAGAAGTAATTTGCAGGCTTTAATGCAGCCAGGGATTCCTCTATACGGGGCAAAGGGTATGCATCTTTATGTGTTATGCGATTTACCTGTCTGTAATCTACACACATCCTCATGCTTCCATCATTTTTCCTGACCAGGACTAGGGGAGCTGCACACGGGCTACAGCTATCTCTTATTACCCCTGCCTTCCTCATGTCATGCAACATTTCCTTCGCTTTCTGGTAGTGTGCTGGTGGGATTGGCCTGTAACGTTCTTTGATGGTTGGATGGTCATCTGTGGGTATATAGCGTTGTACCCCTTTAATCCTCCCGAAATCAAGTGGGTGTTTGCTGAATACCTGCTCGTATTCCTGGACCACCCTGTATACACCTTGTTTTTTATGGACTGGAGTGGCATCAGTCCCAACATGGAGCTGTTGACACCAATCCTCCAACTGAGCTTCGGAGTCATTGTCCACCACTGTATCTGGTGGGGTCAAGGATTTCACTGTGTGTATGGCGTTGTTATCGTTGTTATCCACAGTATACAACCTGGCGACAGTGGCATATCTTGGTAATTTAACTTCATCCTCCCCATAATTTAGGAGTCGTACGGGTACCCTCCCATTGCGTACATCAACCACCCCTCTGGCAGTTAAGAGTGTAGGCCTGTGCTCCGAACTAATGGGCTCCACTACTGCCTGATAGTTCTGTCCTTTGAGACCTATTGCTGCTCTACACCAAATCAGCATTTCACTCATCGGGGGAATCATAATGGGTATCGGGTCTGTGACCCGTACATTAGCAATTTCACCACCTGATAGCTTTACCTGTTGCTGGTACATAAGGGCTCGGATCTCTTTCTGGAGCACCCTCCTCTGCCCTGGTTTGGCGGTGTCAGCAATCTGTTGGAGCAAAAACAACACTTCTCCCAAACAGTTACCGACAATATTCGTACCAAGTATAATATACAAGTCTGTATCACCAGGATTAAACTCCACTACAATCAGCCCTTGGTCCTTTAGTTCCACTCTCCCCACCTTCACTGTCACATTCTTAACCCCTACTAGGTTAAGAGAAAGGCCGTTAGAGGCATACACAGAGAGGTTCGGGGCTGGCGGCTGGAGTTCGTCTAAGGACCAGAACCTTTTGTAGAGGACATCAGGCATGATGGTTACCTGAGATCCAGTGTCCAGCAGGGAAGGTGTCGCGATGCCATCCAGCACAATGGACAGGAAAGGTCTTCCTCCCACGAACCGATGGTACCAGTTTGATGGGCCTGCTTGATTTACTCCTGGGTGTCGGCCCTCGGCCCAATGGTTTGCTTGTTTAAAGGACAGTTCCGCTCTGTGTGGCCTGCCTTCTGGCAGCGGTAGCAGATGAACTCGCCTGGAGGGCGACGTTGGTCGTTGGTCCTCCCATGGGGTGGCGTTGTCCTCCTCTGGGGTGGCGTTGTCCTCATACGGGGTGGCGTTGTCCTCCTTCTTCTTCTCATCCAGGGGACATCCTCAGGGCTGTCGGCGAGTAGTATCCTTCCTTCCGGCTCGGGCTCATCCTGTAGCTACAGGGTGCTGAGGACAGTGGCCAGGGTTTTACTTAACTGGCGCACTTCATAGCGCAGGCTGTCCAGCTCGCTAGGTGGCACTGTTTGCATCTTTGTTTCCACCGTTAGTGAAGGAGCAGTGGGTGCTGCGGGCACTGGGGTGGCCCCACCCTGGTAACGCTGGATAGCAGTATCTGATGTTTCCAGGGGCTGCAGACCCTTTATAGCCTCGTCCTTAAGGGACGAACCTGTTTCAGGGCCCGCAGGGCTTCCTGTAAGCGCCAGGCATAGTCCCGGACACTGTCCTCAGGTTTCTGGACACAGTGGTAGAACCTCATCCGGAGGTCTGTCTCAGTGCGGTTTTCAAACACAGTTTGCAGTCTCTTAAAGATGATGAATACTGATTCCGAGTCTGTGGCTGGCTAGGTTTCAATTTCCCGCTCTGCGGCACGAGTCAATTGTCCCAGCACAACAGCAGCTCTCTGTTTACCGGTGATAGAATACATGTCTAGCACACCGCATATTTTCCTCTTGAATCCGGACAGGGTGTCCGGTTTTCCATTATACTGGGGAAGCCATTTCTGTTAGAACCCTTCTGTTTGTTTTTGTTTCTATCTTGTGTTTTGCGGTCACGTGACCATCTTCCTATATATTCCAGCTACGCCCTTCGGGCCTTGCTGGACTTCAGTGTTGATTTGACTGTCTCTCTAGCCAGGTGCTTTTGTGCCTATCTATCTCTAGTTTGCTTGGTCCTCTGGACCTCTAGTACTTTTGTCAGTTTTTATTTTGCTACAGGAAGATGGCGGACAATGGCGAGAAATCTCGGGAATGGCGGGAAAACTTCACCACAGTGAGTATTACAGTCTCTTAAGGCGCACAGTACCCGGTGGCAACGGGCATGGAATCCTGTTCGTGACGCCAAGGCTGATGCGCCCCCTGGGCCGTGGGGTACTCAGCAGCCGGGCCTCTGGTTGCTGGGGGATATCACGGTAGCTGGCCCGGTCCGTGACCCAGGGCGGTCAGTAAAAGGGAGGATACTTTATAGGGGATTTAAGAAAGTGTTTGTGACGCCACCTGTGGATTGCGGCTAGAGGGAGCCACCGCTGTGGAGCAGTCCTCTGGAGCTGGTGTTACGGCAGCAGGGATGGTGTGGCTCTCCACAGGTAGAGGTTGCTCCAGGGCAGCGTGGGGTGTAATGGTGATGGACCAGGGGAGAGAGACGGCAGGATGGTCCTGGAGGAAAGAAGGACACTCACACGGGAGTAAGCTTCAGTACCTTTACTGGTGATGTTGCAGGCACGGTCCAGGGTACTCCAAGCGAAGGGCACACTTTTTTACTCTCCCCAGTCAGCGGGTATAGGGCCTCCTGATCCGTTGCTTTATTCTCTAAGCTTCTGACCTGCCTGGAGCTAGGTCTAGCTTGGTTACTGTCTCTCTTTGCACCTGCTGACCTGGTGGTAAGGCCTTTTCTTTGGAGATCACTCTCCCTGGATGCTGGGACCTCCGTGACTCCTAGCCCTGGTACTGTAATCAGCGTTTGGTGAACCTGGGACCTGTAGTCCTCCAGGGGTTCCGGTTGTTCCTACTGGGTATAAAGGGTCCCGGTAGACGCGGACCCGGTGTCCGATATATATATATCGGGGTGAGCCTGGTATGCTCCTCTGCCCCCTCACTACTTCTTCCTTCTCCTCTCGCCTTTGGCCACACTCAAGGCCCTCACACATGCTGTAGCCCTTGACTCGCCTAAGCACAGCAGCCAGCATGCTGCTCTCTGAGCGTCAGCACGCTCTCTGCTCAACTCTGAGCTGTGTTCCTCTCTGTGTCTGTGACTCGCCCAGGGGAATGGGGATGACTCGGTACCCGTGCCTTTAGCCTGGCCTTTAGGGATGTCGCGGTGGTCGGCTCCGGGGCCCTTACCCTGGGGTCGCTCCTTAAAAAGGGTGGATATTTGTTAATTTTAAGATAGAGTTTGTGATGCCACCTGTGGCTTCTGGTGAGGATCACCAGCGCTGCGCAGTCCACTGAGGCCGTTGATAAGGCAGCTCGATGGTATAGCTCCCCACAGGTGGAGATAGGCCTCAGGGCAGTGTATGACGGGGAATGCAGGACAGGCGAGACCGAGCCAGGTCAGAGCAAGAACAGGGACAGACACGATAGTCACTTCAGTACATTTTACTGATGGAAATTCATGCACATCCCGGAGCGCTGTAGGGTGAAGGGTGCATGTCAGGATCCTCCCCAATGAGCGTTTTTTGGGCCTCCTGCTTCTTGCCTCTGCGTAGTAAGTTTCTGACCTGCCTGGAGCTAGGCCTAACTTTGTCTCTGTCCTGCGCTGGCTGACCTTGTGGTAGGGCCTTTTCTTGGATTACACGCACCTTAGCTGCGGGCCTATGTGTCTCCTGGCTCTGTTATGTATCAGCACTTTAGCGATCCTGGGACTTGTAGTTCTCCAGGGATTCCGGTTTATCTTACTGGGTCGTGGAGATCCCGGTAAGCTTCGGACCTGGTGTCCGGTAACCGCTTCGGGGTGAGCCAATTAAGCTCCTCTGCCCCCTATGTGCTAACTCTCTACTCGCCTTCGGCCTACTCGGGCCCTCACTAGGCTACTCACACTAACGGCAGCTTGCCGCGCTTCACCGATCTTATGGCGCCAGCACGCCTAAAGCTCACCACTCTGAGCTACAACTGAGTCTGGATCTGGATAAGCTCCACTGCAGGATAGCAATTGCAGGAGCTGGAACAGGCTTTTTTTCCTCTGAGGTAACTCCTCTCAGGCTGTACTGGACTCACTGCTAAACCAGAATAGACTAACTCTGACTAACTGCCGCCTGGCTCCACCTTCCCTATTTATCTATCCCTAACGGGCTCCCTCTGGTGGTCTGAGGTGGAAGGTGGAGATGTGTGAATGGTTATGGGGGCCTCTTGTGGAGGAATCCTTCAATACACCCTTCTAGGATCTGTGATACCAAGCACAGCTGGGCATCACATTTGAACACTAAACTGAGCTGCCTAGCTCCACCCTACCTATACATATCCCTAATGGGCTCCCTCTGCTGGTCTGAGGTGGTAGGGTGGAGGTGTGTGAATGTGTGAGGGCCTCTTGTGGAGAAGTCCATCCATGCACCCTTCTGGGTTCTGTGGCAAGAATGCACAGCAGAGCGCCACATATGTCCTGGTACCTATTTTAACCCCATGAATATTGCTGTTTTTCCTTATTGCATTGACCAAGAGTTCCATCACTATCACGTACAGAAGGGGGGACAGAGGGCACCCTTGTCTAGTCCCGTTTCGTATCGTAAAAGGTAAGGACAAGGTTCCATTGACCCTAACTCTAGCAGTAGGGCCAGAGTACAGGGAAAAAATTAACTGTAAAAATTGTGGTCCAATGCCTATTTGACATAATGCCTCCTTCATAAACCCCCAATGAACCCTGTCAAAGGCCTTCTCTGCATCAACAGATAAAAGGCACATATATATGGAGCGACTTTTAGCTTTAGAGATTAGCAACATGCTCATAATAGTGTTGTCTCTTGCCTCTCGGCCCTGAATAAATCCAACTTGATCCTACTTGATCAGTATTTATAAGAGAGGGCAACAATGGGGTAAGTCTTTCTGTTAGTATTTTTGAGAGTATTTTAATGTCCACATTTATTAATGATATGGGTCTATAATTAGCTGTGATTGTAAGATCCTTACCTGGTTTAGGGAGAACGTTAATATGAGCTTCCAATGATTGGGGGACAAAACATGTCTTATCATTTAATGAATTAAAGATTTTGTTCATAACAGGGGATAGCTGAGTTTTAAGGGACTTATAGAATGCTGGAGTAAATACGTCTGGGCCAGGACTTTTACCAGATGGTGTAGATTGAATTGCAAGATTGACCTCCTGCTCTGTAATGTCCTTTTCCAGTGCCTCAGAAACATGACTATCTAAAGAGGGTAAAGAAGTATCTTGTATGTACTCCTTAATTCGGATAGATAGGTCAGAAGGGGAGAGATCAGAGTATTGCCTTTTAATATTGTACATCTTCTCATAGTTTGAGCGGAATATGTCAATGATTTCTGTAGGATTATGAGCATCCTCCCCATTTTGTTTTTTGATATTTGGAACGTATGCCGCCACAGAGCAAGGCTGAAGCAACCTTGAGAGTGCCCGTCCACATTTATCTGACGATTCATAAAAAAAGTTTTTAATTAGTTCCCTGTGTCTTAGGTATTTTTGGTCTAGCAAGATCTTGAGAACATTCCTTTTTTCGGATAATTCTGCAAGAGTGTTAGGCGACAATGTAGGTTTATGCGAGACCTCAAGTGTGTGTATCTGTCTCAAAAGGTCATTTACCTTTAGAGTTCTCTCCTTTTTGAGTTTTGAACCATGCTTAATCAACACGCCTCTCATGACACATTTTAAAGTTTCCCATTGCAGAGGTATTGAGGTCTGATCTGCTTTATGAATCTGCAAAAAAGAATCAATAGAATCCTTTAATTCTGCCATACAGATTTTGTCATTTAGAAAGTGATCATTCATTTTCCATGTCCATGTACGCTGGACCAGGGAGGGTACAGTGTCCATTTTAGGACATGATCAGATATCAAAATCAAGCATCGGAATGATGTCAGTTTGAGGCTAAATACCCTGTCTAACAAGTGATTCTGACAAGCGATCCAGACAAGTAATTTTGACAAGTGATTTTGACAGGTGATTCTGACGAGTGATTTTGACGAGTGATTTTGATGAGTGATTCTGACAGGTGATTCTGACAAGTGATTTTGACAAGTGATTTTGATGAGTGATTTTGACGAGTGATTCTGACAAATGATTTTGACAAGTCATTCTGACAAGTGATTCTGACAAGTGATTTTGACAAATCATTCTGACAAGTGATCCTTACAAGTGATTTTGACGAGTGATTTTGATGAGTGATTCTGACAATTGATTTTGACAAGTGATTCTGACGAGTGATTCTGACGAGTGATTTTGACAAGTGATTTTGACAAGTGATTTTGACGAGTGATTCTGACGAGTGAATTTGATGAGTGATTCTGACGAGTGATTTTGACTAGTGATTCTGACAAGTGATTCTGACGAGTGATTTTGACAAGTGATTCTGACAAGTAATTTTGACAAATGATTCTGACAAGTGATCCTTACAAGTGATTTTGACACGTGATTTTGACGAGTGATTCTGACAAGTGATTTTGATGAGTGATTCTGACAAGTGATTTTGACAATTGATTTTGACAAGTGATTCTGACAAGTGATTTTGACAAGTGATTTTGACAAGTGATTCTGACAAGTGATTTTGACGAGTGATTTTGATGAGTGATTCTGACAAGTGATTCTGATGAGTGATTTTGATGAGTGATTTTGATGAGTGATTCTGACGAGTGATTTTGACAAGTCATTCTGACAAGTGACTTTGACAAGTGACTTTTACAACTATAATAATAATAATAAAAAAAAAAATAACATCGCTGATGGGACTTGAACCCAAAATTCTGTATTCCAAATCCAGTGCACTAAGCACTAAGCTAGAAACTCAGTTGTGAAAGCTTTGGATTTGTATTTGCTTATATAATTTTCAGTGCAAACTGGTCTATAACTCATTGGGACTTATGCACAGACTTCAAGCAAGCCAAATTCAAATGATGCTTGATTTTGATGTGTGAGTCTGATGTGTTACTTTCTTCAAACATCAGAATCAAAATCATAATGACTTTTAGTCACCCTGAGTATTTTCATGGTTAATGTCATAAGTAGTGTTGAGCCATACCTTCCGATATCGGGAAATATCGGATCGGATTGGATCGGACCGATACCGAAAAAGTATCGGATATCGCCGATTCCGATACCGGAAACCAATGCAAGTCAATGGGACATAAATATCGGAATTAAAATAAACCCTTTCTTTCCTTGTAGGTTATTTCTACATGAAGGAAAACAACTAAGAATAATGTAGAATGTATTGGGGGAGGTGGGGGAGACAATAAAGGCATAGAGGTTTAGCCCAGTCAAATGGAATAGCAGGAATTACTATTTTTTATTATGTTCTGAGTTACGGAAATATTAACTATGTTAAGTATTTTTATATTTTGTCAGATATTTATGTTTCACTACTTCCATGCTCTTCACCTTCTTTTTTACTTCTCCCACACTTTCTTCTTCTTCTTCACCTTCTTCGTATTATTCTTTTTTTTACATTCTTCATATTCTACTTCTTCATCTTCTTCATATTCTTCTTCTTCATAATATTCTTATTTGTGACAGGCATTCCTGTAGTTGTTATCTATAAAAGGTTGGACATTACACCTTTCGTTCTGCCCGTCACAAAAGATTTACAACAGGATTTGTCCGCGTTCAGTTTGGCCTGCAGCAGCAGGTCTTTTCCAGGGGCACCACGAGGAGGAACGGACTCACCCCCATACACTGCTTAGTCATCTTCTGCTTATAATTTAGATATTATCTTTTGCTCTGATTTTTAGTCTTATGCTTAATGTTCTTCCGCTTTTTGTTCTGCAGCTTCTTGTATTTCTGCTTCTTGGTTTTCTGTCTCTTGTTCTTCTGTATCTTGGTGCTTGTCTTCTCTTCTTTGTCTTCTTGGTCAACTTCTTCAGGGTCATCTTCTTGGTCTTCTTCGGGGTGGTCTT
Organism: Phyllobates terribilis; assembly: GCF_046119375.1. Lineage (NCBI taxonomy): Eukaryota > Metazoa > Chordata > Amphibia > Anura > Dendrobatidae > Phyllobates > Phyllobates terribilis. The sequence continues at coordinate 1,090,445,348 of NW_027362761.1, read as the reverse complement.
CAGGGTCATCGTCTTCGGGGGTCCTCGTCTTCTTCGGGTTGGTCTTCTGGGTCCTCGTCTTCGGGGTCCTCGTCTTCTTCGGGGTGGTCTTCAGGGTCCTCGTCTTCTTCAGGGTGGTCTTCAGGGTCCTCGTCTTCTTCGGGGTGGTCTTCAGGGTCCTCGTCTTCAGGGTCATTGTCTTCGGGGTCCTCGTCTTCTTAGGGTTGGTCTTCAGGGTCCTCGTCTTCAGGGTCCTCGTCAGGGAGATCCAGAGTGATTACCAAGAACCATTTCAAAAAGCTTGAACTTGGAAATGTAGCAGAAGGTACAAGAAAGCTGAGGAACTACCGAGGACCAGCTGACGGTACTGGAACCCGGATGGGTAGCAGAAGGTACAAGAGCCAATGGAACTACCGAGGACCAGCTGATGTTACTGGAACTCGGTTACTAAGCAGGAGGTACCTGTGCCAGAAAGCACTACCAAGGACCAGCAGACGTTGGTGGAACTTGGATACCGAGAAGGAGGCACCTAATCCAAAGGCACTGCCGAGAACCAGCTGACGGTACTGGAACCCGGATGGGTAGCAGAAGGTACCCATGTAAAAAAAAGTTCAAGGCCGCGAGCCGGCCGCAGTTACCAAAACCCACAGTCCTACAGGGGGTGCTTGTCCTATTGGCACTATGGAACCAGCCTTCATTGCCAGATCCCGCAGCCCACATAGGAGTCACCTAAACTGCAGGCACCATAGAGTCGGCTAACCCGACCGCAACACGACAGGACAACGCATTGGAGGCAAAGTGACGTTGACACTACCCGGAAACAGCTGGCGTGCTGGAACCAGGCTGGGCAGGAGGGAGTACCCGTGCCAAAGACACTGCCGAGAACCAGCTGACGGTACTGGAACCCGGATGGGTAGCAGAAGATACAAGAGCAAATGGAACTACCGAGGACCAGCTGACGGTACTGGAACCCGGATGGGTAGCAGAAGGTACAAGAGCCAATGGAACTACTGAGGACCAGCTGATGTTACTGGAACTCGGTTACTAAGCAGGAGGTACCTGTGCCAGAAAGCACTACCAAGGACCAGCAGACGTTGGTGGAACTTGGATACCGAGAAGGAGGCACCTAATCCAAAGGCACTGCCGAGAACCAGCTGACGGTACTGGAACCCGGATGGGTAGCAGAAGGTACCCATGTAAAAAAAAGTTCAAGGCCGCGAGCCGGCCGCAGTTACCAAAACCCACAGTCCTACAGGGGGTGCTTGTCCTATTGGCACTATGGAACCAGCCTTCATTGCCAGATCCCGCAGCCCACATAGGAGTCACCTAAATTGCAGGCACCATAGAGTCGGCTAACCCGACCGCAACACGACAGGACAACGCATTGGAGGCAAAGTGACGTTGACACTACCCGGAAACAGCTGGCGTGCTGGAACCAGGCTGGGCAGGAGGGAGTACCCGTGCCAAAGACACTGCCGAGAACCAGCTGACGGTACTGGAACCCGGATGGGTAGCAGAAGATACAAGAGCAAATGGAACTACCGAGGACCAGCTGACGGTACTGGAACCCGGATGGGTAGCAGAAGGTACAAGAGCCAATGGAACTACCGAGGACCAGCTGATGTTACTGGAACTCGGTTACTAAGCAGGAGGTACCTGTGCCAGAAAGCACTACCAAGGACCAGCAGACGTTGGTGGAACTTGGATACCGAGAAGGAGGCACCTAATCCAAAGGCACTGCCGAGAACCAGCTGACGGTACTGGAACCCGGATGGGTAGCAGAAGGTACCAATGTAAAAAAAAGTTCAAGGCCGCGAGCCGGCCGCAGTTACCAAAACCCACAGTCCTACAGGGGGTGCTTGTCCTATTGGCACTATGGAACCAGCCTTCATTGCCAGATCCCGCAGCCCACATAGGAGTCACCTAAACTGCAGGCACCATAGAGTCGGCTAACCCGACCGCAACACGACAGGACAACGCATTGGAGGCAAAGTGACGTTGACACTACCCGGAAACAGCTGGCGTGCTGGAACCAGGCTGGGCAGGAGGGAGTACCCGTGCCAAAGACACTGCCGAGAACCAGCTGACGGTACTGGAACCCGGATGGGTAGCAGAAGATACAAGAGCAAATGGAACTACCGAGGACCAGCTGACGGTACTGGAACCCGGATGGGTAGCAGAAGGTACAAGAGCCAATGGAACTACCGAGGACCAGCTGATGTTACTGGAACTCGGTTACTAAGCAGGAGGTACCTGTGCCAGAAAGCACTACCAAGGACCAGCAGACGTTGGTGGAACTTGGATACCGAGAAGGAGGCACCTAATCCAAAGGCACTGCCGAGAACCAGCTGACGGTACTGGAACCCGGATGGGTAGCAGAAGGTACCCATGTAAAAAAAAGTTCAAGGCCGCGAGCCGGCCGCAGTTACCAAAACCCACAGTCCTACAGGGGGTGCTTGTCCTATTGGCACTATGGAACCAGCCTTCATTGCCAGATCCCGCAGCCCACATAGGAGTCACCTAAACTGCAGGCACCATAGAGTCGGCTAACCCGACCGCAACACGACAGGACAACGCATTGGAGGCAAAGTGACGTTGACACTACCCGGAAACAGCTGGCGTGCTGGAACCAGGCTGGGCAGGAGGGAGTACCCGTGCCAAAGACACTGCCGAGAACCAGCTGACGGTACTGGAACCCGGATGGGTAGCAGAAGATACAAGAGCAAATGGAACTACCGAGGACCAGCTGACGGTACTGGAACCCGGATGGGTAGCAGAAGGTACAAGAGCCAATGGAACTGCCGAGAACCAGCTGGCAGTGCTGGAGCCCAGGGTAAATACTAAAAACGGAGGAGCCAGAGGTGTAATTGGAGCAAGTTTTAAATAAGTAGCACAGTGAATATGGACAGAGCAGGAGAAATTGCCGTGAACACAGCAGGGGAACAGCTGACGTTACCGAACCCCAATAACACCGCAGCAAGTGTTGACTGTGCAGACGGCACTTCCGAGCACCAACTGGCGGTGCTGGAGCCCAGGGATAAGAATAAAAATAGAGAGGAGCCAGAGGTGTAATTGGAGCAAGTTTTAAATAAGTAGCACAGTGAATATGGACAGAGCAGGAGAAATTGCCGTCCGCACAGCAGGGGAACAGCTGACGTTACTGAACCCCAATAACACGGCAGCAAGTGTTGACTGTGCAGACGGCACTTCCGAGCGCCAACTGGCGGTGTTGGAGCTCAGGGATAATACTGAAAACAGAGGAGCCAGAGGTGTAATTGGAGCAACTTTAAAATCTGTAGTAGTGAGAATGTGGACAGAGCAGGAGAAATTGCCGTCCGCACAGCAGGGGAACAGCTGACGTTACTGAACCCCAATAACACGGCAGCAAGTGTTGACTGTGCAGACGGCACTTCCGAGCGCCAACTGGCGGTGTTGGAGCTCAGGGATAATACTGAAAACAGAGGAGCCAGAGGTGTATTTGGAGGAGGTTTTAAATCAGTAGTACAGTGGATGTGGACAGAGCAGGAGAAATTGCCGTCCGCACAGCAGGGGAACAGCTGACGTTACTGAACCCCAATAACACGGCAGCAAGTGTTGACTGTGCAGACGGCACTTCCGAGCGCCAACTGGCGGTGTTGGAGCTCAGGGATAATACTGAAAACAGAGGAGCCAGAGGTGTAATTGGAGCAACTTTAAAATCTGTAGTAGTGAGAATGTGGACAGAGCAGGAGAAATTGCCGTCCGCACAGCAGGGGAACAGCTGACGTTACTGAACCCCAATAACATGGCAGCAAGTGTTGACTGTGCAGACGGCACTTCCGAGCGCCAACTGGCGGTGTTGGAGCTCAGGGATAATACTGAAAACAGAGGAGCCAGAGGTGTAATTGGAGCAACTTTAAAATCTGTAGTAGTGAGAATGTGGACAGAGCAGGAGAAATTGCCGTCCGCACAGGAGGGGAACAGCTGACGTTACTGAACCCCAATAACACGGCAGCAAGTGTTGACTGTGCAGACGGCACTTCCGAGCGCCAACTGGCGGTGTTGGAGCTCAGGGATAATACTGAAAACAGAGGAGCCAGAGGTGTAATTGGAGCAACTTTAAAATCTGTAGTAGTGAGAATGTGGAGAGAGCAGGAGAAATTGCCGTCCGCACAGCAGGGGAACAGCTGACGTTACTGAACCCCAATAACATGGTAGCAAGTGTTGACTGTGCAGACGGCACTTCCGAGCGCCAACTGGCGGTGTTGGAGCTCAGGGATAATACTGAAAACAGAGGAGCCAGAGGTGTATTTGGAGGAGGTTTTAAATCAGTAGTACAGTGGATGTGGACAGAGCAGGAGAAATTGCCGTCCGCACAGCAGGGGAACAGCTGACGTTACTGAACCCCAATAACACGGCAGCAAGTGTTGACTGTGCAGACGGCACTTCCGAGCGCCAACTGGCGGTGTTGGAGCTCAGGGATAATACTGAAAACAGAGGAGCCAGAGGTGTAATTGGAGCAACTTAAAATCTGTAGTAGTGAGAATGTGGACAGAGCAGGAAAAATTGCCGTCCGCACAGCAGGGGAACAGCTGACGTTACTAAACCCCAATAACACGGCAGCAAGTGTTGACTGTGCAGACGGCACTTCCGAGCGCCAACTGGCAGTGTTGGAGCTCAGGGATAATACTGAAAACAGAGGAGCCAGAGGTGTAATTGGAGCAACTTTAAAATCTGTAGTAGTGAGAATGTGGAGAGAGCAGGAGAAATTGCCGTCCGCACAGCAGGGGAACAGCTGACGTTACTGAACCCCAATATCACGGCAGCAAGTGTTGACTGTGCAGACGGCACTTCCGAGCGCCAACTGGCGGTGTTGGAGCTCAGGGATAATACTGAAAACAGAGGAGCCAGAGGTGTAATTGGAGCAACTTTAAAATCTGTAGTAGTGAGAATGTGGACAGAGCAGGAGAAATTGCCGTCCGCACAGGAGGGGAACAGCTGACGTTACTGAACCCCAATAACACGGCAGCAAGTGTTGACTGTGCAGACGGCACTTCCGAGCGCCAACTGGCGGTGTTGGAGCTCAGGGATAATACTGAAAACAGAGGAGCCAGAGGTGTAATTGGAGCAACTTTAAAATCTGTAGTAGTGAGAATGTGGACAGAGCAGGAGAAATTGCCGTCCGCACAGCAGGGGAACAGCTGACGTTACTGAACCCCAATAACACGGCAGCAAGTGTTGACTGTGCAGACGGCACTTCCGAGCGCCAACTGGCGGTGTTGGAGCTCAGGGATAATACTGAAAACAGAGGAGCCAGAGGTGTAATTGGAGCAACTTTAAAATCTGTAGTAGTGAGAATGTGGAGAGAGCAGGAGAAATTGCCGTCCGCACAGCAGGGGAACAGCTGACGTTACTGAACCCCAATAAAATGGTAGCAAGTGTTGACTGTGCAGACGGCACTTCCGAGCGCCAACTGGCGGTGTTGGAGCTCAGGGATAATACTGAAAACAGAGGAGCCAGAGGTGTATTTGGAGGAGGTTTTAAATCAGTAGTACAGTGGATGTGGACAGAGCAGGAGAAATTGCCGTCCGCACAGCAGGGGAACAGCTGACGTTACTGAACCCCAATAACACGGCAGCAAGTGTTGACTGTGCAGACGGCACTTCCGAGCGCCAACTGGCGGTGTTGGAGCTCAGGGATAATACTGAAAACAGAGGAGCCAGAGGTGTAATTGGAGCAACTTAAAATCTGTAGTAGTGAGAATGTGGACAGAGCAGGAGAAATTGCCGTCCGCACAGCAGGGGAACAGCTGACGTTACTGAACCCCAATAACACGGCAGCAAGTGTTGACTGTGCAGACGGCACTTCCGAGCGCCAACTGGCGGTGTTGGAGCTCAGGGATAATACTGAAAACAGAGGAGCCAGAGGTGTAATTGGAGCAACTTTAAAATCTGTAGTAGTGAGAATGTGGACAGAGCAGGAGAAATTGCCGTCCGCACAGCAGGGGAACAGCTGACGTTACTGAACCCCAATAACACGGCAGCAAGTGTTGACTGTGCAGACGGCACTTCCGAGCGCCAACTGGCGGTGTTGGAGCTCAGGGATAATACTGAAAACAGAGGAGCCAGAGGTGTAATTGGAGCACCTTTAAAATCTGTAGTAGTGAGAATGTGGACAGAGCAGGAGAAATTGCCGTCCGCACAGCAGGGGAACAGCTGACGTTACTGAACCCCAATAACACGGCAGCAAGTGTTGACTGTGCAGACGGCACTTCCGAGCGCCAACTGGCGGTGTTGGAGCTCAGGGATAATACTGAAAACAGAGGAGCCAGAGGTGTAATTGGAGCAACTTTAAAATCTGTAGTAGTGAGAATGTGGACAGAGCAGGAGAAATTGCCGTCCGCACAGCAGGGGAACAGCTGACGTTACTGAACCCCAATAACACGGCAGCAAGTGTTGACTGTGCAGACGGCACTTCCGAGCGCCAACTGGCGGTGTTGGAGCTCAGGGATAATACTGAAAACAGAGGAGCCAGAGGTGTAATTGGAGCAACTTTAAAATCTGTAGTAGTGAGAATGTGGACAGAGCAGGAGAAATTGCCGTCCGCACAGCAGGGGAACAGCTGACGTTACTGAACCCCAATAACATGGTAGCAAGTGTTGACTGTGCAGACGGCACTTCCGAGCGCCAACTGGCGGTGTTGGAGCTCAGGGATAATACTGAAAACAGAGGAGCCAGAGGTGTATTTGGAGGAGGTTTTAAATCAGTAGTACAGTGGATGTGGACAGAGCAGGAGAAATTGCCATCCGCACAGCAGGGGAACAGCTGACGTTACTGAACCCCAATAACACGGCAGCAAGTGTTGACTGTGCAGACGGCACTTCCGAGCGCCAACTGGCGGTGTTGGAGCTCAGGGATAATTCTGAAAACAGAGGAGCCAGAGGTGTAATTGGAGCAACTTAAAATCTGTAGTAGTGAGAATGTGGACAGAGCAGGAGAAATTGCCGTCCGCACAGCAGGGGAACAGCTGACGTTACTGAACCCCAATAACACGGCAGCAAGTGTTGACTGTGCAGACGGCACTTCCGAGCGCCAACTGGCGGTGTTGGAGCTCAGGGATAATACTAAAAACAGAGGAGCCAGAGGTGTAATTGGAGCAACTTTAAAATCTGTAGTAGTGAGAATGTGGACAGAGCAGGAGAAATTGCCGTCCGCACAGCAGGGGAACAGCTGACGTTACTGAACCCCAATAACACGGCAGCAAGTGTTGACTGTGCAGACGGCACTTCCGAGCGCCAACTGGCGGTGTTGGAGCTCAGGGATAATACTGAAAACAGAGGAGCCAGAGGTGTATTTGGAGGAGGTTTTAAATCAGTAGTACAGTGGATGTGGACAGAGCAGGAGAAATTGCCGTCCGCACAGCAGGGGAACAGCTGACGTTACTGAACCCCAATAACACGGCAGCAAGTGTTGACTGTGCAGACGGCACTTCCGAGCGCCAACTGGCGGTGTTGGAGCTCAGGGATAATACTGAAAACAGAGGAGCCAGAGGTGTAATTGGAGCAACTTTAAAATCTGTAGTAGTGAGAATGTGGACAGAGCAGGAGAAATTGCCGTCCGCACAGCAGGGGAACAGCTGACGTTACTGAACCCCAATAACACGGCAGCAAGTGTTGACTGTGCAGACGGCACTTCCGAGCGCCAACTGGCGGTGTTGGAGCTCAGGGATAATACTGAAAACAGAGGAGCCAGAGGTGTATTTGGAGGAGGTTTTAAATCAGTAGTACAGTGGATGTGGACAGAGCAGGAGAAATTGCCGTCCGCACAGCAGGGGAACAGCTGACGTTACTGAACCCCAATAACACGGCAGCAAGTGTTGACTGTGCAGACGGCACTTCCGAGCGCCAACTGGCGGTGTTGGAGCTCAGGGATAATACCGAAAACAGAGGAGCCAGAGGTGTAATTGGAGCAACTTTAAAATCTGTAGTAGTGAGAATGTGGACAGAGCAGGAGAAATTGCCGTCCGCACAGCAGGGGAACAGCTGACGTTACTGAACCCCAATAACACGGCAGCAAGTGTTGACTGTGCAGACGGCACTTCCGAGCGCCAACTGGCGGTGTTGGAGCTCAGGGATAATACTGAAAACAGAGGAGCCAGAGGTGTAATTGGAGCAACTTTAAAATCTGTAGTAGTGAGAATGTGGATAGAGCAGGAGAAATTGCCGTCCGCACAGCAGGGGAACAGCTGACGTTACTGAACCCCAATAACACGGCAGCAAGTGTTGACTGTGCAGACGGCACTTCCGAGCGCCAACTGGCGGTGTTGGAGCTCAGGGATAATACTGAAAACAGAGGAGCCAGAGGTGTATTTGGAGGAGGTTTTAAATCAGTAGTACAGTGGATGTGGACAGAGCAGGAGAAATTGCCGTCCGCACAGCAGGGGAACAGCTGACGTTACTGAACCCCAATAACACGGCAGCAAGTGTTGACTGTGCAGACGGCACTTCCGAACGCCAACTGGCGGTGTTGGAGCTCAGGGATAATACTGAAAACAGAGGAGCCAGAGGTGTAATTGGAGCAACTTTAAAATCTGTAGTAGTGAGAATGTGGACAGAGCAGGAGAAATTGCCGTCCGCACAGCAAGAGAACAGCTGACGTTACTGAACCCCAATAACACGGCAGCAAGTGTTGACTGTGCAGACGGCACTTCCGAGCGCCAACTGGCGGTGTTGGAGCTCAGGGATAATACTGAAAACAGAGGAGCCAGAGGTGTAATTGGAGCAACTTTAAAATCTGTAGTAGTGAGAATGTGGACAGAGCAGGAGAAATTGCCGTCCGCACAGCAGGGGAACAGCTGACGTTACTGAACCCCAATAACACGGCAGCAAGTGTTGACTGTGCAGACGGCACTTCCGAGCGCCAACTGGCGGTGTTGGAGCTCAGGGATAATACTGAAAACAGAGGAGCCAGAGGTGTAATTGGAGCAACTTTAAAATCTGTAGTAGTGAGAATGTGGACAGAGCAGGAGAAATTGCCGTCCGCACAGCAGGGGAACAGCTGACGTTACTGAACCCCAATAACACGGCAGCAAGTGTTGACTGTGCAGACGGCACTTCCGAGCGCCAACTGGCGGTGTTGGAGCTCAGGGATAATTCTGAAAACAGAGGAGCCAGAGGTGTAATTGGAGCAACTTTAAAATCTGTAGTAGTGAGAATGTGGACAGAGCAGGAGAAATTGCCGTCCGCACAGCAGGGGAACAGCTGACGTTACTGAACCCCAATAACACGGCAGCAAGTGTTGACTGTGCAGACGGCACTTCCGAGCGCCAACTGGCGGTGTTGGAGCTCAGGGATAATACTGAAAACACAGGAGCCAGAGGTGTAATTGGAGCAACTTTAAAATCTGTAGTAGTGAGAATGTGGACAGAGCAGGAGAAATTGCCGTCCGCACAGCAGGGGAACAGCTGACGTTACTGAACCCCAATAACACGGCAGCAAGTGTTGACTGTGCAGACGGCACTTCCGAGCGCCAACTGGCGGTGTTGAAGCTCAGGGATTACAGTTCAGGTGGTAGAAACATGAACAGAACAGGAGACCTGGATACTGTTGCCAACCAATTATTTATTCTGGAAGAGGACTGGCAAATTCATGAGAGATCCAGGCCTTGTTCATTTTGAGACAAGTAAGCCGGTCAACGTTATCGGAGGATAGTCGCATGCGACGGTCTGTTAGTACACCACCTGCGGCACTAAAGACGCGTTCCGATAATACACTAGCAGCAGGGCAAGCTAGCACCTCCAGTGCATACTGACTAAGCTCTGGCCATGTATTCAGCTTACAGACCCAAAACTTGAAGGGAGAAGAGCCGTCTGGGAGTACACTAAGAGGGCAAGACATGTAGTCTGTCACCATCTGACGGAAACGTTGCCTCCTGCTGACTGGAGCCGTCTGTGATGGTGTAGACATTTGTGGCGGCGGGGACACAAAACTTTGCCACATTTCGGCCATACTGGTCTTGCCTTGTGCTGAGGCGCTGCTTCTGCTCCCTCTTTGTGCAGAGCTTCCTCCACTGCCTCGACGCACTGAGCTGCTTTGTAAAGCACTAGCAGCACTGCTCTCGGTTGGAATGGAGAACATGATGGAATGCACCAGTGCGTCTTGGTACTCCCGCATTTAACGCTCCCGGTTCAACGGTGTTATGAGGCTTTGTAAGTTGTCCCGGTAGCGAGGATCTAGGAGGGTGGACACCCAATAATCAGCCGTGTTGAGAATGTGGGCGATGCGGCGGTCGTTTCTCAGGCACTGCAGCATGAAATCAACCATGTGCTGCAGACTGCCAACTGGCCAAGAAACGCTGTCCCCTGCTTGAGGCATGATCTCTGCCTGCTCTGCATCACCCCACCCTCGCTCTAGATACTGACTACTAGAGCATTGTGTACCTCCCTCCTCTGGACAGATGTCTTCCTCATCCATTGACTCCTCCTCATCCTCCTCACAAAGTGTCCCCTGCCTAGGCCTTTGTGAGGAACCACGTTGCGCAGACTGTAGAGAAGCAGATGGCATTTGTGACTCCTCATCCTCCACCTCTTCCAAAACCTCGTCCCTTAGTGCTTGCAGTGTTTTTTCAAGCAGGCAGATAAGGGGGATAGTCATGCTGACTAGTGCATCATCTGCACTCGCCATCCGCGTGGAATAATCGAAGGCACGCAAAACGTGGCAAATGTCCTTCATAGAGGCCCACTCAGTGGTGGTGAAGTGTGAACGGCGCGCACTGCGACTTGTTTGCGCCTGCTGCAGCTGGTACTCCATTACTGCTGCCTGCTGCTCACACAACCTCTCCAACATATGTAACGTTGAATTCCACCTGGTGGGTAGGTCACATATGATGCGATGTTCCGGAAGACATAATCGGCGCTGCAGAGCTGCAATGCGTGATCTTGCATTGCTGGAACGCCGCAAGTGAGCGCACTCTATGCGGACCTTGTGAAGCAGTGCATCAAGATCCGGATAGTCCCTCAAAAAACTCTGCACGACCAAGTTGAGCACATGTGCCAGACATGGGATGTGAGTGAGGTTGCCTAGGCCCAGAGCTGCCACCAGATTTCGGCCATTGTCACACACTACCATGCCTGGCTGGAGATTCGCTGGCACAAACCACACGTCACTCTGCTGCTTGATGGCATTCCAGAGCTCCTGCGCTGTGTGGCTTTGATTCCCCAAAGAAATTAATTTTAATACGGCCTGTTGACGTTTGGCCACGGCTGTGCTCATATCAGTCATCATAACAGGTAACCGTTCACGGGTCGATGTGGAGGTAGACCGTGACGGCTCCTGCAGCGCTGATTCAGAGGAACTGGAGTATGAGGAGGAGTCAATGTGTACAGACTGGATTCCTGCAATCCTTGGAGTTGGCAGAACACGTACAGCGCCACTCTCAAGATCTGTACCCGGCTCCACAACATTTACCCAATGGGCAGTGAGGGAAAGGTATCGTCCCTGTCCATGCTTACTGGTCCACGCATCAGTGGTCAGGTGGACCTTGCTACTGACGGCGTTTTGTAGCGCATGTTTAATTTTTCCCTCCACATGATGTTGCAGGGCAGGGACGGCTTGCCTGCTGAAATAAAAGCGTCTGGGCACGTTGTATTGTGGGACTGCCAATGCCATAAAGTTACGGAATGTGTCAGTCTCCACCAGCCTGAATGATAGCATTTCAAGGGCCAGTAGTTTAGCAATGCCAGCATTCAGAGCCTGTGCTCGGGGGTGGTTTGCCGAGTATGGGCGCCTTTTCTCCCATGCCTGTGCTAACGATGGCTGTAGACTGGCCTGGGAGTGTGAGGATGACTGGGAAAGTGGTGCTGTGGGTGGAATTACACTGTGTCTCTGTACAACAGTGCCAGAGATTCTTCCATGGCGATCCTGTGAGGAAGCCGAACCAGCTGTGTGTGAGCTGGAGGAAGAGGCTACAACATGAGCTGAAGAGGTGGTAGGTGGCGCTGTAGGTTGGCCTAGGTCTTCAGTGTGTTTGTGTAACTCCACCACGTGCTTGGTCCGCACATGTTTCCACATATTTGTGGTATTGAGGTTGCTGACACTTTTCCCTCTTTTCACCTTCTGATTACACAGCTTGCATTTGACAAAGCAAATGTCATCTGCAACTGTGTCTAAAAAGGACCAGGCACTGCAAGTCTTGGGAGCGCCCGCTTTGGATTTTGGAAGAGCCATGCTCCTAATGGGTGCCGAAGTGGAGGCTACAGGCAACCAAGTCTGCCCCCTCCCTCTCCCTCCTTTTTGGGCCGTTCGGGGAATCTCTTCCTCAGGGCTGCTCCCACCACCTTCCTGTCCCTCACGCCATGATGGGTCAAGGACCTCATCATCTACACCACCCTCTTCAAACAACTGCTTCTCCTGGGTAGTCTCGACAGCACAGTACGCACCAGAAAGTGGCACCTGAGTCTCATCATCAGATGCGTACTGAGGTGTGCTGCTGACCATAGGCACTGGCCCACCCGCCTCTTCAGATTCAGAGAGACAAAACGGTTGCGCATCACTGCATACTACCTCTTCTTCAAATTCTCAAATTCTGCTTGGCTGGCCCCCTCTTTCCAAGCCAAGAGATTCAGAGAACAGAAGTAGAGATGGCTCCTGTCCAGGGCTCTCTGACTGCCTGGGCAATTTGGCAGGTTGTGAAGAGACAGATGGGTGCTCTTCAGTGCTCAGGACCTGAGAGGATCTGGAACTAATTGAAGTCGATGCGTTAGCTGCCATCCATCCGACAACGGCTTCAATTTGGTCCTCGCGCAGCAGTGGGGTACGGCTAGCTCCTACAAAGCTGCGCATAAAGGACTGTTCCCTGGTAAAACTGGGGGATGCTGAGTCACTGGTGCCCGCAGCAGGCACAGAATCCCCACGTCCTCTCCCTGCAGGCACAGAATCCTCACGTCCTCTCCCTGCAGAAACTCCACGCCCACGCCCACGCTCACGACCACATGCCTTACTCCCTGCCTTCTTCATCTTGGTAGACTGATAAAGATAGGCAGAAAAGTACTAAGGGCTTAGTGTGCTTATTCCTGAACAGCTGCTAACAGGTATAAGAAACACTAATTTTATAAAGTGTGGACTAGACTTTAATATGAGCTAATGTGGCCTACACAACTGTAAAGTGGAGTGTTTGGTGAACTTTATTTAGGTTTTTTTTTGTCACAAAAAGACACTGGATGTGCCTAAAGATGTAATAACGATAGTATCACAAACTTTTTGTAGCTATTACAATGTAGGAAGGTAACCTACAATGCAATAGATGAGGCTGCAAAAAATAGGCTAATACTAATCTGGCTGGGGCTGCAGGGCCCAATGCTGCAGAAAGGCTCCTCTATCTACTCCTATATAGTGTGTTTGGAATCAATTAAGCTGAATACGGATGGAACCACCACACTAATAGGAGATATCAGGAAAAATTATGAATTGGCAATAAAGGACAATGTATGAGGCAGTGACACACACTGAGTGCACTACAACCAGACGGGGTTGAAGCACACACTACAGGGTGAGCTGCACTCACACACCAGACCTTGCAAACAGCGGTGAACAGTACAGATGCAGAGCACTGTGCACTAGCGCTGCAAGACCAAAAAAATTTCTCTATCTACTCCTATATAGTGTGTTTGGAACCAATTTAGCTGAATACGGATGGAACCACCACACTAATAGGAGATATCAGGAAAAATTATGAATTGGCAAAAAAGGACAATGTATGAGGCAGTGACACACACTGAGTGCACTACAACCAGACTTGGCTGAAGCACACACTACAGGGTGAGCTGCACTCACACACACAGACCTTGCAGACAGCGGTGAACAGCACAGGGAACTGTGCACTAGCACTGCAAGGCACAGCGATTTAGAAAGTAGCTTGGGTAAAGCAGTATAGAGCAAATAGGTAGCTAAAACTGTCCCTCAGAACAACAGCGTCCTATCCCTAACTGAATTCACAGCAGCGTGAGCTCAAAATGGCGGCGGTGGCTTTAATAGTGCATCATGACATCATTTCAGCAGCCAATCACAGCCATGCCATTAGTTAAGATGCCTACATGCCTAACAAGATGTGCCCACACTTCTTAGGATCCTCATTGGCTGAATAAAATGAAAATGTCTCATTGCATTATGGGAACTTCCGATTCCGGTATACGATATTGCAAAAGTATCGGAATTAAGTATCGGAATTCCGATACCGCGAATATCGGCCGATACCCGATATTTCAGTATCGGAATGCTCAACACTAGTCATAAGACAAGAAAAGCTACAAGCTATTATTACTTGACAGGATAGCGCAATGGTAAAACATCAGCCTCTGAAATTACAGTGTCAGAATTCAAATCCTGATAGAAATACATTTTTCTTTTTTAATTAATTATGCCTATTTAGCACACAAACTACAGGGGTGTATATAGTATATACCTCTATATTCTGTATGTATATGGTGATACGAGGCAAAGGGTTAGAGCTAGGGATAGTGTATCCAGTGTATACAGTATATACCTCTATATTCTGTATGTATAGGGTGATACGAGGCAAAGGGTTAGAGCTAGGGATAGTGTATCCAGTGAATATAGTATATACCTCTATATTCTGTATGTATATGGTGATACGAGGCAAAGGGTTAGAGCTAGGGATAGTGTATCTAGTGTATATAGCATATACCTCTACATTCTGTATGTATAGGTTGATATTGGATGAAGGGTTAGAGCTAGGGTTAGTGTATCCAGTGTATATAGTATATACCTCTATATTCTGGACGTATATTGTGATAGGAGGATAAAGGATTACAGCTAGGGATGGTGTATCCAGTGTAAATAGCATATACCTCTATATTCTGTAGGTATGGGGTGGTATGGGAGATAGTGAGTAGATGGTTAAAGATAGGGTTAGGGTATCCAGTGTACATAGTATATACCTCTATATTCTGTAGGTGTGGGGTAATATGAGGGATAATGAATGGATGGTTAGAGCTAGGATTAATGTATCCAGTATATATAGTATATACCTCTATATTCTGTAGGTATGGGGTGATATTGAAGATAGTGAATGGAGGGTTAGAGCAAGGGTTAGTGTATCCAGTGTATATAGTATATACCTCTGTATTCTGTAGGTATTGGGTGATATTGAAGATAGTGAATGGAGGGTTAGAGCAAGGTTAGTGTATCCAGTGTATATAGTATATACCTCTATATTCTGTAGGTATGGGGTGATGTGGGGGATAGTGAATAGAGGGTTAGAGCTAGGGTTAGTGTATCCACTATATACAGTATATACCTCGATATTCTGTATTTCTACTTCTTCTGTAGCTTCCTGCATATATGGACATCAGCTGGAATAAAAGGCTGCGTAAAACAGCTGGTCGCACTGGATTCCTGGAGAACAACGGGGACCGCTACGCCATCATCCAGTTATCGGATAAAGTCTGCGATTCAGCAGGTAGTCGTCACATCCGGCACAATTTATAGATTAGCTGTGGTGAAATCTTCCCCACATCTTTACTCCTGATTGTTATTATATCCTGCTTTGTCCTTAGAACGACTCCGAGACACATTGATCCATGAGATGTGTCATGCTGCCTGCTGGGTCATCGATGGCAATGGAGAACTTGCCCATCACCAACTATGGGAGCAGTATTGTGAGAAGGTCGCACAGATCCACCCTGACCTTCCACCCATTACTGTATTCCACAGTTGGGAGTACCACTACCCGGTGGTGTACCAATGCTCAGGGTGCCAGTACAGGTAAGATACGACTCAAATAAACTATGGACAGACGGGCGTCTGATACTGGCCGTGGGTGTATGTGCTACTACCACTGCTTGCTTCATGACTTCTGCAATCAATATGAAGGGGCTCTGTCATTGATGTTGGATGTGTGTGTACCTTTAGGATCAGTCTTTAATATCTTTAATAAGCTTTATCTCCCACTCCAGAGTCGGACGTTGGACGGATTCTCTCGACACCGAGAAGTTTGGGTGCGGCTACTGTGAGAACAAGTTGGTTCTAGTAACCACAACCTGAGAAGATCTATCAGCGACTATCCAGCTCCATCAATAGTCCGATCATCGGCTCGGCCAAGATAGCAGCACACAGATGAAGTCATCCAGAAGACTAGTGGAAAGTCACATCTCAGTCTTCCACCATTTTTCGGGCGTCACGGTGACTCAGTGGTTAGCACTTGTGTCTGCAGCACTCAGGTGGTGGAAATAAATCCGACCACGGACATCTGCATGGAGTTTGTATGTCCTCCCCGTGTCTGCGTGGGTTTCCTCCGGGTTCTCCGGTTTCCTCCCACACTCCAAAAATATACTGATAGGTTAATTGGCTTATTCCAAATTGTCCCTAACATGAATTATGGTTCTCCCTGTACAGCGCTACAGACTATGTCATCGCTATATTATCGAGGGGAATCAAATTCATCATTAAATACAAATGCTTTAAACAAACTTATTATTGTAATGTTGACTTGTGTCAGTCATTTCATACACAGATTACTTCCAAAAAAGTTATGTCCTATAGTGGGACGTCTGGAGGTGAGATTCCGCCATACCGATGGCCAGGGACAGGCATGCGGGTGCTAACACCTACATGGACTGGCAGGACAGGCTTACACTGGTAATATACAGCGTATATGTAGCACCCTGAGGATTCGGCTGCTACAGGGGTATTGCACCTCAACCCAGAGGTGTGATATTCCACTCCCGGGTAAGGATGGAGTGTGGAACTGAGCTCGGTAGGCTGCATGCACTACACACATCCCATTTCCGAGGAGCAGACCGACGGTACTCCCACTTAGAAATGTGCAGGTACGACCGAGTCTGTTCCTGGCTGGAGTGGGAGGGGGGTGGTACATCCCAAGTAGTGTAGGGGCAGATAGGGGGAGCAGCCTGGGTAAAGTTAGGAGCTCATTGGGTGCTGGACACCTGAGCTCACACATAGAGGGTGTATATAAGGTGGGCACCAACTAAGAACAGGGTCAGTTGCAGAGAGAAAGTCAGCGAGCGGAGGAGAAGAGAGACCCAGAGTGAGAGAGGAGAAAGAGAGACCCAGAGGGGGAAACAGAAGAAAAGGACTCCAAGAACCCAACTTAAATCCCCGGGTGAAGAGTCGGCACAGGGTACCGGAACCCAAGCTGGTGGGGGCAAAAACACTCCCCAGCCAGAGACCGGAGACCGTGGGCAGCGTTTGCCACGGTCACCCACCACATCCACCACAAAGGCATACCACGAGGAGGGTCAGGGAGCCCAAGGCCAAGGGTCTCCCAACAGAAGGCCCGAGGGAGCTGGACCTGGGTGGATCAATAGTGGGGACGGCCAGAGAAAGGACAGAAGGAGAGCTCAGGGTCACGCTCCGGACTTATTTGGGGGTTGGCTGGATCCAGAACCTGGTGGACGCAGCACGGCTCGGGAGGTCACTCGAAGCTGGAGTGACCAGAACATCAGCAGTGAGTAAACATCCTAAACTGCATAACCCGACTCTGTCTCTGATTGCCGTCTACACTGCATCACCACAACTCCCATCCTCTGCACCTGATCCCCCTGAGGCTATACCCCACCCGTTGGGGGTTATACCATCAAAAGCTGCACCTACACCATCAGCCTCAGCGGACCCTGCTGCAGCGGCGGCCATAGTGACCGCAATACAACGGGTGGCGTAGTCGACATTAAGAACTTGATAACATCTGTAGGACTGCCACATACAACTGAGTTTGACACCCTGGGCACGGACCGGGTCACAGCCACTCGGAAGACTACAACTCCCATCTGATCCGGCTCCGGATATTCCCCCTAAAGAATATGGCCCAGGGGGCGCGTCAACTTTGGCGTAGTCGGCAGGATTACGTGCCCGCAACACCCGGGTACTGCGTGCCTGAAGAAAAGTGCAAGTTTACCTCAAGAAGAAGTCTCCTGCCGGTTCCGGAGGGTTCCCGCCATCGGACCCCATCACCAGTCGATTCCCGCCGGTTGTCCGCCATTAACAACTTTTTCCCGCCATCTGCAGAGTTTCCCGCCACTGGGAAGCGATTCCCGCCATTTCCAAAGGTTTCCCGCCTTGGAAGAGCGGACGCCATTATGGGCGTGCCAGAGGGTGGCGAGAGGCCACCTCCCATCGTGGGCCAGGACCGAAAATGGCGCCAAAAGTGGAAACCGCCCCCACCAACAGAGACTGTGATGCTAGAGGTGACTGTCGGCGTGAAAGAACCGCCCCTGGAGCTGACAGTCACCCAGTGGCCCCGGGACCGCCCTCGAAGTGGGAGGAGACGAAAGAAAAGAATGAAGATGGGTGCCGCCTGGAGGAGTCTGGAGCGAGCGCACCCGGAGGCAAGAAGCCTGGAGAAGAGTAGCAGAGAAGCTCACCCGGAGATGGCGAGAGAGCAGAGCAGCACCGGCCCGCTGGCCAGGAGCCTGCTGGAAGAAGAGCAGAGCAGCACCGACCCGTTGGTCAGGAGCCTGCTGGAAACCACGACCCCACTAGGCCTAGTGGAGGTCCTTGCACAGCTCCCCCGAGACCGGAAGTGTGCACAGACTGCCCTGGAGGGCCTCGCACGGAGGATGGCCCGGGTACAGCGAGAGACATTGGCGGAGTGGAGCCGAGAGATGGCCCAGCAAACCAAGACCCGGAGCACGCCAGCCAAGATGAGGAGACAGACCGCCTCTGAGGATGGCGCGGGAGGACCCAAGGCCGGAGACGGCGCCGAGAAGGGAGCCGAACGCATGGAGGCACGTAAAGGGGACGTCTATACCCCAAACCGGGACACCGCTTACCTGCCCCAGCTCCCCGTCGCAGAGCCCGAAAGTCCCCCTGCTGTGCCCGAAAACGCCATGTCACCGACGCAGACTAGGCCCCAACCGGAAGCCGCCGCCGCGACCCCTGTGACGCCATGCGCACCGACCCCGAGCGTGGCAAAACAGGAAGTAACACCAGCCTGGTCGCAGGGCCTAGAATTTCCGGGCGTCGCATCACCAACAGCGCCCCCTACCTCCGCGGAGCCTCCGGCCTGGCCGCAAGGCCAGGTAGCCCAGGGCGCCGCCGTCCTAACGGTGCCCTTCACCTTCCAGGTGCCCCAGGCCTGGCCGCAAGGCCTGGGCAACCCGGGCGCCACCACCACCGCGCCCGCACCCGTAAAACCAAGGGTGCCGCGTCTGGGAGAGGACTTGTTTGCCCAGCACACGTGGCCGGACGGGCAGCCTTTCATCTGGCCCCAGAAATATTATGAACTGGAGCACCAGAGGAGAGTTGGGGCCATGTGTGCACCCCTGATTCCGGCTCCGAAGCCCGTGATAAGGATCTCGCCCCCGCTTGAAGAGACCCAATTTGAGTGGGACCCCACCGGAGAAGACCTAATGGGGTTCACTCAAGAAACCAGGGCAGCTGCAGCGGAGCGTGCTGAGTGCTGCCGACAGCAGCTCGAGGAGTTTGCGAGGGAGCGGAGAGAGAGGCGGGTCCGGGAACAACAGGCCCAAATAAGGAGCGCCGAGCAGAAGAGCCGAACCAGGAGGGACCCCCGTGCAGCGCACAGTCCCCGCACCACCGGGACTGTAATTAAGTTCAACATGCAGCATGGGTGGGGCTTCATCAGAGACCACAACACCCCCGGCGACGTCTTTGTCACGCGCAGAGATGTGGAGTCCCATCTGCCGGAGGGGCACAGAGGTCGTGACCTTTATATCGGGGACGAGGTCACCTTTACCCGGCACAAGTGTGCCAAAGGACCTTACGCCCTCCATGTGCATCGCCTGACAGAGGAGGAGCTGCGATGTGAGGAGGAAGAGCAAGAGGATCCGGACGGGTCTGAAGCTGAGATCCCCAAAGAAGGAGCAGGAGGAAGACGTTGTTGAGTACAGCGGAGTAGGTGCTGTAAATAGTTACCCGATCGGGGTATAAAGAAACTGTTATTGCTAATATAGTCCCCGTTGGGACCAGCTGAGTGAACTGTTTACCCGTTTACCCTTAATCCCACAGGCTGAGGACTGTGAGCAGCCATTCCCTTTCCCTCCTTAACTGGCCGAGGACTGAGAGCGGCCATATCCCTGTATATAGTTGCGCGTCCTAAAGCGCCCCTACCGGTTTTATAGGAAAACCATTTTTCTAGAATGTTTAATGCTGCTAATTTATATAATGTTTTATATGTTTTATATGTTTTATATGTTTATGAAAAATTTTGTATGTTATGTGATGTTTTTGTCTTACAGCCCGAGGACGTGCTGTGATTTACCAGGGGGGAATGTAGCACCCTGAGGATTCGGCTGCTACAGGGGTATTGCACCTCAACCCAGAGGTGTGATATTCCACTCCCGGGTAAGGATGGAGTGTGGAACTGAGCTCGGTAGGCTGCATGCACTACACACATCCCATTTCCGAGGAGCAGACCGACGGTACTCCCACTTAGAAATGTGCAGGTACGACCGAGTCTGTTCCTGGCTGGAGTGGGAGGGGGGTGGTACATCCCAAGTAGTGTAGGGGCAGATAGGGGGAGCAGCCTGGGTAAAGTTAGGAGCTCATTGGGTGCTGGACACCTGAGCTCACACATAGAGGGTGTATATAAGGTGGGCACCAACTAAGAACAGGGTCAGTTGCAGAGAGAAAGTCAGCGAGCGGAGGAGAAGAGAGACCCAGAGTGAGAGAGGAGAAAGAGAGACCCAGAGGGGGAAACAGAAGAAAAGGACTCCAAGAACCCAACTTAAATCCCCGGGTGAAGAGTCGGCACAGGGTACCGGAACCCAAGCTGGTGGGGGCAAAAACACTCCCCAGCCAGAGACCGGAGACCGTGGGCAGCGTTTGCCACGGTCACCCACCACATCCACCACGAAGGCATACCACGAGGAGGGTCAGGGAGCCCAAGGCCAAGGGTCTCCCAACAGAAGGCCCGAGGGAGCTGGACCTGGGTGGATCAATAGTGGGGACGGCCAGAGAAAGGACAGAAGGAGAGCTCAGGGTCACGCTCCGGACTTATTTGGGGCTTGGCTGGATCCAGAACCTGGTGGACGCAGCACGGCTCGGGAGGTCACTCGAAGCTGGAGTGACCAGAACATCAGCAGTGAGTAAACATCCTAAACTGCATAACCCGACTCTGTCTCTGATTGCCGTCTACACTGCATCACCACAACTCCCATCCTCTGCACCTGATCCCCCTGAGGCTATACCCCACCCGTTGGGGGTTATACCATCAAAAGCTGCACCTACACCATCAGCCTCAGCGGACCCTGCTGCAGCGGCGGCCATAGTGACCGCAATACAACGGGTGGCGTAGTCGACATTAAGAACTTGATAACATCTGTAGGACTGCCACATACAACTGAGTTTGACACCCTGGGCACGGACCGGGTCACAGCCACTCGGAAGACTACAACTCCCATCTGATCCGGCTCCGGATATTCCCCCTAAAGAATATGGCCCAGGGGGCGCATCATATACACCCACAACGACTCACACACATCAAACCAAGCAAAGTCATCAAGTTTCAGAGCTCCCATAGAAATGAATGGTGATAGCCGCACATGCGCAGCCACTTTCCATTTCTGACAGTGTGTAACGGGGTAGTTCTTGAGTTACATGTGGGTCCCTGATCTCAGCAATGGGACCTGCATCTATCAAACATTTATGACGTATGCTTTCGATAGAGGATGAAATAATGTCTTCAATGCGCTTCGTCACGTGTCCACGGGCATGCTCGCGATTTCTAATGCTGACCCTATGCTGCTCTCTGATTCAGTTATGTCACCAGCAACATAGTGCATTAAGCATTAATGCTTTAAAGGGCACAGCTCAACTTTCCATCCTAATGTGGCACCTCAAACGTCAAAAATGTTTCCAGGGCATTCATAAGGGGTATCTCTGCATTATCGTCCCGAACGGGGAAACAGCTGATCAGCGGATGTGCACGGTGCTGGACCCTCAGTGATCTGATATTGATGACCTATTCTAAAGATATTCCACCAATTATCAAACACCTGAATAACTTCTTTAATTAGTTTAGGGGAGTGATTGAACCATTTTTAAGCCAAACACAATCCTTAATATTTATTCTTCACCGGAAGGTACAATGTGTTAAAAAACAGCTGATTATGGGGCCCATGGGCATTACAAGTATTGGAGACCCGCTCCTTTCTAATGGGAACATTTTTTTATGAGGCCCTCCTCCACGTCTCTTAAAAGGGGCATTGGAGTGACTCCCAATTTTTGGCAGCCCTTGCATTCACTGCATAGCAAACACAATGGGAGACCCTCTTTCTAATAATGAGAACATTGTTTTCAGGAGGCCCTCTGACCTCCACGTCTTTTCCAAGGGGCATTGGAGTGCCTCCAAATTTTTGGCAACCCTTGCATTCACTGCATAGGCAAACACAATGGGAGACCTAATTCCTAATAATGGGAAATTTGTTTTCAGGAGTCCCTCCTCTAGGTCTCTTCAAAGGGGTATTGGGGTGCGTCCAAATTTTCAAAGTGGTATTGGGGTGCGTCCAAATTTTGGGCAGCCCTGCCACTCACTGCATACGCAATAACAGTATAGGAGACCTACTCTTTAGTAATGGGAACAATAAAACATAGCCGGCTGATGGCTCTCTAAGAATAGTGAGGCCGATTGCTGGCCCTTTAAGAATAGTAAAGGCCGCCTGATGAACATTGTTGACAGAAGTGACCTGGGAGTCAGAAATGCTTCCAGGGGTCTTTCCCATACTGTCCCCATGTCATTTGAACACTGTTCCCATAGATTTGGGCAATTTGCAATCTTCAGACCGCCGGGGGGAGGCGCCTGAAAAATGCCCGAGTTTGCCATAGACTTACATTGGGCTCGTTGCTCGGGTCGAGCACCCGAGTATTCCAATGTGCTCGGCCTGAGCATCGAGCACCCGAGCATTTTAGTGCTGGCCCATCACTACTCATAAGAGCACATTTATCTTTACAAACAACAGAACAGTGATAGCTGTCACATCTGTGTTCTGATACCTTAGCTCCCCAATAAGACATGGGAGTAAATCAATACTTTACAAGCTGCTCTGTGGCTGGGGGCACTGGTAAAATAGTGTCTTATTGTCATGCAAGGTGAGGGAAGGAACAGTGTACAAGGACAGGAATAGGGGGAAGGGGAAGGGAGCCCAACATCTAGAGAAAGGGGGAGTGGAGACCCCTAGGCAGATCTAATATCACCCTGACTACTCTATCATACTTATATAGGTTCATCTCCAATAGCAGAGCAGGAAACTTAATCCCTGAATGTCCCTAGAGCTAGGCCCTAGGTAGGGAGGGACACTATATGAGGGGCAGCTTATGATAAGTGTTACTTCTCTTTTCTTTACATGATACCAGATTGATGGTGCTATTGTGGGCTGATGTTCTTCATAGACTTGTGTGAACAGCCCCTATTATATTCTTGCTCGGATGATTCAGAAGTTTGCTGTATATATGATACCTCTCTGTGGAGAATCAGCTTTAGGGATTCTCTTAACAATGTAAGAAAAAAAAAGATTAACCACTGCATGTGATAGGGGTTATATACTGGGCTCGGGTAATGATTGATAGAACTTATTCAGGAATTTATAAGCCCTACTAGCCCAGTTATTTGTAGTTATGTATTGTCTCTAAATTTCCCTAGAGCTGTCATTTTGCTTTATTGAACAGTTGTCGTCTTTTAATGTTTATTGAAATGGTCAGTCTCTGAATCTATACGTTCACTTCTTCCTATCTTTTTTCACGACTGTAGTTTTGTATTTATTAGGATAAATGTATTTATTAGTATAGAAGAATTTTTAGGGACATAAGGGACACCGTCGTTAAGCAGGGGCGCCACTTAACACAAATTATGGTGCCAACCTCCTCTGCCAGGAAGGTAGAGACATTAGGGATAAAGTAGGGACAGGTTTAGCCTGCACTCTCTCCTGATCAGTGTGTAACCTAATATGGATATTCCCTAATACTTTATTTTGTATTTTTGTTGTTTTGTCTATTGTGGATTGTTATAGTCCTTTTCAGATAATTTATTAAAAGTTACATTTTAGGGGTCTAATCTTCTATAGGTTTTTCATGCTAAATTAGGCCCTGTTTACATATTTTTTTTGCTAAGGTGTTTAACTGAACACTAGTCAGGCCCCACTGTAACTAAAGAAAACAAGGTAAACAAACAAAGGGGATACATTTAGCTTGAGAAGACACCAGAGAGGTAGCGTCAACTGTCCTCCAAGGGAAGTCCAAGAATGAACTAGCTGGCTACTAGTACTCCAGGCATAGACAGCAGAACATAGAACTATCACCAGCGACTCTCTGGAGACACAGAGTTTTTAACTACCAAGCAAGGGTGTGTCAACCAGCAGCAGAAGGTGGAGGTCACCGCTGGGTACTAAAGGAAGAAGGATATCACTACACTACAGAGATGAGAGGATCAAGAAGGTGTCTGTAATGCCAAGTGCAGTGACCTTCTACAGCCGGATCCAGAGTGACTGTCTCTCACACTTGATACACCAGTGATATCTGATAAACAAAAAAAAATAAAATGTTGTAGGTACGTTCTCCTGAAATGGTTGCAACAGTCACAACTCCTATAAAAGCATGTAAAGGCTGCTGCAGGATGTCACGCACGGTGTGGGAAAGACTAAGTGCAACACAAAGGGAAGAAGGGGAGGAAGCCAAAACACTAGGGTAAGTGGGATTGGAGACCCCTAGGCAGATCTAATATCACCCTGCCTACCCTACCATCCCTATATAGGTTCCACACTTATCTCCGAACAGGACCCTAAACCCTGGATGACCCTAGAGCTAGACCCTAGATAAGGAGGGGGAAGGGTGAGCACTGGTCAGGACCTACTACAAACTATAGACAACAAGGTAGACAAACAAAGGGGATTAATTTAGCTTAAGAAGACACCAGAGGAGTAATGCCAACTGTCCTCCAAGGGCACCAGAGAAGACGCTAGCCGATTGCTAATGCTCCAAGCCTGTACATAGAAGTATTACCGGCAATTCCCTGGAAAAAACGGAGTGTTTTTAACTCCCAGGCAAGGGTGTGTCAATCAGCAGCAGGAGGGAGATTGCCACTGGGTCATAAAGGCAGAAGGATTAAGAAGGCATCTGTAATGCCAAGCGCAGTGACCTTCTACAGCCAGGTCTATTACACCTGTCACACCCTTGACACAGGACCACCAATAAATTCACATGAAGAAAATGAGAGGAATACGGTGGTTCAGAGTCCGCACTGCCCAGAGTTCAAAAGGTGTAGTCGCACACAAGGATTAAGCATGAATGTGGTTTATTGTGTCAATGCGTTTCAAGGTCTCCAAACCTCTTCATCAGGACCAAACCACAATGATTTTTATATATATACAGTACAGACCAAAAGTTTGGACACACCTTCTCATTTAAAGATTTTTCTGTATTTTCTATTTGCTATGACTGCATAATATGCGAACTAAATTAGATACAGTGGGTATGGAAAGTATTCAGACCCCTTTAAATTTTTCACTCTTTGTTTCATTGCAGCCATTTGGTAAATTCTAAAAAGTTCATCATTTTTTTCTCATTAATGTACACTCTACACCCCATCTTGACTGAAAAAAACAGAAATGTAGAAATTTTTGCAAATTTATCAAAAAAGAAAAACTGAAATATCACGTGGTAACAAGTATTCCGACCCTTTGCTCAGACAGTCATATTTAAGTCACATGCTGTCCATTTCCTTGTGATCCTCCTTGAGATGGTTCTACTCCTTCATTGGAGTCCAGCTGTGTTTAATTAAACTGATAGGACTTTATTTGGAAAGGCACACACCTGTCTATATAAGACCTCATAGCTCACAGTGCATGTCAGACCAAATAAGAATCATGAACTCAAAGGAACTGCCCAAGGAGCTCAGAGACAGAGTTGTGGCAAGGCACAGATCTAGCCAACGTTACAAAAGAATTTCTGCAGTATTCAAGGTTCCTAATAGCACAGTGGCCTCCATAATCCTTAAATAGAAGAAGTTTGGGACCACCAGAAGTCTTCCTAGACCTGGCCGTCCAGCCAAACTGAGCAATTGTGGGAGAAAAGCCTTGGTGAGAAAGGTAAAGAAGAACCTCAAGATCACAATGGCTGAGCTCCAGAGATGCAGTAGGGAGATGAGAGAAAGTTCCACAAAGTCAACTATCACTGCAGCCCTCCACCAGTCAGGCCTTTATGGCAGAGTGGCCCAACGGAAGCCTCTCCTCAGTGCAAGACATATGAAAGCCTGCATCGAGTTTGCTCAAAAACACATGAAGGACTCCCAGACTATGAGAAATAAGATTCTCTGGTCTGAGACGAAGATAAAACTTTTTGTTGATAATTCTAAGCGGTATGTGTGGAGAAAACCAGGCACTGCTCATCACCTGCCCAATACAATCCCAACAGTGAAACCAGGGAAAATTTGGGCCGAATGACCTCTTTAACTGGATTAGTAATATCAGCCTACAGTGGGCGAATTTCCTTCTGCTGATTATGAATAATAGGCAGTAGCCCATGATGATTTTTTATTTAATTCTGTAGTTTACACATAATGTACACTGCGGGTGCTGACTAAAACTCCCATCATTGTCCCCTGATCTTAGGGAGACAAGGCTTTAGATGATAGGTAACTATATCTGTATTTTTTATTTTTAATTCAATATGTATTTATTTATTTTACTTTAAGAACAGGCCCTGGCTGATGACTACTTCCATCAGCGGTGCCTGCTCTCGCCGTTATTAGTGAACGCAGGCATAGGCTGATCTGATGGGAGTAGTACACTCATCAGCCAACGCCTGTGACCCGCGGTAAGCTTTTTACATCTGACAGCATGATCCTGCAGTGCTCTAACTGGTGGTAACGATGTTACCGCCAATCAGAGCTGCCAGTGTTTCTCATGCTGTCACACAGATGACATCATGAGAAACACAGACTTCCTGAGGATTGCTAGAGAGGCAAATCAGAACACTCGATTGACTGCAAAAGACCTTCAGAAAGATTTATCAGACCCTGGACTTGTGGTACATTGTTCTACTTTTCGGAGACACGTGCACAAATATGGCCTTCATGGAAGAGTCATGAGAAGAAAACCTCTCCTGCATCTGACGCGCCCCCTGGGCCTGTGCTGTGCAGGGTATACCCGGAACCGGATCGCTGGGGGTTGTAGTCCTCCGTGGCTGTGACCCGGTCCGTGCCCAGGGCGGTCAAACCAGTGGCAGTCTGAGTGTGATAACAAATGTCCGACTACGCCACCCGTGGATTGCGGTCAGTGGGGACCGCCGCTGCGCTGCAGACCGCTGAGGCTGATGTTGTATGCGCAGCCGAGTATGGGATAACTCCCCACGGGAGAAGTATTGCCTCAGGGCAGCAAGTGTGGATGATGGGAGTGATGGTGTGAGCGTCCCAGTACTAATGGTGCTGGTGCGGCGATGAAACACAGAGACGTGTGGTGCAGTTAAGGGTCTTTACTGATGGTATAACGCAGACCCTCCCAGGAGTACTGGCTAGCAGTAGAGGCCTGGTCAGTCTGAGAGCTAGCAGGATCTCCCCCTGGCCAGGTGGAGTTGTAGGCCTCCCCGTCTCTCTGCACTCTTTCCTGGCTACCTTGCTGTGTGCGGGTAGAAGTAGCCCACGTCCCTGAGTATACCGTGTGGTGCTCACCCGTATGGCCGGTGACTTGGGGCCTTCCGTTAGCCTCCGCTTCACGATGGCAGTGCTGGTCCCTTGCTTGTGACCGTGCCTCCGGGCTTCTATGGCCAGAGGACATGGAATCCCCTGCCGGTTGGATTCTGCTGCTGGACCTGGATGTCCCCACAGCCTCGGACTCCGTGTCCGGGTTTAGTGTCTTCAGCCAAGGCGAGATTTCTAGCTTCCAGCCTCTGGCACTCGCTCCTGCTCCTACAGAGCTTCTAGTTCTCGCTTTCCCTCTCCAGGCTCTGACTCTCAGACTCTGTCTGTCCTAATCCCGCCCCAGACCCAGTTTATAAGGGCAGATTCCTCCCCTCCCAGGTCTTGGCGGGCAGTGTTGCATGCTTAGGGCTCCTGACCAGAGAAACCTTCCACTTGCTCTCAGACATAATATTTCTATTACTGTGGCAACCAGACCCCTGGGGTGCCACACATCCTTATCATAAAAATCAGCATCAGAAGTATACAAAAGAACATCTAAACAAGTCGGATGCATTTTGGAAACAAGTACTGTGGACCGATGAGATTAAAATAGAACTCTTTGGCCTCAATGATCATAGGTATGTGTTGAGAAAAAGGGCACAGAATTTCAGGAAAATAATATCTCGCCAATCATTAAGCATGGGGGTGGATCAATCATTGCTTTGGGGTTGTGTTGCAGCCAATGGCACGGGGAACATTTAACGGGTAGAGGGAAGAATAGATTCAATGAAATTTCAGTATAATCTCTTTTTATTGAAATAGAAATAGACATTAACATATATAACATACATTAATAAATGCCGGTGTTTAGTCATCATGGCGATCAAAATAACATATTCTCTATCACTTCTCTGATAAGACTCGTACACCTCTTATCTAATAATGTAAATGACTCGCCCCCTGGGCCGTGGGGCTCTCGGAGTCGGGCAACAGGGCAATAATGGGGGTAGTAGTGGCAACCCGGTCCGTGGCTCAGGGTGGTCAGACCAAATGTTGTGGCAGTCTATTTATATGGTTTTGCAATGTCCGACTACGCCACCCGTGGATTGCGGCTATTATGAACCGCCGCTGCAAGGCAGTCCCCTGAGGCTGATGGTGTGTGCAGCTGAGATAGTATAACTCCCCACGGGAAGAGTGTAGCCTCAGGGCAGTGTAGTAGATGGTGGGGGTGATGGTGCAGGGAGTCCCAGTACCGTTAGTGCTGGCAAAGTAAGAAGCACAAAGACAACATGTTGCAGTCCAGGGTCTTTTACTCACAGTTCGTATACTCCAAGCCACTTCTGTACAGGTAGTGACTGCCCAAGCCGTGCCACGTCCACCAGGTGAGGGGCTCGGTCAACTCCCAGGCAATTCAGGAGCATAGCACAGGACCCCCTTCTGTCCTTTCTCTGGCTCGTGCCCCATCAGTGACCAAACTTCTGTCCAGCTGCAGCGGATTTATGCGGGAAAACGTGGGCCCCGTTTCCCGCTATCCTATATGGTGCCTTCCTAGCAGGTTTAGTGAGGGGTCGCACCAATATATGATCACGACCTCCGGTTCTTGGCTGAGGATTATTTGCCTCCACCAACTTGATCGAAGTCGATCGCGGCATTGCGGGGGCAAGGGGAGGTGATCGGCGATGCTCACCTCCTCTTCCGGCTTCCAGCGCAGTCTGCAAAGGCTTCCCGGGTGTTGCCATGACGACCCGATGTCGTCATGACAACATCCGGGTCACCAGAGAGCAGGAAGATTGCTTGGACATGCGCAGTGCATCTCCAAGCAATCTTCACACTGTGCACTTCTGACAGTCTTCATGGCATAGGGATGGTGCTCCATTCCTGTGCCATGCAGGCGATCAGAAAAAAAAAAGTGAAAGTCCCAGAGTGGGACAAAGTAATAAAGTGTATAAACTGTGTGAAAGTGGAAAAAAAAAAATGTGCAAAAATATTATAAAAAAATAAAAAAAAAATACACCAAAAATAAAAATATAATGTACCCATCAATAAATATTATTATAAAAAAAATAAAAAAAAAGCAATAAAAGTACACATATTTGGTATCGCCGCGTCCGGAACAACCTGACCTATAAAACTGTCCCACTAGTTAACCCCTTCAGTGAACACGGTAAAAAAAAAAAAAAAAAACGAATCAAAAAACAATGCTTTATCACCATACCGCCAAACAAAAAGTGGAATAACACGCGATCAAAAAGACGCATATAAATAAAAATGATACCGCTGAAAATGTCATCTCGTCCCGCAAAAAACAAGCTGCCATACAGCTCCATCAGCCGAAAAATAAAAAAGTTATAGCTCTCAGAATAAAGCGATACTAAAAAATATTTTTTTCTATAAAATAGCTTTTATTGTGTATAAGCGCCAAAACATAGAAAAATGATACAAATGTGGTACCGCTGTAAACGTACTGACCCGAAGAATAAAGCTACCTCATCAATTTTACCACACGCGGAACAGAATTAAAAAAAAAAAAAAAAAACAATTCCTGAATTGTTGGTTTTTGTTTATTCTGCCTTCCAAAAATCGGAATAGAAAGCGATCAAAAAATGTCACGTGCCTGAAAATGGCACCAATAACAACGTCAAGTCATCCCGCAAAAAACGAGCCATCACATGACTGTCTGCCAAAATCTGGAAAAATTATAGCTCTCAAAATATGGCGATGCAAAAACTAGATTTTACAAAAAATGCGTCTTTTAGTGTGTGACAGCTGTCAGTCATAAAAACCCCATATGATTCTGGCATTGCTGTAATCACACCGACCCGAAGAATAAAGTCGTCTAATCACTTATACCGCACAAGGAACGGCGTCAAAAATAAACTCTTGGGTTAGGATTGGGCTAGGGTTAGGGCTGGGTTTGGGGCTAGGGTTGTGCTGGGGCTAGGGTTGTGCTGGGGCTAGGGTTGTGCTGGGGCTAGGGTTGTGCTAGGGTTAGGGCTGGGGTTGGGATTTTTTTCAAAAGTAAGAAAAAAAGATGACGATATGGCGACTAGTGTTGAGAGCAAGTGCTCGCTACTTGAGTTTGCATCGGGTGCTCTGGTATGCATTGAGTATCGTGGGTATTTGAGTGACATGCTCGAGTCTCTGCCCCATATGCTTCGCAGCCAAAAAACTTTACGGGAATTGCCTGCCATGCACGAGCGATCCCCGCATGTTTTTTTTTGGGTGTCTAATAACCGTGAAACATGCGGAGCAGGGACTCGAGCATGTCACTCGAGCACACGCTGTACATGGTGCATACCTGAGTACCTGATGCAAACTCAAGTAGCGAGCACTTGCGCTCAAGAATAATGACAACTTATTCAATATGATGACCTAATGTAAACAAATTCTGTGCCGTACCTCTGGGTTCAAAATGTTCACTATACACCTTAATAAAATCCTTGAGGGGTATAGTTTCCAAAATGGGGACACTTGTGGGGGAGCTCCACTGTTTAGGCACATCACGGGCTCTCCAAACGCGACATGGTGTCCGCTAACAAATTGAATGGAAAATCGGCTCAAATTGTTAGCGGACGCCATGTTGCTTTTGGAGAGCCCCTGTGTGCCCAAACATTGGAACTCCCCCACAAGTGACCCCATTTTGGAAACTAGACCCCCCAAGGCACCTATCTAGATGCATAGTGAGCACTTGGAATCCCCAGGTGCTTCACAAATTGATTCGTAAAAATGAAAAAGTGAAAAAAAAAACACTTTTTCATTTTTATGAATCAATTTGTGAAGCACCTGGGGTTCCAAGTGCTCACTATGAATCTAGATAGGTGCCTTGGGGGGTCTAGTTTCCAAAATGGGGTCACTTGTGGGGGAGCTCCAATGTTTGGGCACGCAGGGACTCTCTAAATGCAACATGGTATCCGCTAACAAATTGAATGGAAAATAGGCTCAAATTGTTAGCGGACACCACATTGCGTTTGGAGAGCCCCTCTGTGCCCAAACTTTGGAGCTCCCCCACAAGTGACCCCATTTTGGAAACTAGACCCCCCAAGGCACCTTTCTAGATGCATAGTGAGCACTTGGAACCCCCAGGTGCTTCACAAATTGATTCGTAATAATGAAAAAGTGAAAAAAAAAAACACTTTTTCATTTTTATGAATCAATTTGTGAAGCACCTGGGGGTTGCAACTGCTCACTATGCATCTAGATAGGTGCCTTGGGGGGTCTAGTTTCCAAAATGGGGTCACTTGTGGGGGAGCTCCAATGTTTGGGCACACAGGGGCTCTCTAAACGCAACATGGTGTCCGCTAATTATTCAAGCAAATTTTACAATCAAAAAGTCAAATGGCGCTCCTTCCCTTCCGAGCCCTACAGTGCGCCCAAACAGTGTTTTTTCCCCAAATATTGGGTATCTGCATGCCCAGGGGAAATTGCACAACAAATTTTGCAGTCCATTTTTTCTTGTTACCCTTGTGAAAATAAAAAAAAATTGGGTCTAAAGTAACATTTTTGTGAAAAAAGTTAAATGTTCATTTTTTTCTTCCACATTCAAAAAATTCCTGTGAAGCACCTGAAGGGTTAATAAAGTTCTTGAATGTGGTTTTGAGCACCTTGAGGGGTGCAGTTTTTAGAATGGTGTCACTTTTGGGTATTTTCTGTCATAAAGACCTCTCAAAGTGACTTCAAATGTGATGTGGTCCCTAAAAAAATGGTTTTGCAAATTTTGTTGGAAAAATGAGAAATCGCTGGTCAACTTTTAACCCTTATAGCTCCCTAACAAAAAAAAATTTTGGTTCCAAAATTGTGCTGATGTAAAGTAGACATGTGGGAAATGTTATTTATTAACTCTTTTGTGTGACATATCGCTCTGATTTCAGGGCTTAAAAATTCAAATTTTGAAAATTGCAAAATTTTCAAAATTTTCGCCAAATTTCCGTTTTTTTCACAAATAAACGCAAGTGATATCGAAGAAATTTTTCCAAAATCATGAAGTACAATATGTCACGAAAAACAATCTCAGAATCAGGGGGATCCGTTGAAGCGTTCCAGAGTAATTACCTCATAAAGTGACAGTGGTCAGAATTGTAAAAATTGGCCCGGTCATTAACGTGCAAACTACCCGCGGGGCTTAAGGGGTTAAAATTCGGAAATCCAGCTCCACTGGCTATTTAGGGCGGTTTAATGTCTGCATATTTATCCTGGGTCTATATTTACCCCACACAAACCTGATTAATGCTGTACGTAGTTTGCTGAAGAAGCTGCATGGCGAGAAATGGGAACAGTTTGAAAAATGTATAAAAAGCGGGGCAATATATCGTTTTTTACTGCGTTCATTTTACCAAACCAGGATAGTCTCAGTTTACTGTAATTCAGTAGGTCTTTATATGTACGATCCAAAAGCGATTGGTAATTTAGTGCAAAAAGTTTGAAAAGTCAGGAGAAATGAGCACGCCTAAGTATTTTATCGCTTCTGACTTCCATTTCAAAGGGAAGTTATCCATTACATGTTCAACTTCTCTCTGTGACAGCGATACATTTAATGCCTCCGATTTTGAATAATTAACTTTAAAATTACTCAGGATCTATCAAACTCCTTCATTAAAGCAGGAAGAGATGTCTGAGGCTGAGACACATAGAGGAGAAGGTCATCTGCATATAATGCTGTCTTATATGTGATGCGACCCCTGGGCCGTGGGGTACTCGGCAGCCGGGCCTCTGGTTGCTGGGGGATATCACGGTAGCTGGCCCGGTCTATGACCCAGGGCGGTCAGTAAAAGGGGGGATACTTTATAGGGGATTTAAGAAAGCGTTCGTGACGCCACCTGTGGATTGCGGCTAGAGGCAGCCGCCGCAGCGGAGCAGTCCTCTGGAGCTGGTGTTACGGCAGCAGGGATGGTGTGGCTCTCCACAGGTAGAGGTAGCTCCAGGGCAGCATGGGGTGTAATGGTGGTGGTGCAGGGGAGAGAGACGGCAGGACGGTCCCGGAGGAAAGACGGACACTGACACAGGGGTAAGCTTCAGTTCCTTTACTGGTGATGTTGCAGGCACGGTCCAGGGTACTCCAGGCGAAGGGCACACTTTTGGACTCTCCCCATTGAGCGGGTATAGGGCCTCCTGATCCGTTGCTTTATTCTCTAAGCTTCTGACCTGCCTGGAGCTAGGCCTAGCTTGGTTACTGTCTCTCTTTGCACCTGCTGACCTGGTGATATGGCCTTCTCTTTGGAGATCACTCTGCCTGGACGCTGGGACCTCCGTGACTCCTTGCCCTGGTACTGTAATCAGTGTTTGGTGAACCTGGGACCTGTAGTCCACCAGGGGTTCCGGTTGTTCCTACTGGGTATAAAGGGTCCCTGTAGGCGCGGACCAGGTGTCCGGTATATATATATCTGCCCCCTCACTACTTCTTCCTTCTCCTCTCGCCTTCGGCCACACTCAAGGCCCTCACACGTGCTGTAGACCTTGGTTCGCCTAAGCACAGCTGCCAGCGTGCTGCTCTCTTCACTGCTTTCTGAGCGTCAGCACGCTCTCTGCTCAACTCTGAGCTGTGTTCCTCTCTGTGTCTGAACACTAAACTGAGCTGCCTAGCTCCACCCTCCCTATATATATCCCTAACGGGCTCCCTCTGCTGGTCTGAGGTGGTAAGGTGGAGGTGCGTGAATGTGTGAGGGCCTCTTGTGGAGAAGTCCATCCATGCACCTTTCTGGGTTCTGTGGCACCAATGTGCAGCAGGGTGCCACATTCCCCACTAGTAAAACTCAGTACTTCTGGACTGAAGCATTTTTCTCAAACAGGTTTAAACAATAACATTTCTTCCCTTTATGGGAGGCACTTTCCTTGAACGTTACAGGTGACATTATAATACAATAATTACAACTATAAATAACAATAAAGTTACAGTCAGTCCCGTAACTTGGTGTCCATTTCACCGAAGAAAGAACATGAGGGACCCGCCTGAAAACCCTCAACGTAGGCTCTGGGCGTGGCTACAGGGCATGGGTGATCCAGGTGCTGGACCACGTCTTCGGCCACGCCAAATGGGTTTTTGTTCTGTGGTCTAATAAGGGGCACTCCAGGGAGCGCAACTATGTACATGACAGTTTTTGGGCTGCTCACAGTCCTCAGCCACTGAGTCCTTTATATATACCCTTACGGGTAACCAAATAAACACATATATTTCAGTTTATACAATAAACATAATGCAATATCCTACTGGGTAACTATTTATACTGCAGGTATTTCTCTATTTACTCCCTATACCTGACAGGGGTCTGGCCTTTTCTGCTACGTGATGACCTACGTAGTACGGGGATGCGTGTAGTGTGGATGCTTGTGTAATTTCCAGCTTTATGGGTTGATGGACTGCAAGACTGCCTTAACCTCTCTACGGGACTGGCAAGTACACTGCTTACTGGGCCTTCTGGCTCTGCTTCTACTGGTGATCCTTCTTCCGGGGATTCTTCCTGAGCAGGCTCTTCTGGGGCACTTACAGGTTCTACTTGCAATGGAGGGTCTGCTGGCTGTTGGTAGAAGTGTAACACAGGTATTATTACCGCTCCATCCAGTTGAGGCCAATCTGCCGGGAAATCTCCTTAGACAGTATGGAGTACTTCTTCTTTAGGCTCCTCCGGTACGGTGAGAGGCACTTCCTCCTGGGGCTTCAGCGGACTTGGGCACAACTTCAGATGGTCTCTTGATACCGTTGCAGTTGTTCTTCCTCCGTCTTTGCTAATTAGACAGGTTTTCCTATTGTCGAACCTGGAATTCAACACAGTGTAAGGTTCCCTTTCCCACTGGTCGTCAAGTTTGTGGCTTCTTCTCTTTCGTTTCAACACAACTTCTCCAGGTGTCAAGGGTTCGACTGGTGCACTCTTGTTGTACTGTGCTTCCTGCTTATCTCTCACCCTACTTAGACTGTTTTCGACACAGGCCTGTACTCTCTTGTACTGCTCCTGTCGAGTCGCATTCCAGTCTTCAGTGGACATATCTGCTTCCGGCTCTACCAATCCAAGCTCCAGGTCCATGGGCAACTTTCCGTGTCTTGCTCTCATGAGGTACGCTGGAGTACAATTGGTGGAACTCACAGGTATGTGATTGTACAGATCTACCAGGTCAGGTAGTTTGTCTGGCCACTGGTTTCTTTCCTCTAGAGGTAAGGTCTTCAAAAGGTCGATGACTATGTTATTCATCTTTTCACATAACCCATTGGTTTGGGGGTGGTACGGTGTAGTCTGGATCTTCTTACACCTGTACAGATGGCAAAACTCTTTGAACAGCTCGGCTTCAAAGGCAGGGCCTTGATCCATCAGCACTTTATCCGGGTATCCATGGGGCCTGCAGAAGTATGCTTGAAACGTCCTTGCTGCTGTTTCTGCCATCAGATCCTTGATGGGGGCTACCACCAGGAACCAGGAGTAGTGATCCACCATGGTCAGGGAATACGAGTAGCCTGACCTGCTGGGTGACAAATTGACGTGATCCAGGGCAACGATCTCCAGGGGCTGGGTTGTCTTGATGGACTGCAGGGGTGCCTTCTGGCTGCTGTAGTCTTTTCTTCTGAGACTACAGGGTCCAAAATCCCAGCACCACCTCTCTATGGAGCTTCGCATTCCAACCCAGTAAAACCGACTCTTCAGGAGAGTTTCCAGCTTTTTCCAGCCAAAGTGCAATGCTTGATCGTGGTAGACCTCCAATACCATCTGGATGTCTGTCCTGGGCACTACGATCTGCCATACCATCTCATGGGTCCTGGGGTTAACATACTTTCGGCACAGTTTCTCTCTATAGATGAACAGCCGGCTTCTCTCATTCTACAGTTGCTTGGCTTGTGGAGTCGCGTCCTTCTCCAGGGAGGAACCTTCCTGGGCTATCAGTTCTATGATACGGCTGACAACCGGGTCGCTGTCCTGGGTCTCCTTCCAACTGTGGTGAGGTAAAGGGTTTAGTGTGTTACCACGATACCTCCTGGAGGTGCGCTGCTCATGGACCATCCCATTTCTATGGAAGGCAGGTAGCTCAATCTCCTGCAGGTCATCCACTTCTTCTTCAGTGTCCGACTGGTGAGGCTTGTGGCCTGCCCTGTACTTGATGGTGAACTGATAGTTTAACAGACGGGCCATCCAACGCTATTCCATGGCTCCCAACTTAGCTGTCTCTAGATGTGTCAAGGGGTTGTTGTCAGTGTAAGCCGTGAACTTACTGGAGGCCAAGTAGTGCTTGAATCGTTTAGTGATGGCCCAGACCAAGGCCAGGAGCTCCAAATTGAAGGAGCTATAGTTTTCTGGATTCCTCTCGGTAGGGCGGAGCTTCCTGCTGGCATAGGCAATCACCTTCTCTTTGCCATACTGCTTCTGGCTTAACACAGCTCCTAGTCCCTCATTGCTGGCATCAGTGTACAGCAGGAATGGTTGGCTGTAGTCAGGGTAGGTCAGGATTTCTTCGCCAGTCAGGATCTCTTTCATCACTGCAAAGGACTCAGCCTGCTCTTTACCCCACTGGAAGTGGGGGTTCTTGCCTCTGTTGGACGGTATTACCAGGAGATCTTGCAAAGGTGCTGCCTTCTTGGTGTAGTCCTTTACAAACCTCCGGTAATACCCAACCAGTCCCAGGAACTGACGTACCTCCTTGAGATTCTTCGGCTCCGGCCATTTCTGGATGGCAGTGACCTTCTCCGGGTCTGGTGCTACTCCTTCTGGACTGACGATGTGCCCCAGGTACTGAACCTTCCGTTTGAGCAGGTGGCACTTGGAAGGCTTCAATTTCATCCCATACCGGGACAATGCTTCAAATACCTCCACCAAGTGCTTCAAATGGTCCTCATACGTCTTGGAGTACACTATCACGTCATCCAGGTATAGCAGCACGGTATTGAAGTTACGGTGTCCCAAACAGCACTCCATCAATCTCTGGAACGTTCCAGGGGCGTTGCAGAGTCCGAACGGCATACTGTTGAACTCGCAGAGTCCCATCGGGGTAGTGAAGGCCGTCTTCTCCCGGTCCTCCTCAACAACTGCTACTTGGCAGTACCCACTAGTGAGGTCAAGGGTAGAGAAGTAATTTGCAGGCTTTAATGCAGCCAGGGATTCCTCTATACGGGGCAAAGGGTATGCATCTTTATGTGTTATGCGATTTACCTGTCTGTAATCTACACACATCCTCATGCTTCCATCCTTTTTCCTGACCAGGACCAGGGGAGCTGCACAGGGGCTACAGCTATCTCTTATAACCCCTGCCTTCCTCATGTCATGCAACATTTCCTTCGCTTTCTGGTAGTGTGCTGATGGGATTGGCCTGTAACTTTCTTTGATGGGTGGATGGTCATCTGTGGGTATATAGTGTTATACCCCTTCAAACCTCCCGAAATCAAGTGGGTGTTTGCTGAATACCTGCTCGTATTCCTGGACCACCCTGTATACACCATGTTTTTTATGGACTGGAGTGGCGTCAGTTCCAACATGGAGCTGTTGACACCAATCCTCCAACTGAGCTTCGGAGTCATTGTCCACCACTGTATCTGGTGGGGTCAAGGATTCCACTGTGTGTATGGCGTTGTTATCGTTGTTATCCACAGTATACAACCTGGCGACAGTGGTATATCTT
Organism: Phyllobates terribilis; assembly: GCF_046119375.1. Classification (NCBI taxonomy): domain Eukaryota; kingdom Metazoa; phylum Chordata; class Amphibia; order Anura; family Dendrobatidae; genus Phyllobates; species Phyllobates terribilis. The sequence continues at coordinate 1,090,407,204 of NW_027362761.1, read as the reverse complement.
TGAAATTTAACTTCATCCTCCCCATAATTTAGGAGTCGTACGGGTACCCTCCCATTGCGTACATCAACCACCCCTCTGGCAGTTAAGAGTGTAGGTCTGTGCTCCGAACTAATGGGCTCCACTACTGCCTGATAGTTCTGTCCTTTGAGACCTATTGCTGCTCTACACCAAATCAGCATTTCACTCATCGGGGGAATCATAATGGGTATCGTGTCTGTGACCCGTACATTACCAATTTCACCACCTGATAGCTTTACCTGTTGCTGGTACATAAGGGCTCGGATCTCTTTCTGGAGCACCCTCCTCTGCCCTGGTTTGGCGGTGTCAGCAATCTGTTGGAGCAAAAACAACACTTCTCCCAAACAGTTACCGACAATATTCGTACCAAGTATAATATACAAGTCTGTATCACCAGGATTAAACTCCACTACAATCAGCCCTTGGTCCTTTAGTTCCACTCTCCCCAACTTCACTGTCACATTCTTAACCCCTACTAGGTTAAGAGAAAGGCCGTTAGAGGCATACACGGAGAGGTTCGGGGCTGGCGGCTGGAGTTCGTCTACGGACCAGAACCTTTTGTAGAGGACATCAGGCATGATGGTTACCTGAGATCCAGTGTCCAGCAGGGCAGGTGTCGCGATGCCATCCAGCACAATGGACAGGAAAGGTCTTCCTCCCACGAACCGATGGTACCAGTTTGATGGGCCTGCTTGATTTACTCCTGGGTGTCGGCCCTTGGCCCAATGGTTTGCTCATTTAAAGGACAGTTCCGCGCTGTGTGGCCTGCCTTCTGGCAGCGGTAGCAGATGAACTCTCCTGGAGGGCGACGTTGGTCGTTGGTCCTCCCATGGGGTGGCGTTGTCCTCCTCTGGGGTGGCGTTGTCCTCCTACGGGGTGGCGTTATCCTCCTTCTTCTTCTCATCCAGGGGACATCCTCAGGGCTGTCGGCGAGTAGTATCCGTCCTTCCGGCTCGGGCTCCTCCTGTAGCTACAGGGTGCTGAGGACAGTGGCCAGGGTTTTACTTAACTGGTGCACTTCATAGCGCAGGCTGTCCAGCTCGCTAGGTGGCACTGTTTGCATCTTTGTTTCCACCGTTAGTGAAGGAGCAGTGGGTGCTGCGGGCACTGGGGTGGCCCCACCCTGGGAACGCTGGATAGCAGTATCTGATGTTTCCAGGGGCTGCAGACCCTTTATAGCCTCGTCCTTAAGGGACGAACCTGTTTCAGGGCCTGCAGGGCTTCCTGTAAGCGCCAGGCATAGTCCCGGACACTGTCCTCAGGTTTCTGGACACAGTGGTAGAACCTCATCCGAGGTCTGTCTCAGTGCGGTTTTCAAACACAGTTTGCAGTCTCTTAAAGATGATGAATACTGATTCCTAGTCTGTGGCTGGCTAGGTTTCAATTTCCTGCTCTGCGGCACGAGTCAATTGTCCCAGCACAACAGCAGCTCTCTGTTTACCGGTCATAGAATACATGTCTAGCACACCGCATATTTTCCTCTTGAATCCGGACAGGGTGTCCGGTTTTCCATTATACTGGGGAAGCCATTTCTGTTAGAACCCTTCTGTTTGTTTTTGTTTCTATCTTGTGTTTTGCGGTCACGTGACCATCTTCCTATATATTCCAGCTACGCCCTTCTGGCCTTGCTGGACTTCAGTGTTGTTTTGACTGTCTCTCTAGCCAGGTGCTTTTGTGCCTATCTATCTCTAGTTTGCTTGGTCCTCTGGACCTCTAGTGCTTTTGTCAGTTTTTCTTTTGCTCTGCAACAACTTCTGTTAGGAGGTGTCCCATTTTTGTCCCAGTCCTTAGTTTTTTTAGGGACCCCTCCCTTTTTCTATAGGTCTCCATTCAGACTAGCCGAGGACGCAGGCGGGTCTGTTCACTAGGAACAGGTTGCCCGCTACAACTTAGGGACTCAGCTTAGTCTTACTGTAGGGACAGCTCTCCCCTTTTCTCCCTAGTTTATGTTGAAGATCATAACAGTAAGTCCAGCCCAAACAAAAAAAACTTTAAGGAAAGAAATCCGGGGATCAGTATGGTTTCTGTTCAAGATTTGGCTCAACGCCTGCAGGGATTGTCTCTGGAGGTGTCCGAGCTCCGGCAACACGTGAGTAGCTGTTCTGGAGCGCATTTTGTCAAACCCAAGGTAGGGTTCCCTGATATTTTTTATGGTAAACAACAAGATTTTTTTTCCATTAAAAATGCTTGTTTATTATATTTTCGTTTGAGACCAAGGTCCTCTGGGAATGAATCACAGCGCATTGGGTTTATCATGTCACTTTTGCGCAAGGAACCACAGGGGTGGGCCTTTTCTCTCCAACCTAATGATCCTTGTTTTAGGTCAGTGGAGGATTTTTTTTCTGCTATGGGGCTATTGTATGACGATCCTGATCGAGTCTCATCTGCTGAGACAGAACTGAGGCGTTTGAATCAGGGGTCAGGTGATGTTGAAAATTATTGTACACACTTCAGAAGGTGGTACTCAGAAGTGAAATGGAATGATTCGGCGTTAAAATGTTTTTTTTCTTGCTGGTCTAAGTGAAAGGATTAAGGATCTGCTGATTGCCTTTCCTGCACCTGAGACCTTGCAAGAAGCCATGCAATTAGCTATACGTGTGGACAGGAGACAGCGTGCCAGGGTTACTGATGAAAAAATTCCTGCAATGGCAGCTCCTAGTCCCCAGAGGGTCTGCTTGGATGGCGGAGAACCGATGGAGGTTGAGGCGATGTCACTCCGCTCTCAGGAAAGAGACTGCAGGTTTTCCAAGGGATTGTGTTTTTATTGTGGTAAACCTGACCATTTGATTAAGAACTGTGAGCTTCGTTTAAGTAAAGAAAAAAAAAGGTCAGTTACGCCCGTATTGCTTGTTTGAGCTCTAAGGGAGTATTTCTTTCAGGGAGTACCTCATTGCAGGAAGATTTGATTGAATTTCAGGTATTTGTGGATTGTGGTTCAACACTTAATGTGATTGATAAGGGGTTTTTGGAAAAACTTAAATTGGAATCCAAACCTTCATCATCACCTATTTCTGTGATTGCAATTGATAACACTCCTTTGAAATGTATTACTCACAATGTTGCTGCATTTCCCCTCACTATCAATGGCATTCACCAAGAGAATTTGGATTTGGTGGTATTAAATAATTTACCCTCTCCAGTCGTTTTAGGTTTGCCTTGGTTAAAACTGCAAAATCCTTTACTGGACTGGTCTACTAATGAGATTAAGTCTTGGAGTCCTAAGTGCTATGATAAATGTTGTAATGGTCGCATTGCGGCTGTGGAAAAAGGGGAATTACCTCTACCTATTCAGGATTTTTGGAAGGTTTTTTCAGAGGAGGAGTCGCAAGTTTTACCTCCTCATAGGGACTGTGATTGCACAATTGAGTTTGTTCCTGGAGCTACTCTTCCCAAGAGTCGCTTATTTAATCTGACTATCCCTGAAAGAAAGGCCTTGGAGGAATACATACAGACGAGCTTGGCTGCTGGTCACATTAGACCTTCTAAGTCGCCTGTGGCCGTTGGATTTTTCTTTGTTGAAAAAAAGGAAGGCGGTTTACGTCCATGTCTGGACTTTCGTGAAATTAATAAGATTACCGTACGCAATTCCTACCCATTGCCGTTAATTCCTGACTTGTTTAACCAGTTAGTGGGGTCCAAGTGGTTCTCTAAAATTGATCTCCGGGGGACATACAATTTGTTACGAATGAAGGAGGGTGATGAATGGAAAATGGCTTTTAACACTTCGGTAGGTCATTTTGAGAATCTGGTGATGCCTTTTGGTCTTACCAATGCACCCGCGTTTTTTCAGAACCTTATTAATGACATCCTGAGACCTTTGATTGGTAAGAATGTGGTTGTGTATTTGGATGACATTCTGATTTATTCACCAGATCTGGAGTCCCATTGGCAGAGCGTACGTGAGGTGTTACATAGTTACATAGTTACATAGTTTATAAGGCCGAAAAAAGACAAGCGTCCATCCAGTTCAGCCTATTTCTTGTGCACTGCAGCTATTCCGCTATTCCTATACCATGCGGTATAGGCCAATTTACATCATTGAGGAAAAATTCACTTCCCGACACCAATGTGGCAGTCAGATTAAATCCCTGGATTAATTAACTAAGCATATGATGTAATTTTATTGTTCTCAAGAAAGGCGTCCAGGCCTCTCTTGAACTCATTAAGTGAGTTGGACATCACCACTTCCTCTCCCAGAGAGTTCCAGAGTCTCACGGCTCTGACCGTAAAGAATCCCCTTCTATGCTGGTGCAGGAACCTCCTTTCCTCCAGACGCATAGTGTGCCCCCTCGTCTTTGTCACCATCCTTGGTATAAACAGGTCATGGGAGAGATCTCTGTACTGCCCCCTGATGTATTTATACATGTTTATGAGGTCTCCCCTAAGCCTTCTCTTTTCCAATGTAAACAGGCCTAATTTTGACAACCTCTCTGGGTATTCTAGTCCCTCCATTCCCTTTATTACCTTAGTCGCCCTCCTTTGTACCCTCTCTACCCCCAATATGTCTTTCCTGAGCACCGGAGCCCAGAACTGTGCACAATATTCTAAGTGCGGCCTTACCAGCGCTTTATACAGAGGAAGAACAATGTTCTCATCATATGCCCCTATTCCTCTTCTGATGCATGCCATGACTCTATTTGCCTTCGCAGCTGCTGCCTGACACTGGGCACTCCAATTTAATTTGCTATTAACCAAGACGCCCAGGTCCTTCTCCATGTCAGATTTCCCCAACAGTTTCCCATTTAATATGTATGGGTGACTGCTGTTTTTCTTTCCCATGTGCATGACCTTACATTTATCGGCATTGAACCCCATTTGCCATTTTTTGGCCCAACTCCCCAATTTATCTAAATCCTCCTGTAGCTGTGCCCTATCCTCATCTGTATTAACTACTTTACAAAGTTTAGTATCATCTGCAAATATTGCTATTTTACTATGCAACCCTTCCACTAGATCATTAATAAATATATTAAATAATATAGGGCCCAAGACAGACCCTTGAGGCACCCCGCTAGTAACCCTGACACCCCCTGAGCTTACTCCATTGATAACCACCCTCTGCTTTCTATCACTCAGCCAGCTATTTACCCACTTGCACACATTATCCCCCACTCATTTTATATACCAACCTTTTGTGTGGCACGGTATCAAACGCTTTGGAGAAGTCAAGGTATACAACATCCACTGACTCTCCCCGGTCCAGCTGTCAGCTCACCTCCTCGTAGAAGGCGATCAGGTTTGTTTGGCAGGAGCAATCCCTCATGAATCCATGTTGATATGGAGTTAGACAGTTATTATCATTAAGATATTCTACAATAGCATCTCTAAGAAATCCTTCAAACAATTTACCCACAACAGACGTTAAGCTGACTGGTCTATAGTTCCCAGGGTCACTTTTAGACCCCTTTTTGAATATTGGTACCACATTTGCTTGGCGCCAGTCTAGTGGGATAGTCCCTGTCCATAAAGAGTGCTTGAATATAAGATACAGTGGTCTGTCTATCGCATTACTTAATTCTTTTAGTACCCGGGGGTGTATACCATCTGGGCCTGGTGACTTGTCTATTTTGATATTATTTAGGCGTTTCTGAACTTCCTCCTGGGTTAGGTGGGTGATATTTAGCGGAGGGTTTACTTTATCACTCTGCATTTCCTCCGATAAATTTTCTTTTGTGAAAACAGTGGAGAAGAAGCTATTGAGTAGGTTTGCTTTACCCTCTTCGCCCTCTATGATTTTACCCAGGTTATTTTTCAATGGGGCAACGCCATCAGTTTTAATCCTTTTACTGTTTATATAGTTAAAGAACAGTTTGGGATTCGTTTTACTTTCCTTGGCAATTAGTCTCTCTGTCTCCTCTTTTGCTATTCTTATTTGCTTCTTACAGATTTTGTTTTTTTCCATATAAGATATTAGCGCTTCCTCGCTGCCTTCTTGTTTAAGTTTACCGAAAGCCCTTTTTTTGTTTTTCATTGCACTCTTGACTTCCTTATTTAGCCACATTGGCTTCCTCCTATTCCTAGCCCTTTTATTCCCATAAGGTATGTACCTTCTACAGTGACTATGTAGGACTGTTTTGAAAATTTCCCATTTTCTATCCGTGCTCCTATTACTGTAGACACTATCCCAGTCTATAAGGTGAAGGGCATCTCTTAGCTGATCAAACTTTGCCCTCCTGAAGTTCAGTGTTTTTGTGACTCCCTCGCTGGGCACCCTACTGAAGCACATGTGGAATTGTATAATGTTGTGGTCACTATTTCCCAGGTGCTCCCCGACCTGCACATCAGTTATTCTGTCTGGCCTGTTAGTTAATATTAAGTCTAAAAGGGCCGTCCCTCTAGTTGGTTCCTGTACAAGTTGTGACAAATAATTGTCTTTGATAATTGACAGAAACCTGTTTCCTTTCTGAGATCTACAGCTTTCGGTTTCCCAGTCTATATCGGGGTAGTTGAAGTCCCCCATAATAATCACCTCGTTATTTTTTGCTACTTCGTCTATTTGTCTCATTAATAGACTTTCCGTGGCTTCTGCTATATTTGGTGATTTATAACAGACTCCTATGATAATTTTATTATTGTTTTTTGCCCCATGTATCTCCACCCATAAGGACTCGACCTCCTCATTTCCCTCCCATACATCCTCCCACATTGTAGGCTTTAGACACGTCTTTACATATAGACAGACTCCACCCCCTTTCCGACTTCTTCGATCCCTTCTAAACAGACTGTAACCCTGTAAGTTAACTGCCCAGTCATAGCTTTCATCTAACCATGTCTCGGTTATTCCCACTATGTCATAGTTACCTGTAGATATTTCTGCTTCCAGTTCATCCATCTTGTTTGTCAGGCTCCTGGCATTTGCTAGCACGCAGTTTACACAATTTTGTTTTGTTCCAATCTTCTCCCTGTGGATTGTATTAGAAATTTTCTTACCTCCCTTCCAAGCATCTTGTCTTGGACCTTCTTTGTCGCACTTCATATCTTTCATTAGTAGCATTAGTTGCATGTTCGTGTCCGGCGTTTTTCTTCCCATCCCCTCTTCTTCTAGTTTAACGCCCTCCTGATGAGTGTTGCGAGTCTCCTGGCGAATGTGTGTTTCCCGGGTTTGTTGAGGTGTAGTCCGTCTCTGGCAAGGAGTCCGTCATAGAGGTAATTCACACCGTGGTCCAGGAATCCACGGCAGTTGCAGTTATTGAGTGATAATTCACTTTTTGCTAAGCTGGAGAAATGTGAGTTCGCTGTGCAGAGAATTAGTTTTTTGGGCTACATTATCTCCAGCGAGGGGTTCAGATGGACCTGGTGAAGGTTCAGGCTGTGCAGGAATGGCCAAGGCCTATTGGTTTGAAATCGATACAGAGATTTTTGGGTTTCGCCAATTATTACAGGAAATTCATTAAGAATTTTTCTATAATTGTTAAGCCGCTGACCGATCTCACTAGGAAAGGTGCGAATACGGTCCAGTGGACTACGGAGGCCATTGAAGCTTTTGTATATCTCAAGGAGAGGTTCAGTTCTGCCTCAATCCTTATGCATCCTGATGAGACCAAGCCTTTTTTGGTCGAGGTTGATGCTTCTTCGGTGGGGGTCGGTGTAGTTTTGTCTCAGGAGAACAAGGATGGAGTACATCCCTGTGCTTTTTTTTCGAAAAAATTTTCAGAAACCGAACTTAATTACGATGTTGGTAATCGGGAATTGCTGGCTATTAAACTCGCGTTTGAACATTGGCATCATTTCTTGGAAGGTGCTAAATTTCCCATTCAGGTTTTCACAGATCATAAGAATTTGATCTATCTGGATGCTGCCAAACGCTTGAATGCCCATCAAGCTAGGTGGGCACTTTTTTTTTCTCGGTTTAATTTTTCTGTTACCTATATCCCTGGTACTAAGAATGTTAAAGCCGATGCTTTATCTCACAGCTTTTCTCCCATGGTTGGTACCGAGGAGGAGGAGAGCATTTTACAGGAAGGAGTTGTGGTAGCAGCATTGGACTCCGTTTTGGAAGATGGGATTCTGAAAGCCCAAGAGGATGCCCCATCTAACACTCCTCATGGGAGGTTGTTTGTGCCTAGAACCTTTAGGAGAGATTTGTTTGTGGAGTATCATGAGTCTCGGTTGGCAGGTCATCCAGGAATTTCTGAGACTAAGAGACTTATCAGTCGCAGTTTTTGGTGGCCTGGGTGGCAGAAGGAAGTCATCAAGTGGGTGTGTCAATGTACGGTGTGCGCTAGGTCTAAGGCTTCACATACCCCTGCTGCGGGGTTGCTTTACCCTCTGGAGGTTCCTAGTGCGCCTTGGACGCATCTGGCAATGGATTTTATTACTGACCTTCCTGTATCCGAGGGTTTCACTGTAATCTGGGTGGTCGTGGACCGTTTTAGCAAGATGTGTCATTTGGTTCCATTCATTAAGCTACCCTGCGCTAAGACACTCGCTAAGGCGTTTGTTAAGGAAATTGTCAGGCTCCATGGCGTTCCCACCGACATTGTTTCTGATAGGGGACCTCAGTTTGTGGCTCGCTTTTGGCGTGCATTTTGTGACAGGTTGGGAGTCCATTTGTCATTTTCGTCTGGTTATCATCCTGAGTCAAATGGACAGACTGAAAGAAAGAACCAGGATGCTGAACCGTTTTTGCGTTGTTTTGTGGCAGACAATCAAGAGGGGTGGTCTGAGTTTCTGCCACTCACAGAATTTGCTCTTAACAACCATACATCCTTATCTGCTGGGTGTTCTCCTTTTTTTTTTGTACTGGGAGACATCCGTCTTTTGGTTCGTTCTCCAAATTGGGGTCGGTGATGCCGGTGGAGGAGAATTTTTCCGGTGATTTGGAGAGAGTTTGGACTAATGTACGTTGTAACCTTCAAGAGGTTAACAAAAAGTCCAAGAAGTATTTTAACAGGAAACGTAAAGAGGTTTTGTTTACTGTGGGTGACATGGTTTGGTTGTCCTCAAAGAATCTGCGGTTGAGGATTCCCTCTAAAAAATTGGGTCCGAAGTTTGTGGGGCCATTTAAGGTTAACCAGTCTGCTGTTAGGTTGGAGGTTCCCTCCTCCTGAAAGATTAATCCTGTGTTTCATGTTTCCTTGTTAAAAAAGGCTGATGTATCTGATAGGGAGGCCATTGTCACAGTTCCTCCGGTGGTGGAAGACGGCGAATATGAAATTTCTCGTATCCTGAATTCAAGAGAGCATAGAGGGATATTGCAGTATCTCGTCGCTTGGAAAGGTTTTGGTCCCGAGGATAACTCCTGGGTAAAGGCGGATGATGTCTCTGCCCCTAGACTTGTCAGAGCTTTCCACAAGAGATTTCCGGATAGGCCTGGGCCTGGAGGATTCGGAGGATCCTCCTAAAAGAGGGGGTACTGTTAGAACCCTCCTGTTTGTTTTTGTTTCTATCTTGTGTTTTGCGGTCACGTGACCATCTTCCTATATATTCCAGCTACGCCCTTCTGACCTTGCTGGACTTCAGTGTTGTTTTGACTGTCTCTCTAGCCAGGTGCTTTTGTGCCTATCTATCTCTAGTTTGCTTGGTCCTCTTGACCTCTAGTACTTTTGTCAGTTTTTCTTTTGCACTGCAACAACTTCTGTTAGGAGGTGTCCCATTTTTGTCACAGTCCTTAGTTCTTTTTGGTACCCCTCCCTTTTTCTATAGGTCTCCGTTCAGACTAGCTGAGGATGCAGGCGGGTCTGGTCACTAGGAACAGGTTGCCCGCTACAACGTAGGGACTCAGCTTAGTCTTACTGTAGAGACAGCTCTCCCCTTCTTTCCCTAGTTTATGTTGCAGATCATAACAATTTCGCTCCAGGGATATACGGCAGGGCCATGGGTATTAACGTGGTCACGACCCATGCTGGTGGAGCGGCCGCTCCAGCCTGTGCAGCGCCGGGCGCAGGTTGGGCATCTGGAGCGTTAACCGGTGCTCCGGCGGCTTGCTGGTCATCGGCCATGGTTGCGCTCCCCTAGTGAACCGGAGCCTACCTTCTTCACTTCTTATCAGGTAGGCCGCAGTTCCGCGGGCGGCGGTCTTCTTCCAGGACCTTGCGTCGCTCACGTATGACGTCAGAGCGCCCTCTGGGTTCCTTCCAGGACCTGAGGCTTCCTGGTTCGACATCAGTGGCGGGGCGTGTCTTGGGCTTCGTGCGCTTCCAGCGGTTACGCCCCTCCGATTCCCGCGGTTACGCCCCTCTTCTTCCCGCGCGGCAACAGGAAGATGGCGGACAATGGCGAGAAATCTCGGGAATGGCGGGAAAACTTCACCACAGTGAGTATTACAGTCTCTTAAGGCGCACAGTACCCGGTGGCAACGGGCATGGAATCCTGTTCGTGACGCCAAGGCTGATGCGCCCCCTGGGCCGTGGGGTACTCGGCAGCCGGGCCTCTGGTTGCTGGGGGATATCACGGTAGCTGGCCCGGTCCGTGACCCAGGGCGGTCAGTAAAAGGGAGGATACTTTATAGGGGATTTAAGAAAGTGTTCGTGACGCCACCTGTGGATTGCGGCTAGAGGGAGCCGCCGCTGTGGAGCAGTCCTCTGGAGCTGGTGTTACGGCAGCAGGGATGGTGTGGCTCTCCACAGGTAGAGGTTGCTCCAGGGCAGCGTGGGGTGTAATGGTGGTGGACCAGGGGAGAGAGACGGCAGGATGGTCCTGGAGGAAAGAAGGACACTCACACGGGAGTAAGCTTCAGTACCTTTACTGGTGATGTTGCAGGCACGGTCCAGGGTACTCCAGGCGAAGGGAACACTTTTGTACTCTCCCCAGTCAGCGGATATAGGGCCTCCTGATCCGTTGCTTTATTCTCTAAGCTTCTGACCTGCTTGGAGCTAGGTCTAGCTTGGTTACTGTCTCTCTTTGCACCTGCTGACCTGGTGGTAAGGCCTTCTCTTTGGAGATCACTCTCCCTGGATGCTGGGACCTCCGTGACTCCTAGCCCTGGTACTGTAATCAGCGTTTGGTGAACCTGGGACCTGTAGTCCTCCAGGGGTTCCGGTGGTTCCTACTGGGTATAAAGGGTCCCGGTAGACGCGGACCCGGTGTCCGATATATATATATCGGGGTGAGCCTGGTATGCTCCTCTGCCCCCTCACTACTTCTTCCTTCTCCTCTCGCCTTTGGCCACACTCAAGGCTCTCACACATGCTGTAGCCCTTGACTCGCCTAAGCACAGCAGCCAGCATGCTGCTCTCTGAGCGTCAGCATGCTCTCTGCTCAACTCTGAGCTGTTTTCCTCTCTGTGTCTGTGACTTGCCCAGGGGAATGGGGATGACTCGGTACCTGGGCCTTTAGCCTGGCCTTTAGGGATGTCGCGGTGGTCGGCTCCGGGGTCCGTACCCTGGGGTCGCTCCTTAAAAAGGGTGGATATTTGTTAATTTTAAGATAGAGTTCGTGACGCCACCTGTGGCTTCTGGTGAGGATCACCAGCGCTGCGCAGTCCACTGAGGCCGTTGATAAGGCAGCTCGATGGTATAGCTCCCCACAGGTGGAGCTAGGCCTCAGGGCAGTGTATGACGGGGAATGCAGCACAGGCGAGACCGAGCCAGGTCAGAGCAAGAACAGGGACAGACACGATAGTCACTTCAGTACATTTTACTGAAGGAAATTCAGGCACATCCCGGAGCGCTGTAGGGTGAAGGGTGCATGTCAGGATCCTCCCCAATGAGCGGTTTTTGGGCCTCCTGCTTCTTGCCTCTGCGTAGTAAGTTTCTGACCTGCCTGGAGCTAGGCCTAACTTTGTCTCTGTCCTGCGCTGGCTGACCTTGTGGTAGGGCCTTTTCTTGGATTACATGCACCTTAGCTGCGGGCCTATGTGTCTCCTGGCTCTGTTACGTATCAGCACTTTAGCGATCCTGGGACTTGTAGTTCTCCAGGGATTCCGGTTTATCTTACTGGGTCGTGGAGATCCCGGTAAGCTTCGGACCCGGTGTCCGGTAACCGCTTCGGGGTGAGCCTATTAAGCTCCTCTGCCCCCTATGTGCTAACTCTATACTCGCCTTCGGCCTACTCGGGCCCTCACTAGGCTACTCACACTAACGGCAGCTTGCCGCGCTTCACCGATCTTATGGCGCCGGCACGCCTAAAGCTCACCACTCTGAGCTACAACTGAGTCTGGATCTGGATAAGCTCCACTGCAGGATAGCAATTGCAGGAGCTGGAACAGGCTTTTGTCCTCTGAGGTAACTCCTCTCAGGCTGTACTGGACTCACTGCTAAACCAGAATAGACTAACTCTGACTAACTGCCGCCTGGCTCCACCTTCCCTATTTATCTATCCCTAACGGGCTCCCTCTGGTGGTCTGAGGTGGAAGGTGGAGATGTGTGAATGGTTATGGGGGCCTCTTGTGGAGGAATCCTTCAATACACCCTTCTAGGATCTGTGATACCAAGCACAGCTGGGCATCACATTTGAACACTAAACTGAGCTGCCTAGCTCCACCCTCCCTATACATATCCCTAATGGGCTCCCTCTGCTGGTCTGAGGTGGTAGGGTGGAGGTGTGTGAATGTGTGAGGGCCTCTTGTGGAGAAGTCCATCCATGCACCCTTCTGGGTTCTGTGGCAAGAATGCACAGCAGGGCGCCACATATGTCCTGGTACCTATTTTAACCCCATGAATATTGCTGTTTTTCCTTATTGCGTTGACCAAGAGTTCCATCACTATCACATACAGAAGGGGGGACAGAGGGCACCCTTGTCTAGTTCCGTTTCGTATCGCAAAAGGTAAGGACAAGGTTCCATTGACCCTAACTCTAGCAGTAGGGCCAGAGTACAGGGAAAAAATTAACTGTAAAAATTGTGGTCCAATGCCTATTTGACATAATGCCTCCTTCATTAACCCCCAATGAACCCTGTCAAAGGCCTTCTCTGAATCAGAAGATAAAAGGCCCATATATATGGAGTGACTTTTAGCTTTAGAGATTAGCAACATGCTCATAATAGTGTTGTCTCTTGCCTCTCGGCCCTGAATAAATCCTACTTGATCCTACTTGATCAGTATTTATAAGAGAGGGCAACAATGGGGTAAGTCTTTCTGTTAGTATTTTTGAGAGTAGTTTAATGTCCACATTTATTAATGATATGGGTCTATAATTAGCTGTGATTGTAAGATCCTTACCTGGTTTATGGAGAACGTTAATATGAGCTTCCAATGATTGGGGGACAAAACATGTCTTATCATTTAATGAATTAAAGGTTTTGTTCATAACAGGGGATAGCTGAGTTTTAAGGGACTTATAGAATGCTGGAGTAAATCCGTCTGGGCCAGGACTTTTACCAGATGGTGTAGATTGAATTGCAAGATTGACCTCCTGCTCTGTGATGTCCTTTTCCAGTGCCTCAGAAACATGACTATCTAAAGAGGTTAAAGAAGTATCTTGTATGTACTCCTTAATTCGGATAGATAGGTCAGAAGGGGAGAGATCAGAGTATTGCCCTTTAATATTGTACATCTTCTCATAGTTTGAGCGGAATATGTCAATGATTTCTGTAGGATTATGAGCTTCCTCCCCATTTTGTTTTTTGATATTTGGAACGTATGCCGCCACAGAGCAAGGGTGAAGCAACCTTGAGAGTGCCCGTCCACATTTATCTGACGATTCATAAAAAAAGTTTTTAATTAGCTCCCTGTGTCTTAGGTATTTTTAGTCCAGCAAGATCTTGAGATCATTTATTTTTTTGGATAATTCTGCAAGAGTGTTAGGCGACAACGTATGTTTATGCGAGACCTCAAGTGTGTGTATCTGTCTCAAAAGGTCATTTACCTTTAGAGTTCTCTCCTTTTTGAGTTTTGAACCATGCTTAATCAACACGCCTCTCATGACACATTTTAAAGTTTCCCATTGCAGAGGTATTGAGGTCTGATCTGCTTTATGAATCTGCAAAAAATAATCAATAGAATCCTTTAATTCTGCCATACAGATTTTGTCTTTTAGAAAGTGATCATTCATTTTCCATGTCCATGAACGCTGGACCAGGGAGGGTACAGTGTCCATTTTAGGACATGATCAGATATCAAAATCAAGCATCGGAATGATGTCAGTTTGAGGCTAAATACCCTGTCTGACAAGTGATTCTGACAAGCGATCCAGACAAGTAATTTTGACAAGTGATTTTGACAGGTGATTCTGACAAGTGATTCTGACAAGTGATTTTGACAAGTGATTTTGATGAGTGATTTTGACGAGTGATTCTGACGAGTGATTCTGACAAATGATTTTGAGAAGTCATTCTGACAAGTGATTCTGACAAGTGATTTTGACAAATCATTCTGAAAAGTGATCCTTACAAGTGATTTTGACAAGTGATTTTGATGAGTGATTTTGATGAGTGATTCTGACAAGTGATTTTGACAAGTGATTCTGACAAGTGATTTTGACGAGTGATTCTGACAAGTGATTCTGACGAGTGATTCTGACGAGTGATTTTGACAAGTGATTTTGACAAGTGATTTTGACGAGTGATTCTGACGAGTGATTTTGATGAGTGATTCTGACAAGTGATTCTGACGAGTGATTTTGACTAGTGATTCTGACGAGTGATTCTGACGAGTGATTTTGACAAGTGATTCTGACAAGTGATTTTGACAAATGATTCTGACAAGTGATCCTTACAAGTGATTTTGACAAGTGATTTTGACGAGTGATTCTGACAAGTGATTTTGATGAGTGATTCTGACAAGTGATTTTGACAAGTGATTCTGACAAGTGATTTTGACAAGTGATTTTGACAAGTGATTCTGACAAGTGATTTTGACGAGTGATTTTGATGAGTGATTCTGACGAGTGATTCTAACGAGTGATTTTGACAAGTGATTTTGACAAGTGATTTTGACAAGTGATTCTGACAAGTGATTTTGATGAGTGATTCTGATGAGTGATTTTGATGAGTGATTTTGATGAGTGATTCTGACGAGTGATTTTGACAAGTCATTCTGACAAGTGACTTTTACAACAATAATAATAATAATAATAAAAAAAAAAATAACTTCGCTGATGGAACTTGAACCCAAAATTCTGTATTCCAAATCCAGTGCACTAAGCACTGAGCTAGAAACTCAGTTGAGAAAGCTTTGGATTTGTATTTGCTTATATAATTTTCAGTGCAAACTGGTCTATAACTCATTGGGACTTATGCACAGACTTCAAGCAAGCCAAATTCAAATGATGTTTGATTTTGATGTGTGAGTCTCATGTGTTACTTTCTTCAAACATCAGAATCAAAATCATAATGACTTTTAGTCACCCTGAGTATTTTCATGGTTAATGTCATAAGACAAGAAAAGCTACAAGCTACTATTACTTGACTGGATAGTGCAATGGTAAGGCAACAGCCTCTGAAATTACAGTGTCAGAATTCAAATCCTGATAGAAATATGAATTTTTTTTTAAATTAATTATGCCTATTTAGCACACAAACTACAGGGGTGTTTTACTTTTAATATCTGACACTTTGATTGTCATCCTGACGTGTTACGAGTTTCAGACACACTGTCTATTTGCATGTTAAATTACATAGCCAAAGTAAATCACTTGGCAGAATCACTTGTCAAAATCACTTGTCAAAATCATTTGTCAAAATCACTCGTCAGAATCACTCATCAAAATCACACGTCAAAATCATTCATCAAAATCACTTGTCAAAATCATTTGTCAAAATCACTCGTCAGAATCACTCGTCAAAATCACTTGTCAGAATCACTCGTCAAAATCACTCGTCAGAATCACTCGTCAGAATCACATGTCAGAATCACTCGTCAGAATCACTCGTCTAAATCACTCGTCAAAATCACTCGTCAAAACCATTCGTCAAAATCACTCGTCAGATTCACTTGCCAGAATCACTTGCAGGAATCACTCGTCAAAATCACTCATCAAAATCACTTGTCAAAATCACTCATCAGAATCACTCATCAAAGTCACTCGTCAAAATCACTTGTCAGAATCACTTATCAAAATCAGTTCTCAGACAGGGTATTTAGCCTCAAACTGACATCATTCTGATGTTTGATTTTGATATCTGATCATGTGCTAAAATGGACACTGTAGGAGGGAACGGAAATAGATAGGAAGATTGGGGCATGGTCAGACCACAATTTGTCACCTATTGTAGCAGATGGGTTCCAAGAGAGAGCGTGATGACTCAACAGGAAGAAATCAATTCATAAAGAAAAAATGACGTATACGAACATATGCAAAAAAAAACAAAGTTTATTATAAATGCAAGATATAACAAGCATACACAATAAAGAGAATGGCATAAATACATTGGTAGTAAGCTAATAAGAGAGATACCACGAACTGAATAACCACATACTAGAAAGTTTAAGAATCAATAATTGAAGTAAGTAAGGGTATGGGTATGTCAAGCATATGCCATAACCCAGCTACAAAAGTGTAAAGTATCAAGAAACTTATACTTAGGGGTGACGATACCTGGACTGACATACTGACAAACACATGTGAGTAATAGTATATATTTATCCATCTTTGAGTGCTAAATGGATTTACCTTTTTACTACTTATTTATGCACTGTGCACTTTAGCATCTCAATGGAGTTTCTTGATACTTTACACTTTTGTAGCTGGGTTATGGCATATGCTTGACATACCCATACCCTTACTTACCCCAATTATTGATTCTTAAACTTTCTACTATGTGGTTATTCAGTTTGTGGTATCTCTCTTGTTAGCTTACTACCAATGTATTTATGCCATTCTCTTCACTGTGTATGTTTTTTATATCTTGCATTTATAATAAACTTTGTTTTTTTTTTGCATATGAATGTTCGTATACGTCATTTTTTCTTTATGAGTTGCTCTTGGAGACGTTGAACAGATTCTGATTGTTCTATCATAGAGAATTAACTATATATGTGGTCTTGGTGGTCAACCTATTTGCCTCAGGAAGAAATCAATGCGACTATATGAGCCATGGGTAGGAGAAAAATATGTATAATCCTTACCCTGAGGATTTAAAATGCAGCAAACATCTGTCAACCTGAGGGCATGGATGACCCATTTCAATGAACGAAGCTGTCTCAGAGGGACGACACCCCTTCCTGAGGAGGAGTCTAACGCGGCATTCCATGTGAAGTTGAAGTCTCCACCTGCAATCAGAACTCCTTCTGCAAAATCAGAGAGGGACGTTAAAAAGGACCTACATGTGCAGATCTGATCTTTGTTAGGGAGGTACCAGTTTGCTATTCTAGATCTTGATTCTGCTATTTTGAGTTTGAGGAACACATATCTGCCTTGATCATCAATGAGAGAGTCTATGAGAGTATAGGCCAACGACTTGTGTATGGCTATGGATACACCCTTAGAGCGTGAATCCGGATTAGTGCTGTGGAACCACCGAGAGTAATACTTATCTCCAAAAACAGGCATATGCCCAGTTTTAAAGTGCATTTCCTGTAACATAAGAACCTGGACTCTTTGTTTGTGCATAGAGTACAAAATTTGTGAACGTTTCTGTGGGACATTAAAGCCTCTTACATTCAGTGAGCCTACTTTAACAGAGGACATGATTACCAAGGGGGATGAAAGGAGTGGGGCAAGAAGGGAAACAGAAATACACAGAAAACTAAGAAGAAATTACGGGATATATAAAATAAAAACCAAACAAAATTATATAACAAAATGAAAGCAAAACAATCTGATGAGAGGAAATAGGTATATTTTACACCTGCTCAGCAGAGTGTAAACCCCCCTGGGAGGATGGGCTTTCTACTGGGGAGCCCCCGCCCCCAAACCAGACATCAGGCCACACCATTTTGTCTTAAAACCTATGATAGAAAAGCAGCCAAAAGCTGTTAAAGATTAGCATCTACTTATCATTATATTAAACGTTGAATCAGTATATCACATATCCTTATGGAATAATATCCATACTGTCCAAGAACGGAATATTATTGACATAATATAATCAAATCTTATTATTGAGAGCCAGTCATATAAATGAATTATTCGTAATATCAACTATACTCATTGCTGAAAACATTTTAGAGAACTATAACACTCTAATATCTTTCACAAGATTGACTAGCGCTGAAGGCTAGCGTATTGACCACAGGATCCATTTGTAATAGACGATTCAATCTGGGGAGTGAGGCATATGTTTTCCATTGTTCCCTCTCCTGACTTCTTCTCTGGATTTGTTTCTTGTCGCTCTTTATGGTCGTGGATTGAGATCCGACTTGGGGCCTCCCGGGAGACTCGGCCAATCCTCTGTTGGTATAGATACGTGGGGAATCCCCAAACCTGTAACAAAAGCCGGAATGTCTCCAGGACAACGTATCACATGTAAAGCCCCTGAATGGCGGACCTGTAGACGGAAAGGGAAACCCCAAGAGTATAGAATGTTCTGCTGTCTCAGAACCTCTAATAGAGTCTTTAATGCCTTCCTCTTCTGTAGTGTATGGCGCGATAGATCAGACATGAGTTGTATAGGATATTCTTGATATAAAATAGAATCACATCATGAGGTTTTGTCGCATCAGAGGATCTGGGGCCCAAGGACCTATAAGCCTTATCTAGCTCCAACTCATTCTCTAAGGGCAGACCCAAGATAGAGTTAAACAAATGACGTTGTGTCTCATCCAGTTCATGGTGTTCAGTTGTCTCTGGAAGTCCTCTAATCCTAATATTGTTGCGCCTTCCACTGTTTTCAATATCATCTATCAAATCTGTTAGGTATTCCAGTTGGTATGAGTGAGAAGACAAAGTTTGTTCCTGAGAATTTACTTGTTGAGCGATGGATGCTGTATGTGATTCAGCAGCAGACACTTTTTCTGTTAACTCTTGCATGTCCCCTCTAAGGGAGGCTGCTTCAGCCCTGTAAGAGGACTCCAGTCTAGACATATAATTCTCCATGTCCCTCTGGTTGGAATAGCTCGTATTCGATCTCTGAGGTCTCTCCACACTGCCTCACATTGTAATGAGTCATCCTGTTGGTTCTCCTCTGAGCAGCCAGGGGAAGAAGAATGTAATAATGCAGGGAAGGAGCCTCTCTCAGGGGAACTCCGGGCATCAGTGTGTGACTGGGGCCTCTGCAGGTCTGGACCCGCAGCAGAGATAAGTACTGCCCAATCTGGTGTGTCCAGGGGCCGGGGCACCAAATGATCCTCTACCACGCACCTGAGCTCCGAAGGCGCAAAGCCGGAATCTGCCATCTTGGACTGAGGGAGATCCCCCGCAGCAGCAACAAGGCCTCCCGCGTCTCCCCAAGTCCGGGAAGCCAGGTCCGCGTCCTCCGCCGATGAAGGTATCGTCCACTCTGCTAATGTTGATGTGGGGGAGCATTTACCCCAGGACCTTTGGACCTCCGAGGCAGGAGATGAGGAGCGCTAGGCAGGGACAGCCGATGCCATCTTAGATCCCACTCTTGCAGGAGAGGCAGATGCTGTAATTTCTTAGGTATC
The DNA here is from genome assembly GCF_046119375.1 of Phyllobates terribilis. Classification (NCBI taxonomy): domain Eukaryota; kingdom Metazoa; phylum Chordata; class Amphibia; order Anura; family Dendrobatidae; genus Phyllobates; species Phyllobates terribilis. The sequence continues at coordinate 1,090,387,783 of NW_027362761.1, read as the reverse complement.
GGGTAATATTTGTTGGAGGGAATCGCTGAGTACTCACACTGGTCTGCATTATATTCTTCTTCTTTTTTGCCGGCATTGGAAGTGTTTTGACCTGATTTGAAGTGATAGGCATGCCCTGAAGCTGGTCTAGGGATGGGAGCAGACAACCATGCGACTTCACTCCTCCATAGCCAGGCCACGCCCCCCCATTCAAAGAAATTTCAACAAATTCTTGATGTAAACATTAAGATTTGAGAGTCCTCAGTGGCTGATACCTTTTAATGGTTAACTGAAAAGATGGTAACAAGTTGCAAGCTTTCGAGACTACTCAGGTCTCTTCATCAGGCACAGTATGACACAAAATCTGAAGAGTCACACATTTATACACAATAAGACACAGAAATAATGCAATAGATGAGACAGGTAATGTAAAGCAGAGCTATTACTGTGAGAGAAAGGTAAACAGTTCTGGCTGTAAATATTGGTTTAGTTCATAGATAAGGACTGTGAAAGTTTTATTGTCTAATGATTGAGATTTCGAGGGTTATGATGACCCCAAAGCTCTGTGAAGCTCATTCCTTAGTTGAAGTAAGTAAAGAAAGCAAAGAAAGGAGCGCAAATAGCGCTGTTATCCAATAGACAGCAGTAAAGATAAAAGGGAAATTGCTCACCTCTGTGAGAATTCCAGCAGACCCTTAAACCGCAGGGGTTAAACGAAATCACAGAAGTTTTTCTTTGAGAATTCCAGCAGTCACTTTTTACACCTCCCCAGTTCTTTTCAATACCCAACATATAGCCACCTGTCCCCAAACCCACACTCCTGTTATCACCGCCCACATTATAGCCTTCAAGTTACCTCTCACCACTCTTACAGCTCCTTTTTTCAGCTGACAATATAAATCAGGAGCCCTAGTGTAGCGGGATATGTGCCTAGAGTGACTGCACACAGCAACTTAAGCAAGTATTTAAGTTCTAGCCCTCCATGGTTCATCATGATTAATATTACACCCATATTTTATTATGTTTAAAAGAAACGATTTTTTAATTAATCTCTAAATATTTTAAATTACTTTGTACTTCTTTTCTCCTCTTGAGCAAATGTTCATGTGCATTATGATTTTAGATGTGTTTCCAAGATTTCCTTCCCCTTTTTTCTCTCTCTCTCTCGCTCCTTTTTTTTTCCTCTTTTTGGCGCCAAGGGGTGCTTTGGCAGTTTTTTTCTTCACTCCATGTGCTAGCATGTGTGTATATATACCTTCCATGTTGTAACAAGTAGCAGCTATGTTCCTGAAGAAGTGGACGGGATGTCAACGAAGCACGTAGTCTTTTATAGCTTTTACAGTCTCCAATAAATGCTGGGAACATTATCCATCTCTGGCATATATATACATTTTTTCATGGAGGAGCGCGGTGATTAATGGCACCTTTATCATCTGTATACTAGACTACTCGAAGATCCCAAGGGACCTGTGCCTGCTGCAGCACCTCAGCATATACTTTCTCATGAGTTGTGCATTTCACAACCCACAAAGGTGAGCAATTTCCCTTTTATCTTTACTGTTGTCTATTGGATATCAGCGCTACTTGCGCTCCTTTCTTTACTTATTTGAGTTATTGCCAACTGAGCTGGGGACAGCAGCGCACTTTGGTTAATTTGGGAGCAGCATTAGCGAATCCATACCGTTAACATGGAATATTTTGACAGACGCATGTCAACCAGAGAACGGCTTATTAAACAAGCCATGGGAAGCACTATCCCATACTCTGATGAATCTTTCACCTTAAATTCAATGGACTTCAATGAAGAGGACACCAACACTATGAAGAATTTATTTAATGAATTTGAGGAATCACTTAAAGATGAGCTACGTCTCGACCTGGACATTCGTTTTCTAAGGATTTATATGGAGGAGAAACTATGTCCTCGGGGTTTGAGAATAACAATTCCCTCACCATTCCCTGAGGACAAACCATTTAATAAGGAATGGACTACTATTTTGGACACGTGCATGCACAATCTGCTAAAAAGTATACATACAAAAAGGTCAGAAATATGTCTAACAATTACTAATAGAATATTTGATATCGCTAAAAACCTATTACCATTTGAAACCCATCCTGTGTTTGGAAAGATTGATAGCAATATTGCAACAAGTATTTTACAGAATGTGCATGAAATTATCATCAAAAAGGCAAAAAAACTACAGAGAGATAGAGATGATTACAAAGGACTAACTAGTAGTGTTGAGCCACCCCCGTAGTGTTCGGGTTCGGTTCGGTTCGTCGAACACCGGGATGTTCGAGGAACTGTTCGTCGAACTGTTCGTCGAACACCTTAGAACACCGTCGAACACCGTTAAAACCAATGGCAGGCAAACAAAAACACATAGAAACACATAGAAAACACCTTCAAAGGTGTCCAAAAGCTGACAAACTGCTCAGAAGACGCTTTCTTTAAAAAAGCCGGCCGGCAATTCAGCAGCGGCATACACCGGTACCCGACAATTTAGACAAGAAGGAATAGAGCCTCACACATAGATTAGATAGATAGAAACATGTCAGTCACATATATATGAAGTACAGTGACAGTGTTGCTTACTGTACTTGTCATTTAGTGTAAAGGATTTATTAAAAAATATAATAGTGTTTTCATGCACTGTCTCTTTAAAAAAGCCGGCCGGCAATTCAGCAACTGTACCCGACAATTTATAACAGACAGAATAGAGCTTCACACATAGATTAGATAGATAGAAACATGTCAGTCACATATATATGAAGTACAGTGACAGTGTTGCTTACTGTACTTGTCATTTAGTGTAAAGGATTTATTAAAAAATATAATAGTGTTTTCATGCACTGTCTCTTTAAAAAAGCCGGCCGGCAATTCAGCAACTGTACCCGACAATTTATAACAGACAGAATAGAGCTTCACACATAGATTAGATAGATAGAAACATGTCAGTCACATATATATGAAGTACAGTGATAGTGTTGGTTACTGTACTTGTCATTTAGTATTAAAATAAAGGATTTATTATTAAAAAAAATTGGCGTGGGGTTCCCCTTAATTTTAGTCTCTAGCGGAGGTTAAGCAGACAGCTGGGGCAGATGTTTGAAGCCTGGGAAGGGGGTAATACCCACGGAGCTTCCCAGGCTACTAATATGAGCCCCCAGCTGAATACATAGCCTTTACTAGCTATTAAAATGGGGGACCCCCCCCAAAAAAATGACGTGGGGTCCCCCCTAATTTAATAGCTAGCAAAGGCTAGGCAGACAGCTGGGGGCTGATATTAATAGCCCAGGAAGGGTGCCATGAATATTGGCCCCCTCCCAGGCTAGAAACACCAGCCATCAGCCGCCCCAGAAATGGCGCATTCATAGGATGCGCCAATTCTGGCACTTAGCCTCGCTCTTCCACGCTGCCCTGGTGCGGTGGCAGGGGGTAATAGGGCTGGGGTTGATGTCAGCTTATAATGCCAGCTGACATCAAGCCCAGGTTAGTAATGGAGAGGCGTCTATAAGACACCCCCATTACTAAACCCATAGTCAAAGTTAAAAGAAAACACAAACACCCAGAATAAAGTCCTTTAATTGAAATAAAGACACAATCCTTTATTGTTCTAAATTAAACCATACTTACCATCACGCCCATTCCAGCTGAAGCCAACGATCTCCTGCAATAAAAGAAAAATAATAAAGCAACCTCATCCTTACCTTTCCATGGTTCCCACGACAGCTTCAGCTCTGCTACATCGAGATGACAGGCTGGACCGCAGCAGAAAGCTGCCATCCAGCCTGTCATCCCGCAGACACTGAGAAGCGCAGGCATGCTTGCGCTCTGCAGTGTCTGGCTGTGACGGCATAAAGATGAGACGAGTTCATGTCCAATGAACTCGGCGCACCTCATGCACGTCACTGACAGCGTGGGAAAATTCTCATGCTGAAGCGCTGAGTGCAGGAGAATTCTCCCACGCTGTCAGTGACGTGCATAAGGTGAGCTCATGTCCAATGAACTCAGCTCACCTCCTGCACGTCACTGACAGCGTGGGAGAATTCTCCTGCACTCAGCTCTTCAGCGTGAGAATTCTCCCACGCTGAAGTGCTGAGTGCAGGAGAATTTTCCCACGCTGTCAGTGACGTGCATAAGGTGAGCTCATGTCCAATGAACTCAGCTCACCTCCTGCACGTCACTGACAGCGTGGGAGAATTCTCCTGCACTCAGCGCTTCAGTGTGAGAATTCTCCTACGCTGAAGCGCTGAGTGCAGGAGAATTTTCCCACGCTGTCAGTGACGTGCATGAGGTGAGCCGAGTTTATTGGACATTAACTCGGCTCATCTGGATGCCCTCACAGATAGACACTGTGGAGCGCATGCAAGCCTGCGCTTCTCAGTGTCTGCGGGATGACAGGCTGGATGGCAGCGTTCTGCTGCGGTCCAGCCTGTCATCTCGATGTAGCAGAGCTGAAGCTGTCATGGGAACCATGGAAAGGTAAGGATGATGTTGCTTTATTATTTTTCTTTTATTTCAGGAGATCGTTGGCTTCAGCTGGAATGGGCGTGACGGTAAGTATGGTTTAATTTAGAACAATAAAGAATTGTGTGTTTATTTCAATTAAAGGACTTTTTTCTGGGTGTTTGTGTTTTTTTTAAATACTTTACTAGAAATTCATGGTGGTCATGTCTAATATTGGCGTGACCCCATGAATTTTGGGCTTAGGGCCAGCTGATAATGCCAAGCTGGCCCTAACCCCTTTATTACCCAGTGAGCCACCGCATCAGGGCCCTGGATGAGTTGGGTACAGCGCCAGAAGATGGCGCTTCTATGAACGCGCCATTTTCCGGGGTGGCTGCGGACTGCAATTTGCAGCGGGGGTGGCCCAGAAAGCTTGGGCCTCCCTGCGCTGCGGATTCCAGCCCCCAGCTGCCTAGTTGTACCTGGCTGGACACAAAAACAGGGCGAAGCCCCACGTCAATTTTCTTTAAATTATTTCATGAAATAATTAAGAAAAAAAGGGCTTCCCTATATTGTTGTGTCCGGCCAGGTACAAATAGGCAGCTGGTGGTTGGGGGCAGCCCGTTCCTGCCTGCTGCACCTGACTGGACACAAATATAGTGCGAAGCCCCACGTCAATTTTTTTTTAATTATTTCATGAATTTCCTGAAATAATTTAAAAAAATTGAAGTGGGGCTTCGCACTATATTTGTGTCCAGCCAGGTACAGCAGGCAGGAATGGGCTGCCCCCAACCACCAGCTGCCTATTTGTACCTGGCCGGACACAACAATATAGGGAAGGCCTTTTTTTCTTAATTATTTCATGAATTTCATGAAATAATTAAAAAAATTGAAGTGGGGCTTCGCACTATATTTGTGTCCAGCCAGGTACAGCAGGCAGGAACGGGCTGCCCCCAACCACCAGCTGCCTATTTGTACCAGGCCGGACACAACAATATAGGGAAGCCCTTTTTTTCTTAATTATTTCATGAATTTCATGAAATAATTAAAAAAAAAATACGTGGGGCTTCGCCCTATTTTTGTGTCCAGCCAGGTACAACTAGGCAGCTGGGGGCTGGAATCTGCAGCGCAGGGAGGCCCAAGCTTTCTGGGCCCCCACCCGCTGCAAATTGCAGTCCGCAGCCACCCCGGAAAATGCGCGTTCATAGAAGCGCCATCTTCTGGCGCTGTACCCAACTCATCCAGGGCCCTGGTGCGGTGGCTCACTGGGTAATAAAGGGGTTAGGGCCAGCTTGGTATTATCAGCTGGCCACAAGCCCAAAATTCATGGGGTCACGCCAGTATTAGACATGACCGCCATGAATTTCTAGTAAAGTATTTAAAAAAAACACAACACCCAGAATAAAGTCCTTTAATTGAAATAAACACACAATTCTTTATTGTTCTAAATTAAACTATACTTACCATCACACCCATTCCAGCTGAAGCCAACGATCTCCTGCAATAAAAGAAAAATAATAAACCAACCTCATCCTTACCTTTCCATGGTTCCCACGACAGCTTCAGCTCTGCTACATCGAGATGACAGGCTGGACCGCAGCAGAACGCTGCCATCCAGCCTGTCATGCCGCAGACACTGAGAAGAGCAGGCATGCTTGCGCTCCTCAGTGTCTGGCTGTGACGGCATAAAGATGAGCCGAGGTCATGTCCAATGAACTCGGCTCACCTCATGCACGTCACTGACAGCGTGGGAAAATTCTCACGCTGAAGTGCTGAGTGCAGGAGAATTCTCCCACGCTGTCAGTGACGTGCATGAGGTGAGCTCATGTCCAATGAACTCGGCTCACCTCATGCACCTCACTGACAGCGTGGGAAAATTCTCCTGCACTCAGCGCTTCAGCGTGAGAATTCTCCCACGCTGTCAGTGACGTGCATGAGGTGAGCCGAGTTCATTGGACATGACCTCGGCTCATCTTTATGCCGTCACAGCGAGACACTGAGGAGCGCAAGCATGCCTGCGCTTCTCAGTGTCTGCGGGATGACAGGCTGGATGGCAGCTTTCTGCTGCGGTCCAGCCTGTCATCTCGATGTAGCAGAGCTGAAGCTGTCGTGGGAACCATGGAAAGGTAAGGATGAGGTTGCTTTATTATTTTATTTTTATTACAGGAGATCGTTGGCTTCAGCTGGAATGGGCGTGATGGTAAGTATGGTTTAATTTAGAACAATAAAGAATTGTGTCTTTATTTCAATTAAAGGACTTTATTCTGGGTGTTTGTTTTTTTTTTTAACTTTGACTATGGGGTTAGTAATGGGGGTGTCTTATAGACGCCTCTCCATTACTAACCTGGGCTTGATGTCAGCTGGCATTATAAGCTGACATCAACCCCAGCCCTATTACCCCCTGCCACCACTACAGGGCAGTGGGAAGAGCGGGGCTAAGTGCCAGAATTGGCGCATCCTATGAATGCGCCATTTCTGGGGCGGCTGACGGCTGGTGTTTCTAGCCTGGGAGGGGGCCAATATTCATGGCTCCCTTCCTGGGCTATTAATATCAGCCCCCAGCTGTCTGCCTAGCCTTTGCTAGCTATTAAATTAGGGGGGACCCCACGTCATTTTTTTGAGGGGGGTCCCCCATTTTAATAGCTAGTAAAGGCTATGTATTCAGCTGGGGGCTGATATTAGTAGCCTGGGAAGCTTCGTGGGTATTACCCCCTTCCCAGGCTTCAAACATCTGCCCCAGGTGTCTGCTTAACCTCCGCTAGAGCCTAAAATTAAGGGGAACCCCACGCCAATTTTTTTAATAATAAATCCTTTATTTTAATACTAAATGACAAGTGCAGTAACCAACACTATCACTGTACTTCATATATATGTGACTGACATGTTTCTATCTATCTAATCTATGTGTGAAGCTCTATTCTGTCTGTTATAAATTGTCGGGTACAGATGCTGAATTGCCGGCCGGCTTTCTTAAAGAGACGGTGCATGAAAACAGTAATATTTTTTTTGATAAATCCTTTACACTAAATGACAAGTACAGTAATCAACACTGTCACTGTACTTCATATATATGTGACTGACATGTTTCTATCTATCTAATCTATGTGTGATTCTCTATTCCTTCTATTCTAAATTGTCGGGTACAGATGCTGAATTGCCGGCCGGCTTTTTTAAAGAGACGGTGCATGAAAACACTATTATTTTTTTTGATAAATCCTTTACGCTAAATGACAAGTACAGTAATCAACACTGTCACTGTACTTCATATATATGTGACTGACATGTTTATATCTATCTAATCTATGTGTGAAGCTCTTTTCTTTCGGTTCTAAATTGTCGGGTACCGGTGTATGCCGCTGCTGAATTGCCGGCTTTTCATGTTTCACTGTTGGCACTGTTCCCATCGATTTGGGCAATCACTGTAATGCCACAACCACCATGGCTGTGGCATTACAGTGAGTGGCAGACAATCCCTGCATGATTGGTGCTCTAAATAGCGCCAGACATGCAGGACACGCTTTTGGTGCACGAACAGTTATCGAACATAACCTCGAACAGCCGAATTTTTTGCAAATCGTTCGGGTTCGACGAACAACTCGAACACCGCCCAAAACAGCTCGAAATTGAGATTGGCGAACAGTTCTAGTCGAACAACGCTCATCTCTACTAACTAGTACTACCTCACGTACTAAAACGTCGGTCATATCCAGTGATCAGTCATCTGATCCTTTGAGAACAGTGGGTTCCTATCCTCCTCCCCACAAAGGAAGGATGTTCTCTAATAGTTATTACCATAAGAATAAGAACAATTACAATAAGACTTACAACCGCACACCTGCATTCACACATAGCAAAAAACAACTCACGATAGAACGAAAGACGGACAGAAGGTTGTAATTAATATGCGCATATCTACTACTGTTAACTCTCCACAGAGCACTAGCAGTAATAAGAGTCTGGTCTCTATCATGTCTCCCACCTGCAATACTATGGGTAGTGCAGTTCCTAAAAGGCTGGTAATGCATCAGGAGGAGATGAATAATGATAGTATAGCAGTCAATCCTTATGACACAACATTACACACTAAATTAAGAAAAAAATCCAACTTCTATCCTGTGGAGAGTAAAAGCCACCAGATAGATACTTTTTGCGACATCACTCTCCAAGATTTCAAGGAGGTTATGAGGACTCCAATCTCATACAGAGATAATAATATAAACCGACAAGAGAAGTTAGCACTTAATAATATTTGAAATAATAGGGATATAGTCCTCAGATCAGCGGACAAGGGGGGTGGTATAGTTATCCAGGATTATGATGTGTATACAAAAGAAGCACTCCAGATATTGAGTGATGATAACTATTACAAAGAGATTTTGTATAATCCCATTTTGAAAATGATCCCTATATATAAGAAACTGATATCTAAAGCAGTAGATGAGAATATATTAAATGACAACAAAAGAAAGTGCTTGACTGTCCAAAGTCCTTGTATGCCCTTCTTTTATCATCTTCCCAAAATTCATAAGGATGAAAAAAAACCTCCAGGGAGACCGATTATATCGGGGATAGGCTCCCTTACAACAAATCTGGCTGAATACTTTGATATACTACTACAACCACCTGTCAAAAATTTAAAGAGTTACCTGCAAGACTCCAGCCATCTTCTTAGATTAACCTATGACATCAAATGGAAAAAAATCATGCACTTTCCTTAGCCTAGATGTTAACTCTTTATATACCAATATTGATGTTGGTCTATTATGCATAGAGTATGTAATTTCCAGAGACATACGGCTGTCTTCCAGCCAGAGATCTTTTAATATAGCAGGTTTATCTTTCATCCTAAAAAACAATTTTTTTACCTTTCTAGATAAGACCTACCATCAAATTAAGGGAGTAGCAATGGGCTCTAAAGTAGCACCTACCTTTGCCAATTTATTCATGGGATTATTTGAGCAAGTTTTTATTTACCAGGGAGACTTCCATAAGGGGGTTGTATTTTATAGAAGATACATAGATGATCTGATCTTCATCATTAACAGGAACATCACTGATCCCACCATTTTTTTTAATTTCCTCAATACAAATAATTGGGGCATCTCTTTCAATCAGGACAGTAATGAACTCACAATTAATTTTTTTAGATCTAGTTTTATATGTAGAGGAAGACAGGATACTTAGCAAAACTTTCTTCAAATCAGTGGACACTAATAGCTATATTCATTTCACTATTGGTCACTACAGAAAATGGCTCACCAATATTCCCCGCTATCAGTTTCAAAGACTTCGTAGGAGCTGCTCAACAGAAATCGAATATGACTAACAGTCAGAGATTCTCAAAAAAAGGTTCCAACAGAAATATTCTGAGACATTGGTTGTAGAATCTTGCAAACAGGTCAAAGAAAGATATGACCAGGGCTCATTACTTATGGCTTCAACACACAAAAAAGATGTAAGTTTTGAACATGAACAGAAATTCATTACTACATACAATCAACAACACAAGAAAATTAGAGAAATTATTCAAAAAAACTGGCATATTCTATTAAATGACCAGACATTAAAACAGGCATTACCAAAAAAACCCTCTCTAATCTTTAGAAGGGCACCGACACTTAGGAATATCTTGGGTCCCAGTAGATTGCATGGACATGGAACATTGATTAATAAGAATAATGAAAAAGTCAGGGACAATATGGTCTCCAAGTGTGGTAAAAGAGGTTGCAAGTGCTGTGAATCTATTTTGCATTCCATAGACAATTTCACTTCTGTAGCCACTAGTGAGAATTTCAATATCTCTCATCCCATGTCATGTGGAACTTATTATGTGATATATGTCATCGAGTACAGTTGCACCAAACAGTATGTGGGCAGAAGCACCCAGGCACTACATAATAGGTTGAATTCACATAGACATAATATCACCACAGGATTTATTAAACATGGGCTGTCCCGACATATGGTCCTTCATCACAAACAGGACCTTAGGGAATTAAGGGTATTACTTATTGAACACATTTCTATTGACACTCCAAATAGGGTGCAATGTTTAAAAGAAATCTACTGGATTTATAAACTAAAAACGCTTAAACCGCAGGGGTTAAACGAAATCACAGAAGTTTTTTCTTTGAGAATTCCAGCAGTCACTTTTTACACCTCCCCAGTTCTTTTTCAATACCCAACATATAGCCACCTCTCCCCAAACCCACACTCCTGTTATCACCGCCCACATTATAGCCTTCCAGTTACCTCTCACCACTCTTACAGCTCTGTTTTTCAGCTGACAAAACAAATCAGGAGCCCTAGTGTAGCGGGCTATGTGCCTAGCATGACTGTACACAGCAACTTGAGCAAGTATTTAAGTTCTAGCCCTCCATGGTTCATCATGATTAATATGAAAATTATTGGTATTAAAAGGTCATTTCAAATCTCAGGGAGACAGAAAAAATTGGGAATATAAACTAATGGTGACCTTTGACACCTTCAGAGCAGGAATGAATGTGTTGCATGGATTTATGTCATTCTACATCAACTAAGGAATGAGCTCCTCAGAGCTTTGGGGTCATCATAACCCTGGACCAGACCTCAATCACTGGACAATAAAACTTTCACAGTCCTTATCTATGAACTAATCCAATATTTACAGCCAGAACTGTTTACCTTTCTCCCACAGTAATAGCTCTGCTTTACGTTACCTGTCTCATCTATTGCATTATTTCTGTGTCCTATTGTGTATAAATATGTGACTCTTCAGATTTTGTGTCATACTATGCCTGATGAAGAGACCTGAGTAGTCTCGAAAGCTTGCAACTTGATAACCATTAAAAGGTATCAGCCACTGAGGACTCTCAAATCTTAATATTTTTCTAATAATTTTTCCATGGCTAACACAGTACTAAAATATATATTTTCCCTGATGTAAACATAACACCATCTGTAATAAGCTAAAGTTGAAAAGAGGATGGCTTCTACAAATGGATAATGATCCTAAACACGTCAAAATCAAGATCTTCACTGGTAAAGCCCCCCACTCATAACACATTAGGTAGCTGTCAGCCAAAAGATTGTTCAACTGACAGCCATCTCTTCTGAGCCCCTTATATACAAGAACACTCAGCTTGGCTCCTGTGTTCTCTATGTGAGCGACTAATAGATTCCACTGGCAGCGGCTTATCTGCTGGAAAACAGAATGAGCTACCATTGGAAATACAACATGCAGGCTCCTTCTCTCCTCCAACATCATCTGTAGGGTACGTTCATATGACTGTATTGTCGTTCCCAGTGTTTTCCGTGAAAAAACTGACAGAACTAGACACAGACAGATCTAGGTCCATTGGGCTGTTTAGATAAGTGTTTGAAAAAAAGCAAGTGAAAAAAATCATAGCACGCATAGGTTCTTCCTTACAATGGATGAGAGTAAGCCATTCAAGTCCAAAGGTGCACAAAAAAACAGATCCCATACAGATCATCCATATAGCTTCCATTTTTTATGGATACATTTCCATTATTAAGCTAGAAAACTGTATTTGGTCTTGTGAATGATAATAACTGTTGATGGAAAAGAAGGATGGTGTACAGACCACAACTGACCACCAAACTGATGAAAATCATCCATTTTTCCGGATGAAAAGATAAATGTCCCTTTCTTGTCTGATGTCAGATTCTCGCTGCTCCACAGTCGGGGAATTCTGCTGGATTTTTTATTTTATAATGCATCAAATGTTTTCTCCTGGTGAAAGGTCTGGACTGCAGGCGGCCGGTTCTTCACCTGAACTCTTCCTCTTCGATGCCATGCTGCTGTGATGGATGTAGTATGTGGTTTAGCATTGTCTTGCCAAAATATGCAAAAAAAGATCCAACAAATACACAGAAGAAAAGTATGCAAAAAGAGGGATAACCTAAAAATCTAAAAATAGTCAATGCTTATTAACATGCAAGACATATTAAAAATATTTAAAAAGCACAAATGGCTGTAAGCCTGTAACATAAATTTTCCAGACCACAGCACTATAGTGCTACGATCTACCCTGTCTGTCAATAAGGTAATTTAGGAACCCAAAAGTTAATACCACCTTAATACAGATATATTACTGTATAATGTAGCAATAATATGAAAATTGTTACATCAATGACCCAGGCCCTAAAATAAGGGCAAGTATTAAAGTGTATAGTGGGTTAAAGATATACACGCCCAATAAATAATGCACAAAAGCACAAAATAAAAGATGATAAAGAGGAGTGTATACAACAATTGTATGATAGAGTCAGAAAAGTTGCAGAAAAATCCTACTGCCGGCACAATAGCAAATAGCCACACAGAGTGAAGGTAAATGTGAAGTTTGTGCCACCTGGGTCATAGATATAACAATTTTCATATTATTGGCATAGCTGTGATTTGGGGTATATTATAATATACCTTTATTAAGGTGGTATCAACTTTTGGTTTCCTAAATTACCTTATTGACAGACAGGGTAGATCCTAGCATTATAGAGCTGCGGTCTGGAAAATTTGTCATTTGTGCTTTTTAAATATTTTTAATATGTCTTGTTTGGCTTGTATGTTAATATACATTGACTATTTTTAGGTGATCCCTCTTTTTGCAACACCTCTGTATAAGGCTCATCATTGATCACTCCTTTCATGTGTAAGCTGCCCGTGTCAGAGGCACTAATGCAGCCCCAGACCATCAGAGATGCAGGAACTAAGCGCTGATAACAAGCTGGATGGTCCCTCTGCTCTGCAGTCTGCAGGTCAAGGCGTCCACAGTTTCCATAAATAATTTCATATTTTTATTCATCCGACCTCAGAACAGTTAATATCTTCTGATCTGATTTCTATGTTCTGCAGTGAATATAATATGACTAAAAGAGATTTCCAAATCATTACATTCCTGTTCTCTTTATACATTTACACAGCGTCACAAGTTTTTTGGAATTGGGGTTGTAAATATTTCTATCTACATGTGTACATCCATCAGAATAACTGCTCTTAGCGATGTCACAATATCAGAGTTCTAGAATGTTGATGTCACACAAGTCATGAAGTCACAATATGAAGAACTGATAAAACTTCTGCTCACGGCCTCCTCCACTGAGGGTTATAGAATTTGTGGAGTGAGGATATTTTTGCAATTCTGATTGAGTGAGCAAAATGTCTGAGTATAAGCGCAAACGTCGCTTTATTATTGAGTCTATTACAGAGAGCAGCGGTATTGATGACCAGGTGAGTGGCGGATTCTGGAGTATGTTGTCTATTTGAAATTCTGGAAATTTGAAGACTTTTTTTTACTTTTTATTATTTCCTTTTCCCAGTTACTGGTCAATAAAAAATGCCGCAGAGTTTTTGCGTCCGACACAGAGGACAGCAGCGGTGATGAGAATCTCCATCAGGTGAGCGCTCACTTCTCTCCAGCACTGTCTGCGGCTCTGGGGGTCTACTGGAGATCAGGGGACGCCCCATTCTGTGATTATGCCACTGTATCGCTGCTAATCCTTCATTCTCAAGGTCTTTATATTTCTTTATTTCAGTCTCATCCACTTATTTCAAGGTCTCCAAGGAGCCTTGAAGATGAAGATGGTGGCTCTGGTCCCCACCTGCTATACATAGAGTCAGGCATGTAATAAAGCGTCTGGAAGGATCATAAATTCCTTCCTGTAAAATAAGAAAATTAGATTTCTATTGATTAGGAAAACTGAACGACACAGAAGTAAATGACGATGTTTCTTCTTTTCTCCAGAGCCCAATTCTCCCCAATTCAGCTTTGTGCAGGAGGAGACAGCAAGGTAATGTATTCCTATATATCCGTTTTATCTGGGTCATGTTCATGATATCTGGTCGCTAGATGGCGCTATTATTAGCATATTTTCAGATAAGGTGTCAGCTGTATGTCTGCAGGTCGTGTACGGTCTTAGTATATATCCAGTAGTGATGTGTGATCCTCTTTGATGCTTTGCTACCAGGAGACAGGAGCGTCCCATCAATTACTGTTTCCTGAGAAATCTGTCTTCACCCACGTCCAAATATGTCACCGACTTTCGTAAGAACAAACAGGAGCTGGTACGACGTCTGTACAAGTTTTATAACAGGACCGTCTTTGAGAACCAGGTATTCAGTTATAACACACAGCTTGGAATAGGGTTATAGGGGATGAAGGTTTAGAGCTAGGGATAGTGTATCCAGTGTATATAGTATATACCTCTATATTCTGTATGTATAGGGTGATATGAGGCAAAGGGTTAGAGCTAGGGATAGTGTATCCAGTGTATATAGTATATTCCTCTATATTCTGTATGTATAGGGTGATACGAGGCAAAGGGTTAGAGCTAGGGATAGTGTATCCAGTGTATATAGTATATTCCTCTATATTCTGTATGTATATGGTGATATAAGGTGAAGGGTTAGAGCTAGGGATAGTGTATCTAGTGTATATAGTATATACCTCTATATTCTGTATGTATATGGTGATATAAGGTGAAGGGTTAGAGCTAGGGATACTGTATCCAGTGTATATAGTATATACCTCTACATTCTGTATGTATAGGTTGATAGGGGATGAAGGGTTAGAGCTAGGGATAGTGTATCCAGTGAATATAGTATATACCTCTATATTCTGTATGTATATGGTGATACGAGGCAAAGGGTTAGAGCTAGGGATCGTGTATCCAGTGTATATAGCATATACCTCTACATTCTGTATGTGTATGGTGTTACGAGCCGAAGGGTTAGAGCTAAGGATAGTGTATCCAGTGTATATAGTATATACCTCTACATTCTGTATGTATATGGTGATACGAGGCAAAGGGTTAGAGCTAGGGATAGTGTATCCAGTGTATATAGCATATACCTCTACATTCTGTATGTATAGGTTGATAGGGAATGAAGGGTTAGAGCTAGGGTTAGTGTATCCAGTGTATATAGTATATACCTCTATATTCTGTACGTATATTGTGATAGGAGGATAAAGGATTACAGCTAGGGATGGTGTATCCAGTGTAAATAGCATATACCTCTATATTCTGTAGGTATGGGGTGGTATGGGAGATAGTGAGTAGATGGTTAAAGATAGCGTTAGGGTATCCAGTGTACATAGTATATACCTCTATATTCTGTAGGTATGGGGTGATATGGGAGATAGTGAGTAGATGGTTAAAGATAGGGATGGTGTATCCAGTGTACATAGTATATACCTCTATATTCTGTAGGTGTGGGGTAATATGAGGGATAATGAATGGATGGTTAGAGCTAGGATTAATGTATCCAGTATATATAGTATATACCTCTATAGTCTGTAGGTATGGGGTGATATTGAAGATAGTGAATGGAGGGTTAGAGCAAGGGTTAGTGTATCCAGTGTATATAGTATATACCTCTGTATTCTGTAGGTATGGGGTGATATTGAAGATAGTGAATGGAGGGTTAGAGCAAGGTTAGTGTATCCAGTGTATATAGTATATACCTCTATATTCTGTAGGTATGGGGTGATGTGGGGGATAGTGAATAGAGGGTTAGAGCTAGGGTTAGTGTATCCACTATATACAGTATATACCTCGATATTCTGTATTTCTACTTCCTCTGTAGCTTCCTGCATATATGGACATCAGCTGGAATAAAAGGCTGCGTAAAACAGCTGGTCGCACTGGATTCCGGGAGAACAACGGGGACCGCTACGCCATCATCCAGTTATCGGATAAAGTCTGCGATTCAGCAGGTAGTCGTCACATCCGGCACAATTTATAGATTAGCTGTGATGAAATCTTCCCCACATCTTTACTCCTGATTGTTATTATATCCTGCTTT
The DNA here is from genome assembly GCF_046119375.1 of Phyllobates terribilis. NCBI lineage: Eukaryota > Metazoa > Chordata > Amphibia > Anura > Dendrobatidae > Phyllobates > Phyllobates terribilis. The sequence continues at coordinate 1,090,371,551 of NW_027362761.1, read as the reverse complement.
GTCCTTAGAACGACTCCGAGACACATTGATCCATGAGATGTGTCATGCTGCCTGCTGGGTCATCGATGGCAATGGAGAACTTGCCCATCACCAACTATGGGAGCAGTATTGTGAAAAGGTCGCACAGATCCACCCTGACCTTCCACCCATTACTGTATTCCACAGTTGGGAGTACCACTACCCGGTGGTGTACCAATGCTCAGGGTGCCAGTACAGGTAAGATACGACTCAAATAAACTATGGACAGACGGGCGTCTGATACTGGTCGTGGGTGTATGTGCTACTACCACTGCTTGCTTCATGACTTCTGCAATCAATATGAAGGGGCTCTGTCATTGATGTTGGATGTGTGTGTACCTTTAGGATCAGTCTTTAATATCTTTAATAAGCTTTATCTCCCACTCCAGAGTCGGACGTTGGACGGATTCTCTCGACACCGAGAAGTTTGGGTGCGGCTACTGTGAGAACAAGTTGGTTCTAGTAACCACAACCTGAGAAGATCTATCAGCGACCATCCAGCTCCATCAATAGTCCGATCATCGGCTCGGCCAAGATAGCAGCACACAGATGAAGTCATCCAGAAGACTAGTGGAAAGTCACATCTCAGTCTTCCACCATTTTTCGGGCGTCACGGTGACTCAGTGGTTAGCACTGGTGTCTGCAGCACTCAGGCGGTGGAAACAAATACGACCACGGACATCTGCATGGAGTTTGTATGTCCTCCCCGTGTCTGCGTGGGTTTCCTCCGGGTTCTCCGGTTTCCTCCCACACTCCAAAAATATACTGATAGGTTAATTGGCTTATTCCAAATTGTCCCTAACATGAATTATGGTTCTCCCTGCACAATGCTACAGACTATGTCATCGCTATATTATCGAGGGGAATCAAATTCATCATTAAATACAAATGCTTTAAACAAACTTATTATTGTAATGTTGCCTTGTGTCAGTAATTTCATACACAGATTATTTACAAAAAAGTTATGTCCTAAAGTGGGACGTCTGGAGGTGAGATTCCGCCATACCGATGGCCAGGGACAGGCATGCGGGTGCTAACACCTACATGGACTGGCAGGACAGGCTTAGACTGGTAATATACAGCGTATACACCCACAACGACTCACACACATCAAACCAAGCAAAGTCATCAAGTTTCAGAGCTCCCATAGAAATTAATGGTGATAGCGGCACATGCGCAGCCACCTTTCCATTTCTGACAGTATGTAATGGGGTCGTTCTTGAGTTACATGTGGGTCCCTGATCTCAGCAATGGGACCTGCATCTATCAAACATTTATGACGTATGCTTTCGATAGAGGATGAAATAATGTCTTCAATGCGCTTCGTCACGTGTCCACGGGCATGCTCGCGATTTCTAATGCTGACCCTATGCTGCTCTCTGATTCAGTTATGTCACCAGCAACATAGTGCATTAAGCATTAATGCTTTAAAGGGCACAGCTCAACTTTCCATCCTAATGTGGCACCTCAAACGTCACAAATTTTTCCAGGGCATTCATAAGGGGTATCTCTGTATTATCGTCCCGAACGGGGAAACAGCTGATCAGCGGATGTGCACGGTGCTGGACCCTCACTGATCTGATATTGATGACCTATTCTAAAGATATTCCACCAATTATCAAACACCTGAATAACTTCTTTAATTAGTTTAGGGGAGTGATTGAACCATTTTTAAGCCAAACACAATCCTTAATATTTATTCTTCACCGGAAGGTAGAATGTGTTAAAAAACAGCTGATTATGGGGCCCATGGGCATTACAAGTATAGGAGACCCGCTCCTTTCTAATGGGAACATTTTTTTATGAGACCCTCCTCCACGTCTCTTCCAAGGGGCATTGGAGTGACTCCCAATTTTTGGCAGCCCTTGCATTCACTGCATAGACCCACTTTCTAATAATGGGAACATTGTTTTCAGGAGGCCCTCTGACCTCCACGTCTTTTCCAAGGGGCATTGGAGTGCCTCCAAATTTTTGACAATCCTTGCATTTACTGCATAGGCAAACACAATGGGACACCTACTTCCTAATAATGGGAAATTTGTTTTCAGGAGTCCCTCCTCTAAGTCTCTTCAAAGGGGTATTGGGGTGCGTCCAAATTTTCAAAGTGGTATTGGGGTGCGTCCAAATTTTGGGCAGCCCTGCCACTCACTGCATACGCAATAACAGTATAGGAGACCTACTCTTTAGTAATGGGAACAATAAAACATAGCCGGCTGATGGCTCTCTAAGAATAGTGAGGGCCGATTGCTGGCCCTTTAAGAATAGTAAAGGCCGCCTGATGAACATTGTTGACAGAAGTCACCTGGGAGTCAGAAATGCTTCCAGGGGTCTTTCCCATACTGTCAAGAGAATGCCAAGAGTGTGCAAAGCAGTCATCAAAGCAAAAGGTGGCTACTTTGAAGAACCTAGAATATAAGACATATTTTCAGTTGTTTCACACTTTTTTGTTAAGTATATAATTCCACATGTGTTAGTTCATAGTTTTGATGCCTTCAGTGTGAATGTACAATTTTTATAGTCATGAAAATACAGAAAAATCAGTAGGAGGTGTGTCCAAACTTTTGGTCTGTACTGTATATATATATATATATATATATATATATATATATATACATATATACACTGCTCAAAAAAATAAAGGGAACACTCAAATAACACATCCTAGATCTGAATGAATGAAATATTCTCATTGGAAACTTTGTTCTGTACAAAGTTGAATGTGCTAACAACAAAATCGCACAAAAATCATCAATGGAAATCAAATTTATTAGCCAATGGAGGCCTCGATTTGGAGTAACCCCCAAAATTAAAGTGGAAAAACACACTACAGGCTGATCCAACTTAGATGTAATGTCCTCAAAACAAGTCAAAATGAGGCTCAGTATTGTGTGTAGCCTATACGTGCATGTATGACCTCCCTACAACGCCTGGGCATGCTCCTGATGAGGTTGCGGATGGTCTCCTGTGGGATCTCCTCCCAAACCTGGACTAAAGCATCCGCCAACTCCTGGACAGTCTGTGGTGCAACGTGACGTTGGTGGATGGAGCGAGACATGATGTCTCAGATGTGCTCAATCGGATTCAGGTCTGGGGAACGAGGTGGGCCAGTCCATAGCTTCAATGCCCTCATGTTGCAGAACTGCTGACAAACTCCAGCTACATGAGGTCTGGCATTGTCCTGCATTAGGAGGAACCCAGGGCCAACCGCACCAGCATATGGTCTCACAAGGGGTCTGAGGATCTCATCTCGGTACCTAATGGCAGTTAGGCTACCTCTGGCGAGCACATGGAGGACTGTGCGGCCCTCCAAAGAAATGCCACCCCACACCATTACTGACCCACTGCCAAACCGGTCATGCTGAAGGATGCTGCAGGCAGCAGATTGCTCTCCACGGCGTCTCCAAACTCTGTCACGTCTGTCACATGTGCTCAATGTGAACCAGCTTTCATCTGTGAAGAGCACAGGGCGCCAGTGGTGACTTTGCCAATCCTGGTTGTAACATCCCTGGCGGCGTGCTGGCATGGCTTACCACCTCCCACCATTCAAGACCGCCATCTTACCTATCAATCCAGGCTGCACACTTTGCTCCAGTACCTGCTGTGTCTCTTGTCTGATTGCTTAGGGCGGCGGCGCGGCTGCTGCCTGATTCTTATATTTGCTGTGTGTGCACTCCTAGCCTATTGCTGTGAGTCACTGGATACTTAAACCCCCTCCATCCAGTAGGGGGTGCCTGAGCAACACTTTCATTCAGTGTGCTCTGTGCAACTGAGTTGCCAGGTCCTGTCCTGTATCTTGTTTGTTTCCGCCCCTGGGGGCTGTATACCCAGGCCTGTTACCTGTATCTGTGACTTCTAGTCTGTCTCTGCCACCCTGGGGGCTGAGTTCCCAGGCTCGCTCCTGTATCTTATTCCTGGTTCAGTTCCTGTCTGAACTGTGTCCTAGCCCGTTACCTGTTTCTCTCTATGTCCGAACCTTCCCTTTTCCTGCAGTGTCTGAACCTGCAGCTAACTCCAACTCGTTGTCTCTGAACTTCTGTTTGTGAGTTTTGTGTACACTCGCTACTTCATTGTAAGTACCTTGTGTGTATCTGGTTCTGCTTGTTCACCGCACCTGCGGTTTTGCTCTGCCCTGCTTGTTCACCGCACCTGTGGTTTCGCTCTGCTCAGCTTGTTCACCGCACCTGCAGGTTTTGCTCTGCTCTGCTTGTTTACCGCACCTGCGAGTTTTGCTCTGCTCTGCTTGTCTACCGAACCTGCGGGTTTTGCTCTGCTCTGCTTGTCTACCGCATCTGCGGGTTTTGCTCTGCTCTGCTTGTCTACCGCATCCGCGGGTTTTGCTCTGCTCTGCTTGTCTACCGCATCTGCGGGTTTTGCTCTGCTCTGCTTGTCTACTGCACCTGCTGGTTTTGCTCTGTTCTGCTTGTCTACTGCACCTGCGGGTTTTGCTCTGCTTGTCTACCTCATCTGCGGGTTTTGCTCTGCTCTGCTTGTCTACCGCACCTGCTGGTTTTGCTCTGCTCTGCTTGTCTACCGCACCTGCGGGTTTTGCTCTGCTCTGCTTGTCTACCGCACCTGCTGGTCTTGCTCTGCTTGTCTACCGCATCTGCGGATTTTGCTCTGCTCTGCTTGTCTACCGCACCTGCGGCTCCGTTACTAAGTCCCAGTCTGTACAGGTCCATATCCTGCCTGTGTTCCTACCTGCCAGTACCCACCTGTCTGCATGCCAGCCGTGCCTGCCAGTGCCCACCTGTCTGCATGCCAGCCGTGCCTGCCAGTGCCCACCTGTCTGCATACCAGCCGTGCCTGCCAATACCCACCTGTCTGCATACCAGCCGTGCCGGCCGGTACCCACCTGTCTGTATGCCAGCCTAACCTGCCTGTTCCTGCATTCCCCGGTGTGGGTCAACAGCTGTGACCAGGGTCTGACCTGGAGTAGCACCTGGTACCTCTCCTCGGTTCCTCCCTGGTTCACGGAGTCGACTGAGTCACCGTGTGACCTTGGTTGGACCGAGTTGATACTTAGTTACACCCCTCCAAGCACTCCTCGGTTCATGGTCCAGTGGGATCACTAATCATGCTCACGCCAGTCAGTCTGGACGTGTGCGTAACACTGGTGTTCTGTGGCAAATGCCAAGCGTCCAGCACGGTGTTGGGCTGTGAGCACAACCCCCATCTGTGGATGTCGGGCCCTCATACCACCCTCATGGAGTCGGTTTCTAACCGTTTGTGCAAACACATGCACATTTGTGGCCTGCTGGAGGTCATTTTGCAGGGCTCTGGCAGTGCTCCTCCTGTTCCTCCTTGCACTATGGCAGAGGTAGCAGTCCTGCTGCTGGGTTGTTGCACTCCTACTGCCCCCTCCTCCTTTCCTGGTGTACTGGCCTGTCTCCTGGTAGCCTCCAGCCTCTGGACACTACGCTGACAGACACAGCAAACCTTCTTGCCACAGCTCGCATTGATGTGCCATCCTGGATGAGCTGCACTACCTGAGCAACTTCTGTGGGTTGTAGAGTCCGTCTCATGCTACCACGAGTGTGAAAGCACAACCAACATTCAAAAGTGACCAAAACATCAGCCAGAAAGCATTGGTACTGAGATGTGGTCTGTGGTCCCCACCTGCAGAACCACTCCTTTATTGAGGGTGTCTTGATAATTGCCAATAATTTCCATCTATTGTCTATTCCATTTGCACACCAGCATGTGAAATTGATTGTCAATCAGTGTTGCTTTCTAAGTGAACAGTTTGATTTCACAGAAGTTTGATTCGCTTGAAGTTATATTCTGTTGTTTAAGTGTTCCCTTTATTTTTTTGAGCAGTGTAAATATATATATATATAAATATATATGTGTGTATATACTGTATGTAATTGGTAAACTTATCGGCACCTTCAACCAGTATGTACAGCAAGTGTGAACAGGTGCAAGCTGCTATGACTGCATAATATGCAAACAAAATTAGATACAGTGGGTATGGAAAGTATTCAGACCCCTTTAAATTTTTCACTCTTTGTTTCATTGCAGCCATTTGGTAAATTCTAAAAGGTTCTTCATTTTTTTCTCATTAATGTACACTCTACACCCCATCTTGACTGAAAAAAACAGAAATGTAGAAATTTTTGCAAATTTATCAAAAAAGAAAAACTGAAATATCACGTGGTAACAAGTATTCCGACCCTTTGCTCAGACAGTCATATTTAAGTCACATGCTATCCATTTCCTTGTGATCCTCCTTGAGATGGTTCTACTCCTTCATTGGAGTCCAGCTGTGTTTAATTAAACTGATAGGACTTTATTTGGAAAGGCACACACCTGTCTATATAAGACCGCATAGCTCACAGTGCATGTCAGACCAAATAAGAATCATGAACTCAAAGGAACTGCCCAAGGAGCTCAGAGACAGAGTTGTGGCAAGGCACAGATCTAGCCAACGTTACAAAAGAATTTCTGCAGTATTCAAGGTTCCTAAGAGCACAGTGGCCTCCATAATCCTTAAATAGAAGAAGTTTGGGACCACCAGAAGTCTTCCTAGACCTGGCCGTCCAGCCAAACTGAGCAATTGTGGGAGAAAAGCCTTGGTGAGAAAGGTAAAGAAGAACCTCAAGATCACAATGGCTGTGCTCCAGAGATGCAGTAGGGAGATGAGAGAAAGTTCCACAAAGTCAACTATCACTGCAGCCCTCCACCAGTCAGGCCTTTATGGCAGAGTGGCCCAACGGAAGCCTCTCCTCAGTGCAAGACATATGAAAGCCTGCATCGAGTTTGCTCAAAAACACATGAAGGACTCCCAGACTATGAGAAATAAGATTCTCTGGTCTGAGACGAAGATAAAACTTTTTGTTGATAATTCTAAGCGGTATGTGTGGAGAAAACCAGGCACTGCTCATCACCTGCCCAATACAATCCCAACAGTGAAACCAGGGAAAATTTGGGCCGAATGACCTCTTTAACTGGATTAGTAATATCAGCCTACAGTGGGCGAATTTCCTTCTGCTGATTATGAATAATAGGCAGTAGCCCACGATGATTTTTTATTTAATTCTGTAGTTTACACATAATGTACACTGCGGGTGCTGACTAAAACTCCCATCATTGTCGCCTGATCATGATCATCTTAGGGAGACAAGGCGTTAGATGATAGGTAACTATATCTGTATTTTTTATTTTTAATTCAATATGTATTTATTTCTTTTACTTTAAGAACAGGCCCTGGCTGATGACTACTTCCATCAGCGGCGCCTGCTCTCACCGTTATTAGTGAAAGCAGGCATAGGCTCATCTGATGGGAGTAGTACACTCATCAGCCAACGCCTGTGACCCGCGGTAAGCTTTTTACCGTGGGTCATAGTCACAGCTGCGGGCTCACACTGACATCTGACAGCATGATCCTGTAGTGCTCTAACTGGTGGTAACGATGTTACCGCCGATCAGAGCTGCCAGTGTTTCTCATGCTGTCACACAGATGACATCATGAGAAACACAGACTTCCTGAGGATTGCTAGAGAGGCAAATCAGAACACTCGATTGACTGCAAAAGACCTTTAGAAAGATTTATCAGACCCTGGACTTGTGGTACATTGTTCTACTTTTCGGAGACACGTGCACAAATATGGCCTTCATGGAAGAGTCATGAGAAGAAAACCTCTCCCGCATCTGACGCGCCCCCTGGGCCTGTGCTGTGCAGGGGATACCCGGAGCCGGATCGCTGGGGGTTGTAGTCCTCCGTGGCTGTGACCCGGTCCGTGCCCAGGGCGGTCAAACCAATGGCAGTCTGAGTGTGATAACAAATGTCCGACTACGCCACCCGTGGATTGCGGTCAGTGGGGACCGCCGCTGCGCTGCAGACCGCTGAGGCTGATGTTGTATGCGCAGCCAAGTATGGGATAACTCCCCACGGGAGAAGTATTGCCTCAGGGCAGCTAGTGTGGATGATGAGAGTGATGGTGTGAGCGTCCCAGTATTAATGGTGCTGGTGCGGCGATGAAACACAGAAACGTGTGGTGCAGTTAAGGGTCTTTACTGATGGTATAACGCAGACCCTCCCGGGAGTACTGGCTAGCAGTAGAGGCCTGGTCAGTCTGAGAGCTAGCAGGATCTCCCCTTGGCCAGGTGGAGTTGTAGGCCTCCCCGTCTCTCTGCACTCTTTCCTGGCTACCTTGCTGTGTGCGGGTAGAAGTAGCCCACGTCCCTGAGTATACCGTGTGGTGCTCACCCGTATGGCCGGTGACTTGGGGCCTTCCGTTAGCCTCTGCTTCACGATGGCAGTGCTGTTCCCTTGTTTGTGACTGTGCCTCTGGGCTTCTATGGCCAGAGGACATGGATTCCCCTGCCGGTTGGATTCTGCTGCTGGACCTGGATGTCCACACAGCCTTGGACTCCATGTCCGGGTTTAGTATCTTTAGCCAAGGTGAGCTTTCTAGCTTCCAGCCTCTGGCACTCGCTCCTGCTCCTACAGAGCTTCTAGTTCTCGCTTTCCCTCTCCAGGCTCTGACTCTCAGACTCCGTCTGTCCTAATCCCGCCCCAGACCCAGTTTATAAGGGCAGATTCCTCCCCTCCCAGGTCTGGGCGGGCAGTGTTGCATGCTTAGGGCTCCTGACCAGAGAAACCTCCCACTTGCTCTCAGACATAATATTTCTATTACTGTGGCAACCAGACCCCTGGGGTGCCACACATCCTTATCATAAAAATCAGCATCAGAAGTATGCAAAAGAACATCTAAACAAGTCGGATGCATTTTGGAAACAAGTACTGTGGACCGATGAGGTTAAAATAGAACTCTTTGGCCTCAATGATCATAGGTATGTGTTGAGAAAAAGGGCACAGAATTTCAGGAAAATAATATCTCGCCAATCATTAAGCATGGGGGTGGATGAATCATTGCTTTGGGGTTGTGTTGCAGCCAATGGCACGGGGAACATTTAATGGGTAGAGGGAAGAATAGATTCAATGAAATTTCAGTATAATCTCTTTTTATTGAAATAGAAATAGACATTAACATATATAACATACATTAATAAATGCCGGTGTTTAGTCATCATGGCGATCAAAATAACATATTCTCTATCACTTCTCTGATAAGACTCGTGCACCTCTTATCTAATAATGTAAATGACTCGCCCCCTGGGCCGTGGGGCTCTTGGAGTCGGGCAACAGGGCAATAATGGGGGTAGTAGTGGCAACCCGGTCCGTGGCTCAGGGTGGTCAGACCAAATGTTGTGGCAGTCTATTTATATGGTTTTGCAATGTCCGACTACGCCACCCGTGGATTGCGGCTATTATGAACCGCCGCTGCAAGGCAGTCCCCTGAGGCTGATGGTGTGTGCAGCTGAGATAGTATAACTCCCCACGGGAAGAGTGTAGCCTCAGGGCAGTGTAGTAGATGGTGGGGGTGATGGTGCAGGGAGTCCCAGTACCATTAGTGCTGGGACTAAGTAAGTAAGAAGTAAGAAGCACAAAGACAACATGTTGCAGTCCAGGGTCTTTTACTCACAGTTCGTATACTCCAAGCCACTTCTGTACAGGTAGTGACTGCCCAAGCCGTGCCACGTCCACCAGGTGAGGGGCTCGGTCAACTCCCAGGCAATTCAGGAGCATGGCACAGGACCCCCTTCTGTCCTTTCTCTGGATCGTGCCCCACCAGTGACCAAACTTCTGTCCAGCTGTCGCGGATTTATGCGGGAAAACGTGGGCCCCGTTTCCCGCTATCCTATATGGTGCCTTCCTAGCAGGTTTAGTGAGGGGTCGCACCAATATATGATCACGACCTCCGGTTCTTGGCTGAGGATTATTTGCCTCCACCAACTTGGGATCCGGTACCCTTTCCTTGCCTGACCCGTCACCCTTAATTTCCTGGGTCCTTAGGGTCCCTTCTTCCTTTGTGTTCCTGGGCCTTTCTCTTCGGTTCCTTTCTCTTTCTGTTCTGTTCCTTTCTTTCTCTCCCTCTCGCCCTGCCCGTGTCCTAGGCCTGGCTCTGGAGCAGAACTCCAGCGGAGCCTCTGCTCCCCTCCTCCTCCACTCTCACTTCCTCCTCACAGACTCAACTTCTCTCTACTCTTTTAGAACTAAGATGGTGCCCACCTTATATACCTCCTCCTCTGTGTCTGAGCCCAGGTGACCTGCAACCAATGAGCTCCTTCCTATGCCCAGAAACCAGCCCCTATCTGCTCCCACATCACTAGGGTCCCCCCCCCCTCCACTCCAGCCAGGGACATAGTCAGTCGTGCTCGCATACTAATGGGAGCACCGTAGAGCTGTCCCCCGGAAATGAGGAGTGTATATGTGTGCAGCTAACTGAGCCCTGGTCCATACTCCAACCTTACCCGGGAGTGGAATACCACACCTCTGGCAGAGGTGCAATATCCCTGTAGCGGCCGAACCCTCGGGGCGCTACATAAACATTACTTTTAATCATATCCAACAGTGCAGACAACTACATAAATCAACAATACAACAGTACAAAAACAAAAAGAGAAAAAAGAAAAAAAAGAAGGGGTGGTGAGGGGGGAAGAGGAAAAAGAGAAAGAAAGATAAGAAAGGAGGGTAGGATTAGGATATTGAAGAGGAGAAGGAGAACATAAACTAAGGCTCATTTTTAGACTCTCTAATTAGTTCCCAGCACCAACCCAGATCCAATTCACCAATTTATCAGTCTCTCACTCAAACAGCCTGTGAAACTCCGATGAGTCCTGAAACAGAATCCAGACACTCCAGATCTTCCTGAATTTATCAGCACATCCATTAAAGTCAGCAGAAAGTTCCTCCATTCTGCAGATATTAAACATTTCATTTTTTTGAGATCCTTTTGATGAGGGCAGGATAGAAAGCCGAGCTTTCTCAGGACGATTTTCGACCCTACTTCCGGTAATTAGATTATAATTGGAAAATATTTTTTCCCACAAAGGTTTGATCTTACTACACTCCCACCATATGTGAAGCATAGATCCCTTTTCCACTTTACATCGCCAACATAAGTCTGAGGCTGCCGGAAATATGGTGTGAAGTTTTACTGGATACTGGTACCATCTTGCCATAATTTTGAAATTTTTCTCCTGCGCATAACATGTGACCGACATTTTGTGTGTAAACAAGAATCCTTTTCCCCAATCTGTTGAAGATATGACTACCCCCAATTCTTGTTCTCACATGTGTTGAAATTGTAACTTTCCTGAGATACTTTCCCTAATCAAATAATTATAAAGCAGCGATATTATATGATTGGGGGGAGATTCCTGTAAGAATAACCTCTTAAAAGAAGATGGTATACACTGGAATGGGGGTGCCAACCTCTGAGAAAACAAGAATGATTGCAACTGTAAGTATTCCATCCACAGCAATTTTCTAGACAGAGACCTATCCTGTAATGTATTGAATGATGGTATTTTACCATTTTCTAATATATGTAGGAGGCGAGTGTCCTCCATAGCTCTCCATCCCAAGAAAGATTCTCTCAGATATCCAGGAGGAAAGGAAACATTAGAGAAAAGTGGCATAAGAGGGCTGAATGTTCTAGAGGGATGGTATTTTTTCATAGTTGCATGCCAAATTTTAATTGTTCCCCTAGTCAATTCTGTCAAGCCTCCTATCGAGAAAACATCAGAGGCAAAAAGCCAAGGAAGGTGCTTCAAAGGAACACCCACCCCTTCCTGCTCAATAGTGACCCATTGTTTTGTCAGAGAGTTGACATGCCAGTCTATAAAGTGACCTAAAACAGAAGCTTGAAAGTATATTTTAAAATTTGGAAATCCAGCTCCACTGGCTATTTAGGGCGGTTTAATGTCTGCATACTTATCCTGGGTCTATATTTACCCCACACAAACCTGATTAATGCTGTACGTAGTTTGCTGAAGAAGCTGCATGGCGAGAAATGGGAACAGTTTGAAAAATGTATAAAAAGCGGGGCAATATATCGGTTTTTACTGCGTTCATTTTACCAAACCAGGATAGTCTCAGTTTACTGTAATTCAGTAGGTCTTTATATGTACGATCCAAAAGCGATAGGTAATTTAGTGCAAAAAGTTTTGAAAAGTCAGGAGAAATGAGCACGCCTAAGTATTTTATCGCTTCTGACTTCCATTTAAAAGGGAAGTTATCCATTACATGTTCAACTTCTCTCTGTGACAGCGATACATTTAATGCCTCCGATTTTGAATAATTAACTTTAAAATTACTCAGGATCTATCAAACTCCTTCATTAAAGCAGGAAGAGATGTCTGAGGCTGAGACACATAGAGGAGAAGGTCATCTGCATATAATGCTGTCTTATATGTGATGCGACCCCTGGGCCGTGGGGTACTCGGCAGCCGGGCCTCTGGTTGCTGGGGGATATCACGGTAGCTGGCCCGGTCCATGACCCAGGGCGGTCAGTAAAAGGGGGGATACTTTATAGGGGATTTAAGAAAGCGTTCGTGACGCCACCTGTGGATTGCGGCTAGAGGGAGCCGCCGCAGCGGAGCAGTCCTCTGGAGCTGGTGTTACGGCAGCAGGGATGGTGTGGCTCTCCACAGGTAGAGGTAGCTCCAGGGCAGCATGGGGTGTAATGGTGGTGGTGCAGGGGAGAGAGACGGCAGGACGGTCCCGGAGGAAAGACGGACTCTCACACGGGGGTAAGCTTCAGTTCCTTTACTGGTGATGTTGCAGGCACGGTCCAGGGTACTCCAGGCGAAGGGCACACTTTTGGACTCTCCCCAGTGAGCGGGTATAGGGCCTCCTGATCCGTTGCTTTATTCTCTAAGCTTCTGACCTGCCTGGAGCTAGGCCTAGCTTGGTTACTGTCTCTCTTTGCACCTGCTGACCTGGTGGTATGGCCTTCTCTTTGGAGATCACTCTGCCTGGACGCTGGGACCTCCGTGACTCCTAGCCCTGGTACTGTAAGCAGCGTTTGGTGAACCTGGGACCTGTAGTCCTCCAGGGGTTCCGGTTGTTCCTACTGGGTATAAAGGGTCCCTGTAGGCGCGGACCCGGTGTCCGGTATATATATATCTGCCCCCTCCCTACTTCTTCCTTCTCCTCTCGCCTTCGGCCACACTCAAGGCCCTCACACGTGCTGTAGACCTTGGTTCGCCTAAGCACAGCAGCCAGCGTGCTGCTCTCTTCACTGCTTTCTGAGCGTCAGCACGCTCTCTGCTCAACTCTGAGCTGTGTTCCTCTCTGTGTCTGAACACTAAACTGAGCTGCCTAGCTCCACCCTCCCTATATATATCCCTAACGGGCTCCCTCTGCTGGTCTGAGGTGGTAAGGTGGAGGTGCGTGAATGTGTGAGGGCCTCTTGTGGAGAAGTCCATCCATGCACCTTTCTGGGTTCTGTGACACCAATGTGCAGCAGGGTGCCACATTCCCCCCTAATAAAACTCTGTACTTCTGGACTGAAGCATTTTTCTCAAACAGGTTTAAACAATAACATTTCTTCCCTTTATGGGAGGCACTTTCCTTGAACGTTGCAGGTGACATTATAATACAATAATTACAACTATAAATAACAATAAAGTTACAGTCAGTCCCGTAACTTGGTGTCCATTTCACCGAAGAAAGAACATGAGGGACCCGCCTGAAAACCCTCAATCTAGGCTCTGGGCGTGGCTACAGGGCATGGGTGACCCAGGTGCTGGACCACGTCTTCGGCCACGCTAAATGGGTTTTTGTTCCGTGGTCTAATAAGGGGCACTCCAGGGAGCGCAACTATGTACATGACAGTTTTTGGGCTGCTCACAGTCCTCAGCCACTGAGTCCTTTATATATACCCTTACGGGTAACCAAATAAACACATATATTTCAGTTTATACAATAAACATGATGCAATATCCTACTGGGTAACTATTTATACTGCAGGTATTTCTCTATTTACTCCCTATACCTGACAGGGGTCTGGCCTTTACTGCTACGTGATGACCTACGTAGTACGGGGATGCGTGTAGTGTGGATGCTTGTGTAATTTCCCGCTCTATGGGTTGGTGGACTGCAAGACTGCCTTAACCTCTCTACGGGACTGGCAAGTACACTGCTTACTGGGCCTTCTGGCTCTGCTTCTACCGGTGATCCTTCTTCCGGGGATTCTTCCTGAGCAGGCTCTTCTGGGGCACTTACAGGTTCTACTTGCAATGGAGGGTCTTCTGGCTGTTGGTAGAAGTGTAACACAGGTATTATTACCGCTCCATCCAGTTGAGGCCAATCTGCCGGGAAATCTCCTAAGACAGTATGGAGTACTTCTTCTTTAGGCTCCTCCGGTACGGTGAGAGGCACTTCCTCCTGGGGCTTCAGCGGACTTGAGCACAACTTCAGATGGTCTCTTGATACCGTTGCAGTCGTTCTTCCTCCGTCTTTGCTAATTAGACAGGTTTTCCTATTGTCGAACCTGGAATTCAACACAGTGTAAGGTTCCCTTTCCCACTGGTCGTCAAGTTTGTGGCTTCTTCTCTTTCGTTTCAACACAACTTCTCCAGGTGTCAAGGGTTCGGCTGGTGCACTCTTGTTGTACTGTGCTTCCTGCTTATCTCTCACCCTACTTAGACTGTTTTCGACACAGGCCTGTACTCTCTTGTACTGCTCCTGTCGAGTCGCATCCCAGTCTTCAGTGGACATATCTGCTTCCGGCTCTACCACTCCAAGCTCCAAGTCCATGGGCAACTTTCCGTGTCTTGCTCTCATGAGGTACGCTGGAGTACAATTGGTGGAACTCACAGGTATGTGATTGTACAGATCTACCAGGTCAGGTAGTTTGTCTGGCCACTGGTTTCTTTCCTCTAGAGGTAAGGTCTTCAACAGGTCGATGACTATGTTATTCATCTTTTCACATAACCCATTGGTTTGGGGGTGGTACAGTGTAGTCTGGATCTTCTTACACCTGTACAGTTGGCAAAACTCTTTGAACATCTCGGCTTCAAAGGCAGGGCCTTGATCCATCAGCACTTTATCCGGGTATCCATGGGGCCTGCAGAAGTATGTTTGAAATGTCCTTGCTGCTGTTTCTGCCATCAGATGCTTGATGGGGGCTACCACCAGGAACCAGGAGTAGTGATCCACCATGGTCAGGGCATACGAGTAGCCTGACCTGCTGGGTGACAAATTGACGTGATCCAGGGCAACGATCTCCAGGGGCTGGGTTGTCTTGATGGACTGCAGGGGTGCCTTCTGGCTGCTGTAGTCTTTTCTTCTGAGACTACAGGGTCCAAAATCCCAGCACCACCTCTCTATGGAGCTTCGCATTCCAACCCAGTAAAACCGACTCTTCAGGAGAGTTTCCAGCTTTTTCCAGCCAAAGTGCAATGCTTGATCGTGGTAGACCTCCAATACCATCTGGATGTCTGTCCTGGGCACTACGATCTGCCATACCATCTCATGGGTCCTGGGGTTAACATACTTTCGGCACAGTTTCTCTCTATAGATGAACAGCCGGCTTCTCTCATTCCACAGTTGCTTGGCTTGTGGAGACGCGTCCTTCTCCAGAGAGGAACCTTCCTGGGTTATCAGTTCTATGATATGGCTGACAACCGGGTCGCTGTCCTGGGTCTCCTTCCAACTGTGGTGAGGTAAAGGGTTTAGTGTGTTACCACGATACCTCCTGGAGGTGCGCTGCTCGTGGACCATCCCATTTCTATGGAAGGCAGGTAGCTCAATCTCTTGCAGGTCATCCACTTCTTCTTCAGTGTCCGACTGGTGAGGCTTGTGGCCTGCCCGATACTTGATGGTGAACTGATAGTTTGACAGACGGGCCATCCAACGCTGTTCCATGGCTCCCAACTTAGCTGTCTCTAGATGTTTCAAGGGGTTGTTGTCAGTGTAAGCCGTAAACTTACTGGAGGCCAAGTAGTGCTTGAATCGTTCAGTGATGGCCCAGACCAAGACCAGAAGGAGCTATAGTTTTCTGGATTCCTCTCGGTAGGGCGGAGCTTCCTGCTGGCATAGGCAATCAACTTCTCTTTGCCATACTGCTTCTGGCTTAACACAGCTCCTAGTCCCTCATTGCTGGCATCAGTGTACAGCAGGAATGGTTGGCTGTAGTCAGGGTAGGTCAGGATTTCTTTGCCAGTCAGGATCTCTTTCATCACTGCAAAGGACTCAGCCTGCTCTTTACCCCACTGGAAGGGGGGGTTCTTGCCTCTGTTGGACGGTATTACCAGGAGATCTTGCAAAGGTGCTGCCTTCTTGGTGTAGTCCTTTACAAACCTCCGGTAATACCCAACCAGTCCCAGGAACTGACGTACCTCCTTGAGATTCTTCGGCTCCGGCCATTTCTGGATGGCAGTGACCTTCTCCGGGTCTGGTGCTACTCCTTCTGGACTGACGATGTGCCCCAGGTACTGAACCTTCCGTTTGAGCAGGTGGCACTTGGAAGGCTTCAATTTCATCCCATACCGGGACAATGCTTCAAATACCTCCACCAGGTGCTTCAAATGGTCCTCATACATCTTGGAGTACACTATCACGTCATCCAGGTATAGCAGCACGGTATCGAAGTTACGGTGTCCCAAACAGCACTCCATCAATCTCTGGAACGTTCCAGGGGCGTTGCAGAGTCCGAAAGGCATACTGTTGAACTGGCAGAGTCCCATCGGGGTAGTGAAGGCCGTCTTCTCCCGGTCCTCCTCAACAACTGCTACTTGGCAGTACCCACTAGTGAGGTCAAGGGTAGAGAAGTAATTTGCAGGCTTTAATGCAGCCAGGGATTCCTCTATACGGGGCAAAGGGTATGCATCTTTATGTGTTATGCGATTTACCTGTCTGTAATCTACACACATCCTCATGCTTCCATCCTTTTTCCTGACCAGGACCAGGGGAGCTGCACACGGGCTACAGCTATCTCTTATTACCCCTGCCTTCCTCATGTCATGCAACATTTCCTTCGCTTTCTGGTAGTGTGCTGGTGGGATTGGCCTGTAACGTTCTTTGATGGGTGGATGGTCATCTGTGGGTATATAGTGTTGTACCCCTTTAATCCTCCCGAAATCAAGTGGGTGTTTGCTGAATACCTGCTCGTATTCCTGGACCACCCTGTATACACCTTGTTTTTTATGGACTGGAGTGGCGTCAGTCCCAACATGGAGCTGTTGACACCAATCCTCCAACTGAGCTTCGGAGTCATTGTCCACCACTGTATCTGGTGGGGTCAAGGATTCCGCTGTGTGTATGGCGTTGTTATCGTTGTTATCCACAGTATACAACCTGGCGACAGTGGCATATCTTGGTAATTTAACTTCATCCTCCCCATAATTTAGGAGTCGTACGGGTACCCTCCCATTGCGTACATCAACCACCCCTCTGGCAGTTAAGAGTGTAGGCCTGTGCTCCAAACTAATGGGCTCCACTACTGCCTGATAGTTCTGTCCTTTGAGACCTATTGCTGCTCTACACCAAATCAGCATTTCACTCATCGGGGGAATCATAATGGGTATCGGGTCTGTGACCCGTACATTAGCAATTTCACCACCTGATAGCTTTACCTGTTGCTGGTACATAAGGGCTCGGATCTCTTTCTGGAGCACCCTCCTCTGCCCTGGTTTGGCGGTGTCAGCAATCTGTTGGAGCAAAAACAACACTTCTCCCAAACAGTTACCGACAATATTCGTACCAAGTATAATATACAAGTCTGTATCACCAGGATTAAACTCCACTACAATCAGCCCTTGGTCCTTTAGTTCCACTTTCCCCACCTTCACTGTCACATTCTTAACCCCTACTAGGTTAAGAGAAAGGCCGTTAGAGGCATACACGGAGAGGTTCGGGGCTGGCGGCTGGAGTTCGTCTAAGGACCAGAACCTTTTGTAGAGGACATCAGGCATGATGGTTACCTGAGATCCAGTGTCCAGCAGGGCAGGTGTCACGATGCCATCCAGCACAATGGACAGGAAAGGTCTTCCTCCCACGAACCGATGGTACCAGTTTGATGGGCCTGCTTGATTTACTCCTGGGTGTCGGCCCTCGGCCCAATGGTTTGCTTGTTTAAAGGACAGTTCCGCTCTGTGTGGCCTGCCTTCTGGCAGCGGTAGCAGATGAACTCTCCTGGAGGGCGACGTTGGTCGTTGGTCCTCCCATGGGGTGGCGTTGTCCTCCTCTGGGGTGGCGTTGTCCTCATACGGGGTGGCGTTGTCCTCCTTCTTCTTCTCATCCAGGGGACATCCTCAGGGCTGTCGGCGAGTAGTATCCGTCCTTCCGGCTCGGGCTCATCCTGTAGCTACAGGGTGCTGAGGACAGTGGCCAGGGTTTTACTTAACTGGCGCACTTCATAGCGCAGGCTGTCCAGCTCGCTAGGTGGCACTGTTTGCATCTTTGTTTCCACCGTTAGTGAAGGAGCAGTGATTGCTGCGGGCACTGGGGTGGCCCCACCCTGGGAACGCTGGATAGCAGTATCTGATGTTTCCAGGGGCTGCAGACCATTTATAGCCTCATCCTTAAGGGACGAACCTGTTTCAGGGCCCGCAGGTCTTCCTGTAAGCGCCAGGCATAGTCCCGGACACTGTCCTCAGGTTTCTGGACACAGTGGTAGAACCTCATCCGGAGGTCTGTCTCAGTGCGGTTTTCAAACACAGTTTGCAGTCTCTTAAAGATGATGAATACTGATTCCGAGTCTGTGGCTGGCTAGGTTTCAATTTCTCGCTCTGCGGCACGAGCCAATTGTCCCAGCACAACAGCAGCTCTCTGTTTACCGGTCATAGAATACATGTCTAGCACACCGCATATTTTCCTCTTGAATCCGGACAGGGTGTCCGGTTTTCCATTATACTGGGGAAGCCATTTCTGTTAGAACCCTTCTGTTTGTTTTTGTTTCTATCTTGTGTTTTGCGGTCACGTGACCATCTTCCTATATATTCCAGCTACGCCCTTCGGGCCTTGCTGGACTTCAGTGTTGTTTTGACTGTCTCTCTAGCCAGGTGCTTTTGTGCCTATCTATCTCTAGTTTGCTTGGTCCTCTGGACCTCTAGTACTTTTGTCAGTTTTTATTTTGCTACAGGAAGATGGCGGACAATGGCGAGAAATCTCGGGAATGGCGGGAAAACTTCACCACAGTTAGTATTACAGTCTCTTAAGGCGCACAGTACCCGGTGGCAACGGGCATGGAATCCTGTTCGTGACGCCAAGGCTGATGTGCCCCCTGGGCCGTGGGGTACTCGGCAGCCGGGCCTCTGGTTGCTGGGGGATATCACGGTAGCTGGCCCGGTCCATGACCCAGGGCGGTCAGTAAAAGGGAGGATACTTTATAGGGGATTTAAGAAAGTGTTTGTGACGCCACCTGTGGATTGCGTCTAGAGGGAGCCGCCGCTGTGGAGCAGTCCTCTGGAGCTGGTGTTACGGCAGCAGGGATGGTGTGGCTCTCCACAGGTAGAGGTTGCTCCAGGGCAGCGTGGGGTGTAATGGTGGTGGACCAGGGGAGAGAGACGGCAGGATGGTCCTGGAGGAAAGAAGGACACTCACACGGGAGTAAGCTTCAGTACCTTTACTGGTGATGTTGCAGGCACGGTCCAGGGTACTCCAAGCGAAGGGCACACTTTTTTACTCTCCCCAGTCAGCGGGTATAGGGCCTCCTGATCCGTTGCTTTATTCTCTAAGCTTCTGACCTGCCTGGAGCTAGGTCTAGCTTGGTTACTGTCTCTCTTTGCACCTGCTGACCTGGTGGTAAGGCCTTCTCTTTGGAGATCACTCTCCCTGGATGCTGGGACCTCCGTGACTCCTAGCCCTGGTACTGTAATCAGCGTTTGGTGAACCTGGGACCTGTAGTCCTCCAGGGGTTCCGGTGGTTCCTACTGGGTATAAAGGGTCCCGGTAGACGCGGACCCGGTGTCCGATATATATATATCGGGGTGAGCCTGGTATGCTCCTCTGCCCCCTCACTACTTCTTCCTTCTCCTCTCGCCTTTGGCCACACTCAAGGCCCTCACACATGCTGTAGCCCTTGACTCGCCTAAGCACAGCAGCCAGCATGCTGCTCTCTGAGCGTCAGCACGCTCTCTGCTCAACTCTGAGCTGTGTTCCTCTCTGTGTCTGTGACTCGCCCAGGGGAATGGGGATGACTCGGTACCCGTGCCTTTGACCTGGCCTTTAGGGATGTCGCGGTGGTCGGCTCCGGGGCCCTTACCCTGGGGTCGCTCCTTAAAAAGGGTGGATATTTGTTAATTTTAAGATAGAGTTTGTGATGCCACCTGTGGCTTCTGGTGAGGATCACCAGCGCTGCGCAGTCCACTGAGGCCGTTGATAAGGCAGCTCGATGGTATAGCTCCCCACAGGTGGAGATAGGCCTCAGGGCAGTGTATGACGGGGAATGCAGGACAGGCGAGACCGAGCCAGGTCAGAGCAAGAACAGGGACAGACACGATAGTCACTTCAGTACATTTTACTGATGGAAATTCAGGCACATCCCGGAGCGCTGTAGGGTGAAGGGTGCATGTCAGGATCCTCCCCAATGAGCGTTTTTTGGGCCTCCTGCTTCTTGCCTCTGCGTAGTAAGTTTCTGACCTGCCTGGAGCTAGGCCTAACTTTGTCTCTGTCCTGCGCTGGCTGACCTTGTGGTAGGGCCTTTTCTTGGATTACACGCACCTTAGCTGCGGGCCTATGTGTCTCCTGGCTCTGTTACGTATCAGCACTTTAGCGATCCTGGGACTTGTAGTTCTCCAGGGATTCCGGTTTATCTTACTGGGTCGTGGAGATCCCGGTAAGCTTCGGACCCGGTGTCTGGTAACCGCTTCGGGGTGAGCCAATTAAGCTCCTCTGCCCCCTATGTGCTAACTCTCTACTCGCCTTCGGCCTACTCGGGCCCTCACTAGGCTACTCACACTAATGGCAGCTTGCCGCGCTTCACCGATCTTATGGCGCCAGCACGCCTAAAGCTCACCACTCTGAGCTACAACTGAGTCTGGATCTGGATAAGCTCCACTGCAGGATAGCAATTGCAGGAGCTGGAACAGGCTTTTGTCCTCTGAGGTAACTCCTCTCAGGCTGTACTGGACTCACTGCTAAACCAGAATAGACTAACTCTGACTAACTGCCGCCTGGCTCCACCTTCCCTATTTATCTATCCCTAACGGGCTCCCTCTGGTGGTCTGAGGTGGAAGGTGGAGATGTGTGAATGGTTATGGGGGCCTCTTGTGGAGGAATCCTTCAATACACCCTTCTAGGATCTGTGATACCAAGCACAGCTGGGCATCACATTTGAACACTAAACTGAGCTGCCTAGCTCCACCCTCCCTATACATATCCCTAATGGGCTCCCTCTGCTGGTCTGAGGTGGTAGGGTGGAGGTGTGTGAATGTGTGAGGGCCTCTTGTGGAGAAGTCCATCCATGCACCCTTCTGGGATCTGTGGCAAGAATGCACAGCAGGGCGCCACATATGTCCTGGTACCTATTTTAACCCCATGAATATTGCTGTTTTTCCTTATTGCATTGACCAAGAGTTCCATCACTATCACGTACAGAAGGGGGGACAGAGGGCACCCTTGTCTAGTCCCGTTTCGTATCGCAAAAGGTAAGGACAAGGTTCCATTGACCCTAACTCTAGCAGTAGGACCAGAGTACAGGGAAAAAATTAATTGTAAAAATTGTGGTCCAATGCCTATTTGACATAATGCCTCCTTCATAAACCCCCAATGAACCCTGTCAAAGGCCTTCTCTGCATCAACAGATAAAAGGCCCATATATATGGAGCGACTTTTAGCTTTAGAGATTAGCAACATGCTCATAATAGTGTTGTCTCTTGCCTCTCGGCCCTGAATAAATCCAACTTGATCCTACTTGATCAGTATTTATAAGAGAGGGCAACAATGGGGTAAGTCTTTCTGTTAGTATTTTTGAGAGTATTTTAATGTCCACATTTATTAATGATATGGGTCTATAATTAGCTGTGATTGTAAGATCCTTACCTGGTTTAGGGAGAACGTTAATATGAGCTTCCAATGATTGGGGGACAAAACATGTCTTATCATTTAATGAATTAAAGGTTTTGTTCATAACAGGGGATAGCTGAGTTTTAAGGGACTTATAGAATGCTGGAGTAAATCCGTCTGGGCCAGGACTTTCACCAGATGGTGTAGATTGAATTGCAAGATTGACCTCCTGCTCTGTAATGTCCTTTTCCAGTGCCTCAGAAACATGACTATCTAAAGAGGGTAAAGAAGTATCTTGTATGTACTCCTTAATTCGGATAGATAGGTCAGAAGGGGAGAGATCAGAGTATTGCCTTTTAATATTGTACATGTTCTCATAGTTTGAGCGGAATATGTCAATGATTTCTGTAGGATTATGAGCATCCTCCCCATTTTATTTTTTGATATATGGAACGTATGCCGCCACAGAGCAAGGGTGAAGCAACCTTGAGAGTGCCCGTCCACATTTATCTGACGATTCATAAAAAAAGTTTTTAATTAGCTCCCTGTGTCTTAGGTATTTTTGGTCTAGCAAGATCTTGAGAACATTCCTTTTTTCGGATAATTCTGCAAGAGTGTTAGGCGACAATGTAGGTTTATGCGAGACCTCAAGTGTGTGTATCTGTCTCAAAAGGTCATTTACCTTTAGAGTTCTCTCCTTTTTGAGTTTTGAACCATGCTTAATCAACACGCCTCTCATGACACATTTTAAAGTTTCCCATTGCAGAGGTATTGAGGTCTGATCTGCTTATGAATCTGCAAAAAAGAATCAATAGAATCCTTTAATTCTGCCATACAGATTTTGTCATTTAGAAAGTGATCATTCATTTTCCATGTCCATGTACGCTGGACCAGGGAGGGTACAGTGTCCATTTTAGGACATGATCAGATATCAAAATCAAGCATCGGAATGATGTCAGTTTGAGGCTAAATATCCTGTCTAACAAGTGATTCTGACAAGCGATCCAGACAAGTAATTTTGACAAGTGATTTTGACAGGTGATTCTGACGAGTGATTTTGACGAGTGATTTTGATGAGTGATTCTGACAAGTGATTCTGACAAGTGATTTTGACAAGTGATTTTGATGAGTGATTTTGACGAGTGATTCTGACAAATGATTTTGACAAGTCATTCTGACAAGTGATTCTGACAAGTGATTTTGACAAATCATTCTGACAAGTGATCCTTACAAGTGATTTTGACAAGTGATTTTGACGAGTGATTTTGATGAGTGATTCTGACAAGTGATTTTGACAAGTGATTTTGACAAGTGATTTTGACAAGTGATTTTGATGAGTGATTCTGACAAGTGATTCTGACGAGTGATTTTGACAAGTGATTTTGACGAGTGATTCTGACGAGTGATTTTGATGAGTGATTCTGACGAGTGATTTTGACTAGTGATTCTGACAAGTGATTCTGACGAGTAATTTTGACAAATGATTCTGACAAGTGATCCTTACAAGTGATTTTGACAAGTGATTTTGACGAGTGATTCTGACAAGTGATTTTGATGAGTGATTCTGACAAGTGATTTTGACAATTGATTTTGACAAGTGATTCTGACAAGTGATTTTGACAAGTGATTTTGACAAGTGATTCTGACAAGTGATTTTGACGAGTGATTTTGACGAATGATTCTGACGAGTGATTCTAACGAGTGATTTTGACAAGTGATTTTGACAAGTGATTCTGACAAGTGATTTTGACAAGTGATTTTGTTGAGTGATTCTGACGATTGATTCTGATGAGTGATTTTGATGAGTGATTTTGATGAGTGATTCTGACGAGTGATTTTGACAAGTCATTCTGACAAGTGACTTTGACAAGTGACTTTTACAACTATAATAATAATAATAAAAAAAATAATAACTTCGCTGATGGGACTTGAACCCAAAATTCTGTATTCCAAATCCAGTGCACTAAGCACTAAGCTAGAAACTCAGTTGTGAAAGCTTTGGATTTGTATTTGCTTATATAATTTTCAGTGCAAACTGGTCTATAACTCATTGGGACTTATGCACAGACTTCAAGCAAGCCAAATTCAAATGATGTTTGATTTTGATGTGTGAGTCTGATGTGTTACTTTCTTCAAACATCAGTATCAAAATCATAATGACTTTTAGTCACCCTGAGTATTTTCATGGTTAATGTCATAAGACAAAAAAAGCTACAAGCTACTATTACTTGACAGGATAGCGCAATGGTAAAACATCAGCCTCTGAAATTACAGAGTCAGAATTCAAATCCTGATAGAAATACATTTTTTTTTTTAAATTAATTATGCCTATTTAGCACACAAACTACAGGGGTGTTTTACTTTTAATATCTGACACTCTGATTGTCATCCTGACGTGTTACGAGTTTCAGACACGCTGTCTATTTGCATGTTAAATTACATAGCCAAAGTAAATCACTTGGCAGAATCACTTGTCAAAATCACTTGTCAAAATCATTTGTCAAAATCACTCGTCAGAATCACTCATCAAAATCACACGTCAAAATCATTCATCAAAATCACTCGTCAGAATCACTCGTCAGAATCACTCGTCAAAATCACTAGTTAGAATCACTCGTCAAAATCACTCGTCAAAATCACTCGTCAGAATCACTCGTCAGAATCACATGTCAGAATCACTCGTCAGAATCACTCGTCTTAATCACTCGTCAAAATCACTCGTCAAAATCACTCGTCAGAATCACTTGCCAGAATCACTTTCAGGAATCACTCGTCAAAATCACTCATCAAAATCACTTGTCAAAATCACTCATCAGAATCACTTGTCAGAATCACTCATCAAAATCACTCGTCAAAATCACTTGTCAGAATCACTTATCAAAATCAGTTCTCAGACAGGGTATTTAGCCTCAAACTGACATCATTCTGATTTTGATTTTGATATCTGATCATGTGCTAAAATGGACACTGTAGGAGGGAACGGAAATAGATAGGAAGATTGGGGCATGGTCAGACCACAATATGTCACCTATTGTAGCAGATGGGTTCCAAGAGAGAGCGTGATGACTCAACAGGAAGAAATCAATTCATAAAGAAAAAATGACGTATACGAACATATGCAAAAAAAACCCAAAGTTTATTATAAATGCAAGATATAACAAGCATACACAATGAAGAGAATGGCATAAATACATTGGTAGTAAGCTAATAAGAGAGATACCACGAACTGAATAACCACATACTAGAAAGTTTAAGAATCAATAATTGAAGTAAGTAAGGGTATGGGTATGTCAAGCATATGCCATAACCCAGCTACAAAAGTGTAAAGTAACAAGAAACTTATACTTAGGGGTGACGATACCTGGACTGACATACTGACAAACACATGTGAGTAATAGTATATATTTATCCATCTTTGAGTGCTAAATGGATTTACCTTTTTACTACTTATTTATGCACTGTGCACTTTAGCATCTCAATGGAGTTTCTTGATACTTTACACTTTTGTAGCTGGGTTATGGCATACATGTGCAGATCTGTTCTTTGTTAGGGAGGTACCAGTTGGCTATTCTATATCTTGATTCTGCTATTTTGAGTTTGAGGAACACATATCTGCCTTGATCATCAATGAGAGAGTCTGTGAGAGTATAGGCCAACGACTTGTGTATGGCTATGGATACACCCTTAGAGCGTGAATCCGGATTAGTGCTGTGGAACCACCGAGAGTAATACCTATCTCCAAAAACAGGCATATGCCCAGTTTTAAAGTGCATTTCCTGTAACATAAGAACCTGGACTCTTTATTTGTGCATAGAGTACAAAATTTGTGAACGTTTCTGTGGGACATTAAAGCCTCTTACATTCAGTGAGCCTACTTTAACAGAGGACATGATTACCAATGGGGACGAAAGGAGTGGGGCAAGAAGGGAAACGGAAATACACAGAAAACTAAGAAGAAATTACGGGATATATAAAATAAAAACCAAAACAAAATTATAAAACAAAATGAAAGCAAAACAATCTGATGAGAGGAAATAGGTATATTTTACACCTGCACAGCAGAGTGTAAACCCCCCTGGAAGGATGGGCTTTCTACTGGGGAGCCCCCCCCCCCCAAACCAGACATCAGGCCATACCATTTTGTCTTAAAACCTATGATAGAAAAGCAGCCAAAAGCTGTCAAAGATTAGCATCTACTTATCATTATATTAAACGTTGAATCAGTATATCACATATCAGAGGATCTGGGGCCCAAGGACCTATAAGCCCTATCTAGCTCCAACTCATTCTCTAAGGGCAGACCCAAGATAGAGTTAAACAAATGACGTAGTGCCTCATCCAGTTCATGGTGTTCAGTTGTCTCTGTAAATCCTCTAATCCTAATATTGTTGCGCCTTCCTCTGTTTTCAATATCATCTATCAAATCTGTTAGGTATTCCAGTTGGTATGAGTGAGAAGACAAAGTTTGTTCCTGAGAATTTACTTGTTGAGCTATTGATGCTGTATGTGATTCAGCAGCAGACACTTTTTCTGTTAACTCTTGCATGTCCCCTCTAAGGGAGGCTGCTTCCGCCCTGTAAGAGGACTCCAGTCTAGACATATAATTCTCCATGTGCCTCTGGTTGGAATAGCTCGTATTCGATCTCTGAGGTCTCTCCACACTGCCTCACATTGTAATGAGTCATCCTGTTGGTTCTCCTCTGAGCAGCCAGGGGAAGAAGAATGTAATAATGCAGGGAAGGAGCCTCTCTCAGGGGAACTCCGGGCATCAGTGTGTGACTGGGGCCTCTGCAGGTCTGGACCCGCAGAAGAGATAAGTACTGCCAATCTGGTGTGTCCAGTAGTGTTGAGCCACCCCCGTAGTGTTCGGGTTCGGTTCGGTTCGTCGAACACCGGGATGTTCGAGGAACTGTTCGTCGAACTGTTCGTCGAACACCTTAGAACACCGTCGAACACCGTTAAAACCAATGGCAGGCAAACAAAAACACATAGAAACACATAGAAAACACCTTCAAAGGTGTCCAAAAGCTGACAAACTGCTCAGAAGACGCTTTCTTTAAAAAAGCCGGCCGGCAATTCAGCAGCGGCATACACCGGTACCCGACAATTTAGACAAGAAGGAATAGAGCCTCACACATAGATTAGATAGATAGAAACATGTCAGTCACATATATATGAAGTACAGTGACAGTGTTGCTTACTGTACTTGTCATTTAGTGTAAAGGATTTATTAAAAAATATAATAGTGTTTTCATGCACTGTCTCTTTAGAAAAGCCGGCCGGCAATTCAGCAACTGTACCCGACAATTTATAACAGACAGAATAGAGCTTCACACATAGATTAGATAGATAGAAACATGTCAGTCACATATATATGAAGTACAGTGACAATGTTGCTTACTGTACTTGTCATTTAGTGTAAAGGATTTATTAAAAAAAATAATAGTGTATTCATGCACCGTCTCTTTAAGAAAGCCGGCCGGCAATTCAGCATCTGTACCCGACAATTTATAACAGACAGAATAGAGCTTCACACATAGATTAGATAGATAGAAACATGTCAGTCACATATATATGAAGTACAGTGATAGTGTTGGTTACTGTACTTGTCATTTAGTATTAAAATAAAGGATTTATTATTAAAAAAAATTGGCGTGGGGTTCCCCTTAATTTTAGTCTCTAGCGGAGGTTAAGTAGACAGCTGGGGCAGATGTTTGAAGCCTGGGAAGGGGGTAATACCCACGGAGCTTCCCAGGCTACTAATATGAGCCCCCAGCTGAATACCTAGCCTTTACTAGCTATTAAAATGGGGGACCCCCCCAAAAAAATGACGTGGGGTCCCCCCTAATTTAATAGCTAGCAAAGGCTAGGCAGACAGCTGGGGGCTGATATTAATAGCCCAGGAAGGGTGCCATGAATATTGGCCCCCTCCCAGGCTAGAAACACCAGCCATCAGCCGCCCCAGAAATGGCGCATTCATAGGATGCGCCAATTCTGGCACTTAGCCTCGCTCTTCCACGCTGCCCTGTAGCGGTGGCAGGGGGTAATAGGGCTGGGGTTGATGTCAGCTAATAATGCCAGCTGACATCAAGCCCAGGTTAGTAATGGAGAGGCGTCTATAAGACACCCCCATTACTAACCCCATAGTCAAAGTTAAAAGAAAACACAAACACCCAGAATAAAGTCCTTTAATTGAAATAAAGACACAATCCTTTATTGTTCTAAATTAAACCATACTTACCGTCACGCCCATTCCAGCTGAAGCCAACGATCTCCTGCAATAAAAGAAAAATAATAAAGCAACCTTATCCTTACCTTTCCATGGTTCCCACGACAGCTTCAGCTCTGCTACATCGAGATGACATGCTGGACCGCAGCAGAAAGCTGCCATCCAGCCTGTCATCCCGCAGACACTGAGAAGCGCAGGCTTGCTTGCGCTCTGCAGTGTCTGGCTGTGACGGCATAAAGATGAGACGAGTTCATGTCCAATGAACTCGGCACACCTCATGCACGTCACTGACAGCGTGGGAAAATTCTCATGCTGAAGCGCTGAGTGCAGGAGAATTCTCCCACGCTGTCAGTGACGTGCATAAGGTGAGCTCATGTCCAATGAACTCAGCTCACCTCCTGCACGTCACTGACAGCGTGGGAGAATTCTCCTGCACTCAGCGCTTCAGCGTGAGAATTCTCCCACGCTGAAGTGCTGAGTGCAGGAGAATTTTCCCACGCTGTCAGTGACGTGCATAAGGTGAGCTCATGTCCAATGAACTCAGCTCACCTCCTGCACGTCACTGACAGCGTGGGAGAATTCTCCTGCACTCAGCGCTTCAGTGTGAGAATTCTCCTACGCTGAAGCGCTGAGTGCAGGAGAATTTTCCCACGCTGTCAGTGACGTGCATGAGGTGAGCCGAGTTCATTGGACATTAACTCGGCTCATCTGGATACCCTCACAGATAGACACTGTGGAGCGCAAGCAAGCCTGCGCTTCTCAGTGTCTGCGGGATGACAGGCTGGATGGCAGCGTTCTGCTGCGGTCCAGCCTGTCATCTCGATGTAGCAGAGCTGAAGCTGTCGTGGGAACCATGGAAAGGTAAGGATGATGTTGCTTTATTATTTTTCTTTTATTTCAGGAGATCGTTGGCTTCAGCTGGAATGGGCGTGACGGTAAGTATGGTTTAATTTAGAACAATAAAGAATTGTGTGTTTATTTCAATTAAAGGACTTTTTTCTGGGTGTTGTGTTTTTTTTAAATTCTTTACTAGAAATTCATGGTGGTCATGTCTAATATTGGCGTGACCCCATGAATTTTGGGCTTAGGGCCAGCTGATAATGCCAAGCTGGCCCTAACCCCTTTATTACCCAGTGAGCCACCGCATCAGGGCCCTGGATGAGTTGGGTACAGCGCCAGAAGATGGCGCTTCTATGAACGCGCCATTTTCCGGGGTGGCTGCGGACTGCAATTTGCAGTGGGGGTGGCCCAGAAAGCTTGGGCCTCCCTGCGCTGCGGATTCCAGCCCCCAGCTGCATAGTTGTACCTGGCTGGACACAAAAACAGGGCGAAGCCCCACGTCAATTTTCTTTAAATTATTTCATGAAATAATTAAGAAAAAAAGGGCTTCCCTATATTGTTGTGTCCGGCCAGGTACAAATAGGCAGCTGGTGGTTGGGGGCAGCCCGTTCCTGCCTGCTGCACCTGACTGGACACAAATATAGTGCGAAGCCCCACGTCAATTTTTTTTTAATTATTTCATGAATTTCCTGAAATAATTTAAAAAAATTGAAGTGGGGCTTCGCACTATATTTGTGTCCAGCCAGGTACAGCAGGCAGGAATGGGCTGCCCCCAACCACCAGCTGCCTATTTGTACCTGGCCGGACACAACAATATAGGGAAGGCCTTTTTTTCTTAATTATTTCATGAATTTCATGAAATAATTAAAAAAAATTGAAGTGGGGCTTCGCACTATATTTGTGTCCAGCCAGGTACAGCAGGCAGGAACGGGCTGCCCCCAACCACCAGCTGACTATTTGTACCTGGCCGGACACAACAATATAGGGAAGGCCTTTTTTTCTTAATTATTTCATGAATTTCATGAAATAATTAAAAAAAAAATACGTGGGGCTTCGCCCTATTTTTGTGTCCAGCCAGGTACAACTAGGCAGCTGGGGGCTGGAATCTGCAGCGCAGGGAGGCCCATGCTTTCTGGGCCCCCCCCGCTGCAAATTGCAGTCCGCAGCCACCCCGGAAAATGGCACGTTCATAGAAGCGCCATCTTCTGGCGCTGTACCCAACTCATCCAGGGCCCTGGTGCGGTGGCTCACTGGGTAATAAAGGGGTTAGGGCCAGCTTGGTATTATCAGCTGGCCCCAAGCCAAAATTCATGGGGTCACGCCAGTATTAGACATGACCGCCATGAATTTCTAGTAAAGTATTTAAAAAAAACACAACACCCAGAATAAAGTCCTTTAATTGAAATAAACACACAATTCTTTATTGTTCTAAATTAAACTATACTTACCATCACGCCCATTCCAGCTGAAGCCAACGATCTCCTGCAATAAAAGAAAAATAATAAACCAACCTCATCCTTACCTTTCCATGGTTCCCACGACAGCTTCAGCTCTGCTACATCGAGATGACAGGCTGGATCGCAGCAGAACGCTGCCATCCAGCCTGTCATGCCGCAGACACTGAGAAGAGCAGGCATGCTTGCGCTCCTCAGTGTCTCGCTGTGACGGCATAAAGATGAGCCGAGGTCATGTCCAATGAACTCGGCTCACCTCATGCACGTCACTGACAGCGTGGGAAAATTCTCACGCTGAAGTGCTGAGTGCAGGAGAATTCTCCCACGCTGTCAGTGACGTGCATGAGGTGAGCTCATGTCCAATGAACTCAGCTCACCTCATGCACCTCACTGACAGCGTGGGAAAATTCTCCTGCACTCAGCGCTTCAGCGTGAGAATTCTCCCACGCTGTCAGTGACGTGCATGAGGTGAGCCGAGTTCATTGGACATGACCTCGGCTCATCTTTATGCCGTCACAGAGAGACAATGTGGAGCGCAAGCATGCCTGCTCTTCTCAGTGTCTGCGGGATGACAGGCTGGATGGCAGCGTTCTGCTGCGGTCCAGCCTGTCATCTCGATGTAGCAGAGCTGAAGCTGTCGTGGGAACCATGGAAAGGTAAGGATGAGGTTGCTTTATTATTTTATTTTTATTACAGGAGATCGTTGGCTTCAGCTGGAATGGGCGTGACGGTAAGTATGGTTTAATTTAGAACAATAAAGAATTGTGTCTTTATTTCAATTAAAGGACTTTATTCTGGGTGTTTGTGTTTTTTTTAACTTTGACTATGGGGTTAGTAATGGGGGTGTCTTATAGACGCCTCTCCATTACTAACCTGGGCTTGATGTCAGCTGGCATTATAAGCTGACATCAACCCCAGCCCTATTACCCCCTGCCACCGCACCAGGGCAGCGTGGAAGAGCGAGGCTAAGTGCCAGAATTGGCGCATCCTATGAATGCGCCATTTCTGGGGCGGCTGATGGCTGGTGTTTCTAGCCTGGGAGGGGGCCAATATTCATGGCTCCCTTCCTGGGCTATTAATATCAGCCCCCAGCTGTCTGCCTAGCCTTTGCTAGCTATTAAATTAGGGGGGACCCCATGTCATTTTTTTGGGGGGGTCCCCCATTTTAATAGCTAGTAAAGGCTATGTATTCAGCTGGGGGCTGATATTAGTAGCCTGGGAAGCTCCGTGGGTATTACCCCCTTCCCAGGCTTCAAACATCTGCCCCAGCTGTCTGCTTAACCTCCGCTAGAGCCTAAAATTAAGGGGAACCCCACGCCAAGTTTTTTAATAATAAATCCTTTATTTTAATACTAAATGACAAGTACAGTAACCAACACTATCACTGTACTTCATATATATGTGACTGACATGTTTCTATCTATCTAATCTATGTGTGAAGCTCTATTCTGTCTGTTATAAATTGTCGGGTACCGCTGCTGAATTGCCGGCCGGCTTTCTTAAAGAGACGGTGCATGAAAACACTATTATTTTTTTTAATAAATCCTTTACACTAAATGACAAGTACAGTAAGCAACACTGTCACTGTACTTCATATATATGTGACTGACATGTTTCTATCTATCTAATCTATGTGTGATTCTCTATTCCTTCTATTCTAAATTGTCGGGTACCGCTGCTGAATTGCCGGCCGGCTTTCTTAAAGAGACGGTGCATGAAAACACTAATATTTTTTTTGATAAATCCTTTACACTAAATGACAAGTACAGTAACCAACACTGTCACTGTACTTCATATATATGTGACTGACATGTTTCTATCTATCTAATCTATGTGTGATGCTCTATTCCTTCCATTCTAAATTGTCGGGTACCGGTGTATGCCGCTGCTGAATTGCCGGCTTTTCATGTTTCACTGTTGGCACTGTTCCCATCGATTTGGGCAATCACTGTAATGCCACAACCACCATGGCTGTGGCATTACAGTGAGTGGCAGACAATCCCTGCATGATTGGTGCTCTAAATAGCGCCAGACATGCAGGACACGCTTTTGGTGCACGAACAGTTATCGAACATAACCTCGAACAGCCGAATTTTTTGCAAATCGTTCGGGTTCGTCGAACAACTCGAACACCGCCCAAAACAGCTCGAATTTGAGATTGGCGAACAGTTCTAGTCGAACAACGCTCATCTCTAGTGTCCAGGGGCCGGGGCACCAAGTGATCCTCTACCACGCACCTGAGCTCCGAAGGCGCAAAGCCGGAATCTGCCATCTTGGACTGAGGGAGATCCCCCGCAGCAGCAACAAGGCCTCCCGCGTCTCCCCAAGTCCAGGAAGCCAGGTCAGCGTCCTCCGCCGATGAAGGTATCGTCCGCTCTGCTAATGTTGATGTGGGGGAGCATTTACCCCAGGACCTTTGGACCTCCGATGCAGGAGATGAGGAGCGCTAGGCAGGGACAGCCGATGCCATCTTAGATCCCACTCTTGCAGGAGAGGCAGATGCTGCAATTTCTTAGGTAGCGGGTAATATTTGTTGGAGGGACCCGCTGAGTACTCACACTGGTCTGCATTATATTCTTCTTCTTTTTTGCCGGCATTGGAAGTGTTTTGACCTGATTTGAAGTGATAGGCATGCCCTGAAGCTGGTCTAGGGATGGGAGCAGACAACCATGCGACTTCACTCTTCCATAGCCAGGCCACGCCCCCCCATTCAAAGAAATTTCAACAAATTCTTGATGTAAACATTAAGATTTGAGAGTCCTCAGTGGCTGATACCTTTTAATGGTTAACTGAAAAGATGGTAACAAGTTGCAAGCTTTCGAGACTACTCAGGTCTCTTCATCAGGCATAGTATGACACAAAATCTGAAGAGTCACATATTTATACACAATAAGACACAGAAATAATGAAATAGATGAAACAGGTAATGTAAAGCAGAGCTATTACTGTGGGAGAAAGGTAAACAGTTCTGGCTGTAAATATTGGTTTAGTTCATAGATAAGGACTGTGAAAGTTTTATTGTCTAATGATTGAGATTTCGAGGGTTATGATGACCCCAAAGCTCTGTGAAGCTCATTCCTTAGTTGATGTAAGTAAAGAAAGCAAAGAAAGGAGCACAAATAGCGCTGTTATCCAATAGACAGCAGTAAAGATAAAAGGGAAATTGCTCACCTCTGTGAGAATTCCAGCAGACCCTTAAACCGCAGGGGTTAAACGAAATCACAGAAGTTTTTCTTTGAGAATTCCAGCAGTCACTTTTTACACCTCCCCAGTTCTTTTTCAATACCCAACATATAGCCACCTCTCCCCAAACCCAGACTCCTGTTATCACCGCCCACATTATAGCCTTCCAGTTACCTCTCACCACTCTTACAGCTCTGTTTTTCAGCTGACAAAACAAATCAGGAGCCCTAGTGTAGCGGGCTATGTGCCTAGCGTGACTGTACACAGCAACTTGAGCAAGTATTTAAGTTCTAGCCCTCCATGGTTCATCATGATTAATATGAAAATTATTGGTATTAAAAGGTCATTTCAAATCTCAGGGAGACAGAAAAATTTGGGAATATAAACTAATGGTGACGTTTGACACCTTCAGAGCAGGAATGAATGTGTTGTTTGGATTTATGTCATTCTACATCAACTAAGGAATGTGCTCCTCAGAGCTTTGGGCTCATCATAACCCTGGATCAGACCTCAATCACTGGACAATAAAACTTTCACAGTCCTTATCTATGAACTAATCCAATATTTACAGCCAGAACTGTTTACCTTTCTCCCACAGTAATAGCTCTGCTTTACATTACCTGTCTCATCTATTGCATTATTTCTGTGTCCTATTGTGTATAAATATGTGACTCTTCAGATTTTGTGTCATACTATGCCTGATGAAGAGACCTGAGTAGTCTCGAAAGCTTGCAACTTGTTACCATCTTTTCAGTTAACCATTAAAAGGTATCAGCCACTGAGGACTCTCAAATCTTAATATTTTTCTAATAATTTTTCCATGGCTAGCACAGTACAAAAATATATATTTTCCCTGATGTAAACATAACACCATCTGTAATAAGCTAAAGTTGAAAAGAGGATGGCTTCTACAAATGGATAATAATCCTAAACACGTCAAAATCAAGATCTTCACTGGTAAAGCCCCCCACTCATAACACATTAGGTAGCTGTCAGCCAAAAGACTGTTCAACTGACAGCCATCTCTTCTGAGCCCCTTATATACAAGAACGCTTAGCTTGGCTCCTGTGTTCTCTATGAGAGCGACTAATAAACTCCACTGTCAGCAGCTTATCTGCTGGAAAACAGAATGAGCTACCATTGGAAATACAACATGCAAGCTCCTTCTCTCCTCCAACATCATCTGTAGGGTACGTTCATATGACTGTATTGTCGGTCCCAGTGTTTTCCGTGAAAAAACTGACAGAACTAGACACAGACAGATCTAGGTCCATTGGGCTGTTTAGATAAGTGTTTGAAAAAAAGCAAGTGAAAAAAATCATAGCACGCATAGGTTCTTCCTTACAATGGATGAGAGTAAGCCATTCAAGTCCAAAGGTGCACAAAAAAACAGATCCCATACAGATCATCCATATAGCTTCCATTTTTTTATGGATACATTTCCATTATTAACCTAGAAAACTGTATTTGGTCTTGTATATGATAATAACTGTTGATGGAAAAGAAGGATGGTGTACAGACCACAACTGACCACCAAACTGATGAAAATCATCCATTTTTCTGGATGAAAAGATAAATGTCCCTTTCTTGTCTGATGTCAGATTCTCGCTGCTCAACAGTCTGGGAATTCTGCTGGATTTTTTATTTTATAATGCATCAAATGTTTTCTCCTGGTGAAAGGTCTGGACTGCAGGCGGCCGGTTCTTCACCTGAACTCTTCCTCTTCGATGCCATGCTGCTGTGATGGATGTAGTATGTGGTGTAGCATTGTCTTGCCAAAATATGCAAAAAAAAAGATCCAACAAATACACAGAAAAAAAGTATGCAAAAAGAGGGATAACCTAAAAATCTAAAAATAGTCAATGCTTATTAACATGCAAGACATATTAAAAATATTTAAAAAGCACAAATGGCTGTAAGCCTGTAACATAAATTTTCCAGACCACAGTACTATAGTGCTACGATCTACCCTGTCTGTCAATAAGGTCATTTAGGAACCCAAAAGTTAATACCACCTTAATACAGATATATTACTGTATAATGTACCAATAATATGAAAATTGTTACATCAATGACCCAGGCCCTAAAATAAGGGCAAGTATTAAAGTGTATAGTGGGTTAAAGATATACACGCCCAATAAATAATGCACAAAAGCACAAAATAAAAGATGATAAAGAGGAGTGTAGTGTATACAACAATTGTATGATAGAGTCAGAAAAGTTGCAGAAAAATCCTACTGCCGGCACAATAGCAAATAGCCACACAGAGTGAAGGTAAATGTGAAGTTTGTGCCACCTGGGCCATAGATATAACAATTTTCATATTATTGGTATAGCTGTGATTTGGGTTATATTATAATATACCTTTATTAAGGTGGTATCAACTTTTGGTTTCCTAAATTACCTTATTGACAGACAGGGTAGATCCTAGCATTATAGAGCTGCGGTCTGGAAAATTTGTCATTTGTGCTTTTTAAATATTTTTAATATGTCTTGTTTGGCTTGTATGTTAATATACATTGACTATTTTTAGGTGATCCCTCTTTTTGCAACACCTCTGTATAAGGCTCATCATTGATCACTCCTTTCATGTGTAAGCTGCCCGTGTCAGAGGCACTAATGCAGCCCCAGACCATCAGAGATGCAGGAACTAAGTGCTGATAACAAGCTGGATGGTCCCTCTGCTCTGCAGTCTGCAGGACAAGGCGTCCACAGTTTCCATAAATAATTTCATATTTTTATTCATCCGACCTCAGAACAGTTAATATCTTCTGATCTGATTTCTATGTTCTGCAGTGAATATAATATGACTAAAAGAGATTTCCAAATCATTACATTCCTGTTCTCTTTATACATTTACACAGCGTCACAAGTTTTTTGGAATTGGGGTTGTAAATATATCTATAAATATTTCTATCTACATGTGTACATCCATCAGAATAACTGCTCTTAGCGATGTCACAATATCAGAGTTCTAGAATGTTGATGTCACACAAGTCATGAAGTCACAATATGAAGAACTGATAAAACTTCTGCTCACGGCCTCCTCCACTGAGGGTTATAGAATTTGTGGAGTGAGGATATTTTTGCAATTCTGATTGAGTGAGCAAAATGTCTGAGTATAAGCGCAAACGTCGCTTTATTATTGATTCTGTTACAGAGAGCAGCGGTATTGATGACCAGGTGAGTGGCGGATTCTGGAGTATGTTGTCTATTTGAAATTCTGGAAATTTGAAGACTTTTTTTTACTTTTTATTATTTCCTTTTCCCAGTTACTGGTCAATAAAAAATGCCGCAGAGTTTTTGCGTCCGACACAGAGGACAGCAGCGGTGATGAGAATCTCCATCAGGTGAGCGCTCACTTCTCTCCAGCACTGTCTGCGGCTCTGGGGGTCTACTGGAGATCAGGGGACGCCCCATTCTGTGATTATGCCACTGTATCGCTGCTAATCCTTCATTCTCAAGGTCTTTATATTTCTTTATTTCAGTCTCATCCACTTATTTCAAGGTCTCCAAGGAGCCTTGAAGATGAAGATGGTGGCTCTGGTCCCTACCTGCTATACATAGAGTCAGGCATGTAATAAAGCGTCTGGAAGGATCATAAATTCCTTCCTGTAAAATAAGAAAATTAGATTTTTATTGATTAGGAAAACTGAACGACACAGAAGTAAATGACAATGTTTCTTCTTTTCTCCAGAGCCCAATTCTCCCCGATTCAGCTTTGTGCAGGAGGAGACAGCAAGGTAATGTATTTCTATATATCCGTTTTATCTGGGTCATGTTCATGATTTCTGGTCGCTAGATGGCGCTATTATTAGCATATTTTCAGATAAGGTGTCAGCTGTATGTCTGCAGGTCGTGTACGGTCTTAGTATATATCCAGTAGTGATGTGTGATCCTCTTTGATGCTTTGTTACCAGGAGACGGGAGCGTCCCATCAATTACTGTTTCCTGAGAAATCTGTCTTCACCCACGTCCAAATATGTCACCGACTTCCGTAAGAACAAACAGGAGCTGGTACGACGTCTGTACAAGTTTTATAACAGGACCGTCTTTGAGAACCAGGTATTCAGTTATAACACACAGCTTGGAATAGGGTTATAGGGGATGAAGGTTTAGAGCTAGGGATAGTGTATCCAGTGTATATAGTATATACCTCTATATTCTGTATGTATATCGTGATATGAGGCGAAGGGTTAGAGCTAGGGATAGTGTATCCAGTGTATATAGTATATACCTCTACATTCTGTATGTATAGGTTGATAGGGGATGAAGGGTTAGAGCTAGGGATAGTGTATCCAGTGAATATAGTATATACCTCTATATTCTGTATGTATATGGTGATACGAGGCAAAGGGTTAGAGCTAGGGATAGTGTATCCAGTGTATATAGTATATTCCTCTATATTCTGTATGTATATGGTGATACGAGGCAAAGGGTTAGAGCTAGGGATAGTGTATCCAGTGTATACAGTATATACCTCTATATTCTGTATGTATAGGGTGATACGAGGCAAAGGGTTAGAGCTAGGGATAGTGTATCCAGTGTATATAGCATATACCTCTACATTCTGTATGTATATGGTGATATGAGGTGAAGGGTTAGAGCTAGGGATAGTGTATCCAGTGTATATAGCATATACCTCTACATTCTGTATGTATAGGTTGATAGGGGATGAAGGGTTAGAGCTAGGGTTAGTGTATCCAGTGTAAACAGTATATACCTCTATATTCTGGACGTATATTGTGATAGGAGGATAAAGGATTACAGCTAGGGATGGTGTATCCAGTGTAAATAGCATATACCTCTATATTCTGTAGGTATGGGGTGGTATGGGAGATAGTGAGTAGATGGTTAAAGATAGGGTTAGGGTATCCAGTGTACATAGTATATACCTCTATATTCTGTAGGTGTGGGGTAATATGAGGGATAATGAATGGATGGTTAGAGCTAGGATTAATGTATCCAGTATATATAGTATATACCTCTATATTCTGTAGGTATGGGGTGATATTGAAGATAGTGAATGGAGGGTTAGAGCAAGGGTTAGTGTATCCAGTGTATATAGTATATACCTCTGTATTCTGTAGGTATTGGGTGATATTGAAGATAGTGAATGGAGGGTTAGAGCAAGGTTAGTGTATCCAGTGTATATAGTATATACCTCTATATTCTGTAGGTATGGGGTGATGTGGGGGATAGTGAATAGAGGGTTAGAGCTAGGGTTAGTGTATCCACTATATACAGTATATACCTCTATATTCTGTATTTCTACTTCTTCTGTAGCTTCCTGCATATATGGACATCAGCTGGAATAAAAGGCTGCGTAAAACAGCTGGTCGCACTGGATTCCTGGAGAACAACGGGGACCGCTACGCCATCATCCAGTTATCGGATAAAGTCTGCGATTCAGCAGGTAGTCGTCACATCCGGCACAATTTATAGATTAGCTGTGGTGAAATCTTCCCCACATCTTTACTCCTGATTGTTATTATATCCTGCTTTGTCCTTAGAACGACTCCGAGACACATTGATCCATGAGATGTGTCATGCTGCCTGCTGGGTCATCGATGGCAATGGAGAACTTGCCCATCACCAACTATGGGAGCAGTATTGTGAGAAGGTCGCACAGATCCACCCTGACCTTCCACCCATTACTGTATTCCACAGTTGGGAGTACCACTACCCGGTGGTGTACCAATGCTCAGGGTGCCAGTACAGGTAAGATACGACTCATATAAACTATGGACAGACGGGCGTCTGATACTGGCCGTGGGTGTATGTGCTACTACCACTGCTTGCTTCATGACTTCTGCAATCAATATGAAGGGGCTCTGTCATTGATGTTGGATGTGTGTGTACCTTTAGGATCAGTCTTTAATATCTTTAATAAGCTTTATCTCCCACTCCAGAGTCGGACGTTGGACGGATTCTCTCGACACCGAGAAGTTTGGGTGCGGCTACTGTGAGAACAAGTTGGTTCTAGTAACCACAACCTGAGAAGATCTATCAGCGACTATCCAGCTCCATCAATAGTCCGATCATCGGCTCGGCCAAGATAGCAGCACACAGATGAAGTCATCCAGAAGACTAGTGGAAAGTCACGTCTCAGTCTTCCACCATTTTTCGGGCGTCACGGTGACTCAGTGGTTAGCACTTGTGTCTGCAGCACTCAGGTGGTGGAAATAAATCTGACCACGGACATCTGCATGGAGTTTGTATGTCCTCCCCGTGTCTGCGTGGGTTTCCTCCGGGTTCTCCGGTTTCCTCCCACACTCCAAAAATATACTGATAGGTTAATTGGCTTATTCCAAATTGTCCCTAACATGAATTATGGTTCTCCCTGTACAGCGCTACAGACTATGTCATCGCTATATTATCGAGGGGAATCAAATTCATCATTAAATACAAATGCTTTAAACAAACTTATTATTGTAATGTTGACTTGTGTCAGTCATTTCATACACAGATTACTTCCAAAAAAGTTATGTCCTATAGTGGGACGTCTGGAGGTGAGATTCCGCCATACCGATGGCCAGGGACAGGCATGCGGGTGCTAACACCTACATGGACTGGCAGGACAGGCTTACACTGGTAATATACAGTGTATACACCCACAACGACTCACACACATCAAACCAAGCAAAGTCATCAAGTTTCAGAGCTCCCATAGAAATGAATGGTGATAGCCGCACATGCGCAGC
Organism: Phyllobates terribilis; assembly: GCF_046119375.1. Classification (NCBI taxonomy): domain Eukaryota; kingdom Metazoa; phylum Chordata; class Amphibia; order Anura; family Dendrobatidae; genus Phyllobates; species Phyllobates terribilis. The sequence goes on along the minus strand of NW_027362761.1, from coordinate 1,090,331,321 downwards.
CACTTTCCATTTCTGACAGTGTGTAACGGGGTAGTTCTTGAGTTACATGTGGGTCCCTGATCTCAGCAATGGGACCTGCATCTATCAAACATTTATGACGTATGCTTTCGATAGAGGATGAAATAATGTCTTCAATGCGCTTCGTCACGTGTCCACGGGCATGCTCGCGATTTCTAATGCTGACCCTATGCTGCTCTCTGATTCAGTTATGTCACCAGCAACATAGTGCATTAAGCATTAATGCTTTAAAGGGCACAGCTCAACTTTCCATCCTAATGTGGCACCTCAAGCGTCACAAATTTTTCCAGGGCATTCATAAGGGGTATCTCTGCATTATCGTCCCGAACGGGGAAACAGCTGATCAGCGGATGTGCACGGTGCTGGACCCTCAGTGATCTGATATTGATGACCTATTCTAAAGATATTCCACCAATTATCAAACACCTGAATAACTTCTTTAATTAGTTTAGGGGAGTGATTGAACCATTTTTAAGCCAAACACAATCCTTAATATTTATTCTTCACCGGAAGGTACAATGTGTTAAAAAACAGCTGATTATGGGGCCCATGGGCATTACAAGTATTGGAGACCCGCTCCTTTCTAATGGGAACATTTTTTTATGAGGCCCTCCTCCACGTCTCTTCCAAGGGGCATTGGAGTGACTCCCAATTTTTGGCAGTCCTTGCATTCACTGCATAGCAAACACAATGGGAGACCCACTTGCTAATAATGGGAACATTGTTTTCAGGAGGCCCTCTGACCTCCACGTCTTTTCCAAGGGGCATTGGAGTGCCTCCAAATTTTTGGCAACCCTTGCATTCACTGCATAGGCAAACACAATGGGAGACCTAATTCCTAATAATGGGAAATTTGTTTTCAGGAGTCCCTCCTCTAGGTCTCTTCAAAGGGGTATTGGGGTGCGTCCAAATTTTCAAAGTGGTATTGGGGTGCGTCCAAATTTTGGGCAGCCCTGCCACTCACTGCATACGCAATAACAGTATAGGAGACCTACTCTTTAGTAATGGGAACAATAAAACATAGCCGGCTGATGGCTCTCTAAGAATAGTGAGGGCCGATTGCTGGCCCTTTAAGAATAGTAAAGGCCGCCTGATGAACATTGTTGACAGAAGTGACCTGGGAGTCAGAAATGGTTCCAGCGGTCTTTCCCATACTGTCCCCATGTCATTTGAACAGTGTTCCCATAGATTTGGGCAATTTGCAATCTTCAGACCGCCGGGGGGAGGCGCCTGAAAAATGCCCGAGTTTGCCATAGACTTACATTGGGCTCGTTGCTCGGGTCGAGCACCCGAGTATTCCAATGTGCTCGGCCTGAGCATCGAGCACCCGAGCATTTTAGTGCTGGCCCATCACTACTCATAAGAGCACATTTATCTTTACAAACAACAGAACAGTGATAGCTGTCACATCTGTGTTCTGATACCTTAGCTCCCCAATAAGACATGGGAGTAAATCAATACTTTACAAGCTGCCCTGTGGCTGGGGGCACTGGTAAAATAGTGTCTTGTTGTCATGCAAGGTGAGGGAAGGAACAGTGTACAAGGACAGGAATAGGGGGAAGGGGAAGGGAGCCCAACATCTAGAGAAAGGGGGAGTGGAGACCCCTAGGCAGATCTAATATCACCCTGACTACTCTATCATACTTATATAGGTTCATCTCCAATAGCAGAGCAGGAAACTTAATCTCTGAATGTCCCTAGAGCTAGGCCCTAGGTAGGGAGGGACACTATATGAGGGGCAGCTTATGATAAGTGTTACTTCTCTTTTCTTTACATGATACCAGATTGATGGTGCTATTGTGGGCTGATGTTCTTCATAGACTTGTGTGAACATCCCCTATTATATTCTTGCTCGGATGATTCAGAAGTTTGCTGTATATATGATACCTCTCTGTGGAGAATCAGCTTTAGGGATTCTCTTAACAATGTAAGAAAAAAAAAGATTAACCACTGCATGTGATAGGGGTTATATACTGGGCTCGGGTAATGATTGATAGAACTTATTCAGGAATTTATAAGCCCTACTAGCCCAGTTATTTGTAGTTATGTATTGTCTCTAAATTTCCCTAGAGCTGTCATTTTGCTTTATTGAACAGTTGTCGTCTTTTAATGTTTATTGAAATGGTCAGTCTCTGAATCTATACGTTCACTTCTTCCTATCTTTTTTCACGACTGTAGTTTTGTATTTATTAGGGTAAATGTATTTATTAGTATAGAAGAATTTTTAGGGACATAAGGGACACCGTCGTTAAGCAGGGGCGCCACTTAACACAAATTATGGTGCCAACCTCCTCTGCCAGGAAGGTAGAGACATTAGGGATAAAGTAGGGACAGGTTTAGCCTGCACTCTCTCCTGATCAGTGTGTAACCTAATATGGATATTCCCTAATACTTTATTTTGTATTTTTGTTGTTTTGTCAATTGTGGATTGTTATAGTCCTTTTCAGATAATTTATTAAAAGTTACATTTTAGGGGTCTAATCTTCTATAGGTTTTTCATGCTAAATTAGGCCCTGTTTACATATTTTTTTTGCTAAGGTGTTTAACTGAACACTAGTCAGGCCCCACTGTAACTAAAGAAAACAAGGTAAACAAACAAAGGGGATACATTTAGCTTGAGAAGACACCAGAGAGGTAGCGCCAACTGTCCTCCAAGGGAAGTCCAAGAATGAACTAGCTGGCTACTAGTACTCCAGGCATAGACAGCAGAACATAGAACTACCACCAGCGACTCTCTGGAGACACAGAGTTTTTAACTACCAAGCAAGGGTGTGTCAACCAGCAGCAGAAGGTGGAGGTCACCGCTGGGTACTAAAGGAAGAAGGATATCACTACACTACAGAGATGAGAGGATCAAGAAGGTGTCTGTAATGCCAAGCGCAGTGACCTTCTACAGCCGGATCCAGAGTGACTGTCTCTCACACTTGATACACCAGTGATATCTGATAAACAAAAAAAAATAAAATTTTGTAGGTACGTTCTCCTGAAATGGTTGCAACAGTCACAACTCCTATAAAAGCATGTAAAGGCTGCTGCAGGATGTCACGCACGGTGTGGGAAAGACTAAGTGCAACACGAAGGGAAGAAGGGGAGGAAGCCAAAACACTAGGGTAAGTGGGATTGGAGACCCCTAGGCAGATCTAATATCACCCTGCCTACCCTACCATCCCTATATAGGTTCCACACTTATCTCCGAACAGGACCCTAAACCCTGGATGACCCTAGAGCTAGACCCTAGATAAGGAGGGGGAAGGGTGAGCACTGGTCAGGACCTACTACAAACTATAGACAACAAGGTAGACAAACAAAGGGGATTAACTTAGCTTAAGAAGACACCAGAGGAGTAATGCCAACTGTCCTCCAAGGGCACCAGAGAAGACGCTAGCCGATTGCTAATGCTCCAAGCCTGTACATAGAAGTATTACCGGCAATTCCCTGGAGAAAACGGAGTGTTTTTAACTCCCACTCAAGGGTGTGTCAATCAGCAGCAGGAGGGAGATTGCCACTGGGTCATAAAGGCAGAAGGATTAAGAAGGCATCTGTAATGCCAAGCGCAGTGACCTTCTACAGCCAGGTCTATTACACCTGTCACACCCTTGACACAGGACCACCAATAAATTCACATGAAGAAAATGAGAGGAATACGGTGGTTCAGAGTCCGCACTGCCCAGAGTTCAAAAGGTGTAGTCACACACAAGGATTAAGCATGAATGTGGTTTATTGTGTCAATGCGTTTCAAGGTCTCCAAACCTCTTCATCAGGACCAAACCACAATGATTTTTATATATATATACAGTACAGACCAAAAGTTTGGACACACCTTCTCATTTAAAGATTTTTCTGTATTTTCATGACTATGAAAATTGTATATTCACACTGAAGGCATCAAAACTATGAATTAACACATGTGGAATTATATACTTAACAAAAAAGTGTGAAACAACTGAAAATATGTCTTATATTCTAGGTTCTTCAAAGTAGCCACCTTTTGCTTTGATGACTGCTTTGCACACTCTTGGCATTCTCTTGATGAGCTTCAAGAGGTAGTCACCGGAAATGGTCTTCCAACAATCTTGAAGGAGTTCCCAGAGATGCTTAGCACTTGTTGGCCCTTTTTGCCAGCTCACCCCAAACCATCTCGATTGGGTTCAGGTCTGGTGACTGTGGAGGCCAGGTCATTTGGCGTAGCACCCCATCACTCTCCTTCTTGGTCAAATAGCCCTTACACAGCCTGGAGGTGTGTTTGGGGTCATTGTCCTGTTGAAAAATAAATGATGGTCCAACTAAACGCAAATCGGATGGAATGGCATGCCGCTGCAAGATGCTTTGGTAGCCATGCTGGTACAGTATGCCTTAAATTTTAAATAAATCCCCAACAGAGTCACCAGCAAAGCACCCCCACACCATGACACCACCTCCTCCATGCTTCACGGTGGGAACCAGGCATGTAGAGTCCATCCATTCACCTTTTCTGCGTCGCACAAAGACACGGTGGTTGGAACCAAAGATCTCAAATTTGGACTCATCATACCAAAGCACAGATTTCCACTGGTCTAATGTTGATTCCTTGGGTTCTTTAGCCCAAACAAGTCTCTTTTGCTTGTTGCCTGTCCTTAGCAGTGGTTTCCTAGCAGCTATTTTACCATGAAGGCCTGCTGCACAAAGTCTCCTCTTAACAGTTGTTGTAGAGATGTGTCGGCTGCTAGAACTGTGTGGCATTGACCTGGTCTCTAATCTGAGCTGCTGTAAACCTGCGATTTCTGAGGCTGGTGACTCGGATAAACTTATCCTCAGAAGCAGAGGTGACTCTTGGTCTTCCTTTCCTGGGGCGGTCCTCATGTGAGCCAGTTTCTCTGTAGCGCTTGATGGTTTTTGCAACTGCACTTGAGGACACTTTCAAAGATTTCCCAATTTTTCGGACTGACTGACCTTTATTTCTAAAAGTAACAATGGCCACTCGTTTTTCTTTAATTAGCTGCTTTTTTCTTGCCATAATACAAATTCTAACAGTCTATTCAGTAGGACTATCAGCTGTGTATGCACCTGACTTCTGCACAACACAACTGATGGTCCCAACCCCATTTATAAGCCAAGAAATCCCACTTATTAAACCTGACAGGGCACACCAGTGAAGTGAAAACCATTTCCGGTGACTACCTCTTGAAGCTCATCAAGAGAATGCCAAGAGTGTGCAAAGCAGTCATCAAAGCAAAAGGTGGCTACTTTGAAGAACCTAGAATATAAGACATATTTTCAGTTGTTTCACACTTTTTTGTTAAGTATATAATTCCACATGTGTTAATTCATAGTTTTGATGCCTTCAGTGTGAATGTACAATTTTCATAGTCATGAAAATACAGAAAAATCTTTAAATGAGGAGGTGTGTCGAAACTTTTGGTCTGTACTGTATATATATATATATATATATATATATATATATATATATATATATATATATATATACATACATATATACACTGCTCAAAAAAATAAAGGGAACACTCAAATAACACATCCTAGATCTGAATGAATGAAATATTCTCATTGAATACTTTGTTCTGTACAAAGTTGAATGTGCTGACAACAAAATCACACAAAAATCATCAATGGAAATCAAATTTATTAGCCAATGGAGGCCTCGATTTGGAGTAACCCCCAAAATTAAAGTGGAAAAACACACTACAGGCTGATCCAACTTAGATGTAATGTCCTCAAAACAAGTCAAAATGAGGCTCAGTATTGTGTGTAGCCTATACGTGCATGTATGACCTCCCTACAACGCCTGGGCATGCTCCTGATGAGGTTGCGGATGGTCTCCTGTGGGATCTCCTCCCAAACCTGGACTAAGGCATCCGCCAACTCCTGGACAGTCTGTGGTGCAACGTGACGTTGGTGGATGGAGCGAGACATGATGTCCCAGATGTGCTCAATCGGATTCAGGTCTGGGGAACGGGTGGGCCAGTCCATAGCTTCAATGCCCTCATGTTGCAGAACTGCTGACACACTCCAGCTACATGAGGTCTGGCATTGTCCTGCATTAGGAGGAACCCAGGGCCAACCGCACCAGCATATGGTCTCACAAGGGGTCTGAGGATCTCATCTCGGTGCCTAATGGCAGTTAGGCTACCTCTGGCGAGCACATGGAGGACTGTGCGGCCCTCCAAAGAAATGCCACCCCACACCATTACTGACCCACTGCCAAACCGGTCATGCTGAAGGATGCTGCAGGCAGCAGATTGCTCTCCACGGCGTCTCCAAACTCTGTCACGTCTGTCACATGTGCTCAATGTGAACCTGCTTTCATCTGGGAAGAGCACAGGGCGCCAGGGGTGACTTTGCCAATCCTGGTTGTAACATCCCTGGCGGCGTGCTGGCATGGCTTACCACCTCCCACCATTCAAGACCGCCATCTTACCTATCAATCCAGGCTGCACACTTTGCTCCAGTACCTGCTGTGTCTCTTGTCTGATTGCTTAGGGCGGCGGCGCGGCTGCTGCATGATTCTTATATTTGCTGTGTGTGCACTCCTATTGCCTCCCCAGCCTATTGCTGTGAGTCACTGGATACTTAAACCCCCTCCATCCAGTAGGGGGTGCCTGAGCAACACTTTCATTCTGTGTGCTCTGTGCAACTGAGCTGCCAGGTCCTGTCCTGTATCTTGTCTGTTTCCGCCCCTGGGGGCTGTATACCCAGGCCTGTTACCTGTATCTGTGACTTTTAGTCTGTCTCTGCCACCCTGGGGGCTGAGTTCCCAGGCTCGCTCCTGTATCTTATTCCTGGTTCAGTTCCTGTCTGAACTGTGTCCTAGCCCGTTACCTGTTTCTCTCTATGTCCGAACCTTCCCTTTTCCTGCAGTGTCTGAACCTGCACCTAACTCCAACTCGTTGTCTCTGAACTTCTGTTTGTGAGTTTTGTGTACACTCGCTACTTCATTGTAAGTACCTTGTGTGTATCTGGTTCTGCTTGTTCACCGCACCTGCGGTTTTGCTCTGCCCTGCTTGTTCACCGCACCTGTGGTTTCGCTCTGCTCAGCTTTTTCACCGCACCTGCGGGTTTTGCTCTGCTCTGCTTGTTTACCGCACCTGCGGGTTTTGCTCTGCTCTGCTTGTCTGCCGAACCTGCGGGTTTTGCTCTGCTCTGCTTGTCTACCGCATCTGCGGGTTTTGCTCTGCTCTGCTTGTCTACCGCATCCGCGGGTTTTGCTCTGCTCTGCTTGTCTACCGCATCTGCGGGTTTTGCTCTGCTCTGCTTGTCTACTGCACCTGCTGGTTTTGCTCTGTTCTGCTTGTCTATTGCACCTGCGGGTTTTGCTCTACTTGTCTACCACATCTGCGGGTTTTGCTCTGCTCTGCTTGTCTACCGCACCTGCTGGTTTTGCTCTGCTCTGCTTGTCTACCGCACCTGCGGGTTTTGCTCTGCTCTGCTTGTCTACCGCACCTGCTGGTCTTGCTCTGCTTGTCTACCGCATCTGTGGGTTTTGCTCTGCTCTGCTTGTCTACCGCATCTGCGGATTTTGCTCTGCTCTGCTTGTCTACCGCACCTGCGGCTCCGTTACTAAGTCCCAGTCTGTACAGGTCCATATCCTGCCTGTGTTCCTACCTGCCAGTACCCACCTGTCTGCATGCCAGCCGTGCCTGCCAGTGGCCATCTGTCTGCATGCCAGCCGTGCCTGCCAGTGCCCACCTGTCTGCATAACAGCCATGCCTGCCAATACCCACCTGTCTGTATGCCAGCCTAACCTGCCTGTTCCTGCATTCCCCGGTGTGGGTCAACAGCTGTGACCAGGGTCTGACATGGAGTAGCACCTGGTACCTCTCCTCGGTTCCTCCCTGGTTCACGGAGTCGACTGAGTCACCGTGTGACCTTGGTTGGACCGAGTTTATACTTAGTTATACCCCTCCAAGCACTCCTCGGTTCATGGTCCAGTGGGATCACTAATCATGCTCACGCCAGTCAGTCTGGACGTGTGCGTAACACTGGTGTTCTGTGGCAAATGCCAAGCGTCCAGCACGGTGTTGGGCTGTGAGCACAACCCCCATCTGTGGACGTCGGACCCTCATACCACCCTCATGGAGTCGGTTACTAACCGTTTGTGCAGACACATGCACATTTGTGGCCTGCTGGAGGTCATTTTGCAGGGCTCTGGCAGTGCTCCTCCTGTTCCTCCTTGCACAATGGCGGAGGTAGCAGTCCTGCTGCTGGGTTGTTGCCCTCCTACGGCCCCCTCCACCTTTCCTGGTGTACTGGCCTGTCTCCTGGTAGCCTCCAGCCTCTGGACACTACGCTGACAGACACAGCAAACCTTCTTGCCACAGCTCGCATTGATGTGCCATCCTGGATGAGCTGCACTACCTGAGCAACTTTTGTGGGTTGTAGAGTCCGTCTCATGCTACCACGAGTGTGAAAGCACAACCAACATTCAAAAGTGACCAAAACATCAGCCAGAAAGCATTGGTACTGAGATGTGTTCTGTGGTCCCCACCTGCAGAACCACTCCTTTATTGAGGGTGTCTTGATAATTGCCAATAATTTCCATCTATTGTCTATTCCATTTGCACACCAGCATGTGAAATTGATTGTCAATCAGTGTTGCTTCCTAAGTGAACAGTTTGATTTCACAGAAGTTTGATTTACTTGGAGTTATATTCTGTTGTTTAAGTGTTCCCTTTATTTTTTTGAGCAGTGTAAATATATATATATATATATATAAATATATATGTGTGTATATACTGTATGTAATTGGTAAACTTATCGGCACCTTCAACCAATATGTACAGCAAGTGTGAACAGGTGCAAGCTGCTATGACTGCATAATATGCGAACAAAATTAGATACAGTGGGTATGGAAAGTATTCAGACCCCTTTAAATTTTTCACTCTTTGTTTCATTGCAGCCATTTGGTAAATTCTAAAAAGTTCATCATTTTTTTCTCATTAATGTACACTCTACACCCCATCTTGACTGAAAAAAACAGAAATGTAGAAATTTTTGCAAATTTATCAAAAAAGAAAAACTGAAATATCACGTGGTAACAAGTATTCCGACCCTTTGCTCAGACAGTCATATTTAAGTCACATGCTGTCCATTTCCTTGTGATCCTCCTTGAGATGGTTCTACTCCTTCATTGGAGTCCAGCTGTGTTTAATTAAACTGATAGGACTTTATTTGGAAAGGCACACACCTGTCTATATAAGACCTCATAGCTCACAGTGCATGTCAGACCAAATAAGAATCATGAACTCAAAGGAACTGCCCAAGGAGCTCAGAGACAGAGTTGTGGCAAGGCACAGATCTAGCCAACGTTACAAAAGAATTTCTGCAGAATTCAAGGTTCCTAAGAGCACAGTGGCCTCCATAATCCTTAAATAGAAGAAGTTTGGGACCACCAGAAGTCTTCCTAGACCTGGCCGTCCAGCCAAACTGAGCAATTGTGGGAGAAAAGCCTTGGTGAGAAAGGTAAAGAAGAACCTCAAGATCACAATGGCTGAGCTCCAGAGATGCAGTAGGGAGATGAGAGAAAGTTCCACAAAGTCAACTATCACTGCAGCCCTCCACCAGTCAGGCCTTTATGGCAGAGTGGCCCAACGGAAGCCTCTCCTCAGTGCAAGACATATGAAAGCCTGCATCGAGTTTGCTCAAAAACACATGAAGGACTCCCAGACTATGAGAAATAAGATTCTCTGGTCTGAGACGAAGATAAAACTTTTTGTTGATAATTCTAAGCGGTATGTGTGGAGAAAACCAGGCACTGCTCATCACCTGCCCAATACAAAATTTGGGCCGAATGACCTCTTTAACTGGATTAGTAATATCAGCCTACAGTGGGCGAATTTCCTTCTGCTGATTATGAATAATAGGCAGTAGCCCATGATGATTTTTTATTTAATTGTGTAGTTTACACATAATGTACACTGCGGGTGCTGACTAAAACTCCCATCATTGTCCCCTGATCTTAGGGAGACAAGGCGTTAGATGATAGGTAACTATATCTGTATTTTTTATTTTTAATTCAATATGTATTTATTTATTTTACTTTAAGAACAGGCCCTGGCTGATGACTACTTCCATCAGCGGCGCCTGCTCTCGCCGTTATTAGTGAACGCAGGCATAGGCTGATCTGATGGGAGTAGTACACTCATCAGCCAACGCCTGTGACCCGCGGTAAGCTTTTTACATCTGACAGCATGATCCTGCAGTGCTCTAACTGGTGGTAACGATGTTACCGCCGATCAGAGCTGCCAGTGTTTCTCATACTGTCACACAGATGACATCATGAGAAACACAGACTTCCTGAGGATTGCTAGAGAGGCAAATCAGAACACTCGATTGACTGCAAAAGACATTCAGAAAGATTTATCAGATCCTGGACTTGTGGTACATTGTTCTACTTTTCGGAGACACGTGCACAAATATGGCCTTCATGGAAGAGTCATGAGAAGAAAACCTCTCCTGCATCTGACGCGCCCCCTGGGCCTGTGCTGTGCAGGGGATACCCGGAACCGGATCACTGGGGGTTGTAGTCCTCCGTGGCTGTGACCCGGTCCATGCCCAGGGCGGTCAAACCAGTGGCAGTCTGAGTGTGATAACAAATGTCCGACTACGCCACCCGTGGATTGCGGTCAGTGGGGACCGCCGCTGCGCTGCAGACCGCTGAGGCTGATGTTGTATGCGCAGCCGAGTATGGGATAACTCCCCACGGGAGAAGTATTGCCTCAGGGCAGCTAGTGTGGATGATGGGAGTGATGGTATGAGCGTCCCAGTACTAATGGTGCTGGTGCAGCGATGAAACACAGAGATGTGTGGTGCAGTTAAGGGTCTTTACTGATGGTATAACGCAGACCCTCCCGGGAGTACTGGCTAGCAGTAGAGGCCTGGTCAGTCTGAGAGCTAGCAGGATCTCCCCCTGGCCAGGTGGAGTTGTAGGCCTCCCCGTCTCTCTGCACTCTTTCCTGGCTACCTTGCTGTGTGCGGGTAGAAGTAGCCCACGTCCCTGAGTATACCGTGTGGTGCTCACCCGTATGGCCGGTGACTTGGGGCCTTCCGTTAGCCTCCGCTTCACGATGGCAGTGCTGGTCCCTTGCTTGTGACCGTGCCTCCGGGCTTCTATGGCCAGAGGACATGGAATCCCCTGCCGGTTGGATTCTGCTGCTGGACCTGGATGTCCCCACAGCCTCGGACTCCGTGTCCGGGTTTAGTGTCTTCAGCCAAGGCGAGCTTTCTAGCTTCCAGCCTCTGGCACTCGCTCCTGCTCCTACAGAGCTTCTAGTTCTCGCTTTCCCTCTCCAGGCTCTGACTCTCAGACTCTGTCTGTCCTAATCCCGCCCCAGACCCAATTTATAAGGGCAGATTCCTCCCCTCCCAGGTCTTGGCGGGCAGTGTTGCATGCTTAGGGCTCCTGACCAGAGAAACCTTCCACTTGCTCTCAGACATAATATTTCTATTACTGTGGCAACCAGACCCCTGGGGTGCCACACATCCTTATCATAAAAATCAGCATCAGAAGTATGCAAAAGAACATCTAAACAAGTCGGATGCATTTTGGAAACAAGTACTGTGGACCGATGAGATTAAAATAGAACTCTTTGGCCTCAATGATCATAGGTATGTGTTGAGAAAAAGGGCACAGAATTTCAGGAAAATAATATCTCGCCAATCATTAAGCATGGGGGTGGATCAATCATTGCTTTGGGGTTGTGTTGCAGCCAATGGCACGGGGAACATTTAACGGGTAGAGGGAAGAATAGATTCAATGAAATTTCAGTATAATCTCTTTTTATTGAAATAGAAATAGACATTAACATATATAACATACATTAATAAATGCCGGTGTTTAGTCATCATGGCATTCAAAATAACATATTCTCTATCACTTCTCTGATAAGACTCGTACACCTCTTATCTAATAATGTAAATGACTCGCCCCCTGGGCCGTGGGGCTCTCGGAGTCGGGCAACAGGGCAATAATGGGGGTAGTAGTGGCAACCCGGTCCGTGGCTCAGGGTGGTCAGACCAAATGTTGTGGCAGTCTATTTATATGGTTTTGCAATGTCCGACTACGCCACCCGTGGATTGCGGCTATTATGAACCGCCGCTGCAAGGCAGTCCCCTGAGGCTGATGGTGTGTGCAGCTGAGATAGTATAACTCCCCACGGGAAGAGTGTAGCCTCAGGGCAGTGTAGTAGATGGTGGGGGTGATGGTGCAGGGAGTCCCAGTACCGTTAGTGCTGGCAAAGTAAGAAGCACAAAGACAACATGTTGCAGTCCAGGGTCTTTTACTCACAGTTCGTATACTCCAAGCCACTTCTGTACAGGTAGTGACTGCCCAAGCCGTGCCACGTCCACCAGGTGAGGGGCTCGGTCAACTCCCAGGCAATTCAGGAGCATGGCACAGGACCCCCTTCTGTCCTTTCTCTGGCTCGTGCCCCATCAGTGACCAAACTTCTGTCCAGCTGCAGCGGATTTATGCGGGAAAACGTGGGCCCCGTTTCCCGCTATCCTATATGGTGCCTTCCTAGCAGGTTTAGTGAGGGGTCGCACCAATATATGATCACGACCTCCGGTTCTTGGCTGAGGATTATTTGCCTCCACCAACTTGATCGAAGTCGATCGCGGCATTGCGGGGGCAAGGGGAGGTGATCGGCGCAGTCTGCAAAGGCTTCCCGGGTGTTGCCATGACGACCCGATGTCGTCATGACAACATCCGGGTCACCAGAGAGCAGGAAGATTGCTTGGACATGCGCAGTGCATCTCCAAGCAATCTTCACACTGTGCACTTCTGACAGCCTTCATGGCATAGGGATGGTGCTCCATTCCTGTGCCATGCAGGCGATCAGAAAAAAAAAAGTGAAAGTCCCAGAGTGGGACAAAGTAATAAAGTGTATAAACTGTGTGAAAGTGGAAAAAAAAAAAAAATGTGCAAAAATATTATAAAAAAATAAAAAAAATAATACACCAAAAATAAAAATATAATGTACCCATCAATAAATATTATTATAAAAAAAATAAAAAAAAAACAATAAAAGTACACATATTTGGTATCGCCGCGTCCGGAACAACCTGACCTATAAAACTGTCCCACTATTTAACCCCTTCAGTGAACACGGTAAAAAAAAAAAAAAACGAAGCAAAAAACAATGCTTTATCACCATACCGCCAAACAAAAAGTGGAATAACACACGATCAAAAAGACACATATAAATAAAAATGATACTGCTGAAAACGTCATCTCATTCCGCAAAAAACAAGCCGCCATACAGCTCCATCAGCCGAAAAATAAAAAAGTTATAGCTCTCAGAATAAAGCGAAACTAAAACATATTTTTTTCTATAAAATAGCTTTTATCGTGTATTAGCGCCAAAACATAGAAAAATGATACAAATGTGGTACCGCTGTAAACGTACTGACCCGAAGAATAAAGCTGCCTCATCAATTTTACCACACGCGGAACAGAATAAAAAAAAAAAAAAAAACAATTCCTGAATTGTTGGTTTTTGTTTATTCTGCCTTCCAAAAATCGGAATAGAAAGCGATCAAAAAATGTCATGTGCATGAAAATGGCACCAATAACAACGTCAAGTCATCCCGCAAAAAACGAGCCGTCACATGACTGTCTGCCAAAATCTGGAAAAATTATAGCTCTCAAAATATGGCGATGCAAAAACTAGATTTTACAAAAAATGCGTCTTTTAGTGTGTGACAGCTGTCAGTCATAAAAACCCTATATGATTCTGGCATTGCTGTAATCACACCGACCCGAAGAATAAAGTCGTCTAATCACTTATACCGCACAAGGAACGGCGTCAAAAATAAACTCTTGGGTTAGGATTGGGCTAGGGTTAGGGCTGGGTTTGGGGCTAGGGTTGTGCTGGGGCTAGGGTTGTGCTGGGGCTAGGGTTGTGCTAGGGTTAGGGCTGGGGTTGGGATTTTTTTCAAAAGTAAGAAAAAAAGATGATGATATGGCGACTAGTGTTGAGAGCAAGTGCTCGCTACTTCAGTTTGCATCGGGTGCTCTGGTATGCATTGAGTATCGTGGGTATTTGAGTGACATGCTCGAGTCTCTTCCCCATATGCTTCGCAGCCAAAAAACTTTACGGGGATTGCCTGCCATGCACGAGCGATCCCCGCATGTTTTTTTTTGGGTGTCTAATAACAGTGAAACATGCGGAGCAGGGACTCGAGCATGTCACTCGAGCACACGCTGTACATGGTGCATACCTGAGTACCTGATGCAAACTCAAGTAGCGAGCACTTGCGCTCAAGAATAATGACAACTTATTCAATATGATGACCTAATGTAAACAAATTCTGTGCCGTACCTCTGGGTTCAAAATGTTCACTATACACCTTAATAAAATCCTTGAGGGGTATAGTTTCCAAAATGGGGACACTTGTGGGGGAGCTACAATGTTTGGGCACACAGGGGCTCTCCAAACGCGACATGGTGTCCGCTAATTATTCAAGCAAATTTTACAATCAAAAAGTCAAATGGCGCTCCTTCCCTTCCGAGCCCTACAGTACGCCCAAACAGTGTTTTTTACCCAAATATTGGGTATCTGCGTGCCCAGGGGAAATTGTACAACAAATTTTGCGGTCCATTTTTTCTTGTTACCCCTGTGAAAATAAAAAAAATTGGGTCTAAAGTAACATTTTTGTGAAAAATGTTAAATGTTCATTTTTTTCTTCCACATTCAAAAAATTCCTGTGAAGCACCTGAAGGGTTAATAAAGTTCTTGAATGTGGTTTTGAGCACCTTGAGGGGTGCAGTTTTTAGAATGGTGTCACTTTTGGGTATTTTCTGTCATAAAGACCTCTCAAAGTGACTTCAAATGTGATGTGGTCCCTAAAAAAATGGTTTTGTAAATTTTGTTGGAAAAATGAGAAATCGCTGGTCAACTTTTAACCCTTATAGCTCCCTAACAAAAAAAAATTTTGGTTCCAAAATTGTACTGATGTAAAGTAGACATGTGGGAAATGTTATTTATTAACTCTTTTGTGTGACATATCGCTCTGATTTCAGGGCTTAAAAATTCAAATTTTGAAAATTGCTAAATTTTCAAAATTTTTGCCAAATTTCCGTTTTTTTCACAAATAAACGCAAGTGATATCGAAGAAATTTTTCCAAAATCATGAAGTACAATATGTCACGAAAAAACAATCTCAGAATCAGGGGGATCCGTTGAAGCGTTCCAGAGTAATTACCTCATAAAATGACAGTGGTCAGAATTGTAAAAATTGGCCCGGTCATTAACGTGCAAACTACCCGCGGGGCTTAAGGGGTTAAAATTCGGAAATCCAGCTCCACTGGCTATTTAGGGCGGTTTAATGTCTGCATATTTATCCTGGGTCTATATTTACCCCACACAAACCTGATTAATGCTGTACGTAGTTTGCTGAAGAAGCTGCATGGCGAGAAATGGGAACAGTTTGAAAAATGTATAAAAAGCGGGGCAATATATCGGTTTTTACTGCGTTCATTTTACCAAACCAGGATAGTCTCAGTTTACTGTAATTCAGTAGGTCTTTATATGTACGATCCAAAAGCGATTGGTAATTTAGTGCAAAAAGTTTGAAAAGTCAGGAGAAATGAGCACGCCTAAGTATTTTATCGCTTCTGACTTCCATTTAAAAGGGAAGTTATCCATTACATGTTCAACTTCTGTCTGTGACAGCGATACATTTAATGCCTCCGATTTTGAATAATTAACTTTAAAATTACTCAGGATCTATCAAACTCCTTCATTAAAGCAGGAAGAGATGTCTGAGGCTGAGACACATAGAGGAGAAGGTCATCTGCATATAATGCTGTCTTATATGTGATGCGACCCCTGGGCCGTGGGGTACTCGGCAGCCGGGCCTCTGGTTGCTGGGGGATATCACGGTAGGTGGCCCGGTCTATGACCCAGGGCGGTCAGTAAAAGGGGGGATACTTTATAGGGGATTTAAGAAAGCGTTCGTGACGCCACCTGTGGATTGCGGCTAGAGGCAGCCGCCGCAGCGGAGCAGTCCTCTGGAGCTGGTGTTACGGCAGCAGGGATGGTGTGGCTCTCCACAGGTAGAGGTAGCTCCAGGGAAGCATGGGGTGTAATGGAGGTGGTGCAGGGGAGAGAGACGGCAGGACGGTCCCAGGGGAAAGACGGACACTCACACAGGGGTAAGCTTCAGTTCCTTTACTGGTGATGTTGCAGGCACGGTCCAGGGTACTCCAGGCGAAGGGCACACTTTTGGACTCTCCCCATTGAGCGGGTATAGGGCCTCCTGATCCGTTGCTTTATTCTCTAAGCTTCTGACCTGCCTGGAGCTAGGCCTAGCTTGGTTACTGTCTCTCTTTGCACCTGCTGACCTGGTGGTATGGCCTTCTCTTTGGAGATCACTCTGCCTGGACGCTGGGACCTCCGTGACTCCTAGCCCTGGTACTGTAATCAGTGTTTGGTGAACCTGGGACCTGTAGTCCACCAGGGGTTCCGGTTGTTCCTACTGGGTATAAAGGGTCCCTGTAGGCGCGGACCAGGTGTCCGGTATATATATATCTGCCCCCTCACTACTTCTTCCTTCTCCTCTCGCCTTCGGCCACACTCAAGGCCCTCACACGTGCTGTAGACCTTGGTTCGCCTAAGCACAGCTGCCAGCGTGCTGCTCTCTTCACTGCTTTCTGAGCGTCAGCACGCTCTCTGCTCAACTCTGAGCTGTGTTCCTCTCTGTGTCTGAACACTAAACTGAGCTGCCGAGCTCCACCCTCCCTATATATATCCCTAACGGGCTCCCTCTGCTGGTCTGAGGTGGTAAGGTGGAGGTGCGTGAATGTGTGAGGGCCTCTTGTGGAGAAGTCCATCCATGCACCTTTCTGGGTTCTGTGGCACCAATGTGCAGCAGGGTGCCACATTCCCCACTAGTAAAACTCAGTACTTCTGGACTGAAGCATTTTTCTCAAACAGGTTTAAACAATAACATTTCTTCCCTTTATGGGAGGCACTTTCCTTGAACGTTACAGGTGACATTATAATACAATAATTACAACTATAAATAACAATAAAGTTACAGTCAGTCCCGTAACTTGGTGTCCATTTCACCGAAGAAAGAACATGAGGGACCCGCCTGAAAACCCTCAACGTAGGCTCTGGGCGTGGCTACAGGGCATGGGTGATCCAG
The DNA here is from genome assembly GCF_046119375.1 of Phyllobates terribilis. NCBI lineage: Eukaryota > Metazoa > Chordata > Amphibia > Anura > Dendrobatidae > Phyllobates > Phyllobates terribilis. The sequence goes on along the minus strand of NW_027362761.1, from coordinate 1,090,314,158 downwards.
GTGCTGGACCACGTCTTCGGCCACGCCAAATGGGTTTTTGTTCTGTGGTCTAATAAGGGGCACTCCAGGGAGCGCAACTATGTACATGACAGTTTTTGGGCTGCTCACAGTCCTCAGCCACTGAGTCCTTTATATATACCCTTACGGGTAACCAAATAAACACATATATTTCAGTTTATACAATAAACATAATGCAATATCCTACTGGGTAACTATTTATACTGCAGGTATTTCTCTATTTACTCCCTATACCTGACAGGGGTCTGGCCTTTTCTGCTACGTGATGACCTACGTAGTACGGGAATGCGTGTAGTGTGGATGCTTGTGTAATTTCCAGCTTTATGGGTTGATGGACTGCAAGACTGCCTTAACCTCTCTACGGGACTGGCAAGTACACTGCTTACTGGGCCTTCTGGCTCTGCTTCTACTGGTGATCCTTCTTCCGGGGATTCTTCCTGAGCAGGCTCTTCTGGGGCACTTACAGGTTCTACTTGCAATGGAGGGTCTGCTGGCTGTTGGTAGAAGTGTAACACAGGTATTATTACCACTCCATCCAGTTGATGCCAATCTGCCGGGAAATCTCCTAAGACAGTATGGAGTACTTCTTCTTTAGGCTCCTCCGGTACGGTGAGAGGCACTTCCTCCTGGGGTTTCAGCGGACTTGGGCACAACTTCAGATGGTCTCTTGATACCGTTGCAGTTGTTCTTCCTCCGTCTTTGCTAATTAGACAGGTTTTCCTATTGTCGAACCTGGAATTCAACACAGTGTAAGGTTCCCTTTCCCACTGGTCGTCAAGTTTGTGGCTTCTTCTCTTTCGTTTCAACACAACTTCTCCAGGTGTCAAGGGTTCGGCTGGTGCACTCTTGTTGTACTGTGCTTCCTGCTTATCTCTCACCCTACTTAGACTGTTTTCGACACAGGCCTGTACTCTCTTGTACTGCTCCTGTCGAGTCGCATCCCAGTCTTCAGTGGACATATCTGCTTCCGGCTCTACCACTCCAAGCTCCAGGTCCATGGGCAACTTTCCGTGTCTTGCTCTCATGAGGTACGCTGGAGTACAATTGGTGGAACTCACAGGTATGTGATTGTACAGATCTACCAGGTCAGGTAGTTTGTCTGGCCACTGGTTTCTTTCCTCTAGAGGTAAGGTCTTCAACAGGTCGATGACTATGTTATTCATCTTTTCACATAACCCATTGGTTTGGGGGTGGTACGGTGTAGTCTGGATCTTCTTACACCTGTACAGATGGCAAAACTCTTTGAACAGCTCGTCTTCAAAGGCAGGGCCTTGATCCATCAGCACTTTATCCGGGTATCCATGGGGCCTGCAGAAGTATGCTTGAAACGTCCTTGCTGCTGTTTCTGCCATCAGATCCTTGATGGGGGCTACCACCAGGAACCAGGAGTAGTGATCCACCATGGTCAGGGCATACGAGTAGCCTGACCTGCTGGGTGACAAATTGATGTGATCCAGGGCAACGATCTCCAGGGGCTGGGTTGTCTTGATGGACTGCAGGGGTGCCTTCTGGCTGCTGTAGTCTTTTCTTCTGAGACTACAGGGTCCAAAATCCCAGCACCACCTCTCTATGGAGCTTCGCATTCCAACCCAGTAAAACCGACTCTTCAGGAGAGTTTCCAGCTTTTTCCAGCCAAAGTGCAATGCTTGATCGTGGTAGACCTCCAATACCATCTGGATGTCTGTCCTGGGCACTACGATCTGCCATACCATCTCATGGGTCCTGGGGTTAACATACTTTCGGCACAGTTTCTCTCTATAGATGAACAGCCGGCTTCTCTCATTCCACAGTTGCTTGGCTTGTGGAGTCGCGTCCTTCTCCAGGGAGGAACCTTCCTGGGTTATCAGTTCTATGATACGGCTGACAACCGGGTCGCTGTCCTGGGTCTCCTTCCAATTGTAGTGAGGTAAAGTGTTTAGTGTGTTACCACGATACCTCCTGGAGGTGCGCTGCTCATGGACCATCCCATTTCTATGGAAGGCAGGTAGCTCAATCTCCTGCAGGTCATCCACTTCTTCTTCAGTGTCCGACTGGTGAGGCTTGTGGCCTGCCCTGTACTTGATGGTGAACTGATAGTTTAACAGACGGGCCATCCAACGCTGTTCCATGGCTCCCAACTTAGCTGTCTCTAGATGTGTCAAGGGGTTGTTGTCAGTGTAAGCCGTGAACTTACTGGAGGCCAAGTAGTGCTTGAATCGTTCAGTGATGGCCCAGACCAAGGCCAGGAGCTCCAACTTGAAGGAGCTATAGTTTTCTGGATTCCTCTCGGTAGGGCGGAGCTTCCTGCTGGCATAGGCAATCACCTTCTCTTTGCCATACTGCTTCTGGCTTAACACAGCTCCTAGTCCCTCATTGCTGGCATCAGTGTACAGCAGGAATGGTTGGCTGTAGTCAGGGTAGGTCAGGATTTCTTCGCCAGTCAGGATCTCTTTCATCACTGCAAAGGACTCAGCCTGCTCTTTACCCCACTGGAAGGGGGGGTTCTTGCCTCTGTTGGACGGTATTACCAGGAGATCTTGCAAAGGTGCTGCCTTCTTGGTGTAGTCCTTTCCAAACCTCCGGTAATACCCAACCAGTCCCAGGAACTGACGTACCTCCTTGAGATTCTTCGGCTCCGGCCATTTCTGGATGGCAGTGACCTTCTCCGGGTCTGGTGCTACTCCTTCTGGACTGACGATGTGCCCCAGGTACTGAACCTTCCATTTGAGCAGGTGGCACTTGGAAGGGTTCAATTTCATCCCATACCGGGACAATGCTTCAAATACCTCCACCAAGTGCTTCAAATGGTCCTCATACGTCTTGGAGTACACTATCACATCATCCAGGTATAGCAGCACGGTTTTGAAGTTACGGTGTCCCAAACAGCACTCCATCAATCTCTGGAACGTTCCAGGGGCGTTGCAGAGTCCGAACGTCATACTGTTGAACTCGCAGAGTCCCATCGGGGTAGTGAAGGCCGTCTTCTCCCGGTCCTCCTCAACAACTGCTACTTGGCAGTACCCACTAGTGAGGTCAAGGGTAGAGAAGTAATTTGCAGGCTTTAATGCAGCCAGGGATTCCTCTATACGGGGCAAAGGGTATGCATCTTTATGTGTTATGCGATTTACCTGTCTGTAATCTACACACATCCTCATGCTTCCATCCTTTTTCCTGACCAGGACCAGGGGAGCTGCACAGGGGCTACAGCTATCTCTTATAACCCCTGCCTTCCTCATGTCATGCAACATTTCCTTCGCTTTCTGGTAGTGTGCTGGTGGGATTGGCCTGTAACGTTCTTTGATGGGTGGATGGTCATCTGTGGGTATATAGTGTTATACCCCTTCAAACCTCCCGAAATCAAGTGGGTGTTTGCTGAATACCTGCTCGTATTCCTGGACCACCCTGTATACACCATGTTTTTTATGGACTGGAGTGGCGTCAGTCCCAACATGGAGCTGTTGACACCAATCCTCCAACTGAGCTTCGGAGTCATTGTCCACCACTGTATCTGGTGGGGTCAAGGATTCCACTGTGTGTATGGCGTTGTTATCGTTGTTATCCACAGTATACAACCTGGCGACAGTGGTATATCTTGGTAATTTAACTTCATCCTCCCCATAATTTAGGAGTCGTACGGGTACCCTCCCATTGCGTACATCAACCACCCCTCTGGCAGTTAAGAGTGTAGGTCTGTGCTCCGAACTAATGGGCTCCACTACTGCCTGATAGTTCTGTCCTTTGAGACCTATTGCTGCTCTACACCAAATCAGCATTTCACTCATCGGGGGAATCATAATGGGTATCGTGTCTGTGACCCGTTCATTACCAATTTCACCACCTGATAGCTTTACCTGTTGCTGGTACATAAGGGCTCGGATCTCTTTCTGGAGCACCCTCCTCTGCCCTGGTTTGGCGGTGTCAGCAATCTGTTGGAGCAAAAACAACACTTCTCCCAAACAGTTACCGACAATATTCGTACCAAGTATAATATACAAGTCTGTATCACCAGGATTAAACTCCGCTACAATCAGCCCTTGGTCCTTTAGTTCCACTCTCCCCACCTTCACTGTCACATTCTTAACCCCTACTAGGTTAAGAGAAAGGCCGTTAGAGGCATACACGGAGAGGTTCGGGGCTGGCGGCTGGAGTTCATCTACGGACCAGAACCTTTTGTAGAGGACATCAGGCATGATGGTTACCTGAGATCCAGTGTCCAGCAGGGCAGGTGTCGCGATGCCATCCAGCACAATGGACAGGAAAGGTCTTCCTCCCACGAACCGATGGTACCAGTTTGATGGGCCTGCTTGATTTACTCCTGGGTGTCGGCCCTTGGCCCAATGGTTTGCTCATTTAAAGGACAGTTCCGCGCTGTGTGGCCTGCCTTCTGGCAGCGGTAGCAGATGAACTCTCCTGGAGGGCGACGTTGGTCGTTGGTCCTCCCATGGGGTGGCGTTGTCCTCCTCTGGGGTGGCGTTGTCCTCCTACGGGGTGGCGTTATCCTCCTTCTTCTTCCCATCCAGGGGACATCCTCAGGGCTGTCGGCGAGTAGTATCCTTCCTTCCGGCTCGGGCTCCTCCTGTAGCTACAGGGTGCTGAGGACAGTGGCCAGGGTTTTACTTAACTGGCGCACTTCATAGCGCAGGCTGTCCAGCTCGCTAGGTGGCACTGTTTGCATCTTTGTTTCCACCGTTAGTGAAGGAGCAGTGGGTGCTGCGGGCACTGGGGTGGCCCCACCCTGGTAACGCTGGATAGCAGTATCTGATGTTTCCAGGGGCTGCAGACCCTTTATAGCCTCGTCCTTAAGGGACGAACCTGTTTCAGGGCCTGCAGGTCTTCCTGTAAGCGCCAGGCATAGTCCCGGACACTGTCCTCAGGTTTCTGGACACAGTGGTAGAACCTCATCCGGAGGTCTGTCTCAGTGCGGTTTTCAAACACAGTTTGCAGTCTCTTAAAGATGATGAATACTGATTCCTAGTCTGTGGCTGGCTAGGTTTCAATTTCCCGCTCTGCGGCACGAGTCAATTGTCCCAGCACAACAGCAGCTCTCTGTTTACCGGTCATAGAATACATGTCTAGCACACCGCATATTTTCCTCTTGAATCCGGACAGGGTGTCCGGTTTTCCATTATACTGGGGAAGCCATTTCTGTTAGAACCCTTCTGTTTGTTTTTGTTTCTATCTTGTGTTTTGCGGTCACGTGACCATCTTCCTATATATTCCAGCTACGCCCTTCTGGCCTTGCTGGACTTCAGTGTTGTTTTGACTGTCTCTCTAGCCAGGTGCTTTTGTGCCTATCTATCTGTAGTTTGCTTGGTCCTCTGGACCTCTAGTACTTTTGTCAGTTTTTCTTTTGCTCTGCAACAACTTCTGTTAGGAGGTGTCCCATTTTTGTCCCAGTCCTTAGTTCTTTTAGGGACCCCTCCCTTTTTCTATAGGTCTCCATTCAGACTAGCCGAGGACGCAGGCGGGTCTGTTCACTAGGAACAGGTTGCCCGCTACAACTTAGAGACTCAGCTTAGTCTTACTGTAGGGACAGCTCTCCACTTTTCTCCCTAGTTTATGTTGAAGATCATAACAGTAAGTCCAGCCCAAACAAAAAAAACTTTAAGGAAAGAAATCCGGGGATCAGTATGGTTTCTGTTCAAGATTTGGCTCAACGCCTGCAGGGATTGTCTCTGGAGGTGTCCGAGCTCCGGCAACACGTGAGTAGCTGTTCTGGAGCGCATTTTGTCAAACCCAAGGTAGGGTTCCCCGATATTTTTTATGGTAAACAACAAGATTTTTTTTCCATTAAAAATGCTTGTTTATTATATTTTCGTTTGAGACCAAGGTCCTCTGGGAATGAATCACAGCGCATTGGGTTTATCATGTCACTTTTGCGCAAGGAACCACAGGGGTGGGCCTTTTCTCTCCAACCTAATGATCCTTGTTTTAGGTCAGTGGAGGATTTTTTTTCTGCTATGGGGCTATTGTATGACGATCCTGATCGAGTCTCATCTGCTGAGACAGAACTGAGGCGTTTGAATCAGGGGTCAGGTGATGTTGAAAATTATTGTACACACTTCAGAAGGTGGTACTCAGAAGTGAAATGGAATGATTCGGCGTTAAAATGTTTTTTTTTCTTGCTGGTCTAAGTGAAAGGATTAAGGATCTGCTGATTGCCTTTCCTGCACCTGAGACCTTGCAAGAAGCCATGCAATTAGCTATATGTGTGGACAGGAGACAGCGTGCCAGGGTTACTGATGAAAAAATTCCTGCAATGGCAGCTCCTAGTCCCCAGAGGGTCTGCTTGGATGGCGGAGAACCGATGGAGGTTGAGGCGATGTCACTCCGCTCTCAGGAAAGAGACTGCAGGTTTTCCAAGGGATTGTGTTTTTATTGTGGTAAACCTGACCATTTGATTAAGAACTGTGAGCTTCGTTTAAGTAAAGAAAAAAAAAGGTCAGTAACGCCCGTATTGCTTGTTTGAGCTCTAAGGGAGTATTTCTTTCAGGGAGTACCTCATTGCAGGAAGATTTGATTGAATTTCAGGTATTTGTGGATTGTGGTTCAACACTTAATGTGATTGATAAGGGGTTTTTGGAAAAACTTAAATTGGAATCCAAACCTTCATCATCACCTATTTCTATGATTGCAATTGATAACACTCCTTTGAAATGTATTACTCACAATGTTGCTGCATTTCCCCTCACTATCAATGGCATTCACCAAGAGAATTTGGATTTGGTGGTATTAAATAATTTACCCTCTCCAGTCGTTTTAGGTTTGCCTTGGTTAAAACTGCACAATCCTTTACTGGACTGGTCTACTAATGAGATTAAGTCTTGGAGTCCTAAGTGCTATGATAAATGTTGTAATGGTCGCATTGCGGCTGTGGAAAAAGGGGAATTACCTGTACCTATTCAGGATTTTTGGAAGTTTTTTTCAGAGGAGGAGTCGCAAGTTTTACCTCCTCATAGGGACTGTGATTGCACAATTGAGTTTGTTCCTGGAGCTACTCTTCCCAAGAGTCGCTTATTTAATCTGACTATCCCTGAAAGAAAGGCCTTGGAGGAATACATACAGACGAGCTTGGCTGCTGGTCACATTAGACCTTCTAAGTCGCCTGTGGCCGTTGGATTTTTCTTTGTTAAAAAAAGGACGGCGGTTTACGTCCATGTCTGGACTTTCGTGAAATTAATAAGATTACCGTACGCAATTCCTACCCATTGCCGTTAATTCCTGACTTGTTTAACCAGTTAGTGGGGTCCAAGTGGTTCTCTAAAATTGATCTCCGGGGGACATACAATTTGTTACGAATGAAGGAGGGTGATGAATGGAAAATGGCTTTTAACACTCCGGTAGGTCATTTTGAGAATCTGGTGATGCCTTTTGGTCTTACCAATGCACCCGCGTTTTTTCAGAACCTTATTAATGACATCCTGAGACCTTTGATTGGTAAGAATGTGGTTGTGTATTTGGATGACATTCTGATTTATTCACCAGATCTGGAGTCCCATTGGCAGAGCGTACGTGAGGTGTTACATAGCTACATAGTTTATAAGGCCGAAAAAAGACAAGCGTCCATCCAGTTCAGCCTATTTCTTGTGCACTGCAGCTATTCCGCTATACCTATACCATGCGGTATAGGCCAATTTACATCATTGAGGAAAAATTCACTTCCCGACACCAATGTGGCAGTCAGATTAAATCCCTGGATTAATTAACTAAGCATATGATGTAATTTTATTGTTCTCAAGAAAGGCGTCCAGTCCTCTCTTGAACTCATTAAGTGAGTTGGACATCACCACTTCCTCTCCCAGAGAGTTCCAGAGTCTCACGGCTCTGACCGTAAAGAATCCCCTTCTATGCTGGTGCAGGAACCTCCTTTCCTCCAGACGCATAGTGTGCCTCCTTGTCTTTGTCACCATCCTTGGTATAAACAGGTCATGGGAGAGATCTCTGTACTGCCCCCTGATGTATTTATACATGTTTATGAGGTCTCCCCTAAGCCTTCTCTTTTCCAATGTAAACAGGCCTAATTTTGACAACCTCTCTGGGTATTCTAGTCCCTCCATTCCCTTTATTACCTTAGTCGCCCTCCTTTGTACCCTCTCTAGCTACAATATGTCTTTCCTGAGCACCGGAGCCCAGAACTGTGCACAATATTCTAAGTGCGTCATTACCAGCGCTTTATACAGAGGAAGAACAATGTTCTCATCATATGCCCCTATTCCTCTTCTGATGCATGCCATGACTCTATTTGCCTTCGCAGCTGCTGCCTGACACTGGGCACTCCAATTTAATTTGCTATTAACCAAGACGCCCAGGTCCTTCTCCATGTCAGATTTCCCCAACGGTTTCCCATTTAATATGTATGGGTGACTGCTGTTTTTCTTTCCCATGTGCATGACCTTACATTTATCGGCATTGAACCCCATTTGCCATTTTTGGCCCAACTCCCCAATTTATCTAAATCCTCCTGTAGCTGTGCCCTATCCTCATCTGTATTAACTACTTTACAAAGTTTAGTATCATCTGCAAATATTGCTATTTTACTATGCAACCCTTCCACTAGATCATTAATAAATATATTAAATAATATAGGGCCCAAGACAGACCCTTGAGGCACCCCGCTAGTAACCCTGACACCCCCTGAGCTTACTCCATTGATAACCACCCTCTGCTTTCTATCACTCAGCCAGCTATTTACCCACTTGCACACATTATCCCCCACTCATTTTATATACCAACCTTTTGTGTGGCACGGTATCAAACGCTTTGGAGAAGTCAAGGTATACAACATCCACTGACTCTCCCCGGTCCAGCTGTGAGCTCACCTCCTCGTAGAAGGCCATCAGGTTTGTTTGGCAGGAGCGATCCCTCATGAATCCATGTTGATATGGAGTTAGACAGTTATTATCATTAAGATATTCTACAATAGCATCTCTAAGAAATCCTTCAAACAATTTACCCACAACAGACGTTAAGCTGACTGGTCTATAGTTCCCAGGGTCACTTTTAGACCCCTTTTTGAATATTGGTACCACATTTGCTTGGCGCCAGTCTAGTGGGATAGTCCCTGTCCATAAAGAGTGCTTGAATATAAGATACAGTGGTCTGTCTATCACATTACTTAATTCTTTTAGTACCCGGGGGTGTATGCCATCTGGGCCTGGTGACTTGTCTATTTTGATATTATTTAGGCGTTTCTGAACTTCCTCCTGGGTTAGGTGGGTGATATTTAGCGGAGGGTTTACTTTATCACTCTGCATTTCCTCCGATAAATTTTCTTTTGTGAAAACAGTGGAGAAGAAGCTATTGAGTAGGTTTGCTTTACCCTCTTCGCCCTCTATGATTTTACCCAGGTTATTTTTCAATGGGGCAACGCCATCAGTTTTAATCCTTTTACTGTTTATATAGTTAAAGAACAGTTTGGGATTCGTTTTACTTTCCTTGGCAATTAGTCTCTCTGTCTCCTCTTTTGCTATTCTTATTTGTTTCTTACAGATTTTGTTTTTTTCCCTATAAGATATTAGCGCTTCCTCGCTGCCTTCTTGTTTAAGTTTACCAAAAGCCCTTTTTTTGTTTTTCATTGCCCTCTTGACTTCCTTATTTAGCCACATTGGCTTCCTCCTATTCCTAGCCCTTTTATTCCCATAAGGTATGTACCTTCTACAGTGACTATGTAGGACTGTTTTGAAAATTTCCCATTTTCTATCCGTGCTCCTATTACTGTAGATACTATCCCAGTCTATAAGGTGAAGGGCATCTCTTAGCTGATCAAACTTTGCCCTCCTGAAGTTCAGTGTTTTTGTGACTCCCTCGCTGGGCACCCTACTGAAGCACATGTGGAATTGTATAATGTTGTGGTCACTATTTCCCAGGTGCTCCCCGACCTGCACATCAGTTATTCTGTCTGGCCTGTTAGTTAATATTAAGTCTAAAAGGGCCGTCCCTCTAGTTGGTTCCTGCACAAGTTGTGACAAATAATTGTCTTTGATAATTGACAGAAACCTGTTTCCTTTCTGAGATCTACAGCTTTCGGTTTCCCAGTCTATATCGGGGTAGTTGAAGTCCCCCATAATAATCACCTCGTTATTTTTTGCTACTTCGTCTATTTGTCTCATTAATAGACTTTCCGTGGCTTCTGCTATATTTGGTGGTTTATAACAGACTCCTATGATAATTTTATTATTGTTTTTTGCCCCATGTATCTCCACCCATAAGGACTCGACCTCCTCATTTCCCTCCCATACATCCTCCCACATTGTAGGCTTTAGACACGTCTTTACATATAGACAGACTCCACCCCCTTTCCGACTTCTTCGATCCCTTCTAAACAGACTGTAACCCTGTAAGTTAACTGCCCAGTCATAGCTTTCATCTAACCATGTCTCGGTTATTCCCACTATGTCATAGTTACCTGTAGATATTTCTGCTTCCAGTTCATCCATCTTGTTTGTCAGGCTCCTGGCATTTGCTAGCACGCAGTTTGCACAATTTTGTTTTGTTCCAATCTTCTCCCTGTGGATTGTATTAGAAATTTTCTTACCTCCCTTCCAAGCATCTTGTCTTGGACCTTCTTTGTCGCACTTCATATCTTTCATTAGTATGTTCTCTGGTTGCATGTTCGTGTCCGGCGTTTTTCTTCCCATCCCCTCTTCTTCTAGTTTAACGCCCTCCTGATGAGTGTTGCGAGTCTCCTGGCGAATGTGTGTTTCCCGGGTTTGTTGAGGTGTAGTCCGTCTCTGGCAAGGAGTCCGTCATAGAGGTAATTCACACCGTGGTCCAGGAATCCACGGCAGTTGCAGTTATTGAGTGATAATTCACTTTTTGCTAAGCTGGAGAAATGTGAGTTCGCTGTGCAGAGAATTAGTTTTTTGGGCTACATTATCTCCAGCGAGGGGTTCAGATGGACCTGGTGAAGGTTCAGGCTGTGCAGGAATGGCCTAGGCCTATTGGTTTGAAATCGATACAGAGATTTTTGGGTTTCGCCAATTATTACAGGAAATTCATTAAGAATTTTTCTATAATTGTTAAGCCGCTGACCGATCTCACTAGGAAAGGTGCGAATACGGTCCAGTGGACTACGGAGGCCATTGAAGCTTTTGTATATCTCAAGGAGAGGTTCAGTTCTGCCTCAATCCTTATGCATCCTGATGAGACCAAGCCTTTTTTGGTCGAGGTTGATGCTTCTTCGGTGGGGGTCGGTGTAGTTTTGTCTCAGGAGAACAAGGATGGAGTACATCCCTGTGCTTTTTTTTCGAAAAAATTTTCAGAAACCGAACTTAACTACGATGTTGGTAATCGGTAATTGCTGGCTATTAAACTCGCGTTTGAACATTGGCATCATTTCTTGGAAGGTGCTAAATTTCCCATTCAGGTTTTCACAGATCATAAGAATTTGATCTATCTGGATGCTGCCAAACGCTTGAATGCCCATCAAGCTAGGTGGGCACTTTTTTTTTCTCGGTTTAATTTTTCTGTTACCTATATCCCTGGTACTAAGAATGTTAAAGCCGATGCTTTATCTCACAGCTTTTCTCCCATGGTTGGTACCGAGGAGGAGGAGAGCATTTTACAGGAAGGAGTTGTGGTAGCAGCATTGGACTCCGTTTTGGAAGATGGGATTCTGAAAGCCCAAGAGGATGCCCCATCTAACACTCCTCATGGGAGGTTGTTTGTGCCTAGAACCTTTAGGAGAGATTTGTTTGTGGAGTATCATGAGTCTCGGTTGGCAGGTCATCCAGGAATTTCTGAGACTAAGAGACTTATCAGTCGCAGTTTTTGGTGGCCTGGGTGGCAGAAGGAAGTCATCAAGTGGGTGTGTCAATGTACGGTGTGCGCTAGGTCTAAGGCTTCACATACCCCTGCTGCGGGGTTGCTTTACCCTCTGGAGGTTCCTAGTGCGCCTTGGACGCATCTGGCAATGGATTTTATTACTGACCTTCCTGTATCCGAGGGTTTCACTGTAATCTGGGTGGTCGTGGACCGTTTTAGCAAGATGTGTCATTTGGTTCCATTCATTAAGCTACCCTGCGCTAAGACACTTGCTAAGGCGTTTGTTAAGGAAATTGTCAGGCTCCATGGCGTTCCCACCGACATTGTTTCTGATAGAGGACCTCAGTTTGTGGCTCGCTTTTGGCGTGCATTTTGTGACAGGTTGGGAGTCCATTTGTCATTTTCGTCTGGTTATCATCCAGAGTCTAATGGACAGACTGAAAGAAAGAACCAGGATGCTGAACCGTTTTTGCGTTGTTTTGTGGCAGACAATCAAGAGGGGTGGTCTGAGTTTCTGCCACTCGCAGAATTTGCTCTTAACAACCATACATCCTTATCTGCTGGGTGTTCTCCTTTTTTTTTTGCACTGGGAGACATCCGTCTTTTGGTTCGTTCTCCAAATTGGGGTCGGTGATGCCGGTGGAGGAGAATTTTTCCGGTGATTTGGAGAGAGTTTGGACTAATGTACGTTGTAACGTTCAAGAGGTTAACAAAAAGTCCAAGCAGTATTTTAACAGGAAACGTAAAGAGGTTTTGTTTACTGTGGGTGACATGGTTTGGTTGTCCTCAAAGAATCTGCGGTTGAGGATTCCCTCTAAAAAATTGGGTCCGAAGTTTGTGGGGCCATTTAAGGTTAACCAGTCTGTTGTTAGGTTGGAGGTTCCCTCCTCCTGAAAGATTAATCCTGTGTTTCATGTTTCCTTGTTAAAAAAGGCTGATGTATCTGATAGGGAGGCCATTGTCACAGTTCCTCCGGTGGTGGAAGACGGCGAATATGAAATTTCTCGTATCCTGAATTCCAGAGAGCATAGAGGGAGATTGCAGTATCTCGTCGCTTGGAAAGGTTTTGGTCCCGAGGATAACTCCTGGGTAAAGGCGGATGATGTCTCTGCCCCTAGACTTGTCAGAGCTTTCCACAAGAGATTTCCGGATAGGCCTGGGCCTGGAGGATTCAGAGGATCCTCCTAAAAGAGGGGGTACTGTTAGAACCCTCCTGTTTGTTTTTGTTTCTATCTTGTGTTTTGCGGTCACGTGACCATCTTCCTATATATTCCAGCTACGCCCTTCTGACCTTGCTGGACTTCAGTGTTGTTTTGACTGTCTCTCTAGCCAGGTGCTTTTGTGCCTATCTATCTCTAGTTTGCTTGGTCCTCTTGACCTCTAGTACTTTTGTCAGTTTTTCTTTTGCACTGCAACAACTTCTGTTAGGAGGTGTCCCATTTTTGTCACAGTCCTTAGTTCTTTTTGGTACCCCTCCCTTTTTCTATAGGTCTCCGTTCAGACTAGCTGAGGACGCAGGCGGGTCTGGTCACTAGGAACAGGTTGCCCGCTACAACGTAGGGACTCAGCTTAGTCTTACTGTAGAGACAGCTCTCCCCTTCTTTCCCTAGTTTATGTTGCAGATCATAACAATTTCGCTCCAGGGATATACGGCAGGGCCATGGGTATTAACGTGGTCACGACCCATGCTGGTGGAGCGGCCGCTCCAGCCTGTGCAGCGCCGGGCGCAGGTTGGGCATCTGGAGCGTTAACCGGTGCTCCGGCGGCTTGCTGGTCATCGGCCATGGTTGCGCTCCCCTAGTGAACCGGAGCCTACCTTCTTCACTTCTTATCAGGTAGGCCGCAGCTCCGCGGGCGGCGGTCTTCTTCCAGGACCTTGCGTCGCTCACGTATGACGTCAGAGCGCCCTCTGGGTTCCTTCCAGGACCTGATGCTTCCTGGTTCAACATCAGTGGCGGGGCGTGTCTTGGGCTTCGTGCGCTTCCAGCGGTTACGCCCCTCCGATTCCCGCGGTTACGCCCCTCTTCTTCCCGCACGGCAACAGGAAGATGGCGGACAATGGCGAGAAATCTCGGGAATGGCGGGAAAACTTCACCACAGTGAGTATTACAGTCTCTTAAGGCGCACAGTACCTGGTGGCAACGGGCATGGAATCCTGTTCGTGACGCCAAGGCTGATGCGCCCCCTGGGCCGTGGGGTACTCGGCAGCCGGGCCTCTGGTTGCTGGGGGATATCACGGTAGCTGGCCCGGTCCGTGACCCAGGGCGGTCAGTAAAAGGGAGGATACTTTATAGGGGATTTAAGAAAGTGTTCGTGACGCCACCTGTGGATTGCGGCTAGAGGGAGCCGCCGCTGTGGAGCAGTCCTCTGGAGCTGGTGTTACGGCAGCAGGGATGGTGTGGCTCTCCACAGGTAGAGGTTGCTCCAGGGCAGCGTGGGGTGTAATGGTGGTGGACCAGGGGAAAGAGACGGCTGGATGGTCCTGGAGGAAAGAAGGACACTCACACGGGAGTAAGCTTCAGTACCTTTACTGGTGATGTTGCAGGCACGGTCCAGGGTACTCCAGGCGAAGGGAACACTTTTGTACTCTCCCCAGTCAGCGGGTATAGGGCCTCCTGATCCGTTGCTTTATTCTCTAAGCTTCTGACCTGCCTGGAGCTAGGTCTAGCTTGGTTACTGTCTCTCTTTGCACCTGCTGACCTGGTGGTAAGGCCTTCTCTTTGGAGATCACTCTCCCTGGATGCTGGGACATCCGTGACTCCTAGCCCTGGTACTGTAATCAGCGTTTGGTGAACCTGGGACCTGTAGTCCTCCAGGGGTTCCAGTGGTTCCTACTGGGTATAAAGGGTCCCGGTAGACGCGGACCCGGTGTCCGATATATATATATCGGGGTGAGCCTGGTATGCTCCTCTGCCCCCTCACTACTTCTTCCTTCTCCTCTCGCCTTTGGCCACACTCAAGGCTCTCACACATGCTGTAGCCCTTGACTCGCCTAAGCACAGCAGCCAGCATGCTGCTCTCTGAGCGTCAGCACGCTCTCTGCTCAACTCTGAGCTGTTTTCCTCTCTGTGTCTGTGACTTGCCCAGGGGAATGGGGATGACTCGGTACCCGCGCCTTTAGCCTGGCCTTTAGGGATGTCGCGGTGGTTGGCTCCGGGGCCCGTACCCTGGGGTCACTCCTTAAAAACGGTGGATATTTGTTAATTTTAAGATAGAGTTCGTGACGCCACCTGTGGCTTCTGGTGAGGATCACCAGCGCTGCGCAGTCCACTGAGGCCGTTGATAAGGCAGCTCGATGGTATAGCTCCCCACAGGTGGAGCTAGGCCTCAGGGCAGTGTATGACGGGGAATGCAGCACAGGCGAGACCGAGCCAGGTCAGAGCAAGAACAGGGACAGACACGATAGTCACTTCAGTACACTTTACTGAAGGAAATTCAGGCACATCCCGGAGCGCTGTAGGGTGAAGGGTGCATGTCAGGATCCTCCCCAATGAGCGGTTTTTGGGCCTCCTGCTTCTTGCCTCTGCGTAGTAAGTTTCTGACCTGCCTGGAGCTAGGCCTTACTTTGTCTCTGTCCTGCGCTGGCTGACCTTGTGGTAGGGCCTTTTCTTGGATTACATGCACCTTAGCTGCGGGCCTATGTGTCTCCTGGCTCTGTTACGTATCAGCACTTTAGCGATCCTGGGACTTGTAGTTCTCCAGGGATTCCGGTTTATCTTACTGGGTCGTGGAGATCCCGGTAAGCTTCGGACCCGGTGTCCGGTAACCGCTTCGGGGTGAGCCAATTAAGCTCCTCTGCCCCCTATGTGCTAACTCTATACTCGCCTTCGGCCTACTTGGGCCCTCACTAGGCTACTGACACTAACGGCAGCTTGCCGCGCTTCACCAATCTTATGGCGCCGGCACGCCTAAAGCTCACCACTCTGAGCTACAACTGAGTCTGGATCTGGATAAGCTCCACTGCAGGATAGCAATTGCAGGAGCTGGAACAGGCTTTTGTCCTCTGAGGTAACTCCTCTCAGGCTGTACTGGACTCACTGCTAAACCAGAATAGACTAGCTCTGACTAACTGCCGCCTGGCTCCACCTTCTATATTTATCTATCCCTAACGGGCTCCCTCTGGTGGTCTGAGGTGGAAGGTGGAGATGTGTGAAAGGTTATGGGGGCCTCTTGTGGAGGAATCCTTCAATACACCCTTCTAGGATCTGTGATACCAAGCACAGCTGGGCATCACATTTGAACACTAAACTGAGCTGCCTAGCTCCACCCTCCCTATACATATCCCTAATGGGCTCCCTCTGCTGGTCTGAGGTGGTAGGGTGGAGGTGTGTGAATGTGTGAGGGCCTCTTGTGGAGAAGTCCATCCATGCACCCTTCTGGGTTCTGTGGCAAGAATGCACAGCAGGGCGCCACATATGTCCTGGTACCTATTTTAACCCCATGAATATTGCTGTTTTTCCTTATTGCGTTGACCAAGAGTTCCATCACTATCACATACAGAAGGGGGGACAGAGGGCACCCTTGTCTAGTTCCGTTTCGTATCGCAAAAGGTAAGGACAAGGTTCCATTGACCCTAACTCTAGCAGTAGGGCCAGAGTACAGGGAAAAAATTAACTGTAAAAATTGTGGTCCAATGCCTATTTGACATAATGCCTCCTTCATAAACCCCCAATGAACCCTGTCAAAGGCCTTCTCTGAATCAACAGATAAAAGGCCCATATATATATGGAGTGACTTTTAGCTTTAGAGATTAGCAACATGCTCATAATAGTGTTGTCTCTTGCCTCTCGGCCCTGAATAAATCCTACTTGATCCTACTTGATCAGTATTTATAAGAGAGGGCAACAATGGGGTAAGTCTTTCTGTTAGTATTTTTGAGAGTAGTTTAATGTCCACATTTATTAATGATATGGGTCTATAATTAGCTGTGATTGTAAGATCCTTACCTGGTTTAGGGAGAACGTTAATATGAGCTTCCAATGATTGGGGGACAAAACATGTCTTATCATTTAATGAATTAAAGGTTTTGTTCATAACAGGGGATAGCTGAGTTTTAAGGGACTTATAGAATGCTGGAGTAAATCCGTCTGGGCCAGGACTTTTACCAGATGGTGTAGATTGAATTGCAAGATTGACCTCCTGCTCTGTAATGTCCTTTTCCAGTGCCTCAGAAACATGACTATCTAAAGAGGATAAAGAAGTATCTTGTATGTACTCCTTAATTCGGATAGATAGGTCAGAAGGGGAGAGATCAGAGTATTGCCCTTTAATATTGTACATCTTCTCATAGTTTGAGCGGAATATGTCAATGATTTCTGTAGGATTATGAGCTTCCTCCCCATTTTGTTTTTTGATATTTGGAACGTATGCCGCCACAGAGCAAGGGTGAAGCAACCTTGAGAGTGCCCGTCCACATTTATCTGACGATTGATAAAAAAAGTTTTTAATTAGCTCCCTGTGTCTTAGGTATTTTTAGTCCAGCAAGATCTTGAGATCATTCATTTTTTTGGATAATTCTGCAAGAGTGTTAGGCGACAACGTATGTTTATGCGAGACCTCAAGTGTGTGTATCTGTCTCAAAAGGTCATTTACCTTTAGAGTTCTCTCCTTTTTGAGTTTTGAACCATGCTTAATCAACACGCCTCTCATGACACATTTTAAAGTTTCCCATTGCAGAGGTATTGAGGTCTGATCTGCTTTATGAATCTGCAAAAAATAATCAATAGAATCCTTTAATTCTGCCATACAGATTTTGTCTTTTAGAAAGTGATCATTTATTTTCCATGTCCATGAACGCTGGACCAGGGAGGGTACAGTGTCCATTTTAAGACATGATCAGATATCAAAATCAAGCATCGGAATGATGTCAGTTTGAGGCTAAATACCCTGTCTGACAAGTGATTCTGACAAGCGATCCAGACAAGTAATTTTGACAAGTGATTTTGACAGGTGATTCTGACAAGTGATTCTGACAAGTGATTTTGACAAGTGATTTTGATGAGTGATTTTGACGAGTGATTCTGACAAATGATTTTGAGAAGTCATTCTGACAAGTGATTCTGACAAGTGATTTTGACAAATCATTCTGAAAAGTGATCCTTACAAGTGATTTTGACAAGTGATTTTGACGAGTGATTTTGATGAGTGATTCTGACAAGTGATTTTGACAAGTGATTCTGACAAGTGATTTTGACAAGTGATTTTGACGAGTGATTCTGACAAGTGATTCTGACGAGTGATTCTGACGAGTGATTTTGACAAGTGATTTTGACAAGTGATTTTGATGAGTGATTCTGACGAGTGATTTTGATGAGTGATTCTGACAAGTGATTCTGACGAGTGATTTTGACTAGTGATTCTGACGAGTGATTTTGACAAGTGATTCTGACAAGTGATTTTGACAAATGATTCTGACAAGTGATCCTTACAAGTGATTTTGACAAGTGATTTTGACGAGTGATTGTGACAAGTGATTTTGATGAGTGATTCTGACAAGTGATTTTGACAAGTGATTCTGACAAGTGATTTTGACAAGTGATTTTGACAAGTGATTCTGACAAGTGATTTTAACGAGTGATTTTGATGAGTGATTCTGACGAGTGATTCTAACGAGTGATTTTGACAAGTGATTTTGACAAGTGATTCTGACAAGTGATTTTGATGAGTGATTCTGATGAGTGATTTTGATGAGTGATTTTGATGAGTGATTCTGACGAGTGATTTTGACAAGTCATTCTGACAAGTGACTTTTACAACTATAATAATAATAATAATAAAAAAAAAAATAACTTCGCTGATGGAACTTGAACCCAAAATTCTGTATTCCAAATCCAGTGCACTAAGCACTAAGCTAGAAACTCAGTTGTGAAAGCTTTGGATTTGTATTTGCTTATATAATTTTCAGTGGAAACTGGTCTATAACTCATTGGGACTTATGCACAGACTTCAAGCAAGCCAAATTCAAATGATGTTTGATTTTGATGTGTGAGTCTGATGTGTTACTTTCTTCAAACATCAGAATCAAAATCATAATGACTTTTAGTCACCCTGAGTATTTTCATGGTTAATGTCATATGACAAGAAAAGCTACAAGCTACTATTACTTGACTGGATAGCGCAATGGTAAAGCATCAACCTCTGAAATTACAGTGTCAGAATTCAAATCCTGATAGAAATACGAATTTTTTTTTAAATTAATTATGCCTATTTAGCACACAAACTACAGGGGTGTTTTACTTTTAATATCTGACACTTTGATTGTCATCCTGACGTGTTACGAGTTTCAGACACGCTGTCTATTTGCATGTTAAATTACATAGCCAAAGTAAATCACTTGGCAGAATCACTTGTCAAAATCACTTGTCAAAATCATTTGTCAGAATCACTCATCAAAATCACACGTCAAAATCATTCATCAAAATCACTTGTCAGAATCACTCGTCAAAATCACTCGTCAAAATCACTCGTCAAAATCACTCGTCAAAATCACTTGTCAGAATCACTCGTCAAAATCACTCGTCAGAATCACTCGTCAGAATCACATGTCAGAATCACTCGTCAGAATCACTCGTCTAAATCACTCGTCAAAATCACTCGTCAGAATCACTTGCCAGAATCACTTGCAGGAATCACTCGTCAAAATCACTCATCAAAATCACTTGTCAAAATCACTCATCAGAATCACTCATCAAAGTCACTCGTCAAAATCACTTGTCAGAATCACTTATCAAAATCAGTTCTCAGACAGGGTATTTAGCCTCAAACTGACATCATTCTGATGTTTGATTTTGATATCTGATCATGTGCTAAAATGGACACTGTAGAAGGGAACGGAAATAGATAGGAAGATTGGGGCATGGTCAGACCACAATATGTCACCTATTGTAGCAGATGGGTTCCAAGAGAGAGCGTGATGACTCAACAGGAAGAAATCAATTCATAAAGAAAAAATGACGTATACGAACATATGCAAAAAAACCCAAAGTTTATTATAAATGCAAGATATAACAAGCATACACAATGAAGAGAATGGCATAAATACATTGGTAGTAAGCTAATAAGAGAGATACCACGAACTGAATAACCACATACTAGAAAGTTTAAGAATCAATAAATGAAGTAAGTAAGGGTATGGGTATGTCAAGCATATGCCATAACCCAGCTACAAAAGTGTAAAGTATCAAGAAACTTATACTTAGGGGTGACGATACCTGGACTGACATACTGACAAACACATGTGAGTAATAGTATATATTTATCCATCTTTGAGTGCTAAATGGATTTACCTTTTTACTACTTATTTATGCACTGTGCACTTTAGCATCTCAATGGAGTTTCTTGATACTTTACACTTTTGTAGCTGGGTTATGGCATATGCTTGACATACCCATATCCTTACTTACCCCAATTATTGATTCTTAAACTTTCTAGTATGTGGTTATTCAGTTTGTGGTATCTCTCTTATTAGCTTACTACCAATGTATTTATGCCATTCTCTTCACTGTGTATGTTTTTTATATCTTGCATTTATAATAAACTTTGTTTTTTTTTTGCATATGAATGTTCGTATACGTCATTTTTTCTTTATGAGTTGCTCTTGGAGACGTTGAACAGATTCTGATTGTTCTATCGTAGAGAATTAACTATATATGTGGTCTTGGTGGTCAACCTATTTGCCTCAGGAAGAAATCAATGCGACTATATGAGCCATGGGTAGGAGAAAAATATGTATAATCCTTACCCTGAGGATTTAAAATGCAGCAAACATCTGTGAACCTGAGGGCATGGATGACCCATTTCAATGAACGAAGTTGTCTCAGAGGGACGACACCCCTTCCTGAGGAGGAGTCTAACGCGGCATTCCATGTGAAGTTGAAGTCTCCACCTGCAATCAGAACTCCTTCTGCAAAATCAGAGAGGGACGTTAAAAAGGACCTACATGTGCAGATCTGATCTTTGTTAGGGAGGTACCAGTTTGCTATTCTATATCTTGATTCTGCTATTTTGAGTTTGAGGAACACATATCTGCCTTGATCATCAATGAGAGAGTCTATGAGAGTATAGGCCAACGACTTGTGTATGGCTATGGATACACCCTTAGAGCGTGAATCCGGATTAGTGCTGTGGAACCACCGAGAGTAATACCTATCTCCAAAAACAGGCATATGCCCAGTTTTAAAGTGCATTTCCTGTAATATAAGAACCTGGACTCTTTGTTTGTGCATAGAGTACAAAATTTGTGAACGTTTCTGTGGGACATTAAAGCCTCTTACATTCAGTGAGCCTACTTTAACAGAGGACATGATTACCAATGGGGATGAAAGGAGTGGGGCAAGAAGGGAAACAGAAATACACAGAAAACTAAGAAGAAATTACGGGATATATAAAATAAAAACCAAACAAAATTATATAACAAAATGAAAGCAAAACAATCTGATGAGAGGAAATAGGTATATTTTACACCTGCACAGCAGAGTGTAAACCCCCCTGGGAGGATGGGCTTTCTACTGGGGAGCCCCCGCCCCAAAACCAGACATCAGGCCATACCATTTTGTCTTAAAACCTATGATAGAAAAGCAGCCAAAAGCTGTCAAAGATTAGCATCTACTTATCATTATATTAAACGTTGAATCAGTATATCACATATCCTTATGGAATAATATCCATACTGTCCAAGAACGGAATATTATTGACATAATATAATCAAATCTTATTATTGAGAGCCAGTCATATAAATGAATTATTCGTAATATCAACTATACTCATTGCTGAAAACATTTTAGAGGAATATAACACTCTAATATCTTTCACAAGATTGACTAGCGCTGAAGGCTTAGCGTATTTGTAATAGACGATTCAATCTGGGGAGTGAGGGATATGTTTTCCATTGTTCCCTCTCCTGACTTCTTCTCTGGATTTGTTTCTTGTCGCTCTTTATGGTCGTGGATTGAGATCCGACTTGGGGCCTCCCGGGAGACTCGGCCAATCCTCTGTTGGTATAGATACGTGGGGAATCCCCAAACCTGTAACAAAAGCCGGAATGTCTCCAGGGCAACGTATCACATGTAAAGCCCCTGAATGGCGGACCTGTAGACGGAAAGGGAAACCCCAAGAGTATAGAATGTTCTGCTGTCTCAGAACCTCTAATAGAGTCTTTAATGCCTTCCTCTTCTGTAGTGTGTGGCGCGATAGATCAGACATGAGTTGTGTAGGATATTCTTGATATAAAATAGAATCACATCATGAGGTTTTGTCGCATCAGAGGATCTGGGGCCCAAGGACCTATAAGCCCTATCTAGCTCCAACTCATTCTCTAAGGGCAGACCCAAGATAGAGTTAAACAAATGACGTAGTGTCTCATCCAGTTCATGGTGTTCAGTTATCTCTGGAAGTCCTCTAATCCTAATATTGTTGCGCCTTCCACTGTTTTCAATATCATCTATCAAATCTGTTAGGTATTCCAGTTGGTATGAGTGAGAAGACAAAGTTTGTTCCTGAGAATTTACTTGTTGAGCGATGGATGCTGTATGTGATTCAGCAGCAGACACTTTTTCTGTTAACTCTTGCATGTCCCCTCTAAGGGAGGCTGCTTCAGCCCTGTAAGAGGACTCCAGTCTAGACATATAATTCTCCATGTCCCTCTGGTTGGAATAGCTCGTATTCGATCTCTGAGGTCTCTCCACACTGCCTCACATTGTAATGAGTCATCCTGTTGGTTCTCCTCTGAGCAGCCAGGGGAAGAAGAATGTAATAATGCAGGGAAGGAGCCTCTCTCAGGGGAACTCCGGGCATCAGTGTGTGACTGGGGCCTCTGCAGGTCTGGACCCGCAGCAGAGATAAGTACTGCCCAATCTGGTGTGTCCAGGGGCCGGGGCACCAAATGATCCTCTACCACGCACCTGAGCTCCGAAGGCGCAAAGCCGGAATCTGCCATCTTGGACTGAGGGAGATCCCCCGCAGCAGCAACAAGGCCTCCCGCGTCTCCCCAAGTCCGGGAAGCCAGGTCCGCGTCCTCCGCCGATGAAGGTATCGTCCGCTCTGCTAATGTTGATGTGGGGGAGCATTTACCCCAGGACCTTTGGACCTCCGAGGCAGGAGATGAGGAGCGCTAGGCAGGGACAGCCGATGCCATCTTAGATCCCACTCTTGCAGGAGAGGCAGATGCTGCAATTTCTTAGATAGCGGGTAATATTTGTTGGAGGGAATCGCTGAGTACTCACACTGGTCTGCATTATATTCTTCTTCTTTTTTGCCGGCATTGGAAGTGTTTTGACCTGATTTGAAGTGATAGGCATGCCCTGAAGCTGGTCTAGGGATGGGAGCAGACAACCATGCGACTTCACTCCTCCATAGCCAGGCCACGCCCCCCCATTCAAAGAAATTTCAACAAATTCTTGATGTAAACATTAAGATTTGAGAGTCCTCAGTGGCTGATATCTTTTAATGGTTAACTGAAAAGATGGTAACAAGTTGCAAGCTTTCGAGACTACTCAGGTCTCTTCATCAGGCACAGTATGACACAAAATCTGAAGAGTCACACATTTATACACAATAAGACACAGAAATAATGCAATAGATGAGACAGGTAATGTAAAGCAGAGCTATTACTGTGGGAGAAAGGTAAACAGTTCTGGCTGTAAATATTGGTTTAGTTCATAGATAAGGACTGTGAAAGTTTTATTGTCTAATGATTGAGATTTCGAGGGTTATGATGACCCCAAAGCTCTGTGAAGCTCATTCCTTAGTTGATGTAAGTAAAGAAAGCAAAGAAAGGAGCGCAAATAGCGCTGTTATCCAATAGACAGCAGTAAAGATAAAAGGGAAATTGCTCACCTCTGTGAGAATTCCAGCAGACCCTTAAACCGCAGGGGTTAAACGAAATCACAGAAGTTTTTCTTTGAGAATTCCAGCAGTCACTTTTTACACCTCCCCAGTTCTTTTTCAATACCCAACATATAGCCACCTGTCCCCAAACCCACACTCCTGTTATTACCGCCCACATTATAGCCTTCAAGTTACCTCTCACCACTCTTACAGCTCCTTTTTTCAGCTGACAATATAAATCAGGAGCCCTAGTGTAGCGGGATATGTTCCTAGAGTGACTGCACCCAGCAACTTAAGCAAGTATTTAAGTTCTAGCCCTCCATGGTTCATCATGATTAATATTAGATTTTATTATGTTTAAAAGAAACGATTTTTTAATTAATCTCTAAATATTTTAAATTACTTTGTACTTCTTTTCTCCTCTTGAGCAAATGTTCATGTGCATTATGATTTTAGATGTGTTTCCAAGATTTCCTTCCCCTTTTCTCTCTCTCTCTCCCTCGCTCCTTTTTTTTTCCTCTTTTTGGCGCCAAGGGGTGCTTTGGCAGTTTTTTTTCTTCACTCCATGTGCTAGCATGTGTGTATATATACCTTCCATGTTGTAACAAGTAGCAGCTATGTGAAGAAGTGGACGGGATGTCAACGAAGCACGTAGTCTTTTATAGCTTTTACAGTCTCCAATAAATGCTGGGAACATTATCCATCTCTGGCATATATATACATTTTTTCATGGAGGAGCGCGGTGATTAATGGCACCTTTATCATCTGTATACTAGACAACTCGAAGATCCCAAGGGTCCTGTGCCTGCTGCAGCACCTCAGCATATACTTTCTCATGAGTTGTGCATTTCACAACCCACAAAGGTGAGCAATTTCCCTTTTATCTTTACTGTTGTCTATTGGATATCAGCGCTACTTGCGCTCCTTTCTTTACTTATTTGAGTTATTGCCAACTGAGCTGGGGACAGCAGCGCACTTTGGTTAATTTGGGAGCAGCATTAGCGAATCCATACCGTTAGCATGGAATATTTTGACAGACGCATGTCAACCAGAGAACGGCTTATTAAACAAGCTATGGGAATCACTATCCCATACTCTGATGAATCTTTCACCTTAAATTCAATGGACTTCAATGAAGAGGACACCAACACTATGAAGAATTTATTTAATGAATTTGAGGAATCACTTAAAGATGAGCTACGTCTCGACCTGGACATTCGTTTTCTAAGGATTTATATGGAGGAGAAACTATGTCCTCGGGGTTTGAGAATAACAATTCCCTCACCATTCCCTGAGGACAAACCATTTAATAAGGAATGGACTACTATTTTGGACACGTGCATGCACAATCTGCTAAAAAGTATACATACAAAAAGGTCAGAAATATGTCTAACAATTACTAATAGAATATTTGATATCGCTAAAAACCTATTACCATTTGAAACCCATCCTGTGTTTGGAAAGATTGATAGCAATATTGCAACAAGTATTTTACAGAATGTGCATGAAATTATCATCAAAAAGGCAAAAAAACTACAGAGAGATAGAGATGATTACAAAGGACTAACTAGTACTACCTCACGTACTAAAACGTAGGTCATATCCAGTGATCAGTCATCTGATCCTTTGAGAACAGTGGGTTCCTATCCTCCTCCCCACAAAGGAAGGATGTTCTCTAATAGTTATTACCATAAGAATAAGAACAATTACAATAAGACTTACAACCGCACACCTGCATTCACACATAGCAAAAAAACTCACGATAGAACGAAAGACGGACAGAAGGTTGTAATTAATATGCGCATATCTACTACTGTTAACTCTCCACAGAGCACTAGCAGTAATAAGAGTCTGGTCTCTATCATGTCTCCCACCTGCAATACTATGGGTAGTGCAGTTCCTAAAAGGCTGGTAATGCATCAGGAGGAGATGAATAATGATAGTATAGCAGTCAATCCTTATGACACAACATTACACACTAAATTAAGAAAAAAATCCAACTTCTATCCTGTGGAGAGTAAAAGCCACCAGATAGATACTTTTTGCGACATCACTCTCCAAGATTTCAAGGAGGTTATGAGGACTCCAATCTCATACAGAGATAATAATATAAACCGACAAGAGAAGTTAGCACTTAATAATATTTGAAATAATAGGGATATAGTCCTCAGATCAGCGGACAAGAGGGGTGGTATAGTTATCCAGGATTATGATGTGTATACAAAAGAAGCACTCCAGATATTGAGTGATGACAACTAATACAGAGATATTGAGTATAATCCCATTTTGAAAATGATCCCTATATATAAGAAACTGATATCTAAAGCAGTAGATGAGAATATATTAAATGACAACAAAAGAAAGTTCTTGACTGTCCAAAGTCCTTGTATGCCCTTCTTTTATCATCTTCCCAAAATTCATAAGGATGAAAACAAACCTCCAGGGAGACCGATTATATCGGGGATAGGCTCCCTTACATCAAATCTGGCTGAATACTTTGATATACTACTACAACCACCTGTCAAAAATTTAAAGAGTTACCTGCAAGACTCCAGCCATCTTCTTAGATTAACCTATGACATCAAATGGAAAAAAATCATGCACTTTCCTTAGCCTAGATGTTAACTCTTTATATACCAATATTGATGTTGGTCTATTATGCATAGAGTATGTAATTTCCAGAGACATACGGCTGTCTTCCAGCCAGAGATCTTTTAATATAGCAGGTTTATCTTTCATCCTAAAAAACAATTTTTTTACCTTTCTAGATAAGACCTACCATCAAATTAAGGGAGTAGCAATGGGCTCTAAAGTAGCACCTACCTTTGCCAATTTATTCATGGGATTATTTGAGCAAGTTTTTATTTACCAGGGAGACTTCCATAAGGGGGTTGTATTTTATAGAAGATACATAGACGATCTGATCTTCATCATTAACACTGATCCCACCATTTTTTTTAACTTCCTCAATACAAATAATTGGGGCATCTCTTTCAATCAGGACAGTAATGAACTCACAATTAATTTTTTTAGATCTAGTTTTATATGTAGAGGAAGACAGGATACTTAGCAAAACTTTCTTCAAATCAGTGGACACTAATAGCTATATTCATTTCACTATTGGTCACTACAGAAAATGGCTCACCAATATTCCCCGCTATCAGTTTCAAAGACTTCGTAGGAGCTGCTCAACAGAAATCGAATATGACTAACAGTCAGAGATTCTCAAAAAAAGGTTCCAACAGAAATATTCTGAGACATTGGTTGTAGAATCTTGCAAACAGGTCAAAGAAAGATATGACCAGGGCTCATTACTTATGGCTTCAACACACAAAAAAGATGTAAGTTTTGAACATGAACAGAAATTCATTACTACATACAATCAACAACACAAGAAAATTAGAGAAATTATTCAAAAAAACTGGCATATTCTATTAAATGACCAGACATTAAAACAGGCATTACCAAAAAAACCCTCTCTAATCTTTAGAAGAGCACCGACACTTAGGAATATCTTGGGCCCCAGTAGATTGTATGGACATGGAACATTGATTAATAAGAATAATGAAAAAGTCAGGGACAATATGGTCACCAAGTGTGGTAAAAGAGGTTGCAAGTGCTGTGAATCTATTTTGCATTCCATAGACAATTTCACTTCTGTAGCCACTAGTGAGAATTTCAATATCTCTCATCCCATGTCATGTGGAACTTATTATGTGATATATGTCATCGAGTACAGTTGCCCCAAACAGTATGTGGGCAGAACCACCCAGGCACTACATAATAGGTTGAATTCACATAGACATAATATCACCACAGGATTTATTAAACATGGGCTGTCCCGACATATGGTCCTTCATCACAAACAGGACCTTAGGGAATTAAGGGTATTACTTATTGAACACATTTCTATTGACACTCCAAATAGGGTGCAATGTTTAAAAGAAATCTACTGGATTTATAAACTAAAAACGCTTAAACCGCAGGGGTTAAACGAAATCACAGATGTTTTTTCTTTGAGAATTCCAGCAGTCACTTTTTACACCTCCCCAGTTCTTTTTCAATACCCAACATATAGCCACCTCTCCCCAAACCCACACTCCTGTTATCACCGCCCACATTATAGCCTTCCAGTTACCTCTCACCACTCTTACAGATCTGTTTTTCACCTGACAAAACAAATCAGGAGCCCTAGTGTAGTGGGCTATGTGCCTAGAGTGACTGCACACAGCAACTTGAGCAAGTATTTAAGTTCTAGCCCTCCATGGTTCATCATGATTAATATGAAAATTATTGGTATTAAAAGGTCATTTCAAATCTCAGGGAGACAGAAAAATTTGGGAATATAAACTAATGGTGACCTTTGACACCTTCAGAGCAGGAATGAATGTGTTGCATGGATTTATGTCATTCTACATCAACTAAGGAATATGCTCCTCAGAGCTTTGGGGTCATCATAAACCTGGACCAGACCTCAATCACTGGACAATAAAACTTTCACAGTCCTTATATATGAACTAATCTAATATTTACAGCCAGAACTGTTTACCTTTCTCCCACAGTAATAGCTCTGCTTTACGTTACCTGTCTCATCTATTGCATTATTTCTGTGTCCTATTGTGTATAAATATGTGACTCTTCAGATTTTGTGTCATACTATGCCTGATGAAGAGACCTGAGTAGTCTCGAAAGCTTGCAACTTGATAACCATTAAAAGGTATCAGCCACTGAGGACTCTCAAATCTTAATATTTTTCTAATAATTTTTCCATGGCTAACACAGTACAAAAATATATATTTTCCCTGATGTAAACATAACACCATCTGTAATAAGCTAAAGTTGAAAAGAGGATGGCTTCTACAAATGGATAATGATCCTAAACACGTCAAAATCAAGATCTTCACTGGTAAAGCCCCCCACTCATAACACATTAGGTAGCTGTCAGCCAAAAGATTGTTCAACTGAAAGCCATCTCTTCTGAGCCCCTTATATACAAGAACGCTCAGCTTGGCTCCTGTGTTCTCTATGAGAGCGACTAATAGATTCCACTGGCAGCGGCTTATCTGCTGGAAAACAGAATGAGCTACCATTGGAAATACAACATGCAGGCTCCTTCTCTCCTCCAACATCATCTGTAGGGTACGTTCATATGACTGTATTGTCGGTCCCAGTGTTTTCCGTGAAAAAACTGACAGAACTAGACACAGACAGATCTAGGTCCATTGGGCTGTTTAGATAAGTGTTTGAAAAAAAGCAAGTGAAAAAAATCATAGCACGCATAGGTTCTTCCTTACAATGGATGAGAGTAAGCCATTCAAGTCCAAAGGTGCACAAAAAAACAGATCCCATACAGATCATCCATATGGCTTCCATTTTTTTATGGATACATTTCCATTATTAACCTAGAAAACTGTATTTGGTCTTGTGAATGATAATAACTGTTGATGGAAAAGAAGGATAGTGTACAGACCACAACTGACTACCAAACTGATGAAAATCATCCATTTTTCTGGATGAAAAGATAAATGTCCCATTCTTGTCTGATGTCAGATTCTCGCTGCTCCACAGTTGGGGAATTCTGCTGGATTTTTTATTTTATAATGCATCAAATGTTTTCTCCTGGTGAAAGGTCTGGACTGCAGGCGGCCGGTTCTTCACCTGAACTCTTCCTCTTCGATGCCATGCTGCTGTGATGGATGTAGTATGTGGTTTAGCATTGTCTTGCCAAAATATGCAAAAAAAGATCCAACAAATACACAGAAAAAAAGTATGCAAAAAGAGGGATAACCTAAAAATCTAAAAATAGTCAATGCTTATTAACATGCAAGACATATTAAAAATATTTAAAAAGTACAAATGGCTGTAAGCCTGTAACATAAATTTTCCAGACCACAGCACTATAGTGCTACGATCTACCCTGTCTGTCAATAAGGTAATTTAGGAACCTAAAAGTTAATACCACCTTAATACAGATATGTTACTGTATAATATACCAATAATATGAAAATTGTTACATCAATGACCCAGGCCCTAAAATAAGGGCAAGTATTAAAGTGTATAGTGGGTTAAAGATATACACGCCCAATAAATAATGCACAAAAGCACAAAATAAAAGATGATAAAGAGGAGTGTATACAACAATTGTATGATAGAGTCAGAAAAGTTGCAGAAAAATCCTACTGCCGGCACAATAGCAAATAGCCACACAGAGTGAAGGTAAATGTGAAGTTTGTGCCACCTGGGCCATAGATATAACAATTTTCATATTATTGGTATAGCTGTGATTTGGGGTATATTATAATATACCTTTATTAAGGTGGTATCAACTTTTGGTTTCCTAAATTACCTTATTGACAGACAGGGTAGATCCTAGCATTGTAGAGCTGCGGTCTGGAAAATTTGTCATTTGTGCTTTTTAAATATTTTTAATATGTCTTGTTTGGCTTGTATGTTAATATACATTGACTATTTTTAGGTGATCCCTCTTTTTGCAACACCTCTGTATAAGGTTCATCATTGATCACTCCTTTCATGTGTAAGCTGCCCGTGTCAGAGGCACTAATGCAGCCCCAGACCATCAGAGATGCAGGAACTAAGTGCTGATAACAAGCTGGATGGTCCCTCTGCTCTGCAGTCTGCAGGACAAGGCGTCCACAGTTTCCATAAATAATTTCATATTTTTATTCATCCGACCTCAGAACAGTTAATATCTTCTGATCTGATTTCTATGTTCTGCAGTGAATATAATATGGCTAAAAGAGATTTCCAAATCATTACATTCCTGTTCTCTTTATACATTTACACAGCGTCACAAGTTTTTTGGAATTGGGGTTGTAAATATATCTATAAATATTTCTATCTACATGTGTACATCCATCAGAATAACTGATCTTAGCGATGTCACAATATCAGAGTTCTAGAATGTTGATGTCACACAAGTCATGAAGTCACAATATGAAGAACTGATAAAACTTCTGCTCACGGCCTCCTCCACTGAGGGTTATAGAATTTGTGGAGTGAGGATATTTTTGTAATTCTGATTGAGTGAGCAAAATGTCTGAGTATAAGCGCAAACGTCGCTTTATTATTGAGTCTATTACAGAGAGCAGCGGTATTGATGACCAGGTGAGTGGCGGATTCTGGAGTATGTTGTCTATTTGAAATTCTGGAAATTTGAAGACTTTTTTTTACTTTTTATTATTTCCTTTTCCCAGTTACTGGTCAATAAAAAATGCCGCAGAGTTTTTGCGTCCGACACAGAGGACAGCAGCGGTGATGAGAATCTCCATCAGGTGAGCGCTCACTTCTCTCCAGCACTGTCTGCGGCTCTGGGGGTCTACTGGAGATCAGGGGACGCCCCATTCTGTGATTATGCCACTGTATCGCTGCTAATCCTTCATTCTCAAGGTCTTTACATTTCTTTATTTCAGTCTCATCCACTTATTTCAAGGTCTCCAAGGAGCCTTGAAGATGAAGATGGTGGCTCTGGTCCCTACCTGCTATACATAGAGTCAGGCATGTAATAAAGCGTCTGGAAGGATCATAAATTCCTTCCTGTAAAATAAGAAAATTAGATTTCTATTGATTAGGAAAACTGAACGACACAGAAGTAAATGACGATGTTTCTTCTTTTCTCCAGAGCCCAATTCTCCCCGATTCAGCTTTGTGCAGGAGGAGACAGCAAGGTAATGTATTCCTATATATCCGTTTCATCTGGGTCATGTTCATGATATCTGGTCGCTAGGTGGCGCTATTATTAGCATATTTTCAGATAAGGTATCAGCTGTATGTCTGCAGGTCGTGTACGGTCTTAGTATATATCCAGTAGTGATGTGTGATCCTCTTTGATGCTTTGCTACCAGGAGACAGGAGCGTCCCATCAATTACTGTTTCCTGAGAAATCTGTCTTCACCCACGTCCAAATATGTCACCGACTTCCGTAAGAACAAACAGGAGCTGGTACGACGTCTGTACAAGTTTTATAACAGGACCGTCTTTGAGAACCAGGTATTCAGTTATAACACACAGCTTGGAATAGGGTTATAGGGGATGAAGGTTTAGAGCTAGGGATAGTGTATCCAGTGTATATAGTATATACCTCTATATTCTGTATGTATAGGGTGATACGAGGCAAAGGGTTAGAGCTAGGGATAGTGTATCCAGTGTATATAGCATATACCTCTATATTCTGTATGTATATGGTGATATAAGGTGAAGGGTTAGAGCTAGGGATACTGTATCCAGTGTATATAGTATATACCTCTACATTCTGTATGTATAGGTTGATAGGGGATGAAGGGTTAGAGCTAGGGATAGTGTATCCAGTGAATATAGTATATACCTCTGTATTCTGTATGTATATGGTGATACGAGGCAAAGGGTTAGAGCTAGGGATAGTGTATCCAGTGTATATAGCATATACCTCTACATTCTGTATGTATAGGTTGATAGGGAATGAAGGGTTAGAGCTAGGGTTAGTGTATCCAGTGTATATAGTATATACCTCTATATTCTGTACGTATATTGTGATAGGAGGATAAAGGATTACAGCTAGGGATGGTGTATCCAGTGTAAATAGCATATACCTCTATATTCTGTAGGTATGGGGTGGTATGGGAGATAGTGAGTAGATGGTTAAAGATAGGGATGGTGTATCCAGTGTACATAGTATATACCTCTATATTCTGTAGGTGTGGGGTAATATGAGGGATAATGAATGGATGGTTAGAGCTAGGATTAATGTATCCAGTATATATAGTATATACCTCTATATTCTGTAGGTATGGGGTGATATTGAAGATAGTGAATGGAGGGTTAGAGCAAGGGTTAGTGTATCCAGTGTATATAGTATATACCTCTGTATTCTGTAGGTATGGGGTGATATTGAAGATAGTGAATGGAGGGTTAGAGCAAGGTTAGTGTATCCAGTGTATATAGTATATACCTCTATATTCTGTAGGTATGGGGTGATGTGGGGGATAGTGAATAGAGGGTTAGAGCTAGGGTTAGTGTATCCACTATATACAGTATATACCTCGATATTCTGTATTTCTACTTCCTCTGTAGCTTCCTGCATATATGGACATCAGCTGGAATAAAAGGCTACGTAAAACAGCTGGTCGCACTGGATTCCGGGAGAACAACGGGGACCGCTACGCCATCATCCAGTTATCGGATAAAGTCTGCGATTCAGCAGGTAGTCGTCACATCCGGCACAATTTATAGATTAGCTGTGATGAAATCTTCCCCACATCTTTACTCCTGATTGTTATTATATCCTGCTTTGTCCTTAGAACGACTCCGAGACACATTGATCCATGAGATGTGTCATGCTGCCTGCTGGGTCATCGATGGCAATGGAGAATTTGCCCATCACCAACTATGGGAGCAGTATTGTGAGACGGTCGCACAGATCCACCCTGACCTTCCACCCATTACTGTATTCCACAGTTGGGAGTACCACTACCCGGTGGTGTACCAATGCTCAGGGTGCCAGTACAGGTAAGATACGACTCAAATAAACTATGGACAGACGGGCGTCTGATACTGGTCGTGGGTGTATGTGCTACTACCACTGCTTGCTTCATGACTTCTGCAATCAATATGAAGGGGCTCTGTCATTGATGTTGGATGTGTGTGTACCTTTAGGATCAGTCTTTAATATGTTTAATAAGCTTTATCTCCCACTCCAGAGTCGGACGTTGGACGGATTCTCTCGACACCGAGAAGTTTGGGTGCGGCTACTGTGAGAACAAGTTGGTTCTAGTAACCACAACCTGAGAAGATCTATCAGCGACCATCCAGCTCCATCAATAGTCCGATCATCGGCTCGGCCAAGATAGCAGCACACAGATGAAGTCATCCAGAAGACTAGTGGAAAGTCACATCTCAGTCTTCCACCATTTTTCGGGCGTCACGGTGACTCAGTGGTTAGCACTGGTGTCTGCAGCACTTAGGTGGTGGAAACAAATACGACCACGGACATCTGCATGGAGTTTGTATGTCCTCCCCGTGTCTGCGTGGGTTTCCTCCGGGTTCTCCGGTTTCCTCCCACACTCCAAAAATATACTGATAGGTTAATTGGCTTATTCCAAATTGTCCCTAACATGAATTATGGTTCTCCCTGTACAGCGCTACAGACTATGTCATCGCTATATTATCGAGGGGAATCAAATTCATCATTAAATACAAATGCTTTAAACAAACTTATTATTGTAATGTTGCCTTGTGTCAGTAATTTCATACACAGATTATTTACAAAAAAGTTATGTCCTAAAGTGGGACGTCTGGAGGTGAGATTCCGCCATACCGATGGCCAGGGACAGGCATGCGGGTGCTAACACCTACATGGACTGGCAGGACAGGCTTACACTGGTAATATACAGCGTATACACCCACAATGACTCACACACATCAAACCAAGCAAAGTCATCAAGTTTCAGAGCTCCCATAGAAATTAATGGTGATAGCCGCACATGCGCAGCCACCTTTCCATTTCTGACAGTGTGTAATTGGGTCGTTCTTGAGTTACATGTGGGTCCCTGATCTCAGCAATGGGACCTGCATCTATCAAACATTTATGACGTATGCTTTCGATAGAGGATGAAATAATGTCTTCAATGCGCTTCGTCACGTGTCCACGGGCATGCTCGCGATTTCTAATGCTGACCCTATGCTGCTCTCTGATTCAGTTATGTCACCAGCAACATAGTGCATTAAGCATTAATGCTTTAAAGGGCACAGCTCAACTTTCCATCCTAATGTGGCACCTCAAACGTCACAAATTTTTCCAGGGCATTCATAAGGGGTATCTCTGCATTATCGTCCCGAACGGGGAAACAGCTGATCAGCGGATGTGCACGGTGCTGGACCCTCACTGATCTGATATTGATGACCTATTCTAAAGATATTCCACCAATTATCAAACACCTGAATAACTTCTTTAATTAGTTTAGGGGAGTGATTGAACCATTTTTAAGCCAAACACAATCCTTAATATTTATTCTTCACCGGAAGGTACAATGTGTTAAAAAACAGCTGATTATGGGGCCCATGGGCATTACCAGTATAGGAGACCCGCTCCTTTCTAATGGGAACATTTTTTTATGAGACCCTCCTCCACGTCTCTTCCAAGGGGCATTGGAGTGACTCCCAATATTTAGCAGCCCTTGCATTCACTGCATAGCAAACACAATGGGAGACCCACTTTCTAATAATGGGAACATTGTTTTCAGGAGGCCCTCTGACCTCCACGTCTTTTCCAAGGGGCATTGGAGTGCCTCCAAATTTTTGACAATCCTTGCATTCACTGCATAGGCAAACACAATGGGAGACCTACTTCCTAATAATGGGAAATTTGTTTTCAGGAGTCCCTCCTCTAAGTCTCTTCAAAGGGGTATTGGGGTGCGTCCAAATTTTCAAAGTGGTATTGGGGTGCGTCCAAATTTTGGGCAGCCCTGCCACTCACTGCATACGCAATAACAGTATAGGAGACCTACTCTTTAGTAATGGGAACAATAAAACATAGCCGGCTGATGGCTCTCTAAGAATAGTGAGGGCCGATTGCTGGCCCTTTAAGAATAGTAAAGGCCGCCTGATGAACATTGTTGACAGAAGTCACCTGGGAGTCAGAAATGCTTCCAGGGGTCTTTCCCATACTGTCCCCATGTCATTTTAGCACTGTTCCCATCGATTTGGGCAATTTGCAATCTTCAGACCGCCGGGGGGAGGCGCCTGAAAAATGCCCGAGTTTCCCATATACTTACATTGGGCTCGTTGCTCGGGTCGAGCACCCGAGTATTCCAATGTGCTCGGCCCGAGCATCGAGCACCCGAGCATTTTAGTGCTGGCCCATCACTACTCATAAGAGCACATTTATCTTTACAAACAACAGAACAGTGATAGCCGTCACATCTGTGTTCTGATACCTTAGCTCCCCAATAAGACATGGGAGTAAATCAATACTTTACAAGCTGCTCTGTGGCTGGGGGCACTGGTAAAATAGTGTCTTATTGTCATGCAAGGTGAGGGAAGGAACAGTGTACAAGGACAGGAATAGGGGGAAGGGGAAGGGAGCCCAACATCTAGAGAAAGGGGGAGTGGAGACCCCTAGGCAGATCTAATATCACCCTGACTACTCTATCATACTTATATAGGTTCATCTCCAATCGCAGAGCAGGAAACTTAATCCCTGAATGTCCCTAGAGCTAGGCCCTAGGTAGGGAGGGACACTATATGAGGGGCAG
Source organism: Phyllobates terribilis (assembly GCF_046119375.1). NCBI lineage: Eukaryota > Metazoa > Chordata > Amphibia > Anura > Dendrobatidae > Phyllobates > Phyllobates terribilis. Next base: position 1,090,278,330 of record NW_027362761.1, on the reverse strand, counting down.
CTTATGATAAGTGTTACTTCTCTTTTCTTTACATGATACCAGATTGATGGTGCTATTGTGGGCTGATGTTCTTCATAGACTTGTGTGAACAGCCCCTATTATATTCTTGCTCGGATGATTCAGAAGTTTGCTGTATATATGAGACCTCTCTGTGGAGAATCAGCTTTAGGGATTCTCTTAACAATGTAAGAAAAAGAAAGATTAACCACTGCACGTGATAGGGGTTATATACTGGGCTCGGGTAATGATTGATAGAACTTATTCAGGAATTTATAAGCCCTACTAGCCCAGTTATTTGTAGTTATGTATTGTCTCTAAATTTCCCTAGAGCTGTCATTTTGCTTTATTGAACAGTTGTCGTCTTCTAATGTTTATTGAAATGGTCAGTCTCTGAATCTATACGTTCACTTCTTCCTATCTTTTTTCACGACTGTAGTTTTGTATTTATTAGGATAAATGTATTTATTAGTATAGAAGAATTTTTAGGGACATAAGGGACACCGTCGTTAAGCAGGGGCGCCACTTAACACAAATTATGGTGCCAACCTCCTCTGCCAGGAAGGTAGAGACATTAGGGATAAAGTAGGGACAGGTTTAGCCTGCACTCTCTCCTGATCAGTGTGTAACCTAATATGGATATTCCCTAATACTTTATTTTGTATTTTTGTTGTTTTGTCTATTGTGGATTGTTATAGTCCTTTTCAGATAATTTATTAAAAGTTACATTTTAGGGGTCTAATCTTCTATAGGTTTTTCATGCTAAATTAGGCCCTGTTTACATATTTTTTGCTAAGGTGTTTAACTGAACACTAGTCAGGCCCCACTGTAACTAAAGAAAACAAGGTAAACAAACAAAGGGGATACATTTAGCTTGAGAAGACACCAGACAGGTAGGGCCAACTGTCCTCCAAGGCAAGTCCAAGAATGAACTAGCTGGCTACTAGTACTCCAGGCATAGACAGCAGAACATAGAACTATCACCAGTGACTCTCTGGAGACACAGAGTTTTTAACTACCAAGCAAGGGTGTGTCAACCAGCAGCAGAAGTTGGAGGTCACCGCTGGGTACTAAAGGAAGAAGGATATCACTACACTACAGAGATGAGAGGATCAAGAAGGTGTCTGTAATGCCAAGCGCAGTGACCTTCTACAGCCGGATCCTGAGTGACTGTCTCTCACACTTGATACACCAGTGATATCTGATAAACTAAAAAAAATAAAATGTTGTAGGTACGTTCTCCTGAAATGGTTGCAACAGTCACAACTCCTATAAAAGCATGTAAAGGCTGCTGCAGGATGTCACGCACGGTGTGGGAAAGACTAAGTGCAACACGAAGGGAAGAATGGGAGGAAGCAAAAACACTAGGGTAAGTGGGATTGGAGACCCCTAGGCAGATCTAATATCACCCTGCCTACCCTACCATCCCTATATAGGTTCCACATTTATCTCCGAACAGGACCCTAAACCCTGGATGACCCTAGAGCTAGACCCTAGATAGGGAGGGGGAAGGGTGAGCACTGGTCAGGACCTACTACAAACTATAGACAACAAGGTAGACAAACAAAGGGGATTAACTTAGCTTAAGAAGACACCAGAGGAGTAATGCCAACTGTCCTCCAAGGGCACCAGAGAAGACGCTAGCCGATTGCTAATGCTCCAAGCCTGTACATAGAAGTATTACCGGCAATTCCCTGGAGAAAACGTAGTGTTTTTAACTGCCAGGCAAGGGTGTGTCAATCAGCAGCAGGAGGGAGATTGCCACTGGGTCATAAAGGCAGAAGGATTAAGAAGGCATCTGTAATGCCAAGCGCAGTGACCTTCTACAGCCAGGTCTATTACACCTGTCACACCCTTGACACAGGACCACCAATAAATTCACATGAAGAAAATGAGAGGAATATGGTGGTTCAGAGTCCGCACTGCCCAGAGTTCAAAAAGTGTAGTCGCACACAAGGATTAAGCATGAATGTGGTTTATTGTGTCAATGCGTTTCAAGGTCTCCAAACCTCTTCATCAGGACCAAACCACAATGATTTTTATATATATACAGTACAGACCAAAAGTTTGGACACACCTCATTTAAAGATTTTTCTGCATTTTCATGACTATGAAAATTGTATATTCACACTGAAGGCATCAAAACTATGAATTAACACATGTGGAATTATATACTTAACAAAAAAGTGTGAAACAACTGAAAATATGTCTTATATTCTAGGTTCTTCAAAGTAGCCACCTTTTGCTTTGATGACTGCTTTGCACATTCTTGGCATTCTCTTGATGAGCTTCATGAGGTAGTCACCGGAAATGGTCTTCCAACAATCTTGAAGGAGTTCCCAGAGATGCTTAGCACTCGTTGGCCCTTTTTGCCAGGTCACCCCAAACCATCTCGATTGGGTTCAGGTCTGGTGACTGTGGAAGCCAGGTCATTTGGCGTAGCACCCCATCACTCTCCTTCTTGGTCAAATAGCCCTTACACAGCCTGGAGGTGTGTTTGGGGTCATTGTCCTGTTGAAAAATAAATGATGGTCCAACTAAATGCAAATCGGATGGAATAGCATGCCGCTGCAAGATGCATTGGTAGCCATGCTGGTACAGTATGCCTTAAATTTTAAATAAATCCACAGTGTCACCAGCAAAGCACCCCCACACCATGACACCACCTCCTCCATGCTTCACGGTGGGAACCAGGCATGTAGAGTCCATCCATTCACCTTTTCTGCGTCGCACAAAGACACGGTGGTTGGAACCAAAGATCTCAAATTTGGACTCATCATACCAAAGCACAGATTTCCACTGGTCTAATGTCGATTCCTTGTGTTCTTTAGCCCAAACAAGTCTCTTTTGCTTGTTGCCTGTCCTTAGCAGTGGTTTCCTAGCAGCTATTTTACCATGAAGGCCTGCTGCACAAAGTCTCCTCTTAACAGTTGTTGAAGAGATGTGTCTGCTGCTAGAACTCTGTGTGGCATTAACCTGGTCTCTAATCTGAGCTGCTGTTAACCTGCGATTTCTGAGGCTGGTGACTCGGATAAACTTATCCTCAGAAGCAGAGGTGACTCTTGGTCTTCCTTTCCTGGGGCGGTCCTCATGTGAGCCAGTTTCTTTGTAGCGCTTGATGGTTTTTGCAACTGCACTTGAGGACACTTTCAAAGATTTCCCAATTTTTCGGACTGACTGACCTTCATTTCCAAAAGTAACAATGGCCACTCGTTTTTCTTTACTAAGCTGCTTTTTTCTTGCCATAATACAAATTCTAACAGTCTATTCAGTAGGACTATCAGCTGTATATGCACCTGACTTCTGCACAACACAACTGATGGTCCCAACCCCATTTATAAGCCAAGAAATCCCACTTATTAAACCTGACAGGGCACACCAGTGAAGTGAAAACCATTTCCGATGACTACCTCTTGAAGCTCATCAAGAGAATGCCAAGAGTGTGCAAAGCAGTCATCAAAGCAAAAGGTGGCTACTTTGAAGAACCTAGAATATAAGACATATTTTCAGTTGTTTCACACTTTTTTGTTAAGTATATAATTCCACATGTGTTAATTCATAGTTTTGATGCCTTCAGTGTGAATGTACAATTTTTATAGTCATGAAAATACAGAAAAATCTGTAGGAGGTGTGTCCAAACTTTTGGTCTGTACTGTATATATATATATATATATATATATATATATATATATATATATATATATATATATACATACATATATACACTGCTCAAAAAAATAAAGGGAACACTCAAATATAACACATCCTAGATCTGAATGAATGAAATATTCTCATTGGAAACTTTGTTCTGTACAAAGTTGAATGTGCTAACAACAAAATCGCACAAAAATCATCAATGGAAATCAAATTTATTAGCCAATGGAGGCCTCGATTTGGAGTAACCCCCAAAATTAAAGTGGAAAAACACACTACAGGCTGATCCAACTTAGATGTAATGTCCTCAAAACAAGTCAAAATGAGGCTCAATATTGTGTGTAGCCTATACGTGCATGTATGACCTCCCTACAATGCCTGGGCATGCTCCTGATGAGGTTGCGGATGGTCTCCTGTGGGATCTCCTCCCAAACCTGGACTAAAGCATCCGCCAACTCCTGGACAGTCTGTGGTGCAACGTGACGTTGGTGGATGGAGCGAGACATGATGTCTCAGATGTGCTCAATCGGATTCAGGTCTGGGGAACGAGGTGGGCCAGTCCATAGCTTCAATGCCCTCATGTTGCAGAACTGCTGACAAACTCCAGCTACATGAGGTCTGGCATTGTCCTGCATTAGGAGGAACCCAGGGTCAACCGCACCAGCATATGGTCTCACAAGGGGTCTGAGGATCTCATCTCGGTACCTAATGGCAGTTAGGCTACCTCTGGCGAGCACATGGAGGACTGTGCGGCCATCCAAAGAAATGCCACCCCACACCATTACTGACCCACTGCCAAACCGGTCATGCTGAAGGATGCTGCAGGCAGCAGATTGCTCTCCACGGCGTCTCCAAACTCTGTCACGTCTGTCACATGTGCTCAATGTGAACCAGCTTTCATCTGTGAAGAGCACAGGGCGCCAGTGGTGACTTTGCCAATCCTGGTTGTAACATCCCTGGCGGCGTGCTGGCATGGCTTACCACCTCCCACCATTCAAGACCGCCATCTTACCTATCAATCCAGGCTGCACACTTTGCTCCAGTACCTGCTGTGTCTCTTGTCTGATTGCTTAGGGCGGCGGCGCGGCTGCTGCCTGATTCTTATATTTGCTGTGTGTGCACTCCTATTGCCTCCCCAGCCTATTGCTCTGAGTCACTGGATACTTAAACCCCCTCCATCCAGTAGGGGGTGCCTGAGCAACACTTTCATTCAGTGTGCTCTGTGCAACTGAGTTGCCAGGTCCTGTCCTGTATCTTGTTTGTTTCCGCCCCTGGGGGCTGTATACCCAGGCCTGTTACCTGTATCTGTGACTTCTAGTCTGTCTCTGCCACCCTGGGGGCTGAGTTCCCAGGCTCGCTCCTGTATCTTATTCCTGGTTCAGTTCCTGTCTGAACTGTGTCCTAGCCCATTACCTGTTTCTCTCTATGTCCGAACCTTCCCTTTTCCTGCAGTGTCTGAACCTGCAGCTAACTCCAACTCGTTGTCTCTGAACTTCTGTTTGTGAGTTTTGTGTACACTCGCTACTTCATTGTAAGTACCTTGTGTGTATCTGGTTCTGCTTGTTCACCGCACCTGCGGTTTTGCTCTGCCCTGCTTGTTCACCGCACCTGTGGTTTCGCTCTGCTCAGCTTGTTCACCGCACCTGCAGGTTTTGCTCTGCTCTGCTTGTTTACCGCACCTGCGAGTTTTGCTCTGCTCTGCTTGTCTACCGAACCTGCGGGTTTTGCTCTGCTCTGCTTGTCTACCGCATCTGCGGGTTTTGCTCTGCTCTGCTTGTCTACCGCATCCGCGGGTTTTTCTCTGCTCTGCTTGTCTACCGCATCTGCGGGTTTTGCTCTGCTCTGCTTGTCTACTGCACCTGCTGGTTTTGCTCTGTTCTGCTTGTCTACTGCACCTGCGGGTTTTGCTCTGCTTGTCTACCACATCTGTGGGTTTTGCTCTGCTTTGCTTGTCTACCGCACCTGCTGGTTTTGCTCTGCTCTGCTTGTCTACCGCACCTGCGGGTTTTGCTCTGCTCTGCTTGTCTACCGCACCTGCTGGTCTTGCTCTGCTTGTCTACCGCATCTGTGGGTTTTGCTCTGCTCTGCTTGTCTACCGCATCTGCGGATTTTGCTCTGCTCTGCTTGTCTACCGCACCTGCGGCTCCGTTACTAAGTCCCAGTCTGTACAGGTCCATATCCTGCCTGTGTTCCTACCTGCCAGTACCCACCTGTCTGCATGCCAGCCGTGCCTGCCAGTGCCCACCTGTCTGCATGCCAGCCGTGCCTGGCAGTGCCCACCTGTCTGCATACCAGCCGTGCCTGCCAATACCCACCTGTCTGCATACCAGCCGTGCCGGCCGGTACCCACCTGTCTGTATGCCAGCCTAACCTGCCTGTTCCTGCATTCCCCGGTGTGGGTCAACAGCTGTGACCAGGGTCTGACATGGAGTAGCACCTGGTACCTCTCCTCGGTTCCTCCCTGGTTCACGGAGTCGACTGAGTCACCGTGTGACCTTGGTTGGACCGAGTTGATACTTAGTTACACCCCTCCAAGCACTCCTCGGTTCATGGTCCAGTGGGATCACTAATCATGCTCACGCCAGTCAGTCTGGACGTGTGCGTAACACTGGTGTTCTGTGGCAAATGCCAAGCGTCCAGCACGGTGTTGGGCTGTGAGCACAACCCCCATCTGTGGACGTCGGGCCCTCATACCACCCTCATGGAGTCGGTTTCTAACCGTTTGTGCAAACACATGCACATTTGTGGCCTGCTGGAGGTCATTTTGCAGGGCTCTGGCAGTGCTCCTCCTGTTCCTCCTTGCACAATGGCGGAGGTAGCAGTCCTGCTGCTGGGTTGTTGCCCTCCTACTGCCCCCTCCACCTTTCCTGGTGTACTGGCCTGTCTCCTGGTAGCCTCCAGCCTCTGGACACTACGCTGACAGACACAGCAAACCTTCTTGCCACAGCTCGCATTGATGTGCCATCCTGGATGAGCTGCACTACCTGAGCAACTTCTGTGGGTTGTAGAGTCCGTCTCATGCTACCACGAGTGTGAAAGCACAACCAACATTCAAAAGTGACCAAAACATCAGCCAGAAAGCATTGGTACTGAGATGTGGTCTGTGGTCCCCACCTGCAGAACCACTCCTTTATTGAGGGTGTCTTGATAATTGCCAATAATTTCCATCTATTGTCTATTCCATTTGCACACCAGCATGTGAAATTGATTGTCAATCAGTGTTGCTTCCTATGTGAACAGTTTGATTTCACAGAAGTTTGATTCACTTGAAGTTATATTCTGTTGTTTAAGTGTTCCCTTTATTTTTTTGAGCAGTGTAAATATATATATATATAAATATATATGTGTGTATATACTGTATGTAATTGGTAAACTTATCGGCACCTTCAACCAGTATGTACAGCAAGTGTGAACAGGTGCAAGCTGCTATGACTGCATAATATGCAAACAAAATTAGATACAGTGGGTATGGAAAGTATTCAGACCCCTTTAAATTTTTCACTCTTTGTTTCATTGCAGCCATTTGGTAAATTCTAAAAGGTTCTTCATTTTTTTCTCATTAATGTACACTCTACACCCCATCTTGACTGAAAAAAACAGAAATGTAGAAATTTTTGCAAATTTATCAAAAAAGAAAAACTGAAATATCACGTGGTAACAAGTATTCCGACCCTTTGCTCAGACAGTCATATTTAAGTCACATGCTGTCCATTTCCTTGTGATCCTCCTTGAGATGGTTCTACTCCTTCATTGGAGTCCAGCTGTGTTTAATTAAACTGATAGGACTTTATTTGGAAAGGCACACACCTGTCTATATAAGGCCTCATAGCTCACAGTGCATGTCAGACCAAATAAGAATCATGAACTCAAAGGAACTGCCCAAGGAGCTCAGAGACAGAGTTGTGGCAAGGCACAGATCTAGCCAACGTTACAAAAGAATTTCTGCAGTATTCAAGGTTCCTAAGAGCACAGTGGCCTCCATAATCCTTAAATAGAAGAAGTTTGGGACCACCAGAAGTCTCCCTAGACCTGGCCGTCCAGCCAAACTGAGCAATTGTGGGAGAAAAGCCTTGGTGAGAAAGGTAAAGAAGAACCTCAAGATCACAATGGCTGAGCTCCAGAGATGCAGTAGGGAGATGAGAGAAAGTTCCACAAAGTCAACTATCACTGCAGCCCTCCACCAGTCAGGCCTTTATGGCAGAGTGGCCCAACGGAAGCCTCTCCTCAGTGCAAGACATATGAAAGCCTGCATCGAGTTTGCTCTAAAACACATGAAGGACTCCCAGACTATGAGAAATAAGATTCTCTGGTCTGAGACGAAGATAAAACTTTTTGTTGATAATTCTAAGCGGTATGTGTGGAGAAAACCAGGCACTGCTCATCACCTGCCCAATACAATCCCAACAGTGAAACCAGGGAAAATTTGGGCCGAATGACCTCTTTAACTGGATTAGTAATATCAGCCTACAGTGGGCGAATTTCCTTCTGCTGATTATGAATAATAGGCAGTAGCCCACGATGATTTTTTATTTAATTCTGTAGTTTACACATAATGTACACTGCGGGTGCTGACTAAAACTCCCATCATTGTCGCCTGATCATGATCATCTTAGGGAGACAAGGCGTTAGAAGATAGGTAACTATATCTGTATTTTTTATTTTTAATTCAATATGTATTTATTTATTTTACTTTAAGAACAGGCCCTGGCTGATGACTACTTCCATCAGCGGCGCCTGCTCTCGCCGTTATTAGTGAAAGCAGGCATAGGCTGATCTGATGGGAGTAGTACACTCATCAGCCAACGCCTGTGACCCACGGTAAGCTTTTTACCGTGGGTCATAGTCACAGCTGCGGGCTCACACTGACATCTGACAGCATGATCCTGTAGTGCTCTCACTGGTGGTAACGATGTTACCGCCGATCAGAGCTGCCAGTGTTTCTCATGCTGTCACACAGATGACATCATAAGAAACACAGACTTCCTGAGGATTGCTAGAGAGGCAAATCAGAACACTCGATTGACTGCAAAAGACCTTCAGAAAGATTTATCAGACCCTGGACTTGTGGTACATTGTTCTACTTTTCGGAGACACGTGCACAAATATGGCCTTCATGGAAGAGTCATGAGAAGAAAACCTCTCCCGCATCTGACGCGCCCCCTGGGCCTGTGCTGTGCAGGGGATACCCGGAGCCGGATCGCTGGGGGTTGTAGTCCTCCGTGGCTGTGACCCGGTCCGTGCCCAGGGAGGTCAAACCAATGGCAGTCTGAGTGTGATAACAAATGTCCGACTACGCCACCCGTGGATTGCGGTCAGTGGGGACCGCCGCTGCGCTGCAGACCGCTGAGGCTGATGTTGTATGCGCAGCCAAGTATGGGATAACTCCCCACGGGAGAAGTATTGCCTCAGGGCAGCTAGTGTGGATGATGAGAGTGATGGGTGAGCGTCCCAGTATTAATGGTGCTGGTGCGGCGATGAAACACAGAGACGTGTGGTGCAGTTAAGGGTCTTTACTGATGGTATAACGCAGACCCTCCCGGGAGTACTGGCTAGCAGTAGAGGCCTGGTCAGTCTGAGAGCTAGCAGGATCTCCCCTTGGCCAGGTGGAGTTGTAGGCCTCCCCGTCTCTCTGCACTCTTTCCTGGCTACCTTGCTGTGTGCGGGTAGAAGTAGCCCACGTCCCTGAGTATACCGTGTGGTGCTCACCCGTATGGCCGGTGACTTGGGGCCTTCCGTTAGCCTCCGCTTCACGATGGCAGTGCTGTTCCCTTGCTTGTGACCGTGCCTCTGGGCTTCTATGGCCAGAGGACATGGAATCCCCTGCCGGTTGGATTCTGCTGCTGGACCTGGATGTCCACACAGCCTCGGACTCCGTGTCCGGGTTTAGTATCTTTAGCCAAGGCGAGCTTTCTAGCTTCCAGCCTCTGGCACTCGCTCCTGCTCCTACAGAGCTTCTAGTTCTCGCTTTCCCTCTCCAGGCTCTGACTCTCAGACTCTGTCTGTCCTAATCCTGCCCCAGACCCAGTTTATAAGGGCAGATTCCTCCCCTCCCAGGTCTGGGCGGGCAGTGTTGCATGCTTAGGGCTCCTGACCAGAGAAACCTCCCACTTGCTCTCAGACATAATTTTTCTATTACTGTGGCAACCAGACTCCTGGGGTGCCACACATCCTTATCATAAAAATCAGCATCAGAAGTATGCAAAAGAACATCTAAACAAGTCGGATGCATTTTGGAAACAAGTACTGTGGACCGATGAGGTTAAAATAGAACTCTTTGGCCTCAATGATCATAGGTATGTGTTGAGAAAAAGGGCACAGAATTTCAGGAAAATAATATCTCGCCAATCATTAAGCATAGGGGTGGATGAATCATTGCTTTGGGGTTGTGTTGCAGCCAATGGCACGGGGAACATTTAACGGGTAGAGAGAAGAATAGATTCAATGAAATTTCAGTATAATCTCTTTTTATTGAAATAGAAATAGACATTAACATATATAACATACATTAATAAATGCCGGTGTTTAGTCATCATGGCGATCAAAATAACATATTCTCTATCACTTCTCTGATAAGACTCGTACACCTCTTATCTAATAATGTAAATGACTCGCCCCCTGGGCCGTGGGGCTCTCGGAGTCGGGCAACAGGGCAATAATGGGGGTAGTAGTGGCAACCCGGTCCGTGGCTCAGGGTGGTCAGACCAAATGTTGTGGCAGTCTATTTATATGGTTTTGCAATGTCCGACTACGCCACCCGTGGATTGCGGCTATTATGAACCGCCGCTGCAAGGCAGTCCCCTGAGGCTGATGGTGTGTGCAGCTGAGATAGTATAACTCCCCACGGGAAGAGTGTAGCCTCAGGGCAGTGTAGTAGATGGTGGGGGTGATGGTGCAGGGAGTCCCAGTACCGTTAGTGCTGGCGAAGTAAGAAGCACAAAGACAACATGTTGCAGTCCAGGGTCTTTTACTCACAGTTCGTATACTCCAAGCCACTTCTGTACAGGTAGTGACTGCCCAAGCCGTGCCACGTCCACCAGGTGAGGGGCTCGGTCAACTCCCAGGCAATTCAGGAGCATGGCACAGGACCCCCTTCTGTCCTTTCTCTGGCTCGTGCCCCACCAGTGACCAAACTTCTGTCCAGCTGTCGCGGATTTATGCGGGAAAACGTGGGCCCCGTTTCCCGCTATCCTATATGGTGCCTTCGTAGCAGGTTTAGTAAGGGGTCGCACCAATATATGATCACGACCTCTGGTTGTTGGCTGAGGATTATTTGCCTCCACCAACTTGGGATCCGGTACCCTTTCCTTGCCTGACCCGTCACCCGTAATTTCCTGGGTCCTTAGGGTCCCTTCTTCCTTTTTGTTCCTGGGCCTTTCTCTTCGGTTCCTTTCTCTTTCTGTTCTGTTCCTTTCTTTCTCTCCCTCTCGCCCTGCCCGTGTCCTAGGCCTGGCTCTGGAGCAGAACTCCAGTGGAGCCTCTGCTCCCCTCCTCCTCCACTCTCACTTCCTCCTCACAGACTCAACTTCTCTCTACTCTTTTAGAACTAAGATGGTGCCCACCTTATATACCTCCTCCTCTGTGTCTGAGCCCAGGTGACCTGCAACCAATGAGCTCCTTCCTATGCCCAGAAACCAGCCCCTATCTGCTCCCACATCACTAGGGTCCCCCCCCCCCCTCCACTCTAGTCAGGGACATAGTCAGTCGTGCTCGCATACTAATGGGAGCACCGTAGAGCTGTCCCCCGGAAATGAGGAGTGTATATGTGTGCAGCTAACTGAGCCCTGGTCCATACTCCAACCTTACCCGGGAGTGGAATACCACACCTCTGGCAGAGGTGCAATATCCCTGTAGCGGCCGAACCCTCGGGGCGCTACATAAACATTACTTTTAATCATATCCAACAGTGCAGACAACTACATAAATCAACAATACAACAGTACAAAAACAAAAAGAGAAAAAAGAAAAAAAAGAAGGGGTGGTGAGGGGGGAAGAGGAAAAAGAGAAAGAAAGATAAGAAAGGAGGGTAGGATTAGGAAATTGAAGAGGAGAAGGAGAACATAAACTAAGGCTCATTTTTTAGACTCTCTAATTAGTTCCCAGCACCAACCCAGATCCAATTCACCAATTTATCAGTCTCTCACTCAAACAGCCTGTGAAACTCCGATGAGTCCTGAAACAGAATCCAGACACTCCAGATCTTCCTGAATTTATCAGCACATCCATTAAAGTCAGCAGAAAGTTCCTCCATTCTGCAGATATTAAACATTTCATTTTTTTTTGAGATCCTTTTGATGAGGGCAGGATAGAAAGCCGAGCTTTCTCAGGACGATTTTCGACCCTACTTCCGGTAATTAGATTATAATTGGAAAATATTTTTTCCCACAAAGGTTTGATCTTACTACACTCCCACCATATGTGAAGCATAGATCCCTTTTCCACTTTACATCGCCAACATAAGTCTGAGGCTGCCGGAAATATGGTGTGAAGTTTTACTGGATACTGGTACCATCTTGCCATAATTTTGAAATTTTTCTCCTGCGCATAACATGTGACCGACATTTTGTGTGTAAACAAGAATCCTTTTCCCCAATCTGTTGAAGATATGACTACCCCCAATTCTTGTTCTCACATGTGTTGAAATTGTAACTTTCCTGAGATACTTTCCCTAATCAAATAATTATAAAGCAGCGATATTATATGATTGGGGGGAGATTCCTGTAAGAATAACCTCTTAAAAGAAGATGGTATACACTGGAATGGGGGTGCCAACCTCTGAGAAAACAAGAATGATTGCAACTGTAAGTATTCCATCCACAGCAATTTTCTAGGGGCGTGGCCTGGAGCTCATGGAGAGAGGACGTGTGTAGCTGAAGCTCTTGCCATCCAGCCTTAAACCTACAGGATTTGACCCCTTATAGGGGTTTGGTTCCCACCACAACGACAGATCATCGTCTGGGATGTCCTCCTGATCCCTTTGGATCCTTTGGATACCACTTATATCCTGATTTAACCCGCCGCATCCCATCCGCAGTTGTAACAGTAGCCCTGCTGCTGTCGGACCATTACCTCATTGCCCTTAATATACTGAAGGATTACTGTTATCCATTATACTATCTCCATTATCCTGGAAGCCTCCTAACACCTGGAAGATACCGGAGTTACACAGATTGGGCCGCCCGCCATTTGACGCGATTATCCAGAGCCTGGAGTGAAGATCACAAAATGGCGGCGGCGATTTACCTCAGCACTACACTGCTGTGATTCTAACAGGAGTCTGTCAAATAATCTCTGAACTGGACTCTGGAAAATTCTTATTTCACGGATTTTATGCATTTATATATCTGCTGAACTTCTACTCTAAAACCACTGAAAAAGGAATCTGGACTCCTCAACCCTTAGATGATCACAAACAGGATCGACCTCTCACTGAAGCCTTGGATTAGGTCTTATATTGTGATAGTCATTCTCACTTCTTCTCTATCTTAACCCTTTGCTGTTCTTATTCCTCTGTAAAGTAATTAATACAACTGTTTGCCTTAACTGCCCATTGCACATATAGCTTGATAATTTGCCATTGCTTAGTATAAAACGATTTTCCTATACTATATCTGGGGTATTGTTACTAGTGTTGTACTTTTGTGTTATTGAGTAATTGTTTATCTAAATTTACCACCTGAGACTTACTCTCCTATTTACTCATTTGATCATCCTTACCTTACTGTGTAACTGATAAGTAGTATAGACATATTTGCATATATCTACAATATATCAATGTAAACTCTAATATTTGGGAAGGCTCTCTGAAAACCATGGCGTCCCAGAAATCCAAGCTAGATAAATCCAAACCCACTTATAAAGACTCAGCTCAACTAGGAAACCCACATAGGAATAGATCTAGATCCCCTACTAAACAGAGTGATAATGACTCAAGGTCAAGGGATCGAGGCATGAAATCTGATGACTCCACAAATCCAGAATTTGATCCCCAGAAACAAAGGAGAGAAAAGAGGAAGGAGTCGGCCTTTAAACTAGCATCTGCACAAAAACCGACAGTGCAGGAGAGTTCTGACTCAGATGAAGACTCATCCCTTATAACTAGTCCTCCTAAGCAACGGATAAGGACAGACAGCCCTCCATCTTTAGAAGTTACGGACCCGTTGCAGAATTTTGATTGGAAACAGTCAATTGACCAATCATTTTTTAAAGGGATATTCTCTGCCTTCAAGGAGTCCCTTCGCATTGACTTCGACACTAGGTATGATAAACTTCAGAAACAAATCGACTCAGTTACCAACAAAATAGATAAGACTGAGTCTGAGATCTTTGAAATGGAGCAAAAAAATAACAGACTAGAAAAAGAGTACCACCTCCTCAAGGAGGAATTTAGAACAGTAATAAATAAGCTCACTGACCTGGAGGACAGAGGTAGACGACAGAACTTAAAATTCAGAGCTATACCAGAGTCTGTCAAATCTGACCAACTTGCCCCCTACATCAAAAATTTGATTAGAACGGCAATTCCATCTTTATCTGACCTAGAAGTAACACTGGACAGGACACATCGGCTTCCTAAGCCTAAACACCTGAAACCTGATGTCAGAAGGGACGTTATCACTAAGTTCCATTTTTACCAGACTAAAGAGCAGCTCATGGAGTTTCTTAGGCACAAAAAATCCTTCCCTAAACCATACGACTCCATCAAGATCTTTGCTGACTTGTCGAGAGAGACAATGACCCAACGTAAAAACCTAACAAAGGTCACCGACGTATTACGAAATAATCAGATCCCCTATAAATGGGGATTCAACCCCACAAAGGTCCTGTTTCACCACCAGGGGAAAAATTACAGTATTTCTGACATTGCGGATGGAGGTAAACTCTTCAGGGACCTAGGAATTAACATCACCTGACGTTCCAATCTAATTAATGGGCTGAGGCATTAGGCCATAACTTTAGTCCCGCCTAGGAGGTCATCATCGAAACGTTAGTCCCTCCTTGTTTGGAACTTGGTATTTAGTTACTGGACTTAGACCTGTATTGAGGTATTTTATCGCTCAAGTTAAGTTGTTTTTTTTTTTTTTATTATTTAATTTCTATCTTTGTCTAAGGTTGTAGACTTGATCTGATTTATATTCTTTCTGGACATTTTATAGTTAATTTTTGAAAACATGCTTTGGAAAAAACAATGGACGATTTTATTTCACCAAATATTGAGCTTTTACAATTGCTTGTACAGTATAAGTCATGTCACTTAGATTTCTAACACATAATGTCAATGGCCTCAATACTCCACAGCGCCGTTTCTTTGCCTGGAAGACAATTAAGGACTATAATGCTGATATAGTAGCTCTCCAGGAAACTAAATTCTCCTCTGTCAAGCCACCCCATTTCGCTCATAAAGAATTCCAAAATATATTTTACGCCAATAATATCAAGAAAAAGTGGGGAGTAGCCCTGTTAATCAAAAATTCTGTCTCGTTTGAATTAATCTCAAGCCTTAAAGATCCAGATGGGAGGTATATTATATTAATCTGCAAACTGAAACCACCAAATTTTTACCCTCGCTAATGTATATGTACCCAACCAAGGCCAAATATCCTTCCTGAATAAAATAATGCGTACTATTACCCAAAATAAACAAGGTGATTTAATTCTCTTCGGAGACTTTAACATTGCACCAAATTCTCTCCTGGACTCTTCTAACAAGTCAAGGCGTCAATCTTCCTCACTAGGCCCATGGTTGCTCAAAATGGATTTATACGTTTTTTGATGCCTTCATTCGTCTTCCCTGGAATTCACTCATTACTCTGGTACTCACAATTCCCACTCTAGGATAGATCTAATTCTCACTAACATATTCTCACTTCCTAAATTTAAAAATATACTAATAGCACCCAGAGTGTGGTCAGATCACTCACCTGTAATATTCGAAGTAACAAACCCCCAAAATACCATTGTAGAAAAAATCTGGCGTAATAATAGTTTCCTCTATAACCATCCTGTCTACAAAAAAGAAATCGACAAAGCCATCCAGAACTACTTCAATGAGAATGACACTGATGATATCTCTATATTCACACTTTGGTCGGCCTTCAAGGCAGTACTTAGAGGCAAGCTTATACAATTAAATTCACAACTAAACAAATCTAATAGAGAAAAAACTCAAAAATTAGTTCATGAAATTTATGCTTTAGAGCAAAAACAAGTCTCCAATCCTTCATTTGACTATTCAAAAGATATCCTTAAATTGAGAACAAACCTTAAATCTCTCCTCACCACCGAGTATGACAAATTTATACAGACTACTAAATCTAGGTACTATTTCTCTGCTGACAAACCATCGAAACTGCTTGCAGCTAAGATTAGACATTACAAAACTAAGTCACGTATTAGCGAGATTAGAGACCCCCTAGGCCATTCCTATAACCATCCTAAAGATATAGTCAAAGTTTTTGCAAATTTTTATAATTCCCTATATAACCTAAAAGATGATCCAAGCTTCTCAAAACCTTCTGATTCAGACATTATTAATTATTTACACAAACTACATTTACCCACACTAACCGACCAAGACCTACAAGATTTGAACCTCCCATATTTACCGAAAGAGATTTCGGGAGTAATCAAAGGACTTAAACTGGGCAAATCTCCAGGCCCCGATGGACTACAGAATGAGCTATATAAAACTTTTGAAACTCGTTTAGTTCCCTACCTAACCAAATTAGCCAACCATACAACACAACAGGCCTATCTTCCTCAGGATATGCTTGAAGCGATAATAACCATAATCCCAAAAGAAAAAGGTGACCCACTCGACACAAAGAACTATAGGCCCATATCCCTCCTAAATTCGGATACAAAAATTTTAGCGAAGTTGGCTGCGGAAAGATTAAAAATTCATATCGGTAAATTGGTGCATGAGGATCAGGCGGGTTTTATTCCTGGCAGAAATACTGCCGATGCCACCAGAAGAGCAGTCAATCTCATTACCCTAGTTGAGCGTTCCAATCTTCCTTCGGCCTTCCTTGCACTGGATGCAGAGAAGGCTTTCGACAGGGTCTACTGGCCATTCCTATTTAACACACTACAAAAATTTGGTCTCAAGGGTAATATTCTCAACCTAATTAAGTCAATGTATTCTGCTCAATCAGCTCGTGTCTATTCCAATAGTTCTTTGTCACAAAGATTTTCCCTGTCTAATGGCATTAGACAGGGGTGCCCTCTTTCCCCCATTCTTTTTGCCCTGTTTATAGAGCCATTTGCCTCTTCTATTAGAGAAAACATTAACATTACTGGCATCCCTGTCAATACTAAGCAAAGCAAAATAGCCCTATTTGCGGATGATATTTTACTTATCATCTCAAATCCCCTTAAGTCCCTGAGGCATATTACCACCACAATTGACGAATTCTCACACCTATCACTATACAAAGTTAATAAGTCTAAATCTCAAATAATTGACTTTAACATAGAAAACACATTTCTACAATACCTAAAAAAAGAATTTGAGTACATACGGGAGGAGAAGAAAATTATATATCTGGGAATTAAGTTGACTAAACCTTCTTCAGATCTAGTCTCAGAAAATTTGACCACACTATTCAACACTTTTCATTTAGATTACATTCGCCTGGCTAAGCTAGAAATCTCATGGCTAGGTAGAATTGAAGCGTTCAAGATACTCTTACTCCCAAAATTTATTTATGTCATAAGATCTATTCCCATTTTTAAACCAAAACAATGGTTCAAGAAACTACAATCTCAACTTATGAAATATATTTGGAACCATAAAAAGGCAAGAATCCCTACCCTCTCATTATTAAAACATAAAAAGATGGGAGGACTGGGTGTTCCCAATTTATATAATTATTATCTGGCCACCACATTAAAGCTTTCTCAGGGATGGTTAATTGAATCTAATAACACATCCTGGATCAACATAGAGACGTCAGCTGCTAAAACTGAACAATTAAGGTCCCTAATTCTCGCCCACCTTATTGAGCCTTCTAGGCCCCCGCCAAACTACCCCACCTTAAAAGCCGTTATTCTGGCCTGGAGAGACTTGGTAAACAAATCCTCTACACACTTCCCTTTAATTAAAATTAAAAATATCCCTTTGGTT
The DNA here is from genome assembly GCF_046119375.1 of Phyllobates terribilis. Taxonomy (NCBI): domain Eukaryota; kingdom Metazoa; phylum Chordata; class Amphibia; order Anura; family Dendrobatidae; genus Phyllobates; species Phyllobates terribilis. The sequence continues at coordinate 1,090,260,557 of NW_027362761.1, read as the reverse complement.
GTACTAGAAATCTTAATTACAAACCTCGACCTGTCGACCTGGCTAGATAAAGGCATAAATACTGTTAATGACCTCATTTCTGATGATACCCTCTTACCCTTTTACACATTACAAACTAGATACTCTCTCTCAAGAGATGAGAGGACAAATTGGAAGCTTATCTCTAATTTGTTTACGAAACCTTCCCTCACGTTTGCCATGCCACAAATAGTAGTACAATTAATAAATAATCCAGAGAAAACATCTATTTGGAAGACAAATGCATTATATAAAATTTTTAATGAGGAAGTGAATTTGCCTTACCACCCCTTTTTTAAAACTTGGGAGAAAGAACTTAACATTAAAATAGATCTGAATAAAATGAGTAAGACCTTAAACATAATATATTCTCACACAGCTTCAGCGACAATGCATGAGTCTTACTTCAAGGTTCTTTCACGGTGGTACTGGACTCCAATAAAACTTCATCGCATTAACCCCACCAATTCGCCTTATTGCTGGAGGAAATGCAATAATCAAGGCACATTAACCCACATGTTCTGGGGATGTCCTAGACTGCTTAAATTTTGGATGGATACTAAACTCTTAATATCAGATATCACAGGAATGACCATATTCATTACTCCACAATTAGCCCTCTTGTCAATTGGAATAGAAGACTTCCCAAAGCAGTTACGATTTATAATTTCGCATATTATAGTGACTGCTAGACTCATTATTGCTACGAGATGGACTAAACCTGATCCACCCGGTATAGATGTACTTATAGACCGAATTACCCAACATAGCGTGTATGAACACAATATAGCAATTAGAAGCAACTCTTTCTCAAAATACCTAGATCGTTGGACCCCCTGGATCTCTAAATACTTACCGCTACTCTTACATAAGGCCAATTGACATTCCATATATTATCAAGTGAACCAATTGTTTGACTCTCTCCTTTGTTCTTTTTAATGGTAATACAGAACTTCCTTTAGCTCAATTAAAATCTAAATTTTTTATGAATCTTTTTTATTTTTATTTTTTTAGACACATTTAATGTATTTCTTTAATAAACCTAAAGTTTATGTCTTCATAGATTTTATGGGGTCATCATAACCCTCGAAATCTCAATCATTAGACAATAAAACTTTCACAGTCCTTATCTATGAACTAATCCAATATTTACAGCCAGAACTGTTTACCTTTCTCCCACAGTAATAGCTCTGCTTTACATTACCTGTCTCATCTATTGCATTATTTCTGTGTCCTATTGTGTATAAATATGTGACTCTTCAGATTTTGTGTCATACTATGCCTGATGAAGAGACCTGAGTAGTCTCGAAAGCTTGCAACTTGTTACCATCTTTTCAGTTAACCATTAAAAGGTATCAGCCACTGAGGACTCTCAAATCTTAATATTTTTCTAATAATTTTTCCATGGCTAGCACAGTACAAAAATATATATTTTCCCTGATGTAAACATAACACCATCTGTAATAAGCTAAAGTTGAAAAGAGGATGGCTTCTACAAATGGATAATAATCCTAAACACGTCAAAATCAAGATCTGCACTGGTAAAGCCCCCCACTCATAACACATTAGGTAGCTGTCAGCCAAAAGACTGTTCAACTGACAGCCATCTCTTCTGAGCCCCTTATATACAAGAACGCTCAGCTTGGCTCCTGTGTTCTCTATGAGAGCGACTAATAAACTCCACTGTCAGCAGCTTATCTGCTGGAAAACAGAATGAGCTACCATTGGAAATACAACATGCAGGCTCCTTCTCTCCTCCAACATCATCTGTAGGGTACGTTCATATGACTGTATTGTCGGTCCCAGTGTTTTCCGTGAAAAAACTGACAGAACTAGACACAGACAGATCTAGGTCCATTGGGCTGTTTAGATAAGTGTTTGAAAAAAAGCAAGTGAAAAAAATCATAGCACGCATAGGTTCTTCCTTACAATGGATGAGAGTAAGCCATTCAAGTCCAAAGGTGCACAAAAAAACAGATCCCATACAGATCATCCATATAGCTTCCATTTTTTTATGGATACATTTCCATTATTAACCTAGAAAACTGTATTTGGTCTTGTATATGATAATAACTGTTGATGGAAAAGAAGGATGGTGTACAGACCACAATTGACCACCAAACTGATGAAAATCATCCATTTTTCTGGATGAAAAGATAAATGTCCCTTTCTTGTCTGATGTCAGATTCTCGCTGCTCCACAGTCGGGGAATTCTGCTGGATTTTTTATTTTATAATGCATCAAATGTTTTCTCCTGGTGAAAGGTCTGGACTGCAGGTGGCCGGTTCTTTACCTGAACTCTTCCTCTTCGATGCCATGCTGCTGTGATGGATGTAGTATGTGGTTTAGCATTGTCTTGCCAAAATATGCAAAAAAAAAGATCCAACAAATACACAGAATAAAAGTATGCAAAAAGAGGGATAACCTAAAAATCTAAAAATAGTCAATGCTTATTAACATGCAAGACATATTAAAAATATTTAAAAAGCACAAATGGCTGTAAGCCTGTAACATAAATTTTCCAGACCACAGCACTATAGTGCTACGATCTACCCTGTCTGTCAATAAGGTAATTTAGGAACCCAAAAGTTAATACCACCTTAATACAGATATATTACTGTATAATGTACCAATAATATGAAAATTGTTACATCAATGACCCAGGCCCTAAAATAAGGGCAAGTATTAAAGTGTATAGTGGGTTAAAGATATACACGCCCAATAAATAATGCACAAAAGCACAAAATAAAAGATGATAAAGAGGAGTGTATACAACAATTGTATGATAGAGTCAGAAAAGTTGCAGAAAAATCCTACTGCCGGCACAATAGCAAATAGCCACACAGAGTGAAGGTAAATGTGAAGTTTGTGCCACCTGGGTCATAGATATAACAATTTTCATATTATTGGTATAGCTGTGATTTGGGTTATATTATAATATACCTTTATTAAGGTGGTATCAACTTTTGGTTTCCTAAATTACCTTATTGACAGACAGGGTAGATCCTAGCATTATAGAGCTGCGGTCTGGAAAATTTGTCATTTGTGCTTTTTAAATATTTATAATATGTCTTGTTTGGCTTGTATGTTAATATACATTGACTATTTTTAGGTGATCCCTCTTTTTGCAACACCTCTGTATAAGGCTCACCATTGATCACTCCTTTCATGTGTAAGCTGCCCGTGTCAGAGGCACTAATGCAGCCCCAGACCATCAGAGATGCAGGAACTAAGCGCTGATAACAAGCTGGATGGTCCCTCTGCTCTGCAGTCTGCAGGACAAGGCGTCCACAGTTTCCATAAATAATTTCATATTTTTATTCATCCGACCTCAGAACAGTTAATATCTTCTGATCTGATTTCTATGTTCTGCAGTGAATATAATATGGCTAAAAGAGATTTCCAAATCATTACATTCCTGTTCTCTTTATACATTTACACAGCGTCACAAGTTTTTTGGAATTGGGGTTGTAAATATATCTATAAATATTTCTATCTACATGTGTACATCCATCAGAATAACTGCTCTTAGCGATGTCACAATATCAGAGTTCAAGAATGTTGATGTCACACAAGTCATGAAGTCACAATATGAAGAACTGATAAAACTTCTGCTCACGGCCTCCTCCACTGAGGGTTATAGAATTTGTGGAGTGAGGATATTTTTGCAATTCTGATTGAGTGAGCAAAATGTCTGAGTATAAGTGCAAACGTCGCTTTATTATTGATTCTGTTACAGAGAGCAGCGGTATTGATGACCAGGTGAGTGGCGGATTCTGGAGTATGTTGTCTATTTGAAATTCTGGAAATGTGAAGACTTTTTTTTACTTTTTATTATTTCCTTTTCCCAGTTACTGGTCAATAAAAAATGCCGCAGAGTTTTTGCGTCCGACACAGAGGACAGCAGCGGTGATGAGAATCTCCATCAGGTGAGCGCTCACTTCTCTCCAGCACTGTCTGCGGCTCTGGGGGTCTACTGGAGATCAGGGGACTCCCCATTCTGTGATTATGCCACTGTATCGCTGCTAATCCTTCATTCTCAAGGTCTTTATATTTCTTTATTTCAGTCTCATCCACTTATTTCAAGGTCTCCAAGGAGCCTTGAAGATGAAGATGGTGGCTCTGGTCCCCACCTGCTATACATAGAGTCAGGCATGTAATAAAGCGTCTGGAAGGATCATAAATTCCTTCCTGTAAAATAAGAAAATTAGATTTTTATTGATTAGGAAAACTGAACGACACAGAAGTAAATGACGATGTTTCTTCTTTTCTCCAGAGCCCAATTCTCCCCGATTCAGCTTTGTGCAGGAGGAGACAGCAAGGTAATGTATTCCTATATATCCGTTTTATCTGGGTCATGTTCATGATTTCTGGTCGCTAGATGGCGCTATTATTAGCATATTTTCAGATAAGGTGTCAGCTGTATGTCTGCAGGTCGTGTACGGTCTTAGTATATATCCAGTAGTGATGTGTGATCCTCTTTGATGCTTTGTTACCAGGAGACAGGAGCGTCCCATCAATTACTGTTTCCTGAGAAATCTGTCTTCACCCATGTCCAAATATGTCACCGACTTCCGTAAGAACAAACAGGAGCTGGTACGACGTCTGTACAAGTTTTATAACAGGACCGTCTTTGAGAACCAGGTATTCAGTTATAACACACAGCTTGGAATAGGGTTATAGGGGATGAAGGTTTAGAGCTAGGGATAGTGTATCCAGTGTATATAGCATATACCTCTACATTCTGTATATATAGGGTGATACGAGGCAAAGGGTTAGAGCTAGGTATAGTGTATCCAGTGTATATAGCATATACCTCTACATTCTGTAAATATAGGGTGATACGAGGCAAAGGGTTAGAGCTAGGGATAGTGTATCCAGTGTATATAGTATATACCTCTATATTCTGTATGTATATCGTGATATGAGGTGAAGGGTTAGAGCTAGGGATAGTGTATCCAGTGTATATAGTATATACCTCTACATTCTGTATGTATAGGTTGATAGGGGATGAAGGGTTAGAGCTAGGGATAGTGTATCCAGTGAATATAGTATATACCTCTATATTCTGTATGTATATGGTGATACGAGGCAAAGGGTTAGAGCTAGGGATAGTGTATCCAGTGTATATAGTATATTCCTCTATATTCTGTATGTATATGGTGATACGAGGCAAAGGGTTAGAGCTAGGGATAGTGCATCTAGTGTATATAGCATATACCTCTACATTCTGTATGTATAGGGTGATACGAGGCAAAGGGTTAGAGCTAGGGATAGTGTATCCAGTGTATATAGCATATACCTCTACATTCTGTATGTATATGGTGATATGAGGTGAAGGGTTAGAGCTAGGGATAGTGTATCCAGTGTATATAGCATATACCTCTACATTCTGTATGTATAGGTTGATAGGGGATGAAGGGTTAGAGCTAGGGTTAGTGTATCCAGTGTATACAGTATATACCTCTATATTCTGGACGTATATTGTGATAGGAGGATAAAGGATTACAGCTAGGGATGGTGTATCCAGTGTAAATAGCATATACCTCTATATTCTGTAGGTATGGGGTGGTATGGGAGATAGTGAGTAGATGGTTAAAGATAGGGTTAGGGTATCCAGTGTACATAGTATATACCTCTATATTCTGTAGGTGTGGGGTAATATGAGGGATAATGAATGCATGGTTAGAGCTAGGATTAATGATACATTATATACCTCTATATTCTGTAGGTATGGGGTCATATTGAAGATAGTGAATGGAGGGTTAGAGCAAGGGTTAGTGTATCCAGTGTATATAGTATATACCTCTGTATTCTGTAGGTATTGGGTGATATTGAAGATAGTGAATGGAGGGTTAGAGCAAGGTTAGTGTATCCAGTGTATATAGTATATACCTCTATATTCTGTAGGTATGGGGTGATGTGGGGGATAGTGAATAGAGGGTTAGAGCTAGGGTTAGTGTATCCACTATATACAGTATATACCTCTATATTCTGTATTTCTACTTCTTCTGTAGCTTCCTGCATATATGGACATCAGCTGGAATAAAAGGCTGCGTAAAACAGCTGGTCGCACTGGATTCCTGGAGAACAACGGGGACCGCTACGCCATCATCCAGTTATCGGATAAAGTCTGCGATTCAGCAGGTAGTCGTCACATCCGGCACAATTTATAGATTAGCTGTGGTGAAATCTTCCCCACATCTTTACTCCTGATTGTTATTATATCCTGCTTTGTCCTTAGAACGACTCCGAGACACATTGATCCATGAGATGTGTCATGCTGCCTGCTGGGTCATCGATGGCAATGGAGAACTTGCCCATCACCAACTATGGGAGCAGTATTGTGAGAAGGTCGCACAGATCCACCCTGACCTTCCACCCATTACTGTATTCCATAGTTGGGAGTACCACTACCCGGTGGTGTACCAATGCTCAGGGTGCCAGTACAGGTAAGATACGACTCAAATAAACTATGGACAGACGGGCGTCTGATACTGGCCGTGGGTGTATGTGCTACTACCACTGCTTGCTTCATGACTTCTGCAATCAATATGAAGGGGCTCTGTCATTGATGTTGGATGTGTGTGTACCTTTAGGATCAGTCTTTAATATCTTTAATAAGCTTTATCTCCCACTCCAGAGTCGGACGTTGGACGGATTCTCTCGACACCGAGAAGTTTGGGTGCGGCTACTGTGAGAACAAGTTGGTTCTAGTAACCACAACCTGAGAAGATCTATCAGCGACTATCCAGCTCCATCAATAGTCCGATCATAGGCTCGGCCAAGATAGCAGCACACAGATGAAGTCATCCAGAAGACTAGTGGAAAGTCACATCTCAGTCTTCCACCATTTTTCGGGCGTCACGGTGACTCAGTGGTTAGCACTGGTGTCTGCAGCACTCAGGTGGTGGAAACAAATACGACCACGGACATCTGCATGGAGTTTGTATGTCCCCCCCTTGTCTGCGTGGGTTTCCTCCGGGTTCTCCGGTTTCCTCCCACACTCCAAAAATATACTGATAGGTTAATTGGCTTATTCCAAATTGTCCCTAACATGAATTATGGTTCTCCCTGTACAGCGCTACAGACTATGTCATCGCTATATTATCGAGAGGAATCAAATTCATCATTAAATACAAATGCTTTAAACAAACTTATTATTGTAATGTTGACTTGTGTCAGTCATTTCATACACAGATTACTTCCAAAAAAGTTATGTCCTATAGTGGGACGTCTGGAGGTGAGATTCCGCCATACCTATGGCCAGGGACAGGCATGCGGGTGCTAACACCTACATGGACTGGCAGGACACTGGCTTACACTGGTAATATACAGCGTATACACCCACAACGACTCACACACATCAAACCAAGCAAAGTCATCAAGTTTCAGAGCTCCCATAGAAATGAATGGTGATAGCCGCACATGCGCAGCCACTTTCCATTTCTGACAGTGTGTAACGGGGTCGTTCTTGAGTTACATGTGGGTCCCTGATCTCAGCAATGGGACCTGCATCTATCAAACATTTATGACGTATGCTTTCGATAGAGGATGAAATAATGTCTTCAATGCGCTTCGTCACGTGTCCACGGGCATGCTCGCGATTTCTAATGCTGACCCTATGCTGCTCTCTGATTCAGTTATGTTACCAGCAACATAGTGCATTAAGCATTAATGCTTTAAAGGGCACAGCTCAACTTTCCATCCTAATGTGGCACCTCAAATGTCACAAATTTTTCCAGGGCATTCATAAGGGGTATCTCTGCATTATCGTCACGAACGGGGAAACAGCTGATCAGCGGATGTGCACGGTGCTGGACCCTCACTGATCTGATATTGATGACCTATTCTAAAGATATTCCACCAATTATCAAACACCTGAATAACTTCTTTAATTAGTTTAGGGGAGTGATTGAACCATTTTTAAGCCAAACACAATCCTTAATATTTATTCTTCACCGGAAGGTACAATGTGTTAAAAAACAGCTGATTATGGGGCCCATGGGCATTACAAGTATTGGAGACCCGCTCCTTTCTAATGGGAACATTTTTTTATGAGGCCCTCCTCCACGTCTCTTCCAAGGGGCATTGGAGTGACTCCCAATTTTTGGCAGCCCTTGCATTCACTGCATAGCAAACACAATGGGAGACCCACTTTCTAATAATGGGAACATTGTTTTCAGGAGGCCCTCTGACCTCCACGTCTTTTCCAAGGGGCATTGGAGTGCCTCCAAATTTTTGGCAACCCTTGCATTCACTGCATAGGCAAACACAATGGGAGAGCTACTTCCTAATAATGGGAAATTTGTTTTCAGGAGTCCCTCCTCTAGGTCTCTTCAAAGGGGTATTGGGGTGCGTCCAAATTTTCAAAGTGGTATTGGGGTGCGTCCAAATTTTGGGCAGCCCTGCCACTCACAGCATACGCAATAACAGTATAGGAGACCTACTCTTTAGTAATGGGAACAATAAAACATAGCCGGCTGATGGCTCTCTAAGAATAGTGAGGGCTGATTGCTGGCCCTTTAAGAATAGTAAAGGCCGCCTGATGAACATTGTTGACAGAAGTGACCTGGGAGTCAGAAATGCTTCCAGGGGTCTTTCCCATACTGTCCCCATGTCATTTGAACACTGTTCCCATCGATTTGGGCAATTTGCAATCTTCAGACCGCCGGGGGGAGGCGCCTGAAAAATGCCCGAGTTTGCCATAGACTTACATTGGGCTCGTTGCTCGGGTCGAGCACCCGAGTATTCCAATGTGCTCGGCCCGAGCATCGAGCACCCGAGCATTTTAGTGCTGGCCCATCACTACTCATAAGAGCACATTTATCTTTACAAACAACAGAACAGTGAAAGCTGTCACATCTGTGTTCTGATACCTTAGCTCCCCAATAAGACATGGGAGTAAATCAATACTTTACAAGCTGCTCTGTGGCTGGGGGCACTGGTAAAATAGTGTCTTATTGTCATGCAAGGTGAGGGAAGGAACAGTGTACAAGGACAGGAATAGGGGTAAGTGGAAGGGAGCCCAACATCTAGAGAAAGGGGGAGTGGAGACCCCTAGGCAGATCTAATATCACCCTGACTACTCTATCATACTTATATAGGTTCATCTCCAATAGCAGAGCAGGAAACTTAATCCCTGAATGTCCCTAGAGCTAGGCCCTAGGTAGGGAGGGACACTATATGAGGGGCAGCTCATGATAAGTGTTACTTCTCTTTTCTTTACATGATACCAGATTGATGGTGCTATTGTGGGCTGATGTTCTTCATAGACTTGTGTGAACAGCCCCTATTATATTCTTGCTCGGATGATTCAGAAGTTTGCTGTATATATGATACCTCTCTGTGGAGAATCAGCTTTAGGGATTCTCTTAACAATGTAAGAAAAAAAAAGATTAACCACTGCATGTGATAGGGGTTATATACTGGGCTCGGGTAATGATTGATAGAACTTATTCAGGAATTTATAAGCCCTACTAGCCCAGTTATTTGTAGTTATGTATTGTCTCTAAATTTCCCTAGAGCTGTCATTTTGCTTTATTGAACAGTTGTCGTCTTTTAATGTTTATTGAAATGGTCAGTCTCTGAATCTATACGTTCACTTCTTCCTATCTTTTTTCACGACTGTAGTTTTGTATTTATTAGGATAAATGTATTTATTAGTATAGAAGAATTTTTAGGGACATAAGGGACACCGTCGTTAAGCAGGGGCGCCACTTAACACAAATTATGGTGCCAACCTCCTCTGCCAGGAAGGTAGAGACATTAGGGATAAAGTAGGGACAGGTTTAGCCTGCACTCTCTCCTGATCAGTGTGTAACCTAATATGGATATTCCCTAATACTTTATTTTGTATTTTTGTTGTTTTGTCTATTGTGGATTGTGATAGTCCTTTTCAGATAATTTATTAAAAGTTACATTTTAGGGGTCTAATCTTCTATAGGTTTTTCATGCTAAATTAGGCCCTGTTTACATATTTTTTTTGCTAAGGTGTTTAACTGAACACTAGTCAGGCCCCACTGTAACTAAAGAAAACAAGGTAAACAAACAAAGGGGATACATTTAGCTTGAGAAGACACCAGAGAGGTAGCGCCAACTGTCCTCCAAGGGAAGTCCAAGAATGAACTAGCTGGCTACTAGTACTCCAGGCATAGACAGCAGAACATAGAACTACCACCAGCGACTCTCTGGAGACACAGAGTTTTTAACTACCAAGCAAGGGTGTGTCAACCAGCAGCAGAAGGTGGAGGTCACCGCTGGGTACTAAAGGAAGAAGGATATCACTACACTACAGAGATGAGAGGATCAAGAAGGTGTCTGTAATGCCAAGCGCAGTGACCTTCTACAGCCGGATCCAGAGTGACTGTCTCTCACACTTGATACACCAGTGATATCTGATAAACAAAAAAAAATAAAATTTTGTAGGTACGTTCTCCTGAAATGGTTGCAACAGTCACAACTCCTATAAAAGCATGTAAAGGCTGCTGCAGGATGTCACGCACGGTGTGGGAAAGACTAAGTGCAACACGAAGGGAAGAAGGGGAGGAAGCCAAAACACTAGGGTAAGTGGGATTGGAGACCCCTAGGCAGATCTAATATCACCCTGCCTACCCTACCATCCCTATATAGGTTCCACACTTATCTCCGAACAGGACCCTAAACCCTGGATGACCCTAGAGCTAGACCCTAGATAAGGAGGGGGAAGGGTGAGCACTGGTCAGGACCTACTACAAACTATAGACAACAAAGTAGACAAACAAAGGGGATTAACTTAGCTTAAGAAGACACCAGAGGAGTAATGCCAACTGTCCTCCAAGGGCACCAGAGAAGATGCTAGCCGATTGCTAATGCTCCAAGCCTGTACATAGAAGTATTACCGGCAATTCCCTGGAGAAAACGGAGTGTTTTTAACTCCCACTCAAGGGTGTGTCAATCAGCAGCAGGAGGGAGATTGCCACTGGGTCATAAAGGCAGAAGGATTAAGAAGGCATCTGTAATGCCAAGCGCAGTGACCTTCTACAGCCAGGTCTATTACACCTGTCACACCCTTGACACAGGACCACCAATAAATTCACATGAAGAAAATGAGAGGAATACGGTGGTTCAGAGTCCGCACTGCCCAGAGTTCAAAAGGTGTAGTCGCACACAAGGATTAAGCATGAATGTGGTTTATTGTGTCAATGCGTTTCAAGGTCTCCAAACCTCTTCATCAGGACCAAACCACAATGATTTTTATATATATACAGTACAGACCAAAAGTTTGCACACACCTTCTCATTTAAAGATTTTTCTGTATTTTCATGACTATGAAAATTGTATATTCACACTGAAGGCATCAAAACTATGAATTAACACATGTGGAATTATATACTTAACAAAAAAGTGTGAAACAACTGAAAATATGTCTTATATTCTAGGTTCTTCAAAGTAGCCACCTTTTGCTTTGATGACTGCTTTGCACACTCTTGGCATTCTCTTGATGAGCTTCAAGAGGTAGTCACCGGAAATGGTCTTCCAACAATCTTGAAGGAGTTCCCAGAGATGCTTAGCACTTGTTGGCCCTTTTTGCCAGCTCACCCCAAACCATCTCGATTGGGTTCAGGTCTGGTGACTGTGGATGCCAGGTCATTTGGCGTAGCACCCCATCACTCTCCTTCTTGGTCAAATAGCCCTTACACAGCCTGGAGGTGTGTTTGGGGTCATTGTCCTGTTGAAAAATAAATGATGGTCCAACTAAACGCAAACCGGATGGAATAGCATGCCGCTGCAAGATGCTGTGGTAGCCATGCTGGTACAGTATGCCTTAAATTTTAAATAAATCCCCAACAGAGTCACCAGCAAAGCACCCCCACACCATGACACCACCTCCTCCATGCTTCACGGTGGGAACCAGGCATGTAGAGTCCATCCATTCACCTTTTCTGCGTCGCACAAAGACACGGTGGTTGGAACCAAAGATCTCAAATTTGGACTCATCATACCAAAGCACAGATTTCCACTGGTCTAATGTTGATTCCTTGTGTTCTTTAGCCCAAACAAGTCTCTTTTGCTTGTTGCCTGTCCTTAGCAGTGGTTTCCTAGCAGCTATTTTACCATGAAGGCCTGCTGCACAAAGTCTCCTCTTAACAGTTGTTGTAGAGATGTGTCGGCTGCTAGAACTGTGTGGCATTGACCTGGTCTTTAATCTGAGCTGCTGTAAACCTGCGATTTCTGAGGCTGGTGACTCGGATAAACTTATCCTCAGAAGCAGAGGTGACTCTTGGTCTTCCTTTCCTGGGGCGGTCCTCATATGAGCCAGTTTCTCTGTAGCGCTTGATGGTTTTTGCAACTGCACTTGAGGACACTTTCAAAGATTTCCCAATTTTTCGGACTGACTGACCTTTATTTCTAAAAGTAACAATGGCCACTCGTTTTTCTTTACTAAGCTGCTTTTTTCTTGCCATAATACAAATTCTAACAGTCTATTCAGGAGGACTATCAGCTGTGTATGCACCTGACTTCTGCACAACACAACTGATGGTCCCAACCCCATTTATAAGCCAAGAAATCCCACTTATTAAACCTGACAGGGCACACCAGTGAAGTGAAAACCATTTCCGGTGACTACCTCTTGAAGCTCATCAAGAGAATGCCAAGAGTGTGCAAAGCAGTCATCAAAGCAAAAGGTGGCTACTTTGAAGAACCTAGAATATAAGACATATTTTCAGTTGTTTCACACTTTTTTGTTAAGTATATAATTCCACATGTGTTAATTCATAGTTTTGATGCCTTCAGTGTGAATGTACAATTTTCATAGTCATGAAAATACAGAAAAATCTTTAAATGAGGAGGTGTGTCGAAACTTTTGGTCTGTACTGTATATATATATATATATATATATATATATATATATATATATATATATATATACATACATATATACACTGCTCAAAAAAATAAAGGGAACACTCAAATAACACATCCTAGATCTGAATGAATGAAATATTCTCATTGAATACTTTGTTCTGTACAAAGTTGAATGTGCTGACAACAAAATCACACAAAAATCATCAATGGAAATCAAATTTATTAGCCAATGGAGGCCTCAATTTGGAGTAACCCCCAAAATTAAAGTGGAAAAACACACTACAGGCTGATCCAACTTAGATGTAATGTCCTCAAAACAAGTCAAAATGAGGCTCAGTATTGTGTGTAGCCTATACGTGCATGTATGACCTCCCTACAACGCCTGGGCATGCTCCTGATGAGGTTGCGGATGGTCTCCTGTGGGATCTCCTCCCAAACCTGGACTAAAGCATCCGCCAACTCCTGGACAGTCTGTGGTGCAACGTGACGTTGGTGGATGGAGCGAGACATGATGTCCCAGATGTGCTCAATCGGATTCAGGTCTGGGGAGCGGGTGGGCCAGTCCATAGCTTCAATGCCCTCATGTTGCAGAACTGCTGACACACTCCAGCTACATGAGGTCTGGCATTGTCCTGCATTAGGAGGAACCCAGGGCCAACCGCACCAGCATATGGTCTCACAAGGGGTCTGAGGATCTCATCTCGGTACCTAATGGCAGTTAGGCTACCTCTGGCGAGCACATGGAGGACTGTGCGGCCCTCCAAAGAAATGCCACCCCACGCCATTACTGACCCACTGCCAAACCGGTCATGCTGAAGGATGCTGCAGGCAGCAGATTGCTCTCCACGGCGTCTCCAAACTCTGTCACGTCTGTCACATGTGCTCAATGTGAACCTGCTTTCATCTGGGAAGAGCACAGGGCGCCAGTGGTGACTTTGCCAATCCTGGTTGTAACATCCCTGGCGGCGTGCTGGCATGGCTTACCACCTCCCACCATTCAAGACCGCCATCTTACCTATCAATACAGGCTGCACACTTTGCTCCAGTACCTGCTGTGTCTCTTGTCTGATTGCTTAGGGCGGCGGCGCGGCTGCTGCATGATTCTTATATTTGCTGTGTGTGCACTCCTATTGCCTCCCCAGCCTATTGCTGTGAGTCACTGGATACTTAAACCCCCTCCATCCAGTAGGGGGTGCCTGAGCAACACTTTCATTCTGTGTGCTCTGTGCAACTCAGTTGCCAGGTCCTGTCCTGTATCTTGTCTGTTTCCGCCCCTCGGGGCGGTATACCCAGGCCTGTTACCTGTATCTGTGACTTTTAGTCTGTCTCTGCCACCCTGGGGGCTGAGTTCCCAGGCTCGCTCCTGTATCTTATTCCTGGTTCAGTTCCTGTCTGAACTGTGTCCTAGCCCGTTACCTGTTTCTCTCTATGTCCGAACCTTCCCTTTTCCTGCAGTGTCTGAACCTGCACCTAACTCCAACTCGTTGTCTCTGAACTTCTGTTTGTGAGTTTTGTGTACACTCGCTACTTCATTGTAAGTACCTTGTGTGTATCTGGTTCTGCTTGTTCACCGCACCTGCGGTTTTGCTCTGCCCTGCTTGTTCACCGCACCTGTGGTTTCGCTCTGCTCAGCTTGTTCACCGCACCTGCGGGTTTTGCTCTGCTCTGCTTGTTTACCGCACCTGCGGGTTTTGCTCTGCTCTGCTTGTCTCCCGAACCTGCGGGTTTTGCTCTGCTCTGCTTGTCTACCGCATCTGCGGGTTTTGCTCTGCTCTGCTTGTCTACCGCATCCGCGGGTTTTGCTCTGCTCTGCTTGTCTACCGCATCTGCGGGTTTTGCTCTGTTCTGCTTGTCTACTGCACCTGCGGGTTTTGCTCTGCTTGTCTACCACATCTGCGGGTTTTGCTCTGCTCTGCTTGTCTACCGCACCTGCTGGTTTTGCTCTGCTCTGCTTGTTTACCGCACCTGCGGGTTTTGCTCTGCTCTGCTTGTCTACCGCACCTGCTGGTCTTGCTCTGCTTGTCTACCGCATCTGTGGGTTTTGCTCTGCTCTGCTTGTCTACCGCATCTGCGGATTTTGCTCTGCTCTGCTTGTCTACCGCACCTGCGGCTCTGTTCCTGTGTCCCAGTCTGTACAGGTCCATATCCTGCCTGTGTTCCTACCTGCCAGTACCCACCTGTCTGCATGCCAGCCGTGCCTGCCAGTGGCCATCTGTCTGCATGCCAGCCGTGCCTGCCAGTGCCCACCTCTCTGCATACCAGCCGTGCCTGCCAATACCCACCTGTCTGTATGCCAGCCTAACCTGCCTGTTCCTGCATTCCCCGGTGTGGGTCAACAGCTGTGACCAGGGTCTGACCTGGAGTAGCACCTGGTACCTCTGCTCGGTTCCTCCCTGGTTCACGGAGTCGACTGAGCCGCCGCGTGACCTTGGTTGGACCGAGTTGATACTTAGTTATACCCCTCCAAGCACTCCTCGGTTCATGGTCCAGTGGGATCACTAATCATGCTCACGCCAGTCAGTCTGGACGTGTGCGTAACACTGGTGTTCTGTGGCAAATGCCAAGCGTCCAGCACGGTGTTGGGCTGTGAGCACAACCCCCATCTGTGGACGTCGGGCCCTCATACCACCCTCATGGAGTCGGTTTCTAACCGTTTGTGCAGACACATGCACATTTGTGGCTTGCTGGAGGTCATTTTGCAGGGCTCTGGCAGTGCTCCTCCTGTTCCTCCTTGCACAATGGCGGAGGTAGCAGTCCTGCTGCTGGGTTGTTGCCCTCCTACGGCCCCCTCCACCTTTCCTGGTGTACTGGCCTGTCTCCTGGTAGCCTCCAGCCTCTGGACACTACGCTGACAGACACAGCAAACCTTCTTGCCACAGCTCGCATTGATGTGCCATCCTGGATGAGCTGCACTACCTGAGCAACTTCTGTGGGTTGTAGAGTCCGTCTCATGCTACCACGAGTGTGAAAGCACAACCAACATTCAAAAGTGACCAAAACATCAGCCAGAAAGCATTGGTACTGAGATGTGTTCTGTGGTCCCCACCTGCAGAACCACTCCTTTATTGAGGGTGTCTTGATAATTGCCAATAATTTCCATCTATTGTCTATTCCATTTGCACACCAGCATGTGAAATTGATTGTCAATCAGTGTTGCTTCCTAAGTGAACAGTTTGATTTCACAGAAGTTTGATTTACTTGGAGTTATATTCTGTTGTTTAAGTGTTCCCTTTATTTTTTTGAGCAGTGTAAATATATATATATATATATAAATATATATGTGTGTATATACTGTATGTAATTGGTAAACTTATCGGCACCTTCAACCAGTATGTACAGCAAGTGTGAACAGGTGCAAGCTGCTATGACTGCATAATATGCGAACAAAATTAGATACAGTGGGTATGGAAAGTATTCAGACCCCTTTAAATTTTTCACTCTTTGTTTCATTGCAGCCATTTGGTAAATTCTAAAAAGTTCATCATTTTTTTCTCATTAATGTACACTCTACACCCCATCTTGACTGAAAAAAACAGAAATGTAGAAATTTTTGCAAATTTATCAAAAAAGAAATACTGAAATATCACGTGGTAACAAGTATTCCGACCCTTTGCTCAGACAGTCATATTTAAGCCACATGCTGTCCATTTCCTTGTGATCCTCCTTGAGATGGTTCTACTCCTTCATTGGAGTCCAGCTGTGTTTAATTAAACTGATAGGACTTTATTTGGAAAGGCACACACCTGTCTATATAAGACCTCATAGCTCACAGTGCATGTCAGACCAAATAAGAATCATGAACTCAAAGGAACTGCCCAAGGAGCTCAGAGACAGAGTTGTGGCAAGGCACAGATCTAGCCAACGTTACAAAAGAATTTCTGCAGTATTCAAGGTTCCTAAGAGCACAGTGGCCTCCATAATCCTTAAATAGAAGAAGTTTGGGACCACCAGAAGTCTTCCTAGACCTGGCCGTCCAGCCAAACTGAGCAATTGTGGGAGAAAAGCCTTGGTGAGAAAGGTAAAGAAGAACCTCAAGATCACAATGGCTGAGCTCCAGAGATGCAGTAGGGAGATGAGAGAAAGTTCCACAAAGTCAACTATCACTGCAGCCCTCCACCAGTCAGGCCTTTATGGCAGAGTGGCCCAACGGAAGCCTCTCCTCAGTGCAAGACATATGAAAGCCTGCATCGAGTTTGCTCAAAAACACATGAAGGACTCCCAGACTATGAGAAATAAGATTCTCTGGTCTGAGACGAAGATAAAACTTTTTGTTGATAATTCTAAGCGGTATGTGTGGAGAAAACCAGGCACTGCTCATCACCTGCCCAATACAATCCCAACAGTGAAACCAGGGAAAATTTGGGCCGAATGACCTCTTTAACTGGATTAGTAATATCAGCCTACAGTGGGCGAATTTCCTTCTGCTGATTATGAATAATAGGCAGTAGCCCACGATGATTTTTTATTTAATTCTGTAGTTTACACATAATGTACACTGCGGGTGCTGACTAAAACTCCCATCATTGTCCCCTGATCTTAGGGAGACAAGGCTTTAGATGATAGGTAACTATATCTGTATTTTTTATTTTTAATTCAATATGTATTTATTTATTTTACTTTAAGAACAGGCCCTGGCTGATGACTACTTCCATCAGCGGCGCCTGCTCTCGCCGTTATTAGTGAACGCAGGCATAGGCTGATCTGATGGGAGTAGTACACTCATCAGCCAACGCCTGTGACCCGCGGTAAGCTTTTTACATCTGACAGCATGATCCTGCAGTGCTCTAACTGGTGGTAACGATGTTACCGCCGATCAGAGCCGCCAGTGTTTCTCATACTGTCACACAGATGACATCATGAGAAACACAGACTTCCTGAGGATTGCTAGAGAGGCAAATCAGAACACTCGATTGACTGCAAAAGACCTTCAGAAAGATTTATCAGACCCTGGACTTGTGGTACATTGTTCTACTTTTCGGAGACACGTGCACAAATATGGCCTTCATGGAAGAGTCATGAGAAGAAAACCTCTCCTGCATCTGACGCGCCCCCTGGGCCTGTGCTGTGCAGGGGATACCCGGAACCGATCGCTGGGGGTTGTAGTCCTCCGTGGCTGTGACCCGGTCCGTGCCCAGGGCGGTCAAACCAGTGGCAGTCTGAGTGTGATAACAAATGTCCGACTACGCCACCCGTGGATTGCGGTCAGTGGGGACCGCCGCTGCGCTGCAGACCGCTGAGGCTGATGTTGTATGCGCAGCCGAGTATGGGATAACTCCCCACGGGAGAAGTATTGCCTCAGGGCAGCTAGTGTGGATGATGGGAGTGATGGTGTGAGCGTCCCAGTACTAATGGTGCTGGTGCGGCGATGAAACACAGAGACGTGTGGTGCAGTTAAGGGTCTTTACTGATGGTATAACGCAGACCCTCCCGGGAGTACTGGCTAGCAGTAGAGGCCTGGTCAGTCTGAGAGCTAGCAGGATCTCCCCCTGGCCAGGTGGAGTTGTAGGCCTCCCCGTCTCTCTGCACTCTTTCCTGGCTACCTTGCTGTGTGCGGGTAGAAGTAGCCCACGTCCCTGAGTATACCGTGTGGTGCTCACCCGTATGGCCGGTGACTTGGGGCCTTCCGTTAGCCTCCGCTTCACGATGGCAGTGCTGGTCCCTTGCTTGTGACCGTGCCTCCGGGCTTCTATGGCCAGAGGACATGGAATCCCCTGCCGGTTGGATTCTGCTGCTGGACCTGGATGTCCCCACAGCCTCGGACTCCGTGTCCGGGTTTAGTGTCTTCAGCCAAGGCGAGCTTTCTAGCTTCCAGCCTCTGGCACTCGCTCCTGCTCCTACAGAGCTTCTAGTTCTTGCTTTCCCTCTCCAGGCTCTGACTCTCAGACTCTGTCTGTCCTAATCCCGCCCCAGACCCAGTTTATAAGGGCAGATTCCTCCCCTCCCAGGTCTTGGCGGGCAGTGTTGCATGCTTAGGGCTCCTGACCAGAGAAACCTTCCACTTGCTCTCAGACATAATATTTCTATTACTGTGGCAACCAGACCCCTGGGGTGCCATACATCCTTATCATAAAAATCAGCATCAAAAGTATACAAAAGAACATCTAAACAAGTCGGATGCATTTTGGAAACAAGTACTGTGGACCGATGAGATTAAAATAGAACTCTTTGGCCTCAATGATCATAGGTATGTGTTGAGAAAAAGGGCACAGAATTTCAGGAAAATAATATCTCGCCAATCATTAAGCATGGGGGTGGATCAATCATTGCTTTGGGGTTGTGTTGCAGCCAATGGCACGGGGAACATTTAACGGGTAGAGGGAAGAATAGATTCAATGAAATTTCAGTATAATCTCTTTTTATTGAAATAGAAATAGACATTAACATATATAACATACATTAATAAATGCCGGTGTTTAGTCATCATGGCGATCAAAATAACATATTCTCTATCACTTCTCTGATAAGACTCGTACACCTCTTATCTAATAATGTAAATGACTCGCCCCCTGGGCCGTGGGGCTCTCGGAGTCGGGCAACAGGGCAATAATGGGGGTAGTAGTGGCAACCCGGTCCGTGGCTCAGGGTGGTCAGACCAAATGTTGTGGCAGTCTATTTATATGGTTTTGCAATGTCCGACTACGCCACCCGTGGATTGCGGCTATTATGAACCGCCGCTGCAAGGCAGTCCCCTGAGGCTGATGGTGTGTGCAGCTGAGATAGTATAACTCCCCACGGGAAGAGTGTAGCCTCAGGGCAGTGTAGTAGATGGTGGGGGTGATGGTGCAGGGAGTCCCAGTACCGTTAGTGCTGGCAAAGTAAGAAGCACAAAGACAACATGTTGCAGTCCAGGGTCTTTTACTCACAGTTCGTATACTCCAAGCCACTTCTGTACAGGTAGTGACTGCCCAAGCCGTGCCACGTCCACCAGGTGAGGGGCTCGGTCAACTCCCAGGCAATTCAGGAGCATGGCACAGGACCCCCTTCTGTCCTTTCTCTGGCTCGTGCCCCATCAGTGACCAAACTTCTGTCCAGCTTCAGCGGATTTATGCGGGAAAACGTGGGCCCCGTTTCCCGCTATCCTATATGGTGCCTTCCTAGCAGGTTTAGTGAGGGGTCGCACCAATATATGATCACGACCTCCGGTTCTTGGCTGAGGATTATTTGCCTCCACCAACTTGGTATCCGGTACCCTTTCCTTGCCTGACCCGTCACCCGTAATTTCCTGGGTCCTTAGGGTCCCTTCTTCCTTTGTGTTCCTGGGCCTTTCTCTTCGGTTCCTTTCTCTTTCTGTTCTTTTCCTTTCTTTCTCTCCCTCTCGCCCTGCCCGTGTCCTAGGCCTGGATCTGGAGCAGAACTCCAGCGGAGCCTCTGCTCCCCTCCTCCTCCACTCTCACTTCCTCCTCACAGACTCAACTTCTCTCTACTCTTTTAGAACTAAGATGGTGCCCACTTATATACCTCCTCCTCTGTGTCTGAGCCCAGGTGACCTGCAACCAATGAGCTCCATCCTATGCCCAGAAACCAGCCCCTATCTGCTCCCACATCACTAGGGTCCCCCCCCCCCTCCACTCCAGCCAGGGACATAGTCAGTCGTGCCTGCATACTAATGGGAGCACCGTAGAGCTGTCCCCCGGAAATGAGGAGTGTATATGTGTGCAGCTAACTGAGCCCTGGTCCATACTACATCCTTAGCCGGGAGTGGAATACCACACCTCTGGCAGAGGTGCAATATCCCTGTAGCGGCCGAACCCTCGGGGCGCTACATAAACATTACTTTTAATCATATCCAACAGTGCAGACAACTACATAAATCAACAATACAACAGTACAAAAACAAAAAGAGAAAAAAGAAAAAAAAGAAGGGGTGGTGAGGGGGGAAGAGGAAAAAGAGAAAGAAAGATAAGAAAGGAGGGTAGGATTAGTAAATTGAAGAGGAGAAGGAGAACATAAACTAAGGCTCATTTTTAGACTCTCTAATTAGTTCCCAGCACCAACCCAGATCCAATTCACCAATTTATCAGTCTCTCACTCAAACAGCCTGTGAAACTCCGATGAGTCCTGAAACAGAATCCAGACACTCCAGATCTACCTGAATTTATCAGCACATCCATTAAAGTCAGCAGAAAGTTCCTCCATTCTGCAGATATTAAACATTTCATTTTTTTGAGATCCTATTGATGAGGGCAGGATAGAAAGCCGAGCTTTCTCAGAACGATTTTCGACCCTACTTCCGGTAATTAGATTATAATTGGAAAATGTTTTTTCCCACAAAGGTTTGATCTTACTACACTCCCACCATATGTGAAGCATAGATCCTTTTTCCACTTTACATCGCCAACATAAGTCTGAGGCTGCCGGAAATATGGTGTGAAGTTTTACTGGATACTGGTACCATCTTGCCATAATTTTGAAATTTTTCTCCTGTGCATAACATGTGACCGACATTTTGTGTGTAAACAAGAATCCTTTTCCCCAATCTGTTGAACATATGACTACCCCCAATTCTTGTTCTCACATGTGTTGAAATTGTAACTTTCCTGAGATACTTTCCCCAATCAAATAATTATAAAGCAGTGATATTATATGATTGGGGGGAGATTCCTGTAAGAATAACCTCTTAAAAGAAGATGGTATACACTGGAATGGGGGTGCCAACCTCTGAGAAAACAAGAATGATTGCAACTGTAAGTATTCCATCCACAGCAATTTTCTAGACAGAGACCTATCCTGTAATGTATTGAATGACGGTATTTTACCATTTTCTAATATATGTAGGAGGCGAGTGTCCTCCATAGCTCTCCATCCCAAGAAAGATTCTCTCAGATATCCAGGAGGAAAGGAAAGATTAGAGAAAAGTGGCGTAAGAGGGCTGAATGTTCTAGAGGGATGGTATTTTTTCATAGTTGCATGCCAATTATTAATTGTTCCCCTAGTCAACTCTGTCAAGCCTCCTATCGAGAAAACATCAGAGGCAAAAAGCCAAGGAAGGTGCTTCAAAGGAACACCCACCCCTTCCTGCTCAATAGTGACCCATTGTTTTGTCAGAGAGTTGACATGCCAGTCTATAAAGTGACCTAAAACAGAAGCTTGAAAGTATATTTTAACCCCTTAACAACATCTGACGTACTAATACGCATCTGTGCCCTGGGACTTAAGAGCCAGACCCGTATTAGTACGTCATTGCGATCGCGCGCGCACACAGGCTGTGCGGGCGCGATCGCCGCCGGGTGTCAGCTGATTGTCACAGCTGACACCCGGTACTATGTGCAGGGAGTGGTCCTGCACCGTTCCCAGCACATTAACCCCCGCGATGCTGCGATCGAAGTCGATCGCGGAATTGCGGGGGCAAGGGGAGGTGATCGGCGATACTCACCTCCTCTTCCGGCTTCCAGTGCAGTCTGCAAAGGCTTCCCGGGTGTTGCCATGACGACCCGATGTCGTCATGACAACATCCGGGTCACCAGAGAGCAGGAAGATTGCTTGGACATGCGCAGTGCATCTCCAAGCAATCTTCACACTGTGCACTTCTGACAGCCTTCATGGCATAGGGATGGTACTCCATTCCTGTGCCATGCAGGCGATCAGAAAAAAAAAAGTGAAAGTCCCAGAGTGGGACAAAGTAATAAAGTGTATAAACTGTGTGAAAGTGGAAAAAAAAAAAAAAAAAAGTGCAAAAATATTATAAAAAAATAAAAAAAATTATACACCAAAAATAAAAATATAATGTACCCATCAATAAATATTATTATAAAAAAAATAAAAAAAAAACAATAAAAGTACACATATTTGGTATCGCCGCGTCTGGAACAACCTGACCTATAAAACTGTCCCACTAGTTAACCCCTTCAGTGAACACGGTAAAAAAAAAAAAAAAAAAACGAAGCAAAAAACAATGCTTTATCACCATACTGCCAAACAAAAAGTGGAATAACACGCGATCAAAAAGACGCATATAAATAAAAATGATACCACTGAAAACGTCATCTCGTCCCGCAAAAAACAAGCCACCATACAGCTCCATCAGCCGAAAAATAAAAAAGTTATAGCTCTCAGAATAAAGCGATAGTAAAAAAATATTTTTTTCTATAAAATAGCTTTTATTGTGTATAAGCGCCAAAACATAGAAAAATGATACAAATGTGGTACCGCTGTAAACGTACTGACCCGAAGAATAAAGCTACCTCATCAATTTTACCACACGCGGAACAGAATAAAAAAAAAAAAACAATTCCTGAATTGTTGGTTTTTGTTTATTCTGCCTTCCAAAAATCGGAATAGAAAGCGATCAAAAAATGTCACGTGCCTGAAAATGGCACCAATAACAACGTCAAGTCATCCCGCAAAAAACGAGCTGTCACATGACTGTCTGCCAAAATCTGGAAAAATTATAGCTCTCAAAATATGGCGATGCAAAAACTAGATTTTACAAAAAATGCGTCTTTTAGTGTGTGACAGCTGTCAGTCATAAAAACCCCATATGATTCTGGCATTGCTGTAATCACACCGACCCGAAGAATAAAGTCGTCTAATCACTTATACCGCACAAGGAACGGCGTCAAAAATAAACTCTTAGGTTAGGATTGGGCTAGGGTTAGGGCTGGGTTTGGGGCTAGGGTTGTGCTGGGGCTAAGGTTGTGCTGGGGCTAGGGTTGTGCTAAGGTTAGGTCTGGGGTTGGGATTTTTTTCTAAAGTAAGAAAAAAAGATGACGATATGGCGACTAGTGTTGAGAGCAAGTGCTCGCTACTTGAGTTTGCATCGGGTGCTCTGGTATGCATTGAGTATCGTGGGTATTTGAGTGACATGCTCGAGTCTCTGCCCCATATGCTTCGCAGCCAAAAAACTTTACGGGGATTGCCTGCCATGCACGAGCGATCCCCGCATGTTTTTTTTTGGGTGTCTAAAAACCGTGAAACATGCGGAGCAGGGACTCGAGCATGTCACTCGAGCACACGCTGTACATGGTGCATACCTGAGTACCCGATGCAAACTCAAGTAGCGAGCACTTGCGCTCAAGAATAATGACAACTTATTCAATATGATGACCTAATGTAAACAAATTCTGTGCCGTACCTCTGGGTTCAAAATGTTCACTATACATCTTAATAAAATCCTTGAGGGGTATAGTTTCCAAAATGGGGACACTTGTGGGGGAGCTCCACTGTTTAGGCACATCACGGGCTCTCCAAACGCGACATGGTGTCCGCTAACAAGTTGAATGGAAAATCGGCTCAAATTGTTAGCGGACGCCATGTTGCTTTTGGAGAGCCCCTGTGTGCCCAAACATTGGAGCTCCCCCACAAGTGACCCCATTTTGGAAACTAGACCCCCCAAGGCACCTATCTAGATGCATAGTGAGCACTTGGAATCCCCAGGTGCTTCACAAATTGATTCGTAAAAATGAAAAAGTGAAAAAAAAAACACTTTTTCATTTTTATGAATCAATTTGTGAAGCACCTGGGGTTCCAAGTGCTCACTATGAATCTAGATAGGTGCCTTGGATGGTCTAGTTTCCAAAATGGGGTCACTTGTGGGGGAGCTCCAATGTTTGGGCACGCAGGGACTCTCTAAATGCAACATGGTATCCGCTAACAAATTGAATGGAAAATCGGCTCAAATTGTTAGCGGACACCACATTGCGTTTGGAGAGCCCCTCTGTGCCCAAACTTTGGAGCTCCCCCACAAGTGACCCCATTTTGGAAACTAGACCCCCCAAGGCACCTATCTAGATGCATAGTGAGCACTTGGAATCCCCAGGTGCTTCACAAATTGATTCGTAAAAATGAAAAAGTGAAAAAAAAAACACTTTTTCATTTTTATGAATCAATTTGTGAAGCACCTGGGGTTCCAAGTGCTCACTATGAATCTAGATAGGTGCCTTGGGGGGTCTAGTTTCCAAAATGGGGTCACTTGTGGGGGAGCTCCAATGTTTGGGCATGCAGGGACTCTCTAAATGCAACATGGTATCCGCTAACAAATTGAATGGAAAATCGGCTCAAATTGTTAGCGGACACCACATTGCGTTTGGAGAGCCCCTCTGTGCCCAAACTTTGGAGCTCCCCCACAAGTGACCCCATTTTGGAAACTAGACCCCCCAAGGCACCTATCTAGATGCATAGTGAGCACTTGGAATCCCCAGGTGCTTCACAAATTGATTCGTAAAAATGAAAAAGTGAAAAAAAAAACACTTTTTCATTTTTATGAATCAATTTGTGAAGCACCTGGGGTTCCAAGTGCTCACTATGAATCTAGATAGGTGCCTTGGGGGGTCTAGTTTCCAAAATGGGGTCACTTGTGGGGGAGCACCAATGTTTGGGCACGCAGGGACTCTCTAAATGCAACATGGTATCCGCTAACAAATTGAATGGAAAATCGGCTCAAATTGTTAGCGGACTCCACATTGCGTTTGGAGAGCCCCTCTGTGCCCAAACTTTGGAGCTCCCCCACAAGTGACCCCATTTTGGAAACTAGACCCCCCAAGGCACCTTTCTAGATGCATAGTGAGCACTTGGAACCCCCAGGTGCTTCACAAATTGATTCGTAATAATGAAAAAGTGAAAAAAACAACACTTTTTCATTTTTATGAATCAATTTGTGAAGCACCTGGGGGTTGCAACTGCTCACTATGCATCTAGATAGGTGCCTTGGGGGGTCTAGTTTCCAAAATGGGGTCACTTGTGGGGGAGCTCCAATGTTTGGGCACACAGGGGCTCTCTAAACGCAACATGGTGTCCGCTAATTATTCAAGCAAATTTTACAATCAAAAAGTCAAATGGCGCTCCTTCCCTTCCGAGCCCTACAGTGCGCCCAAACAGTGTTTTTTCCCCAAATATTGGGTATCTGCGTGCCCAGGGGAAATTGCACAACAAATTTTGCGGTCCATTTTTTCTTGTTACCCCTGTGAAAATAAAAAAAATTGGGTCTAAAATAACATTTTTGTGAAAAAAGTTAAATGTTCATTTTTTTCTTCCACATTCAAAAAATTCCTGTGAAGCACCTGAAGGGTTAATAAAGTTCTTGAATGTGGTTTTGAGCACCTTGAGGGGTGCAGTTTTTAGAATGGTGTCACTTTTGGGTATTTTCTGTCATAAAGACCTCTCAAAGTGACTTCAAATGTGATGTGGTCCCTAAAAAAATGGTTTTGTAAATTTTGTTGGAAAAATGAGAAATCGCTGGTCAACTTTTAACCCTTATAGCTCCCTAACAAAAAAAAATTTTGGTTCCAAAATTGTGCTGATGTAAAGTAGACATGTGGGAAATGTTATTTATTAACTCTTTTGTGTGACATATCGCTCTGATTTCAGGGCTTAAAAATTCAAATTTTGAAAATTGCAAAATTTTCAAAATTTTCGCTAAATTTCCGTTTTTTTCACAAATAAACGCAAGTGATATAGAAGAAATTTTTCCACAATCATGAAGTACAATATGTCTCGAAAAAACAATCTCAGAATCAGGGGGATCCGTTGAAGCGTTCCAGAGTAATTACCTCATAAAGTGACAGTGGTCAGAATTGTAAAAATTGACCCGGTCATTAACGTGCAAACCACCCGCGGGGCTTAAGGGGTTAAAATTCGGAAATACAGCTCCACTGGCTATTTAGGGCGGTTTAATGTCTGCATATTTATCCTGGGTCTATATTTACCCCACACAAACCTGATTAATGCTGTACGTAGTTTGCTGAAGAAGCTGCATGGCGAGAAATGGGAACAGTTTGAAAAATGTATAAAAAGCGGGGCAATATATCGTTTTTTACTGCGTTCATTTTACCAAACCAGGATAGTCTCAGTTTACTGTAATTCAGTAGGTCTTTATATGTACGATCCAAAAGCGATTGGTAATTTAGTGCAAAAAGTTTGAAAAGTCAGGAGAAATGAGCACGCCTAAGTATTTTATCGCTTCTGACTTCCATTTAAAAGGGAAGTTATCCATTACATGTTCAACCTCTCTCTGTGACAGCGATACATTTAATGCCTCCGATTTTGAATAATTAACTTTAAAATTACTCAGGATCTATCAAACTCCTTCATTAAAGCAGGAAGAGATGTCTGAGGCTGAGACACATAGAGGAGAAGGTCATCTGCATATAATGCTGTCTTATATGTGATGCGACCCCTGGGCCGTGGGGTACTCGGCAGCCGGGCCTCTGGTTGCTGGGGGATATCACGGTAGCTGGCCCGGTCTATGACCCAGGGCGGTCAGTAAAAGGGGGGATACTTTATAGGGGATTTAAGAAAGCGTTCGTGACGCCACCTGTGGTTTGCGGCTAGAGGCAGCCGCCGCAGCGGAGCAGTCCTCTGGAGCTGGTGTTACGGCAGCAGGGATGGTGTGGCTCTCCACAGGTAGAGGTAGCTCCAGGGCAGCATGGGGTGTAATGGTGGTGGTGCAGGGGAGAGAGATGGCAGGACGGTCCCGGAGGAAAGACGGACACTCACACAGGGGTAAGCTTCAGTTCCTTTACTGGTGATGTTGCAGGCACGGTCCAGGGTACTCCAGGCGAAGGGCACACTTTTGGACTCTCCCGATTGAGCGGGTATAGGGCCTCCTGATCCGTTGGTTTATTCTCTAAGCTTCTGACCTGCCTGGAGCTAGGCCTAGCTTGGTTACTGTCTCTCTTTGCACCTGCTGACCTGGTGGTATGGCCTTCTCTTTGGAGATCACTCTGCCTGGACGCTGGGACCTCCGTGACTCCTAGCCCTGGTACTGTAATCAGTGTTTGGTGAACCTGGGACCTGTAGTCCACCAGGGGTTCCGGTTGTTCCAACTGGGTATAAAGGGTCCCTGTAGGCGCGGACCAGGTGTCCGGTATATATATCTGCCCCCTCACTACTTCTTCCTTCTCCTCTCGCCTTCGGCCACACTCAAGGCCCTCACACGTGCTGTAGACCTTGGTTCACCTAAGCACAGCAGCCAGCGTGCTGCTCTCTTCACTGCTTTCTGAGCGTCAGCACGCTCTCTGCTCAACTCTGAGCTGTGTTCCTCTCTGTGTCTGAACACTAAACTGAGCTGCCTAGCTCCACCCTCCCTATATATATCCCTAACGGGCTCCCTCTGCTGGTCTGAGGTGGTAAGGTGGAGGTGCGTGAATGTGTGAGGGCCTCTTGTGGAGAAGTCCATCCATGCACCTTTCTGGGTTCTGTGGCACCAATGTGCAGCAGGGTGCCACATTCCCCACTAGTAAAACTCAGTACTTCTGGACTGAAGCATTTTTCTCAAACAGGTTTAAACAATAACATTTCTTCCCTTTATGGGAGGCACTTTCCTTGAACGTTACAGGTGACATTATAATACAATAATTACAACTATAAATAACAATAAAGTTACAGTCAGTCCCGTAACTTGGTGTCCATTTCACCGAAGAAAGAACATGAGGGACCCGCCTGAAAACCCTCAACGTAGTCTCTGGGCGTGGCTAAAGGGCATGGGTGATCCAGGTGCTGGACCACGTCTTCGGCCACGCCAAATGGGTTTTTGTTCTGTGGTCTAATAAGGGGCACTCCAGGGAGCGCAACTATGTACATGACAGTTTTTGGGCTGCTCACAGTCCTCAGCCACTGAGTCCTTTATATATACCCTTACGGGTAACCAAATAAACACATATATTTCAGTTTATACAATAAACATAATGCAATATCCTACTGGGTAACTATTTATACTGCAGGTATTTCTCTATTTACTCCCTATACCTGACAGGGGTCTGGCCTTTTCTGCTACGTGATGACCTACGTAGTACGGGGATGCGTGTAGTGTGGATGCTTGTGTAATTTCCAGCTTTATGGGTTGATGGACTGCAAGACTGCCTTAACCTCTCTACGGGACTGGCAAGTACACTGCTTACTGGGCCTTCTGGCTCTGCTTCTACTGGTGATCCTTCTTCCGGGGATTCTTCCTGAGCAGGCTCTTCTGGGGCACTTACAGGTTCTACTTGCAATGGAGGGTCTGCTGGCTGTTGGTAGAAGTGTAACACAGGTATTATTACCACTCCATCCAGTTGAGGCCAATCTGCCGGGAAATCTCCTAAGACAGTATGGAGTACTTCTTCTTTAGGCTCCTCCGGTACGGTGAGAGGCACTTCCTCCTGGGGCTTCAGCGGACTTGGGCACAACTTCAGATGGTCTCTTGATACCGTTGCAGTTGTTCTTCCTCCGTCTTTGCTAATTAGACAGGTTTTCCTATTGTCGAACCTGGAATTCAACACAGTGTAAGGTTCCCTTTCCCACTGGTCGTCAAGTTTGTGGCTTCTTCTCTTTCGTTTCAACACAACTTCTCCAGGTGTCAAGGGTTCGGCTGGTGCACTCTTATTGTACTGTGCTTCCTGCTTATCTCTCACCCTACTTAGACTGTTTTCGACACAGGCCTGTACTCTCTTGTACTGCTCCTGTCGAGTCGCATCCCAGTCTTCAGTGGACATATCTGCTTCCGGCTCTACCACTCCAAGCTCCAGGTCCATGGGCAACTTTCCGTGTCTTGCTCTCATGAGGTACGCTGGAGTACAATTGGTGGAACTCACAGGTATGTGATTGTACAGATCTACCAGGTCAGGTAGTTTGTCTGGCCACTGGTTTCTTTCCTCTAGAGGTAAGGTCTTCAACAGGTCGATGACTATGTTATTCATCTTTTCACATAACCCATTGGTTTGGGGGTGGTACGGTGTAGTCTGGATCTTCTTACACCTGTACAGATGGCAAAACTCTTTGAACAGCTCGGCTTCAAAGGCAGGGCCTTGATCCATCAGCACTTTATCCGGGTATCTATGGGGCCTGCAGAAGTATGCTTGAAACGTCCTTGCTGCTGTTTCTGCCATCATATCCTTGATGGGGGCTACCACCAGGAACTAGGAGTAGTGATCCACCATGGTCAGGGCATACGAGTAGCCTGACCTGCTGGGTGACAAATTGACGTGATTCAGGGCAACGATCTCCAGGGGCTGGGTTGTCTTGATGGACTGCAGGGGTGCCTTCTGGCTGCTGTAGTCTTTTCTTCTGAGACTACAGGGTCCAAAATCCCAGCACCACCTCTCTATGGAGCTTCGCATTCCAACCCAGTAAAACCGACTCTTCAGGAGAGTTTCCAGCTTTTTCCAGCCAAAGTGCAATGCTTGATCGTGGTAGACCTCCAATACCATCTGGATGTCTGTCCTGGGCACTACGATCTGCCATACCATCTCATGGGTCCTGGGGTTAACATACTTTCGGCACAGTTTCTCTCTATAGATGAACAGCCGGCTTCTCTCATTCCACAGTTGCTTGGCTTGTGGAGTCGCGTCCTTCTCCAGGGAGGAACCTTCCTGGGTTATCAGTTCTATGATACGGCTGACAACCGGGTCGCTGTCCTGGGTCTCCTTCCAACTGTGGTGAGGTAAAGGGTTTAGTGTGTTACCACGATACCTCCTGGAGGTGCGCTGCTCGTGGACCATCCCATTTCTATGGAAGGCAGGTAGCTCAATCTCCTGCAGGTCATCCACTTCTTCTTCAGTGTCCGACTGGTGAGGCTTGTGGCCTGCCCTGTACTTGATGGTGAACTGATAGTTTAACAGACGGGCCATCCAACGCTGTTCCATGGCTCCCAACTTAGCTGTCTCTAGATGTGTCAAGGGGTTGTTGTCAGTGTAAGCCGTGAACTTACTGGAGGCCAAGTAGTGCTTGAATCGTTCAGTGATGGCCCAGACCAAGGCCAGGAGCTCCAACTTGAAGGAGCTATAGTTTTCTGGATTCCTCTCGGTAGGGTGGAGCTTCCTGCTGGCATAGGCAATCACCTTCTCTTTGCCATACTGCTTCTGGCTTAACACAGCTCCTAGTCCCTCATTGCTGGCATCAGTGTACAGCAGGAATGGTTGGCTGTAGTCAGGGTAGGTCAGGATTTCTTTGCCAGTCAGGATCTCTTTCATCACTGCAAAGGACTCAGCCTGCTCTTTACCCCACTGGAAGGGGGGGTTCTTGCCTCTGTTGGACGGTATTACCAGGAGATCTTGCAAAGGTGCTGCCTTCTTGGTGTAGTCCTTTACAAACCTCCGGTAATACCCAACCAGTCCCAGGAACTGACGTACCTCCTTGAGATTCTTCGGCTCCGGCCATTTCTGGATGGCAGTGACCTTCTCCGGGTCTGGTGCTACTCCTTCTGGACTGACGATGTGCCCCAGGTACTGAACCTTCCGTTTGAGCAGGTGGCACTTGGAAGGCTTCAATTTCATCCCATACCGGGACAATGCTTGAAATACCTCCACCAAGTGCTTCAAATGGTCCTCATACGTCTTGGAGTACACTATCGCGTCATCCAGGTATAGCAGCACGGTATTGAAGTTACGGTGTCCCAAACAGCACTCCATCAATCTCTGGAACGTTCCAGGGGCGTTGCAGAGTCCAAATGGCATACTGTTGAACTCGCAGAGTCCCATCGGGGTAGTGAAGGCCGTCTTCTCCCGGTCCTCCTCAACAACTGCTACTTGGCAGTACCCACTAGTGAGGTCAAGGGTAGAGAAGTAATTTGCAGGCTTTAATGCAGCCAGGGATTCCTCTATACGGGGCAAAGGGTATGCATCTTTATTTGTTATGCGATTTACCTGTCTGTAATCTACACACATCCTCATGCTTCCATCCTTTTTCCTGACCAGGACCAGGGGAGCTGCACAGGGGCTACAGCTATCTCTTATAACCCCTGCCTTCCTCATGTCATGCAACATTTCCTTCGCTTTCTGGTAGTGTGCTGGTGGGATTGGCCTGTAACGTTCTTTGATGGGTGGATGGTCATCTGTGGGTATATAGTGTTATACCCCTTCAAACCTCCCGAAATCAAGTGGGTGTTTGCTGAATACCTGCTCGTATTCTTGGACCACCCTGTATACACCATGTTTTTTATGGACTGGAGTGGCGTCAGTCCCAACATGGAGCTGTTGACACCAATCCTCCAACTGAGCTTCGGAGTCATTGTCCACCACTGTATCTGGTGGGGTCAAGGATTCCACTGTGTGTATGGCGTTGTTATCGTTGTTATCCACAGTATACAACCTGGCGACAGTGGTATATCTTGGTAATTTAACTTCATCCTCCCCATAATTTAGGAGTCGTACGGGTACCCTCCCATTGCGTACATCAACCACCCCTCTGGCAGTTAAGAGTGTAGGTCTGTGCTCCGAACTAATGGGCTCCACTACTGCCTGATAGTTCTGTCCTTTGAGACCTATTGCTGCTCTACACCAAATCAGCATTTCACTCATCGGGGGAATCATAATGGGTATCGTGTCTGTGACCCGTACATTACCAATTTCACCACCTGATAGCTTTACCTGTTGCTGGTACATAAGGGCTCGGATCTCTTTCTGGAGCACTCTCCTCTGCCCTGGTTTGGCGGTGTCAGCAATCTGTTGGAGCAAAAACAACACTTCTCCCAAACAGTTACCGACAATATTCGTACCAAGTATAATATACAAGTCTGTATCACCAGGATTAAACTCCACTACAATCAGCCCTTGGTCCTTTAGTTCCACTCTCCCCACCTTCACTGTCACATTCTTAACCCCTACTAGGTTAAGAGAAAGGCCGTTAGAGGCATACACGGAGAGGTTCGGGGCTGGCGGCTGGAGTTCGTCTACGGACCAGAACCTTTTGTAGAGGACATCAGGCATGATGGTTACCTGAGATCCAGTGTCCAGCAGGGCAGGTGTCGCGATGCCATCCAGCACAATGGACAGGAAAGGTCTTCCTCCCACGAACCGATGGTACCAGTTTGATGGGCCTGCTTGATTTACTCCTGGGTGTCGGCCCTTGGCCCAATGGTTTGCTCGTTTAAAGGACAGTTCCGCGCTGTGTGGCCTGCCTTCTGGCAGCGGTAGCAGATGAACTCTCCTGGAGGGCGACGTTGGTCGTTGGTCCTCCCATGGGGTGGCGTTGTCCTCCTCTGGGGTGGCGTTGTCCTCCTACGGGGTGGCGTTATCCTCCTTCTTCTTCTCATCCAGGGGACATCCTCAGGGCTGTAGGCGAGTAGTATCCGTCCTTCCGGCTCGGGCTCCTCCTGTAGCTACAGGGTGCTGAGGACAGTGGCCAGGGTTTTACTTAACTGGCGCACTTCATAGCGCAGGCTGTTCAGCTCGCTAGGTGGCACTGTTTGCATCTTTGTTTCCACCGTTAGTGAAGGAGCAGTGGGTGCTGCGGGCACTGGGGTGGCCCCACCCTGGGAACGCTGGATAGCAGTATCTGATGTTTCCAGGGGCTGCAGACCCTTTATAGCCTCGTCCTTAAGGGACGAACCTGTTTCAGGGCCTGCAGGGCTTCCTGTAAGCGCCAGGCATAGTCCCGGACACTGTCCTCAGGTTTCTGGACACAGTGGTAGAACCTCATCCGGAGGTCTGTCTCAGTGCGGTTTTCAAACACAGTTTGCAGTCTCTTAAAGATGATGAATACTGATTCCTAGTCTGTGGCTGGCTAGGTTTCAATTTCCTGCTCTGCGGCACGAGTCAATTGTCCCAGCACAACAGCAGCTCTCTGTTTACCGGTCATAGAATACATGTCTAGCACACCGCATATTTTCCTCTTGAATCCGGACAGGGTGTCCGGTTTTCCATTATACTGGGGAAGCCATTTCTGTTAGAACCCTTCTGTTTGTTTTTGTTTCTATCTTGTGTTTTGCGGTCACGTGACCATCTTCCTATATATTCCAGCTACGCCCTTCTGGCCTTGCTGGACTTCAGTGTTGTTTTGACTGTCTCTCTAGCCAGGTGCTTTTGTGCCTATCTATCTCTAGTTTGCTTGGTCCTCTGGACCTCTAGTACTTTTGTCAGTTTTTCTTTTGCTCTGCAACAACTTCTGTTAGGAGGTGTCCCATTTTTGTCCCAGTCCTTAGTTCTTTTAGGGACCCCTCCCTTTTTCTTTAGGTCTCCATTCAGACTAGCCGAGGACGCAGGCGGGTCTGTTCACTAGGAACAGGTTGCCCGCTACAACTTAGGGACTCAGCCTAGTCTTACTGTAGGGACAGCTCTCCCCTTTTCTCCCTAGTTTATGTTGAAGATCATAACAGTAAGTCCAGCCCAAACAAAAAAAACTTTAAGGAAAGAAATCCGGGGATC
Organism: Phyllobates terribilis; assembly: GCF_046119375.1. Lineage (NCBI taxonomy): Eukaryota > Metazoa > Chordata > Amphibia > Anura > Dendrobatidae > Phyllobates > Phyllobates terribilis. The sequence goes on along the minus strand of NW_027362761.1, from coordinate 1,090,226,637 downwards.
AGTATGGTTTCTGTTCAAAATTTGGCTCAACGCCTGCAGGGATTGTCTCTGGAGGTGTCCGAGCTCCGGCAACACGTGAGTAGCTGTTCTGGAGCGCATTTTGTCAAACCCAAGGTAGGGTTCCCTGATATTTTTTATGGTAAACAACAAGATTTTTTTTCCATTAAAAATGCTTGTTTATTATATTTTCGTTTGAGACCAAGGTCCTCTGGGAATGAATCACAGCGCATTGGGTTTATCATGTCACTTTTGCGCAAGGAACCACAGGGGTGGGCCTTTTCTCTCCAACCTAATGATCCTTGTTTTAGGTCAGTGGAGGATTTTTTTTTCTGCTATGGGGCTATTGTATGACGATCCTGATCGAGTCTCATCTGCTGAGACAGAACTGAGGCGTTTGAATCAGGGGTCAGGTGATGTTGAAAATTATTGTACACACTTCAGAAGGTGGTACTCAGAAGTGAAATAGAATGATTCGGCGTTAAAATGTTTTTTTTCTTGCTGGTCTAAGTGAAAGGATTAAGGATCTGCTGATTGCCTTTCCTGCACCTGAGACCTTGCAAGAAGCCATGCAATTAGCTATACGTGTGGACAGGAGACAGCGTGCCAGGGTTACTGATGAAAAAATTCCTGCAATGGCAGCTCCTAGTCCCCAGAGGGTCTGCTTGGATGGCGGAGAACCGATGGAGGTTGAGGCGATGTCACTCCGCTCTCAGGAAAGAGACTGCAGGTTTTCCAAGGGATTGTGTTTTTATTGTGGTAAACCTGACCATTTGATTAAGAACTGTGAGCTTCGTTTAAGTAAAGAAAAAAAAAGGTCAGTTACGCCCGTATTGCTTGTTTGAGCTCTAAGGGAGTAATTCTTTCAGGGAGTACCTCATTGCAGGAAGATTTGATTGAATTTCAGGTATTTGTGGATTGTGGTTCAACACTTAATGTGATTGATAAGGGGTTTTTGGAAAAACTTAAATTGGAATCCAAACCTTCATCATCACCTATTTCTGTGATTGCAATTGATAACACTCCTTTGAAATGTATTACTCACAATGTTGCTGCATTTCCCCTCACTATCAATGGCATTCACCAAGAGAATTTGGATTTGGTGGTATTAAATAATTTACCCTCTCCAGTCGTTTTAGGTTTGCCTTGGTTAAAACTGCACAATCCTTTACTGGACTGGTCTACTAATGAGATTAAGTCTTGGAGTCCTAAGTGCTATGATAAATGTTGTAATGGTCGCATTGCGGCTGTGGAAAAAGGGGAATTACCTGTACCTATTCAGGATTTTTGGAAGGTTTTTTCAGAGGAGGAGTCGCAAGTTTTACCTCCTCATAGGGACTGTGATTGCATAATTGAGTTTGTTCCTGGAGCTACTCTTCCCAAGAGTCGCTTATTTAATCTGACTATCCCTGAAAGAAAGGCCTTGGAGGAATACATACAGACGAGCTTGGCTGCTGGTCACATTAGACCTTCTAAGTCGCCTGTGGCCGTTGGATTTTTCTTTGTTAAAAAAAAGGACGGCGGTTTACGTCCATGTCTGGACTTTCGTGAAATTAATAAGATTACCGTACGCAATTCCTACCCATTGCCGTTAATTCCTGACTTGTTTAACCAGTTAGTGGGGTCCAAGTGGTTCTCTAAAATTGATCTCCGGGGGACATACAATTTGTTACGAATGAAGGAGGGTGATGAATGGAAAATGGCTTTTAACACTCCGGTAGGTCATTTTGAGAATCTGGTGATGCCTTTTGGTCTTACCAATGCACCCGCGTTTTTTCAGAACCTTATTAATGACATCCTGAGACCTTTGATTGGTAAGAATGTGGTTGTGTATTTGGATGACATTCTGATTTATTCACCAGATCTGGAGTCCCATTGGCAGAGCGTACGTGAGGTGTTACATAGTTACATAGTTACATAGTTTATAAGGCCGAAAAAAGACAAGCGTCCATCCAGTTCAGCCTATTTCTTGTGCACTGCAGCTATTCCGCTATTCCTATACCATGCGGTATAGGCCAATTTACATCATTGAGGAAAAATTCACTTCCCGACACCAATGTGGCAGTCAGATTAAATCCCTGGATTAATTAACTAAGCATATGATGTAATTTTATTGTTCTCAAGAAAGGCGTCCAGGCCTCTCTTGAACTCATTAAGTGAGTTGGACATCACCACTTCCTCTCCCAGAGAGTTCCAGAGTCTCACGGCTCTGACCGTAAAGAATCCCCTTCTATGCTGGTGCAGGAACCTCCTTTCCTCCAGACGCATAGTGTGTCCCCTCGTCTTTGTCACCATCCTTGGTATAAACAGGTCATGGGAGAGATCTCTGTACTGCCCCCTGATGTATTTATACATGTTTATGAGGTCTCCCCTAAGCCTTCTCTTTTCCAATGTAAACAGGCCTAATTTTGACAACCTCTCTGGGTATTCTAGTCCCTCCATTCCCTTTATTACCTTAGTCGCCCTCCTTTGTACCCTCTCTAGCTCCAATATGTCTTTCCTGAGCACCGGAGCCCAGAACTGTGCACAATATTCTAAGTGCGGCCTTACCAGCGCTTTATACAGAGGAAGAACAATGTTCTCATCATATGCCCCTATTCCTCTTCTGATGCATGCCATGACTCTATTTGCCTTCGCAGCTGCTGCCTGACACTGGGCACTCCAATTTAATTTGCTATTAACCAAGACGCCCAGGTCCTTCTCCATGTCAGATTTCCCCAACGGTTTCCCATTTAATATGTATGGGTGACTGCTGTTTTTCTTTCCCATGTGCATGACCTTACATTTATCGGCATTGAACCCCATTTGCCATTTTTTGGCCCAACACCCCAATTTATCTAAATCCTCCTGTAGCTGTGCCCTATCCTCATCTGTATTAACTACTTTACAAAGTTTAGTATCATCTGCAAATATTGCTATTTTACTATGCAACCCTTCCACTAGATCATTAATAAATATATTAAATAATATAGGGCCCAAGACAGACCCTTGAGGCACCCCGCTAGTAACCCTGACACCCCCTGAGCTTACTCCATTGATAACCACCCTCTGCTTTCTATCACTCAGCCAGCTATTTACCCACTTGCACACATTATGCCCCACTCATTTTATATACCAACCTTTTGTGTGGCACGGTATCAAACGCTTTGGAGAAGTCAAGGTATACAACATCCACTGATTCTCCCCGGTCCAGCTGTGAGCTCACCTCCTCGTAGAAGGCGATCAGGTTTGTTTGGCAGGAGCAATCCCTCATGAATCCATGTTGATATGGAGTTAGACAGTTATTATCATTAAGATATTCTACAATAGCATCTCTAAGAAATCCTTCAAACAATTTACCCACAACAGACGTTAAGCTGACTGGTCTATAGTTCCCAGGGTCACTTTTAGACCCCTTTTTGAATATTGGTACCACATTTGCTTGGCGCCAGTCTAGTGGGATAGTCCCTGTCCATAAAGAGTGCTTGAATATAAGATACAGTGGTCTGTCTATCACATTACTTAATTCTTTTAGTACCCGGGGGTGTATGACATCTGGGCCTGGTGACTTGTCTATTTTGATATTATTTAGGCGTTTCTGAACTTCCTCCTGGGTTAGGTGGGTGATATTTAGCGGAGGGTTTACTTTATCACTCTACATTTCCTCCGATAAATTTTCTTTTGTGAAAACAGTGGAGAAGAAGCTACTGAGTAGGTTTGCTTTACCCTCTTCGCCCTCTATGATTTTACCCAGGTTATTTTTCAATGGGGCAACGCCATCAGTTTTAATCCTTTTACTGTTTATATAGTTAAAGAACAGTTTGGGATTCGTTTTACTTTCCTTGGCAATTAGTCTCTCTGTCTCCTCTTTTGCTATTCTTATTTGTTTCTTACAGATTTTGTTTTTTTCCCTATAAGATATTAGCGCTTCCTCGCTGCCTTCTTGTTTAAGTTTACCGAAAGCCCTTTTTTTGTTTTTCATTGCCCTCTTGACTTCCTTATTTAGCCACATTGGCTTCCTCCTATTCCTAGCCCTTTTATTCCCATAAGGTATGTACCTTCTACAGTGACTATGTAGGACTGTTTTGAAAATTTCCCATTTTCTATCCGTGCTCCTATTACTGTAGATACTATCCCAGTCTATAAGGTGAAGGGCATCTCTTAGCTGATCAAACTTTGCCCTCCTGAAGTTCAGTGTTTTTGTGACTCCCTCGCTGGGCACCCTACTGAAGCACATGTGGAATTGTATAATGTTGTGGTCACTATTTCCCAGGTGCTCCCCGACCTGCACATCAGTTATTCTGTCTGGCCTGTTAGTTAATATTAAGTCTAAAAGGGCCGTCCCTCTAGTTGGTTCCTGCACAAGTTGTGACAAATAATTGTCTTTGATAATTGACAGAAACCTGTTTCCTTTCTGAGATCTACAGCTTTCGGTTTCCCAGTCTATATCGGGGTAGTTGAAGTCCCCAATAATAATCACCTCGTTATTTTTTGCTACTTCGTCTATTTGTCTCATTAATAGACTTTCCGTGGCTTCTGCTATATTTGGTGGTTTATAACAGACTCCTATGATAATTTTATTATTGTTTTTTGCCCCATGTATCTCCACCTATAAGGACTCGACCTCCTCATTTCCCTCCCATACATCCTCCCACATTGTAGGCTTTAGACACGTCTTTACATATAGACAGACTGCACCCCCTTTCCGACTTCTTCGATCCCTTCTAAACAGACTGTAACCCTGTAAGTTAACTGCCCAGTCATAGCTTTCATCTAACCATGTCTCGGTTATTCCCACTATGTCATAGTTACCTGTAGATATTTCTGCTTCCAGTTCATCCATCTTGTTTGTCAGGCTCCTGGCATTTGCTAGCACGCAGTTTACACAATTTTGTTTTGTTCCAATCTTCTCCCTGTGGATTGTATTAGAAATTTTCTTACCTCCCTTCCAAGCATCTTGTCTTGGACCTTCTTTGTCGCACTTCATATCTTTCATTAGTATGTTCTCTGGTTGCATGTTCGTGTCCGGCGTTTTTCTTCCCATCCCCTCTTCTTCTAGTTTAACGCCCTCCTGATGAGTGTTGCGAGTCTCCTGGTGAATGTGTGTTTCCCGGGTTTGTTGAGGTGTAGTCCGTCTCTGGCAAGGAGTCCGTCATAGAGGTAATTCACACCGTGGTCCAGGAATCCACGGCAGTTGCAGTTATTGAGTGATAATTCACTTTTTGCTAAGCTGGAGAAATGTGAGTTCGCTGTGCAGAGAATTAGTTTTTTGGGCTACATTATCTCCAGCGAGGGGTTCAGATGGACCTGGTGAAGGTTCAGGCTGTGCAGGAATGGCCTAGGCCTATTGGTTTGAAATCGATACAGAGATTTTTGGGTTTCGCCAATTATTACAGGAAATTCATTAAGAATTTTTCTATAATTGTTAAGCTGCTGACCGATCTCACTAGGAAAGGTGCGAATACGGTCCAGTGGACTACGGAGGCCATTGAAGCTTTTGTATATCTCAAGGAGAGGTTCAGTTCTGCCTCAATCCTTATGCATCCTGATGAGACCAAGCCTTTTTTGGTCGAGGTTGATGCTTCTTCGGTGGGGGTCGGTGTAGTTTTGTCTCAGGAGAACAAGGATGGAGTACATCCCTGTGCTTTTTTTTCGAAAAAATTTTCAGAAACCGAACTTAATTACGATGTTGGTAATCGGGAATTGCTGGCTATTAAACTCGCGTTTGAACATTGGCATCATTTCTTGGAAGGTGCTAAATTTCCCATTCAGGTTTTCACAGATCATAAGAATTTGATCTATCTGGATGCTGCCAAACGCTTGAATGCCCATCAAGCTAGGTGGGCACTTTTTTTTCTCGGTTTAATTTTTCTGTTACCTATATCCCTGGTACTAAGAATGTTAAAGCCGATGCTTTATCTCACAGCTTTTCTCCCATGGTTGGTACCGAGGAGGAGGAGAGCATTTTACAGGAAGGAGTTGTGGTAGCAGCATTGGACTCCATTTTGGAAGATGGGATTCTGAAAGCCCAAGAGGATGCCCCATCTAACACTCCTCATGGGAGGTTGTTTGTGCCTAGAACCTTTAGGAGAGATTTGTTTGTGGAGTATCATGAGTCTCGGTTGGCAGGTCATCCAGGAATTTCTGAGACTAAGAGACTTATCAGTCGCAGTTTTTGGTGGCCTGGGTGGCAGAAGGAAGTCATCAAGTGGGTGTGTCAATGTACGGTGTGCGCTAGGTCTAAGGCTTCACATACCCCTGCTGCGGGGTTGCTTTACCCTCTGGAGGTTCCTAGTGCACCTTGGACTCATCTGGCAATGGATTTTATTACTGACCTTCCTGTATCCGAGGGTTTCACTGTAATCTGGGTGGTCGTGGACCGTTTTAGCAAGATGTGTCATTTGGTTCCATTCATTAAGCTACCCTGCGCTAAGACACTCGCTAAGGCGTTTGTTAAGGAAATTGTCAGGCTCCATGGCGTTCCCATCGACATTGTTTCTGATAGGGGACCTCAGTTTGTGGCTCGCTTTTGGCGTGCATTTTGTGACAGGTTGGGAGTCCATTTGTCATTTTCGTCTGGTTATCATCCTGAGTCTAATGGACAGACTGAAAGAAAGAACCAGGATGCTGAACCGTTTTTGCGTTGTTTTGTGGCAGACAATCAAGAGGGGTGGTCTGAGTTTCTGCCACTCGCAGAATTTGCTCTTAACAACCATACATCCTTATCTGCTGGGTGTTCTCCTTTTTTTTTTGTACTGGGAGACATCCGTCTTTTGGTTCGTTCTCCAAATTGGGGTCGGTGATGCCGGTGGAGGAGAATTTTTCCGGTGATTTGGAGAGAGTTTGGACTAATGTACGTTGTAACCTTCAAGAGGTTAACAAAAAGTCCAAGAAGTATTTTAACAGGAAACGTAAAGAGGTGTTGTTTACTGTGGGTGACATGGTTTGGTTGTCCTAAAAGAATCTGCGGTTGAGGATTCCCTCTAAAAAATTGGGTCCGAAGTTTGTGGGGCCATTTAAGGTTAACCAGTCTGCTGTTAGGTTGGAGGTTCCCTCCTCCTGAAAGTTTAATCCTGTGTTTCATGTTTCCTTGTTAAAAAAGGCTGATGTATCTGATAGGGAGGCCATTGTCACAGTTCCTCCGGTGGTGGAAGACGGCGAATATGAAATTTCTCGTATCCTGAATTCCAGAGAGCATAGAGGGAGATTGCAGTATCTCGTCGCTTGGAAAGGTTTTGGTCCCGAGGATAACTCCTGGGTAAAGGCGGATGATGTCTCTGCCCCTAGACTTGTCAGAGCTTTCCACAAGAGATTTCCGGATAGGCCTGGGCCTGGAGGATTCGGAGGATCCTCCTAAAAGAGGGGGTACTGTTAGAACCCTCCTGTTTGTTTTTGTTTCTATCTTGTGTTTTGCGGTCACGTGACCATCTTCCTATATATTCCAGCTACGCCCTTCTGACCTTGCTGGACTTCAGTGTTGTTTTGACTGTCTCTTAAGCCAGGTGCTTTTGTGCCTATCTATCTCTAGTTTGCTTGGTCCTCTTGACCTCTAGTACTTTTGTCAGTTTTTCTTTTGCACTGCAACAACTTCTGTTAGGAGGTGTCCCATTTTTGTCACAGTCCTTAGTTCTTTTTGGTACCCCTCCCTTTTTCTATAGGTCTCCGTTCAGACTAGCTGAGGACGCAGGCGTGTCTGGTCACTAGGAACAGGTTGCCCGCTACATTGTAGGGACTCAGCTTAGTCTTACTGTAGAGACAGCTCTCCCCTTCTTTCCCTAGTTTATGTTGCAGATCATAACAATTTCGCTCCAGGGATATACGGCAGGGCCATGGGTATTAACGTGGTCACGACCCATGCTGGTGGAGCGGCCGCTCCAGCCTGTGCAGCGCCGGGCGCAGGTTGGGCATCTGGAGCGTTAACCGGTGCTCCGGCGGCTTGCTGGTCATCGGCCATGGTTGCGCTCCCCTAGTGAACCGGAGCCTACCTTCTTCACTTCTTATCAGGTAGGCCGCAGCTCCGCGGGCGGCGGTCTTCTTCCAGGACCTTGCGTCGCTCACGCATGACGTCAGAGCGCCCTCTGGGTTCCTTCCAGGACCTGATGCTTCCTGGTTCGACATCAGTGGCGGGGCGTGTCTTGGGCTTCGTGCGCTTCCAGCGGTTACGCCCCTCCGATTCCCGCGGTTACGCCCCATTTCTTCCCGCGCGGCAACAGGAAGATGGCGGACAATGGCGAGAAATCTCGGGAACGGCGGGAAAACTTCACCACAGTGAGTATTACAGTCTCTTAAGGCGCACAGTACCCGGTGGCAACGGGCATGGAATCCTGTTCGTGACGCCAAGGCTGATGCGCCCCCTGGGCCGTGGGGTACTCGGCAGCCGGGCCTCTGGTTGCTTGGGGATATCACGGTAGCTGGCCCGGTCCGTGACCCAGGGCGGTCAGTAAAAGGGAGGATACTTTATAGGGGATTTAAGAAAGTGTTCGTGACGCCACCTGTGGATTGCGGCTAGAGGGAGCTGCTGCTGTGGAGCAGTCCTCTGGAGCTGGTGTTACGGCAGCAGGGATGGTGTGGCTCTCCACAGGTAGAGGTTGCTCCAGGGCAGCGTGGTGTGTAATGGTGGTGGACCAGGGGAGAGAGACGGCAGGATGGTCCTGGAGGAAAGAAGGACACTCACACGGGAGTAAGCTTCAGTACCTTTACTGGTGATGTTGCAGGCACGGTCCAGGGTACTCCAGGCGAAGGGAACACTTTTGTACTCTCCCCAGTCAGCGGGTATAGGGCATCCTGATCCGTTGCTTTATTCTCTAAGCTTCTGACCTGCCTGGAGCTAGGTCTAGCTTGGTTACTGTCTTGGTTACTGTCTCTCTTTGCACCTGCTGACCTGGTGGTAAGGCCTTCTCTTTGGAGATCACTCTCCCTGGATGCTGGGACCTCCGTGACTCCTAGCCGTGGTACTGTAATCAGCGTTTGGTGAACCTGGGACCTGTAGTCCTCCAGGGGTTCCAGTGGTTCCTACTGGGTATAAAGGGTCCCGGTAGACGCGGACCCGGTGTCCGATATATATATATCGGGGTGAGCCTGGTATGCTCCTCTGCCCCCTCACTACTTCTTCCTGTAGCCCTTGACTCGCCTAAGCACAGCAGCCAGCATGCTGCTCTCTGAGCGTCAGCACGCTCTCTGCTCAACTCTGAGCTGTGTTCCTCTCTGTGTCTGTGACTTGCCCAGGGGAATGGGGATGACTCGGTACCCGGGCCTTTAGCCTGGCCTTTAGGGATGTCGCGGTGGTCGGCTCCGGGGCCCGTACCCTGGGGTCGCTCCTTAAAATGGGTGGATATTTGTTAATTTTAAGATAGAGTTCGTGACGCCAGTCCACTGAGGCCGTTGATAAGGCAGCTCGATGGTATAGCTCCCCACAGGTGGAGCTAGGCCTCAGGGCAGTGTATGACGGGGAATGCAGCATAGGCGAGACCGAGCCAGGTCAGAGCAAGAACAGGGACAGACACGATAGTCACTTCAGTACATTTTACTGAAGGAAATTCAGGCACATCCCGGAGCGCTGTAGGGTGAAGGGTGCATGTCAGGATCCTCCCCAATGAGCGGTTTTTGGGCCTCCTGCTTCTTGCCTCTGCGTAGTAAGTTTCTGACCTGCCTGGAGCTAGGCCTAACTTTATCTCTGTCCTGCGCTGGCTGACCTTGTGGTAGGGCCTTTTCTTGGATTACATGCACCTTCGCTGCGGGCCTATGTGTCTCCTGGCTCTGTTACGTATCAGCACTTTAGCGATCCTGGGACTTGTAGTTCTCCAGGGATTCCGGTTTATCTTACTGGGTCGTGGAGATCCCGGTAAGCTTCGGACCCGGTGTCCGGTAACCGCTTCGGGGTGAGCCAATTAAGCTCCTCTGCCCCCTATGTGCTAACTCTATACTCGCCTTCGGCCTACTCGGGCCCTCACTAGGCTACTCACACTAACGGCAGCTTGCCGCGCTTCACCGATCTTATGGCACCGGCACGCCTAAAGCTCACCACTCTGAGCTACAACTGAGTCTGGATCTGGATAAGCTCCACTGCAGGATAGCAATTGCAGGAGCTGGAACAGGCTTTTGTCCTCTGAGGTAACTCCTCTCAGGCTGTACTGGACTCACTGCTAAACCAGAATAGACTAACTCTGACTAACTGCCGCCTGGCTCCACCTTCCCTATTTATCTATCCCTAACGGGCTCCCTCTGGTGGTCTGAGGTGGAAGGTGGAGATGTGTGAATGGTTATGGGGGCCTCTTGTGGAGGAATCCTTCAATACACCCTTCTAGGATCTGTGATACCAAGCACAGCTGGGCATCACATTTGAACACTAAACTGAGCTGCCTAGCTCCACCCTCCCTATACATATCCCTAATGGGCTCCCTCTGCTGGTCTGAGGTGGTAGGGTGGAGGTGTGTGAATGTGTGAGGGCCTCTTGTGGAGAAGTCCATCCATGCACCCTTCTGGGTTCTGTGGCAAGAATGCACAGCAGGGCGCCACATATGTCCTGGTACCTATTTTAACCCCATGAATATTGCTGTTTTTCCTTATTGCGTTGACCAAGAGTTCCATCACTATCACATACAGAAGGGGGGACAGAGGGCACCCTTGTCTAGTTCCGTTTCGTATCGCAAAAGGTAAGGACAAGGTTCCATTGACCCTAACTCTAGCAGTAGGGCCAGAGTACAGGGAAAAAATTAACTGTAAAAATTGTGGTCCAATGCCTATTTGACATAATGCCTCCTTCATAAACCCCCAATGAACCCTGTCAAAGGCCTTCTCTGAATCAACAGATAAAAGGCCCATATATATGGAGTGACTTTTAGCTTTAGAGATTAGCAACATGCTCATAATAGTGTTTTCTCTTGCCTCTCGGCCCTGAATAAATCCTACTTGATCCTACTTGATCAGTATTTATAAGAGAGGGCAACAATGGGGTAAGTCTTTCTGTTAGTATTTTTGAGAGTAGTTTAATGTCCACATTTATTAATGATATGGGTGTATAATTAGCTGTGATTGTAAGATCCTTACCTGGTTTAGGGAGAACGTTAATATGAGCTTCCAATGATTGGGGGACAAAACATGTCTTATCATTTAATGAATTAAAGGTTTTGTTCATAACAGGGGATAGCTGAGTTTTAAGAGACTTATAGAATGCTGGAGTAAATCCGTCTGGGCCAGGACTTTCACCAGATGGTGTAGATTGAATTGCAAGATTGACCTCCTGCTCTGTAATGTCCTTTTCCAGTGCCTCAGAAACATGACTATCTAAAGAGGTTAAAGAAGTATCTTGTATGTACTCCTTAATTCGGATAGATAGGTCAGAAGGGGAGAGATCAGAGTATTGCCCTTTAATATTGTACATCTTCTCATAGTTTGAGCGGAATATGTCAATGATTTCTGTAGGATTATGAGCTTCCTCCCCATTTTGTTTTTTGATATATGGAACGTATGCCGCCACAGAGCAAGGGTGAAGCAACCTTGAGAGTGCCCGTCCACATTTATCTGACGATTCATAAAAAAAGTTTTTAATTAGCTCCCTGTGTCTTAGGTATTTTTAGTCCAGCAAGATCTTGAGATCATTCATTTTTTTGGATAATTCTGCAAGAGTGTTAGGCGACAACGTATGTTTATGCGAGACCTCAAGTGTGTGTATCTGTCTCAAAAGGTCATTTACCTTTAGAGTTCTCTCCTTTTTGAGTTTTGAACCATTCTTAATCAACACGCCTCTCATGACACATTTTAAAGTTTCCCATTGCAGAGGTATTGAGGTCTGATCTGCTTTATCAATCTGCAAAAAATAATCAATAGAATCCTTTAATTCTGCCATACAGATTTTGTCTTTTAGAAAGTGATCATTCATTTTCCATGTCCATGAACGCTGGACCAGGGAGGGTACAGTGTCCATTTTAGGACATGATCAGATATCAAAATCAAGCATCGGAATGATGTCAGTTTGAGGCTAAATACCCTGTCTGACAAGTGATTCTGACAAGCGATCCAGACAAGTAATTTTGACAAGTGATTTTGACAGGTGATTCTGACAAGTGATTCTGACAAGTGATTTTGACAAGTGATTTTGATGAGTGATTTTGACGAGTGATTCTGACGAGTGATTCTGACAAATGATTTTGAGAAGTCATTCTGACAAGTGATTCTGACAAGTGATTTTGACAAATCATTCTGAAAAGTGATCCTTACAAGTGATTTTGACAAGTGATTTTGACGAGTGATTTTGATGAGTGATTCTGACGAGTGATTCTGACGAGTGATTTTGACAAGTGATTTTGACAAGTGATTTTGACGAGTGATTCTGACGAGTGATTTTGATGAGTGATTCTGACAAGTGATTCTGACGAGTGATTTTGACTAGTGATTCTGACGAGTGATTCTGACGAGTGATTTTGACAAGTGATTCTGACAAGTGATTTTGACAAATGATTCTGACAAGTGATCCTTACAAGTGATTTTGACAAGTGATTTTGACGAGTTATTCTGACAAGTGATTTTGATGAGTGATTCTGACAAGTGATTTTGACAAGTGATTCTGACAAGTGATTTTGACAAGTGATTTTGACAAGTGATTCTGACAAGTGATTTTGACGAGTGATTTTGATGAGTGATTCCGACGAGTGATTCTAACGAGTGATTTTGACAAGTGATTTTGACAAGTGATTCTGACAAGTGATTTTGATGAGTGATTCTGATGAGTGATTTTGATGAGTGATTTTGATGAGTGATTCTGACGAGTGATTTTGACAAGTCATTCTGACAAGTGACTTTTACAACTATAATAATAATAATAATAAAAAAAAAAATAACTTCGCTGATGGAACTTGAACCCAAAATTCTGTATTCCAAATCCAGTGCACTAAGCACTAAGCTAGAAACTCAGTTGTGAAAGCTTTGGATTTGTATTTGCTTATATAATTTTCAGTGCAAACTGGTCTATAACTCATTGGGACTTATGCACAGACTTCAAGCAAGCCAAATTCAAATGATGTTTGATTTTGATGTGTGAGTCTGATGTGTTACTTTCTTCAAACATCAGAATCAAAATCATAATGACTTTTAGTCACCCTGAGTATTTTCATGGTTAATGTCATAAGACAAGAAAAGCTACAAGCTACTATTACTTGACTGGATAGCGCAATGGTAAAGCATCAACCTCTGAAATTACAGTGTCAGAATTCAAATCCTGATAGAAATACGAATTTTTTTTTAAATTAATTATGCCTATTTAGCACACAAACTACAGGGGTGTTTTACTTTTAATATCTGACAGTTTGATTGTCATCCTGACGTGTTACGAGTTTCAGACACGCTGTCTATTTGCATGTTAAATTACATAGCCAAAGTAAATCACTTGGCAGAATCACTTGTCAAAATCACTTGTCAGAATCACTCGTCAAAATCACTCGTCAAAATCACTCGTCAGAATCACTCGTCAAAATCACTTGTCAGAATCACATGTCAGAATCACTCGTCAGAATCACTCGTCTAAATCACTCGTCAAAATCACTCGTCAAAACCACTCGTCAAAATCACTCGTCAGAATCACTTGCCAGAATCACTTGCAGGAATCACTCGTCAAAATCACTCATCAAAATCACTTGTCAAAATCACTCATCAGAATCACTCATCAAAGTCACTCGTCAAAATCACTTGTCAGAATCACTTATCAAAATCAGTTCTCAGACAGGGTATTTAGCCTCAAACTGACATCATTCTGATGTTTGATTTTGATATCTGATCATGTGCTAAAATGGACACTGTAGGAGGGAACGGAAATAGATAGGAAGATTGGGGCATGGTCAGACCACAATATGTCACCTATTGTAGCAGATGGGTTCCAAGAGAGAGCGTGATGACTCAACAGGAAGAAATCAATTCATAAAGAAAAAATGACGTATACGAACATATGCAAAAAAAACCAAAGTTTATTATAAATGCAAGATATAACAAGCATACACAATGAAGAGAATGGCATAAATACATTGGTAGTAAGCTAATAAGAGAGATACCACGAACTGAATAACCACATACTAGAAAGTTTAAGAATCAATAATTGAAGTAAGTAAGGGTATGGGTATGTCAAGCATATGCCATAACCCAGCTACAAAAGTGTAAAGTATCAAGAAACTTATACTTAGGGGTGACGATACCTGGACTGACATACTGACAAACACATATGAGTAATAGTATATATTTATCCATCTTTGAGTGCTAAATGGATTTACCTTTTTACTACTTATTTATGCACTGTGCACTTTAGCATCTCAATGGAGTTTCTTGATACTTTACACTTTTGTAGCTGGGTTATGGCATATGCTTGACATACCCATACCCTTACTTACCCCAATTATTGATTCTTAAACTTTCTAGTATGTGGTTATTCAGTTTGTGGTATCTCTCTATTTTATTATGTTTAAAAGAAACGATTTTTTAATTAATCTCTAAATATTTTAAATTACTTTGTACTTCTTTTCTCCTCTTGAGCAAATGTTCATGTGCATTATGATTTTAGATTTGTTTCCAAGATTTCCTTCCCCTTTTCTCTCTCTCTCACGCTCCTTTTTTTTTCCTCTTTTTGGCGCCAAGGGGTGCTTTTGCAGTTTTTTTCTTCACTCCATGTGCTAGCATGTGTGTATATATACCTTCCATGTTGTAACAAGTAGCAGCTATGTTCCTGAAGAAGTGGACGGGATGTCAACGAAGCACGTAGTCTTTTATAGCTTTTACAGTCTCCAATAAATGCTGGGAACATTATCCATCTCTGGCATATATATACATTTTTTCATGGAGGAGCGCGGTGATTAATGGCACCTTTATCATCTGTATACTAGACAACTCGAAGATCCCAAGGGACCTGTGCCTGCTGCAGCACCTCAGCATATACTTTCTCATGAGTTGTGCATTTCACAACCCACAAAGGTGAGCAATTTCCCTTTTATCTTTACTGTTGTCTATTGGATATCAGCGCTACTTGCGCTCCTTTCTTTACTTATTTGAGTTATTGCCAACTGAGCTGGGGACAGCAGCGCACTTTGGTTAATTTGGGAGCAGCATTAGCAAATCCATACCGTTAACATGGAATATTTTGACAGACGCATGTCAACCAGAGAACGGCTTATTAAACAAGCTATGGGAATCACTATCCCATACTCTGATGAATCTTTCACCTTAAATTCAATGGACTTCGATGAAGAGGACACCAACACTATGAAGAATTTATTTAATGAATTTGAGGAATCACTTAAAGATGAGCTACGTCTCGACCTGGACATTCGTTTTCTAAGGATTTATATGGAGGAGAAACTATGTCCTCGGGGTTTGAGAATAACAATTCCCTCACCATTCCCTGAGGACAAACCATTTAATAAGGAATGGACTACTATTTTGGACACGTGCATGCACAATCTGCTAAAAAGCATACATACAAAAAGGTCAGAAATATGTCTAACAATTACTAATAGAATATTTGATATCGCTAAAAACCTATTACCATTTGAAACCCATCCTGTGTTTGGAAAGATTGATAGCAATATTGCAACAAGTATTTTACAGAATGTGCATGAAATTATCATCAAAAAGGCAAAAAAACTACAGAGAGATAGAGATGATTACAAAGGACTAACTAGTACTACCTCACGTACTAAAACGTCGGTCATATCCAGTGATCAGTCATCTGATCCTTTGAGAACAGTGGGTTCCTATCCTCCTCCCCACAAAGGAAGGATGTTCTCTAATAGTTATTACCATAAGAATAAGAACAATAACAATAAGACTTACAACCGCACACCTGCATTCACACATAGCAAAAAACAACTCAGGTTGTCAAATGCTAACGATAGAACGAAAGACGGACAGAAGGTTGTAATTAATATGCGCATATCTACTACTGTTAACTCTCCACAGAGCACTAGCAGTAATAAGAGTCTGGTCTCTATCATGTCTCCCACCTGCAATACTATGGGTAGTGCAGTTCCTAAAAGGCTGGTAATGCATCAGGAGGAGATGAATAATGATAGTATAGCAGTCAATCCTTATGACACAACATTACACACTAAATTAAGAAAAAAATCCCACTTCTATTCTGTGGAGAGTAAAAGCCATCAGATAGATACTTTTTGCGACATCACTCTCCAAGATTTCAAGGAGGTTATGAGGACTCCAATCTCATACAGAGATAATGATATAAACCGACAAGAGAAGTTAGCACTTAATAATATTTGAAATAATAGGGATATAGTCCTCAGATCAGCGGACAATGGGGGTGGTATAGTTATCCAGGATTATGATGTGTATACAAAAGAAGCACTCCAGATATTGAGTGATGACAACTAATACAGAGATATTGAGTATAATCCCATTTTGAAAATGATCCCTATATATAAGAAACTGATATCTAAAGCAGTAGATGAGAATATATTAAATGACAACAAAAGAAAGTTCTTGGCTGTCCAAAGTCCTTGTATGTCCTTCTTTTATCATCTTCCCAAAATTCATAAGGATGAAACAAAACTCCAGGGAGACCGATTATATCGGGGATAGGCTCCCTTACATCAAATCTGGCTGAATACTTTGATATACTACTACAACCACCTGTCAAAAATTTAAAGAGTTACCTGCAAGACTCCAGCCATCTTCTTAGATTAACCTATGACATCAAATGGAAAAAAATCATACACTTTCCTTAGCCTAGATGTTAACTCTTTATATACCAATATTGACGTTGGTCTATTATGCATAGAGTATGTAATTTCCAGAGACATACGGCTGTCTTCCAGCCAGAGATCTTTTAATATAGCAGGTTTATCTTTCATCCTAAAAAACATTTTTTTTACCTTTCTAGATAAGACCTACCATCAAATTAAGGGAGTAGCAATGGGCTCTAAAGTAGCACCTACCTTTGCCAATTTATTCATGGGATTATTTGAGCAAGTTTTTATTTACCAGGGAGACTTCCATAAGGGGGTTGTATTTTATAGAAGATACATAGACGATCTGATCTTCATCATTAACAGGAACATCACTGATCCCACCATTTTTTTAAATTTCCTCAATACAAATAATTGGGGCATCTCTTTCAATCAGGACAGTAATGAACTCACAATTAATTTTTTTAGATCTAGTTTTATATGGAGAGGAAGACAGGATACTTAGCAAAACTTTCTTCAAATCAGTGGACACTAATAGCTATATTCATTTCACTATTGGTCACTACAGAAAATGGCTCACCAATATTCCCCGCTATCAGTTTCAAAGACTTCGTAGGAGCTGCTCAACAGAAATCGAATATGACTAACAGTCAGAGATTCTCAAAAAAAGGTTCCAACAGAAATATTCTGAGACATTGGTTGTAGAATCTTGCAAACAGGTCAAAGAAAGATATGACCAGGGCTCATTACTTATGGCTTCAACACACAAAAAAGATGTAAGTTTTGAACATGAACAGAAATTCATTACTACATACAATCAACAACACAAGAAAATTAGAGAAATTATTCAAAAAAACTGGCATATTCTATTAAATGACCAGACATTAAAACAGGCATTACCAAAAAAACCCTCTCTAATCTTTAGAAGAGCACCGACACTTAGGAATATCTTGGGCCCCAGTAGATTGTGTGGACATGGAACATTGATTAATAAGAATAATGAAAAAGTCAGGTACAATATGGTCACCAAGTGTGGTAAAAGAGGTTGCAAGTGCTGTGAATCTATTTTGCATTCCATAGACAATTTCACTTCTGTAGCTGTGGCACCCCAGGGGTCTGGTTTCCACAATAACAGCAATGTTATGTCTGAGAGCAGGTGGGAGGTCTCTTGGTCAGGAATCCTATGCATGCCACACCTCCTGCCCAGTCCTGGGAGGGGAAGGACTTCCCCTATATAAACCTGGGGCTGAGGCAGGGTTAGGGAGTAGAGAAGAAGTAGAGAAAGAGAAGCAGCATAAGAAGAAACAACAGGAGCTCTGTGGGAGCAGTGTTACAAGGAGTCAGGGGCTGGCAGCTGCAGAGCTCGCCCTGACTGAGAAGTTATCACCGGACCCGGAGTCCGAGGCTGTGGGGACTAACTCCTATCCAGCAGCAGAAACCGACCAGCAGGGGATTGCAGGTCCTCTGGCCCAGAAACCCGAAGGCACGGTCACACGCGTGGGACCAGCACCGCCGTCGTGGAGCGGAAGCTACTAGAAGGCCCCGAGTCACCGGCCATACGGGTGAGCACCACACGATACACTCAGGGACGTGGGCTACTTATACCCGCCTCTAGCAAGGTAGCCAGAAGAGTATCGTTAGTTTGGGAGGCCTACAACTCCGCCTGGCCAGGGGAGATCCCATCTGCTCAAGGACTGACCAGGCCCCAATCGCTAGCCAGTACTCCGGGAGGGTCTATCTTTGTCACCAGTAAAGACCCTGAACTACACAGTACCGTCTCCGAGTGGTTCCTGCTACCCCCATCATCCACGTCGGCTGCCCTGAGGCCATACCCCTCCTGTTGGGGGTTATACTATCACGCTGCACAATCCTACCACCGGCCTCAGCGGTCTGCCCTGCAGCAGCAGCTCCCTGGCTGCACTCAACGGGTGGCGTAGTCGTCCAACATCTACCGCTAAAACAGCGCCACTTAGTCTGACTCCCTGGGCACGGACCGGATCACCGCCACGAGACTACAACCCTCAACAGATCCGGCTCCGGGTAAGCTCCCGCGTGCGCAACGCAGCGCGACACAGGCCCAGGGGCGCGTCAACTTTTGGCGTAGTCGGCAGGATCTCGTGCCCGCAACCACCGGGTACTGCGTGCCTGAAAAAGACTGTGAAAACTTACCCGTGGTGAAGATTCCCGCCATCCGGCGCCATCTTCCGCTTTCTTCCCGCCATCGGTGGAGTTTTCCCGCCATCCGGAGCCATCTTCGGCCTTCTTCCCGCCATCCGTGGAGTTTTCCCGCCATTGGACGCCATCTTGAGGACGCCGCGCGGGAAGAAGAGGGGCGTGGACTCCGAAAACGCGCGAGAACTGAAGCCCCGCCTCACGTCCGGACGTTGCGTAAGGTCCTGGAAGGAGCCCAGCAGACGCCGACGTCACAGGAGCGCGACGGAAGGTCCTCAACCCTGACGATCCACTGCGGAGCCGCGGCCTACGGAAGAGGATCATCGCAAGGTAGGCCACGGTCCACTAGGGGGGAGAAGGATGTCGGATATGGAGGAGAGCTTCACCGCTCCAACCCCCGCCAGCGCCACCGCTGTTGCGGTCATGCCTTTCACCATGCCATATATCCCGGGGGCAGCCTGGCTACCCCAGTACTCAGGGGAGTCACATACCCTGCAGGACTTTAGAGAAAAACTGGATAGCCTCTTCCAGGTGTACCCCCTCACAGAAGAGCAAAAAGTAAGCATCCTGGTGGCCCAATTAACCGGGGCAGCCCAAAGGGAGGTAAAGTCCTGGCCACCTGGGGGGAGGACTGTCGTAGGGATACTAACCCGGCTGAGGGACACCTTTGATACCCGCACCTCAGCCGAGATCAAGCTTAGATTCTACGGGTGCAAACAGCGGGCACATGAGAGTATAAGGGACCATGCCCTGAACCTACAAGAGGCCCTGAGAGCCATTAAGCAGACCGACCCTGACGGCGTGGGAGACGAGGACAGGCTGTTAACTGAACAATTTATAGAGGGTTTATATTGCAATGCCCACCGAACCCAGTTGCGGGCAATGGCCTTACAGGACCCTCATCTGGGATTTGCACAGTTCAAGGACAGAGCCATCCGGGTGCTCCGAGAACCGGCACCAGGTGGCGGCGCCCTTGTCGGCAGGGCCTGTGGGAGCTGATGCGCAGGCTTTGAACAATGACTCGGCTCCAGACCTGCACCATCAGGTCCAAGAGCTAGCTAAAAGGTACTGAAGGAGATCGTAGAAGAAATTTTAGAACCACTTGGAAAATTCTTGGAGAACAGGAGAAGTCCCAGAAGACTGGAGAAGAGCAAATGTTGTTCCTATCTTCAAAAAGGGGAAGAAGGTGGACCCACGGAACTATAGGCCGGTGAGTCTGACTTCTATACCAGGAAAGATCTTTGAACAAATTATTAAACAACATGTATGTAAGTACATGGATAAGAATGAAGTGATTAACCAGAGTCAGCATGGGTTTGTAACTAACAAGTCATGTCAGACTAACTTAATTTCCTTCTATGACAGAATCACTGACTGGGTGGATCAGGGAAATGCTGTAGATATAGTATATCTTGACTTCAGCAAAGCATTTGACAAAGTATCTCACACCATCCTTATTGAAAAAATGACCAAGTATGCAATGGACCAGGCAACTGTTAGGTGGATTCATAACTGGCTTAGTGATCGGACTCAAAGGGTGGTTGTAAATGGCTTCACATCCAGCTGGATGAATGTCTCAAGTGGGGTACCACAGGGCTCCGTCCTGGGACCTGTATTGTTCAACATCTTTATCAATGATTTAGGTGAAGGAATTGAGGGTAAACTGATTAAATTTGCTGATGACACAAAGCTAGGAGGGATAGCTAATACTAGAGAAGAGAGAGAGAGGATTCAAAAAGACCTAAATAAACTGGAGCACTGGGCAGCAACCAACAGAATGGTTTTTAACAGGGAAAAATGCAAAGTACTACATCTGGGCAATAAAAATGAAAAAAGCAGATACAGAATGGGAGGAATAGAGCTAAGCAACAGTACATGTGAAAAAGACTTAGGTATACTAATAGATCATAGACTGAACATGAGTCAACAATGTGATGCAGCAGCAAAAAAGGCAAATACAATTCTGGGATGTATTAACAGAAGCATACAGTCTAGATCACGTGAAGTCATTATCGATCTTTACTCCTCTTTGGTCAGACCTCATCTGGAATACTGTGTACAGTTTTGGGCACCACATTTTAAAAAAGACATAGACAAACTGGAGCAAGTTCAGAGAAGAGCGACCAGAATGGTGACTGGTCTGCAAACCATGTCCTATGAGGAACGGTTGCAGGATTTGGGAATGTTTAGCTTGCAAAAAAGAAGACTGAGAGGAGACTTAATAGCTGTCTACAAATATGTCAAGGGCTGTCACATTGTAGAAGGATCATCTTTATTCTCATTTGTACAAGGAAAGACTAGAAGCAATGGGATGAAACTAAATGGGAGGAGACACAGATTAGATATTAGAAAAAACATTTTGACAGGGTGATTAATGAGTGGAACAGGCTGCCACGAGAGGTGGTGAGTTCCCCTTCAATGGACGTCTTCAAACAGAGGCTGGACAGACATCTGTCTGAGATGATCTAGTGAATCCTGCTTTGAGCAGGGGGTTGGACCAGATGACCCAGGAGGTCCCTTCCAACTCTACCATTCTATGATTCTATGATTCTATGATTAAAAGCGTTGCTGCGCTAACCCGAACTGTGCAGTCTTTACAGGTTTCCACTCCAGGGAAGATCCAGCTGGCATCCGGACCGGAGGACATCCCGTGGCGTCGACCAAGGAGGACCCCACCGGCCAGAGGAAGACCCAGCGACAGATACAACGAGGACGGACAACCCATCTGCCGCCGCTGCAATCAACCCAGACATATGGCAAGGTACTGTCCTTTAAACTGGCACAACCTAGGGTAGAGGGCCAACCCCTAGGAAAAAGATCATCAGGCCCATCGAACTGGCGCGACAAATATGTGGGAGGACGTCCAGTCTTGCCTGTGGTACTGGATGGCATTCCTATGAGTGCCCTACTGGATACCGGGTCACAGGTCACCACCATCCCGTACGTGCTCTTCAAGCAGTACTGGAATGACTCGGATATTACCCGCTACCCTGACGACGACTTGAGTATCATCGCCAGCAATGGTCAGCCCGTGCCACAGATCGGATTTAAAGAGGTGACCATTAAAATTGGTAGAGTTGAACTGGCAGCACAGGGACTGATCATTGTAGACATTGACAAACATGAGAGTCACCCAAAGATAACTCTAGGAACTAATGTAATTGAAAATTGTCTTGCAGAGGTGATTTTCCTTTTACAGCAGGTTGCCAAGAACGCCAGCTCCGGCCAGCAGCGAGTGCTCCAGAAAGAGATCCGGGCACTGATGCGACGGCAACAGCTAGAACTCTCCGGTGGTGAGATTGGTAGCGTAAGAATGTGTGACCCTTTCCCTATTGCCATGCCCCCAAAAAGTGAAATGATGATTTGGTGCCGGGCAGCTATTGGTCTGAGAGGTAGAGATTACCAGGCAATGGTAGAACCAGTTTACTCAGACAGTAGGCCCACCATTTTGACAGCACGGGGGGTGGTCAATGTACGCCATGGGAGGGTGCCCGTTCGCATAATAAATATCGGGAAGAGGGAAGTATACCTGCCCCGGTATGCCACGCTAGCCAAATTGTATACCATCAATCAAGATTCCATACAGTCCGTAGAACCCTTGCCTCCATCTTCCCCGGGGGAAGGTAACGGCTCTAAGACAACAATGGAGGACTGGTGTCAGCAACTACATTTGGGTACTGACTCCACTCCTTCACACCAGAAACAGGGAGTCTATCGGGTGGTTCAAGAGTACGAGAGAGTGTTTAGTAAACACCCGTTAGACTTCGGGCGAGTCAAGGGGGTAGAACACCACAT
Organism: Phyllobates terribilis; assembly: GCF_046119375.1. Lineage (NCBI taxonomy): Eukaryota > Metazoa > Chordata > Amphibia > Anura > Dendrobatidae > Phyllobates > Phyllobates terribilis. The sequence continues at coordinate 1,090,204,018 of NW_027362761.1, read as the reverse complement.
CCCTACGGGAGACCATCCTCCCATAAAAGAGAGGTATCGACCCGTACCCCCTGCACACTACCAACACGCCAAGGGGATGCTTAGAGACATGAAGGAGGCTGGGGTGATCAGGGATAGCTGTAGCCCCTGGGCAGCTCCACTAGTCTTAGTCAAAAAGAAAGACAACACCATGAGGATGTGTGTAGATTACCGGAAAATCAACCGTATCACACACAAGGATGCGTACCCCTTACCAAGGATAGAGGAGTCTTTGGCTGCTTTAAGATCTGCTAACTTCTTCTCTACCTTGGATCTCACTAGCGGGTACTGGCAGGTTCCTGTAGCAGAGGCGGACAGGGAGAAGACCGCATTCACCACTCCGATGGGACTTAGCGAGTTTACCTGCATGCCGTTCGGACTCTGCAACGCACCAGGAACCTTCCAACGACTAATGGAGTGTTGTCTGGGCCACAGAAACTTCGAGACGGTCCTGTTGTACCTGGACGATGTCATTGTATATTCCAAGACGTATGAGGACCACCTGAAACACCTGGCGGAAGTGTTCGAAGCTCTGGCAAGCTACGGCCTAAAGGTGAAACCCTCCAAGTGTCACCTTCTGAAACCAAAGGTGCAGTACCTGGGACACGTGGTGAGCGCTGACGGAGTGGCTCCCGACCCTGATAAGATCACCGCAATTAAGGAATGGCCAAGTCCCTCCAGTGTAAAGGAAGTGCGGCAGTTCCTCGGGTTGGTAGGCTATTACCGCAGATTCATCCCCGGTTTCACCAAAAAGGCAGCTCCTATGCAGGACCTCCTGATAGGCCAGTCCCGGAAGGCCAAGAACCAGAAGCCGCCCTTCAGATGGGAGAAGTTAGAAGAGGAGTCCTTCCGCCAGCTGAAAATGGCCCTCACGGGGGATGAAATCCTTGCGTACCCTGATTACAGCCAGCCCTTTATCCTCTACACCGACGCAAGTAACATCGGGCTAGGAGCCGTGCTGTCCCAGATCCAGCAGGGGAAAGAACGAGTAATCGCTTACGCTAGCCGAAAACTGCGACCCACCGAAAGAAACCCTGAGAATTACAGCTCATTTAAGCTAGAGTTCCTGGCAGTGGTGTGGGCAGTCACCGAACGCTTTAAGCACTACCTCGCTTCTTCCCGGTTCACCGTGTACACGGATAACAACCCGTTGACACACCTGGACACGGCAAGACTCGGTGCCCTAGAGCAGAGATGGATGGCCCGTCTGTCCAACTACGAGTTCACAATCAAATACCGGGCAGGACGCTCCAATACCAACGCGGACGCCCTGTCCAGGATGCCAAACCTACCGGACGTAGGAGAAGATCCAGAGGGACTGAAAGAAGTCGAACTCCCCGCGTTCCACCGGCATGGGACTATCCAGTATTCCCACCGGGTAAGGAGTAAGCAAGCCGCTACGTTTAACCCCTTGCCTCACTACAACTGGGAGGAAACGCAAGACAGTGACCCTGCCGTCCGACTGGTGAAGGAGATGCTGACTCGGCCAGAGGCTCGCCTTGACCCAGACGCTCCGGAGGAAGCCAAGCAACTGTGGGCTGAGAAGAGTCGACTGTTCCTTTACAAGGGGAAGTTGTGCCGCAGAATGGTTAACTCCCGGACGCATGAACTAATCTGGCAAGTAGTGGTGCCACGAAGAGACGCAGCCATGGTGATGGAGGCATACCACGACGGGGCTGGACACTTCGGATGGAAGAAGCTGGAGTTCCTGCTGCGCGAGCGGTTCCACTGGGTAGGCATGAGGGGAACCATCGAGAGGTGGTGCAGAGACTGTGGCCCGTGCAACCTAAGAAGGAAGGACCGTGCCAGCCAGAAGACTCCCCTGCAGTCCATCGTCACCCGGCAGCCGTTGGAACTGGTAGCCTTGGATCATGTAAAACTGACCCCAAGCAGAAGTGGCTACGTCTACGCACTAACCATCGTGGATCACTACTCCCGGTTCTTGGTTGTCGTCCCCGTCAAGGACTTAACAGCTCGAACAGCAGCTAGAGCCTTCCAGCAGCATTTCTGCCGTCCACACGGGTACCCGGACCAAGTGTTGACAGACCAGGGACTTGCCTTTGAAGCGGAGGTCTTCAAAGAATTCTGCACTCTGTATGGCTGCCGGAAGATAAGGACGACACCCTATCATCCGCAAACTAATGGACTTTGTGAGAAAATGAACCAGGTGGTAATGGATCTTCTGAAAACGTTGCCCCTGGAAGAACGCAGTCTGTGGCCTGAGAAGCTGCCCGATCTGGTGGACCTATACAACCACATCCCGGTAGGTTCCACCAACTGTACCCCGGCTTACCTAATGAGGGCGAGACCTGGTAAGTTACCTGTTGACCTGGAAATGGGAGTCCTGACACCCGAGGACACTTCACCAGAAGCAGACTGGGACACAGAGAGGCAGCAGCAGTACCGGAGAGTACAGGAGAGCGTGGAGCGAAGTCTCTGTCAGGCTAGGGAAAGACAAGAGAAAACTTACAACCAGTATGCTCCCGCTGTTCCCCTGGTACCCGGAGAGCAGGTCTTGAAGAGAAAAAGACGGCTCCACAAGTTGGACGACCAGTGGGAGAAGGACCCGTACACCGTACTGCCCTCAAGCCACGACAACCCAAAGGTCTGTACCATCAGTAAAGACGGGGGGGAAACCACAACCATTGTATCCCGGGATCACCTGAAGAAGTGTCCCGAACAGCTACGGAACCCTGAAGAGGAACAAGAAGACCCTCGACCCGTAGAGGAAAGGGAAGACATGGTTAGTACTGTGCTCGGAGACTTCCCTCGGTCTTGGACTCAAGTCAATGGCGCAGTTGTGGTACCCGTACTCACCTTCCTCCAACCAGCATCCCAAGTACCTACGGAGCAACAGGTAGAGCTGGAAGAACAGCCGGTCCAGGAGGCAGAAGACTCCACACAAGCAGAACAGGAGGATCAACCCTCTGCTTATAGTGAGCCTGCCGTACCCCTAGTGAGCCAAAGAGCCGGTAGACAGCTGCCCAGTTTACCCTTGACAGCTCCTACACCCTGTAGTTCAGGGCTAGGCAGTCAGCTCCGTAGGTCCACTAGGGCCACTAGGGGCCAGTTACCCGCACGTTGGAGGATTTGAAGTGTATAAATTGTTTTATTTGTGGTTACCTGTTTATTGTTGCTTGTGTATAATTATGTGTTTCTAGTTATTTTTAGGAGTCCTTGGTGGATTTACCGGGAATCCTTTGTACATAGTTGGAGCGTAACCCAGGACGGACTAAAGACTGTTAAGGACTCGGGGCAGGACAGACCCCTACCTGGTTACATCTCCCTGTTTTGGTGAAATGGACACCTTGCTTTCTTCAAAGACTGCACCCGGTTACGGACATGCCGTGACCACCTTTATGTGTTTCTTTATTGTATTGTTGTTGTTATATCTTGTTATGTTTTTCTAAAATATGTTTAGTCCCGGAGTACTAAATTTCACTAGGGGGGAATGTGGCACCCCAGGGGTCTGGTTTCCACAATAACAGCAATGTTATGTCTGAGAGCAGGTGGGAGGTCTCTTGGTCAGGAATCCTATGCATGCCACACCTCCTGCCCAGTCCTGGGAGGGGAAGGACTTCCCCTATATAAACCTGGGGCTGAGGCAGGGTTAGGGAGTAGAGAAGAAGTAGAGAAAGAGAAGCAGCATAGGAAGAAACAACAGGAGCTCTGTGGGAGCAGTGTTACAAGGAGTCAGGGGCTGGCAGCTGCAGAGCTCGCCCTGACTGAGAAGTTATCACCGGACCCGGAGTCCGAGGCTGTGGGGACTAACTCCTATCCAGCAGCAGAAACCGACCAGCAGGGCATTGCAGGTCCTCTGGCCCAGAAACCCGAAGGCACGGTCACACGCGTGGGACCAGCACCACCGTCGTGGAGCGGAAGCTACTAGAAGGCCCCGAGTCACCGGCCATACGGGTGAGCACCACACGGTACACTCAGGGACGTGGGCTACTTATACCTGCCTCTAGCAAGGTAGCCAGAAGAGTATCGTTAGTTTGGGAGGCCTACAACTCCGCCTGGCCAGGGGAGATCCCATCTGCTCAAGGACTGACCAGGCCCCAATCGCTAGCCAGTACTCCGGGAGGGTCTATCTTTGTCACCAGTAAAGACCCTGAACTACACAGTACCGTCTCCGAGTGGTTCCTGCTACCCCCATCATCCACGTCGGCTGCCCTGAGGCCATACCCCTCCCGTTGGGGGTTATACTATCACGCTGCACAATCCTACCACCGGCCTCAGCGGTCTGCCCTGCAGCAGCAGCTCCCTGGCTGCACTCAACGGGTGGCGTAGTCGTCCAACATCTACCGCTAAAACAGCGCCACTTAGTCTGACTCCCTGGGCACGGACCGGATCACCGCCACGAGACTACAACCCTCAACAGATCCGGCTCCGGGTAAGCTCCCGCGTGCGCAACGCAGCGCGACACAGGCCCAGGGGCGCGTCATAGCCACTAGTGAGAATTTCAATATCTCTCATCCCATGTCATGTGGAACTTATTATGTGATATATGTCATCGAGTACAGTTGCCCCAAACAGTATGTGGGCAGAACCACCCAGGCACTACATAATAGGTTGAATTCACATAGACATAATATCACCACAGGATTTATTAAACATGGGCTGTCCCGACATATGGTCCTTCATCACAAACAGGACCTTAGGGAATTAAGGGTATTACTTATTGAACACATTTCTATTGACACTCCAAATAGGGTGCAATGTTTAAAATAAATCTACTGGATTTATAAACTAAAGACGCTTAAACCGCAGGGGTTAAACAAAATCACAGAAGTTTTTCTTTGAGAATTCCAGCAGTCACTTTTTACACCTCCCCAGTTCTTTTTCAATACCCAACATATAGCCACCTCTCCCCAAACCCACACTCCTGTTATCACCACCCACATTATAGCCTTCCAGTTACCTCTCACCACTCTTACAGATCTGTTTTTCAGCTGACAAAACAAATCAGGAGCCCTAGTGTAGTGGGCTATGTGCCTAGAGTGACTGCACACAGCAACTTGAGCAAGTATTTAAGTTCTAGCCCTCCATGGTTCATCATGATTAATATGAAAATTATTGGTATTAAAAGGTCATTTCAAATCTCAGGGAGACAGGGAGACAGAAAAATTTGGGAATATAAACTAATGGTGACCTTTGACACCTTCAGAGCAGGAATGAATGTGTTGCATGGATTTATGTCATTCTACATCAACTAAGGAATATGCTCCTCAGAGCTTTGGGGTCATCATAAACCTGGACCAGACCTCAATCACTGGACAATAAAACTTTCACAGTCCTTATCTATGAACTAATCTAATATTTACAGCCAGAACTGTTTACCTTTCTCCCACAGTAATAGCTCTGCTTTACGTTACCTGTCTCATCTATTGCATTATTTCTGTGTCCTATTGTGTATAAATATGTGACTCTTCAGATTTTGTGTCATACTATGCCTGATGAAGAGACCTGAGTAGTCTCGAAAGCTTGCAACTTGATAACCATTAAAAGGTATCAGCCACTGAGGACTCTCAAATCTTAATATTTTTCTAATAATTTTTCCATGGCTAACACAGTACAAAAATATATATTTTCCCTGATGTAAACATAACACCATCTGTAATAAGCTAAAGTTGAAAAGAGGATGGCTTCTACAAATGGATAATGATCCTAAAGACGTCAAAATCAAGATCTTCACTGGTAAAGCCCCCCACTCATAACACATTAGGTAGCTGTCAGCCAAAAGATTGTTCAACTGACAGCAATCTCTTCTGAGCCCCTTATATACAAGAACGCTCAGCTTGGCTCCTGTGTTCTCTATGAGAGCGACTAATAGATTCCACTGGCAGCGGCTTATCTGCTGGAAAACAGAATGAGCTACCATTGGAAATACAACATCTCCTCCTTCTCTCCTCCAACATCATCTGTAGGGTACGTTCATATGACTGTATTGTCGTTCCCAGTGTTTTCCGTGAAAAAACTGACAGAACTAGACACAGACAGATCTAGGTCCGTTGGGCTGTTTAGATAAGTGTTTGAAAAAAAGCAAGTGAAAAAAGCTTCCATTTTTTTATGGATACATTTCCATTATTAACCTAGAAAGCTGTATTTGGTCTTGTGAATGATAATAACTGTTGATGGAAAAGAAGGATAGTGTACAGACCACAACTGACTACCAAACTGATGAAAATCATCCATTTTTCCGGATGAAAAGATAAATGTCCCATTCTTGTCTGATGTCAGATTCTCGCTGCTCCACAGTCTGGGAATTCTGCTGGATTTTTTATTTTATAATGCATCAAATGTTTTCTCCTGGTGAAAGGTCTGGACTGCAGGCGGCCGGTTCTTCACCTGAACTCTTCCTCTTCGATGCCATGCTGCTGTGATGGATGTAGTATGTGGTTTAGCATTGTCTTGCCAAAATATGCAAAAAAAGATCCAACAAATACACAGAAAAAAAGTATGCAAAAAGAGGGATAACCTAAAAATCTAAAAATAGTCAATGCTTATTAACATGCAAGACATATTAAAAATATTTAAAATGCACAAATGGCTGTAAGCCTGTAACATAAATTTTCCAGACCACGGCACTATAGTGCTAGGATCTACCCTGTCTGTCAATAAGGTAATTTAGGAACCTAAAAGTTAATACCACCTTAATACAGATATGTTACTGTATAATATACCAATAATATGAAAATTGTTACATCAATGACCCAGGCCCTAAAATAAGGGCAAGTATTAAAGTGTATAGTGGGTTAAAGATATACACGCCCAATAAATAATGCACAAAAGCACAAAATAAAAGATGATAAAGAGGAGTGTATACAACAATTGTATGATAGAGTCAGAAAAGTTGCAGAAAAATCCTACTGCCGGCACAATAGCTAATAGCCACACAGAGTGAAGGTAAATGTGAAGTTTGTGCCACCTGGGCCATAGATATAACAATTTTCATATTATTGGTATAGCTGTGATTTGGGGTATATTATAATATACCTTTATTAAGGTGGTATCAACTTTTGGTTTCCTAAATTACCTTATTGACAGACAGGGTAGATCCTAGCATTATAGAGCTGCGGTCTGGAAAATTTGTCATTTGTGCTTTTTAAATATTTTTAATGTGCCTTGTTTGGCTTGTATGTTAATATACATTGACTATTTTTAGGTGATCCCTCTTTTTGCAACACCTCTGTATAAGGTTCATCATTGATCACTCCTTTCATGTGTAAGCTGCCCGTGTCAGAGGCACTAATGCAGCCCCAGACCATCAGAGATGCAGGAACTAAGCGCTGATAACAAGCTGGATGGTCCCTCTGCTCTGCAGTCTGCAGGACAAGGCGTCCACAGTTTCCATAAATAATTTCATATTTTTATTCATCCGACCTCAGAACAGTTAATATCTTCTGATCTGATTTCTATGTTCTGCAGTGAATATAATATGGCTAAAAGAGATTTCCAAATCATTACATTCCTGTTCTCTTTATACATTTACACAGCGTCACAAGTTTTTTGGAATTGGGGTTGTAAATATATCTATAAATATTTCTATCTACATGTGTACATCCATCAGAATAACTGATCTTAGCGATGTCACAATATCAGAGTTCTAGAATGTTGATGTCACACAAGTCATGAAGTCACAATATGAAGAACTGATAAAACTTCTGCTCACGGCCTCCTCCACTGAGGGTTATAGAATTTGTGGAGTGAGGATATTTTTGCAATTCTGATTGAGTGAGCAAAATGTCTGAGTATAAGCGCAAACGTCGCTTTATTATTGAGTCTATTACAGAGAGCAGCGGTATTGATGACCAGGTGAGTGGCGGATTCTGGAGTATGTTGTCTATTTGAAATTCTGGAAATTTGAAGCCTTTTTTTTACTTTTTATTATTTCCTTTTCCCAGTTACTGGTCAATAAAAAATGCCGCAGAGTTTTTGCGTCCGACACAGAGGACAGCAGCGGTGATGAGAATCTCCATCAGGTGAGCGCTCACTTCTCTCCAGCACTGTCTGCGGCTCTGGGGGTCTACTGGAGATCAGGGGACGCCCCATTCTGTGATTATGCCACTGTATCGCTGCTAATCCTTCATTCTCAAGGTCTTTATATTTCTTTATTTCAGTCTCATCCACTTATTTCAAGGTCTCCAAGGAGCCTTGAAGATGAAGATGGTGGCTCTGGTCCCCACCTGCTATACATAGAGTCAGGCATGTAATAAATAGAGATGAGCGGTGTTCGACTAGAACTGTTCGCCAATCTCAAATTCGAGCTGTTTTGGGCGGTGTTCGAGTTGTTCGACGAACCCGAACGATTTGCAAAAAATTCGGCTGTTCGAGGTTATGTTCGATAACTGTTCGTGCACCAAAAGCGTGTCCTGCATGTCTGGTGCTATTTAGAGCACCAATCATGCAGGGATTGTCTGCCACTCACTGTAATGCCACAGCCATGGTGGTTGTGGCATTACAGTGATTGCCCAAATCGATGGGAACAGTGCCAACAGTGAAACATGAAAAGCCGGCAATTCAGCAGCGGCATACACCTGTACCCGACAATTTAGAACCGAAAGAATAGAGCTTCACACATAGATTAGATAGATATAAACATGTCAGCCACATATATACGAAGTACAGTGAAAGTGCTGCTTACTGTACTTGTCATTTAGCGTAAAGGATTTATCAAAAAAAATAATAGTGTTTTCGTGCACCGTCTCTTTAAAAAAGCCGGCCGGCAATTCAGCAGCGGTACCCGACAATTTAGAATAGAAAGAATAGAGAATCACACATAGATTAGATAGATAGAAACATGTCAGTCACATATATATGAAGTACAGTGACAGTGCTGCTTACTGTACTTGTCATTTAGCGTAAAGGATTTATCAAAAAAAATAATAGTGTTTTCATGCACCGTCTCTTTAAAAAAGCCGGCCGGCAATTCAGCAGCGGTACCCGACAATTTAGAACAGAAAGATAGAGTATCACACATAGATTAGATAGATAGAAACATGTCAGTCACATATATATGAAGTACAGTGACAGTGTTGGTTACTGTACTTGTCATTTAGTATTAAAATAAAGGATTTATTATTAAAAAAATTGGCGTGGGGTTCCCCTTAATTTTAGGCTCTAGCGGAGGTTAAGCAGACGGCTGGGGCAGATGTTTGAAGCCTGGGAAGGGGGTAATACCCACGGAGCTTCCCAGGCTACTAATATCAGCCCCCAGCTGAATACATAGCCTTTACTAGCTATTAAAATGGGGGACCCCCAAAAAAAATGACGTGGGGTCCCCCCTAATTTAATAGCTAGCAAAGGCTAGGCAGACAGCTGGGGGCTGATATTAATAGCCCAGGAAGGGAGCCATGAATATTGGCCCCCTCCCAGGCTAGAAACACCAGCCGTCAGCCGCCCCAGAAATGGCGCATTCATAGGATGCGCCAATTCTGGCACTTAGCCTCGCTCTTCCACGCTGCCCTGGTGCGGTGGCAGGGGGTAATAGGGTTGGGGTTGATGTCAGCTTATAATGCCAGCTGACATCAAGCCCAGGTTAGTAATGGAGAGGCGTCTATAAGACACCCCCATTACTAACCCCATAGTCAAAGTTAAAAAAAACACAAACACCCAGAATAAAGTCCTTTAATTGAAATAAAGACACAATCCTTTATTGTTCTAAATTAAACCATACTTACCGTCACGCCCATTCCAGCTGAAGCCAACGATCTCCTGCAATAAAAGAAAAATAATAAAGCAACCTCATCCTTACCTTTCCATGGTTCCCACGACAGCTTCAGCTCTGCTACATCGAGATGACAGGCTGGACCGCAGCAGAACGCTGCCATCCAGCCTCTCATCCCGCAGACACTGAGAAGCGCAGGCTTGCTTGCGCTGCTCAGCGTCTCTCTGTGACGACATCCAGATGAGCCGAGTTCATGTCCAATGAACTCGGCTCACCTCATGCACGTCACTGACAGCGTGGGAAAACTCTCACGCTGAAGCGGTGAGTGCAGGAGAATTCTCCCACGCTGTCAGTGACGTGCATAAGGTGAGCTCATGTCCAATGAACTCAGCTCACCTCCTGCACGTCACTGACAGCGTGGGAGAATTCTCCGGCACTCAGCGCTTCAGTGTGAGAATTCTCCCACGCTGAAGCGCTGAGTGCAGGAGAATTTTCCCACGTTGTCAGTGACGTGCATGAGGTGAGCCGAGTTCATTGGACAATAACTCGGCTCATCTGGATGCCCTCACAGAGAGACACTGTGGAGCGCAAGCAAGCCTGCGCTTCTCAGTGTCTGCGGGATGACAGGCTGGATGGCAGCGTTCTGCTGCGGTCCAGCCTGTCATCTCGATGTAGCAGAGCTGAAGCTGTCGTGGGAACCATGGAAAGGTAAGGATGAGGTTGCTTTATTATTTTTCTTTTATTGCAGGAGATCGTTGGCTTCAGCTGGAATGGGCGTGATGGTAAGTATGGTTTAATTTAGAACAATAAAGAATTGTGTGTTTATTTCAATTAAAGGACTTTTTTCTGGGTGTTGTGTTTTTTTTAAATACTTTACTAGAAATTCATGGTGGTCATGTCTAATATTGGCGTGACCCCATGAATTTCGGGCTTAGGGCCAGCTGATAATGCCAAGCTGGCCCTAACCCCTTTATTACCCAGTGAGCCACCGCATCAGGGCCCTGGATGAGTTGGGTACAGCGCCAGAAGATGGCGCTTCTATGAACGCGCCATTTTCCGGGGTGGCTGCGGACTGCAATTTGCAGCGGGGGTGGCCCAGAAAGCTTGGGCCTCCCTGCGCTGCGGATTCCAGCCCCCAGCTGCCTAGTTGTACCTGGCTGGACACAAAAACAGGGCGAAGCCCCACGTCAATTTTCTTTAAATTATTTCATGAAATAATTAAGAAAAAAAGGGCTTCCCTATATTGTGTGTCCGGCCAGGTACAAATAGGCAGCTGGTGGTTGGGGGCAGCCCGTTCCTGCCTGCTGTACCTGGCTGGACACAAATATAGTGCGAAGCCCCACGTCAATTTTCTTTAAATTATTTCATGAAATAATTAAGAAAAAAAGGGCTTCCCTATATTGTTGTGTCCGGCCAGGTACAAATAGGCAGCTGGTGGTTGGGGGCAGCCCGTTCCTGCCTGCTGTACCTGGCTGGACACAAATATAGTGCGAAGCCCCACGTCAATTTTTTTTTAATTATTTCATGAATTTCCTGAAATAATTTAAAAAAATTGAAGTGGGGCTTCGCACTATATTTGTGTCCAGCCAGGTACAGCAGGCAGGAACGGGCTGCCCCCAACCACCAGCTGCCTATTTGTACCTGGCCGGACACAACAATATAGGGAAGCCCTTTTTTTCTTAATTATTTCATGAATTTCATGAAATAATTAAAAAAAATTGAAGTGGGGCTTCGCACTATATTTGTGTCCAGCCAGGTACAGCAGGCAGGAACGGGCTGCCCCCAACCACCAGCTGCCTATTTGTACCTGGCCGGACACAACAATATAGGGAAGGCCTTTTTTTCTTAATTATTTCATGAATTTCATGAAATAATTAAAAAAAAAGTACGTGGGGCTTCGCCCTATTTTTGTGTCCAGCCAGGTACAACTAGGTAGCTGGGGGCTGGAATCTGCAGCGCAGGGAGGCCCAAGCTTTCTGGGCCCCCCCCCCGCTACAAATTGCAGTCCGCAGCCACCCCGGAAAATGGCGCGTTCATAGAAGCGCCATCTTCTGGCGCTGTACCCAACTCATCCAGGGCCCTGGTGCGGTGGCTCACTGGGTAATAAAGGGGTTAGGGCCAGCTTGGTATTATCAGCTGGCCCCAAGCCCAAAATTCATGGGGTCACGCCAGTATTAGACATGACCGCCATGAATTTCTAGTAAAGTATTTAAAAAAAACACAACACCCAGAATAAAGTCCTTTAATTGAAATAAAGACACAATTCTTTATTGTTCTAAATTAAACCATACTTACCATCACACCCATTCCAGCTGAAGCCAACGATCTCCTGCAATAAAAGAAAAATAATAAACCAACCTCATCCTTACCTTTCCATGGTTCCCACGACAGCTTCAGCTCTGCTACATCGAGATGACTGGCTGGACCGCAGCAGAACGCTGCCATCCAGTCTGTCATCCCGCAGACACTGAGAAGCGCAGGCATGCTTGCGCTCCTCACTGTCTCGCTGTGACGGCATCCAGATGAGCCGAGGTCATGTCCAATGAACTCGGCTCACCTCATGCACGTCACTGACAGCGTGGGAAAATTCTCACGCTGAAGCGCTGAGTGCAGGAGAATTCTCCCACGCTGTCAGTGACGTGCAGGAGGTGAGCTGAGTTCATTGGACATGAGCTCACCTTATGCACGTCACTGACAGCGTGGGAGAATTCTCCTGCACTCACCGCTTCAGCGTGAGAATTTTCCCACGCTGTCAGTGACGTGCATGAGGTGAGCCGAGTTCATTGGACATGAACTCGGCTCATCTGGATGTCGTCACAGAGAGACGCTGAGCAGCGCAAGCAAGCCTGCGCTTCTCAGTGTCTGCGGGATGAGAGGCTGGATGGCAGCGTTCTGCTGCGGTCCAGCCTGTCATCTCGATGTAGCAGAGCTGAAGCTGTCGTGGGAACCATGGAAAGGTAAGGATGAGGTTGCTTTATTATTTTTCTTTTATTGCAGGAGATCGTTGGCTTCAGCTGGAATGGGCGTGACGGTAAGTATGGTTTAATTTAGAACAATAAAGGATTGTGTCTTTATTTCAATTAAAGGACTTTATTCTGGGTGTTTGTGTTTTTTTTAACTTTGACTATGGGGTTAGTAATGGGGGTGTCTTATAGACGCCTCTCCATTACTAACCTGGGCTTGATGTCAGCTGGCATTATAAGCTGACATCAACCCCAACCCTATTACCCCCTGCCACCGCACCAGGGCAGCGTGGAAGAGCGAGGCTAAGTGCCAGAATTGGCGCATCCTATGAATGCGCCATTTCTGGGGCGGCTGACGGCTGGTGTTTCTAGCCTGGGAGGGGGCCAATATTCATGGCTCCCTTCCTGGGCTATTAATATCAGCCCCCAGCTGTCTGCCTAGCCTTTGCTAGCTATTAAATTAGGGGGGACCCCACGTCATTTTTTTTGGGGGGTCCCCCATTTTAATAGCTAGTAAAGGCTATGTATTCAGCTGGGGGCTGATATTAGTAGCCTGGGAAGCTCCGTGGGTATTACCCCCTTCCCAGGCTTCAAACATCTGCCCCAGCCGTCTGCTTAACCTCCGCTAGAGCCTAAAATTAAGGGGAACCCCACGCCAATTTTTTTAATAATAAATCCTTTATTTTAATACTAAATGACAAGTACAGTAACCAACACTATCACTGTACTTCATATATATGTGACTGACATGTTTCTATCTATCTAATCTATGTGTGATGCTCTATCTTTCTGTTCTAAATTGTCGGGTACCGCTGCTGAATTGCCGGCCGGCTTTTTTAAAGAGACAGTGCATGAAAACACTATTATTTTTTTAAATAAATCCTTTACACTAAATGACAAGTACAGTAAGCAACACTATCACTGTACTTCATATATATGTGACTGACATGTTTCTATCTATCTAATCTATGTGTGAAGCTCTATTCTTTCTGTTCTAAATTGTCGGGTACAGATGCTGAATTGCCGGCCGGCTTTTTTAAAGAGACGGTGCATGAAAACACTAATATTTTTTTAAATAAATCCTTTACACTAAATGACAAGTGCAGTAACCAACACTGTCACTGTGCTTCTTATATGTGTGACTGACATGTTTCTATCTATCTAATCTATGTGTGATGCTCTATTCCTTCTTGTCTAAATTGTCGGGTACCGGTGTATGCCGCTGCTGAATTTGCCGGCCGGCTTTTTTAAAGAGAGTGTCTTCTGAGCAGTTTGTCAGCTTTTGGACACCTTTGCAGGTGTTTTCTATGTGTTTCTATGTGTTTTTGTTTGCCTGCCATTGGTTTTAACGGTGTTCGACGGTGTTCTAAGGTGTTCGACGAACAGTTCGACGAACAGTTCCTCGAACATCCCGGTGTTCGACGAACCGAACCGAACCCGAACACTACGGGGGTGGCTCAACACTAGTCACAATATCAGAGTTCTAGAATGTTGATGTCACACAAGTCATGAAGTCACAATATGAAGAACTGATAAAACTTCTGCTCACGGCCTCCTCCACTGAGGGTTATAGAATTTGTGGAGTGAGGATATTTTTGCAATTCTGATTGAGTGAGCAAAATGTCTGAGTATAAGCGCAAACGTCGCTTTATTATTGAGTCTATTACAGAGAGCAGCGGTATTGATGACCAGGTGAGTGGCGGATTCTGGAGTATGTTGTCTATTTGAAATTCTGGAAATTTGAAGACTTTTTTTTACTTTTTATTATTTCCTTTTCCCAGTTACTGGTCAATAAAAAATGCCGCAGAGTTTTTGCGTCCGACACAGAGGACAGCAGCGGTGATGAGAATCTCCATCAGGTGAGTGCTCACTTCTCTCCAGCAGTGTCTGCGGCTCTGGGGGTCTACTGGAGATCAGGGGACGCCCCATTCTGTGATTATGCCACTGTATCGCTGCTAATCCTTCATTCTCAAGGTCTTTATATTTCTTTATTTCAGTCTCATCCACTTATTTCAAGGTCTCCAAGGAGCCTTGAAGATGAAGATGGTGGCTCTGGTCCCCACCTGCTATACATAGAGTCAGGCATGTAATAAAGCGTCTGGAAGGATCATAAATTCCTTCCTGTAAAATAAGAAAATTAGATTTCTATTGATTAGGAAAACTGAATGAAACAGAAGTAAATGACGATGTTTCTTCTTTTCTCCAGAGCCCAATTCTCCCCGATTCAGCTTTGTGCAGGAGGAGACAGCAAGGTAATGTATTCCTATATATCCGTTTCATCTGGGTCATGTTCATGATATGTGGTCGCTAGATGGCGCTATTATTAGCATATTTTCAGATAAGGTGTCAGCTGTGTGTCTGCAGGTCGTGTACGGTCTTAGTATATATCCAATAGTGATGTGTGATCCTCTTTGATGCTTTGCTACCAGGAGACAGGAGCATCCCATCAATTACTGTTTCCTGAGAAATCTGTCTTCACCCACGTCCAAATATGTCACCGACTTCCGTAAGAAAAAACAGGAGCTGGTACGACGTCTGTACAAGTTTTATAACAGGACCGTCTTTGAGAACCAGGTATTCAGTTATAACACACAGCTTGGAATAGGGTTATAGGGGATGAAGGTTTAGAGCTAGGGATAGTGTATTAAGTGTATATAGTATATACCTCTATATTCTGTATGTATAGGGTGATACGAGGCAAAGGGTTAGAGCTAGGGATAGTGTATCCAGTGTATATAGCATATACCTCTATATTCTGTATGTATATGGTGATATAAGGTGAAGGGTTAGAGCTAGGGATACTGTATCCAGTGTATATAGTATATACCTCTATATTCTGTATGTATATGGTGATATGAGGCAAAGGGTTAGAGCTAGGGATAGTGTATCCAGTGTATATAGCATATACCTCTATATTCTGTATGTATAGGGTGATACGAGGCAAAGGGTTAGAGCTAGGTATAGTGTATCCAGTGTATATAGCATATACCTCTACATTCTGTATGTATATGGTGATATGAGTCGAAGGGTTAGAGCTAGGGATAGTGTATCCAGTGTATATAGTATATACCTCTATATTCTGTACGTATATTGTGATAGGAGGATAAAGGGTTACAGCTAGGGATGGTGTATCCAGTGTAAATAGCATATACCTCTATATTCTGTAGGTATGGGGTGATATGGGAGATAGTGAGTAGATGGTTAAAGATAGGGATGGTGTATCCAGTGTACATAGTATATACCTCTATATTCTGTAGGTGTGGGGTAATATGAGGGATAATGAATGGAGGGTTAGAGCTAGGATTAATGTATCCAGTATATATAGTATATACCTCTATATTCTGTAGGTATGGGGTGATATTGAAGATAGTGAATGGAGGGTTAGAGCAAGGGTTAGTGTATCCAGTGTATATAGTATATACCTCTGTATTCTGTAGGTATGGGGTGATATTGAAGATAGTGAATGGAGGGTTAGAGCAAGGTTAGTGTATCCAGTGTATATAGTATATACCTCTATATTCTGTAGGAATGGGGTGATGTGGGGGATAGTGAATAGAGGGTTAGAGCTAGGGTTAGTGTATCCACTATATACAGTATATACCTCTATATTCTGTATTTCTACTTCTTCTGTAGCTTCCTGCATATATGGACATCAGCTGGAATAAAAGGCTGCGTAAAACAGCTGGTCGCACTGGATTCCGGGAGAACAACGGGGACCGCTACGCCATCATCCAGTTATCGGATAAAGTCTGCGATTCAGCAGGTAGTCGTCACATCTGGCACAATTTATAGATTAGCTGTGGTGAAATCTTTCCCACATCTTTACTCCTGATTGTTATTATATCCTGCTTTGTCCTTAGAACGACTCCGAGACACATTGATCCATGAGATGTGTCATGCTGCCTGCTGGGTCATCGATGGCAATGGAGAACTTGCCCATCACCAACTATGGGAGCAGTATTGTGAGAAGGTCGCACAGATCCACCCCGACCTTCCACCCATTACTGTATTCCACAGTTGGGAGTACCACTACCCGGTGGTGTACCAATGCTCAGGGTGCCAGTACAGGTAAGATACGACTCAAATAAACTATGGACAGATGGGCGTCTGATACTGGCCGTGGGTGTATGTGCTACTACCACTGCTTGCTTCATGACTTCTGCAATCAATATGAAGGGGCTCTGTCATTGATATTGAATGTGTGTGTACCTTTAGGATCAGTCTTTAATATCTTTAATAAGCTTTATCTCCCACTCCAGAGTCGGACGTTGGACGGATTCTCTCGACACCGAGAAGTTTGGGTGCGGCTACTGTGAGAACAAGTTGGTTCTAGTAACCACAACCTGAGAAGATCTATCAGCGACCATCCAGCTCCATCAATAGTCCGATCATCGGCTCGGCCAAGATAGCAGCACACAGATGAAGTCATCCAGAAGACTAGTGGAAAGTCACATCTCAGTCTTCCACCATTTTTCGGGCGTCACGGTGACTCAGTGGTTAGCACTGGTGTCTGCAGCACTCAGGTGGTGGAAACAAATACGACCACGGACATCTGCATGGAGTTTGTATGTCCTCCCCGTGTCTGCGTGGGTTTCCTCCGGGTTCTCCGGTTTCCTCCCACACTCCAAAAATATACTGATAGGTTAATTGGCTTATTCCAAATTGTCCCTAACATGAATTATGGTTCTCCCTGTACAGCGCTACAGACTATGTCATCGCTATATTATCGAGGGGAATCAAATTCATCATTAAATACAAATGCTTTAAACAAACTTATTATTGTAATGTTGCCTTGTGTCAGTAATTTCATACACAGATTATTTACAAAAAAGTTATGTCCTATAGTGGGACGTCTGGAATTGAGAACACAGATTCCGCCATACCGATGGCCAGGGACAGGCATGCGGGTGCTAACACCTACATGGACTGGCAGGACAGGCTTACACTGGTAATATACAGCGTATACACCCATAACGACTCACACACATCAAACCAAGCAAAGTCATCAAGTTTCAGAGCTCCCATAGAAATGAATGGTGATAGCCGCACATGCGCAGCCACCTTTCCATTTCTGACAGTGTGTAATGGGGTCGTTCTTGAGTTACATGTGGGTCCCTGATCTCAGCAATGGGACCTGCATCTATCAAACATTTATGACGTATGCTTTCGATAGAGGATGAAATAATGTCTTCAATGCGCTTCGTCACGTGTCCATGGGCATGCTCGCGATTTCTAATGCTGACCCTATGCTGCTCTCTGATTCAGTTATCTCACCAGCAACATAGTGCATTAAGCATTAATGCTTTAAAGGGCACAGCTCAACTTTCCATCCTAATGTGGCACCTCAAACGTCACAAATTTTTCCAGGGCATTCATAAGGGGTATCTCTGCATTATCGTCTCGAACGGGGAAACAGCTGATCAGCGGATGTGCACGGTGCTGGACCCTCACTGATCTGATATTGATGACCTATTCTAAAGATATTCCACCAATTATCAAACACCTGAATAACTTCTTTAATTAGTTTAGGGGAGTGATTGAACCATTTTTAAGCCAAACACAATCCTTAGTATTTATTCTTCACCGGAAGGTACAATGTTTTAAAAAACAGCTGATTATGGGGCCCATGGGCATTACCAGTATAGGAGACCCGCTCCTTTCTAATGGGAACATTTTTTTATGAGACCCTCCTCCACGTCTCTTCCAAGGGGCATTGGAGTGACTCCCAATTTTTAGCAGCCCTTGCATTCACTGCATAGCAAACACAATGGGAGACCCACTTTCTAATAATGGGAACATTGTTTTCAGGAGGCCCTCTGACCTCCACGTCTTTTCCAAGGGGCATTGGAGTGCCTCCAAATTTTTGACAATCCTTGCATTCACTGCATAGGCAAACACAATGGGAGACCTACTTCCTAATAATGGGAAATTTGTTTTCAGGAGTCCCTCCTCTAAGTCTCTTCAAAGGGGTATTGGGGTGCGTCCAAATTTTCAAAGTGGTATTGGGGTGCGTCCAAATTTTGGGCAGCCCTGCCACTCACTGCATACGGAATAACAGTATAGGAGACCTACTCTTTAGTAATGGGAACAATAAAACATAGCCGGCTGATGGCTCTCTAAGAATAGTGAGGGCCGATTGCTGGCCATTTAAGAATAGTAAAGGCCGCCTGATGAACATTGTTGACAGAAGTGACCTGGGAGTCAGAAATGCTTCCAGGGGTCTTTCCCATACTGTCCCCATGTCATTTTAGCACTCTTCCCATCGATTTGGGCAATTTGCAATCTTCAGACCGCCGGGGGGAGGCGCCTGAAAAATGCCCGAGTTTCCCATATACTTACATTGGGCTCGTTGCTCGGGTCGAGCACCCGAGTATTCCAATGTGCTCGGCCCGAGCATCGAGCACCCGAGCATTTTAGTGCTGTCCCATCACTACTCATAAGAGCACATTTATCTTTACAAACAACAGAACAGTGATAGCTGTCACATCTGTGTTCTGATACCTTAGCTCCCCAATAAGACATGGGAGTAAATCAATACTTTACAAGCTGCTCTGTGGCTGGGGGCACTGGTAAAATAGTGTCTTATTGTCATGCAAGGTGAGGGAAGGAACAGTGTACAAGGACAGGAATAGGGGGAAGGGGAAGGGAGCCCAACATCTAGAGAAAGGGGGAGTGGAGACCCCTAGGCAGATCTAATATCACCCTGACTACTCTATCATACTTATATAGGTTCATCTCCAATCGCAGAGCAGGAAACTTAATCCCTGAATGTCCCTAGAGCTAGGCCCTAGGTAGGGAGGGACACTATATGAGGGTCAGCTTATGATAAGTGTTACTTCTCTTTTCTTTACATGATACCAGATTGATGGTGCTATTGTGGACTGATGTTCTTCATAGACTTGTGTGAACAGCCCCTATTATATTCTTGCTCGGATGATTGAGAAGTTTGCTGTATATATGATACCTCTCTGTGGAGAATCAGCTTTAGGGATTCTCTTAACAATGTAAGAAAAAGAAAGATTAACCACTGCATGTGATAGGGGTTATATACTGGGCTCGGGTAATGATTGATAGAACTTATTCAGGAATTTATAAGCCCTACTAGCCCAGTTATTTGTAGTTATGTATTGTCTCTAAATTTCCCTAGAGCTGTCATTTTGCTTTATTGAACAGTTGTCCTCTACTAATGTTTATTGAAATGGTCGGTCTCTGAATCTATACGTTCACTTCTTCCTATCTTTTTTCACGACTGTAGTTTTGTATTTATTAGGATAAATGTATTTATTAGTATAGAAGAATTTTTAGGGACATAAGGGACACCGTCGTTAAGCAGGGGCGCCACTTAACACAAATTATGGTGCCAACCTCCTCTGCCAGGAAGGTAGAGACATTAGGGATAAAGTAGGGACAGGTTTAGCCTGCACTCTCTCCTGATCAGTGTGTAACCTAATATGGATATTCCCTAATACTTTATTTTGTATTTTTGTTGTTTTGTCTATTGTGGATTGTTATAGTTATTTTTCAGATAATTTATTAAAAGTTACATTTTAGGGGTCTAATCTTCTATAGGTTTTTCATGCTAAATTAGGCCCTGTTTACATATTTTTTGCTAAGGTGTTTAACTGAACACTAGTCAGGCTCCACTGTAACTAAAGAAAACAAGGTAAACAAACAAAGGGGATACATTTAGCTTGAGAAGACACCAGAGAGGTAGGGCCAACTGTCCTCCAAGGCAAGTCCAAGAATGAACTAGCTGGCTACTAGTACTCCAGGCATAGACAGCAGAACATAGAACTATCACCAGTGACTCTCTGGAGACACAGAGTTTTTAACTACCAAGCAAGGGTGTGTCAACCAGCAGCAGAAGGTGGAGGTCACCGCTGGGTACTAAAGGAAGAAGGATATCACTACACTACAGAAATGAGAGGATCAAGAAGGTGTCTGTAATGCCAAGTGCAGTGATCTTCTACAGCCGGATCCAGAGTGACTGTCTCTCTCACTTGATACACCAGTGATATCTGATAAACAAAAAAAAATAAAATGTTGTAGGTACATTCTCCTGAAATGGTTGCAACAGTCACAACTCCTATAAAAGCATGTAAAGGCTGCTGCAGGATGTCACGCACGGTGTGGGAAAGACTAAGTGCAACACGAAGGGAAGAAGGGGAGGAAGCAAAAACACTAGGGTAAGTGGGATTGGAGACCCCTAGGCAGATCTAATATCACCCTGCCTACCCTACCATCCCTATATAGGTTCCACATTTATCTCCGAACAGGACCCTAAACCCTGGATGACCCTAGAGCTAGACCCTAGATAGTGAGGGGGAAGGGTGAGCACTGGTCAGGACCTACTACAAACTATAGACAACAAGGTAGACAAACAAAGGGGATTAACTTAGCTTAAGAAGACACCAGAGGAGTAATGCCAACTGTCCTCCAAGGGCACCAGAGAAGACGCTAGCCGATTGCTAATGCTCCAACCCTGTACATAGAAGTATTACCGGCAATTCCCTGGAGAAAGCGGAGTGTTTTTAACTGCCAGGCAAGGGTGTGTCAATCAGCAGCAGGAGGGAGATTGCCACTGGGTCATAAAGGCAGAAGGATTAAGAAGGCATCTGTAATGCCAAGCGCAGTGACCTTCTACAGCCAGGTCTATTACACCTGTCACACCCTTGACACAGGACCACCAATAAATTCACATGAGGAAAATGAGAGGAATACGGTGGTTCAGAGTCCGCACTGCCCAGAGTTCAAAAGGTGTAGTCGCACACAAGGATTAAGCATGAATGTGGTTTATTGTGTCAATGCGTTTCAAGGTCTCCAAACCTCTTCATCAGGACCAAACCACAATGATTTTTATATATATACAGTACAGACCAAAAGTTTGGACACACCTCATTTAAAGATTTTTCTGCATTTTTATGACTATGAAAATTGTATATTCACACTGAAGGCATCAAAACTATGAATTAACACATGTGGAATTATATACTTAATAAAAAAGTGTGAAACAACTGAAAATATGTCTTATATTCTAGGTTCTTCAAAGTAGCCACCTTTTGCTTTAATGACTGCTTTGCACATTCTTGGCATTCTCTTGATGAGCTTCAAGAGGTAGTCACCGGAAATGGTCTTCCAACAATCTTGAAGGAGTTCCCAGAGATGCTTAGCACTCGTTGGCCCTTTTTGCCAGCTCACCCCAAACCATCTCGATTGGGTTCAGGTCTGGTGACTGTGGAAGCCAGGTCATTTGGCGTAGCAGCCCATCACTCTCCTTCTTGGTCAAATAGCCCTTACACAGCCTGGAGGTGTGTTTGGGGTCATTGTCCTGTTGAAAAATAAATGATGGTCCAACTAAATGCAAATCGGATGGAATAGCATGCCGCTGCAAGATGCATTGGTAGCCATGCTGGTACAGTATGCCTTAAATTTTAAATAAATCCACAGTGTCACCAGCAAAGCACCCCCACACCATGACACCACCTCCTCCATGCTTCACGGTGGGAACCAGGCATGTAGAGTCCATCCATTCACCTTTTCTGCGTCGCACAAAGACACGGTGGTTGGAACCAAAGATCTCAAATTTGGACTCATCATACCAAAGCACAGATTTCCACTGGTCTAATGTCGATTCCTTGTGTTCTTTAGCCCAAACAAGTCTCTTTTGCTTGTTGCCTGTCCTTAGCAGTGGTTTCCTAGCAGATATTTTACCATGAAGGCCTGCTGCACAAAGTCTCCTCTTAACAGTTGTTGTAGAGATGTGTCTGCTGCTAGAACTGTGTGGCATTGACCTGGTCTCTAATTTGAGCTGCTGTAAACCTACGATTTCTGAGGCTGGTGACTCGGATAAACTTATCCTCAGAAGCAGAGGTGACTCTTGGTCTTCCTTTCCTGTGGCGGTCCTCATGTGAGCCAATTTCTTTGTAGCGCTTGATGGTTTTTGCAACTGCACTTGAGGACACTTTCAAAGATTTCCCAATTTTTCGGACTGACTGACCTTCATTTCTAAAAGAAACAATGGCCACTCGTTTTTCTTTACTTAGCTGCTTTTTTCTTGCCATAATACAAATTCTAACAGTCTATTCAGTAGGACTATCAGCTGTGTATCCACCTGACTTCTGCACAACACAACTGATGGTCCCAACCCCATTTATAAGCCAAGAAATCCCACTTATTAAACCTGACAGGGCACACCAGTGAAGTGAAAACCATTTCCGATGACTACCTCTTGAAGCTCATCAAGAGAATGCCAAGAGTGTGCAAAGCAGTCATCAAAGCAAAAGGTGGCTACTTTGAAGAACCTAGAATATAAGACATATTTTAAGTTGTTTCACACTTTTTTGTTAAGTATATAATTCCACATGTGTTAATTCATAGTTTTGATGCCTTCAGTGTGAATGTACAATTTTTATAGTCATGAAAATACAGAAAAATCTGTAGGAGGTGTGTCCAAACTTTTGGTCTATACTGTATATATATATATATATATATATATATATATATATATATATATATATATATACATACATATATACACTGCTTAAAAAAATAAAGGGAACACTCAAATAACACATCCTAGATCTGAATGAATGAAATATTCTCATTGAATACTTTGTTCTGTGCAAAGTTGAATGTGCTAACAACAAAATCACACAAAAATCATCAATGGAAATCAAATTTATTAGCCAATGGAGGCCTCGATTTGGAGTAACCCCCAAAATTAAAGTAGAAAAACACACTACAGGCTGATCCAACTTAGATGTAATGTCCTCAAAACAAGTCAAAATAAGGCTCAGTATTGTGTGTAGCCTATACGTGCATGTATGACCTCCCTACAACGCCTGGGCATGCTCCTGATGAGGTTGCGGATGGTCTCCTGTGGGATCTCCTCCCAAACCTGGACTAAAGCATCCGCCAACTCCTGGACAGTCTGTGGTGCAACGTGACGTGATGTCTCAGATGTGCTCAATCGGATTCAGGTCTGGGGAACGGGTGGGCCAGTCTATAGCTTCAATGCCCTCATGTTGCAGAACTGCTGACAAATTCCAGCTACATGAGGTCTGGCATTGTCCTGCATTAGGAGGAACCCAGGGCCAACCGCACCAGCATATGGTCTCACAAGGGGTCTGAGGATCTCATCTCGGTACCTAATGGCAGTTAGGCTACCTCTGGCGAGCACATGGAGGACTGTGCGGCCCTCCAAAGAAATGCCACCCCACACCATTACTGACCCACTGCCAAACCGGTCATGCTGAAGGATGCTGCAGGCAGCAGATTGCTCTCCACGGCGTCTCCAAACTCTGTCACGTCTGTCACATGTGCTCAATGTGAACAAGCTTTCATCTGTGAAGAGCACAGAGCGCCAGTGGTGACTTTGCCAATCCTGGTTGTAACATCCCTGGCGGCGTGCTGGCATGGCTTACCACCTCCCACCATTCAAGACCGCCATCTTACCTATCAATCTAGGCTGCACACTTTGCTCCAGTACCTGCTGTGTCTCTTGTCTGATTGCTTAGGGCGGCGGCGCAGCTGCTGCCTGATTCTTATATTTGCTGTGTGTGCACTCCTATTGCCTCCCCAGCCTATTGCTGTGAGTCACTGGATACTTAAACCCCCTCCATCCAGTAGGGGGTGCCTGAGCAACACTTTCATTCAGTGTGCTCTGTGCAACTGAGTTGCCAGGTCCTGTCCTGTATCTTGTTTGTTTCCGCCCCTGGGGGCTGTATACCCAGGCCTGTTACCTGTATCTGTGACTTCTAGTCTGTCTCTGCCACCCTGGGGGCTGAGTTCCCAGGCTCGCTCCTGTATCTTATTCCTGGTTCAGTTCCTGTCTGAACTGTGTCCTAGCCCGTTACCTGTTTCTCTCTATATCCGAACCTTCCCTTTTCCTGCAGTGTCTGAACCTGCAGCTAACTCCAACTCGTTGTCTCTGTACTTCTGTTTGTGAGTTTTGTGTACACTCGCTACTTCATTGTAAGTACCTTGTGTGTATCTGGTTCTGCTTGTTCACCGCACCTGCGGTTTTGCTCTGCCGTGCTTGTTCACCGCACCTGTGGTTTCGCTCTGCTCAGCTTGTTTACCGCACCTGCAGGTTTTGCTCTGCTTGTTTACCGCACCTGCGGGTTTTGCTCTGCTCTGCTTCTCTACCGAACCTGCGGGTTTTGCTCTGCTCTGCTTGTCTACCGCATCTGCGGGTTTTGCTCTGCTCTGCTTGTCTACCGCATCCGCGGGTTTTGCTCTGCTCTGCTTGTCTACCGCATCTGCAGGTTTTGCTCTGCTCTGCTTGTCTACTGCACCTGCTGGTTTTGCTCTGTTCTGCTTGTCTACTGCACCTGCGGGTTTTGCTCTGCTTGTCTACCACATCTGCGGGTTTTGCTCTGCTCTGCTTGTCTACCGCACCTGCTGGTTTTGCTCTGCTCTGCTTGTCTACCGCACCTGCGGGTTTTGCTCTGCTCTGCTTGTCTACCGCACCTGCTGGTCTTGCTCTGCTTGTCTACCGCATCTGTGGGTTTTGCTGTGCTCTGCTTGTCTACCGCATCTGCGGATTTTGCTCTGCTCTGCTTGTCTACCGCACCTGCGGCTCCGTTACTAAGTCCCAGTCTCTACAGGTCCATATCCTGCCTGTGTTCCTACCTGCCAGTACCCACCTGTCTGCATGCCAGCCGTGCCTTCCAGTGCCCACCTGTCTGCATGCCAGCCGTGCCTGCCAGTGCCCACCTGTCTGCATACCAGCCGTGCCTGCCAATACCCACCTGTCTGCATACCAGCCGTGCCGGCCGGTACCCACCTGTCTGTATGCCAGCCTAGCCTGTCTGTTCCTGCATTCCCCGGTGTGGGTCAACAGCTGTGACCAGGGTCCGACCTGGAGTAGCACCTGGTACCTCTCCTTGGTTCCTCCCTGGTTCACGGAGTCGACTGAGCCACCGTGTGACCTTGGTTGGACCGAGTTGATACTTAGTTACACCCCTCCAAGCACTCCTCGGTTCATGGTCCAGTGGGATCACTAATCATGCTCACGCCAGTCAGTCTGGACGTGTGCGTAACACTGGTGTTCTGTGGCAAATGCCAAGCGTCCAGCACGGTGTTGGGCTGTGAGCACAACCCCCATCTGTGGACGTCGGGCCCTCATACCACCCTCATGGAGTCGGTTTCTAACCGTTTGTGCAGATACATGCACATTTGTGGCCTGCTGGAGGTCATTTTGCAGGGCTCTGGCAGTGCTCCTCCTGTTCCTCCTTGCACAATGGCGGAGGTAGCAGTCCTGCTGCTGGGTTGTTGCCCTCCTACGGCCCCCTCCACCTTTCCTGGTGTACTGGCCTGTCTCCTGGTAGCCTCCAGCCTCTGGACACTATGCTGACAGACACAGCAAACCTTCTTGCCACAGCTCGCATTGATGTGCCATCCTGGATGAGCTGCACTACCTGAGCAACTTCTGTGGGTTGTAGAGTCCGTCTCATGCTACCACGAGTGTGAAAGCACAACCAACATTCAAAAGTGACCAAAACATCAGCCAGAAAGCATTGGTACTGAGATGTGGTCTGTGGTCCCCACCTGCAGAACCACTCCTTTATTGAGGGTGTCTTGATAATTGCCAATAATTTCCATCTATTGTCTATTCCATTTGCACACCAGCATGTGAAATTTATTGTCAATCAGTGTTGCTTCCTAAGTGAACAGTTTGATTTCACAGAAGTTTGATTCACTTGAAGTTATATTCTGTTGTTTAAGTGTTCCCTTTATTTTTTTGAGCAGTGTAAATATATATATATATATATATATATATATATATATAAATATATATGTGTGTATATACTGTATGTAATTGGTAAACTTATCGGCACCTTCAACCAGTATGTTCAGCAAGTGTGAACAGGTGCAAGCTGCTATGACTGCATAATATGCAAACAAAATTAGATACAGTGGGTATGGAAAGTATTCAGACCCCTTTAAATTTTTCACTGTTTGTTTCATTGCAGCCATTTGGTAAATTCTAAAAGGTTCTTCATTTTTTTCTCATTAATGTACACTCTACACCCCATCTTGACTGAAAAAAACAGAAATGTAGAAATTTTTGCAAATTTATCAAAAAAGAAAAACTGAAATATCACGTGGTAACAAGTATTCCGACCCTTTGCTCAGACAGTCATATTTAAGTCACATGCTGTCCATTTCCTTGTGATCCTCCTTGAGATGGTTCTACTCCTTCATTGGAGTCCAGCTGTGTTTAATTAAACTGATAGGACTTTATTTGGAAAGGCACACACCTGTCTATATAAGACCTCATAGCTCACAGTGCATGTCAGACCAAATAAGAATCATGAACTCAAAGGAACTGCCCAAGGAGCTCAGAGACAGAGTTGTGGCAAGGCACAGATCTAGCCAACGTTACAAAAGAATTTCTGCAGTATTCAAGGTTCCTAAGAGCACAGTGGCCTCCATAATCCTTAAATAGAAGAAGTTTGGGACCACCAGAAGTCTTCCTAGACCTGGCCGTCCAGCCAAACTGAGCAATTGTGGGAGAAAAGCCTTGGTGAGAAAGGTAAAGAAGAACCTCAAGATCACAATGGCTGAGCTCCAGAGATGCAGTAGGGAGATGAGAGAAAGTTCCACAAAGTCAACTATCACTGCAGCCCTCCACCAGTCAGGCCTTTATGGCAGAGTGGCCCAACGGAAGCCTCTCCTCAGTGCAAGACATATGAAAGCCTGCATCGAGTTTGCTCAAAAACACATGAAGGACTCCCAGACTATGAGAAATAAGATTCTCTGGTCTGAGACGAAGATAAAACTTTTTGTTGATAATTCTAAGCGGTATGTGTGGAGAAAACCAGGCACTGCTCATCACCTGCCCAATACAATCCCAACAGTGAAACCAGGGAAAATTTGGGCCGAATGACCTCTTTAACTGGATTAGTAATATCAGCCTACAGTGGGCGAATTTCCTTCTGCTGATTAAGAATAATAGGCAGTAGCCCACGATGATTTTTTATTTAATTCTGTAGTTTACACATAATGTACACTGCGGGTGCTGACTAAAACTCCCATCATTGTCGCCTGATCATGATCATCTTAGGGAGACAAGGCGTTAGATGATAGGTAACTATATCTGTATTTTTTATTTTTAATTCAATATGTATTTATTTATTTTACTTTAAGAACAGGCCCTGGCTGATGACTACTTCCATCAGCGGCGCCTGCTCTCGCCTTATTAGTGAAAGCAGGCATAGGCTGATCTGATGGGAGTAGTACACTCATCAGCCAACGCCTGTGACCCGCGGTAAGCTTTTTACCGTGGGTCATAGTCACAGCTGCGGGCTCACACTGACATCTGACAGCATGATCCTGCAGTGCTCTAACTGGTGGTAACGATGTTACCGCCGATCAGAGCTGCCAGTGTTTCTCATGCTGTCACACAGATGACATCATGAGAAACACAGACTTCCTGAGGATTGCTAGAGAGGCAAATCAGAACACTCGATTGACTGCAAAAGACCTTCAGAAAGATTTATCAGACCCTGGACTTGTGGTACATTGTTCTACTTTTCAGAGACACGTGCACAAATATGGCCTTCATGGAAGAGTCATGAGAAGAAAACCTCTCCCGCATCTGACGCGCCCCCTGGGCCTGTGCTGTGCAGGGGATACCCGGAGCCGGATCGCTGGGGGTTGTAGTCCTCCGTGGCTGTGACCCGGTCCGTGCCCAGGGCGGTCAAACCAATGGCAGTCTGAGTGTGATAACAAATGTCCGACTACGCCACCCGTGGATTGCGGTCAGTGGGGACCGCCGCTGTGCTGCAGACCGCTGAGGCTGATGTTGTATGCGCAGCCAAGTATGGGATAACTCCCCACGGGAGAAGTATTGCCTCAGGGCAGCTAGTGTGGATGATGGGAGTGATGGTGTGAGCGTCCCAGTATTAATGGTGCTGGTGCGGCGATGAAACACAGAGACGTGTGGTGCAGTTAAGGGTCTTTACTGATGGTATAACGCAGACCGTCCCGGGAGTACTGGCTAGCAGTAGAGGCCTGGTCAGTCTGAGAGCTAGCAGGATCTCCCCTTGGCCAGGTGGAGTTGTAGGCCTCCCCGTCTCTCTGCACTCTTTCCTGGCTACCTTGCTGTGTGCGGGTAGAAGTAGCCCACGTCCCTGAGTATACCGTGTGGTGCTCACCCGTATGGCCGGTGACTTGGGGCCTTCCGTTAGCCTCCGCTTCACGATGGCAGTGCTGGTCCCTTGCTTGTGACCGTGCCTCCGGGCTTCTATGGCCAGAGGACATGGAATCCCCTGCCGGTTGGATTCTGCTGCTGGACCTGGATGTCCACACAGCCTCGGACTCCGTGTCCGGGTTTAGTATCTTTAGCCAAGGCGAGCTTTCTAGCTTCCAGCCTCTGGCACTCGCTCCTGCTTCTACAGAGCTTCAAGTTCTCGCTTTCCCTCTCCAGGCTCTGACTCTCAGACTCTGTCTGTCCTAATCCCGCCCCAGACCCAGTTTATAAGGGCAAATTCCTCCCCTCCAAGGTCTGGGCGGGCAGTGTTGCATGCTTAGGGCTCCTGACCAGAGAAACCTCCCACTTGCTCTCAGACATAATATTTCTATTACTGTGGCAACCAGACCCCTGGGGTGCCACACATCCTTATCATAAAAATCAGCATCAGAAGTATGCAAAAGAACATCTAAACAAGTCGGATGCATTTTGGAAACAAGTACTGTGGACCGATGAGGTTAAAATAGAACTCTTTGGCCTCAATGATCATAGGTATGTGTTGAGAAAAAGGGCACAGAATTTCAGGAAAATAATATCTCGCCAATCATTAAGCATGGGGGTGGATGAATCATTGCTTTGGGGTTGTGTTGCAGCCAATGGCACGGGGAACATTTAACGGGTAGAGGGAAGAATAGATTCAATGAAATTTCAGTATAATCTCTTTTTATTGAAATAGAAATAGACATTAACATATATAACATACATTAATAAATGCCGGTGTTTAGTCATCATGGCGATCAAAATAACATATTCTCTATCACTTCTCTGATAAGACTCATACACCTCTTATCTAATATTGTAAATGACTCGCCCCCTGGGCCGTGGGGCTCTCGGAGTCGGGCAACAGGGCAATAATGGGGGTAGTAGTGGCAACCCGGTCCGTGGCTCAGGGTGGTCAGACCAAATGTTGTGGCAGTCTATTTATATGGTTTTGCAATGTCCGACTACGCCACCCGTGGATTGCGGCTATTATGAACCGCCGCTGCAAGGCAGTCCCCTGAGGCTGATGGTGTGTGCAGCTGAGATAGTATAACTCCCCACGGGCAGAGTGTAGCCTCAGGGCAGTGTAGTAGATGGTGGGGGTGATGGTGCAGGGAGTCCCAGTACCGTTAGTGCTGGCGAAGTAAGAAGCACAAAGACAACATGTTGCAGTCCAGGGTCTTTTACTCACAGTTCGTATACTCCAAGCCACTTCTGTACAGGTAGTGACTGCCCAAGCCGTGCCACGTCCACCAGGTGAGGGGCTCGGTCAACTCCCAGGCAATTCAGGAGCATGGCACAGGACCAAACTTCTGTCCAGCTGTCGCGGATTTATGCGGGAAAACGTGGGCCCCGTTTCCCGCTATCCTATATGGTGCCTTCCTAGCAGGTTTCGTGAGGGGTCGCACCAATATATGATCACGACCTCCGGTTCTTGGCTAAGGATTATTTGCCTCCACCAACTTGGGATCCGGTACCCTTTCCTTGCCTGACCCGTCACCCGTAATTTCCTGGGTCCTTAGGGTCCCTTCTTCCTTTGTGTTCCTGGGCCTTTCTCTTCGGTTCCTTTCTCTTTCTGTTCTGTTCCTTTCTTTCTCTCCCTCTCGCCCTGCCCGTGTCCTAGGCCTGGCTCTGGAGCAGAACTCCAGCGGAGCCTCTGCTCCCCTCCTCCTCCACTCTCACTTCCTCCTCACAGACTCAACTTCTCTCTACTCTTTTAGAACTAAGATGGTGCCCACCTTATATACCTCCTCCTCTGTGTCTGAGCCCAGGTGACCTGCAACCAATGAGCTCCTTCCTATGCCCAGAAACCAGTCCCTATCTGCTCCCACATCACTAGGGTCCCCCCCCCCTCCACTCCAGCCAGGGACATAGTCAGTCGTACTCGCATACTAATGGGAGCACCGTAGAGCTGTCCCCCGGAAATGAGGAGTGTATATGTGTGCAGCTAACTGAGCCCTGGTCCATACTCCAACCTTACCCGGGAGTGGAATACCACACCTCTGGCAGAGGTGCAATATCCCTGTAGCGGCCGAACCCTCGGGGCGCTACATAAACATTACTTTTAATCATATCCAACAGTGCAGACAACTACATAAATCAACAATACAACAGTACAAAAACAAAAAGAGAAAAAAGAAAAAAAAGAAGGGGTGGTGAGGGGGGAAGAGGAAAAAGAGAAAGAAAGATAAGAAAGGAGGGTAGGATTAGGATATTGAAGAGGAGAAGGAGAACATAAACTAAGGCTCATTTTTAGACTCTCTAATTAGTTCCCAGCACCAACCCAGATCCAATTCACCAATTTATCAGTCTCTCACTCAAACAGCCTGTGAAACTCCGATGAGTCCTGAAACAGAATCCAGACACTCCAGATCTTCCTGAATTTATCAGCACATCCATTAAAGTCAGCAGAAAGTTCCTCCATTCTGCAGGTATTAAACATTTCATTTTTTTGAGATCCTATTGATGAGGGCAGGATAGAAAGCCGAGCTTTCTCAGGACGATTTTTGACCCTACTTCCGGTAATTAGATTATAATTGGGAAATATTTTTTCCCACAAAGGTTTGACCTTACTACACTCCCACCATATGTGAAGCATAGATCCTTTTCCACTTTACATCGCCAACATAAGTCTGAGGCTGCCGGAAATATGGTGTGAAGTTTTACTGGATACTGGTACCATCTTGCCATAATTTTGAAATTTTTCTCCTGCGCATAACATGTGACCGACATTTTGTGTGTAAACAAGAATCCTTTTCCCCAATCTGTTGAAGATATGACTACCCCCAATTCTTGTTCTCACATGTGTTGAAATTGTAACTTTCCTGAGATATTTTCCCTAATCAAATAATTATAAAGCAGCGATATTATATGATTGGGGGGAGATTCCTGTAAGAATAACCTCTTAAAAGAAGATGGTATACACTGGAATGGGGGTGCCAACCTCCGAGAAAACAAGAATGATTGCAACTGTAAGTATTCCATCCACAGCAATTTTCTAGACAGAGACCTATCCTGTAATGTATTGAATGATGGTATTTTACCATTTTCTAATATATGTAGGAGGCGAGTGTCCTCCATAGCTCTCCATCCCAAGAAAGATTCTCTCAGATATCCAGGAGGAAAGGAAACATTAGAGAAAAGTGGCGTAAGAGGGCTGAATGTTCTAGAGGGATGGTATTTTTTCATAGTTGCATGCCAAATTTTAATTGTTCCCCTAGTCAATTCTGTCAAGCCTCCTATCGAGAAAACATCAGAGGCAAAAAGCCAAGGAAGGTGCTTCAAAGGAACACCCACCCCTTCCTGCTCAATAGTGACCCATTGTTTTGTCAGAGAGTTGATATGCCAGTCTATAAAGTGACCTAAAACAGAAGCTTGAAAGTATATTTTAAAATTCGGAAATCCAGCTCCACTGGCTATTTAGGGCGGTTTAATTTCTGCATACTTATCCTGGGTCTATATTTACCCCACACAAACCTGATTAATGCTGTACGTAGTTTGCTGAAGAAGCTGCATGGCGAGAAATGGGAACAGTTTGAAAAATGTATAAAAAGCTGGGCAATATATCGGTTTTTACTGCGTTCATTTTACCAAACCAGGATAGTCTCAGTTTACTGTAATTCAGTAGGTCTTTATATGTACGATCCAAAAGCGATTGGTAATTTAGTGCAAAAAGTTTTGAAAAGTCAGGAGAAATGAGCACGCCTAAGTATTTTATCGCTTCTGACTTCCATTTAAAAGGGAAGTTATCCATTACATGTTCAACTTCTCTCTGTGACAGCGATAAATTTAATGCCTCCGATTTTGAATAATTAACTTTAAAATTACTCAGGATCTATCAAACTCCTTCATTAAAGCAGGAAGAGATGTTTGAGGCTGAGACACATAGAGGAGAAGGACATCTGCATATAATGCTGTCTTATATGTGATGCGACCCCTGGGCCGTGGGGTACTCGGCAGCCGGGCCTCTGGTTGCTGGGGGATATCACGGTAGCTGGCCCGGTCCATGACCCAGGGCGGTCAGTAAAAGGGGGGATACTTTATAGGGGATTTAAGAAAGCGTTCGTGACGCCACCTGTGGATTGCGGCTAGAGGGAGCCACCGCAGCGGAGCAGTACTCTGGAGCTGGTGTTACGGCAGTGGCTCTCCACAGGTAGAGGTAGCTCCAGGGCAGCATGGGGTGTAATGGTGGTGGTGCAGGGGAGAGAGACGGCAGGACGGTCCCGGAGGAAAGACGGACTCTCACACGGGGGTAAGCTTCAGTTCCTTTACTGGTGATGTTGCAGACACGGTCCAGGGTACTCCAGGTGAAGGGCACACTTTTGGACTCTCCCCAGTGAGCGGGTATAGGGCCTCCTGTTCCGTTGCTTTATTCTCTAAGCTTCTGACCTGCCTGGAGCTAGGCCTAGCTTGGTTACTGTCTCTCTTTGCACCTGCTGACCTGGTGGTATGGCCTTCTCTTTGGAGATCACTCTGCCTGGACGCTGGGACCTCCGTGACTCCTAGCCCTGGTACTGTAAGCAGCGTTTGGTGAACCTGGGACCTGTAGTCCTCCAGGGGTTCCGGTTGTTCCTACTGGGTATAAAGGGTCCCTGTAGGCGCGGACCCGGTGGCCGGTATATATATATCTGCCCCCTCACTACTTCTTCCTTCTCCTCTCGCCTTCGGCCACACTCAACGCCCTCACACGTGCTGTAGACCTTGGTTCGCCTAAGCACAGCAGCCAGCGTGCTGCTCTCTTCACTGCTTTCTGAGCGTCAGCACGCTCTCTGCTCAACTCTGAGCTGTGTTCCTCTCTGTGTCTGAACACTAAACTGAGCTGCCTAGCTCCACCCTCCCTATATATATCCCTAACGGGCTCCCTCTGCTGGTCTGAGGTGGTAAGGTGGAGGTGCGTGAATGTGTGAGGGCCTCTTGTGGAGAAGTCCATCCATGCACCTTTCTGGGTTCTGTGGCACCAATGTGCAGCAGGGTGTCACATTCCCCCCTAGTAAAACTCAGTACTTCTGGACTGAAGCATTTTTCTCAAACAGGTTTAAACAATAACATTTCTTCCCTTTATGGGAGGCACTTTCCTTGAACGTTGCAGGTGACATTATAATACAATAATTACAACTATAAATAACAATAAAGTTACAGTCAGTCCCGTAACTTGGTGTCCATTTCACCGAAGAAAGAACATGAGGGACCCGCCTGAAAACCCTCAACTTAGGCTCTGGGCGTGGCTACAGGGCATGGGTGATCCAGGTGCTGGACCACGTCTTCGGCCACGCCAAATGGGTTTTTGTTCCGTGGTCTAATAAGGGGCACTCCAGGGAGCGCAACTATGTACATGACAGTTTTTGGGCTGCTCACAGTCCTCAGCCACTGAGTCCTTTATATATACCCTTACGGGTAACCAAATAAACACATATATTTCAGTTTATACAATAAACATGATGCAATATCCAACTGGGTAACTATTTATACTGCAGGTATTTCTCTATTTACTCCCTATACCTGACAGGGGTCTGGCCTTTACTGCTACGTGATGACCTACGTAGTACGGGGATGCATGTAGCGTGGATGCTTGTGTAATTTCCCGCTCTATGGGTTGGTGGACTGCAAGACTGCCTTAACCTCTCTACGGGACTGGCAAGTACACTGCTTACTGGGCCTTCTGGCTCTGATTCTACCGGTGATCCTTCTTCCGGGGATTCTTCCTGAGCAGGCTCTTCTGGGGCACTTACAGGTTCTACTTGCAATGGAGGGTCTTCTGGCTGTTGGTAGAAGTGTAACACAGGTATTATTACCGCTCCATCCAGTTGAGGCCAATCTGCCGGGAAATCTCCTAAGACATTATGGAGTACTTCTTCTTTAGGCTCCTCCGGTACGGTGAGATGCACTTCCTCCTGGGGCTTCAGCGGACTTGGGCACAACTTCAGATAGTCTCTTGATACCGTTGCAGTTGTTTTTCCTCCGTCTTTGCTAATTAGACAGGTTTTCCTATTGTCGAACCTGGAATTCAACACAGTGTAAGGTTCCCTTTCCCACTGGTCGTCAAGTTTGTGGCTTCTTCTCTTTCGTTTCAACACAACTTCTCCAGGTGTCAAGGGTTCGGCTGGTGCACTCTTGTTGTACTGTGCTTCCTGCTTATCTCTCACCCTACTTAGACTGTTTTCGACACAGGCCTGTACTCTCTTGTACTGCTCCTGTCGAGTCGCATCCCAGTCTTCAGTG
Organism: Phyllobates terribilis; assembly: GCF_046119375.1. Lineage (NCBI taxonomy): Eukaryota > Metazoa > Chordata > Amphibia > Anura > Dendrobatidae > Phyllobates > Phyllobates terribilis. Next base: position 1,090,168,914 of record NW_027362761.1, on the reverse strand, counting down.
GACATATCTGCTTCCGGCTCTACCACTCCAAGCTCCAAGTCCATGGGCAACTTTCCGTGTCTTGCTCTCATGAGGTACGCTGGAGTACAATTGGTGGAACTCACAGGTATGTGATTGTACAGATCTACCAGGTCAGGTAGTTTGTCTGGCCACTGGTTTCTTTCCTCTAGAGGTAAGGTCTTCAACAGGTCGATGACTATGTTATTCATCTTTTCACATAACCCATTGGTTTGGGGGTGGTACGGTGTAGTCTGGATCTTCTTACACCTGTACAGATGGCAAAACTCTTTGAACAGCTCGGCTTCAAAGGCAGGGCCTTGATCCATCAGCACTTTATCCGGGTATCCATGGGGCCTGCAGAAGTATGCTTGAAACGTCCTTGCTGCTGTTTCTACCATCAGATCCTTGATGGGTGCTACCACCAGGAACCAGGAGTAGTGATCCACCATGGTCAGGGCATACGAGTAGCCTGACCTGCTGGGTGACAAATTGACGTGATCCAGGGCAACGATCTCCAGGGGCTGGGTTGTCTTGATGGACTGCAGGGGTGCCTTCTGGCTGCTGTAGTCTTTTCTTCTGAGACTACAGGGTCCAAAATCCCAGCACCACCTCTCTATGGAGCTTCGCATTCCAACCCAGTAAACCCGACTCTTCGGGAGAGTTTCCAGCTTTTTCCAGCCAAAGTGCAATGCTTGATCGTGGTAGACCTCCAATACCATCTGGATGTCTGTCCTGGGCACTACGATCTGCCATACCATCTCATGGGTCCTGGGGTTAACATACTTTCGGCACAGTTTCTCTCTATAGATGAACAGCCGGCTTCTCTCATTCCACAGTTGCTTGGCTTGTGGAGACGCGTCCTTCTCCAGGGAGGAACCTTCCTGGGTTATCAGTTCTATGATACGGCTGACAACCGGGTCGCTGTCCTGGGTCTCCTTCCAACTGTGGTGAGGTAAAGGGTTTAGTGTGTTACCACGATACCTCCTGGAGGTGCGCTGCTCGTGGACCATCCCATTTATATGGAAGGCAGGTAGCTCAATCTCCTGCAGGTCATCCACTTCTTCTTCAGTGTCCGACTGGTGAGGCTTGTGGCCTGCCCGGTACTTGATGGTGAACTGATAGTTTGACAGACGGGCCATCCAACGCTGTTCCATGGCTCCCAACTTAGCTGTCTCTAGATGTGTCAAGGGGTTGTTGTCAGTGTAAGCTGTAAACTTACTGGAGGCCAAGTAGTGCTTGAATCGTTCAGTGATGGCCCAGACCAAGGCCAGGAGCTCCAACTTGAAGGAGCTATAGTTTTCTGGATTCCTCTCGGTAGGGCGGAGCTTCCTGCTGGCATAGGCAATCACCTTCTCTTTGCCATACTGCTTCTGGCTTAACACAGCTCCTAGTCCCTCATTGCTGGCATCAGTGTACAGCAGGAATGGTTGGCTGTAGTCAGGGTAGGTCAGGATTTCTTTGCCAGTCAGGATCTCTTTCATCACTGCAAAGGACTCAGCCTGCTCTTTACCCCACTGGAAGGGGTGGTTCTTGCCTCTGTTGGACGGTATTACCAGGAGATCTTGCAAAGGTGCTGCCTTCTTGGTGTAGTCCTTTACAAACCTCCGGTAATACCCAACCAGTCCCAGGAACTGACGTACCTCCTTGAGATTCTTCGGCTCCGGCCATTTCTGGATGGCAGTGACCTTCTCCGGGTCTGGTGCTACTCCTTCTGGACTGACGATGTGCCCCAGGTACTGAACCTTCCGTTTGAGCAGGTGGCACTTGGAAGGCTTCAATTTCATCCCATACCGGGACAATGCTTCAAATACCTCCACCAGGTGCTTCAAATGGTCCTCATACGTCTTGGAGTACACTATCACGTCATCCAGGTATAGCAGCACGGTATCGAAGTTACGGTGTCCCAAACAGCACTCCATCAATCTCTGGAACGTTCCAGGGGCGTTGCAGAGTCCGAAAGGCATACTGTTGAACTCGCAGAGTCCCATCGGGGTAGTGAAGGCCGTCTTCTCCCGGTCCTCCTCAACAACTGCTACTTGGCAGTACCCACTATTGAGGTCAAGGGTAGAGGAGTAATTTGCAGGCTTTAATGCAGCCAGGGATTCCTCTATACGGGGCAAAGAGTATGCATCTTTATGTGTTATGCGATTTACCTGTCTGTAATCTACACACATCCTCATGCTTCCATCCTTTTTCCTGACCAGGACGAGGGGAGCTGCACATGGGCTACAGCTATCTCTTATTACCCCTGCCTTCCTCATGTCATGCAACATTTCCTTCGCTTTCTGGTAATGTGCTGGTGGGATTGGCCTGTAACGTTCTTTGATGGGTGGATGGTCATCTGTGGGTATATAGTGTTGTACCCCTTTAATCCTCCTGAAATCAAGTGGGTATTTGCTGAATACCTGCTCGTATTCCTGAACCACCCTGTATACACCTTGTTTTTTATGGACTGGAGTGGCGTCAGTCCCAACATGGAGCTGTTGACACCAATCCTCCAACTGAGCTTCGGAGTCATTGTCCACCACTGTATCTGGTGGGGTCAAGGATTCCACTGTGTGTATGGCGTTGTTATCGTTGTTATCCACAGTATACAACCTGGCGACAGTGGCATATCTTGGTAATTTAACTTCATCCTCCCCATAATTTAGGAGTCGTACGGGTACCCTCCCATTGCGTTCATCAACCACCCCTCTGGTAGTTAAGAGTGTAGGTCTGTGCTCCGAACTAATGGGCTCCACTACTGCCTGATAGTTCTGTTCTTTGAGACCTATTGCTGCTCTACACCAAATCAGCATTTCACTCATCGGGGGAATCATAATGGGTATCGGGTCTGTGACCCGTACATTAGCAATTTCACCACCTGATAGCTTTACCTGTTGCTGGTACATAAGGGCTCGGATCTCTTTCTGGAGCACCCTCCTCTGCCCTGGTTTGGCGGTGTCAGCAATCTGTTGGAGCAAAAACAACACTTCTCCCAAACAGTTACCGACAATATTCGTACCAAGTATAATATACAAGTCTGTATCACCAGGATTAAACTCCACTACAATCAGCCCTTGGTCCTTTAGTTCCACTCTCCCCACCTTCACTGTCACATTCTTAACCCCTACTAGGTTAAGAGAAAGGCCGTTAGAGGCATACACGGAGAGGTTCGGGGCTGGCGGCTGGAGTTCGTCTAAGGACCAGAACCTTTTGTAGAGGACATCAGGCATGATGGTTACCTGAGATCCAGTGTCCAGCAGGGCAGGTGTCGCGATGCCATCCAGCACAATGGACAGGAAAGGTCTTCCTCCCACGAACCGATGGTACCAGTTTGATGGGCCTGCTTGGTTTACTCCTGGGTGTCGGCCCTCGGCCCAATGGTTTGCTTGTTTAAAGGACAGTTCCGCTCTGTGTGGCCTGCCTTCTGGCAGCGGTAGCAGATGAACTCTCCTGGAGGGCGACGTTGGTCGTTGGTCCTCCCATGGGGTGGCGTTGTCCTCCTCTGGGGTGGCATTGTCCTCATATGGGGTGGCGTTGTCCTCCTTCTTCTTCTCATCCAGGGCACATCCTCAGGGCTGTCGGCGAGTAGTATCCGTCCTTCCGGCTCGGGCTCCTCCTGTAGCTACAGGGTGCTGAGGACAGTGGCCAGGGTTTTACTTAACTGGCGCACTTCATAGCGCAGGCTGTCCAGCTCGCTAGGTGGCACTGTTTGCATCTTTGTTTCCACCGTTAGTGAAGGAGCAGTGGGTGCTGCGGGCACTGGGGTGGCCCCACCCTGGTAACGCTGGATAGCAGTATCTGATGTTTCCAGGGGCTGCAGACCCTTTATAGCCTCGTCCTTAAGGGACGAACCTGTTTCAGGGCCCGCAGGGCTTCTTGTAAGCACCAGGCATAGTCCCGGACACTGTCCTCAGGTTTCTGGACACAGTGGTAGAACCTCATCCGGAGGTCTGTCTCAGTGCGGTTTTCAAACACAGTTTGCAGTCTCTTAAAGATGATGAATACTGATTCCGAGTCTGTGGCTGGCTAGGTTTCAATTTCCCGCTCTGCGGCACGAGTCAATTGTCCCAGCACAACAGCAGCTCTCTGTTTACCGGTCATAGAATACATGTCTAGCACACCGCATATTTTCCTCTTGAATCCGGACAGGGTGTCCGGTTTTCCATTATACTGGGGAAGCCATTTCTGTTAGAACCCTTCTGTTTGTTTTTGTTTCTATCTTGTGTTTTGCGGTCACGTGACCATCTTCCTATATATTCCAGCTACGCCCTTCGGGCCTTGCTGGACTTCAGTGTTGTTTTGACTGTCTCTCTAGCCAGGTGCTTTTGTGCCTATCTATCTCTAGTTTGCTTGGTCCTCTGGACCTCTAGTACTTTTGTCAGTTTTTATTTTCCTCTGCAACAACTTCTGTTAGGAGGTGTCCCATTTTTGTCACAGTCCTTAGTTCTTTTTGGTACCCCTCCCTTTTTCTATAGGTCTCCGTTCAGACTAGCTGAGGATGCAGGCGGGTCTGGTCACTAGGAACAGGTTGCCCGCTACAACGTAGGGACTCAGCTTAGTCTTACTGTAGAGACAGCTCTCCCCTTCTTTTCCTAGTTTATGTTGCAGATCATAACAATTTCGCTCCAGGGATCTACGGCAGGGCCATGGGTATTAACGTGGTCACGACCCATGCTGGTGGAGCGGCCGTTCCGGCCTGTGCAGCGCCCGGCGCAGGTTGGGCATCTGGAGCGTTAACCGGTGCTCCGGCAGCTTGCTGGTCATCGGCCATGGTTGCGCCCCCCTAGTGAACCGGAGCCTACCTTCTTCACTTCTTATCAGGTAGGCCGCAGCTCCGCGGGCGACGGTCTTCTTCCAGGACCTTGCGTCGCTCACGTATGATGTCAGAGCGTCCTCTGGGCTCCTTCCAGGACCTGACGCTTCCTGGTTCGACATCAGTTGCGGGGTGTGTCTTGGGCTTCGTGCACTTCCAGCGGTTACGCCCCTCCGATTCCCGCGGTTACGCCCCTCTTCTTCCCGCGCGGCAACAGGAAGATGGCGGACAATGGCGAGAAATCTCGGGAATGGTGGGAAAACTTCACCACAGTGAGTATTACAGTCTCTTAAGGCGCACAGTACCCGGTGGCAACGGGCATGGAATCCTGTTCGTGACGCCAAGGCTGATGCGCCCCCTGGGCCGTGGGGTACTCGGCAGCCGGGCCTCTGGTTGCTGGGGGATATCACGGTAGCTGGCCCGGTCCGTGACCCAGGGCGGTCAGTAAAAGGGAGGATACTTTATAGGGGATTTAAGAAAGTGTTTGTGACGCCACCTGTGGATTGCGGCTAGAGGGAGCCGCCGCTGTGGAGCAGTCCTCTGGAGCTGGTGTTACGGCAGCAGGGATGGTGTGGCTCTCCACAGGTAGAGGTTGCTCCAGGGCAGCGTGGGGTGTAATGGTGGTGGACCAGGGGAGAGAGACGGCAGGATGGTCCTGGAGGAAAGAAGGACACTCACACGGTAGTAAGCTTCAGTACCTTTACTGGTGATGTTGCAGGCACGATCCAGGGTACTCCAAGCGAAGGGCACACTTTTTTACTCTCCCCAGTCAGCGGGTATAGGACCTCCTGATCCGTTGCTTTATTCTCTAAGCTTCTGACCTGCCTGGAGCTAGGTCTAGCTTGGTTACTGTCTCTCTTTGCACCTGCTGACCTGGTGGTAAGGCCTTCTCTTTGGAAATCACTCTCCCTGGATGCTGGGACCTCCGTGACTCCTAGTCCTGGTACTGTAATCAGCGTTTGGTGAACCTGGGACCTGTAGTCCTCCAGGGGTTCCGGTTGTTCCTACTGGGTATAAAGGGTCCCGATAGACGCGGACCCGGTGTCCGATATATATATATCGGGGTGAGCCTGGTATGCTCCTCTGCCCCCTCACTACTTCTTCCTTCTCCTCTCGCCTTTGGCCACACTCAAGGCCCTCACACATGCTGTAGCCCTTGACTCGCCTAAGCACAGCAGCCAGCATGCTGCTCTCTGAGCGTCAGCACGCTCTCTGCTCAACTCTGAGCTGTGTTCCTCTCTGTGTCTGTGACTCGCCCAGGGGAATGGGGATGACTCGGTACCCGTGCCTTTAGCCTGGCCTTTAGGGATGTCGCGGTGGTCGGCTCCGGGGCCCGTACCCTGGGGTCGCTCCTTAAAAAGGGTGGATATTTGTTAATTTTAAGATAGAGTTTGTGATGCCACCTGTGGCTTCTGGTGAGGATCACCAGCGCTGCGCAGTTCACTGAGGCTGTTGATAAGGCAGCTCGATGGTATAGCTCCCCACAGGTGGAGATAGGCCTCAGGGCAGTGTATGACGGGGAATGCAGGACAGGCGAGAGCGAGCCAGGTCAGAGCAAGAACAGGGACAGACACAATAGTCACTTCAGTACATTTTACTGATGGAAATTCAGGCACATCCCGGAGCGCTGTAGGGTGAAGGGTGCATGTCAGGATCCTCCCCAATGAGCGGTTTTTGGGCCTCCTGCTTCTTGCCTCTGCGTAGTAAGTTTCTGACCTGCCTGGAGCTAGGCCTAACTTTGTCTCTGTCCTGCGCTGGCTGACCTTGTGGTAGGGCCTTTTCTTGGATTACACACACCTTAGCTGCGGGCCTATGTGTCTCCTGGCTCTGTTACGTATCAGCACTTTAGCGATCCTGGGACTTGTAGTTCTCCAGGGATTCCGGTTTATCTTACTGGGTCGTGGAGATCCCGGTAAGCTTCGGACCCGGTGTCCGGTAACCGCTTCGGGGTGAGCCAATTAAACTCCTCTGCCCCCTATGTGCTAACTCTCTACTCGCCTTCGGCCTACTCGGGCCCTCACTAGGCTACTCACACTAACGGCAGCTTGCCGCGCTTCACCGATCTTATGGCGCCAGCACGCCTAAAACTCACCACTCTGAGCTACAACTGAGTCTGGATCTGGATAAGCTCCACTGCAGGATAGCAAATGCAGGAGCTGGAACAGGCTTTTGTCCTCTGAGGTAACTCCTCTCAGGCTGTACTAGACTCACTGCTAAACCAGAATAGACTAACTCTGACTAACTGCCGCCTGGCTCCACCTTCCCTTTTTATCTATCCCTAACGGGCTCCCTCTGGTGGTCTGAGGTGGAAGGTGGAGATGTGTGAATGGTTATGGGGGCCTCTTGTGGAGGAATCCTTCAATACACCCTTCTAGGATCTGTGATACCAAGCACAGCTGGGCATCACATTTGAACACTAAACTGAGCTGCCTAGCTCCACCCTCCCTATACATATCCGTAATGGGCTCCCTCTGCTGGTCTGAGGTGGTAGGGTGGAGGTGTGTGAATGTGTGAGGGCCTCTTGTGGAGAAGTCCATCCATGCACCCTTCTGGGTTCTGTGGCAAGAATGCACAGCAGGGCGCCACATATGTCCTGGTACCTATTTTAACCCCATGAATATTGTTGTTTTTCCTTATTGCATTGACCAAGAGTTCCATCACTATCACGTACAGAAGGGGGGACAGAGGGCACCCTTGTCTAGTCCCGTTTCGTATCGCAAAAGGTAAGGACAAGGTTCCATTGACCCTAACTCTAGCAGTAGGGCCAGAGTACAGGGAAAAAATTAACTGTAAAAATTGTGGTCCAATGCCTATTTGACATAATGCCTCCTTCATAAACCCCCAATGAACCCTGTCAAAGGCCTTCTCTGAATCAACAGATAAAAGGCCCATATATATGGAGCGACTTTTAGCTTTAGAGATTAGCAACATGCTCATAATAGTGTTGTCTCTTGCCTCTCGGCCCTGAATAAATCCTACTTGATCCTACTTGATCAGTATTTATAAGAGAGGGCAACAATGGGGTAAGTCTTTCTGTTAGTATTTTTGAGAGTAGTTTAATGTCTACATTTATTAATGATATGGGTCTATAATTAGCTGTGATTGTAAGATCCTTACCTGGTTTAGGGAGAACGTTAATATGAGCTTCCAATGATTGGGGGACAAACATGTCTTATCATTTAATGAATTAAAGGTTTTGTTCATAACAGGGGATAGCTGAGTTTTAAGGGACTTATAGAATGCTGGAGTGAATCCGTCTGGGCCAGGACTTTCACCAGATGGTGTAGATTGAATTGCAAGATTGACCTCCTGCTCTGTAATGTCCTTTTCCAGTGCCTCAGAAACATGACTATCTAAAGAGGTTAAAGAAGTATCTTGTATGTACTCCTTAATTCGGATAGATAGGTCAGAAGGGGAGAGATCAGAGTATTGCCTTTTAATATTGTACATCTTCTCATAGTTTGAGCGGAATATGTCAATGATTTCTGTAGGATTATGAGCATCCTCCCCATTTTGTTTTTTGATATATAGAACGTATGCCGCCACAGAGCAAGGGTGAAGCAACCTTGAGAGTGCCCGTCCACATTTATCTGACGATTCATAAAAAAAGTTTTTAATTAGCTCCCTGTGTCTTAGGTATTTTTGGTCTAGCAAGATCTTGAGAACATTCCTTTTTTCGGATAATTCTGCAAGAGTGTTAGGCGACAATGTAGGTTTATGCGAGACCTCAAGTGTGTGTATCTGTCTCAAAAGGTCATTTACCTTTAGAGTTCTCTCCTTTTTGAGTTTTGAACCATGCTTAATCAACACGCCTCTCATGACACATTTTAAAGTTTCCCATTGCAGAGGTATTGAGGTCTGATCTGCTTTATGAATCTGCAAAAAAGAATCAATAGAATCCTTTAATTCTGCCATACAGATTTTGTCTTTTAGAAAGTGATCATTCATTTTCCATGTCCATGAACGCTGGACCAGGGAGGGTACAGTGTCCATTTTAGGACATGATCAGATATCAAAATCAAGCATCGGAATGATGTCAGTTTGAGGCTAAATACCATGTCTGACAAGTGATTCTGACAAGCGATCCAGACAAGTAATTTTGACAAGTGATTTTGACAGGTGATTCTGACGAGCGATTTTGATGAGTGATTCTGACAAGTGATTCTGACAAGTGATTTTGATGAGTGATTTTGATGAGTGATTCTGACGAGTGATTTTGACAAATGATTTTGAGAAGTCATTCTGACAAGTGATTCTGACAAGTGATTTTGACAAATCATTCTGAAAAGTGATCCTTACAAGTGATTTTGACAAGTGATTTCGACGAGTGATTTTGATGAGTGATTCTGACAAGTGATTTTGACAAGTGATTCTGACAAGTGATTTTGACAAGTGATTTTGACGAGTGATTCTGACAAGTGATTCTGACGAGTGATTTTGACAAGTGATTTTAACAAGTGATTTTGACGAGTGATTCTGACGAGTGATTTTGATGAGTGATTCTGACAAGTGATTCTGACGAGTGATTTTGACTAGTGATTTTGACGAGTGATTCTGACGAGTGATTCTGATGAGTGATTTTGACAAGTGATTCTGACAAGTGATTTTGACAAATGATTCTGACAAGTGATCCTTACAAGTGATTTTGACAAGTGATTTCGACGAGTGATTCTGACGAGTGATTCTGACGAGTGATTTTGACAAGTGATTCTGACAAGTGATTTTGACAAATGATTCTGACAAGTGATCCTTACAAGTGATTTTGACAAGTGATTTTGACAAGTGATTTTGACAAGTGATTTTGACGAGTGATTCTGACAAGTGATTTTGATGATGATTCTGACAAGTGATTTTGACAAGTGATTTTGACAAGTGATTCTGACAAGTGATTTTGATAAGTGATTTTGACAAGTGATTCTGACAAGTGATTTTGACGAGTGATTTTGACGAGTGATTCTGACGAGTGATTTTGACAAGTGATTTTGACAAGTGATTCTGACAAGTGATTTTGATGAGTGATTCTGATGAGTGATTTTGATGAGTGATTCTGACGAGTGACTTTGACAAGTCATTCTGACAAGTGACTTTGACAAGTGATTTTTACAACTATAATGATAAAAAAAAAAAATAACTTCGCTGATGGGACTTGAACCCAAAATTCTGTATTCCAAATACAGTGCACTAACCACTAAGCTAGAAACTCAGTTCTGAAAGCTTTGGATTTGTATTTGCTTATATAATTTTCAGTGCAAACTGGTCTATAACTCATTGGGACTTATGCACAGACTTCAAGCAAGCCAAATTCAAATGATGTTTGATTTTGATGTGTGAGTCTGATGTGTTACTTTCTTCAAACATCAGAATCAAAATCATAATGACTTTTAGTCACCCTGAGTATTTTCATGGTTAATGTCATAAGACAAGAAAAGCTACAAGCTACTATTACTTGACTGGATAGCGCAATGGTAAAACATCAGCCTCTGAAATTACAGTGTCAGAATTGAAATCCTGATAGAAATACAATTTTTTTTTAAATTAATTATGCCTATTTAGCACATAAACTACAGGGGTGTTTTACTTTTAATATCTGACACTCTGATTGTCATCCTGACGTGTTACGAGTTTCAGACACGCTGTCTATTTGCATGTTAAATTACATAGCCAAAGTAAATCACTTGGCAGACTCACTTGTCAAAATCACTTGTCAAAATCATTTGTCAAAATCACTCGTCAGAATCACTCATCAAAATCACACGTCAAAATCATTCATCAAAATCACTTGTCAGAATCACTCGTCAAAATCACTCGTCAGAATCACATGTCAGAATCACTCGTCAGAATCACTCGTCTAAATCACTCGTCTAAATCACTCGTCAAAACCACTCGTCAAAATCACTTGTCAGAATCACTTGCCAGAATCACTTGCAGGAATCACTCGTCAAAATCACTCATCAAAATCACTTGTCAAAATCACTCATCAGAATCACTCATCAAAATCACTCGTCAAAATCACTTGTCAGAATCACTTATCAAAATCAGTTCTCAGACAGGGTATTTAGCCTCAAACTGACATCATTCTGATGTTTGATTTTGATATCTGATCATGTGCTAAAATGGACACTGTAGAAGGGAACGGAAATAGATAGGAAGATTGGGGCATGGTCAGACCACAATATGTCACCTATTGTAGCAGATGGGTTCCAAGAGAGAGCGTGATGACTCAACAGGAAGAAATCAATTCATAAAGAAAAAATGACGTATACGAACATATGCAAAAAAAGCCAAAGTTTATTATAAATGCAAGATATAACAAGCATACACAATGAAGAGAATGGCATAAATACATTGGTAGTAAGCTAATAAGAGAGATACCACGAACTGAATAACCACATACTAGAAAGTTTAAGAATCAATAATTGTAGTAAGTAAGGGTATGGGTATGTCAAGCATATGCCATAACCCAGCTACAAAAGTGTAAAGTATCAAGAAACTTATACTTAGGGGTGACGATACCTGGACTGACATACTGACAAACACATGTGAGTAATAGTATATATTTATCCATCTTTGAGTGCTAAATGGATTTACCTTTTTACTACTTATTTATGCACTGTGCACTTTAGCATCTCAGTGGAGTTTCTTGATACTTTACACTTTTGTAGCTGGGTTATGGCATATGCTTGACATACCCATACCCTTACTTACCGAAATTATTGATTCTTAAACTTTCTAGTATGTGGTTATTCAGTTTGTGGTATCTCTCTTATTAGCTTACTACCAATGTATTTATGCCATTCTCTTCACTGTGTATGTTTTTTATATCTTGCATTTATAATAAACTTTGTTTTTTTTTTGCATATGAATGTTTGTATACGTCATTTTTTCTTTATGAGTTGCTCTTGGAGACGTTGAACAGATTCTGATTGTTCTATCGTAGAGAATTAACTATATATGTGGTCTTGGTGGTCAACCTATTTGCCTCAGGAAGAAATCAATGCGACTATATGAGCCATGGGTAGGAGAAAAATATGTATAATCCTTACCCTGAGGATTTAAAATGCAGCAAACATCTGTCAACCTGAGGGCATGGATGACCCATTTCAATGAACGAAGCTGTCTCAGAGGGACGACACCCCTTCCTGAGGAGGAGTCTAACGCGGCATTCCATGTGAAGTTGAAGTCTCCACCTGCAATCAGAACTCCGTCTGCAAAATCAGAGAGGGACGTTAAAAAGGACCTACGTGTGCAGATCTGATCTTTGCTAGGGAGGTACCAGTTTGCTATTCTATATCTTGATTCTGCTATTTTGAGTTTGAGGAACACATATCTGCCTTGATCATCAATGAGAGAGTCTATGAGAGTATAGGCCAACGACTTGTGTATGGCTATGGATACACCCTTAGAGCGTGAATCCGGATTAGTGCTGTGGAACCACCGAGAGTAATACCTATCTCCAAAAACAGGCATATGCCCAGTTTTAAAGTGCATTTCCTGTAACATAAGAACCTGGACTCTTTGTTTGTGCCTAGAGTACAAAATTTGTGAACGTTTCTGTGGGACATTAAAGCCTCTTACATTCAGTGAGCCTACTTTAACAGAGGACATGATTACCAAGGGGGACGAAAGGAGTGGGGCAAGAAGGAAAACGGAAATACACAGAAAACTAAGAAGAAATTACGGGATATATAAAATAAAAACCAAAACAAAATTATATAACAAAATGAAAGCGAAACAATCTGATGAGGGGAAATAGGTATATTTTACACCTGCACAGCAGAGTGTAAACCCCCCTGGGAGGATGGGCTTTCTACTGGGGAGCCCCCCCCCCCCAAACCAGACATCAGGCCATACCATTTTGTCTTAAAACCTATGATAGAAAAGCAGCCAAAAGCTGTCAAAGATTAGCATCTACTTATCATTATATTAAACGTTGAATCAGTATATCACATATCCTTATGGAATAATATCCATATTGTCCAAGAACGGAATATTATTGACATAATATAATCAAATCTTATTATTGAGAGCCAGTCATATAAATGAATTATTCGTAATATCAACTATACTCATTGCTGAAAACATTTTAGAGGAATATAACACTCTAATATCTTTCACAAGATTGACTAGCGCTGAAGGCTAGCGTATTGACCACAGGATCCATTTGTAATAGACGATTCAATCTGGGGAGTGAGGGATATGTTTTCCATTGTTCCCTCTCCTGACTTCTTCTCTGGATTTGTTTCTTGTCGCTCTTTATGGTCGTGGATTGAGATCCGACTTGGGACCTCTCGGGAGACTCGGCCAATCCTCTGTTGGTATAGATTCGTGGGGAATCCCCAAACCTGTAACAAAAGCCGGAATGTCTCCAGGGCAACGTATCACATGTAAAGCCCCTGAATGGCGGACCTGTAGACGGAAAGGGAAACCCCAAGAGTATAGAATGTTCTGCTGTCTCAGAACCTCTAATAGAGTCTTTAATGCCTTCCTCTTCTGTAGTGTGTGGTGCGATAGATCAGACATGAGTTGTATAGGATATTCTTGATATAAAATAGAATCACATCATGAGGTTTTGTCGCATCAGAGGATCTGGGGCCCAAGGACCTATAAGCCCTATCTAGCTCCAACTCATTCTCTAAGGGCAGACCCAAGATAGAGTTAAACAAATGACGTAGTGTCTCATCCAGTTCATGGTGTTCAATTGTCTCTGGAAGTCCTCTAATCGTAATATTGTTGCGCCTTCCTCTGTTTTCAATATCATCTATCAAATCTGTTAGGTATTCCAGTTGGTATGAGTGAGAAGACAAAGTTTGTTCCTGAGAATTTACTTGTTGAGCTATTGATGCTGTATGTGATTCAGCAGCAGACACTTTTTCTGTTAACTCTTGCATGTCCCCTCTAAGGGAGGCTGCTTCAGCCCTGTAAGAGGACTCCAGTCTAGACATATAATTCTCCATGTGCCTCTGGTTGGAATAGCTCGTATTCGATCTCTGAGGTCTCTCCACACTGCCTCACATTGTAATGAGTCATCCTGTTGGCTCTCCTCTGAGCAGCCAGGGGAAGAAGAATGTAATAATGCAGGGAAGGAGCCTCTCTCAGGGGAACTCCGGGCATCAGTGTGTGACTGAGGCCTCTGCAGGTCTGGACCCGCAGCAGAGATAAGTACTGCCCAATCTGGTGTGTCCAGGGGCCGGGGCACCAAGTGATCCTCCACCACGCACCTGAGCTCCGAAGGCGCAAAGCCAGAATCTGCCATCTTGGACTGAGGGAGATCCCCCGCAGCAGCAACAAGGCCTCCCACGTCTCCCCAAGTCCGGGAAGCCAGGTCCGCGTCCTCCGCCGATGAAGGTATCGTCCGCTCTGCTAATGTTGATGTGGGGGAGCATTTACCCCAGGACCTTTGGACCTCCGATGCAGGAGATGAGGAGCGCTAGGCAGGGACAGCCGATGTCATCTTAGATCCCACTCTTGCAGGAGAGGCAGATGCTGCAATTTCTTAGGTAGCGGGTAATATTTGTTGGAGGGACCCGCTGAGTACTCACACTGGTCTGCATTATATTCTTCTTCTTTTTTGCCGGCATTGGAAGTGTTTTGACCTGATTTGAAGTGATAGGCATGCCCTGAAGCTGGTCTAGGGATGGGAGCAGACAACCATGCGACTTCACTCCTCCATAGCCAGGCCACGCCCCCCCATTCAAAGAAATTTCAACAAATTCTTGATGTAAACATTAAGATTTGAGAGTCCTCAGTGGCTGATACCTTTTAATGGTTAACTGAAAAGATGGTAACAAGTTGCAAGCTTTCGAGGCTACTCAGGTCTCTTCATCAGGCATAGTATGACACAAAATCTGAAGAGTCACATATTTATACACAATAAGACACAGAAATAATGAAATAGATGAGACAGGTAATGTAAAGCAGAGCTATTACTGTGGGAGAAAGGTAAACAGTTCTGGCTGTAAATATTGGTTTAGTTCATAGATAAGGACTGTGAAAGTTTTATTGTCTAATGATTGAGATTTCGAGGGTTATGATGACCCCAAAGCTCTGTGAAGCTCATTCCTTAGTTGATGTAAGTAAAGAAAGCAAAGAAAGGAGCGCAAATAGCGCTGTTATCCAATAGACAGCAGTAAAGATAAAAGGGAAATTGCTCACCTCTGTGAGAATTCCAGCAGACCCTTAAACTGCAGGGGTTAAACGAAATCACAGAAGTTTTTCTTTGAGAATTCCAGCAGTCACTTTTTACACCTCCCCAGTTCTTTTTCAATACCCAACATATAGCCACCTGTCCCCAAACCCACACTCCTGTTATTACCGCCCACATTATAGCCTTCAAGTTACCTCTCACCACTCTTACAGCTCCTTTTTTCAGCTGACAATATAAATCAGGAGCCCTAGTGTAGCGGGCTATGTTCCTAGAGTGACTGCACCCAGCAACTTGAGCAAGTATTTAAGTTCTAGCCCTCCATGGTTCATCATGATTAATATTAGACCCATATTTTATTATGTTTAAAAGAAACGATTTTTTAATTAATCTCTAAATATTTTAACTTACTTTGTACTTCTTTTCTCCTCTTGAGCAAATGTTCATGTGCATTATGATTTTAGATGTGTTTCCAAGATATCCTTCCCCTTTTTTCTCTCTCTCTCTCGCTCCTTTTTTTTTCCCTCTTTTTGGCGCCAAGGGGTGCTTTTGCAGTTTTTTTCTTCACTCCATGTGCTAGCATGTGTGTATATATACCTTCCATGTTGTAACAAGTAGCAGCTATGTTCCTGAAGAAGTGGACGGGATGTCAACGAAGCACGTAGTCTTTTATAGCTTTTACAGTCTCCAATAAATGCTGGGAACATTATCCATCTCTGGCATATATATACATTTTTTCATGGAGGAGCGCGGTAATTAATGGCACCTTTATCATCTGTATACTAGACTACTCGAAGATCCCAAGGGACCTGTGCCTGCTGCAGCACCTCAGCATATACTTTCTCATGAGTTGTGCATTTCACAACCCACAAAGGTGAGCAATTTCCCTTTTATCTTTACTGTTGTCTATTGGATATCAGCGCTACTTGCGCTCCTTTCTTTACTTATTTGAGTTATTGCCAACTGAGCTGGGGACAGCAGCGCACTTTGGTTAATTTGGGAGCAGCATTAGCGAATCCATACCGTTAACATGGAATATTTTGACAGACGCATGTCAACCAGAGAACGGCTTATTAAACAAGCCATGGGAATCACTATCCCATACTCTGATGAATCTTTCACCTTAAATTCAATGGACTTCAATGAAGAGGACACCAACACTATAAAGAATTTATTTAATGAATTTGAGGAATCACTTAAAGATGAGCTACGTCTCGACCTGGACATTCGTTTTCTAAGGATTTATATGGAGGAGAAACTATGTCCTCGGGGTTTGAGAATAACAATTCCCTCACCATTCCCTGAGGACAAACCATTTAATAAGGAATGGACTACTATTTTGGACACGTGCATGCACAATCTGCTAAAAAGTATACATACAAAAAGGTCAGAAATATGTCTAACAATTACTAATAGAATATTTGATATCGCAAAAAACCTATTACCATTTGAAACCCATCCTGTGTTTGGAAAGATTGATAGCAATATTGCAACAAGTATTTTACAGAATGTGCATGAAATTATCATCAAAAAGGCAAAAAAACTACAGAGATAGAGATGATTACAAAGGACTAACTAGTACTACCTCACGTACTAAAACGTCGGTCATATCCAGTGATCAGTCATCTGATCCTTTGAGAACAGTGGGTTCCTATCCTCCTCCCCACAAAGGAAGGATGTTCTCTAATAGTTATTACCATAAGAATAAGAACAATAACAATAAGACTTACAACCGCACACCTGCATTCACACATAGCAAAAAACAACTCAGGTTGTCAAATGCTAACGATAGAACGAAAGACGGACAGAAGGTTGTAATTAATATGCGCATATCTACTACTGTTAACTCTCCACAGAGCACTAGCAGTAATAAGAGTCTGGTCTCTATCATGTCTCCCACCTGCAATACTATGGGTAGTGCAGTTCCTAAAAGGCTGGTAATGCATCAGGAGGAGATGAATAATGATAGTATAGCAGTCAATCCTTATGACACAACATTACACACTAAATTAAGAAAAAAATCCAACTTCTATCCTGTGGGGAGTAAAAGCCATCAGATAGATACTTTTTGCGACATCACTCTCCAAGATTTCAAGGAGGTTATGAGGACTCCAATCTCATACAGAGATAATAATATAAACCGACAAGAGAAGTTAGCACTTAATAATATTTGAAATAATAGGGATATAGTCCTCAGATCAGCGGACAAGAGGGGTGGCATAGTTATCCAGGATTATGATGTGTATACAAAAGAAGCACTCCAGATATTGAGTGATGACAACTAATACAGAGATATTGAGTATAATCCCATTTTGAAAATGATCCCTATATATAAGAAACTGATATCTAAAGCAGTAGATGAGAATATATTAAATGACAACAAAAGAAAGTTCTTGACTGTCCAAAGTCCTTGTATGCCCTTCTTTTATCATCTTCCCAAATTTCATAAGGATGAAAAAAAAACTCCAGGGAGACCGATTATATCGGGGATAGTCTCCCTTACATCAAATCTGGTTGAATACTTTGATATACTACTACAACCACCTGTCAAAAATTTAAAGAGTTACCTGCAAGACTCCAGCCATCTTCTTAGATTAACCTATGACATCAAATGGAAAAAAATCATGCACTTTCCTTAGCCTAGATGTTAACTCTTTATATACCAATATTGATGTTGGTCTATTATGCATAGAGTATGTAATTTCCAGAGACATACGGCTGTCTTCCAGCCAGAGATCTTTTAATATAGCAGGTTTATCTTTCATCCTAAAAAACAATTTTTTTACCTTTCTAGATAAGACCTACCATCAAATTAAGGGAGAAGAAATGGGCTCTAAAGTACCACCTACCTTTGCCAATTTATTCATGGGATTATTTGAGCAAGTTTTTATTTACCAGGGAGACTTCCATAAGGGGGTTGTATTTTATAGAAGATACATAGACGATCTGATCTTCATCATTAACAGGAACATCACTGATCCCACCATTTTTTTTAATTTCCTCAATACAAATAATTGGGGCATCTCTTTCAATCAGGACAGTAATGAACTCACAATTAATTTTTTTAGATCTAGTTTTATATGTAGAGGAAGACAGGATACTTAGCAAAACTTTCTTCAAATCAGTGGACACTAATAGCTATATTCATTTCACTATTGGTCACTACAGAAAATGGCTCACCAATATTCCCCGCTATCAGTTTCAAAGACTTCGTAGGAGCTGCTCAACAGAAATCGAATATGACTAACAGTCAGAGATTCTCAAAAAAAGGTTCCAACAGAAATATTCTGAGACATTGGTTGTAGAATCTTGCAAACAGGTCAAAGAAAGATATGACCAGGGCTCATTACTTATGGCTTCAACACACAAAAATGATGTAAGTTTTGAACATGAACAGAAATTCATTACTACATACAATCAACAACACAAGAAAATTAGAGAAATTATTCAAAAAAACTGGCATATTCTATTAAATGACCAGACATTAAAACAGGCATTACCAAAAAAACCCTCTCTAATCTTTAGAAGGGCACCGACACTTAGGAATATCTTGGGTCCCAGTAGATTGCATGGACATGGAACATTGATTAATAAGAATAATGAAAAAGTCAGGGACAATATGGTCTCCAAGTGTGGTAAAAGAGGTTGCAAGTGCTGTGAATCTATTTTGCATTCCATAGACAATTTCACTTCTGTAGCCACTAGTGAGAATTTCAATATCTCTCATCCCATGTCATGTGGAACTTATTATGTGATATATGTCATCGAGTACAGTTGCCCCAAACAGTATGTGGGCAGAACCACCCAGGCACTACATAATAGGTTGAATTCACATAGACATAATATCACCACAGGATTTATTAAACATGGGCTGTCCCGACATATGGTCCTTCATCACAAACAGGACCTTAGGGTTTTAAGGGTATTACTTATTGAACACATTTCTATTGACACTCCAAATAGGGTGCAATGTTTAAAAGAAATCTACTGGATTTATAAACTAAAGACGCTTAAACCGCAGGGGTTAAACAAAATCACAGAAGTTTTTCTTTGAGAATTCCAGCAGTCACTTTTTACATCTCCCCAGTTCTTTTTCAATACCCAACATATAGCCACCTCTCCCCAAACCCACACTCCTGTTATCACCGCCCACATTATAGCCTTCCAGTTACCTCTCACCACTCTTACAGCTCTGTTTTTCAGCTGACAAAACAAATCAGGAGCCCTAGTGTAGCGGGCTATGTGCCTAGCGTGACTGTACACAGCAACTTGAGCAAGTATTTAAGTTCTAGCCCTCCATGGTTCATCATGATTAATATGAAAATTATTGGTATTAAAAGGTTATTTCAAATCTCAGGGAGACAGAAAAATTTGGGAATATAAACTAATGGTGACCTTTGACACCTTCAGAGCAGGAATGAATGAGTTGGATGGATTTATGTCATTCTACATCAACTAAGGAATGTGCTCTTCAGAGCTTTGGGGTCATCATAAACCTGGACCAGACCTCAATCACTGGACAATAAAACTTTCACAGTCCTTATCTATGAACTAATCCAATATTTACAGCCAGAACTGTTTACCTTTCTCCCACAGTAATAGCTCTGCTTTACGTTACCTGTCTCATCTATTGCATTATTTCTGTGTCCTATTGTGTATAAATATGTGACTCTTCAGATTTTGTGTCATACTATGCCTGATGAAGAGACCTGAGTAGTCTCGAAAGCTTGCAACTTGATAACCATTAAAAGGTATCAGCCACTGAGGACTCTCAAATCTTAATATTTTTCTAATAATTTTTCCATGGCTAACACAGTACTAAAATATATATTTTCCCTGATGTAAACATAACACCATCTGTAATAAGCTAAAGTTGAAAAGAGGATGGCTTCTACAAATGGATAATGATCCTAAACACGTCAAAATCAAGATCTTCACTGGTAAAGCCCCCCACTCATAACACATTAGGTAGCTGTCAGCCAAAAGATTGTTCAACTGACAGCCATCTCTTCTGAGCCCCTTATATACAAGAACGCTCAGCTTGGCTCCTGTGTTCTCTATGAGAGCGACTAATAGATTCCACTGGCAGCGGTTTATCTGCTGGAAAACAGAATGAGCTACCATTGGAAATACAACATGCAGGCTCCTTCTCTCCTCCAACATCATCTGTAGGGTACGTTCATATGACTGTATTGTCGTTCCCAGTGTTTTCTGTGAAAAAACTGACAGAACTAGACACAGACAGATCTAGGTCCATTGGGCTGTTTAGATAAGTGTTTAAAAAAAAGCAAGTGAAAAAAATCATAGCATGCATAGGTTCTTCCTTACAATGGATGAGAGTAAGCCATTCAAGTCCAAAGGTGCACAAAAAAACAGATCCCATACAGATCATCCATATAGCTTCCATTTTTTATGGATACATTTCCATTATTAACCTAGAAAACTGTATTTGGTCTTGTGAATGATAATAACTGTTGATGGAAAAGAAGGATGGTGTACAGACCACAACTGACCACCAAACTGATGAAAATCATCCATTTTTCCGGATGAAAAGATAAATGTCCCTTTCTTGTCTGATGTCAGATTCTCGCTGCTCCACAGTCTGGGAATTCTGCTGGATTTTTTATTTTATAATGCATCAAATGTTTTCTCCTGGTGAAAGGTCTGGACTGCAGGCGGCCGGTTCTTCACCTGAACTCTTCCTCTTCGATGCCATGCTGCTGTGATGGATGTAGTATGTGGTTTAGCATTGTCTTGCCAAAATATGCAAAAAAAGATCCAACAAATACACAGAAAAAAAGTATGCAAAAAGAGGGATAACCTAAAAATCTAAAAATAGTCAATGCTTATTAACATGCAAGACATATTAAAAATATTTAAAAAGCACAAATGGCTGTAAGCCTGTAACATAAATTTTCCAGACCACAGCAGTATAGTGCTACGATCTACCCTGTCTGTCAATAAGGTAATTTAGGAACCCAAAAGTTAATACTACCTTAATACAGATATATTACTGTATAATATACCAATAATATGAAAATTATTACATCAATGACCCAGGCCCTAAAATAAGGGCAAGTATTAAAGTGTATAGTGGGTTAAAGATATACACGCCCAATAAATAATGCACAAAAGCACAAAATAAAAGATGATAAAGAGGAGTGTATACAACAATTGTATGGTAGAGTCAGAAAAGTTGCAGAAAAATCCTACTGCCGGCACAATAGCAAATAGCCACACAGAGTGAAGGTAAATGTGAAGTTTGTGCCCTCTGGGCCATAGATATAACAATTTTCATATTATTGGTATAGCTGTGATTTGGGTTATATTATAATATACCTTTATTAAGGTGGTATCAACTTTTGGTTTCCTAAATTACCTTATTGACAGACAGGGTAGATCCTAGCATTATAGAGCTGCGGTTTGGAAAATTTGTCATTTGTGCCTTTTAAATATTTTTAATATGTCTTGTTTGGCTTGTATGTTAATATACATTGACTATTTTTAGGTGATCCCTCTTTTTGCAACACCTCTGTATAAGGCTCATCATTGATCACTCCTTTCATGTGTAAGCTGCCCGTGTCAGAGGCACTAATGCAGCCCCAGACCATCAGAGATGCAGGAACTAAGCGCTGATAACAAGCTGGATGGTCCCTCTGCTCTGAAGTCTGCAGGACAAGGCGTCCACAGTTTCCATAAATAATTTCATATTTTTATTCATCCGACCTCAGAACAGTTAATATCTTCTGATCTGATTTCTATGTTCTGCAGTGAATATAATATGGCTAAAAGAGATTTCCAAATCATTACATTCCTGTTCTCTTTATACATTTACACAGCGTCACAAGTTTTTTGGAATTGGGGTTGTAAATATATCTATAAATATTTCTATCTACATATGTACATCCATCAGAATAACTGCTCTTAGCGATGTCACAATATCAGAGTTCTAGAATGTTGATGTCACACAAGTCATGAAGTCACAATATGAAGAACTGATAAAACTTCTGCTCACGGCCTCCTCCACTGAGGGTTATAGAATTTGTGGAGTGAGGATATTTTTGTAATTCTGATTGAGTGAGCAAAATGTCTGAGTATAAGCGCAAACGTCGCTTTATTATTGAGTCTATTACAGAGAGCAGCGGTATTGATGACCAGGTGAGTGGCGGATTCTGGAGTATGTTGTCTATTTGAAATTCTGGAAATTTGAAGACTTTTTTTTACTTTTTATTATTTCCTTTTCCCAGTTACTGGTCAATAAAAAATGCCGCAGAGTTTTTGCGTCCGACACAGAGGACAGCAGCGGTGATGAGAATCTCCATCAGGTGAGCGCTCACTTCTCTCCAGCACTGTCTGCGGCTCTGGGGGTCTACTGGAGATCAGGGGACGCCCCATTCTGTGATTATGCCACTGTATCGCTGCTAATCCTTCATTCTCAAGGTCTTTATATTTCTTTATTTCAGTCTCATCCACTTATTTCAAGGTCTCCAAGGAGCCTTGAAGATGAAGATGGTGGCTCTGGTCCCCACCTGCTATACATAGAGTCAGGCATGTAATAAAGCGTCTGGAAGGATCATAAATTCCTTCCTGTAAAATAAGAAAATTAGATTTCTATTGATTAGGAAAACTGAACGACACAGAAGTAAATGACGATGTTTCTTCTTTTCTCCAGAGCCCAATTCTCCCCGATTCAGCTTTGTGCAGGAGGAGACAGCAAGGTAATGTATTCCTATATATCCGTTTCATCTGGGTCATGTTCATGATATCTGGTCGCTAGATGGCGCTATTAGTAGCATATTTTCAGATAAGGTGTCAGCTGTATGTCTGCAGGTCGTGTACGGTCTTAGTATATATCCAGTAGTGATGTGTGATCCTCTTTGATGCTTTGCTACCAGGAGACAGGAGCGTCCCATCAATTACTGTTTCCTGAGAAATCTGTCTTCACCCACGTCCAAATATGTCACCGACTTCCGTAAGAACAAACAGGAGCTGGTACGACGTCTGTACAAGTTTTATAACAGGACCGTCTTTGAGAACCAGGTATTCAGTTATAACACACAGCTTGGAATAGGGTTATAGGGGATGAAGGTTTAGAGCTAGGGATAGTGTATCCAGTGTATATAGTATATACCTCTATATTCTGTATGTATAGGGTGATACGAGGCAAAGGGTTAGAGCTAGGGATAGTGTATCCAGTGTATATAGTATATACCTCTACATTCTGTATGTATATGGTGATATGAGTCGAAGGGTTAGAGCTAGGGATAGTGTATCCAGTGTATATAGTATATACCTCTATATTCTGTATGTATATGGTGATATAAGGTGAAGGGTTAGAGCTAGGGATACTGTATCCAGTGTATATAGTATATACCTCTACATTCTGTATGTATAGGTTGATAGGGGATGAAGGGTTAGAGCTAGGGATAGTGTATCCAGTGAATATAGTATATACCTCTATATTCTGTATGTATATGGTGATACGAGGCAAAGGGTTAGAGCTAGGGATCGTGTATCCAGTGTATAAAGCATATACCTCTACATTCTGTATGTATATGGTGTTACGAGCCGAAGGGTTAGAGCTAAGGATAGTGTATCCAGTGTATATAGCATATACCTCTACATTCTGTATGTATAGGTTGATAGGGAATGAAGGGTTAGAGCCTGGGTTAGTGTATCCAGTGTATATAGTATATACCTCTATATTCTGTACGTATATTGTGATAGGAGGATAAAGGATTACAGCTAGGGATGGTGTATCCAGTGTAAATAGCATATACCTCTATATTCTGTAGGTATGGGGTGGTATGGGAGATAGTGAGTAGATGGTTAAAGATAGGGTTAGGGTATCCAGTGTACATAGTATATACCTCTATATTCTGTAGGTGTGGGGTAATATGAGGGATAATGAATGGATGGTTAGAGCTAGGATTAATGTATCCAGTATATATAGTATATACCTCTATATTCTGTAGGTATGGGGTGATATTGAAGATAGTGAATGGAGGGTTAGAGCAAGGGTTAGTGTATCCAGTGTATATAGTATATACCTCTGTATTCTGTAGGTATGGGGTGATATTGAAGATAGTGAATGGAGGGTTAGAGCAAGGTTAGTGTATCCAGTGTATATAGTATATACCTCTATATTCTGTAGGTATGGGGTGATGTGGGGGATAGTGAATAGAGGGTTAGAGCTAGGGTTAGTGTATCCACTATATACAGTATATACCTCTATATTCTGTATTTCTACTTCTTCTGTAGCTTCCTGCATATATGGACATCAGCTGGAATAAAAGGCTGCGTAAAACAGCTGGTCGCACTGGATTCCTGGAGAACAACGGGGACCGCTACGCCATCATCCAGTTATCGGATAAAGTCTGCGATTCAGCAGGTAGTCGTCACATCCGGCACAATTTATAGATTAGCTGTGATGAAATCTTCCCCACATCTTTACTCCTGATTGTTTTTATATCCTGCTTTGTCCTTAGAACGACTCCGAGACACATTGATCCATGAGATGTGTCATGCTGCCTGCTGGGTCATCGATGGCAATGGAGAACTTGCCCATCACCAACTATGGGAGCAGTATTGTGAGAAGGTCGCACAGATCCACCCTGACCTTCCACCCATTACTGTATTCCACAGTTGGAAGTACCACTACCCGGTGGTGTACCAATGCTCAGGGTGCCAGTACAGGTAAGATACGACTCAAATAAACTATGGACAGACGGGCGTCTGATACTGGTCGTGGGTGTATGTGCTACTACCACTGCTTGCTTCATGACTTCTGCAATCAATATGAAGGGGCTCTGTCATTGATGTTGGATGTGTGTGTACCTTTAGGATCAGTCTTTAATATCTTTAATAAGCTTTATCTCCCACTCCAGAGTCGGACGTTGGACGGATTCTCTCGACACCGAGAAGTTTGGGTGCGGCTACTGTGAGAACAAGTTGGTTCTAGTAACCACAACCTGAGAAGATCTATCAGCGACCATCCAGCTCCATCAATAGTCCGATCATCGGCTCGGCCAAGATAGCAGCACACAGATGAAGTCATCCAGAAGACTAGTGGAAAGTCACATCTCAGTCTTCCACCATTTTTCGGGCGTCACGGTGACTCAGTGGTTAGCACTGGTGTCTGCAGCACTCAGGTGGTGGAAACAAATACGACCACGGACATCTGCATGGAGTTTGTATGTCCTCCCCGTGTCTGCGTGGGTTTCCTCCGGGTTCTCCGGTTTCCTCCCACACTCCAAAAATATACTGATAGGTTAATTGGCTTATTCCAAATTGTCCCTAACATGAATTATGGTTCTCCCTGTACAGCGCTACAGACTATGTCATCGCTATATTATCGAGGGGAATCAAATTCATCATTAAATACAAATGCTTTAAACAAACTTATTATTGTAATGTTGCCTTGTGTCAGTAATTTCATACACAGATTATTTACATAAAAGTTATGTCCTAAAGTGGGACGTCTGGAGGTGAGATTCCGCCATACCGATGGCCAGGGACAGGCATGCGGGTGCTAACACCTACATGGACTGGCAGGACAGGCTTAGACTGGTAATATACAGCGTATACACCCACAACGACTCACACACATCAAACCAAGCAAAGTCATCAAGTTTCAGAGCTCCCATAGAAATTAATGGTGATAGCCGCACATGCGCAGCCACCTTTCCATTTCTGACAGTGTGTAATGGAGTCGTTCTTGAGTTACATGTGGGTCCCTGATCTCAGCAATGGGACCTGCATCTATCAAACATTTATGACGTATGCTTTCGATAGAGGATGAAATAATGTCTTCAATGCGCTTCGTCACGTGTCCACGGGCATGCTCGCGATTTCTAATGCTGACCCTATGCTGCTCTCTGATTCAGTTATGTCACCATCAACATAGTGCATTAAGCATTAATGCTTTAAAGGGCACAGCTCAACTTTCCATCCTAATGTGGCACCTCAAACGTCACAAATTTTTCCAGGGCATTCATAAGGGGTATCTCTGCATTATCGTCCCGAACGGGGAAACAGCTGATCAGCGGATGTGCACGGTGCTGGACCCTCACTGATCTGATATTGATGACCTATTCTAAAGATATTCCACCAATTATCAAACACCTGAATAACTTCTTTAATTAGTTTAGGGGAGTGATTGAACCATTTTTAAGCCAAACACAATCCTTAATATTTATTCTTCACCGGAAGGTACAATGTGTTAAAAAACAGGTGATTATGGGGCCCATGGGCATTACCAGTATAGGAGACCCGCTCCTTTCTAATGGGAACATTTTTTTATGAGACACTCCTCCACGTCTCTTCCAATGGACATTGGAGTGACTCCCAATTTTTAGCAGCCCTTGCATTCACTGCATAGCAAACACAATGGGAGACCCACTTTCTAATAATGGGAACATTGTTTTCAGGAGGCCCTCTGACCTCCACGTCTTTTCCAAGGGGCATTGGAGTGCCTCCAAATTTTTGACAATCCTTGCATTCACTGCATAGGCAAACACAATGGGAGACCTACTTCCTAATAATGGGAAATTTGTTTTCAGGAGTCCCTCCTCTAAGTCTCTTCAAAGGGGTATTGGGGTGCGTCCAAATTTTCAAAGTGGTATTGGGGTGCGTCCAAATTTTGGGCAGCCCTGCCACTCACTGCATACGCAATAACAGTATAGGAGACCTACTCTTTAGTAATGGGAACAATAAAACATAGTCGGCTGATGGCTCTCTAAGAATAGTGAGGGCCGATTGCTGGCCCTTTAAGAATAGTAAAGGCCGCCTGATGAACATTGTTGACAGAAGTGACCTGGGAGTCAGAAATGCTTCCAGGGGTCTTTCCCATACTGTCCCCATGTCATTTTAGCACTGTTCCCATCGATTTGGGCAATTTGCAATCTTCAGACCGCCGGGGGGAGGCGCCTGAAAAATGCCCGAGTTTCCCATATACTTACATTGGGCTCGTTGCT
Source organism: Phyllobates terribilis (assembly GCF_046119375.1). Classification (NCBI taxonomy): domain Eukaryota; kingdom Metazoa; phylum Chordata; class Amphibia; order Anura; family Dendrobatidae; genus Phyllobates; species Phyllobates terribilis. The sequence goes on along the minus strand of NW_027362761.1, from coordinate 1,090,142,000 downwards.
CGGGTCGAGCACCCGAGTATTCCAATGTGCTCGGCCCGAGCATCGAGCACCCGAGCATTTTAGTGCTGGCCCATCACTACTCATAAGAGCACATTTATCTTTACAAACAACAGAACAGTGATAGCCGTCACATCTGTGTTCTGATACCTTAGCTCCCCAATAAGACATGGGAGTAAATCAATACTTTACAAGCTGCTCAGTGGCTGGGGGCACTGGTAAAATAGTGTCTTATTGTCATGCAAGGTGAGGGAAGGAACAGTGTACAAGGACAGGAATAGGGGGAAGGGGAAGGGAGCCCAACATCTAGAGAAAGGGGGTGTGGAGACCCCTAGGCAGATCTAATATCACCCTGACTACTCTATCATACTTATATAGGTTCATCTCCAATCGCAGAGCAGGAAACTTAATCCCTGAATGTCCCTAGAGCTAGGCCCTAGGTAGGGAGGGACACTATATGAGGGGCAGCTTATGATAAGTGTTACTTCTCTTTTCTTTACATGATACCAGATTGATGGTGCTATTGTGGGCTGATGTTCTTCATAGACTTGTGTGAACAGCCCCTATTATATTCTTGCTCGGATGATTCAGAAGTTTGCTGTATATATGAGACCTCTCTGTGGAGAATCAGCTTTAGGGATTCTCTTAACAATGTAAGAAAAAGAAAGATTAACCACTGCATGTGATAGGGGTTATATACTGGGCTCGGGTAATGATTGATAGAACTTATTCAGGAATTTATAAGCCCTACTAGCTCAGTTATTTGTAGTTATGTATTGTCTCTAAATTTCCCTAGAGCTGTCATTTTGCTTTATTGAACAGTTGTCGTCTTCTAATGTTTATTGAAATGGTCAGTCTCTGAATCTATACGTTCACTTCTTCCTATCTTTTTTCACGACTGTAGTTTTGTATTTATTAGGATAAATGTATTTATTAGTATAGAAGAATTTTTAGGGACATAAGGGACACCGTCGTTAAGCAGGGGCGCCACTTAACACAAATTATGGTGCCAACCTCCTCTGCCAGGAAGGTAGAGACATTAGGGATAAAGTAGGGACAGGTTTAGCCTGCACTCTCTCCTGATCAGTGTGTAACCTAATATGGATATTCCCTAATACTTTATTTTGTATTTTTGTTGTTTTGTCTATTGTGGATTGTTATAGTCCTTTTCAGATAATTTATTAAAAGTTACATTTTAGGGGTCTAATCTTCTATAGGTTTTTCATGCTAAATTAGGCCCTGTTTACATATTTTTTGCTAAGGTGTTTAACTGAACACTAGTCAGGCCCCACTGTAACTAAAGAAAAGAGGTAAACAAACAAAGGGGATACATTTAGCTTGAGAAGACACCAGAGAGGTAGGGCCAACTGTCCTCCAAGGCAAGTCCAAGAATGAACTAGCTGGCTACTAGTACTCCAGGCATAGACAGCAGAACATAGAACTATCACCAGTGACTCTCTGGAGACACAGAGTTTTTAACTACCAAGCAAGGGTGTGTCAACCAGCAGCAGAAGTTGGAGGTCACCGCTGGGTACTAAAGGAAGAAGGATATCACTACACTACAGAGATGAGAGGATCAAGAAGGTGTCTGTAATGCCAAGCGCAGTGACCTTCTACAGCCGGATCCAGAGTGACTGTCTCTCACACTTGATACACCAGTGATATCTGATAAACAAAAAAAAATAAAATGTTGTAGGTACGTTCTCCTGAAATGGTTGCAACAGTCACAACTCCTATAAAAGCATGTAAAGGCTGCTGCAGGATGTCACGCACGGTGTGGGAAAGACTAAGTGCAACACGAAGGGAAGAATGGGAGGAAGCAAAAACACTAGGGTAAGTGGGATTGGAGACCCCTAGGCAGATCTAATATCACCCTGCCTACCCTACCATCCCTATATAGGTTCCACATTTATCTCCGAACAGGACCCTAAACCCTGGATGACCCTAGAGCTAGACCCTAGATAGGGAGGGGGAAGGGTGAGCACTGGTCAGGACCTACTACAAACTGTAGACAACAAGGTAGACAAACAAAGGGGATTAACTTAGCTTAAGAAGACACCAGAGGAGTAATGCCAACTGTCCTCCAAGGGCACCAGAGAAGACGCTAGCCGATTGCTAATGCTCCAAGCCTGTACATAGAAGTATTACCGGCAATTCCCTGGAGAAAACGTAGTGTTTTTAACTGCCAGGCAAGGGTGTGTCAATCAGCAGCAGGAGGGAGATTGCCACTGGGTCATAAAGGCAGAAGGATTAAGAAGGCATCTGTAATGCCAAGCGCAGTGACCTTCTACAGCCAGGTCTATTACACCTGTCACACCCTTGACACAGTACCACCAATAAATTCAAATGAAGAAAATGAGAGGAATACGGTGGTTCAGAGTCCGCACTGCCCAGAGTTCAAAAGGTGTAGTCGCACACAAGGATTAAGCATGAATGTGGTTTATTGTGTCAATGCGTTTCAAGGTCTCCAAACCTCTTCATCAGGACCAAACCACAATGATTTTTATATATATACAGTACAGACCAAAAGTTTGGACACACCTCATTTAAAGATTTTTCTGCATTTTCATGACTATGAAAATTGTATATTCACACTGAAGGCATCAAAACTATGAATTAACACATGTGGAATTATATACTTAACAAAAAAGTGTGAAACAACTGAAAATATGTCTTATATTCTAGGTTCTTCAAAGTAGCCACCTTTTGCTTTGATGACTGCTTTGCACATTCTTGGCATTCTCTTGATGAGCTTCAAGAGGTAGTCACCGGAAATGGTCTTCCAACAATCTTGAAGGAGTTCCCAGAGATGCTTAGCACTCGTTGGCCCTTTTTGCGAGCTCACCCCAAACCATCTCGATTGGGTTCAGGTCTGGTGACTGTGGAAGCCAGGTCATTTGGCAAGGCACCGCATCACTCTCCTTCTTGGTCAAATAGCCCTTACACAGCCTGGAGGTGTGTTTGGGGTCATTGTCCTGTTGAAAAATAAATGATGGTCCAACTAAATGCAAATCGGATGGAATAGCATGCCGCTGCAAGATGCATACTGTACCATGCTGGTACAGTATGCCTTAAATTTTAAATAAATCCACAGTGTCACCAGCAAAGCACCCCCACACCATGACACCACCTCCTCCATGCTTCACGGTGGGAACCAGGCATGTAGAGTCCATCCATTCACCTTTTCTGCGTCGCACAAAGACACGGTGGTTGGAACCAAAGATCTCAAATTTGGACTCATCATACCAAAGCACAGATTTCCACTGGTCTAATGTCGATTCCTTGTGTTCTTTAGCCCAAACAAGTCTCTTTTGCTTGTTGCCTGTCCTTAGCAGTGGTTTCCTAGCAGCTATTTTACCATGAAGGCCTGCTGCACAAAGTCTCCTCTTAACAGTTGTTGAAGAGATGTGTCTGCTGCTAGAACTCTGTGTGGCATTAACCTGGTCTCTAATCTGAGCTGCTGTTAACCTGCGATTTCTGAGGCTGGTGACTCGGATAAACTTATCCTCAGAAACAGAGGTGACTCTTGGTCTTCCTTTCCTGGGGCGGTCCTCATGTGAGCCAGTTTCTTTGTAGCGCTTGATGGTTTTTGCAACTGCACTTGAGGACACTTTCAAAGATTTCCCAATTTTTCGGACTGACTGACCTTCATTTCTAAAAGTAACAATGGCCACTCGTTTTTCTTTACTTAGCTGCTTTTTTCTTGCCATAATACAAATTCTAACAGTCTATTCAGTAGGACTATCAGCTGTGTATGCACCTGACTTCTGCACAACACAACTGATGGTCCCAACCCCATTTATAAGCCAAGAAATCCCACTTATTAAACCTGACAGGGCACACCAGTGAAGTGAAAACCATTTCTGATGACTACCTCTTGAAGCTCATCAAGAGAATGCCAAGAGTGTGCAAAGCAGTCATCAAATCAAAAGGTGGCTACTTTGAAGAACCTAGAATGTAAGACATATTTTCAGTTGTTTCACACTTTTTTGTTAAGTATATAATTCCACATGTGTTAATTCATAGTTTTGATGCCTTCAGTGTGAATGTACAATTTTTATAGTCATGAAAATACAGAAAAATCTGTAGGAGGTGTGTCCAAACTTTTGGTCTGTACTGTATATATATATATATATATATATATATATATATATATATATATATATATATATACATACATATATACACTGCTCAAAAAAATAAAGGGAACACTCAAATAACACATCCTAGATCTGAATGAATGAAATATTCTCATTGGAAACTTTGTTCTGTACAAAGTTGAATGTGCTAACAACAAAATCGCACAAAAATCATCAATGGAAATCAAATTTATTAGCCAATGGAGGCCTCGATTTGGAGTAACCCCCAAAATTAAAGTGGAAAAACACACTACAGGCTGATCCAACTTAGATGTAATGTCCTCAAAACAAGTCAAAATGAGGCTCAGTATTGTGTGTAGCCTATACGTGCATGTATGACCTCCCTACAACGCCTGGGCATGCTCCTGATGAGGTTGCGGATGGTCTCCTGTGGGATCTCCTCCCAAACCTGGACTAAAGCATCCGCCAACTCCTGGACAGTCTGTGGTGCAACGTGACGTTGGTGGATGGAGCGAGACATGATGTCTCAGATGTGCTCAATCGGATTCAGGTCTGGGGAACGAGGTGGGCCAGTCCATAGCTTCAATGCCCTCATGTTGCAGAACTGCTGACAAACTCCAGCTACATGAGGTCTGGCATTGTCCTGCATTAGGAGGAACCCAGGGCCAACCGCACCAGCATATGGTCTCACAAGGGGTCTGAGGATCTCATCTCGGTACCTAATGGCAGTTAGGCTACCTCTGGCGAGCACATGGAGGACTGTGCGGCCCTCCAAAGAAATGCCACCCCACACCATTACTGACCCACTGCCAAACCGGTCATGCTGAAGGATGCTGCAGGCAGCAGATTGCTCTCCACGGCGTCTCCAAACTCTGTCACGTCTGTCACATGTGCTCAATGTGAACCAGCTTTCATCTGTGAAGAGCACAGGGCGCCAGTGGTGACTTTGCCAATCCTGGTTGTAACATCCCTGGCGGCGTGCTGGCATGGCTTACCACCTCCCACCATTCAAGACCGCCATCTTACCTATCAATCCAGGCTGCACACTTTGCTCCAGTACCTGCTGTGTCTCTTGTCTGATTGCTTAGGGCGGCGGCGCGGCTGCTGCCTGATTCTTATATTTGCTGTGTGTGCACTCCTAGCCTATTGCTGTGAGTCACTGGATACTTAAACCCCCTCCATCCAGTAGGGGGTGCCTGAGCAACACTTTCATTCAGTGTGCTCTGTGCAACTGAGTTGCCAGGTCCTGTCCTGTATCTTGTTTGTTTCCGCCCCTGGGGGCTGTATACCCAGGCCTGTTACCTGTATCTGTGACTTCTAGTCTGTCTCTGCCACCCTGGGGGCTGAGTTCCCAGGCTCGCTCCTGTATCTTATTCCTGGTTCAGTTCCTGTCTGAACTGTGTCCTAGCCCGTTACCTGTTTCTCTCTATGTCCGAACCTTCCCTTTTCCTACAGTGTCTGAACCTGCAGCTAACTCCAACTCGTTGTCTCTGAACTTCTGTTTGTGAGTTTTGTGTACACTCGCTACTTCATTGTAAGTACCTTGTGTGTATCTGGTTCTGCTTGTTCACCGCACCTGCGGTTTTGCTCTGCCCTGCTTGTTCACCGCACCTGTGGTTTCGCTCTGCTCAGCTTGTTCACCGCACCTGCAGGTTTTGCTCTGCTCTGCTTGTTTACCGCACCTGCGAGTTTTGCTCTGCTCTGCTTGTCTACCGAACCTGCGGGTTTTGCTCTGCTCTGCTTGTCTACCGCATCTGCGGGTTTTGCTCTGCTCTGCTTGTCTACCGCATCCGCGGGTTTTGCTCTGCTCTGCTTGTCTACCGCATCTGCGGGTTTTGCTCTGCTCTGCTTGTCTACTGCACCTGCTGGTTTTGCTCTGTTCTGCTTGTCTACTGCACCTGCGGGTTTTGCTCTGCTTGTCTACCACATCTGCGGGTTTTGCTCTGCTCTGCTTGTCTACCGCACCTGCTGGTTTTGCTCTGCTCTGCTTGTCTACTGCACCTGCGGGTTTTGCTCTGCTCTGCTTGTCTACCGCACCTGCTGGTCTTGCTCTGCTTGTCTACCGCATCTGTGGGTTTTGCTCTGCTCTGCTTGTCTACCGCATCTGCGGATTTTGCTCTGCTCTGCTTGTCTACCGCACCTGCGGCTCCGTTACTAAGTCCCAGTCTGTACAGGTCCATATCCTGCCTGTGTTCCTACCTGCCAGTACCCACCTGTCTGCATGCCTGCCGTGCCTGCCAGTGCCCACCTGTCTGCATGCCAGCCGTGCCTGCCAGTGCCCACCTGTCTGCATACCAGCCGTGCCTGCCAATACCCACCTGTCTGCATACCAGCCGTGCCGGCCGGTACCCACCTGTCTGTATGCCAGCCTAACCTGCCTGTTCCTGCATTCCCCGGTGTGGGTCAACAGCTGTGACCAGGGTCCGACCTGGAGTAGCACCTGGTACCTCTCCTCGGTTCCTCCCTCGTTCACGGAGTCGACTGAGTCACCGTGTGACCTTGGTTGGACCGAGTTGATACTTAGTTACACCCCTCCAAGCACTCCTCGGTTCATGGTCCAGTGGGATCACTAATCATGCTCACGCCAGTCAGTCTGGACGTGTGCGTAACACTGGTGTTCTGTGGCAAATGCCAAGCGTCCAGCACGGTGTTGGGCTGTGAGCACAACCCCCATCTGTGGACGTCGGGCCCTCATACCACCCTCATGGAGTCGGTTTCTAACCGTTTGTGCAGATACATGCACATTTGTGGCCTGCTGGAGGTCATTTTGCAGGGCTCTGGCAGTGCTCCTCCTGTTCCTCCTTGCACAATGGCGGAGGTAGCAGTCCTGCTGCTGGGTTGTTGCCCTCCTACTGCCCCCTCCACCTTTCCTGGTGTACTGGCCTGTCTCCTGGTAGCCTCCAGCCTCTGGACACTACGCTGACAGACACAGCAAACCTTCTTGCCACAGCTCGCATTGATGTGCCATCCTGGATGAGCTGCACTACCTGAGCAACTTCTGTGGGTTGTAGAGTCCGTCTCATGCTACCACGAGTGTGAAAGCACAACCAACATTCAAAAGTGACCAAAACATCAGCCAGAAAGCATTGGTACTGAGATGTGGTCTGTGGTCCCCACCTGCAGAACCACTCCTTTACTGAGGGTGTCTTGATAATTGCCAATAATTTCCATCTATTGTCTATTCCATTTGCACACCAGCATGTGAAATTGATTGTCAATCAGTGTTGCTTCCTAAGTGAACAGTTTGATTTCACAGAAGTTTGATTCACTTGAAGTTATATTCTGTTGTTTAAGTGTTCCCTTTATTTTTTTGAGCAGTGTAAATATATATATATATAAATATATATGTGTGTATATACTGTATGTAATTGGTAAACTTATCGGCACCTTCAACCAGTATGTACAGCAAGTGTGAACAGGTGCAAGCTGCTATGACTGCATAATATGCAAACAAAATTAGATACAGTGGGTATGGAAAGTATTCAGACCCCTTTAAATTTTTCACTCTTTGTTTCATTGCAGCCATTTGGTAAATTCTAAAAGGTTCTTCATTTTTTTCTCATTAATGTACACTCTACACCCCATCTTGACTGAAAAAAACAGAAATGTAGAAATTTTTGCAAATTTATCAAAAAAGAAAAACTGAAATATCACGTGGTAACAAGTATTCCGACCCTTTGCTCAGACAGTCATATTTAAGTCACATGCTGTCCATTTCCTTGTGATCCTCCTTGAGATGGTTCTACTCCTTCATTGGAGTCCAGCTGTGTTTAATTAAACTGATAGGACTTTATTTGGAAAGGCACACACCTGTCTATATAAGACCTCATAGCTCACAGTGCATGTCAGACCAAATAAGAATCATGAACTCAAAGGAACTGCCCAAGGAGCTCAGAGACAGAGTTGTGGCAAGGCACAGATCTAGCCAACGTTACAAAAGAATTTCTGCAGAATTCAAGGTTCCTAAGAGCACAGTGGCCTCCATAATCCTTAAATAGAAGAAGTTTGGGACCACCAGAAGTCTTCCTAGACCTGGCCGTCCAGCCAAACTGAGCAATTGTGGGAGAAAAGCCTTGGTGAGAAAGGTAAAGAAGAACCTCAAGATCACAATGGCTGAGCTCCAGAGATGCAGTAGGGAGATGAGAGAAAGTTCCACAAAGTCAACTATCACTGCAGCCCTCCACCAGTCAGGCCTTTATGGCAGAGTGGCCCAACGGAAGCCTCTCCTCAGTGCAAGACATATGAAAGCCTGCATCGAGTTTGCTCAAAAACACATGAAGGACTCCCAGACTATGAGAAATAAGATTCTCTGGTCTGAGACGAAGATAAAACTTTTTGTTGATAATTCTAAGCGGTATGTGTGGAGAAAACCAGTCACTGCTCATCACCTGCCCAATACAATCCCAACAGTGAAACCAGGGAAAATTTGGGCCGAATGACCTCTTTAACTGGATTAGTAATATCAGCCTACAGTGGGCGAATTTCCTTCTGCTGATTATGAATAATAGGCAGTAGCCCATGATGATTTTTTATTTAATTCTGTAGTTTACACATAATGTACACTGCGGGTGCTGACTAAAACTCCCATCATTGTCCCCTGATCTTAGGGAGACAAGGCGTTAGATGATAGGTAACTATATCTGTATTTTTTATTTTTAATTCAATATGTATTTATTTATTTTACTTTAAGAACAGGCCCTGGCTGATGACTACTTCTATCAGCGGCGCCTGCTCTCGCCGTTATTAGTGAACGCAGGCATAGGCTGATCTGATGGGAGTAGTACACTCATCAGCCAACGCCTGTGACCCGCGGTAAGCTTTTTACCGTGGGTCATAGTCACAGCTGCGGGCTCACACTGACATCTGACAGCATGATCCTGTAGTGCTCTAACTGGTGGTAACGATGTTACCGCCGATCAGAGCTGCCAGTGTTTCTCATGCTGTCACACAGATGACATCATGAGAAACACAGACTTCCTGAGGATTGCTAGAGAGGCAAATCAGAACACTCGATTGACTGCAAAAGACCTTCAGAAAGATTTATCAGACCCTGGACTTGTGGTACATTGTTCTACTTTTCGGAGACACGTGCACAAATATGGCCTTCATGGAAGAGCCATGAGAAGAAACCCTCTCCCGCATCTGACGCGCCCCCTGGGCCTGTGCTGTGCAGGGGATACCCGGAGCCGGATCGCTGGGGGTTGTAGCCCTCCGTGGCTGTGACCCGGTCCGTGCCCAGGGCGGTCAAACCAATGGCAGTCTGTGTGTGATAACAAATGTCCGACTACGCCACCCGTTGATTGTGGTCAGTGGGGACCGCCGCTGCGCTGCAGACCGCTGAGGCTGATGTTGTATGCGCAGCCAAGTATGGGATAACTCCCCACGGGAGAAGTATTGCCTCAGGGCAGCTAGTGTGGATGATGAGAGTGATGGTGTGAGCGTCCCAGTATTAATGGTGCTGGTGCGGCGATGAAACACAGAGATGTGTGGTGCAGTTAAGGGTCTTTTCTGATGGTATAACGCAGACCGTCCCGGGAGTTCTGGCTAGCAGTAGAGGCCTGGTCAGTCTGAGAGCTAGCAGGATCTCCCCTTGGCCAGGTGGAGTTGTAGGCCTCCCCGTCTCTCTGCACTCTTTCCTGGCTACCTTGCTGTGTGCGGGTAGAAGTAGCCCACGTCCCTGTGTATACCGTGTGGTGCTCACCCGTATGGCCGGTGACTTGGGGCCTTCCGTTAGCCTCCGCTTCACGATGGCAGTGCTGTTCCCTTGTTTGTGACCGTGCCTCTGGGCTTCTATGGCCAGAGGACATGGAATCCCCTGCCGGTTGGATTCTGCTGCTGGACCTGGATGTCCACACAGCCTCGGACTCCGTGTCCGGGTTTAGTATCTTTAGCCAAGGCGAGCTTTCTAGCTTCCAGCCTCTGGCACTCGCTCCTGCTCCTACAGAGCTTCTAGTTCTCGCTTTCCCTCTCCAGGCTCTGACTCTCAGACTCTGTCTGTCCTAATCCCGCCCCAGACCCAGTTTATAAGGGCAGATTCCTCCCCTCCCAGGTCTGGGCGGGCAGTGTTGCATGCTTAGGGCTCCTGACCAGAGAAACCTCCCACTTGCTCTCAGACATAATATTTCTATTACTGTGGCAACCAGACCCCTGGGGTGCCACACATCCTTATCATAAAAATCAGCATCAGAAGTATGCAAAAGAACATCTAAACAAGTCGGATGCATTTTGGAAACAAGTACTGTGGAAAATAATATCTCGCCAATCATTAAGCATGGGGGTGGATGAATCATTGCTTTGGGGTTGTGTTGCAGCCAATGGCACGGGGAACATTTAACGGGTAGAGGGAAGAATAGATTCAATGAAACTTCAGTATAATCTCTTTTTATTGAAATAGAAATAGACATTAACATATACAACATACATTAATAAATACCGGTGTTTAGTCATCATGGCGATCAAAATAACATATTCTCTATCACTTCTCTGATAAGACTCGTACACCTCTTATCTAATAATGTAAATGACTCGCCCCCTGGGCCGTGGGGCTCTCGGAGATGGGCAACAGGGCAATAATGGGGGTAGTAGTGGCAACCCGGTCCGTGGCTCAGGGTGGTCAGACCAAATGTTGTGGCAGTCTATTTATATGGTTTTGCAATGTCCGACTACGCCACCCGTGGATTGCGGCTATTATGAACCGCCGCTGCAAGGCAGTCCCCTGAGGCTGATGGTGTGTGCAGCTGAGAAAGTATAACTCCCCACGGGAAGAGTGTAGCCTCAGGTCAGTGTAGTAGATGGTGGGGGTGATGGTGCAGGGAGTCCCAGTACCGTTAGTGCTGGCAAAGTAAGAAGCACAAAGACAACATGTTGCAGTCCAGGGTCTTTTACTCACAGTTCGTATACTCCAAGCCACTTCTGTACAGGTAGTGACTGCCCAAGCCGTGCCACGTCCACGAGGTGAGGGGCTCGATCAACTCCCAGGCAATTCAGGAGCATGGCACAGGACCCCCTTCTGTCCTTTCTCTGGCTCGTGCCCCACCAGTGACCAAACTTCTGTCCAGCTGTCGCGGATTTATGCGGGAAAACGTGGGCCCCGTTTCCCGCTATCCTATATGGAGCCTTCCTAGCAGGTTTAATGAGGGGTCGCACCAATATATGATCACGACCTCCGGTTCTTGGCTGAGGATTATTTGCCTCCACCAACTTGGGATCCGGTACCCTTTCCTTGCCTGACCCGTCACCCGTAATTTCCTGGGTCCTTAGGGTCCCTTCTTCCTTTGTGTTCCTGGGCCTTTCTCTTCGGTTCCTTTCTCTTTCTGTTCTGTTCCTTTCTTTCTCTCCCTCTCGCCCTGCCCGTGTCCTAGGCCTGGCTCTGGAGCAGAACTCCAGCGGAGCCTCTGCTCCCCTCCTCCTCCTCCACTCTCACTTCCTCCTCACAGACTCAACTTCTCTCTACTCTTTTAGAACTAAGATGGTGCCCACCTTATATACCTCCTCCTCTGTGTCTGAGCCCAGGTGACCTGCAACCAATGAGCTCCTTCCTATGCCCAGAAACCAGCCCCTATCTGCTCCCACATCACTAGGGTTCCCCCCCCCTCCACTCCAGCCAGTCGTGCTCGCATACTAATGGGAGCACCGTAGAGCTGTCCCCCGGAAATGAGGAGTGTATATGTGTGCAGCTAACTGAGCCCTGGTCCATACTCCAACCTTACCCGGGAGTGGAATACCACACCTCTGGCAGAGGTGCAATATCCCTGTAGCGGCCGAACCCTCGGGGCGCTACATAAACATTACTTTTAATCATATCCAACAGTGCAGACAACTACATAAATCAACAATACAACAGTACAAAAACAAAAAGAGAAAAAAGAAAAAAAAGAAGGGGTGGTGAGGGGGGAAGAGGAAAAAGAGAAAGAAAGATAAGAAAGGAGGGTAGGATTAGGAAATTGAAGAGGAGAAGGAGAACATAAACTAAGGCTCATTTTTAGACTCTCTAATTAGTTCCCAGCACCAACCCAGATCCAATTCACCAATTTATCAGTCTCTCACTCAAACAGCCTGTGAAACTCCGATGAGTCCTGAAACAGAATCCAGACACTCCAGATCTTCCTGAATTTATCAGCACATCCATTAAAGTCAGCAGAAAGTTCCTCCATTCTGCAGATATTAAACATTTCATTTTTTTGAGATCCTTTTGATGAGGGCAGGATAGAAAGCCGAGCTTTCTCAGGACGATTTTTGACCCTACTTCCGGTTATTAGATTATAATTGGAAAATATTTTTTCCCACAAAGGTTTGATCTTACTACACTCCCACCATATGTGAAGCATAGATCCCTTTTCCACTTTACATCGCCAACATAAGTCTGAGGCTGCCGGAAATATGGTGTGAAGTTTTAGTGGATACTGGTACCATCTTGCCATAATTTTGAAATTTTTCTCCTGCGCATAACATGTGACCGACATTTTGTGTGTAAACAAGAATCCTTTTCCCCAATCTGTTGAAGATATGACTACCCCCAATTCTTGTTCTCACATGTGTTGAAATTGTAACTTTCCTGAGATACTTTCCCTAATCAAATAATTATAAAGCAGCGATATTATATGATTGTGGGGAGATTCCTGTAAGAATAACCTCTTAAAAGAAGATGGTATACACTGGAATGGGGGTGCCAACCTCCGAGAAAACAAGAATGATTGCAACTGTAAGTATTCCATCCACAGCAATTTTCTAGACAGAGACCTATCCTGTAATGTATTTTACCATTTTCTAATATATGTAGGAGGCGAGTGTCCTCCATAGCTCTCCATCCCAAGAAAGATTCTCTCAGATATCCAGGAGGAAAGGAAACATTAGAGAAAACATTAGAGAAAAGTGGCGTAAGAGGGCTGAATGTTCTAGAGGGATGGTATTTTTTCATAGTTGCATGCCAAATTTTAATTGTTCCCCTAGTCAATTCTGTCAAGCCTCCTATCGAGAAAACATCAGAGGCAAAAAGCCAAGGAAGGTGCTTCAAAGGAGCACCCACCCCTTCCTGCTCAATAGTGACCCATTGTTTTGTCAGAGAGTTGACATGCCAGTCTATAAAGTGACCTAAAACAGAAGCTTGAAAGTATATTTTAAAGTTCGGAAATCCAGCTCCACTGGCTATTTAGGGCGGTTTAATGTCTGCATACTTATCCTGGGTATATATTTACCCCACACAAACCTGATTAATGCTGTACGTAGTTTGCTGAAGAAGCTGCATGGCGAGAAATGGGAACAGTTTGAAAAATGTATAAAAAGCGGGGCAATATATCGGTTTTTACTGCGTTCATTTTACCAAACCAGGATAGTCTCAGTTTACTGTAATTCAGTAGGTCTTTATATGTACGATCCAAAAGCGATTGGTAATTTAGTGCAAAAAGTTTTGAAAAGTCAGGAGAAATGAGCACGCCTAAGTATTTTATCGCTTCTGACATCCATTTAAAAGGGAAGTTATCCATTACATGTTCAACTTCTCTCTGTGACAGCGATACATTTAATGCCTCCGATTTTGAATAATTAACTTTAAAATTACTCAGGATCTATCAAACTCCTTCATTAAAGCAGGAAGAGATGTCTGAGGCTGAGACACATAGAGGAGAAGGACATCTGCATATAATGCTGTCTTATATGTGATGCGACCCCTGGGCCGTGGGGTACTCGGCAGCCGGGCCTCTGGTTGCTGGGGGATATCACGGTAGCTGGCCCGGTCCATGACCCAGGGCGGTCAGTAAAAGGGGGGATAGTTTATAGGGGATTTAAGAAAGCGTTCGTGACGCCACCTGTGGATTACGGCTAGAGGGAGCCGCCGCAGCGGAGCAGTCCTCTGGAGCTGGTGTTACGGCAGCAGGGATGGTGTGGCTCGCCACAGGTAGAGGTAGCTCCAGGGCAGCATGGGGTGTAATGGTGGTGGTGCAGGGGAGAGAGACGGCAGGACGGTCCCGGAGGAAAGACGGACTCTCACACGGGGGTAAGCTTCAGTTCCTTTACTGGTGATGTTGCAGGCACGGTCCAGGGTACTCCAGGCGAAGGGCACACTTTTGGACTCTCCCCAGTGAGCGGGTATAGGGCCTCCTGATCCGTTGCTTTATTCTCTAAGCTTCTGACCTGCCTGGAGCTAGGCCTAGCTTGGTTACTGTCTCTCTTTGCACCTGCTGACCTGGTGGTATGGCCTTCTCTTTGGAGATCACTCTGCCTGGACGCTGGGACCTCCGTGACTCCTAGCCCTGGTACTGTAAGCAGCGTTTGGTGAACCTGGGACCTGTAGTCCTCCAGGGGTTCCGGTTGTTCCTACTGGGTATAAAGGGTCCCTGTAAGCACGGACCCGGTGTCCGGTATATATATATCTGCCCCCTCCCTACTTCTTCCTTCTCCTCTCGCCTTCGGCCACACTCAAGGCCCTCACACGTGCTGTAGACCTTGGTTCGCCTAAGCACAGCAGCCAGCGTGCTGCTCTCTTCACTGCTTTCTGAGCGTCAGCACGCTCTCTGCTCAACTCTGAGCTGTGTTCCTCTCTGTGTCTGAACACTAAACTGAGCTGCCTAGCTCCACCCTCCCTATATATATCCCTAACGGGCTCCCTCTGCTGGTCTGAGGTGGTAAGGTGGAGGTGCGTGAATGTGTGAGGGCCTCTTGTGGAGAAGTCCATCCATGCACCTTTCTGGGTTCTGTGACACCAATGTGCAGCAGGGTGCCACATTCCCCCCTAATAAAACTCAGTACTTCTGGACTGAAGCATTTTTCTCAAACAGGTTTAAACAATAACATTTCTTCCCTTTATGGGAGGCACTTTCCTTGAACGTTGCAGGTGACATTATAATACAATAATTACAACTATAAATAACAATAAAGTTACAGTCAGTCCCGTAACTTGGTGTCCATTTCACCGAAGAAAGAACATGAGGGACCCGCCTGAAAACCCTCAATGTAGGCTCTGGGCGTGGCTACAGGGCATGGGTGATCCAGGTGCTGGACCACGTCTTCGGCCACGCCAAATGGGTTTTTGTTCCGTGGTCTAATAAGGGGCACTCCAGGGAGCGCAACTATGTACATGACAGTTTTTGGGCTGCTCACAGTCCTCAGCCACTGAGTCCTTTATATATACCCTTACGGGTAACCAAATAAACACATATATTTCAGTTTATACAATAAACATGATGCAATATCCTACTGGGTAACTATTTATACTGCAGGTATTTCTCTATTTACTCCCTATACCTGACAGGGGTCTGGCCTTTACTGCTACGTGATGACCTACGTAGTACGGGGATGCGTGTAGTGTGGATGCTTGTGTAATTTCCCGCTCTATGGGTTGGTGGACTGCAAGACTGCCTTAACCTCTCTACGGGACTGGCAAGTACACTGCTTACTGGGCCTTCTGGCCCTGCTTTTACCGGTGATCCTTCTTCAAGGGATTCTTCCTGAGCAGGCTCTTCTGGGGCACTTACAGGTTCTACTTGCAATGGAGGGTCTTCTGGCTGTTGGTAGAAGTGTAACACAGGTATTATTACCGCTCCATCCAGTTGAGGCCAATCTGCCGGGAAATCTCCTAAGACAGTATGGAGTACTTCTTCTTTAGGCTCCTCCGGTACGGTGAGAGGCACTTCCTCCTGGGGCTTCAGCGGACTTGGGCACAACTTCAGATGGTCTCTTGATACCGTTGCAGTTGTTCTTCCTCCGTCTTTGCTAATTAGACAGGTTTTCCTATTGTCGAACCTGGAATTCAACACAGTGTAAGGTTCCCTTTCCCACTGTTCGTCAAGTTTGTGGCTTCTTCTCTTTCGTTTCAACACAACTTCTCCAGGTGTCAAGGGTTCGGCTGGTGCACTCTTGTTGTACTGTGCTTCCTGCTTATCTCTCACCCTACTTACACTGTTTTCGACACAGGCCTGTACTCTCTTGTACTGCTCCTGTCGAGTCGCATCCCAGTCTTCAGTGGACATATCTGCTTCCGGCTCTACCACTCCAAGCTCCAGGTCCATGGGCAACTTTCCGTGTCTTGCTCTCATGAGGTACGCTGGAGTACAATTGGTGGAACTCACAGGTATGTGATTGTACAGATCTACCAGGTCAGGTAGTTTGTCTGGCCACTGGTTTCTTTCCTCTAGAGGTAAGGTCTTCAACAGGTCGATGACTATGTTATTCATCTTTTCACATAACCCATTGGTTTGGGGGTGGTACGGTGTAGTCTGGATCTTCTTACACCTGTACAGATGGCAAAACTCTTTGAACATCTCGGCTTCAAAGGCAGGGCCTTGATCCATCAGCACTTTATCCGGGTATCCATGGGGCCTGCAGAAGTATGTTTGAAATGTCCTTGCTGCTGTTTCTGCCATCAGATCCTTGATGGGGGCTACCACCAGGAACCAGGAGTAGTGATCCACCATGGTCAGGGCATACGAGTAGCCTGACCTGCTGGGTGACAAATTGACGTGATCCAGGGCAACGATCTCCAGGGGCTGGGTTGTCTTGATGGACTGCAGGGGTGCCTTCTGGCTGCTGTAGTGTTTTCTTCTGAGACTACAGGGTCCAAAATCCCAGCACCACCTCTCTATGGAGCTTCGCATTCCAACCCAGTAAAACCGACTCTTCAGGAGAGTTTCCAGCTTTTTCCAGCCAAAGTGCAATGCTTGATCGTGGTAGACCTCCAATACCATCTGGATGTCTGTCCTGGGCACTACGATCTGCCATACCATCTCATGGGTCCTGGGGTTAACATACTTTCGGCACAGTTTCTCTCTATAGATGAACAGCCGGCTTCTCTCATTCCACAGTTGCTTGGCTTGTGGAGACGCGTCCTTCTCCAGAGAGGAACCTTCCTGGGTTATCAGTTCTATGATATGGCTGACAACCGGGTCGCTGTCCTGGGTCTCCTTCCAACTGTGGTGAGGTAAAGGGTTTAGTGTGTTACCACGATACCTCCTGGAGGTGCGCTGCTCGTGGACCATCCCATTTCTATGGAAGGCAGGTAGCTCAATCTCCTGCAGGTCATCCACTTCTTCTTCAGTGTCCGACTGGTGAGGCTTGTGGCCTGCCCGATACTTGATGGTGAACTGATAGTTTGACAGACGGGCCATCCAACGCTGTTCCATGGCTCCCAACTTAGCTGTCTCTAGATGTGTCAAGGGGTTGTTGTCAGTGTAAGCCATAAACTTACTGGAGGCCAAGTAGTGCTTGAATCGTTCAGTGATGGCCCAGACCAAGACCAGGAGCTCCAACTTGAAGGAGCTATAGTTTTCTGGATTCCTCTCGGTAGGGCGGAGCTTCCTGCTGGCATAGGCAATCACCTTCTCTTTGCCATACTGCTTCTGGCTTAACACAGCTCCTAGTCCCTCATTGCTGGCATCAGTGTACAGCAGGAATGGTTGGCTGTAGTCAGGGTAGGTCAGGATTTCTTTGCCAGTCAGGATCTCTTTCATCATTGCAAAGGACTCAGCCTGCTCTTTACCCCACTGGAAGGGGGGGTTCTTGCCTCTGTTGGACGGTATTACCAGGAGATCTTGCAAAGGTGCTGCCTTCTTGGTGTAGTCCTTTACAAACCTCCGGTAATACCCAACCAGTCCCAGGAACTGACGTACCTCCTTGAGATTCTTCGGCTCCGGCCATTTCTGGATGGCAGTGACCTTCTCCGGGTCTGGTGCTACTCTTTCTGGACTGACGATGTGCCCCAGGTACTGAACCTTCCGTTTGAGCAGGTGGCACTTGGAAGGCTTCAATTTCATCCCATACCGGGACAATGCTTCAAATACCTCCACCAGGTGCTTCAAATGGTCCTCATACATCTTGGAGTACACTATCACGTCATCCAGGTATAGCAGCACGGTATCGAAGTTACGGTGTCCCAAACAGCACTCGATCAATCTCTGGAACGTTCCAGGGGCGTTGCAGAGTCCGAAAGGCATACTGTTGAACTCGCAGAGTCCCATCGGGGTAGTGAAGGCCGTCTTCTCCCGGTCCTCCTCAACAACTGCTACTTGGCAGTACCCACTAGTGAGGTCAAGGGTAGAGAAGTAATTTGCAGGCTTTAATGCAGCCAGGGATTCCTCTATACGGGGCAAAGGGTATGCATCTTTATGTGTTATGCGATTTACCTGTCTGTAATCTACACACATCCTCATGCTTCCATCCTTTTTCCTGACCAGGACTAGGGGAGCTGCACACGGGCTACAGCTATCTCTTATTACCCCTGCCTTCCTCATGTCATGCAACATTTCCTTCGCTTTCTGGTAGTGTGCTGGTGGGATTGGCCTGTAACGTTCTTTGATGGGTGGATGGTCATCTGTGGGTATATAGCGTTGTACCCCTTTAATCCTCCCGAAATCAAGTGGGTGTTTGCTGAATACCTGCTCGTATTCCTGGACCACCCTGTATACACCTTGTTTTTTATGGACTGGAGTGGCATCAGTCCCAACATGGAGCTGTTGACACCAATCCTCCAACTGAGCTTCGGAGTCATTGTCCACCACTGTATGTGGTGGGGTCAAGGATTCCACTGTGTGTATGGCGTTGTTATCGTTGTTATCCACAGTATACAACCTGGCGACAGTGGCATATCTTGGTAATTTAACTTCATCCTCCCCATAATTTAGGAGTCGTACGGGTACCCTCCCATTGCGTACATCAACCACCCCTCTGGCAGTTAAGAGTGTAGGCCTGTGCTCCGAACTAATGGGCTCCACTACTGCCTGATAGTTCTGTCCTTTGAGACCTATTGCTGCTCTACACCAAATCAGCATTTCACTCATCGGGGGAATCATAATGGGTATCGGGTCTGTGACCCGTACATTAGCAATTTCACCACCTGATAGCTTTACCTGTTGCTGGTACATAAGGGCTCGGATCTCTTTCTGGAGCACCCTCCTCTGCCCTGGTTTGGCGGTGTCAGCAATCTGTTGGAGCAAAAACAACACTTCTCCCAAACAGTTACCGACAATATTCGTACCAAGTATAATATACAAGTCTGTATCACCAGGATTAAACTCCACTACAATCAGCCCTTGGTCCTTTAGTTCCACTCTCCCCACCTTCACTGTCACATTCTTAACCCCTACTAGGTTAAGAGAAAGGCCGTTAGAGGCATACACGGAGAGGTTCGGGGCTGGCGGCTGGAGTTCGTCTAAGGACCAGAACCTTTTGTAGAGGACATCAGGCATGATGGTTACCTGAGATCCAGTGTCCAGCAGGGAAGGTGTCGCGATGCCATCCAGCACAATGGACAGGAAAGGTCTTCCTCCCACGAACCGATGGTACCAGTTTGATGGGCCTGCTTGATTTACTCCTGGGTGTCGGCCCTCGGCCCAATGGTTTGCTTGTTTAAAGGACAGTTCCGCTCTGTGTGGCCTGCCTTCTGGCAGCGGTAGCAGATGAACTCTCCTGGAGGGCGACGTTGGTCGTTGGTCCTCCCATGGGGTGGCGTTGTCCTCCTCTGGTGTGGCGTTGTCCTCATACGGGGTGGCGTTGTCCTCCTTCTTCTTCTCATCCAGGGGACATCCTCAGGGCTGTCGGCGAGTAGTATCCTTCCTTCCGGCTCGGGCTCATCCTGTAGCTACAGGGTGCTGAGGACAGTGGCCAGGGTTTTACTTAACTGGCGCACTTCATAGCGCAGGCTGTCCAGCTCGCTAGGTGGCACTGTTTGCATCTTTGTTTCCACCGTTAGTGAAGGAGCAGTGGGTGCTGCGGGCACTGGGGTGGCCGCACCCTGGTAACGCTGGATAGCAGTATCTGATGTTTCCAGGGGCTGCAGACCATTTATAGCCTCGTCCTTAAGGGACGAACCTGTTTCAGGGCCCGCAGGGCTTCCTGTAAGCGCCAGGCATAGTCCCGGACACTGTCCTCAGGTTTCTGGACACAGTGGTAGAACCTCATCCGGAGGTCTGTCTCAGTGCGGTTTTCAAACACAGTTTGCAGTCTCTTAAAGATGATGAATACTGATTCCGAGTCTGTGGCTGGCTAGGTTTCAATTTCCCGCTCTGCGGCACGAGTCAATTGTCCCAGCACAACAGCAGCTCTCTGTTTACCGGTCATAGAATACATGTCTAGCACACCGCATATTTTCCTCTTGAATCCGGACAGGGTGTCCGGTTTTCCATTATACTGGGGAAGCCATTTCTGTTAGAACCCTTCTGTTTGTTTTTGTTTCTATCTTGTGTTTTGCGGTCACGTGACCATCTTCCTATATATTCCAGCTACGCCCTTCGGGCCTTGCTGGACTTCAGTGTTGATTTGACTGTCTCTCTAGCCAGGTGCTATTGTGCCTATCTATCTCTAGTTTGCTTGGTTCTCTGGACCTCTAGTACTTTTGTCAGTTTTTATTTTGCTACAGGAAGATGGCGGACAATGGCGAGAAATCTCGGGAATGGCGGGAAAACTTCACCACAGTGAGTATTACAGTCTCTTAAGGCGCACAGTACCCGGTGGCAACGGGCATGGAATCCTGTTCGTGACGCCAAGGCTGATGCGCCCCCTGGGCCGTGGGGTACTCAGCAGCCGGGCCTCTGGTTGCTGGGGGATATCACGGTAGCTGGCCCGGTCCGTGACCCAGGGCGGTCAGTAAAAGGGAGGATACTTTATAGGGGATTTAAGTAAGTGTTTGTGACGCCACCTGTGGATTGCGGCTAGAGGAAGCCGCCGCTGTGGAGCAGTGCTCTGGAGCTGGTGTTACGGCAGCAGGGATGGTGTGGCTCTCCACAGGTAGAGGTTGCTCCAGGGCAGCGTGAGGTGTAATGGTGGTGGACCAGGGGAGAGAGACGGCAGGATGGTCCTGGAGGAAAGAAGGACACTCACACGGGAGTAAGCTTCAGTACCTTTACTGGTGATGTTGCAGGCACAGTCCAGGGTACTCCAAGCGAAGGGCACACTTTTTTACTCTCCCCAGTCAGCGGGTATAGGGCCTCCTGATCCGTTGCTTTATTCCCTAAGCTTCTGACCTGCCTGGAGCTAGGTCTAGCTTGGTTACTGTCTCTCTTTGCACCTGCTGACCTGGTGGTAAGGCCTTCTCTTTGGAGATCACTTTCCCTGGATGCTGGGACCTCCGTGACTCCTAGCCCTGGTACTGTAATCAGCGTTTGGTGAACCTGGGACCTGTAGTCCTCCAGGAGTTCCGGTTGTTCCTACTGGGTATAAAGGGTCCCGGTAGACGCGGACCCGGTGTCCGATATATATATATCGGGGTGAGCCTGGTATGCTCCTCTGCCCCCTCACTACTTCTTCCTTCTCCTCTCGCCTTTTGCCACACTCAAGGCCCTCACACATGCTGTAGCCCTTGACTCGCCTAAGCACAGCAGCCAGCATGCTGCTCTCTGAGCGTCAGCACGCTCTCTGCTCAACTCTGAGCTGTGTTCCTCTCTGTGTCTGTGACTCGCCCAGGGGAATGGGGATGACTCGGTACCCGTGCCTTTAGCCTGGCCTTTAGGGATGTCGCGGTGGTCGGCTCCGGGGCCCTTACCCTGGGGTCGCTCCTTAAAAAGGGTGGATATTTGTTAATTTTAAGATAGAGTTTGTGATGCCACCTGTGGCTTCTGGTGAGGATCACCAGCGCTGCGCAGTCCACTGAGGCCGTTGATAAGGCAGCTCGATGGTATAGCTCCCCACAGGTGGAGATAGGCCTCAGGGCAGTGTATGACGGGGAATGCAGGACAGGCGAGACCGAGCCAGGTCAGAGCAAGAACAGGACAGACACGATAGTCACTTCAGTACATTTTACTGATGGAAATTCATGCACATCCCGGAGCGCTGTAGGGTGAAGGGTGCATGTCAGGATCCTCCCCAATGAGCGTTTTTTGGGCCTCCTGCTTCTTGCCTCTGCGTAGTAAGTTTCTGACCTGCCTGGAGCTAGGCCTAACTTTGTCTCTGTCCTGCGCTGGCTGACCTTGTGGTAGGGCCTTTTCTTGGATTACACGCACCTTAGCTGCGGGCCTATGTGTCTCCTGGCTCTGTTATGTATCAGCACTTTAGCGATCCTGGGACTTGTAGTTCTCCAGGGATTCCGGTTTATCTTACTGGGTCGTGGAGATCCCGGTAAGCTTCGGACCCGGTGTCCGGTAACCGCTTCGGGGTGAGCCAATTAAGCTCCTCTGCCCCCTATGTGCTAACTCTCTACTCGCCTTCGGCCTACTCGGGCCCTCACTAGGCTACTCACACTAACGGCAGCTTGCCGCGCTTCACCGATCTTATGGCGCCAGCACGCCTAAAGCTCACCACTCTGAGCTACAACTGAGTCTGGATCTGGATAAGCTCCACTGCAGGATAGCAATTGCAGGAGCTGGAACAGGCTTTTGTCCTCTGAGGTAACTCCTCTCAGGCTGTACTGGACTCACTGCTAAACCAGAATAGACTAACTCTGACTAACTGCCGCCTGGCTCCACCTTCCCTATTTATCTATCCCTAACGGGCTCCCTCTCGTGGTCTGAGGTGGAAGGTGGAGATGTGTGAATGGTTATGGGGGCCTCTTGTGGAGGAATCCTTCAATACACCCTTCTAGGATCTGTGATACCAAGCACAGCTGGGCATCACATTTGAACACTAAACTGAGCTGCCTAGCTCCACCCTACCTATACATATCCCTAATGGGCTCCCTCTGCTGGTCTGAGGTGGTAGGGTGGAGGTGTGTGAATGTGTGAGGGCCTCTTGTGGAGAAGTCCATCCATGCACCCTTCTGGGTTCTGTGGCAAGAATGCACAGCAGGGCGCCACATATGTCCTGGTACCTATTTTAACCCCATGAATATTGCTGTTTTTCCTTATTGCATTGACCAAGAGTTCCATCACTATCACGTACAGAAGGGGGGACAGAGGGCACCCTTGTCTAGTCCCGTTTCGTATCGCAAAAGGTAAGGACAAGGTTCCATTGACCCTAACTCTAGCAGTAGGGCCAGAGTACAGGGAAAAAATTAACTGTAAAAATTGTGGTCCAATGCCTATTTGACATAATGCCTCCTTCATAAACCCCCAATGAACCCTGTCAAAGGCCTTCTCTGCATCAACAGATAAAAAGCCCATATATATGGAGCGACTTTTAGCTTTAGAGATTAGCAACATGCTCATAATAGTGTTGTCTCTTGCCTCTCGGCCCTGAATAAATCCAACTTGATCCTACTTGATCAGTATTTATAAGAGAGGGCAACAATGGGGTAAGTCTTTCTGTTAGTATTTTTGAGAGTATTTTAATGTCCACATTTATTAATGATATGGGTCTATAATTAGCTGTGATTGTAAGATCCTTACCTGGTTTAGGGAGAACGTTAATATGAGCTTCCAATGATTGGGGGACAAAACATGTCTTATCATTTAATGAATTAAAGGTTTTGTTCATAACAGGGGATAGCTGAGTTTTAAGGGACTTATAGAATGCTGGAGTAAATCCGTCTGGGCCAGGACTTTTACCAGATGGTGTAGATTGAATTGCAAGATTGACCTCCTGCTCTGTAATGTCCTTTTCCAGTGCCTCAGAAACATGACTATCTAAAGAGGGTAAAGAAGTATCTTGTATGTACTCCTTAATTCGGATAGATAGGTCAGAAGGGGAGAGATCAGAGTATTGCCTTTTAATATTGTACATCTTCTCATAGTTTGAGCGGAATATGTCAATGATTTCTGTAGGATTATGAGCATCCTCCCCATTTTGTTTTTTGATATATGGAACGTATGCCGCCACAGAGCAAGGCTGAAGCAACCTTGAGAGTGCCCGTCCACATTTATCTGACGATTCATAAAAAAAGTTTTTAATTAGCTCCCTGTGTCTTAGGTATTTTTGGTCTAGCAAGATCTTGAGAACATTCCTTTTTTCGGATAATTCTGCAAGAGTGTTAGGCGACAATGTAGGTTTATGCGAGACCTCAAGTGTGTGTATCTGTCTCAAAAGGTCATTTACCTTTAGAGTTCTCTCCTTTTTGAGTTTTGAACCATGCTTAATCAACACGCCTCTCATGACACATTTTAAAGTTTCCCATTGCAGAGGTATTGAGGTCTGATCTGCTTTATGAATCTGCAAAAAAGAATCAATAGAATCCTTTAATTCTGCCATACAGATTTTGTCATTTAGAAAGTGATCATTCATTTTCCATGTCCATGTACGCTGGACCAGGGAGGGTACAGTGTCCATTTTAGGACATGATCAGATATCAAAATCAAGCATCGGAATGATGTCAGTTTGAGGCTAAATACCCTGTCTAACAAGTGATTCTGACAAGCGATCCAGACAAGTAATTTTGACAAGTGATTTTGACAGGTGATTCTGACGAGTGATTTTGACGAGTGATTTTGATGAGTGATTCTGACAAGTGATTCTGACAAGTGATTTTGATGAGTGATTTTGACGAGTGATTCTGACAAATGATTTTGACAAGTCATTCTGACAAGTGATTCTGACAAGTGATTTTGACAAATCATTCTGACAAGTGATCCTTACAAGTGATTTTGACAAGTGATTTTAACGAGTGATTTTGATGAGTGATTCTGACAATTGATTTTGACAAGTGATTTTGATGAGTGATTCTGACAAGTGATTCTGACGAGTGATTCTGACGAGTGATTTTGACAAGTGATTTTGACAAGTGATTTTGACGAGTGATTCTGACGAGTGAATTTGATGAGTGATTCTGACGAGTGATTTTGACTAGTGATTCTGACAAGTGATTCTGACGAGTGATTTTGACAAGTGATTCTGACAAGTAATTTTGACAAATGATTCTGACAAGTGATCCTTACAAGTGATTTTGACAAGTGATTTTGACGAGTGATTCTGACAAGTGATTTTGATGAGTGATTCTGACAAGTGATTTTGACAATTGATTTTGACAAGTGATTCTGACAAGTGATTTTGACAAGTGATTTTGACAAGTGATTCTGACAAGTGATTTTGACGAGTGATTTTGATGAGTGATTCTGACAAGTGATTCTGATGAGTGATTTTGATGAGTGATTTTGATGAGTGATTCTGACGAGTGATTTTGACAAGTCATTCTGACAAGTGACTTTGACAAGTGACTTTTACAACTATAATAATAATAATAAAAAAAAAAATAACTTCGCTGATGGGACTTGAACCCAAAATTCTGTATTCCAAATCCAGTGCACTAAGCACTAAGCTAGAAACTCAGTTGTGAAAGCTTTGGATTTGTATTTGCTTATATAATTTTCAGTGCAAACTGGTCTATAACTCATTGGGACTTATGCACAGACTTCAAGCAAGCCAAATTCAAATGATGCTTGATTTTGATGTGTGAGTCTGATGTGTTACTTTCTTCAAACATCAGAATCAAAATCATAATGACTTTTAGTCACCCTGAGTATTTTCATGGTTAATGTCATAAGTAGTGTTGAGCGATACCTTCCGATATCGGGAAATATCGGATCGGATTGGATCGGACCGATACCGAAAAAGTATCGGATATCGCCGATTCCGATACCGGAAACCAATGCAAGTCAATGGGACATAAATATCGGAATTAAAATAAACCCTTTCTTTCCTTGTAGGTTATTTCTACATGAAGGAAAACAACTAAGAATAATGTAGAATGTATTGGGGGAGGTGGGGGAGACAATAAAGGCATAGAGGTTTAGCCCAGTCAAATGGAATAGCAGGAATTACTATTTTTTTATTATGTTCTGAGTTACGGAAATATTAACTATGTTAAGTATTTTTATATTTTGTCAGATATTTATGTTTCACTACTTCCATGCTCTTCACCTTCTTTTTTACTTCTCCCACACTTTCTCCTTCATCATCCTCAGCATCTTTTTCATCCACTTCTTCTTCACCTTCTTCTTCTTCACCTTCTTCGTATTATTCTTTTTTTTACATTCTTCATATTCTACTTCTTCATCTTCTTCATATTCTTCTTCTTCATCATATTCTTATTTGTGACAGGCATTCCTGTAGTTGTTATCTATAAAAGGTTGGACATTACACCTTTCGTTGTGCCCGTCACAAAAGATTTACAACAGGATTTGTCCGCGTTCAGTTTGGCCTGCAGCAGCAGGTCTTTTCCAGGGGCACCACGAGGAGGAACGGACTCACCCCCATACACTGCTTAGTCATCTTCTGCTTATAATTTAGATATTATCTTTTGCTCTGATTTTTAGTCTTATGCTTAATGTTCTTCCGCTTTTTGTTCTGCAGCTTCTTGTATTTCTGCTTCTTGGTTTTCTGTCTCTTGTTCTTCTGTATCTTGGTGCTTGTCTTCTCTTCTTTGTCTTCTTGGTCAACTTCTTCAGGGTCATCTTCTTGGTCTTCTTCGGGGTGGTCTTCAGGGTCGTCGTCTTCGGGGGTCCTCGTCTTCGGGGTCCTCGTCTTCTTCGGGTTGGTCTTCTGGGTCCTCGTCTTCGGGGTCCTCGTCTTCTTCGGGGTGGTCTTCAGGGTCCTCGTCTTCTTCAGGGTGGTCTTCAGGGTCCTCGTCTTCTTCGGGGTGGTCTTCAGGGTCCTCGTCTTCAGGGTCATTGTCTTCGGGGTCCTCGTCTTCTTAGGGTTGGTCTTCAGGGTCCTCGTCTTCAGGGTCCTCGTCAGGGAGATCCAGAGTGATTACCAAGAACCATTTCAAAAAGATTGAACTTGGAAATGGAGCAGAAGGTACAAGAAAGCTGAGGAACTACCGAGGACCAGCTGACGGTACTGGAACCCGGATGGGTAGCAGAAGGTACAAGAGCCAATGGAACTACCGAGGACCAGCTGATGTTACTGGAACTCGGTTACTAAGCAGGAGGTACCTGTGCCAGAAAGCACTACCAAGGACCAGCAGACGTTGGTGGAACTTGGATACCGAGAAGGAGGCACCTAATCCAAAGGCACTGCCGAGAACCAGCTGACGGTACTGGAACCCGGATGGGTAGCAGAAGGTACCCATGTAAAAAAAAGTTCAAGGCCGCGAGCCGGCCGCAGTTACCAAAACCCACAGTCCTACAGGGGGTGCTTGTCCTATTGGCACTATGGAACCAGCCTTCATTGCTAGATCCCGCAGCCCACATAGGAGTCACCTAAACTGCAGGCACCATAGAGTCGGCTAACCCGACCGCAACACGACAGGACAACGCATTGGAGGCAAAGTGACGTTGACACTACCCGGAAACAGCTGGCGTGCTGGAACCAGGCTGGGCAGGAGGGAGTACCCGTGCCAAAGACACTGCCGAGAACCAGCTGACGGTACTGGAACCCGGATGGGTAGCAGAAGATAGAAGAGCAAATGGAACTACCGAGGACCAGCTGACGGTACTGGAACCCGGATGGGTAGCAGAAGGTACAAGAGCCAATGGAACTACCGAGGACCAGCTGATGTTACTGGAACTCGGTTACTAAGCAGGAGGTACCTGTGCCAGAAAGCACTACCAAGGACCAGCAGACGTTGGTGGAACTTGGATACCGAGAAGGAGGCACCTAATCCAAAGGCACTGCCGAGAACCAGCTGACGGTACTGGAACCCGGATGGGTAGCAGAAGGTACCCATGTAAAAAAAAGTTCAAGGCCGCGAGCCGGCCGCAGTTACCAAAACCCACAGTCCTACAGGGGGTGCTTGTCCTATTGGCACTATGGAACCAGCCTTCATTGCCAGATCCCGCAGCCCACATAGGAGTCACCTAAACTGCAGGCACCATAGAGTCGGCTAACCCGACCGCAACACGACAGGACAACGCATTGGAGGCAAAGTGACGTTGACACTACCCGGAAACAGCTGGCGTGCTGGAACCAGGCTGGGCAGGAGGGAGTACCCGTGCCAAAGACACTGCCGAGAACCAGCTGACGGTACTGGAACCCGGATGGGTAGCAGAAGATAGAAGAGCAAATGGAACTACCGAGGACCAGCTGACGGTACTGGAACCCGGATGGGTAGCAGAAGGTACAAGAGCCAATGGAACTACCGAGGACCAGCTGATGTTACTGGAACTCGGTTACTAAGCAGGAGGTACCTGTGCCAGAAAGCACTACCAAGGACCAGCAGACGTTGGTGGAACTTGGATACCGAGAAGGAGGCACCTAATCCAAAGGCACTGCCGAGAACCAGCTGACGGTACTGGAACCCGGATGGGTAGCAGAAGGTACCCATGTAAAAAAAAGTTCAAGGCCGCGAGCCGGCCGCAGTTACCAAAACCCACAGTCCTACAGGGGGTGCTTGTCCTATTGGCACTATGGAACCAGCCTTCATTGCCAGATCCCGCAGCCCACATAGGAGTCACCTAAACTGCAGGCACCATAGAGTCGGCTAACCCGACCGCAACACGACAGGACAACGCATTGGAGGCAAAGTGACGTTGACACTACCCGGAAACAGCTGGCGTGCTGGAACCAGGCTGGGCAGGAGGGAGTACCCGTGCCAAAGACACTGCCGAGAACCGGCTGACGGTACTGGAACCCGGATGGGTAGCAGAAGATACAATAGCAAATGGAACTACCGAGGACCAGCTGACGGTACTGGAACCCGGATGGGTAGCAGAAGGTACAAGAGCCAATGGAACTACCGAGGACCAGCTGATGTTACTGGAACTCGGTTACTAAGCAGGAGGTACCTGTGCCAGAAAGCACTACCAAGGACCAGCAGACGTTGGTGGAACTTGGATACCGAGAAGGAGGCACCTAATCCAAAGGCACTGCCGAGAACCAGCTGACGGTACTGGAACCCGGATGGGTAGCAGAAGGTACCCATGTAAAAAAAAGTTCAAGGCCGCGAGCCGGCCGCAGTTACCAAAACCCACAGTCCTACAGGGGGTGCTTGTCCTATTGGCACTATGGAACCAGCCTTCATTGCCAGATCCCGCAGCCCACATAGGAGTCACCTAAACTGCAGGCACCATAGAGTCGGCTAACCCGACCGCAACACGACAGGACAACGCATTGGAGGCAAAGTGACGTTGACACTACCCGGAAACAGCTGGCGTGCTGGAACCAGGCTGGGCAGGAGGGAGTACCCGTGCCAAAGACACTGCCGAGAACCAGCTGACGGTACTGGAACCCGGATGGGTAGCAGAAGATACAAGAGCAAATGGAACTACCGAGGACCAGCTGACGGTACTGGAACCCGGATGGGTAGCAGAAGGTACAAGAGCCAATGGAACTACCGAGTACCAGCTGATGTTACTGGAACTCGGTTACTAAGCAGGAGGTACCTGTGCCAGAAAGCACTACCAAGGACCAGCAGACGTTGGTGGAACTTGGATACCGAGAAGGAGGCACCTAATCCAAAGGCACTGCCGAGAACCAGCTGACGGTACTGGAACCCGGATGGGTAGCAGAAGGTACCCATGTAAAAAAAAGTTCAAGGCCGCGAGCCGGCCGCAGTTACCAAAACCCACAGTCCTACAGGGGGTGCTTGTCCTATTGGCACTATGGAACCAGCCTTCATTGCCAGATCCCGCAGCCCACATAGGAGTCACCTAAACTGCAGGCACCATAGAGTCGGCTAACCCGACCGCAACACGACAGGACAACGCATTGGAGGCAAAGTGACGTTGACACTACCCGGAAACAGCTGGCGTGCTGGAACCAGGCTGGGCAGGAGGGAGTACCCGTGCCAAAGACACTGCCGAGAACCAGCTGACGGTACTGGAACCCGGATGGGTAGCAGAAGATACAAGAGCAAATGGAACTACCGAGGACCAGCTGACGGTACTGGAACCCGGATGGGTAGCAGAAGGTACAAGAGCCAATGGAACTGCCGAGAACCAGCTGGCGGTGCTGGAGCCCAGGGTAAATACTAAAAACAGAGGAGCCAGAGGTGTATTTGGAGGAGGTTTTAAATCCGTAGTACAGTGGATGTGGACAAAGCAGGAGAATTTGCCGGACACACAGCTGGGGATCAGCTGACGTTACTGAACCCCAATAACACTGGAGCAAGCGTTGACTGTGCAGACGGCACTTCTGAGCAGCAACTAGCGGTATTGGAGCCCAGGGTAAATACTAAAAACGGAGGAGCCAGAGGTGTAATTGGAGCAAGTTTTAAATAAGTAGCACAGTGAATATGGACAGAGCAGGAGAAATTGCCGTGAACACAGCAGGGGAACAGCTGACGTTACCGAACCCCAATAACACCGCAGCAAGTGTTGACTGTGCAGACGGCACTTCCGAGCGCCAACTGGCAGTGCTGGAGCCCAGGGATAAGAATAAAAATAGAGAGGAGCCAGAGGTGTAATTGGAGCAAGTTTTAAATAAGTAGCACAGTGAATATGGACAGAGCAGGAGAAATTGCCGTGAACACAGCAGGGGAACAGCTGACGTTACCGAACCCCAATAACACGGCAGCAAGTGTTGACTGTGCAGACGGCACTTCCGAGCGCCAACTGGCGGTGTTGTAGCCCAGGGATAAGAATGAAAACAGAGGAGCCAGAGGTGTAATTGGAGCAACTTTAAAATGTGTAGTACAGTGGATGTGGACAAAGCAGGAGAAATTGCCGTCCGTACAGCAGGGGAACAGCTGACGTTACCGAACCCCAATAACACGGCAGCAAGTGTTGACTGTGCAGACAGCACTTCCGAGCGCCAACTGGCGGTGCTGGAGCCCAGGGATAAGAATAAAAATAGAGAGGAGCCAGAGGTGTCATTGGAGCAAGTTTTAAATAAGTAGCACAGTGAATATGGACAGAGCAGGAGAAATTGCCGTGAACACAGCAGGGGAACAGCTGACGTTACCGAACCCCAATAACACGGCAGCAAGTGTTGACTGTGCAGACGGCACTTCCGAGCGACAACTGGCGGTGTTGGAGCTCAGGGATAAGAATGAAAACAGAGGAGCCAGAGGTGTAAATGGAGCAACTTTAAAATGTGTAGTACAGTGGATGTGGACAAAGCAGGAGAAATTGCCGTCCGTACAGCAGGGGAACAGCTGACGTTACCGAACCCCAATAACACGGCAGCAAGTGTTGACTGTGCAGACAGCACTTCCGAGCGCCAACTGGCGGTGCTGGAGCCCAGGGATAAGAATAAAAATAGAGAGGAGCCAGAGGTGTAATTGGAGCAAGTTTTAAATAAGTAGCACAGTGAATATGGACAGAGCAGGAGAAATTGCCGTGAACACAGCAGGGGAACAGCTGACGTTACCGAACCCCAATAACACCGCAGCAAGTGTTGACTGTGCAGACGGCACTTCCGAGCGCCAACTGGCGGTGCTGGAGCCCAGGGATAAGAATGAAAACAGAGGAGCCAGAGGTGTAATTGGAGCAACTTTAAAATGTGTAGTACAGTGGATGTGGACAAAGCAGGAGAAATTGCCGTCCGTACAGCAGGGGAACAGCTGACGTTACCGAACCCCAATAACACGGCAGCAAGTGTTGACTGTGCAGACAGCACTTCCGAGCGCCAACTGGCGGTGCTGGAGCCCAGGGATAAGAATAAAAATAGAGAGGAGCCAGAGGTGTAATTGGAGCAAGTTTTAAATAAGTAGCACAGTGAATATGGACAGAGCAGGAGAAATTGCCGTGAACACAGCAGGGGAACAGCTGACGTTACCGAACCCCAATAACACCGCAGCAAGTGTTGACTGTGCAGACGGCACTTCCGAGCGCCAACTGGCGGTGCTGGAGCCCAGGGATAAGAATGAAAACAGAGGAGCCAGAGGTGTAATTGGAGCAACTTTAAAATGTGTAGTACAGTGGATGTGGACAAAGCAGGAGAAATTGCCGTCCGCACAGCAGGGGAACAGCTGACGTTACTGAACCCCAATAACACGGCAGCAAGTGTTGACTGTGCAGACAGCACTTCCGAGCGCCAACTGGCGGTGTTGGAGCTCAGGGATAATACTGAAAACAGAGGAGCCAGAGGTGTAATTGGAGCAACTTTAAAATCTGTAGTAGTGAGAATGTGGACAGAGCAGGAGAAATTGCCGTCCGCACAGCAGGGGAACAGCTGACGTTACTGAACCCCAATAACATGGTAGCAAGTGTTGACTGTGCAGACGGCACTTCCGAGCGCCAACTGGCGGTGTTGGAGCTCAGGGATAATACTGAAAACAGAGGAGCCAGAGGTGTATTTGGAGGAGGTTTTAAATCAGTAGTACAGTGGATGTGGACAGAGCAGGAGAAATTGCCGTCCGCACAGCAGGGGAACAGCTGACGTTACTGAACCCCAATAACACGGCAGCAAGTGCTGACTGTGCAGATGGCACTTCCGAGCGCCAACTGGCGGTGTTGGAGCTCAGGGATAATACTGAAAACAGAGGAGCCAGAGGTGTAATTGGAGCAACTTTAAAATCTGTAGTAGTGAGAATGTGGACAGAGCAGGAGAAATTGCCGTCCGCACAGCAGGGGAACAGCTGACGTTACTGAACCCCAATAACACGGCAGCAAGTGTTGACTGTGCAGACGGCACTTCTGAGCGCCAACTGGCGGTGTTGGAGCTCAGGGATAATACTGAAAACAGAGGAGCCAGAGGTGTAATTGGAGCAACTTTAAAATCTGTAGTAGTGAGAATGTGGACAGAGCAGGAGAAATTGCCGTCCGCACAGCAGGGGAACAGCTGACGTTACTGAACCCCAATAACACGGCAGCAAGTGTTGACTGTGCAGACGGCACTTCCGAGCGCCAACTGGCGGTGTTGGAGCTCAGGGATAATGCTGAAAACAGAGGAGCCAGAGGTGTATTTGGAGGAGGTTTTAAATCAGTAGTACAGTGGATGTGGACAGAGCAGGAGAAATTGCCGTCCGCACAGCAGGGGAACAGCTGACGTTACTGAACCCCAATAACACGGCAGCAAGTGTTGACTGTGCAGACGGCACTTCCGAGCGCCAACTGGCGGTGTTGGAGCTCAGGGATAATACTGAAAACAGAGGAGCCAGAGGTGTAATTGGAGCAACTTTAAAATCTGTAGTAGTGAGAATGTGGACAGAGCAGGAGAAATTGCCGTCCGCACAGCAGGGGAACAGCTGACGTTACTGAACCCCAATAACATGGCAGCAAGTGTTGACTGTGCAGACGGCACTTCCGAGCGCCAACTGGCGGTGTTGGAGCTCAGGGATAATACTGAAAACAGAGGAACCAGAGGTGTAATTGGAGCAACTTTAAAATCTGTACTAGTGAGAATGTGGACAGAGCAGGAGAAATTGCCGTCCGCACAGCAGGGGAACAGCTGACGTTACTGAACCCCAATAACACGGCAGCAAGTGTTGACTGTGCAGACGGCACTTCCGAACGCCAACTGGCGGTGTTGGAGCTCAGGGATAATACTGAAAACAGAGGAGCCAGAGGTGTAATTGGAGCAACTTTAAAATCTGTAGTAGTGAGAATGTGGACAGAGCAGGAGAAATTGCCGTCCGCACAGCAGGGGAACAGCTGACGTTACTGAACCCCAATAACACGGCAGCAAGTGTTGACTGTGCAGACGGCACTTCCGAGCGCCAACTGGCGGTGTTGGAGCTCAGGGATAATACTGAAAACAGAGGAGCCAGAGGTGTAATTGGAGCAACTTTAAAATCTGTAGTAGTGAGAATGTGGACAGAGCAGGAGAAATTGCCGTCCGCACAGCAG
Organism: Phyllobates terribilis; assembly: GCF_046119375.1. NCBI lineage: Eukaryota > Metazoa > Chordata > Amphibia > Anura > Dendrobatidae > Phyllobates > Phyllobates terribilis. Next base: position 1,090,108,447 of record NW_027362761.1, on the reverse strand, counting down.
GGGAACAGCTGACGTTACTGAACCCCAATAACACGGCAGCAAGTCTTGACTGTGCAGACGGCACTTCCGAGCGCCAACTGGCGGTGTTGGAGCTCAGGGATTACAGTTCAGGTGGTAGAAACATGAACAGAACAGGAGACCTGGATACTGTTGCCAACCAATTATTTATTCTGGAAGAGGACTGGCAAATTCATGAGAGATCCAGGCCTTGTTCATTTTGAGAAAAGTAAGCCGGTCAACGTTATCGGAGGATAGTCGCATGCGACGGTCTGTTAGTACACCACCTGCGGCACTAAAGACGCGTTCCGATAATACACTAGCAGCAGGGCAAGCTAGCACCTCCAGTGCATACTGACTAAGCTCTGGCCATGTATCCAGCTTACAGACCCAAAACTTGAAGGGAGAAGAGCCGTCTGGGAGGGCAAGACATGTAGTCTGTCACCATCTGATGGAAACGTTGCCTCCTGCTGACTGGAGCCATCTGTGATGGTGTAGACATTTGTGGCGGCGGGGACACAAAACTTTGCCACATTTCGGCCATACTGGTCTTGCCTTGTGCTGAGGCGCTGCTTCTGCTCCCTCTTTGTAAAGCACTAGCAGCACTGCTCTCGGTTGGAATGGAGAACATGATGGAATGCACCAGTGCGTCTTGGTACTCCCGCATTTTACGCTCCCGGTTCAACGGTGTTATGAGGCTTTGTAAGTTGTCCCGGTAGCGAGGATCTAGGAGGGTGGACACCCAATAATCAGCCGTGTTGAGAATGTGGGCGATGCGGCGGTCGTTTCTCAGGCACTGCAGCATGAAATCAACCATGTGCTGCAGACTGCCAACTGGCCAAGAAACGCTGTCCCCTGCTTGAGGCGTGATCTCTGCCTTCTCTGCATCACCCCACCCTCGCTCTAGATACTGACTACTAGAGCATTGTGTACCTCCCTCCTCTGGACAGATGTCTTCCTCATCCATTGACTCCTCCTCATCCTCCTCACAAAGTGTCCCCTGCCTAGGCCTTTGTGAGGAACCACGTTGTGCAGACTGTAGAGAAGCAGATGGCATTTGTGACTCCTCATCCTCCACCTCTTCCAAAACCTCGTCCCTTAGTGCTTGCAGTGTTTTTTCAAGCAGGCAGATAAGGGGGATAGTCATGCTGACTAGTGCATCATCTGCACTCGCCATCCGCGTGGAATAATCGAAGGCACGCAAAACGTGGCAAATGTCCTTCATAGAGGCCCACTCAGTGGTGGTGAAGTGTGAACGGCGCGCACTGCGACTTGTTTGCGCCTGCTGCAGCTGGTACTCCATTACTGCTGCCTGCTGCTCACACAACCTCTCCAACATATGTAACGTTGAATTCCACCTGGTGGGTAGGTCACATATGATGCGATGTTCCGGAAGACATAATCGGCGCTGCAGAGCTGCAATGCGTGATCTTGCATTGCTGGAACGCCGCAAGTGAGCGCACTCTATGCGGACCTTGTGAAGCAGTGCATCAAGATCCGGATAGTCCCTCAAAAAACTCTGCACGACCAAGTTGAGCACATGTGCCAGACATGGGATGTGAGTGAGGTTGCCTAGGCCCAGAGCTGCCACCAGATTTCGGCCATTGTCACACACTACCATGCCTGGCTGGAGATTCGCTGGCACAAACCACACGTCACTCTGCTGCTTGATGGCATTCCAGAGCTCCTGCGCTGTGTGGCTTTGATTCCCCAAAGAAATTAATTTTAATACGGCCTGTTGACGTTTGGCCACGGCTGTGCTCATATCAGTCATCATAACAGGTAACCGTTCACGGGTCGATGTGGAGGTAGACCGTGACGGCTCCTGCAGCGCTGATTCAGAGGAACTGGAGTATGAGGAGGAGTCAATGTGTACAGACTGGATTCCTGCAATCCTTGGAGTTGGCAGAACACGTTCAGCGCCACTCTCAAGATCTGTACCCGGCTCCACAACATTTACCCAATGGGCAGTGAGGGAAAGGTATCGTCCCTGTCCATGCTTACTGGTCCACGCATCAGTGGTCAGGTGGACCTTGCTACTGACGGCGTTTTGTAGCGCATGTTTAATTTTTCCCTCCACATGATGTTGCAGGGCAGGGACGGCTTGCCTGCTGAAATAAAAGCGGCTGGGCACGTTGTATTGTGGGACTGCCAATGCCATAAAGTTACGGAATGTGTCAGTCTCCACCAGCCTGAATGATAGCATTTCAAGGGCCAGTAGTTTAGCAATGCCAGCATTCAGAGCCTGTGCTCGGGGGTGGTTTGCCGAGTATGGCCGCCTTTTCTCCCATGCCTGTGCTAACGATGGCTGTAGACTGGCCTGGGAGTGTGAGGATGACTGGGAAAGTGGTGCTGTGGGTGGAATTACACTGTGTCTCTGTACAACAGTGCCAGAGATTCTTCCATGGCGATCCTGTGAGGAAGCCGAACCAGCTGTGTGTGAGCTGGAGGAAGAGGCTACAACATGAGCTGAAGAGGTGGTAGGTGGCGCTGTAGGTTGGCCTAGGTCTTCAGTGTGTTTGTGTAACTCCACCACGTGCTTGGTCCGCACATGTTTCCACATATTTGTGGTATTGAGGTTGCTGACACTTTTCCCTCTTTTCACCTTCTGATTACACAGCTTGCATTTGACAAAGCAAATGTCATCTGCAACTGTGTCAAAAAAGGACCAGGCACTGCAAGTCTTGGGAGCGCCCGCTTTGGATTTTGGAAGAGCCATGCTCCTAATGGGTGCCGAAGTGGAGGCTACAGGCAACCAAGTCTGCCCCCTCCCTCTCCCTCCTTTTTGGGCCGTTCGGGGAATCTCTTCCTCAGAGCTGCTCCCACCACCTTCCTGTCCCTCACGCCATGATGGGTCAAGGACCTCATCATCTACACCACCCTCTTCAAACAACTGCTTCTCCTGGGTAGTCTCGACAGCACAGTACGCACCAGAAAGTGGCACCTGAGTCTCATCATCAGATGCGTACTGAGGTGTGCTGCTGACCATAGCCACCCGCCTCTTCAGATTCAGAGAGACAAAACGGTTGCGCATCACTGCATACTACCTCTTCTTCAAATTCTCGAATTCTGCTTGGCTGGCCCCCTCTTTCCAAGCCAAGAGATTCAGAGAACAGAAGTAGAGATGGCTCCTGTCCAGGGCTCTCTGACTGCCTGGGCAATTTGGCAGGTGGTGAAGAGACAGATGGGTGCTCTTCAGTGCTCAGGACCTGAGAGGATCTGGAACTAATTGAAGTCGATGCGTTAGCTGCCATCCATCCGACAACGGCTTCAATTTGGTCCTCGCGCAGCAGTGGGGTACGGCTAGCTCCTACAAAGCTGCGCATAAAGGACTGTTCCCTGGTAAAACTGGGGGATGCTGAGTCACTGGTGCCCGCAGCAGGCACAGAATCCCCACGTCCTCTCCCTGCAGGCACAGAATCCTCACGTCCTCTCCCTGCAGAAACTCCACGCCCACGCCCACGCCCACGACCACATGCCTTACTCCCTGCCTTCTTCATCTTGGTAGACTGATAAAGATAGGCAGAAAAGTACTAAGGGCTTAGTGTGCTTATTCCTGAACAGCTGCTAACAGGTATAAGAAACACTAATTTTATAAAGTGTGGACTAGACTTTAATATGAGCTAATGTGGCCTACACAACTGTAAAGTGGAGTGTTTGGTGAACTTTATTTAGGGTTTTTTTTGTCACAAAAAGACACTGGATGTGCCTAAAGATGTAATAACGATAGTATCACAAACTTTTTGTAGCTATTACAATGTAGGAAGGTAACCTACAATGCAATAGATGAGGCTGCAAAAAATAGGCTAATACTAATCTGGCTGGGGCTGCATGGCCCAATGCTGCAGAAAGGCTCCTCTATCTACTCCTATATAGTGTGTTTGGAATCAATTTAGCTGAATATGGATGGAACCACCACACTAATAGGAGATATTAGGAAAAATTATGAATTGGCAATAAAGGACAATGTATGAGGCAGTGACACACACTGAGTGCACTACAACCAGACGGGGTTGAAGCACACACTACAGGGTGAGCTGCACTCACACACCAGACCTTGCAGACAGCGGTGAACAGTACAGATGCAGAGCACTGTGCACTAGCGCTGCAAGACCAAAAAAATTTCTCTATCTACTCCTATATAGTGTGTTTGGAACCAATTTAGCTGAATACGGATGGAACCACCACACTAATAGGAGATATCAGGAAAAATTATGAATTGGCAAAAAAGGACAATGTATGAGGCAGTGACACACACTGAGTGCACTACAACCAGACTTGGCTGAAGCACACACTACAGGGTGAGCTGCACTCACACACACAGACCTTGCAGACAGCGGTGAACAGCACAGGGAACTGTGCACTAGCACTGCAAGGCACAGTGAATTAGAAAGTAGCTTGGGTAAAGCAGTATAGAGCAAATAGGTAGCTAAAACTGTCCCTCAGAACAACAGCGTCCTATCCCTAACTGAATTCACAGCAGAGTGAGCTCAAAATGGCGGCGGTGGCTTTTATAGTGCATCATGACATCATTTCAGCAGCCAATCACAGCCATGCCATTAGTTAAGATGCCTACATGCCTAACAGGATGTGCCCACACTTCTTAGGATCCTCATTGGCTGAATAAAATGAAAATGTCTCATTGCATTATGGGAACTTCCGATTCCGGTATACGATATTGCAAAAGTATCGGAATTAAGTATCGGAATTCCGATACCGCGAATATCGGCCGATACCCGATATTTCAGTATCGGAATGCTCAACACTAGTCATAAGACAAGAAAAGCTACAAGCTATTATTACTTGACAGGATAGCGCAATGGTAAAACATCAGCCTCTGAAATTACAGTGTCAGAATTCAAATCCTGATAGAAATACATTTTTCTTTTTTAATTAATTATGCCTATTTAGCACACAAACTACAGGGGTGTTTTACTTTTAATATCTGACACTCTGATTGTCATCCTGACGTGTTACGAGTTTCAGACACGCTGTCTATTTGCATGTTAAATTACATAGCCAAAGTAAATCACTTGGCAGAATCAATTGTCAAAATCACTTGTCAAAATCATTTGTCAAAATCACTCGTCAGAATCACTCATCAAAATCACACGTCAAAATCATTCATCAAAATCACTCGTCAGAATCACTCGTCAAAATCACTCGTCAAAATCACTCGTCAGAATCACTCGTCAGAATCACTCGTCAAAATCACTAGTCAGAATCACTCGTCAAAATCACTCGTCAGAATCACTCGTCAGAATCACATGTCAGAATCACTCGTCAGAATCACTCGTCTAAATCACTCGTCAAAATCACTCGTCAAAACCACTCGTCAAAATCACTCGTCAGAATCACTTGCCAGAATCACTTGCAGGAATCACTCGTCAAAATCACTCATCAAAATCACTTGTCAAAATCAATCATCAGTAGAGATGAGCGGTGTTCGACTAGAACTGTTCGCCAATCTCAAATTCGAGCTGTTTTGGGCGGTGTTCGAGTTGTTCGACGAACCCGAACGATTTGCAAAAAATTCGGCTGTTCGAGGTTATGTTCGATAACTGTTCGTGCACCAAAAGCGTGTCCTGCATGTCTGGCGCTATTTAGAGCACCAATCATGCAGGGATTGTCTGCCACTCACTGTAATGCCACAGCCATGGTGGTTGTGGCATTACAGTGATTGCCCAAATCGATGGGAACAGTGCCAACAGTGAAACATGAAAAGCCGGCAATTCAGCAGCGGCATACACCTGTACCCGACAATTTAGAACCGAAAGAATAGAGCTTCACACATAGATTAGATAGATATAAACATGTCAGCCACATATATACGAAGTACAGTGAAAGTGCTGCTTACTGTACTTGTCATTTAGCGTAAAGGATTTATCAAAAAAAATAATAGTGTTTTCATGCACCGTCTCTTTAAAAAAGCCGGCCGGCAATTCAGCAGCGGTACCCGACAATTTAGAATAGAAAGAATAGAGAATCACACATAGATTAGATAGATAGAAACATGTCAGTCACATATATATGAAGTACAGTGACAGTGCTGCTTACTGTACTTGTCATTTAGCGTAAAGGATTTATCAAAAAAAATAATAGTGTTTTCATGCACCGTCTCTTTAAAAAAGCCGGCCGGCAATTCAGCAGCGGTACCCGACAATTTAGAATAGAAAGAATAGAGAATCACACATAGATTAGATAGATAGAAACATGTCAGTCACATATATATGAAGTACAGTGACAGTGCTGCTTACTGTACTTGTCATTTAGCGTAAAGGATTTATCAAAAAAAATAATAGTGTTTTCATGCACCGTCTCTTTAAAAAAGCCGGCCGGCAATTCAGCAGCGGTACCCGACAATTTATAACAGACAGAATAGAGCTTCACACATAGATTAGATAGATAGAAACATGTCAGTCACATATATATGAAGTACAGTGATAGTGTTGGTTACTGTACTTGTCATTTAGTATTAAAATAAAGGATTTATTATTAAAAAAATTGGCGTGGGGTTCCCCTTAATTTTAGGCTCTAGCGGAGGTTAAGCAGACGGCTGGGGCAGATGTTTGAAGCCTGGGAAGGGGGTAATACCCACGGAGCTTCCCAGGCTACTAATATCAGCCCCCAGCTGAATACATAGCCTTTACTAGCTATTAAAATGGGGGACCCCCCAAAAAAAATGACGTGGGGTCCCCCCTAATTTAATAGCTAGCAAAGGCTAGGCAGACAGCTGGGGGCTGATATTAATAGCCCAGGAAGGGAGCCATGAATATTGGCCCCCTCCCAGGCTAGAAACACCAGCCGTCAGCCGCCCCAGAAATGGCGCATTCATAGGATGTGCCAATTCTGGCACTTAGCCTCGCTCTTCCACGCTGCCCTGGTGCGGTGGCAGGGGGTAATAGGGTTGGGGTTGATGTCAGCTTATAATGCCAGCTGACATCAAGCCCAGGTTAGTAATGGAGAGGCGTCTATAAGACACCCCCATTACTAACCCCATAGTCAAAGTTAAAAAAAACACAAACACCCAGAATAAAGTCCTTTAATTGAAATAAAGACACAATCCTTTATTGTTCTAAATTAAACCATACTTACCGTCACGCCCATTCCAGCTGAAGCCAACGATCTCCTGCAATAAAAGAAAAATAATAAAGCAACCTCATCCTTACCTTTCCATGGTTCCCACGACAGCTTCAGCTCTGCTACATCGAGATGACAGTCTGGACCGCAGCAGAACGCTGCCATCCAGCCTGTCATCCCGCAGACACTGAGAAGCGAAGGCTTGCTTGCGCTGCTCAGCATCTCTCTGTGACGACATCCAGATGAGCCGAGTTCATGTCCAATGAACTCGGCTCACCTCATGCACGTCACTGACAGCGTGGGAAAATTCTCACGCTGAAGCGGTGAGTGCAGGAGAATTCTCCCACGCTGTCAGTGACGTGCATAAGGTGAGCTCATGTCCAATGAACTCAGCTCACCTCCTGCACGTCACTGACAGCGTGGGAGAATTCTCCTGCACACAGCGCTTCAGCGTGAGAATTCTCCCACGCTGAAGCGCTGAGTGCAGGAGAATTTTCCCACGCTGTCAGTGACGTGCATAAGGTGAGCTCATGTCCAATGAACTCAGCTCACCTCCTGCACGTCACTGACAGCGTGGGAGAATTCTCCTGCACTCAGCGCTTCAGTGTGAGAATTCTCCCACGCTGAAGCGCTGAGTGCAGGAGAATTTTCCCACGCTGTCAGTGACGTGCATGAGATGAGCCGAGTTCATTGGACATTAACTCGGCTCATCTGGATGCCCTCACAGAGAGACACTGTGGAGCGCAAGCAAGCCTGCGCTTCTCAGTGTCTGCGGGATGACAGGCTGGATGGCAGCGTTCTGCTGCGGTCCAGCCTGTCATCTCGATGTAGCAGAGCTGAAGCTGTCATGGGAACCATGGAAAGGTAAGGATGATGTTGCTTTATTATTTTTCTTTTATTTCAGGAGATCGTTGGCTTCAGCTGGAATGGGCGTGATGGTAAGTATGGTTTAATTTAGAACAATAAAGAATTGTGTGTTTATTTCAATTAAAGGACTTTTTTCTGGGTGTTGTGTTTTTTTTAAATACTTTACTAGAAATTCATGGTGGTCATGTCTAATATTGGCGTGACCCCATGAATTTCGGGCTTAGGGCCAGCTGATAATGCCAAGCTGGCCCTAACCCCTTTATTACCCAGTGAGCCACCGCATCAGGGCCCTGGATGAGTTGGGTACAGCGCCAGAAGATGGCGCTTCTATGAACGCGCCATTTTCCGGGGTGGCTGCGGACTGCAATTTGCAGCGGGGGTGGCCCAGAAAGCTTGGGCCTCCCTGCGCTGCGGATTCCAGCCCCCAGCTGCCTAGTTGTACCTGGCTGGACACAAAAACAGGGCGAAGCCCCACGTCAATTTTCTTTAAATTATTTCATGAAATAATTAAGAAAAAAAGGGCTTCCCTATATTGTTGTGTCCGACCAGGTACAAATAGGCAGCTGGTGGTTGGGGGCAGCCCGTTCCTGCCTGCTGTACCTGGCTGGACACAAATATAGTGCGAAGCCCCACGTCAATTTTTTTTAAATTATTTCATGAATTTCCTGAAATAATTTAAAAAAATTGAAGTGGGGCTTCGCACTATATTTGTGTCCAGCCAGGTACAGCAGGCAGGAACGGGCTGCCCCCATCCACCAGCTGCCTATTTGTACCTGGCCGGACACAACAATATAGGGAAGCCCTTTTTTTCTTAATTATTTCATGAATTTCATGAAATAATTAAAAAAAAAGTACGTGGGGCTTCGCCCTATTTTTGTGTCCAGCCAGGTACAACTAGGCAGCTGGGGGCTGGAATCTGCAGCGCAGGGAGGCCCAAGCTTTCTGGGCCCCCCCCCGCTACAAATTGCAGTCCGCAGCCACCCCGGAAAATGGCGCGTTCATAGAAGCGCCATCTTCTGGCGCTGTACCCAACTCATCCAGGGCCCTGGTGCGGTGGCTCACTGGGTAATAAAGGGGTTAGGGCCAGCTTGGTATTATCAGCTGGCCCCAAGCCCAAAATTCATGGGGTCACGCCAGTATTAGACATGACCGCCATGAATTTCTAGTAAAGTATTTAAAAAAAACACAACACCCAGAATAAAGTCCTTTAATTGAAATAAAGACACAATTCTTTATTGTTCTAAATTAAACCATACTTACCATCACACCCATTCCAGCTGAAGCCAACGATCTCCTGCAATAAAAGAAAAATAATAAACCAACGTCATCCTTACCTTTCCATGGTTCCCACGACAGCTTCAGCTCTGCTACATCGAGATGACAGGCTGGACCGCAGCAGAACGCTGCCATCCAGTCTGTCATCCCGCAGACACTGAGAAGCGCAGGCATGCTTGCGCTCCTCACTGTCTCGCTGTGACGGCATCCAGATGAGCCGAGGTCATGTCCAATGAACTCGGCTCACCTCATGCACGTCACTGACAGCGTGGGAAAATTCTCACGCTGAAGTGCTGAGTGCAGGAGAATTCTCCCACGCTGTCAGTGATGTGCATGAGGTGAGCTCATGTCCAATGAACTCAGCTCACCTCCTGCACGTCACTGACAGCGTGGGAAAATTCTCCTGCAATCAGCGCTTCAGCGTGAGAATTTTCCCACGCTGTCAGTGACGTGCATGAGGTGAGCCGAGTTCATTGGACATGAACTCGGCTCCTCTGGATGTCGTCACAGAGAGACGCTGAGCAGCGCAAGCAAGCCTGCGCTTCTCAGTGTCTGCGGGATGACAGACTGGATGGCAGCGTTCTGCTGCGGTCCAGCCTGTCATCTCGATGTAGCAGAGCTGAAGCTGTCGTGGGAACCATGGAAAGGTAAGGATGAGGTTGCTTTATTATTTTTCTTTTATTGCAGGAGATCGTTGGCTTCAGCTGGAATGGGCGTGATGGTAAGTATGGTTTAATTTAGAACAATAAAGGATTGTGTCTTTATTTCAATTAAAGGTCTTTATTCTGGGTGTTTGTGTTTTTTTTAACTTTGACTATGGGGTTAGTAATGGGGGTGTCTTATAGACGCCTCTCCATTACTAACCTGGGCTTGATGTCAGCTGGCATTATAAGCTGACATCAACCCCAACCCTATTACCCCCTGCCACCGCACCAGGGCAGCGTGGAAGAGCGAGGCTAAGTGCCAGAATTGGCGCATCCTATGAATGCGCCATTTCTGGGGCGGCTGACGGCTGGTGTTTCTAGCCTGGGAGGGGGCCAATATTCATGGCTCCCTTCCTGGGCTATTAATATCAGCCCCCAGCTGTCTGCCTAGCCTTTGCTAGCTATTAAATTAGGGGGGACCCCACGTCATTTTTTTTGGGGGGTCCCCCATTTTAATAGCTAGTAAAGGCTATGTATTCAGCTGGGGGCTGATATTAGTAGCCTGGGAAGCTCCGTGGGTATTACCCCCTTCCCAGGCTTCAAACATCTGCCCCAGCCGTCTGCTTAACCTCCGCTAGAGCCTAAAATTAAGGGGAACCCCACGCCAATTTTTTTAATAATAAATCCTTTATTTTAATACTAAATGACAAGTACAGTAACCAACACTATCACTGTACTTCATATATATGTGACTGACATGTTTCTATCTATCTAATCTATGTGTGATGCTCTATCTTTCTGTTCTAAATTGTCGGGTACCGCTGCTGAATTGCCGGCCGGCTTTTTTAAAGAGACGGTGCATGAAAACACTATTATTTTTTTAAATAAATCCTTTACACTAAATGACAAGTACAGTAAGCAACACTATCACTGTACTTCATATATATGTGACTGACATGTTTCTATCTATCTAATCTATGTGTGAAGCTCTATTCTTTCTGTTCTAAATTGTCGGGTACAGATGCTGAATTGCCGGCCGGCTTTTTTAAAGAGACGGTGCATGAAAACACTAATATTTTTTTTAATAAATCCTTTACACTAAATGACAAGTGCAGTAACCAACACTGTCACTGTGCTTCTTATATGTGTGACTGACATGTTTCTATCTATCTAATCTATGTGTGATGCTCTATTCCTTCTTGTCTAAATTGTCGGGTACCGGTGTATGCCGCTGCTGAATTTGCCAGCAGGCTTTTTTAAAGAGAGTGTCTTCTGAGCAGTTTGTCAGCTTTTGGACACCTTTGCAGGTGTTTTCTATGTGTTTCTATGTGTTTTTGTTTGCCTGCCATTGGTTTTAACGGTGTTCGACGGTGTTCTAAGGTGTTCGACGAACAGTTCCTCGAACATCCCGGTGTTCGACGAACCGAACCGAACCCGAACACTACAGGGGTGGCTCAACACTACTCATCAGAATCACTCATCAAAATCACTCGTCAAAATCACTTGTCAGAATCACTTATCAAAATCAGTTCTCAGACAGGGTATTTAGCCTCAAACTGACATCATTCTGATTTTGATTTTGATATCTGATCATGTGCTAAAATGGACACTGTAGGAGGGAACGGAAATAGATAGGAAGATTGGGGCATGGTCAGACCACAATATGTCACCTATTGTAGCAGATGGGTTCCAAGAGAGAGCGTGATGACTCAACAGGAAGAAATCAATTCATAAAGAAAAAATGACGTATACGAACATATGCAAAAAAACCGAAAGTTTATTATAAATGCAAGATATAACAAGCATACACAATGAAGAGAAAGGCATAAATACATTGGTAGTAAGCTAATAAGAGAGATACCACGAACTGAATAACCACATACTAGAAAGTTTAAGAATCAATAATTGAAGTAAGTAAGGGTATGGGTATGTCAAGCATATGCCATAACCCAGCTACAAAAGTGTAAAGTATCAAGAAACTTATACTTAGGGGTGACGATACCTGGACTGACATACTGACAAACACATGTGAGTAATAGTATATATTTATCCATCTTTGAGTGCTAAATGGATTTACCTTTTTACTACTTATTTATGCACTTTAGCATCTCAATGGAGTTTCTTGATACTTTACACTTTTGTAGCTGGGTTATGGCATACATGTGCAGATCTGATCTTTGTTAGGGAGGTACCAGTTGGCTATTCTATATCTTGATTCTGCTATTTTGAGTTTGAGGAACACATATCTGCCTTGATCATCAATGAGAGAGTCTGTGAGAGTATAGGCCAACGACTTGTGTATGGCTATGGATACACCCTTAGAGCGTGAGTCCGGATTAGTGCTGTGGAACCACCGAGAGTAATACCTATCTCCAAAAACAGGCATATGCCCAGTTTTAAAGTGCATTTCCTGTAACATAAGAACCTGGACTCTTTGTTTGTGCATAGAGTAGAAAATTTGTGAACGTTTCTGTGGGACATTAAAGCCTCTTACATTCAGTGAGCCTACTTTAACAGAGGACATGATTACCAAGGGGGACGAAAGGAGTGGGGCAAGAAGGAAAACGGAAATACACAGAAAACTAAGAAGAAATTACGGGATATATAAAATAAAAACCAAAACAAAATTATAAAACAAAATGAAAGCAAAAAAATCTGATGAGAGGAAATAGGTATATTTTACACCTGCACAGCAGAGTGTAAACCCCCCTGGGAGGATGGGCTTTCTACTGGGGAGCCCCCGCCCCCAAACCAGACATCAGGCCATACCATTTTGTCTTAAAACCTATGATAGAAAAGCAGCCAAAAGCTGTCAAAGATTAGCATCTACTTATCATTATATTAAACGTTGAATCAGTATATCACATATCAGAGGATCTGGGGCCCAAGGACCTATAAGCCCTATCTAGCTCCAACTCATTCTCTAAGGGCAGACCCAAGATAGAGTTAAACAAATGACGTAGTGTCTCATCCAGTTCATGGTGTTCAGTTATCTCTGGAAGTCCTCTAATCCTAATATTGTTGCGCCTTCCACTGTTTTCAATATCATCTATCAAATCTGTTAGGTATTCCAGTTGGTATGAGTGAGAAGACAAAGTTTGTTCCTGAGAATTTACTTGTTGAGCTATTGATGCTGTATGTGATTCAGCAGCAGACACTTTTTCTGTTAACTCTTGCATGTCCCCTCTAAGGGAGGCTGCTTCAGCCCTGTAAGAGGACTCCAGTCTAGACATATAATTCTCCATGTGCCTCTGGTTGGAATAGCTCGTATTCGATCTCTGAGGTCTCTCCACACTGCCTCACATTGTAATGAGTCATCCTGTTGGTTCTCCTCTGAGCAGCCAGGGGAAGAAGAATGTAATAATGCAGGGAAGGAGCCTCTCTCAGGGGAACTCCGGGCATCAGTGTGTGACTGGGGCCTCTGCAGGTCTGGACCCGCAGCAGAGATAAGAACTGCCAATCTGGTGTGTCCAGGGGCCGGGGCACCAAGTGATCCTCTACCACGCACCTGAGCTCCGAAGGCGCAAAGCCGGAATCTGCCATCTTGGACTGAGGGAGATCCCCCGCAGCAGCAACAAGGCCTCCCGCATCTCCCCAAGTCCAGGAAGCCAGGTCCGCGTCCTCCGCCGATGAAGGTATCGTCCGCTCTGCTAATGTTGATGTGGGGGAGCATTTACCCCAGGACCTTTGGACCTCCGATGCAGGAGATGAGGAGCGCTAGGCAGGGACAGCCGATGCCATCTTAGATCCCACTCTTGCAGGAGAGGCAGATGCTGCAATTTCTTAGGTAGCGGGTAATATTTGTTGGAGGGACCCGCTGAGTACTCACACTGGTCTGCATTATATTCTTCTTCTTTTTTGCCGGCATTGGAAGTGTTTTGACCTGATTTGAAGTGATAGGCATGCCCTGAAGCTGGTCTAGGGATGGGAGCAGACAACCATGCGACTTCACTCCTCCATAGCCAGGCCACGCCCCCCCATTCAAAGAAATTTCAACAAATTCTTGATGTAAACATTAAGATTTGAGAGTCCTCAGTGGCTGATACCTTTTAATGGTTAACTGAAAAGATGGTAACAAGTTGCAAGCTTTCGAGACTACTCAGGTCTCTTCATCAGGCATAGTATGACACAAAATCTGAAGAGTCACATATTTATACACAGTAAGACACAGAAATAATGAAATAGATGAGACAGGTAATGTAAAGCAGAGCTATTACTGTGGGAGAAAGGTAAACAGTTCTGGCTGTAAATATTGGTTTAGTTCATAGATAAGGACTGTGAAAGTTTTATTGTCTAATGATTGAGATTTCGAGGGTTATGATGACCCCAAAGCTCTGTGAAGCTCATTCCTTAGTTGATGTAAGTAAAGAAAGCAAAGAAAGGAGCACAAATAGCGCTGTTATCCAATAGACAGCAGTAAAGATAAAAGGGAAATTGCTCACCTCTGTGAGAATTCCAGCAGACCCTTAAACCGCAGGGGTTAAACGAAATCACAGAAGTTTTTCTTTGAGAATTCCAGCAGTCACTTTTTACACCTCCCCAGTTCTTTTTCAATACCCAACATATAGCCACCTCTCCCCAAACCCACACTCCTGTTATCACCGCCCACATTATAGCCTTCCAGTTACCTCTCACCACTCTTAAAGCTCTGTTTTTCAGCTGACAAAACAAATCAGGAGCCCTAGTGTAGCGGGCTATGTGCCTAGCGTGACTGTACACAGCAACTTGAGCAAGTATTTAAGTTCTAGCCCTCCATGGTTCATCATGATTAATATGAAAATTATTGGTATTAAAAGGTCATTTCAAATCTCAGGGAGACAGAAAAATTTGGGAATATAAACTAATGGTGACGTTTGACACCTTCAGAGCAGGAATGAATGTGTTGTTTGGATTTATGTCAGTCTACATCAACTAAGGAATGTGCTCCTCAGAGCTTTGGGGTCATCATAACCCTGGACCAGACCTCAATCACTGGACAATAAAACTTTCACAGTCCTTATCTATGAACTAATCCAATATTTACAGCCAGAACTGTTTACCTTTCTCCCACAGTAATAGCTCTGCTTTACATTACCTGTCTCATCTATTGCATTATTTCTGTGTCCTATTGTGTATAAATATGTGACTCTTCAGATTTTGTGTCATACTATGCCTGATGAAGAGACCTGAGTAGTCTCGAAAGCTTGCAACTTGTTACCATCTTTTCAGTTAACCATTAAAAGGTATCAGCCACTGAGGACTCTCAAATCTTAATATTTTTCTAATAATTTTTCCATGGCTAGCACAGTACAAAAATATATATTTTCCCTGATGTAAACATAACACCATCTGTAATAAGCTAAAGTTGAAAAGAGGATGGCTTCTACAAATGGATAATAATCCTAAACACGTCAAAATCAAGATCTTCACTGGTAAAGCCCCCCACTCATAACACATTAGGTAGCTGTCAGCCAAAAGACTGTTCAACTGACAGCCATCTCTTCTGAGCCCCTTATATACAAGAACGCTCAGCTTGGCTCCTGTGTTCTCTATGAGAGCGACTAATAAACTCCACTGTCAGCAGCTTATCTGCTGGAAAACAGAATGAGCTACCATTGGAAATACAACATGCAGGCTCCTTCTCTCCTCCAACATCATCTGTAGGGTACGTTCATATGACTGTATTGTCGGTCCCAGTGTTTTCCGTGAAAAAACTGACAGAACTAGACACAGACAGATCTAGGTCCATTGGGCTGTTTAGATAAGTGTTTGAAAAAAAGCAAGTGAAAAAAATCATAGCATAGGTTCTTCCTTAAAATGGATGAGAGTAAGCCATTCAAGTCCAAAGGTGCACAAAAAAACAGATCCCATACAGATCATCCATATAGCTTCCATTTTTTTATGGATACATTTCCATTATTAACCTAGAAAACTGTATTTGGTCTTGTATATGATAATAACTGTTGATGGAAAAGAAGGATGGTGTACAGACCACAACTGACCACCAAACTGATGAAAATCATCCATTTTTCCGGATGAAAAGATAAATGTCCCTTTCTTGTCTGATGTCAGATTCTCGCTGCTCCACAGTCTGGGAATTCTGATGGATTTTTTATTTTATAATGCATCAAATGTTTTCTCCTGGTGAAAGGTCTGGACTGCAGGTGGCCGGTTCTTCACCTGAACTCTTCCTCTTCGATGCCATGCTGCTGTGATGGATGTAGTATGTGGTTTAGCATTGTCTTGCCAAAATATGCAAAAAAAAAGATCCAACAAATACACAGAAAAAAAGTATGCAAAAAGAGGGATAACCTAAAAATCTAAAAATAGTCAATGCTTATTAACATGCAAGACATATTAAATATATTTAAAAAGCACAAATGGCTGTAAGCCTGTAACATAAATTTTCCAGACCACAGCACTATAGTGCTACGATCTACCCTGTCTGTCAATAAGGTAATTTAGGAACCCAAAAGTTAATACCACCTTAATACAGATATATTACTGTATAATGTACCAATAATATGAAAATTGTTACATCAATGACCCAGGCCCTAAAATAAGGGCAAGTATTAAAGTGTATAGTGGGTTAAAGATATACACGCCCAATAAATAATGCACAAAAGCACAAAATAAAAGATGATAAAGAGGAGTGTATACAACAATTGTATGATAGAGTCAGAAAAGTTGCAGAAAAATCTTACTGCCGGCACAATAGCAAATAGCCACACAGAGTGAAGGTAAATGTGAAGTTTGTGCCACCTGGGTCATAGATATAACAATTTTCATATTATTGGTATAGCTGTGATTTGGGTTATATTATAATATACCTTTATTAAGGTGGTATCAACTTTTGGTTTCCTAAATTACCTTATTGACAGACAGGGTAGATCCTAGCATTATAGAGCTGCGGTCTGGAAAATTTGTCATTTGTGCTTTTTAAATATTTTTAATATGTCTTGTTTGGCTTGTATGTTAATATACATTGACTATTTTTAGGTGATCCCTCTTTTTGCAACACCTCTGTATAAGGCTCATCATTGATCACTCCTTTCATGTGTAAGCTGCCCGTGTCAGAGGCACTAATGCAGCCCCAGACCATCAGAGATGCAGGAACTAAGCGCTGATAACAAGCTGGATGGTCCCTCTGCTCTGCAGTCTGCAGGACAAGGCGTCCACAGTTTCCATAAATAATTTCATATTTTTATTCATCCGACCTCAGTACAGTTAATATCTTCTGATCTGATTTTTATGTTCTGCAGTGAATATAATATGGCTAAAAGAGATTTCCAAATCATTACATTCCTGTTCTCTTTATACATTTACACAGCGTCACAAGTTTTTTGGAATTGGGGTTGTAAATATATCTATAAATATTTCTATCTACATGTGTACATCCATCAGAATAACTGCTCTTAGCGATGTCACAATATCAGAGTTCTAGAATGTTGATGTCACACAAGTCATGAAGTCACAATATGAAGAACTGATAAAACTTCTGCTCACGGCCTCCTCCACTGAGGGTTATAGAATTTGTGGAGTGAGGATATTTTTGCAATTCTGATTGAGTGAGCAAAATGTCTGAGTATATGCGCAAACGTCGCTTTATTATTGAGTCTATTACAGAGAGCAGCGGTATTGATGACCAGGTGAGTGGCGGATTCTGGAGTATGTTGTCTATTTGAAATTCTGGAAATTTGAAGACTTTTTTTTACTTTTTATTATTTCCTTTTCCCAGTTACTGGTCAATAAAAAATGCCGCAGAGTTTTTGCGTCCGACACAGAGGACAGCAGCGGTGATGAGAATCTCCATCAGGTGAGCGCTCACTTCTCTCCAGCACTGTCTGCGGCTCTGGGGGTCTACTGGAGATCAGGGGACTCCCCATTCTGTGATTATGCCACTGTATCGCTGCTAATCCTTCATTCTCAAGGTCTTTATATTTCTTTATTTCAGTCTCATCCACTTATTTCAAGGTCTCCAAGAAGCCTTGAAGATGAAGATGGTGGCTCTGGTCCCCACCTGCTATACATAGAGTCAGGCATGTAATAAAGCGTCGGGAAGGATCATAAATTCCTTCCTGTAAAATAAGAAAATTAGATTTTTATTGATTAGGAAAACTGAACGACACAGAAGTAAATGACAATGTTTCTTTTTTCTCCAGAGCCCAATTCTCCCCGATTCAGCTTTGTGCAGGAGGAGACAGCAAGGTAATGTATTCCTATATATCCGTTTTATCTGGGTCATGTTCATGATTTCTGGTCGCTAGATGGCGCTATTATTAGCATATTTTCAGATAAGGTGTCAGCTGTATGTCTGCAGGTCGTGTACGGTCTTAGTATATATCCAGTAGTGATGTGTGATCCTCTTTGATGCTTTGTTACCAGGAGACAGGAGCGTCCCATCAATTACTGTTTCCTGAGAAATCTGTCTTCACCCACGTCCAAATATGTCACCGACTTCCGTAAGAACAAACAGGAGCTGGTACGACGTCTGTACAAGTTTTATAACAGGACCGTCTTTGAGAACCAGGTATTCAGTTATAACACACAGCTTGGAATAGGGTTATAGGGGATGAAGGTTTAGAGCTAGGGATAGTGTATCCAGTGTATATAGTATATACCTCTATTTTCTGTATGTATATCGTGATATGAGGCGAAGGGTTAGAGCTAGGGATAGTGTATCCAGTGTATATAGTATATACCTCTACATTCTGTATGTATAGGTTGATAGGGGATGAAGGGTTAGAGCTAGGGATAGTGTATCCAGTGTATATAGCATATACCTCTACATTCTGTATGTATATGGTGATACGAGGCAAAGGGTTAGAGCTAGGGATAGTGTATCCAGTGTATATAGTATATTCCTCTATATTCTGTATGTATATGGTGATACGAGGCAAAGGGTTAGAGCTAGGGATAGTGTATCTAGTGTATATAGCATATACCTCTATATTCTGTATGTATATGGTGATATGAGGTGAAGGGTTAGAGCTAGGGATAGTGTATCCAGTGTATATAGTATATACCTCTACATTCTGTATGTATAGGTTGATAGGGTATGAAGGGTTAGAGCTAGGGTTAGTTTATCCAGTGTATATAGTATATACCTCTATATTCTGGACGTATATTGTGATAGGAGGATAAAGGATTACAGCTAGGGATGGTGTATCCAGTGTAAATAGCATATACCTCTATATTCTGTAGGTATGGGGTGGTATGGGAGATAGTGAGTAGATGGTTAAAGATAGGGTTAGGGTATCCAGTGTACATAGTATATACCTCTATATTCTGTAGGTGTGGGGTAATATGAGGGATAATGAATGGATGGCTAGAGCTAGGATTAATGTATCCAGTATATATAGTATATACCTCTATCTTCTGTAGGTATGGGGTGATATTGAAGATAGTGAATGGAGGGTTAGAGCAAGGGTTAGTGTATCCAGTGTATATAGTATATACCTCTGTATTCTGTAGGTATTGGGTGATATTGAAGATAGTGAATGGAGGGTTAGAGCAAGGTTAGTGTATCCAGTGTATATAGTATATACCTCTATATTCTGTAGGTATGGGGTGATGTGGGGGATAGTGAATAGAGGGTTAGAGCTAGGGTTAGTGTATCCACTATATACAGTATATACCTCTATATTCTGTATTTCTACTTCTTCTGTAGCTTCCTGCATATATGGACATCAGCTGGAATAAAAGGCTGCGTAAAACAGCTGGTCGCACTGGATTCCTGGAGAACAACGGGGACCGCTACGCCATCATCCAGTTATCGGATAAAGTCTGCGATTCAGCAGGTAGTCGTCACATCCGGCACAATTTATAGATTAGCTGTGGTGA
The DNA here is from genome assembly GCF_046119375.1 of Phyllobates terribilis. Classification (NCBI taxonomy): domain Eukaryota; kingdom Metazoa; phylum Chordata; class Amphibia; order Anura; family Dendrobatidae; genus Phyllobates; species Phyllobates terribilis. Next base: position 1,090,088,762 of record NW_027362761.1, on the reverse strand, counting down.
AATCTTCCCCACATCTTTACTCCTGATTGTTATTATATCCTGCTTTGTCCTTAGAACGACTCCGAGACACATTGATCCATGAGATGTGTCATGCTGCCTGCTGGGTCATCGATGGCAATGGAGAACTTGCCCATCACCAACTATGGGAGCAGTATTGTGAGAAGGTCGCACAGATCCACCCTGACCTTCCACCCATTACTGTATTCCACAGTTGGGAGTACCACTACCCGGTGGTGTACCAATGCTCAGGGGGCCAGTACAGGTAAGATACGACTCAAATAAACTATGGACAGACGGGCGTCTGATACTGGCCGTGGGTGTATGTGCTACTACCACTGCTTGCTTCATGACTTCTGCAATCAATATGAAGGGGCTCTGTCATTGATGTTGGATGTGTGTGTACCTTTAGGATCAGTCTTTAATATCTTTAATAAGCTTTATCTCCCACTCCAGAGTCGGACGTTGGACGGATTCTCTCGACACCGAGAAGTTTGGGTGCGGCTACTGTGAGAACAAGTTGGTTCTAGTAACCACAACCTGAGAAGATCTATCAGCGACTATCCAGCTCCATCAATAGTCCGATCATCGGCTCGGCCAAGATAGCAGCACACAGATGAAGTCATCCAGAAGACTAGTGGAAAGTCACATCTCAGTCTTCCACCATTTTTCGGGCGTCACGGTGACTCAGTGGTTAGCACTTGTGTCTGCAGCACTCAGGTGGTGGAAATAAATCCGACCACGGACATCTGCATGGAGTTTGTATGTCCTCCCCGTGTCTGCGTGGGTTTCCTCCGGGTTCTCCGGTTTCCTCCCACACTCCAAAAATATACTGATAGGTTAATTGGCTTATTCCAAATTGTCCCTAACATGAATTATGGTTCTCCCTGTACAGCGCTACAGACTATGTCATCGCTATATTATCGAGGGGAATCAAATTCATCATTAAATACAAATGCTTTAAACAAACTTATTATTGTAATGTTGCCTTGTGTCAGTCATTTCATACACAGATTACTTCCAAAAAAGTTATGTCCTATAGTGGGACGTCTGGAGGTGAGATTCCGCCATACCGATGGCCAGGGACAGGCATGCGGGTGCTAACACCTACATGGACTGGCAGGACAGGCTTACACTGGTAATATACAGCGTATACACCCACAACGACTCACACACATCAAACCAAGCAAAGTCATCAAGTTTCAGAGCTCCCATAGAAATGAATGGTGATAGCCGCACATGCGCAGCCACTTTCCATTTCTGACAGTGTGTAACGGGGTAGTTCTTGAGTTACATGTGGGTCCCTGATCTCAGCAATGGGACCTGCATCTATCAAACATTTATGACGTATGCTTTCGATAGAGGATGAAATAATGTCTTCAATGCGCTTCGTCACGTGTCCACGGGCATGCTCGCGATTTCTCATGCTGACCCTATGCTGCTCTCTGATTCAGTTATGTCACCAGCAACATAGTGCATTAAGCATTAATGCTTTAAAGGGCACAGCTCAACTTTCCATCCTAATGTGGCACCTCAAACGTCACAAATTTTTCCAGGGCATTCATAAGGGGTATCTCTGCATTATCGTCCCGAACGGGGAAACAGCTGATCAGCGGATGTGCACGGTGCTGGACCCTCACTGATCTGATATTGATGACCTATTCTAAAGATATTCCACCAATTATCAAACACCTGAATAACTTCTTTAATTAGTTTAGGGGAGTGATTGAACCATTTTTAAGCCAAACACAATCCTTAATATTTATTCTTCACCGGAAGGTACAATGTGTTAAAAAACAGCTGATTATGGGGCCCATGGGCATTACAAGTATTGGAGACCCGCTCCTTTCTAATGGGAACATTTTTTTATGAGGCCCCCCTCCACGTCTCTTCCAAGGGGCATTGGAGTGACTCCCAATTTTTGGCAGCCCTTGCATTCACTGCATAGCAAACACAATGGGAGACCCTCTTTGTAATAATGGGAACATTGTTTTCAGGAGGCCCTCTGACCTCCACGTCTTTTCCAAGGGGCATTGGAGTGCCTCCAAATTTTTGGCAACCCTTGCATTCACTGCATAGGCAAACACAATGGGAGACCTAATTCCTAATAATGGGAAATTTGTTTTCAGGAGTCCCTCCTCTAGGTCTCTTCAAAGGGGTATTGGGGTGCGTCCAAATTTTCAAAGTGGTATTGGGGTGCGTCCAAATTTTGAGCAGCCCTGCCACTCACTGCATACGCAATAACAGTATAGGAGACCTACTCTTTAGTAATGGGAACAATAAAACATAGCCGGCTGGTGGCTCTCTAAGAATAGTGAGGGCCGATTGCTGGCCCTTTAAGAATAGTAAAGGCCGCCTGATGAACATTGTTGACAGAAGTGACCTGGGAGTCAGAAATGCTTCCAGGGGTCTTTCCCACACTGTCCCCATGTCATTTGAACACTGTTCCCATAGATTTGGGCAATTTGCAATCTTCAGACCGCCGGGGGGAGGCGCCTGAAAAATGCCCGCGTTTGCCATAGACTTACATTGGGCTCGTTGCTCGGGTTGAGCACCCGAGTATTCCAATGTGCTCGGCCTGAGCATCGAGCACCCGAGCATTTTAGTGCTGGCCCATCACTACTCATAAGAGCACATTTATCTTTACAAACAACAGAACAGTGATAGCTGTCACATCTGTGTTCTGATACCTTAGCTCCCCAATAAGACATGGGAGTAAATCAATACTTTACAAGCTGCTCTGTGGCTGGGGGCACTGGTAAAATAGTGTCTTATTGTCATGCAAGGTGAGGGAAGGAACAGTGTACAAGGACAGGAATAGGGGGAAGGGGAAGGGAGCCCAACATCTAGAGAAAGGGGGAGTGGAGACCCCTAGGCAGATCTAATATCACCCTGACTACTCTATCATACTTATATAGGTTCATCTCCAATAGCAGAGCAGGAAACTTAATCCCTGAATGTCCCTAGAGCTAGGCCCTAGGTAGGGAGGGCCACTATATGAGGGGCAGCTTATGATAAGTGTTACTTCTCTTTTCTTTACATGATACCAGATTGATGGTGCTATTGTGGGCTGATGTTCTTCATAGACTTGTGTGAACAGCCCCTATTATATTCTTGCTCGGATGATTCAGAAGTTTGCTGTATATATGATACCTCTCTGTGGAGAATCAGCTTTAGGGATTCTCTTAACAATGTAAGAAAAAAAAAGATTAACCACTGCATGTGATAGGGGTTATATACTGGGCTCGGGTAATGATTGATAGAACTTATTCAGGAATTTATAAGCCCTACTAGCCCAGTTATTTGTAGTTATGTATTGTCTCTAAATTTCCCTAGAGCTGTCATTTTGCTTTATTGAACAGTTGTCGTCTTTTAATGTTTATTGAAATGGTCAGTCTCTGAATCTATACGTTCACTTCTTCCTATCTTTTTTCACGACTGTAGTTTTGTATTTATTAGGATAAATGTATTTATTAGTATAGAAGAATTTTTAGGGACATAAGGGACACCGTCGTTAAGCAGGGGCGCCACTTAACACAAATTATGGTGCCAACCTCCTCTGCCAGGAAGGTAGAGACATTAGGGATAAAGTAGGGACAGGTTTAGCCTGCACTCTCTCCTGATCAGTGTGTAACCTAATATGGATATTCCCTAATACTTTATTTTGTATTTTTGTTGTTTTGTCTATTGTGGATTGTTATAGTCCTTTTCAGATAATTTATTAAAAGTTACATTTTAGGGGTCTAATCTTCTATAGGTTTTTCATGCTAAATTAGGCCCTGTTTACATATTTTTTTTGCTAAGGTGTTTAACTGAACACTAGTCAGGCCCCACTGTAACTAAAGAAAACAAGGTAAACAAACAAAGGGGATACATTTAGCTTGAGAAGACACCAGAGAGGTAGCGCCAACTGTCCTCCAAGGGAAGTCCAAGAATGAACTAGCTGGCTACTAGTACTCCAGGCATAGACAGCAGAACATAGAACTATCACCAGCGACTCTCTGGAGACACAGAGTTTTTAACTACCAAGCAAGGGTGTGTCAACCAGCAGCAGAAGGTGGAGGTCACCGCTGGGTACTAAAGGAAGAAGGATATCACTACACTACAGAGATGAGAGGATCAAGAAGGTGTCTGTAATGCCAAGCGCAGTGACCTTCTACAGCCGGATCCAGAGTGACTGTCTCTCACACTTGATACACCAGTGATATCTGATAAACAAAAAAAAATAAAATGTTGTAGGTACGTTCTCCTGAAATGGTTGCAACAGTCACAACTCCTATAAAAGCATGTAAAGGCTGCTGCAGGATGTCACGCACGGTGTGGGAAAGACTAAGTGCAACACGAAGGGAAGAAGGGGAGGAAGCCAAAACACTAGGGTAAGTGGGATTGGAGACCCCTAGGCAGATCTAATATCACCCTGCCTACCCTACCATCCCTATATAGGTTCCACACTTATCTCCGAACAGGACCCTAAACCCTGGATGACCCTAGAGCTAGACCCTAGATAAGGAGGGGGAAGGGTGAGCACTGGTCAGGACCTACTACAAACTATAGACAACAAGGTAGACAAACAAAGGGGATTAATTTAGCTTAAGAAGACACCAGAGGAGTAATGCCAACTGTCCTCCAAGGGCACCAGAGAAGACGCTAGCCGATTGCTAATGCTCCAAGCCTGTACATAGAAGTATTACCGGCAATTCCCTGGAAAAAACGGAGTGTTTTTAACTCCCAGGCAAGGGTGTGTCAATCAGCAGCAGGAGGGAGATTGCCACTGGGTCATAAAGGCAGAAGGATTAAGAAGGCATCTGTAATGCCAAGCGCAGTGACCTTCTACAGCCAGGTCTATTACACCTGTCACACCCTTGACACAGGACCACCAATAAATTCAAATGAAGAAAATGAGAGGAATACGGTGGTTCAGAGTCCGCACTGCCCAGAGTTCAAAAGGTGTAGTCGCACACAAGGATTAAGCATGAATGTGGTTTATTGTGTCAATGCGTTTCAAGGTCTCCAAACCTCTTCATCAGGACCAAACCACAATGATTTTTATATATATACAGTACAGACCAAAAGTTTGGACACACCTTCTCATTTAAAGATTTTTCTGTATTTTCTATTTGCTATGACTGCATAATATGCGAACAAAATTAGATACAGTGGGTATGGAAAGTATTCAGACCCCTTTAAATTTTTCACTCTTTGTTTCATTGCAGCCATTTGGTAAATTCTAAAAAGTTCATCATTTTTTTCTCATTAATGTACACTCTACACCCCATCTTGACTGAAAAAAACAGAAATGTAGAAATTTTTGCAAATTTATCAAAAAAGAAAAACTGAAATATCACGTGGTAACAAGTATTCCGACCCTTTGCTCAGACAGTCATATTTAAGTCACATGCTGTCCATTTCCTTGTGATCCTCCTTGAGATGGTTCTACTCCTTCATTGGAGTCAGGCTGTGTTTAATTAAACTGATAGGACTTTATTTGGAAAGGCACACACCTGTCTATATAAGACCTCATAGCTCACAGTGCATGTCAGACCAAATAAGAATCATGAACTCAAAGGAACTGCCCAAGGAGCTCAGAGACAGAGTTGTGGCAAGGCACAGATCTAGCCAACGTTACAAAAGAATTTCTGCAGTATTCAAGGTTCCTAAGAGCACAGTGGCCTCTATAATCCTTAAATAGAAGAAGTTTGGGACCACCAGAAGTCTTCCTAGACCTGGCCGTCCAGCCAAACTGAGCAATTGTGGGAGAAAAGCCTTGGTGAGAAAGGTAAAGAAGAACCTCAAGATCACAATGGCTGAGCTCCAGAGATGCAGTAGGGAGATGAGAGAAAGTTCCACAAAGTCAACTATCACTGCAGCCCTCCACCAGTCAGGCCTTTATGGCAGAGTGGCCCAACGGAAGCCTCTCCTCAGTGCAAGACATATGAAAGCCTGCATCGAGTTTGCTCAAAAACACATGAAGGACTCCCAGACTATGAGAAATAAGATTCTCTGGTCTGAGACGAAGATAAAACTTTTTGTTGATAATTCTAAGCGGTATGTGTGGAGAAAACCAGGCACTGCTCATCACCTGCCCAATACAATCCCAACAGTGAAACCAGGGAAAATTTGGGCCGAATGACCTCTTTAACTGGATTAGTAATATCAGCCTACAGTGGGCGAATTTCCTTCTGCTGATTATGAATAATAGGCAGTAGCCCATGATGATTTTTTATTTAATTCTGTAGTTTACACATAATGTACACTGCGGGTGCTGACTAAAACTCCCATCATTGTCCCCTGATCTTAGGGAGACAAGGCTTTAGATGATAGGTAACTATATCTGTATTTTTTATTTTTAATTCAATATGTATTTATTTATTTTACTTTAAGAACAGGCCCTGGCTGATGACTACTTCCATCAGCGGCGCCTGCTCTCGCCGTTATTAGTGAACGCAGGCATAGGCTGATCTGATGGGAGTAGTACACTCATCAGCCAACGCCTGTGACCCGCGGTAAGCTTTTTACATCTGACAGCATGATCCTGCAGTGCTCTAACTGGTGGTAACGATGTTACCGCCGATCAGAGCTGCCAGTGTTTCTCATGCTGTCACACAGATGACATCATGAGAAACACAGACTTCCTGAGGATTGCTAGAGAGGCAAATCAGAACACTCGACTGACTGCAAAAGACCTTCAGAAAGATTTATCAGACCCTGGACTTGTGGTACATTGTTCTACTTTTCGGAGACACGTGCACAAATATGGCCTTCATGGAAGAGTCATGAGAAGAAAACCTCTCCTGCATCTGACGCGCCCCCTGGGCCTGTGCTGTGCAGGGGATGCCCGGAACCGGATCGCTGGGGGTTGTAGTCCTCCGTGGCTGTGACCCGGTCCGTGCCCAGGGCGGTCAAACCAGTGGCAGTCTGAGTGTGATAACAAATGTCCGACTACGCCACCCGTGGATTGCGGTCAGTGGGGACCGCCGCTGCGCTGCAGACCGCTGAGGCTGATGTTGTATGCGCAGCCGAGTATGGGATAACTCCCCATGGGAGAAGTATTGCCTCAGGGCAGCAAGTGTGGATGATGAGAGTGATGGTGTGAGCGTCCCAGTACTAATGGTGCTGGTGCGGCGATGAAACACAGAGACGTGTGGTGCAGTTAAGGGTCTTTACTGATGGTATAACGCAGACCCTCCCGGGAGTACTGGCTAGCAGTAGAGGCCTGGTCAGTCTGAGAGCTAGCAGGATCTCCCCCTGGCCAGGTGGAGTTGTAGGCCTCCCCATCTCTCTGCACTCTTTCCTGGCTACCTTGCTGTGTGCGGGTAGAAGTAGCCCACGTCCCTGAGTATACCGTGTGGTGCTCACCCGTATGGCCGGTGACTTGGGGCCTTCCGTTAGCCTCCGCTTCACGATGGCAGTGCTGGTCCCTTGCTTGTGACCGTGCCTCCGGGCTTCTATGGCCAGAGGACATGGAATCCCCTGCCGGTTGGATTCTGCTGCTGGACCTGGATGTCCCCACAGCCTCGGACTCCGTGTCCGGGTTTAGTGTCTTCAGCCAAGGCGAGCTTTCTAGCTTCCAGCCTCTGGCACTCGCTCCTGCTCCTACAGAGCTTCTAGTTCTCGCTTTCCCTCTCCAGGCTCTGACTCTCAGACTCTGTCTGTCCTAATCCCGCCCCAGACCCAGTTTATAAGGGCAGATTCCTCCCCTCCCAGGTCTTGGCGGGCAGTGTTGCATGCTTAGGGCTCCTGACCAGAGAAACCTTCCACTTGCTCTCAGACATAATATTTCTATTACTGTGGCAACCAGACCCCTGGGGTGCCACACATCCTTATCATAAAAATCAGCATCAGAAGTATACAAAAGAACATCTAAACAAGTCGGATGCATTTTGGAAACAAGTACTGAGGACCGATGAGATTAAAATAGAACTCTTTGGCCTCAATGATCATAGGTATGTGTTGAGAAAAAGGGCACAGAATTTCAGGAAAATAATATCTCGCCAATCATTAAGCATGGGGGTGGATCAATCATTGCTTTGGGGTTGTGTTGCAGCCATTGGCACGGGGAACATTTAACGGGTAGAGGGAAGAATAGATTCAATGAAATTTCAGTATAATCTCTTTTTATTGAAATAGAAATAGACATTAACATATATAACATACATTAATAAATGCCGGTGTTTAGTCATCATGGCGATCAAAATAACATATTCTCTATCACTTCTCTGATAAGACTCGTACACCTCTTATCTAATAATGTAAATGACTCGCCCCCTGGGCCGTGGGGCTCTCGGAGTCGGGCAACAGGGCAATAATGGGGGTAGTAGTGGCAACCCGGTCCGTGGCTCAGGGTGGTCAGACCAAATGTTGTGGCAGTCTATTTATATGGTTTTGCAATGTCCGACTACGCCACCCGTGGATTGCGGCTATTATGAACCGCCGCTGCAAGGCAGTCCCCTGAGGCTGATGGTGTGTGCAGCTGAGATAGTATAACTCCCCACGGGAAGAGTGTAGCCTCAGGGCAGTGTAGTAGATGGTGGGGGTGATGGTGCAGGGAGTCCCAGTACCGTTAGTGCTGGCAAAGTAAGAAGCACAAAGACAACATGTTGCAGTCCAGGGTCTTTTACTCACAGTTCGTATACTCCAAGCCACTTCTGTACAGGTAGTGACTGCCCAAGCCGTGCCACGTCCACCAGGTGAGGGGCTCGGTCAACTCCCAGGCAATTCAGGAGCATGGCACAGGACCCCCTTCTGTCCTTTCTCTGGCTCGTGCCCCATCAGTGACCAAACTTCTGTCCAGCTGCAGCGGATTTATGCGGGAAAACGTGGGCCCCGTTTCCCGCTATCCTATATGGTGCCTTCCTAGCAGGTTTAGTGAGGGGTCGCACCAATATATGATCACGACCTCCGGTTCTTGGCTGAGGATTATTTGCCTCCACCAACTTGATCGAAGTCGATCGCGGCATTGCGGGGGCAAGGGGAGGTGATCGGCGATACTCACCTCCTCTTCCGGCTTCCAGCGCAGTCTGCAAAGGCTTCCCGGGTGTTGCCATGACGACCCGATGTCGTCATGACAACATCCGGGTCACCAGAGAGCAGGAAGATTGCTTGGACATGCGCAGTGCATCTCCAAGCAATCTTCACACTGTGCACTTCTGATAGCCTTCATGGCATAGGGATGGTGCTCCATTCCTGTGCCATGCAGGCGATCAGAAAAAAAAAAGTGAAAGTCCCAGAGTGGGACAAAGTAATAAAGTGTATAAACTGTGTGAAAGTGGAAAAAAAAAAAAATGTGCAAAAATATTATAAAAAAATAAAAAAAATAATACACCAAAAATAAAAATATAATGTACCCATCAATAAATATTATTATAAAAAAATAAAAAAAAACAATAAAAGTACACATATTTTGTATCGCCGCGTCCGGAACAACCTGACCTATAAAACTGTCCCACTAGTTAACCCCTTCAGTGAACACGGTAAAAAAAAAAAAAACGAAGCAAAAAACAATGCTTTATCACCATACCGCCAAACAAAAAGTGGAATAACACGCGATCAAAAAGACGCATATAAATAAAAATGATACCGCTGAAAATGTCATCTCGTCCCGCAAAAAACAAGCCGCCATACAGCTCCATCAGCCGAAAAATAAAAAAGTTATAGCTCTCAGAATAAAGCGATACTAAAAAATATTTTTTTCTATAAAATAGCGTTTATTGTGTATAAGCGCCAAAACATAGAAAAATGATACAAATGTGGTACCGCTGTAAACGTACTGACCCGAAGAATAAAGCTACCTCATCAATTTTACCACACGCGGAACAGAATAAAAAAAAAAAAAAAAAACAATTCCTGAATTGTTGGTTTTTGTTTATTCTGCCTTCCAAAAATCGGAATAGAAAGCGATCAAAAAATGTCACGTGCCTGAAAATGGCACCAATAACAACGTCAAGTCATCCCGCAAAAAACGAGCCGTCACATGACTGTCTGCCAAAATCTGGAAAAATTATAGCTCTCAAAATATGGCGATGCAAAAACTAGATTTTACAAAAAATGCGTCTTTTAGTGTGTGACAGCTGTCAGTCATAAAAACCCCATATGATTCTGGCATTGCTGTAATCACACCGACCCGAAGAATAAAGTCGTCTAATCACTTATACCGCACAAGGAACGGCGTCAAAAATAAACTTTTGGGTTAGGATTGGGCTAGGGTTAGGGCTGGGTTTGGGGCTAGGGTTGTGCTGGGGCTAGGGTTGTGCTGGGGCTAGGGTTGTGCTAGGGTTAGGGCTGGGGTTGAGATTTTTTTCAAAAGTAAGAAAAAAAGATGACGATATGGCGACTAGTGTTGAGAGCAAGTGCTCGCTACTTGAGTTTGCATCGGGTGCTCTGGTATGCATTGAGTATCGTGGGTATTTGAGTGACATGCTCGAGTCTCTGCCCCATATGCTTCGCAGCCAAAAAACTTTACGGGGATTGCCTGCCATGCACGAGCGATCCCCGCATGTTTTTTTTTGGGTGTCTAATAACCGTGAAACATGCGGAGCAGGGACTCGAGCATGTCACTCGAGCACACGCTGTACATGGTGCATACCTGAGTACCTGATGCAAACTCAAGTAGCGAGCACTTGCGCTCAAGAATAATGACAACTTATTCAATATGATGACCTAATGTAAACAAATTCTGTGCTGTACCTCTGGGTTCAATATGTTCACTATACACCTTAATAAAATCCTTGAGGGGTATAGTTTCCAAAATGGGGACACTTGTGGGGGAGCTCCACTGTTTAGGCACATCACGGGCTCTCCAAACGCGACATGGTGTCCGCTAACAAATTGAATGGAAAATCGGCTCAAATTGTTAGCGGACGCCATGTTGCTTTTGGAGAGCCCCTGTGTGCCCAAACATTGGAACTCCCCCACAAGTGACCCCATTTTGGAAACTAGACCCCCCAAGGCACCTATTTAGATGCATAGTGAGCACTTGGAATCCCCAGGTGCTTCACAAATTGATTCGTAAAAATGAAAAAGTGAAAAAAAAAACACTTTTTCATTTTTATGAATCAATTTGTGAAGCACCTGGGGTTCCAAGTGCTCACTATGAATCTAGATAGGTGCCTTGGGGGGTCTAGTTTCCAAAATGGGGTCACTTGTGGGGGAGCTCCAATGTTTGGGCACGCAGGGACTCTCTAAATGCAACATGGTATCCGCTAACAAATAGAATGGAAAATAGGCTCAAATTGTTAGCGGACACCACATTGCGTTTGGAGAGCCCCTCTGTGCCCAAACTTTGGAGCTCCCCCACAAGTGACCCCATTTTGGAAACTAGACCCCCCAAGGCACCTTTCTAGATGCATAGTGAGCACTTGGAACCCCCAGGTGCTTCACAAATTGATTCGTAATAATGAAAAAGTGAAAAAAAAAACACTTTTTCATTTTTATGAATCAATTTGTGAAGCACCTGGGGGTTGCAACTGCTCACTATGCATCTAGATAGGTGCCTTGGGGGGTCTAGTTTCCAAAATGGGGTCACTTGTGGGGGAGCTCCAATGTTTGGGCACACAGGGGCTCTCTAAACGCAACATGGTGTCCGCTAATTATTCACGCAAATTTTACAATCAAAAAGTCAAATGGCGCTCCTTCCCTTCCGAGCCCTACAGTGCGCCCAAACAGTGTTTTTTCCCCAAATATTGGGTATCTGCGTGCCCAGGGCAAATTGCACAACAAATTTTGCGGTCCATTTTTTCTTGTTACCCCTGTGAAAATAAAAAAAATTGGGTCTAAAGTAACATTTTTGTGAAAAAAGTTAAATGTTCATTTTTTTCTTCCACATTCAAAAAATTCCTGTGAAGCACCTGAAGGGTTAATAAAGTTCTTGAATGTGGTTTTGAGCACCTTGAGGGGTGCAGTTTTTAGAATGGTGTCACTTTTGGGTATTTTCTGTCATAAAGACCTCTCAAAGTGACTTCAAATGTGATGTGGTCCCTAAAAAAATGGTTTTGTAAATTTTGTTGGAAAAATGAGAAATCGCTGGTCAACTTTTAACCCTTATAGCTCCCTAACAAAAAAAAAATTTGGTTCCAAAATTGTGCTGATGTAAAGTAGACATGTGGGAAATGTTATTTATTAACTCTTTTGTATGACATATCGCTCTGATTTCAGGGCTTAAAAATTAAAATTTTGAAAATTATAAAATTTTCTAAATTTTCGCCAAATTTCCGTTTTTTTCACAAATAAACGCAAGTGATATCGAAGAAATTTTTCCAAAATCATGAAGTACAATATGTCACGAAAAACAATCTTAGAATCACAGGGATCCGTTGAAGCGTTCCAGAGTAATTACCTCATAAAGTGACAGTGGTCAGAATTGTAAAAATTGGCCCGGTCATTAACGTGCAAACTACCCGCGGGGCTTAAGGGGTTAAAATTCGGAAATCCAGCTCCACTGGCTATTTAGGGCGGTTTAATGTCTGCATATTTATCCTGGGTCTATATTTACCCCACACAAACCTGATTAATGCTGTACGTAGTTTGCTGAAGAAGCTGCATGGCGAGAAATGGGAACAGTTTGAAAAATGTATAAAAAGCGGGGCAAGATATAGTTTTTTACTGCGTTGATTTTACCAAACCAGGATAGTCTCAGTTTACTGTAATTCAGTAGGTCTTTATATGTACGATCCAAAAGCGATTGGTAATTTAGTGCAAAAAGTTTGAAAAGTCAGGAGAAATGAGCACGCCTAAGTATTTTATCGCTTCTGACTTCCATTTAAAAGGGAAGTTATCCATTACATGTTCAACTTCTCTCTGTGACAGCGATACATTTAATGCCTCCGATTTTGAATAATTAACTTTAAAATTACTCAGGATCTATCAAACTCCTTCATTAAAGCAGGAAGAGATGTCTGAGGCTGAGACACATAGAGGAGAAGGTCGTCTGCATATAATGCTGTCTTATATGTGATGCGACCCCTGGGCCGTGGGGTACTCGGCAGCCGGGCCTCTGGTTGCTGGGGAATATCATGGTAGCTGGCCCGGTCTATGACCCAGGGCGGTCAATAAAAGGGGGGATACTTTATAGGGGATTTAAGAAAGCGTTCGTGACGCCACCTGTGGATTGCGGCTAGAGGCAGCCGCCGCAGCGGAGCAGTCCTCTGGAGCTGGTGTTACGGCAGCAGGGATGGTGTGGCTCTCCACAGGTAGAGGTAGCTCCAGGGCAGCATGGGGTGTAATGGTGGTGGTGCAGGGGAGAGAGACGGCAGGGCGGTCCCGGAGGAAAGACGGACACTCACACAGGGGTAAGCTTCAGTTCCTTTACTGGTGATGTTGCAGGCACGGTCCAGGGTACTCCAGGCGAAGGGCACACTTTTGGACTCTCCCCATTGAGCGGGTATAGGGCCTCCTGATCCGTTGCTTTATTCTCTAAGCTTCTGACCTGCCTGGAGCTAGGCCTAGCTTGGTTACTGTCTCTCTTTGCACCTGCTGACCTGGTGATATGGCCTTCTCTTTGGAGATCACTCTGCCTGGACGCTGGGACATCCGTGACTCCTTGCCCTGGTACTGTAATCAGTGTTTGGTGAACCTGGGACCTGTAGTCCACCAGGGGTTCCGGTTGTTCCTACTGGGTATAAAGGGTCCCTGTAGGCGCGGACCAGGTGTCCAGTATATATATATCTGCCCCCTCACTACTTCTTCCTTCTCCTCTCGCCTTCGGCCACACTCAAGGCCCTCACACGTGCTGTAGACCTTGGTTCGCCTAAGCACAGCTGCCAGCGTGCTGCTCTCTTCACTGCTTTCTGAGCGTCAGCACGCTCTCTGCTCAACTCTGAGCTGTGTTCCTCTCTGTGTCTGAACACTAAACTGAGCTGCCTAGCTCCACCCTCCCTATATATATCCCTAACGGGCTCCCTCTGCTGGTCTGAGGTGGTAAGGTGGAGGTGCGTGAATGTGTGAGGGCCTCTTGTGGAGAAGTCCATCCATGTACCTTTCTGGGTTCTGTGGCACCAATGTGCAGCAGGGTGCCACATTCCCCACTAGTAAAACTCAGTACTTCTGGACTGAAGCATTTTTCTCAAACAGGTTTAAACAATAACATTTCTTCCCTTTATGGGAGGCACTTTCCTTGAACGTTACAGGTGACATTATAATACAATAATTACAACTATAAATAACAATAAAGTTACAGTCAGTCCCGTAACTTGGTGTCCATTTCACCGAAGAAAGAACATGAGGGACCCGCCTGAAAACCCTCAACGTAGGCTCTGGGCGTGGCTACAGGGCATGGGTGATCCAGGTGCTGGACCACGTCTTCGGCCACGCCAAATGGGTTTTTGTTCTGTGGTCTAATAAGGGGCACTCCAGGGAGCGCAACTATGTACATGACAGTTTTTGGGCTGCTCACAGTCCTCAGCCACTGAGTCCTTTATATATACCCTTACGGGTAACCAAATAAACACATATATTTCAGTTTATACAATAAACATAATGCAATATCCTACTGGGTAACTATTTATACTGCAGGTATTTCTCTATTTACTCCCTATACCTGACAGGGGTCTGGCCTTTTCTGCTACGTGATGACCTACGTAGTACGGGGATGCGTGTAGTGTGGATGCTTGTGTAATTTCCAGCTTTATGGGTTGATGGACTGCAAGACTGCCTTAACCTCTCTATGGGACTGGCAAGTACACTGCTTACTGGGCCTTCTGGCTCTGCTTCTACTGGTGATCCTTCTTCCGGGGATTCTTCCTGAGCAGGCTCTTCTGGGGCACTTACAGGTTCTACTTGCAATGGAGGGTCTGCTGGCTGTTGGTAGAAGTGTAACACAGGTATTATTACCACTCCATCCAGTTGAGGCCAATCTGCCGGGAAATCTCCTAAGACAGTATGGAGTACTTCTTCTTTAGGCTCCTCCGGTACGGTGAGAGGCACTTCCTCCTGGGGCTTCAGCGGACTTGGGCACAACTTCAGATGGTCTCTTGATACCGTTGCAGTTGTTCTTCCTCCGTCTTTGCTAATTAGACAGGTTTTCCTATTGTCGAACCTGGAATTCAACACAGTGTAAGGTTCCCTTTCCCACTGGTCGTCAAGTTTGTGGCTTCTTCTCTTTCGTTTCAACACAACTTCTCCAGGTGTCAAGGGTTCGGCTGGTGCACTCTTGTTGTACTGTGCTTCCTGCTTATCTCTCACCCTACTTAGACTGTTTTCGACACAGGCCTGTACTCTCTTGTACTGCTCCTGTCGAGTCGCATCCCAGTCTTCAGTGGACATATCTGCTTCCGGCTCTACCACTCCAAGCTCCAGGTCCATGGGCAACTTTCCGTGTCTTGCTCTCATGAGGTACGCTGGAGTACAATTGGTGGAACTCACAGGTATGTGATTGTACAGATCTACCAGGTCAGGTAGTTTGTCTGGCCACTGGTTTCTTTCCTCTAGAGGTAAGGTCTTCAAAAGGTCGATGACTATGTTATTCATCTTTTCACATAACCCATTGGTTTGGGGGTGGTACGGTGTAGTCTGGATCTTCTTACACCTGTACAGATGGCAAAACTCTTTGAACAGCTCGGCTTCAAAGGCAGGGCCTTGATCCATCAACACTTTATCCGGGTATCCATGGGGCCTGCAGAAGTATGCTTGAAACGTCCTTGCTGCTGTTTCTGCCATCAGATCCTTGATGGGGGCTACCACCAGGAACCAGGAGTAGTGATCCACCATGGTCAGGGCATACGAGTAGCCTGACCTGCTGGGTGACAAATTGACGTGATCCAGGGCAACGATCTCCAGGGGCTGGGTTGTCTTGATGGACTGCAGGGGTGCCTTCTGGCTGCTGTAGTCTTTTCTTCTGAGACTACAGGGTCCAAAATCCCAGCACCACCTCTCTATGAAGCTTCGCATTCCAACCCAGTAAAACCGACTCTTCAGGAGAGTTTCCAGCTTTTTCCAGCCAAAGTGCAATGCTTGATCGTGGTAGACCTCCAATACCATCTGGATGTCTGTCCTGGGCACTACGATCTGCCATACCATCTCATGGGTCCTGGGGTTAACATACTTTCGGCACAGTTTCTCTCTATAGATGAACAGCCGGCTTCTCTCATTCTACAGTTGCTTGGCTTGTGGAGTCGCGTCCTTCTCCAGGGAGGAACCTTCCTGGGTTATCAGTTCTATGATACGGCTGACAACCGGGTCGCTGTCCTGGGTCTCCTTCCAACTGTGGTGAGGTAAAGGGTTTAGTGTGTTACCACGATACCTCCTGGAGGTGCGCTGCTCATGGACCATCCCATTTCTATGGAAGGCAGGTAGCTCAATCTCCTGCAGGTCATCCACTTCTTCTTCAGTGTCCGACTGGTGAGGCTTGTGGCCTGCCCTGTACTTGATGGTGAACTGATAGTTTAACAGACGGGCCATCCAACGCTGTTCCATGGCTCCCAACTTAGCTGTCTCTAGATGTGTCAAGGGGTTGTTGTCAGTGTAAGCCGTGAACTTACTGGAGGCCAAGTAGTGCTTGAATCGTTTAGTGATGGCCCAGACCAAGGCCAGGAGCTCCAAATTGAAGGAGCTATAGTTTTCTGGATTCCTCTCGGTAGGGCGGAGCTTCCTGCTGGCATAGGCAATCACCTTCTCTTTGCCATACTGCTTCTGGCTTAACACAGCTCCTAGTCCCTCATTGCTGGCATCAGTGTACAGCAGGAATGGTTGGCTGTAGTCAGGGTAGGTCAGGATTTCTTCGCCAGTCAGGATCTCTTTCATCACTGCAAAGGACTCAGCCTGCTCTTTACCGCACTGGAAGGGGGGGTTCTTGCCTCTGTTGGACGGTATTACCAGGAGATCTTGCAAAGGTGCTGCCTTCTTGGTGTAGTCCTTTACAAACCTCCGGTAATACCCAACCAGTCCCAGGAACTGACGTACCTCCTTGAGATTCTTCGGCTCCGGCCATTTCTGGATGGCAGTGACCTTCTCCGGGTCTGGTGCTACTCCTTCTGGACTGACGATGTGCCCCAGGTACTGAACCTTCCGTTTGAGCAGGTGGCACTTGGAAGGCTTCAATTTCATCCCATACCGGGACAATGCTTCAAATACCTCCACCAAGTGCTTCAAATGGTCCTCATACATCTTGGAGTACACTATCACGTCATCCAGGTATAGCAGCACGGTATTGAAGTTACGGTGTCCCAAACAGCACTCCATCAATCTCTGGAACGTTCCAGGGGCATTGCAGAGTCCGAACGGCATACTGTTGAACTCGCAGAGTCCCATCGGGGTAGTGAAGGCCGTCTTCTCCCGGTCCTCCTCAACAACTGCTACTTGGCAGTACCCACTAGTGAGGTCAAGGGTAGAGAAGTAATTTGCAGGCTTTAATGCAGCCAGGGAATCCTCTATACGGGGCAAAGGGTATGCATCTTTATGTGTTATGCGATTTACCTGTCTGTAATCTACACACATCCTCATGCTTCCATCCTTTTTCCTGACCAGGGGAGCTGCACAGGGGCTACAGCTATCTCTTATAACCCCTGCCTTCCTCATGTCATGCAACATTTCCTTCGCTTTCTGGTAGTGTGCTGGTGGGATTGGCCTGTAACGTTCTTTGATGGGTGGATGGTCATCTGTGGGTATATAGTGTTATACCCCTTCAAACCTCCCGAAATCAAGTGGGTGTTTGCTGAATACCTGCTCGTATTCCTGGACCACCCTGTATACACCATGTTTTTTATGGACTGGAGTGGCGTCAGTTCCAACATGGAGCTGTTGACACCAATCCTCCAACTGAGCTTCGGAGTCATTGTCCACCACTGTATCTGGTGGGGTCAAGGATTCCACTGTGTGTATGGCGTTGTTATCATTGTTATCCACAGTATACAACCTGGCGACAGTGGTATATCTTTGAAATTTAACTTCATCCTCCCCATAATTTAGGAGTCGTACGGGTACCCTCCCATTGCGTACATCAACCACCCCTCTGGCAGTTAAGAGTGTAGGTCTGTGCTCCGAACTAATGGGCTCCACTACTGCCTGATAGTTCTGTCCTTTGAGACCTATTGCTGCTCTACACCAAATCAGCATTTCACTCATCGGGGGAATCATAATGGGTATCGTGTCTGTGACCCGTACATTACCAATTTCACCACCTGATAGCTTTACCTGTTGCTGGTACATAAGGGCTTGGATCTCTTTCTGGAGCACCCTCCTCTGCCCTGGTTTGGCGGTGTCAGCAATCTGTTGGAGCAAAAACAACACTTCTCCCAAACAGTTACCGACAATATTCGTACCAAGTATAATATACAAGTCTGTATCACCAGGATTAAACTCCACTACAATCAGCCCTTGGTCCTTTAGTTCCACTCTCCCCACCTTCACTGTCACATTCTTAACCCCTACTAGGTTAAGAGAAAGGCCGTTAGAGGCATACACGGAGAGGTTCGGGGCTGGCGGCTGGAGTTCGTCTACGGACCAGAACCTTTTGTAGAGGACATCAGGCATGATGGTTACCTGAGATCCAGTGTCCAGCAGGGCAGGTGTCGCGATGCCATCCAGCACAATGGACAGGAAAGGTCTTCCTCCCACGAACCGATGGTACCAGTTTGATGGGCCTGCTTGATTTACTCCTGGGTGTCGGCCCTTGGCCCAATGGTTTGCTCGTTTAAAGGACAGTTCCGCGCTGTGTGGCCTGCCTTCTGGCAGCGGTAGCAGATGAACTCTCCTGGAGGGCGACGTTGGTCGTTGGTCCTCCCATGGGGTGGCGTTGTCCTCCTCTGGGGTGGCGTTGTCCTCCTACGGGGTGGCGTTATCCTCCTTCTTCTTCTCATCCAGGGGACATCCTCAGGGCTGTCGGCGAGTAGTATCCGTCCTTCCGGCTCGGGCTCCTCCTGTAGTTACATAGTTACATAGTTAGTAAAGCCGAATAAAGACTTGCGTCCATCAAGTTCGACCTGTTAGTTCTGTAATTGCTAAAGTTGATCCAGAGGAGGGCAAAAACCCCAAATGATTTAGCCAATCTTCACCTGAGGAAAAATTCCCTCCCGACTCTGAAACCAGCAGTCAGAATAAATCCCTGTATCAACCTACTATTTTATTTTATTTTTAAGTATATGCAGAAATCTGCCTGGTATCTAGAAATGCATCCAGTCCCCGCTTGAACTGGTTTAGTGAATCCGACATTACCGTCTCCTCACTCAGTGAATTCCATATTCTCACTGCTCTTACCGTAAAGAACCCCTTCCTATGCTGGTGCTGAAACCTTTTCTCTTCCAGTCTTAGTGAATGCCCTCTTGTTACCGTAATATCCCTCCTTTTGAACAAATCCCGGGCAAGGTCTCTATACTGTCCCCTAACATATTTGTACACATTTATTATGTCCCCCCTCAACCTTCTCTTTTCCAGGCTGAATAGTCCTAGTTTTGCCAACCTCTCTGGGTATTGCAGTCCCTCCATTCCCTTTATTAATTTTGTTGCCCTCCTTTGTACCTTTTCAAGCTCATTTATATCCTTTCTATATATTGGGGCCCATAACTGAGCACAGTATTCCAAGTGTGGTCTGACCAGTGCTTTGTACAGTGGAAGAACAATGTTCTCATCCTTTGCAGCTATACCTCTTCTGATACACCCCATTACCCTGTTTGCCCTTACAGCAGCGGCCTGACTTTGGGCACTCCAATTTAGTTTGCTATCAATCAAGATGCCCAAGTCCTTCTCCATCTCTGAATTCCCCAATGATTTCCCATTCAGTGAGTACTGGTGACTTCCATTTTTCCTTCCCATATGTATGACCTTACATTTCTCCTCGTTAAACCTCATTTGCCATTTAATGCTCCACCTACCCAGCTTATCCAAATCCCTCTGTAGGTCTGCACTGTCCTCTTTTGTATTAATTGTTTTACATAACTTTGTGTCATCTGCAAATATTGATATTTTACTATTTATCCCGTTGACTATGTCGTTAATAAAGATATTAAATAACATTGGGCCTAGTACAGACCCCTGTGGTACCCCACTAGTGACGCTTACCCAATCTGAGTATATTCCATTTATAACCACCCTCTGCCTTCTATCCTTTAGCCAGTTAGCTACCCACTTGCAGACATTTTCCCCCTGCCCCATCATTCTCATTTTGTATACCAACCTATTATGTGGCACGCTATCGAATGCTTTTGAGAAGTCGAGATACACGACATCCACTGGTTCCCCCTGATCTACTCGAGAGCTAACCTCCTCGTAGAAGTCAATCAGGTTTGTTTGGCAGGAGCGATTCCTCATGAATCCATGTTGGTTCGGGGTTAATAGATTATTAGCATCAAGATGCTCCATGATTGCCTCATTAATAAAGCCTTCAAAAATTTTGCCCACAACGGACGTCAGACTCACCGGCCGATAGTTTCCGGCGTCACTTTTCGCTCCCTTTTTGAATATTGGCACTACATTCGCCTGTCGCCAATCAAGTGGTACAGACCCAGTCTCAACAGAGTCCTTAAATATAAGATATAACGGTCTGTCTATCACATTACTTAGTTCCCTTAGTACCCGTGGGTGTATGCTATCAGGTCCTGGTGATTTGTTTATTTTAATGTTACTGAGGCGTTTCTGTACCCCAGCTTGGGTTAGATTTGTCATACTTAGTGGAGGATTAAGTTTGTCACTTCTCATTTCGCCTGTTAGTTCTTTTTCCTTTGTGAAAGTTGACGAAAAAAATTTATTTAATAGATTAGCTTTATCCTCATCTTTCTCTATGATTTTGCCTTCATCACTTTTTATCGGTCCAATATTATTCGATTTAATCCTTTTACTATTTATATATGTAAAGAACAGTTTGGGATTTGATCTACTTTCCCTAGCAATACGTCTCTCTGTTTCCTCCTTTGCTATTTTTAGTTGTTTTTTGCAGGTTCTCATTTTTTCCTTGTAACACATTAGTGCTTCCTTACTGTTTTCCTGTTTTAATCTCTTGAATGCCTCTTTTTTGCTATTTAACGCCCCTTTTACGTTCTTGTTCAACCATATTGGTTTCCTCTTATTTCGGGCCCTTTTATTCCCATACGGTATATACCTTTCGCACTGAGTATTCAGAATTATTTTGAAGGTTTCCCATTTACTATTCGTATTTCCTTGATTAAGAACTTTGTCCCAGTCTATAAGTTGAAGGTTTTCTTTCAGCTGATCAAACTTCGCCCTCCTAAAGTTTAATGTTTTAGTTGTTCCCTTATTGATAACCCTACTGAAGGGCATTTTGAAATTGATAATATTATGATCACTATTACCTAGGTGCCCCCCTATCTGTACCTCAGTTATTCTATCAGGCCTATTAGTCAATATTAAGTCCAACACGGCCTTCCCTCTCGTTGGTTCCTGCACTAGTTGGGAGAGATAATTATCCTTGATATTTGTCAAGAACCTTTTTCCTTTCTGCGATCTACAGGTTTCTGTTTCCCAGTCAATATCCGGGTAGTTGAAGTCCCCCATTACAATCACCTCATTATGTTTTGCTACTTTGTCTATTTGTCCTAATAGCAGTTTCTCATTCTCCTCTGTTATATTGGGTGGCTTATAGCAGACCCCCAGTAATATTTTATTATTATTTTTTGCCCCCTCTATCTCTACCCACATGGACTCGACCCCCTCTTCTCCCTCTCCTATATCTTCCCTTAGTCTGGGCTTTAGACGTGACTTTACATATAAGCAGACTCCTCCGCCCTTCCCCTGTTTCCGGTCCCTTCTAAATAAACTATAATCTGTTAAATTTACCGCCCAGTCGTAGCTATCGTCTAGTCAAGTCTCTGTTATACCTACGATGTCATACCTCTCCTCCGATATAAGCGCCTGCAGCTCATCCACCTTATTGGTCAGGCTTCTTGCGTTGGTCAGCATGCAAGATAAAACTTTGGGGTTATTTAGCATCCTATTCTTCTCTAACGATCTAGCTGTACTATCCCCACCCCCCTCTCCACCCTCACTATATTCACTTCTCCCCTTCCCCCTTGCTTGCCTCACATCCCACCTATTTCCTTGGTTTCCCACCCCGTCTCTAGTTTAAAAACTCCTCCAACCTATTAGCCATCTTCTTCCCCAGCACCGCTGCACCCTCCCCATTGAGGTGCAGCCCGTCCCTACGGTAGAGCCTGTAGCCGACAGCGAAGTCGGCCCAGTTCTCCATGAACCCAAACCCTTCTGCCTTGCACCAACTCTTTAGCCACTTATTCACCTCCCTAACCTCCCGTTGGCGCTCCTGTGTAGCTCGCGGGATTGGTAGTATTTCTGAGAAAACTACCTTGGAGGTCCTTGCCCTAAGCTTCCTACCTAGGTCCCTGAAATCATTTTTAAGGACCCTCCATCTACCACTCACTTTGTCATTGGTGCCAATGTGGACCATGACCGCTGGGTCTTCGCCAGCCCCACCCAGTAACCTGTCAACCCGATCCGCGATGTGCCGGACTCGAGCGCCAGGGAGGCAGCACACCGTTCGGCGATCCCGGTCTTTGTGACAGATTGCCCTGTCTGTCCCCCTAATAATAGAGTCACCCACTACCAGGACCTGTCTAGCCTGCCCTACACTTCCCCCCTCCCCCTCATTACTGGAGCATACACTCCCCCGGCGGTCAGAGGATCTGTCGTGCTCCAATAATGCCGGTTCTGAACCAGCCTTCCTATACTTCTTCCCTCTATCCCTTCTAACTGTTACCCAGCTCCCTGCCTGTTCAGCCTGCGCTTCCCCACTAAGCTCCACCCTCAGTGTTGACCCATTGAGTGTCTGCTCGGTGAGCAGCAAACTCCGTTCCATGTTGTCGATGCTCCTCAGTACCGCTATCTGAGCACTTAGATCCAGGATTTGGGCTTCCAAGTGCACGATATGCTCACATCTCTCGCAGCAGTATGGATCCCTGAGCGGTAGCTCAGGGAATGCATACATTGCGCAAGATGTACACTGCACGGCTCCGGCCAACATGGACGTCATTCTAAATATGGGGATACAGTCAGTATATATGTACAAGTACAAAACACAATTATTTATATATAGGTGTATGGACGGGGATCAATTAGGGATGTGCAAGTGTATCGATTAGATATCGGCGCGGGATCAGTTAAGTATGGACGGGGGATCAATTAAGTATCAATTAAGTATGGATGGGGATCAGCTGAGTGGGTCAGGTGGATTAATTAAGTATGGACGGTGTGTCAATTAACTATGGACTGGGATCAATAAGTATGAACTGGGGAAATAATTAATTGTGGACTAGGGAATCAATCAATTAATTATGGACAGGGGGTTTAATTAAATAGGATGGAGGGTAAAGCAAATAAATAGGTATGGACGGTGGGTCTATTAACTAAGGACTGGGGATCAATAAGTATCAATAATATCAATAAATATGGACTGGGGAAATAATTAATTGTGGTCTGGGGAATCAATCAATTAATTATGGACAGGGGTTAATTAAATATGTAGCTACAGGGTGCTGAGGACAGTTGAAGGGTTTTACTTAACTGGTGCACTTCATAGCGCAGGCTGTCCAGCTCGCTAGGTGGCACTGTTTGCATCTTTGTTTCCCCCGTTAGTGAAGGAGCAGTGGGTGCTGCGGGCACTGGGGTGGCCCCACCGTGGGAACGCTGGATAGCAGTATCTGATGTTTCCAGGGGCTGCAGACCCTTTATAGCCTCGTCCTTAAGGGACGAACCTGTTTCAGGGCCTGCAGGGCTTCCTGTAAGCGCCAGGCATAGTCCCGGACACTGTCCTCAGGTTTCTGGACACAGTGGTAGAACCTCATCCGGAGGTCTGTCTCAGTGCGGTTTTCAAACACAGTTTGCAGTCTCTTAAAGATGATGAATACTGATTCCTAGTCTGTGGCTGGCTAGGTTTCAATTTCCCGCTCTGCGGCACGAGTCAATTGTCCCAGCACAACAGCAGCTCTCTGTTTACCGGTCATAGAATACATGTCTAGCACACCGCATATTTTCCTCTTGAATCCGGACAGGGTGTCCGGTTTTCCATTATACTGGGGAAGCCATTTCTGTTAGAACCCTTCTGTTTGTTTTTGCTTCTATCTTGTGTTTTGCGGTCACGTGACCATCTTCCTATATATTCCAGCTACGCCCTTCTGGCCTTGCTGGACTTCAGTGTTGTTTTGACTGTCTCTCTAGCCAGGTGCTTTTGTGCCTATCTATCTCTAGTTTGCTTGGTCCTCTGGACCTCTAGTACTTTTGTCAGTTTTTCTTTTGCTCTGCAACAACTTCTGTTAGGAGGTGTCCCATTTTTGTCCCAGTCCTTAGTTTTTTTAGGGACCCCTCCCTTTTTCTATAGGTCTCCATTCAGACTAGCCGAGGACGCAGGCGGGTCTGTTCACTAGGAACAGGTTGCCCGCTACAACTTAGGGACTCAGCTTAGTCTTACTGTAGGGA
The DNA here is from genome assembly GCF_046119375.1 of Phyllobates terribilis. NCBI lineage: Eukaryota > Metazoa > Chordata > Amphibia > Anura > Dendrobatidae > Phyllobates > Phyllobates terribilis. The sequence continues at coordinate 1,090,064,402 of NW_027362761.1, read as the reverse complement.
CAGCTCTCCCCTTTTCTCCCTAGTTTATGTTGAAGATCATAACAGTAAGTCCAGCCCAAACAAAAAAAACTTTAAGGAAAGAAATCCGGGGATCAGTATGGTTTCTGTTCAAGATTTGGCTCAACGCCTGCAGGGATTGTCTCTGGAGGTGTCCGAGCTCCGGCAACACGTGAGTAGCTGTTCTGGAGCGCATTTTGTCAAACCCAAGGTAGGGTTCCCTGATATTTTTTATGGTAAACAACAAGATTTTTTTTCCATTAAAAATGCTTGTTTATTATATTTTCGTTTGAGACCAAGGTCCTCTGGGAATGAATCACAGCGCATTGGGTTTATCATGTCACTTTTGCGCAAGGAACCACAGGGGTGGGCCTTTTCTCTCCAACCTAATGATCCTTGTTTTAGGTCAGTGGAGGATTTGTTTTCTGCTATGGGGCTATTGTATGACGATCCTGATCGAGTCTCATCTGCTGAGACAGAACTGAGGCGTTTGAATCAGGGGTCAGGTGATGTTGAAAATTATTGTACACACTTCAGAAGGTGGTACTCAGAAGTGAAATGGAATGATTCGGCATTAAAATGTTTTTTTTCTTGCTGGTCTAAGTGAAAGGATTAAGGATCTGCTGATTGCCTTTCCTGCACCTGAGACCTTGCAAGAAGCCATGCAATTAGCTATACGTGTGGACAGGAGACAGCGTGCCAGGGTTACTGATGAAAAAATTCCTGCAATGGCAGCTTCTAGTCCCCAGAGGGTCTGCTTGGATGGCGGAGAACCGATGGAGGTTGAGGCGATGTCACTCCGCTCTCAGGAAAGAGACTGCAGGTTTTCCAAGGGATTGTGTTTTTATTGTGGTAAACCTGACCATTTGATTAAGAACTGTGAGCTTCGTTTAAGTAAAGAAAAAAAAAGGTCAGTTACGCCCGTATTGCTTGTTTGAGCTCTAAGGGAGTATTTCTTTCAGGGAGTACCTCATTGCAGGAAGATTTGATTGAATTTCAGGTATTTGTGGATTGTGGTTCAACACTTAATGTGATTGATAAGGGGTTTTTGGAAAAACTTAAATTGGAATCCAAACCTTCATCATCACCTATTTCTGTGATTGCAATTGATAACACTCCTTTGAAATGTATTACTCACAATGTTGCTGCATTTCCCCTCACTATCAATGGCATTCACCAAGAGAATTTGGATTTGGTGGTATTAAATAATTTACCCTCTCCAGTCGTTTTAGGTTTGCCTTGGTTAAAACTGCAAAATCCTTTACTGGACTGGTCTACTAATGAGATTAAGTCTTGGAGTCCTAAGTGCTATGATAAATGTTGTAATGGTCGCATTGCGGCTGTGGAAAAAGGGGAATTACCTGTACCTATTCAGGATTTTTGGAAGGTTTTTTCAGAGGAGGAGTCGCAAGTTTTACCTCCTCATAGGGACTGTGATTGCACAATTGAGTTTGTTCCTGGAGCTACTCTTCCCAAGAGTCGCTTATTTAATCTGACTATCCCTGAAAGAAAGGCCTTGGAGGAATACATACAAACGAGCTTGGCTGCTGGTCACATTAGACCTTCTAAGTCGCCTGTGGCCGTTGGATTTTTCTTTGTTAAAAAAAAGGAAGGCGGTTTACGTCCATGTCTGGACTTTCGTGAAATTAATAAGATTACCGTACGCAATTCCTACCCATTGCCGTTAATTCCTGACTTGTTTAACCAGTTAGTGGGGTCCAAGTGGTTCTCTAAAATTGATCTCCGGGGGACATACAATTTGTTACGAATGAAGGAGGGTGATGAATGGAAAATGGCTTTTAACACTCCGGTAGGTCATTTTGAGAATCTGGTGATGCCTTTTGGTCTTACCAATGCACCCGCGTTTTTTCAGAACCTTATTAATGACATCCTGAGACCTTTGATTGGTAAGAATGTGGTTGTGTATTTGGATGACATTCTGATTTATTCACCAGATCTGGAGTCCCATTGGCAGAGCGTACGTGAGGTGTTACATAGTTACATAGTTACATAGTTTATAAGGCCGAAAAAAGACAAGCGTCCATCCAGTTCAGCCTATTTCTTGTGCACTGCAGCTATTCCGCTATTCCTATACCATGCGGTATAGGCCAATTTACATCATTGAGGAAAAATTCACTTCCTGACACCAATGTGGCAGTCAGATTAAATCCCTGGATTAATTAACTAAGCATATGATGTAATTTTATTGTTCTCAAGAAAGGCGTCCAGGCCTCTCTTGAACTCATTAAGTGAGTTGGACATCACCACTTCCTCTCCCAGAGAGTTCCAGAGTCTCACGGCTCTGACCGTAAAGAATCCCCTTCTATGCTGGTGCAGGAACCTCCTTTCCTCCAGACGCATAGTGTGCCCCCTCGTCTTTGTCACCATCCTTGGTATAAACAGGTCATGGGAGAGATCTCTGTACTGCCCCCTGATGTATTTATACATGTTTATGAGGTCTCCCCTAAGCCTTCTCTTTTCCAATGTAAACAGGCCTAATTTTGACAACCTCTCTGGGTATTCTAGTCCCTCCATTCCCTTTATTACCTTAGTCGCCCTCCTTTGTACCCTCTCTACCTCCAATATGTCTTTCCTGAGCACCGGAGCCCAGAACTGTGCACAATATTCTAAGTGCGGCCTTACCAGCGCTTTATACAGAGGAAGAACAATGTTCTCATCATATGCCCCTATTCCTCTTCTGATGCATGCCATGACTCTATTTGCCTTCGCAGCTGCTGTCTGACACTGGGCACTCCAATTTAATTTGCTATTAACCAAGACGCCCAGGTCCTTCTCCATGTCAGATTTCCCCAACAGTTTCCCATTTAATATGTATGGGTGACTGCTGTTTTTCTTTCCCATGTGCATGACCTTACATTTATCGGCATTGAACCCCATTTGCCATTTTTTGGCCCAACTCCCCAATTTATCTAAATCCTCCTGTAGCTGTGCCCTATCCTCATCTGTATTAACTACTTTACAAAGTTTAGTATCATCTGCAAATATTACTATTTTACTATGCAACCCTTCCACTAGATCATTAATAAATATATTAAATAATATAGGGCCCAAGACAGACCCTTGAGGCACCCCGCTAGTAACCCTGACACCCCCTGAGCTTACTCCATTGATAACCACCCTCTGCTTTCTATCACTCAGCCAGCTATTTACCCACTTGCACACATTATCCCCCACTCATTTTATATACCAACCTTTTGTGTGGCACGGTATCAAACGCTTTGGAGAAGTCAAGGTATACAACATCCACTGACTCTCCCCGGTCCAGCTGTGAGCTCACCTCCTCGTAGAAGGCGATCAGGTTTGTTTGGCAGGAGCAATCCCTCATGAATCCATGTTGATATGGAGTTAGACAGTTATTATCATTAAGATATTCTACAATAGCATCTCTAAGAAATCCTTCAAACAATTTACCCACAACAGACGTTAAGCTGACTGGTCTATAGTTCCCAGGGTCACTTTTAGACCCCTTTTTGAATATTGGTACCACATTTGCTTGGCGCCAGTCTAGTGGGATAGTCCCTGTCCATAAAGAGTGCTTGAATATAAGATACAGTGGTCTGTCTATCGCATTACTTAATTCTTTTAGTACCTGGGGGTGTATGCCATCTGGGCCTGGTGACTTGTCTATTTTGATATTATTTAGGCGTTTCTGAACTTCCTCCTGGGTTAGGTGGGTGATATTTAGCGGAGGGTTTACTTTATCACTCTGCATTTCCTCCGATAAATTTTCTTTTGTGAAAACAGTGGAGAAGAAGCTATTGAGTAGGTTTGCTTTACCCTCTTCGCCCTCTATGATTTTACCCAGGTTATTTTTCAATGGGGCAACGCCATCAGTTTTAATCCTTTTACTGTTTATATAGTTAAAGAACAGTTTGGGATTCGTTTTACTTTCCTTGGCAATTAGTCTCTCTGTCTCCTCTTTTGCTATTCTTATTTGTTTCTTACAGATTTTGTTTTTTTCCCTATAAGATATTAGCGCTTCCTCCCTGCCTTCTTGTTTAAGTTTACCGAAAGCCCTTTTTTTGTTTTTCATTGCCCTCTTGACTTCCTTATTTAGCCACATTGGCTTCCTCCTATTCCTAGCCCTTTTATTCCCATAAGGTATGTACCTTCTACAGTGACTATGTAGGACTGTTTTGAAAATTTCCCATTTTCTATCCGTGCTCCTATTACTGTAGATACTATCCCAGTCTATAAGGTGAAGGGCATCTCTTAGCTGATCAAACTTTGCCCTCCTGAAGTTCAGTGTTTTTGTGACTCCCTCGCTGGGCACCCTACTGAAGCACATGTGGAATTGTATAATGTTGTGGTCACTATTTCCCAGGTGCTCCCCGACCTGCACATCAGTTATTCTGTCTGGCCTGTTAGTTAATATTAAGTCTAAAAGGGCCGTCCCTCTAGTTGGTTCCTGCACAAGTTGTGACAAATAATTGTCTTTGATAATGGACAGAAACCTGTTTCCTTTCTGAGATCTACAGCTTTCGGTTTCCCAGTCTATATCGGGGTAGTTGAAGTCCCCCATAATAATCACCTCGTTATTTTTTGCTACTTCGTCTATTTGTCTCATTAATAGACTTTCCGTGGCTTCTGCTATATTTGGTGGTTTATAACAGACTCCTATGATAATTTTATTATTGTTTTTTGCCCCATGTATCTCCACCCATAAGGACTCGACCTCCTCATTTCCCTCCCATACATCCTCCCACATTGTAGGCTTTAGACACGTCTTTACATATAGACAGACTCCACCCCCTTTCCGACTTCTTCGATCCCTTCTAAACAGACTGTAACCCTGTAAGTTAACTGCCCAGTCATAGCTTTCATCTAACCATGTCTCGGTTATTCCCACTATGTCATAGTTACCTGTAGATATTTCTGCTTCCAGTTCATCCATCTTGTTTGTCAGGCTCCTGGCATTTGCTAGCACGCAGTTTACACAATTTTGTTTTGTTCCAATCTTCTCCCTGTGGATTGTATTAGAAATTTTCTTACCTCCCTTCCAAGCATCTTGTCTTGGACCTTCTTTGTCGCACTTCATATCTTTCATTAGTAGCATTAGTTGCATGTTCGTGTCCGGCGTTTTTCTTCCCATCCCCTCTTCTTCTAGTTTAACGCCCTCCTGATGAGTGTTGCGAGTCTCCTGGCGAATGTGTGTTTCCCGGGTTTGTTGAGGTGTAGTCCGTCTCTGGCAAGGAGTCCGTCATAGAGGTAATTCACACCGTGGTCCAGGAATCCACGGCAGTTGCAGTTATTGAGTGATAATTCACTTTTTGCTAAGCTGGAGAAATGTGAGTTCGCTGTGCAGAGAATTAGTTTTTTGGGCTACATTATCTCCAGCGAGGGGTTCAGATGGACCTGGTGAAGGTTCAGGCTGTGCAGGAATGGCCAAGGCCTATTGGTTTGAAATCGATACAGAGATTTTTGGGTTTCGCCAATTATTACAGGAAATTCATTAAGAATTTTTCTATAATTGTTAAGCCGCTGACCGATCTCACTAGGAAAGGTGCGAATACGGTCCAGTGGACTACGGAGGCCATTGAAGCTTTTGTATATCTCAAGGAGAGGTTCAGTTCTGCCTCAATCCTTATGCATCCTGATGAGACCAAGCCTTTTTTGGTCGAGGTTGATGCTTCTTCGGTGGGGGTCGGTGTAGTTTTGTCTCAGGAGAACAAGGATGGAGTACATCCCTGTGCTTTTTTTTCGAAAAAATTTTCAGAAACCGAACTTAATTACGATGTTGGTAATCGGGAATTGCTGGCTATTAAACTCGCGTTTGAACATTGGCATCATTTCTTGGAAGGTGCTAAATTTCCCATTCAGGTTTTCACAGATCATAAGAATTTGATCTATCTGGATGCTGCCAAACGCTTGAATGCCCATCAAGCTAGGTGGGCACTTTTTTTTTCTCGGTTTAATTTTTCTGTTACCTATATCCCTGGTACTAAGAATGTTAAAGCCGATGCTTTATCTCACAGCTTTTCTCCCATGGTTGGTACCGAGGAGGAGGAGAGCATTTTACAGGAAGGAGTTGTGGTAGCAGCATTGGACTCCGTTTTGGAAGATGGGATTCTGAAAGCCCAAGAGGATGCCCCATCTAACACTCCTCATGGGAGATTGTTTGTGCCTAGAACCTTTAGGAGAGATTTGTTTGTGGAGTATCATGAGTCTCGGTTGGCAGGTCATCCAGGAATTTCTGAGACTAAGAGACTTATCAGTCGCAGTTTTTGGTGGCCTGGGTGGCAGAAGGAAGTCATCAAGTGGGTGTGTCAATGTACGGTGTGCGCTAGGTCTAAGGCTTCACATACCCCTGCTGCTGGGTTGCTTTACCCTCTGGAGGTTCCTAGTGCGCCTTGGACGCATCTGGCAATGGATTTTATTATTGACCTTCCTGTATCCGAGGGTTTCACTGTAATCTGGGTGGTCGTGGACCGTTTTAGCAAGATGTGTCATTTGGTTCCATTCATTAAGCTACCCTGCGCTAAGACACTCGCTAAGGCGTTTGTTAAGGAAATTGTCAGGCTCCATGGCGTTCCCACCGACATTGTTTCTGATAGGGGACCTCAGTTTGTGGCTCGCTTTTGGCGTGCATTTTGTGACAGGTTGGGAGTCCATTTGTCATTTTCGTCTGGTTATCATCCTGAGTCTAATGGACAGACTGAAAGAAAGAACCAGGATGCTGAACCGTTTTTGCGTTGTTTTGTGGCAGACAATCAAGATTGGTGGTCTGAGTTTCTGCCACTCGCAGAATTTGCTCTTAACAACCATACATCCTTATCTGCTGGGTGTTCTCCTTTTTTTTTTGTACTGGGAGACATCCATCTTTTGGTTCGTTCTCCAAATTGGGGTCGGTGATGCCGGTGGAGGAGAATTTTTCCGGTGATTTGGAGAGAGTTTGGACTAATGTACGTTGTAACCTTCAAGAGGTTAACAAAAAGTCCAAGAAGTATTTTAACAGGAAACGTAAAGAGGTTTTGTTTACTGTGGGTGACATGGTTTGGTTGTCCTCAAAGAATCTGCGGTTGAGGATTCCCTCTAAAAAATTGGGTCCGAAGTTTGTGGGGCCATTTAAGGTTAACCAGTCTGCTGTTAGGTTGGAGGTTCCCTCCTCCTGAAAGATTAATCCTGTGTTTCATGTTTCCTTGTTAAAAAAGGCTGATGTATCTGATAGGGAGGCCATTGTCACAGTTCCTCTGGTGGTGGAAGACGGCGAATATGAAATTTCTCGTATCCTGAATTCAAGAGAGCATAGAGGGATATTGCAGTATCTCGTCGCTTGGAAAGGTTTTGGTCCCGAGGATAACTCCTGGGTAAAGGCGGATGATGTCTCTGCCCTTAGACTTGTCAGAGCTTTCCACAAGAGATTTCCGGATAGGCCTGGGCCTGGAGGATTCGGAGGATCCTCCTAAAAGAGGGGGTACTGTTAGAACCCTCCTGTTTGTTTTTGTTTCTATCTTGTGTTTTGCGGTCACGTGACCATCTTCCTATATATTCCAGCTACGCCCTTCTGACCTTGCTGGACTTCAGTGTTGTTTTGACTGTCTCTCTAGCCAGGTGCTTTTCTGCCTATCTATCTCTAGTTTGCTTGGTCCTCTTGACCTCTAGTACTTTTGTCAGTTTTTCTTTTGCACTGCAACAACTTCTGTTAGGAGGTGTCCCATTTTTGTCACAGTCCTTAGTTCTTTTTGGTACCCCTCCCTTTTTCTATAGGTCTCCGTTCAGACTAGCTGAGGATGCAGGCGGGTCTGGTCACTAGGAACAGGTTGCCCGCTACAACGTAGGGACTCAGCTTAGTCTTACTGTAGAGACAGCTCTCCCCTTCTTTCCCTAGTTTATGTTGCAGATCATAACAATTTCGCTCCAGGGATATACGGCAGGGCCATGGGTATTAACGTGGTCACGACCCATGCTGGTGGAGCGGCCGCTCCAGCCTGTGCAGCGCCGGGCGCAGGTTTGGCATCTGGAGCGTTAACCGGTGCTCCGGCGGCTTGCTGGTCATCGGCCATGGTTGCGCTCCCCTAGTGAACCGGAGTCTACCTTCTTCACTTCTTATCAGGTAGGCCGCAGTTCCGCGGGCGGTGGTCTTCTTCCAGGACCTTGCGTCGCTCACGTATGACGTCAGAGCGCCCTCTGGGTTCCTTCCAGGACCTGATGCTTTCTGGTTCGACATCAGTGGCGGGGCGTGTCTTGGGCTTCGTGCGCTTCCAGCGGTTACGCCCCTCCGATTCCCGCGGTTACGCCCCTCTTCTTCCCGTGCGGCAACAGGAAGATGGCGGACAATGGCGAGAAATCTCGGGAATGGCGGGAAAACTTCACCACAGTGAGTATTACAGTCTCTTAAGGCGCACAGTACCCGGTGGCAACGGGCATGGAATCCTGTTCGTGACGCCAAGGCTGATGCGCCCCCTGGGCCGTGGGGTACTCGGCAGCCGGGCCTCTGGTTGCTGGGGGATATCACGGTAGCTGGCCCGGTCCGTGACCCAGGGCGGTCAGTAAAAGGGAGGATACTTTATAGGGGATTTAAGAAAGTGTTCGTGATGCCACCTGTGGATTGCGGCTAGAGGGAGCCGCCGCTGTGGAGCAGTCCTCTGGAGCTGGTGTTACGGCAGCAGGGATGGTGTGGCTCTCCACAGGTAGAGGTTGCTCCAGGGCAGCGTGGGGTGTAATGGTGGTGGACCAGGGGAGAGAGACGGCAGGATGGTCCTGGAGGAAAGAAGGACACTCACATGGGAGTAAGCTTCAGTACCTTTACTGGTGATGTTGCAGGCACGGTCCAGGGTACTCCAGGCGAAGGGAACACTTTTGTACTCTCCCCAGTCAGCGGGTATAGGGCCTCCTGATCCGTTGCTTTATTCTCTAAGCTTCTGACCTGCTTGGAGCTAGGTCTAGCTTGGTTACTGTCTCTCTTTGCACCTGCTGACCTGGTGGTAAGGCCTTCCCTTTGGAGATCACTCTCCCTGGATGCTGGGACCTCCGTGACTCCTAGCCCTGGTACTGTAATCAGCGTTTGGTGAACCTGGGACATGTAGTCCTCCAGGGGTTCCGGTGGTTCCTACTGGGTATAAAGGGTCCCGGTAGACGCGGACCCGGTGTCCGATATATATATATATCGGGGTGAGCCTGGTATGCTCCTCTGCCCCCTCACTACTTCTTCCTTCTCCTCTCGCCTTTGGCCACACTCAAGGCTCTCACACATGCTGTAGCCCTTGACTCGCCTAAGCACAGCAGCCAGCATGCTGCTCTCTGAGCGTCAGCACGCTCTCTGCTCAACTCTGAGCTATTTTCCTCTCTGTGTCTGTGACTTGCCCAGGGGAATGGGGATGACTCGGTACCTGGGCCTTTAGCCTGGCCTTTAGGGATGTCGCGGTGGTCGGCTCCAGGGCCCGTACCCTGGGGTCGCTCCTTAAAAAGGGTGGATATTTGTTAATTTTAAGATAGAGTTCGTGACGCCACCTGTGGCTTCTGGTGAGAATCACCAGCGCTGCGCAGTCCACTGAGGCCGTTGATAAGGCAGCTCGATGGTATAGCTCCCCACAGGTGGAGCTAGGCCTCAGGGCAGTGTATGACAGGGAATGCAGCACAGGCGAGACCGAGCCAGGTCAGAGCAAGAACAGGGACAGACACGATAGTCACTTCAGTACATTTTACTGAAGGAAATTCAGGCACATCCCGGAGCGCTGTAGGGTGAAGGGTGCATGTCAGGATCCTCCCAAATGAGCGGTTTTTGGGCTCCTGCTTCTTGCCTCTGCGTAGTAAGTTTCTGACCTGCCTGGAGCTAGGCCTAACTTTGTCTCTGTCCTGCGCTGGCTGACCTTGTGGTAGGGCCTTTTCTTGGATTACATGCACCTTAGCTGCGGGCCTATGTGTCTCCTGGCTCTGTTACGTATCAGCACTTTAGCGATCCTGGGACTTGTAGTTCTCCAGGGATTCCGGTTTATCTTACTGGGTCGTGGAGATCCCGGTAAGCTTCGGACCCGGTGTCCGGTAACCGCTTCGGGGTGAGCCAATTAAGCTTCTCTGCCCCCTATGTGCTAACTCTATACTTGCCTTCGGCCTACTCGGGCCCTCACTAGGCTACTCACACTAACGGCAGCTTGCCGCGCTTCACCGATCTTATGGCGCCGGCACGCCTAAAGCTCACCACTCTTAGCTACAACTGAGTCTGGATCTGGATAAGCTCCACTGCAGGATAGCAATTGCAGGAGCTGGAACAGGCTTTTGTCCTCTGAGGTAACTCCTCTCAGGCTGTACTGGACTCACTGCTAAACCAGAATAGACTAACTCTGACTAACTGCCGCCTGGCTCCACCTTCCCTATTTATCTATCCCTAACGGGCTCCCTCTGGTGGTCTGAGGTGGAAGGTGGAGATGTGTGAATGGTTATGGGGGCCTCTTGTGGAGGAATCCTTCAATACACCCTTCTAGGATCTGTGATACCAAGCACAGCTGGGCATCACATTTGAACACTAAACTGAGCTGCCTAGCTCCACCCTCCCTATACATATCCCTAATGGGCTCCCTCTGCTGGTCTGAGGTGGTAGGGTGGAGGTGTGTGAATGTGTGAGGGCCTCTTGTGGAGAAGTCCATCCATGCACCCTTCTGGGTTCTGTGGCAAGAATGCACAGCAGGGCGTCACATATGTCCTGGTACCTATTTTAACCCCATGAATATTGCTGTTTTTCCTTATTGCGTTGACCAAGAGTTCCATCACTATCACATACAGAAGGGGGGACAGAGGGCACCCTTGTCTAGTTCCGTTTCGTATCGCAAAAGGTAAGGACAAGGTTCCATTGACCCTAACTCTAGCAGTAGGGCCAGAGTACAGGGAAAAAATTAACTGTAAAAATTGTGGTCCAATGCCTATTTGACATAATGCCTCCTTCATAAACCCCCAATGAACCCTGTCAAAGGCCTTCTCTGAATCAGCAGATAAAAGGCCCATATATATGGAGCGACTTTTAGCTTTAGAGATTAGCAACATGCTCATAATAGTGTTGTCTCTTGCCTCTCGGCCCTGAATAAATCCTACTTGATCCTACTTGATCAGTATTTATAAGAGAGGGCAACAATGGGGTAAGTCTTTCTGTTAGTATTTTTGAGAGTAGTTTAATGTCCACATTTATTAATGATATGGGTCTATAATTAGCTGTGATTGTAAGATCCTTACCTGGTTTAGGGAGAACGTTAATATGAGCTTCCAATGATTGGGGGACAAAACATGTCTTATCATTTAATGAATTAAAGGTTTTGTTCATAACAGGGGATAGCTGAGTTTTAAGGGACTTATAGAATGCTGGAGGAAATCCGTCTGGGCCAGGACTTTTACCAGATGGTGTAGATTGAATTGCAAGATTGACCTCCTGCTCTGTAATGTCCTTTTCCAGTGCCTCAGAAACATGACTATCTAAAGAGGGTAAAGAAGTATCTTGTATGTACTCCTTAATTCGGATAGATAGGTCAGAAGGGGAGAGATCAGAGTATTGCCCTTTAATATTGTACATCTTCTCATAGTTTGAGCGGAATATGTCAATGATTTCTGTAGGATTATGAGCTTCCTCCCCATTTTGTTTTTTGATATTTGGAACGTATGCCGCCACAGAGCAAGGGTGAAGCAACCTTGAGAGTGCCCGTCCACATTTATCTGACGATTCATAAAAAAAGTTTTTAATTAGCTCCCTGTGTCTTAGGTATTTTTAGTCCAGCAAGATCTTGAGATCATTTATTTTTTTGGATAATTCTGCAAGAGTGTTAGGCGACAACGTATGTTTATGCGAGACCTCAAGTGTGTGTATCTGTCTCAAAAGGTCATTTACCTTTAGAGTTCTCTCCTTTTTGAGTTTTGAACCATGCTTAATCAACACGCCTCTCATGACACATTTTAAAGTTTCCCATTGCAGAGGTATTGAGGTCTGATCTGCTTTATGAATCTGCAAAAAATAATCAAGAGAATCCTTTAATTCTGCCATACAGATTTTGTCTTTTAGAAAGTGATCATTCATTTTCCATGTCCATGAACGCTGGACCAGGGAGGGTACAGTGTCCATTTTAGGACATGATCAGATATCAAAATCAAGCATCGGAATGATGTCAGTTTGAGGCTAAATACCCTGTCTGACAAGTGATTCTGACAAGCGATCCAGACAAGTAATTTTGACAAGTGATTTTGACAGGTGATTCTGACAAGTGATTTTGACAAGTGATTTTGATGAGTGATTTTGACGAGTGATTCTGACGAGTGATTCTTACAAATGATTTTGAGAAGTCATTCTGACAAGTGATTCTGACAAGTGATTTTGACAAATCATTCTGAAAAGTGATCCTTACAAGTGATTTTGACAAGTGATTTTGACGAGTGATTTTGATGAGTGATTCTGACAAGTGATTTTGACAAGTGATTCTGACAAGTGATTTTGACAAGTGATTTTGACAAGTGATTCTGACAAGTGATTTTGACAAATGATTCTGACAAGTGATCCTTACAAGTGATTTTGACAAGTGATTTTGACAAGTGATTCTGACAAGTGATTTTGATGAGTGATTCTGACAAGTGATTTTGACAAGTGATTCTGACAAGTGATTTTGACAAGTGCTTTTGACAAGTGATTCTGACAAGTGATTTTGACGAGTGATTTTGATGAGTGATTCTGACGAGTGATTCTAACGAGTGATTTTGACAAGTGATTTTGACAAGTGATTTTGACAAGTGATTCTGACAAGTGATTTTGATGAGTGATTCTGATGAGTGATTTTGATGAGTGATTTTGATGAGTGATTCTGACGAGTGATTTTGACAAGTCATTCTGACAAGTGACTTTTACAACTATAATAATAATAATAAAAAAAAAAATAACTTCGCTGATGGAACTTGAACCCAAAATTCTGTATTCCAAATCCAGTGCACTAAGCACTAAGCTAGAAACTCAGTTGAGAAAGCTTTGGATTTGTATTTGCTTATATAATTTTCAGTGCAAACTGGTCTATAACTCATTGGGACTTATGCACAGACTTCAAGCAAGCCAAATTCAAATGATGTTTGATTTTGATGTGTGAGTCTGATGTGTTACTTTCTTCAAACATCAGAATCAAAATCATAATGACTTTTAGTCACCCTGAGTATTTTCATGGTTAATGTCATAAGACAAGAAAAGCTACAAGTTACTATTACTTGACTGGATAGCGAAAATGGTAAGGCAACAGCCTCTGAAATTACAGTGTCAGAATTCAAATCCTGATAGAAATATGAATTTTTTTTAAAATTAATTATGCCTATTTAGCACACAAACTACAGGGGTGTTTTACTTTTAATATCTGACACTTTGATTGTCATCCTGACGTGTTACGAGTTTCAGACACGCTGTCTATTTGCATGTTAAATTACATAGCCAAAGTAAATCACTTGGCAGAATCACTTGTCAAAATCATTTGTCAAAATCACTCGTCAGAATCACTCATTAAAATCACACGTCAAAATCATTCATCAAAATCACTTGTCAGAATCACTCGTCAAAATCACTCGTCAAAATCACTCGTCAGAATCACTCGTCAGAATCACTCGTCAAAATCACTTGTCAGAATCACTCGTCAAAATCACTCGTCAGAATCACATGTCAGAATCACTCGTCAGAATCACTCGTCTAAATCACTCGTCAAAATCACTCGTCAAAACCATTCGTCAAAATCACTCGTCAGAATCACTTGCCAGAATCACTTGCAGGAATCACTCGTCAAAATCACTCATCAAAATCACTTGTCAAAATCACTCATCAGAATCACTCATCAAAGTCACTCGTCAAAAGCACTTGTCAGAATCACTTATCAAAATCAGTTCTCAGACAGGGTATTTAGCCTCAAACTGACATCATTCTGATGTTTGATTTTGATATCTGATCATGTGCTAAAATGGACACTGTAGGAGGGAACGGAAATAGATAGGAAGATTGGGGCATGGTCATACCACAATATGTCACCTATTGTAGCAGATGGGTTCCAAGAGAGAGCGTGATGACTCAACAGGAAGAAATCAATTCATAAAGAAAAAATGACGTATACGAACATATGCAAAAAAAAACAAAGTTTATTATAAATGCAAGATATAACAAGCATACACAATGAAGAGAATGGCATAAATACATTGGTAGTAAGCTAATAAGAGAGATACCACGAACTGAATAACCACATACTAGAAAGTTTAAGAATCAATAATTGAAGTAAGTAAAGGTATGGGTATGTCAAGCATATGCCATAACCCAGCTACAAAAGTGTAAAGTATCAAGAAACTTATACTTAGGGGTGACGATACCTGGACTGACATACTGACAAACACATGTGAGTAATAGTATATATTTATCCATCTTTGAGTGCTAAATGGATTTACCTTTTTACTACTTATTTATGCACTGTGCACTTTAGCATCTCAATGGAGTTTCTTGATACTTTACACTTTTGTAGCTGGGTTATGGCATATGCTTGACATACCCATACCCTTACTTACCCCAATTATTGATTCTTAAACTTTCTACTATGTGGTTATTCAGTTTGTGGTATCTCTCTTATTAGCTTACTACCAATGTATTTATGCCATTCTCTTCACTGTGTATGTTTTTTATATCTTGCATTTATAATAAACTTTGTTTTTTTTTTGCATATGAATGTTCGTATACGTCATTTTTTCTTTATGAGTTGCTCTTGGAGACGTTGAACAGATTCTGATTGTTCTATCATAGAGAATTAACTATATATGTGGTCTTGGTGGTCAACCTATTTGCCTCAGGAAGAAATCAATGCGACTATATGAGCCATGGGTAGGAGAAAAATATGTATAATCCTTACCCTGAGGATTTAAAATGCAGCAAACATCTGTCAACCTGAGGGCATGGATGACCCATTTCAATGAACGAAGCTGTCTCAGAGGGACGACACCCCTTCCTGAGGAGGAGTCTAACGTGGCATTCCATGTGAAGTTGAAGTCTCCACCTGCAATCAGAACTCCTTCTGCAAAATCAGAGAGGGACGTTAAAAAGGACCTACATGTGCAGATCTGTTCTTTGTTAGGGAGGTACCAGTTTGCTATTCTAGATCTTGATTCTGCTATTTTGAGTTTGAGGAACACATATCTGACTTGATCATCAATGAGAGAGTCTATGAGAGTATAGGCCAACGGCTTGTGTATGGCTATGGATACACCCTTAGAGCGTGAATCCGGATTAGTGCTGTGGAACCACCGAGAGTAATACCTATCTCCAAAAACAGGCATATGCCCAGTTTTAAAGTGCATTTCCTGTAACATAAGAACCTGGACTCTTTGTTTGTGCATAGAGTACAAAATTTGTGAACGTTTCTGTGGGACATTAAAGCCTCTTACATTCAGTGAGCCTACTTTAACAGAGGACATGATTACCAAGGGGGACGAAAGGAGTGAGGCAAGAAGGGAAACAGAAATACACAGAAAACTAAGAAGAAATTACGGGATATATAAAATAAAAACCAAACAAAATTATATAACAAAATGAAAGCAAAACAATCTGATGAGAGGAAATAGGTATATTTTACACCTGCACAGCAGAGTGTAAACCCCTCTGGGAGGATGGGCTTTCTACTGGGGAGCCCCCGCCCCCAAACCAGACATCAGGCCACACCATTTTGTCTTAAAACCTATGATAGAAAAGCAGCCAAAAGCTGTAAAAGATTAGCATCTACTTATCATTATATTAAACGTTGAATCAGTATATCACATATCCTTATGGAATAATATCCATACTGTCCAAGAACGGAATATTATTGACATAATATAATCAAATCTTATTATTGAGAGCCAGTCATATAAATGAATTATTCGTAATATCAACTATACTCATTGCTGAAAACATTTTAGAGAAATATAACACTCTAATATCTTTCACAAGATTGACTAGCGCTGAAGGCTAGCGTATTAACCACAGGATCCATTTGTAATAGACGATTCAATCTGGGGAGTGAGGCATATGTTTTCCATTGTTCCCTCTCCTGACTTCTTCTCTGGATTTGTTTCTTGTCGCTCTTTATGGTCGTGGATTGAGATCCAACTTGGGGCCTCCCGGGAGACTCGGACAATCCTCTGTTGGTATAGATACGTGGGGAATCCCCAAACCTGTAACAAAAGCCGGAATGTCTCCAGGGCAACGTATCACATGTAAAGCCCCTGAATGGCGGACCTGTAGACAGAAAGGGAAACCCCAAGAGTATAGAATGTTCTGCTGTCTCAGAACCTCTAATAGAGTCTTTAATGCCTTCCTCTTCTGTAGTGTATGGCGCGATAGATCAGACATGAGTTGTATAGGATATTCTTGATATAAAATAGAATCACATCATGAGGTTTTGTCACATCAGAGGATCTGGGGCCCAAGGACCTATAAGCCCTATCTAGCTCCAACTCATTCTCTAAGGGCAGACCCAAGATAGAGTTAAACAAATGACGTAGTGTCTCATCCAGTTCATGGTGTTCAGTTGTCTCTGGAAGTCCTCTAATCCTAATATTGTTGCGCCTTCCACTGTTTTCAATATCATCTATCAAATCTGTTAGGTATTCCAGTTGGTATGAGTGAGAAGACACAGTTTGTTCCTGAGAATTTACTTGTTGAGCAATGGATGCTGTATGTGATTCAGCAGCAGACACTTTTTCTGTTAACTCTTGCATGTCCCCTCTAAGGGAGGCTGCTTCAGCCCTGTAAGAGGACTCCAGTCTAGACATATAATTCTCCATGTCCCTCTGGTTGGAATAGCTCGTATTCGATCTCTGAGGTCTCTCCACACTGCCTCACAATATAATGAGTCATCCTGTTGGTTCTCCTCTGAGCAGCCAGGGGAAGAAGAATGTAATAATGCAGGGAAGGAGCCTCTCTCAGGGGAACTCCGGGCATCAGTGTGTGACTGGGGCCTCTGCAGGTCTGGACCCGCAGCAGAGATAAGTACTGCCCAATCTGGTGTGTCCAGGGGCCGGGGCACCAAATGATCCTCTACCACGCACCTGAGCTCCGAAGGCGCAAAGCCGGAATCTGCCATCTTGGACTGAGGGAGATGCCCCGCAGCAGCAACAAGGCCTCCCGCGTCTCCCCAAGTCCGGGAAGCCAGGTCCGCGTCCTCCGCCGATGAAGGTATTGTCCGCTCTGCTAATGTTGATGTGGGGGAGCATTTACCCCAGGACCTTTGGACCTCCGAGGCAGGAGATGAGGAGCGCTAGGCAGGGACAGCCGATGCCATCTTAGATCCCACTCTTGCAGGAGAGGCAGATGCTGCAATTTCTTAGGTAGCGGGTAATATTTGTTGGAGGGAATCGCTGAGTACTCACACTGGTCTGCATTATATTCTTCTTCTTTTTTGCCGGCATTGGAAGTGTTTTGACCTGATTTGAAGTGATAGGCATGCCCTGAAGCTGGTCTAGGGATGGGAGCAGACAACCATGCGACTTCACTCCTCCATAGCCAGGCCACGCCCCCCCATTCAAAGAAATTTCAACAAATTCTTGATGTAAACATTAAGATTTGAGAGTCCTCAGTGGCTGATACCTTTTAATGGTTAACTGAAAAGATGGTAACAAGTTGCAAGCTTTCGAGACTACTCAGGTCTCTTCATCAGGCACAGTATGACACAAAATCTGAAGAGTCACACATTTATACACAATAAGACACAGAAATAATGCAATAGATGAGACAGGTAATGTAAAGCAGAGCTATTACTGTGAGAGAAAGGTAAACAGTTCTGGCTGTAAATATTGGTTTAGTTCATAGATAAGGACTGTGAAAGTTTTATTGTCTAATGATTGAGATTTCGAGGGTTATGATGACCCCAAAGCTCTGTGAAGCTCATTCCTTAGTTGAAGTAAGTAAAGAAAGGAGCGCAAATAGCGCTGTTATCCAATAGACAGCAGTAAAGATAAAAGGGAAATTGCTCACCTCTGTGAGAATTCCAGCAGACCCTTAAACCGCAGGGGTTAAACGAAATCACAGAAGTTTTTCTTTGAGAATTCCAGCAGTCACTTTTTACACCTCCCCAGTTCTTTTCAATACCCAACATATAGCCACCTGTCCCCAAACCCACACTCCTGTTATCACCGCCTACATTATAGCCTTCAAGTTACCTCTCACCACTCTTACAGCTCCTTTTTTCAGCTGACAATATAAATCAGGAGCCCTAGTGTAGCGGGCTATGTTCCTAGAGTGACTGCACACAGCAACTTAAGCAAGTATTTAAGTTCTAGCCCTCCATGGTTCATCATGATTAATATTAGACCCATATTTTATTATGTTTAAAAGAAACGATCTTTTAATTAATCTCTAAATATTTTAAATTACTTTGTACTTCTTTTCTCCTCTTGAGCAAATGTTCATGTGCATTATGATTTTAGATGTGTTTCCAAGATTTCCTTCCCCTTTTTTCTCTCTCTCTCTCGCTCCTTTTTTTTTCCTCTTTTTGGCGCCAAGGGGTGCTTTGGCAGTTTTTTTCTTCACTCCATGTGCTAGCATGTGTGTATATATACCTTCCATGTTGTAACAAGTAGCAGCTATGTTCCTGAAGAAGTGGACGGGATGTCAACGAAGCACGTAGTCTTTTATAGCTTTTACAGTCTCCAATAAATGCTGGGAACATTATCCATCTCTGGCATATATATACATTTTTTCATGGAGGAGCGCGGTGATTAATGGCACCTTTATCATCTGTATACTAGACTACTCGAAGATCCCAAGGGACCTGTGCCTGCTGCAGCACCTCAGCATATACTTTCTCATCAGTTGTGCATTTCACAACCCACAAAGGTGAGCAATTTCCCTTTTATCTTTACTGTTGTCTATTGGATATCAGCGCTACTTACGCTCCTTTCTTTACTTATTTGAGTTATTGCCAACTGAGCTGGGGACAGCAGCGCACTTTGGTTAATTTGGGAGCAGCATTAGCGAATCCATACTGTTAACATGGAATATTTTGACAGACGCATGTCAACCAGAGAACGGCTTATTAAACAAGCCATGGGAATCACTATCCCATACTCTGATGAATCTTTCACCTTAAATTCAATGGACTTCAATGAAGAGGACACCAACACTATGAAGAATTTATTTAATGAATTTGAGGAATCACTTAAAGATGAGCTACGTCTCGACCTGGACATTCGTTTTCTAAGGATTTATATGGAGGAGAAACTATGTCCTCGGGGTTTGAGAATAACAATTCCCTCACCATTCCCTGAGGACAAACCATTTAATAAGGAATGGACTACTATTTTGGACACGTGCATGCACAATCTGCTAAAAAGTATACATACAAAAAGGTCAGAAATATGTCTAACAATTACTAATAGAATATTTGATATCGCTAAAAACCTATTACCATTTGAAACCCATCCTGTGTTTGGAAAGATTGATAGCAATATTGCAACAAGTATTTTACAGAATGTGCATGAAATTATCATCAAAAAGGCAAAAAAACTACAGAGAGATAGAGATGATTACAAAGGACTAACTAGTACTACCTCACGTACTAAAACGTCGGTCATATCCAGTGATCAGTCATCTGATCCTTTGAGTACAGTGGGTTCCTATCCTCCTCCCCACAAAGGAAGGATGTTCTCTAATAGTTATTACCATAAGAATAAGAACAATTACAATAAGACTTACAACCGCACACCTGCATTCACACATAGCAAAAAACAACTCACGATAGAACGAAAGACGGACAGAAGGTTGTAATTAATATGCGCATATCTACTACTGTTAACTCTCCACAGAGCACTAGCAGTAATAAGAGTCTGGTCTCTATCATGTCTCCCACCTGCAATACTATGGGTAGTGCAGTTCCTAAAAGGCTGGTAATGCATCAGGAGGAGATGAATAATGATAGTATAGCAGTCAATCCTTATGACACAACATTACACACTAAATTAAGAAAAAAATCCCACTTCTATCCTGTGGAGAGTAAAAGCCACCAGATAGATACTTTTTGCGACATCACTCTCCAAGATTTCAAGGAGGTTATGAGGACTCCAATCTCATACAGAGATAATAATATAAACCGACAAGAGAAGTTAGCACTTAATAATATTTGAAATAATAGGGATATAGTCCTCAGATCAGCGGACAAGGGGGGTGGTATAGTTATCCATGATTATGATGTGTATACAAAAGAAGCACTGCAGAAGTTGAGTGATGACAACTATTGCAAAGAGATTTTGTATAATCCCATTTTGAAAATGATCCCTATATATAAGAAACTGATATCTAAAGCAGTAGATGAGAATATATTAAATGACAACAAAAGAAAGTTCTTGACTGTCCAAAGTCCTTGTATGCCCTTCTTTTATCATCTTCCCAAAATTCATAAGGACGAAAAAAAAACTCCAGGGAGACCGATTATATCGGGGATAGGCTCCCTTACAACAAATCTGGCTGAATACTTTGATATACTACTACAACCACCTGTCAAAAATTTAAAGAGTTACCTGCAAAACTCCAGTCATCTTCTTAGATTAACCTATGACATCAAATGGAAAAAAATCATGCACTTTCCTTAGCCTAGATGTTAACTCTTTATATACCAATATTGATGTTAGTCTATTATGCATAGAGTATGTAATTTCCAGAGACATACGGCTGTCTTCCAGCCAGAGATCTTTTAATATAGCAGGTTTATCTTTCATCCTAAAAAACAATTTTTTTACCTTTCTAGATAAGACCTACCATCAAATTAAGGGAGTAGCAATGGGCTCTAAAGTACCACCTACCTTTGCCAATTTATTCATGGGATTATTTGAGCAAGTTTTTATTTACCAGGGAGACTTCCATAAGGGGGTTGTATTTTATAGAAGATACATAGACGATCTGATCTTCATCATTAACAGGAACATCACTGATCCCACCATTTTTTTTAATTTCCTCAATACAAATAATTGGGGCATCTCTTTCAATCAGGACAGTAATGAACTCACAATTAATTTTTTTAGATCTAGTTTTATATGTAGAGGAAGACAGGATACTTAGCAAAACTTTCTTCAAATCAGTGGACACTAATAGCTATATTCATTTCACTATTGGTCACTACAGAAAATGGCTCACCAATATTCCCCGCTATCAGTTTCAAAGACTTCGTAGGAGCTGCTCAACAGAAATCGAATATGACTAACAGTCAGAGATTCTCAAAAAAAGGTTCCAACAGAAATATTCTGAGACATTGGTTGTAGAATCTTGCAAACAGGTCAAAGAAAGATATGACCAGGGCTCATTACTTATGGCTTCAACACACAAAAATGATGTAAGTTTTGAACATGAACAGAAATTCATTACTACATACAATCAACAACACAAGAAAATTAGAGAAATTATTCAAAAAAAACTGGCATATTCTATTAAATGACCAGACATTAAAACAGGCATTACCAAAAAAACCCCTCTCTAATCTTTAGAAGGGCACCGACACTTAGGAATATCTTGGGTCCCAGTAGATTGCATGGACATGGAACATTGATTAATAAGAATAATGAAAAAGTCAGGGACAATATGGTCTCCAAGTGTGGTAAAAGAGGTTGCAAGTGCTGTGAATCTATTTTGCATTCCATAGACAATTTCACTTCCGTAGCCACTAGTGAGAATTTCAATATCTCTCATCCCATGTCATGTGGAACTTATTATGTGATATATGTCATCGAGTACAGTTGCCCCAAACACTATGTGGGCAGAACCACCCAGGCACTACATAATAGGTTGAATTCACATAGACATAATATCACCACAGGATTTATTAAACATGGGCTGTCCCGACATATGGTCCTTCATCACAAACAGGACCTTAGGGAATTAAGGGTATTACTTATTGAACACATTTCTATTGACACTCCAAATAGGGTGCAATGTTTAAAAGAAATCTACTGGATTTATAAACTAAAAACGCTTAAACCGCAGGGGTTAAACGAAATCACAGAAGTTTTTTCTTTGAGAATTCCAGCAGTCACTTTTTACACCTCCCCAGTTCTTTTTCAATACCCAACATATAGCCACCTCTCCCCAAACCCACACTCCTGTTATCACCGCCCACATTATAGCCTTCCAGTTACCTCTCACCACTCTTACAGCTCTGTTTTTCAGCTGACAAAACAAATCAGGAGCCCTAGTGTAGCGGGCTATGTGCCTAGCATGACTGTACACAGCAACTTGAGCAAGTATTTAAGTTCTAGCCCTCCATGGTTCATCATGATTAATATGAAAATTATTGGTATTAAAAGGTCATTTCAAATCTCAGGGAGACAGAAAAAATTGGGAATATAAACTAATGGTGACCTTTGACACCTTCAGAGCAGGAATGAATGTGTTGCATGGATTTATGTCATTCTACATCAACTAAGGAATGAGCTCCTCAGAGCTTTGGGGTCATCATAACCCTGGACCAGACCTCAATCACTGGACAATAAAACTTTCACAGTCCTTATCTATGAACTAATCCAATATTTACAGCCAGAACTGTTTACCTCTCTCCCACAG
Source organism: Phyllobates terribilis (assembly GCF_046119375.1). NCBI lineage: Eukaryota > Metazoa > Chordata > Amphibia > Anura > Dendrobatidae > Phyllobates > Phyllobates terribilis. The sequence goes on along the minus strand of NW_027362761.1, from coordinate 1,090,041,889 downwards.
TAATAGCTCTGCTTTACGTTACCTGTCTCATCTATTGCATTATTTCTGTGTCCTATTGTGTATAAATATGTGACTCTTCAGATTTTGTGTCATACTATGCCTGATGAAGAGACCTGAGTAGTCTCGAAAGCTTGCAACTTGATAACCATTAAAAGGTATCAGCCACTGAGGACTCTCAAATCTTAATATTTTTCTAATAATTTTTCCATGGCTAACACAGTACTAAAATATATATTTTCCCTGATGTAAACATAACACCATCTGTAATAAGCTAAAGTTGAAAAGAGGATGGCTTCTACAAATGGATAATGATCCTAAACACGTCAAAATCAAGATCTTCACTGGTAAAGCCCCCCACTCATAACACATTAGGTAGCTGTCAGCCAAAAGATTGTTCAACTGACAGCCATCTCTTCTGAGCCCCTTATATACAAGAACACTCAGCTTGGCTCCTGTGTTCTCTATGAGAGCGACTAATAGATTCCACTGGCAGCGGCTTATCTGCTGGAAAACAGAATGAGCTACCATTGGAAATACAACATGCAGGCTCCTTCTCTCCTCCAACATCATCTGTAGGGTACGTTCATATGACTGTATTGTCGTTCCCAGTGTTTTCCGTGAAAAAACTGACAGAACTAGACACAGACAGATCTAGGTCCATTGGGCTGTTTAGATAAGTGTTTGAAAAAAAGCAAGTGAAAAAAATCATAGCACGCATAGGTTCTTCCTTACAATGGATGAGAGTAAGCCATTCAAGTCCAAAGGTGCACAAAAAAACAGATCCCATACAGATCATCCATATAGCTTCCATTTTTTTATGGATACATTTCCATTATTAACCTAGAAAACTGTATTTGGTCTTGTGAATGATAATAACTGTTGATGGAAAAGAAGGATAGTGTACAGTCATGGCCAAAAGTATTGAGAATGACACCAAAATTATATTTTCACATGATCTGCTGGCCTCTGGTTTTTATTAGTGTTTGTCTGATGCTTATATCACATACAGAAATATAATTGCAATCATATTATGAGTACCAATAGGTTATATTGACAGTTAGAATGAGTTAATGCAGCAAGTCAATATTTGCAGTGTTGCCCCTTCTTCTTCAAGACCTCTGTAATTATCCCTGGCATGCTCTCAATCAACTTTTGGACCAAATCCTGACGGATAGCAGTCCATTCTTGCATAATCAATGCTTGCATTTTGCCAGAATTTGTTGGTTTTTGTTTGTCCACCCGTCTCTTGATGATTGACCACAAGTTCTCAATGGGATTAAGATCTGGGGAGTTTCCAGGCCATGGACCCAAAATCTCTAGGTTTTGTTCCATGAGCCATTTAGTTATCACCTTTGCTTTATGGCAAGGTGCTCCATCATGCTGGAAAAGGCATTGTTGGGAGCCAAACTGATCTTGGACGGTTGGGAGAAGTTGCTCTTGGAGGACATTCTGGTACCATTCTTTATTCATGGCTGTGTTTTTAGGCAAGACTGTGAGTGAGCCAATTCCCTTGGCTGAAAAGCAACCCCACACATGAATGGTTTCAGGATGCTTTACAGTTGGCATGAGACAAGACTGGTGGTAGCGCTCACCTCTTCTTCTCCGAATAAGCTGTTTTCCAGATGTCCCAAACAATCGAAAAGGGGATTCATCAGAGAAAATGACTTTGCCCCAGTCCTCAGCAGTCCACTCCCTGTACCTTTTGCAGAATATCAGTCGGTCCCTGATGTTTTTTCTGGAGAGAAGTGGCTTCTTTGCTGCCCTCCTTGAAACCAGCCCTTGCTCAAAGAGTCTCCGCCTCACAGTGCGTGCAGAAGCACTCACACCAGCCTGCTGCCATTCCTGAGCAAGCTCGGCACTGCTGGTAGTCCGATCCCGCAGCTGAAACAGTTTTAAGATACGGTCCTGGCACTTGCTGGTCTTTCTTGGGTGCCCTGGAGCCTTTTTGACAACAATGGAAGCTCTCTCTTTGAAGTTCTTGATGATGCAATAGATTGTTGACTGAGGTGCAATCTTGGTAGCTGCGATACTCTTCCCTGTTAGGCCATTTTTGTGCAGTGCAATGATGGCTGCACGTGTTTCTTTAGAGATAACCATGGTTAACTGAAGAGAAACAATGATACCAAGAACCAGCCTCCTTTTAAAGTGTCCAGTGATGTGATTCTTACTTAATCATGACTGATTGATCGCCAGCCCTGTCCTCATCAACACCCACACCTGTGTTAATGGATCAATCACTAAAACGATGTTAGCTGCTCCTTTTAAGGCAGGACTGCAATGATGTTGAAATGTGTTTTGGGGGTTAAAGTTCATTTTCTGGGCAAATATTGACATTGCAAATACAGTAATTGCTGTTAAGCTGATCACTCTTTGACTTTCAGGAGTATATGCAAATTGCCATTACAAAAAATGAAGCAGTAAACTTTGGAAAAATTACTATTTGTCTCATTCTCAATACTTTTGGCCATGACTGTACAGACCACAACTGACCACCAAACTGATGAAAATCATCCATTTTTCCGGATGAAAAGATAAATGTCCCTTTCTTGTCTGATGTCAGATTCTCGCTGCTCCACAGTCTGGGAATTCTGCTGGATTTTTTATTTTATAATGCATCAAATGTTTTCTCCTGGTGAAAGGTCTGGACTGCAGGCGGCCGGTTCTTCACCTGAACTCTTCCTCTTCGATGCCATGCTGCTGTGATGGATGTAGTATGTGGTTTAGCATTGTCTTGCCAAAATATGCAAAAAAAGATCCAACAAATACACAGAAAAAAAGTATGCAAAAAGAGGGATAACCTAAAAATCTAAAAATAGTCAATGCTTATTAACATGCAAGACATATTAAAAATATTTAAAAAGCACAAATGGCTGTAAGCCTGTAACATAAATTTTCCAGACCACAGCACTATAGTGCTAGGATCTACCCTGTCTGTCAATAAGGTAATTTAGGAACCCAAAAGTTAATACCACCTTAATACAGATATATTACTGTATAATATACCAATAATATGAAAATTGTTACATCAATGACCCAGGCCCTAAAATAAGGGCAAGTATTAAAGTGTATAGTGGGTTAAAGATATACACGCCCAATAAATAATGCACAAAAGCACAAAATAAAAGATGATAAAGAGGAGTGTATACAACAATTGTATGATAGAGTCAGAAAAGTTGCAGAAAAATCCTACTGCCGGCACAATAGCAAATAGCCACACAGAGTGAAGGTAAATGTGAAGTTTGTGCCACCTGGGACATAGATATAACAATTTTCATATTATTGGTATAGCTGTGATTTGGGGTATATTATAATATACCTTTATTAAGGTGGTATCAACTTTTGGTTTCCTAAATTACCTTATTGACAGACAGGGTAGATCCTAGCATTATAGAGCTGCGGTCTGGAAAATTTGTCATTTGTGCTTTTTAAATATTTTTAATATGTCTTGTTTGGCTTGTATGTTAATATACATTGACTATTTTTAGGTGATCCCTCTTTTTGCAACACCTCTGTATAAGGCTCATCATTGATCACTCCTTTCATGTGTAAGCTGCCCGTGTCAGAGGCACTAATGCAGCCCCAGACCATCAGAGATGCAGGAACTAAGCGCTGATAACAAGCTGGATGGTCCCTCTGCTCTGCAGTCTGCAGGTCAAGGCGTCCACAGTTTCCATAAATAATTTCATATTTTTATTCATCCGACCTCAGAACAGTTAATATCTTCTGATCTGATTTCTATGTTCTGCAGTGAATATAATATGGCTAAAAGAGATTTCCAAATCATTACATTCCTGTTCTCTTTATACATTTACACAGCGTCACAAGTTTTTTGGAATTGGGGTTGTAAATATATCTATAAATATTTCTATCTACATGTGTACATCCATCAGAATAACTGCTCTTAGCGATGTCACAATATCAGAGTTCTAGAATGTTGATGTCACACAAGTCATGAAGTCACAATATGAAGAACTGATAAAACTTCTGCTCACGGCCTCCTCCACTGAGGGTTATAGAATTTGTATAGTGAGGATATTTTTGTAATTCTGATTGAGTGAGCAAAATGTCTGAGTATAAGCGCAAACGTCGCTTTATTATTGAGTCTATTACAGAGAGCAGCGGTATTGATGACCAGGTGAGTGGCGGATTCTGGAGTATGTTGTCTATTTGAAATTCTGGAAATTTGAAGACTTTTTTTTTACTTTTTATTATTTCCTTTTCCCAGTTACTGGTCAATAAAAAATGCCGCAGAGTTTTTGCGTCCGACACAGAGGACAGCAGCGGTGATGAGAATCTCCATCAGGTGAGCGCTCACTTCTCTCCAGCACTGTCTGCGGCTCTGGGGGTCTACTGGAGATCAGGGGACGCCCCATTCTGTGATTATGCCACTGTATCGCTGCTAATCCTTCATTCTCAAGGTCTTTATATTTCTTTATTTCAGTCTCATCCACTTATTTCAAGGTCTCCAAGGAGCCTTGAAGATGAAGATGGTGGCTCTGGTCCCCACCTGCTATACATAGAGTCAGGCATGTAATAAAGCGTCTGGAAGGATCATCAATTCCTTCCTGTAAAATAAGAAAATTAGATTTCTATTGATTAGGAAAACTGAACGACACAGAAGTAAATGACGATGTTTCTTCTTTTCTCCAGAGCCCAATTCTCCCCAATTCAGCTTTGTGCAGGAGGAGACAGCAAGGTAATGTATTCCTATATATCCGTTTTATCTGGGTCATGTTCATGATATCTGGTCGCTAGATGGCGCTATTATTAGCATATTTTCAGATAAGGTGTCAGCTGTATGTCTGCAGGTCGTGTACGGTCTTAGTATATATCCAGTAGTGATGTGTGATCCTCTTTGATGCTTTGCTACCAGGAGACAGGAGCGTCCCATCAATTACTGTTTCCTGAGAAATCTGTCTTCACCCACGTCCAAATATGTCACCGACTTTCGTAAGAACAAACAGGAGCTGGTACGACGTCTGTACAAGTTTTATAACAGGACCGTCTTTGAGAACCAGGTATTCAGTTATAACACACAGCTTGGAATAGGGTTATAGGGGATGAAGGTTTAGAGCTAGGGATAGTGTATCCAGTGTATATAGTATATACCTCTATATTCTGTATGTATAGGGTGATATGAGGCAAAGGGTTAGAGCTAGGGATAGTGTATTCAGTGTATATAGTATATACCTCTATATTCTGTATGTATAGGGTGATATGAGGCAAAGGGTTAGAGCTAGGGATACTGTATCCAGTGTATATAGTATATACCTCTACATTCTGTATGTATAGGTTGATAGGGGATGAAGGGTTAGAGCTAGGGATAGTGTATCCAGTGAATATAGTATATACCTCTATATTCTGTATGTATATGGTGATACGAGGCAAAGGGTTAGAGCTAGGGATCGTGTATCCAGTGTATAAAGCATATACCTCTACATTCTGTATGTATATGGTGTTACGAGCCGAAGGGTTAGAGCTAAGGATAGTGTATCCAGTGTATATAGTATATACCTCTACATTCTGTATGTATATGGTGATACGAGGCAAAGGGTTAGAGCTAGGGATAGTGTATCCAGTGTATATAGCATATACCTCTACATTCTGTATGTATAGGTTGATAGGGAATGAAGGGTTAGAGCTAGGGTTAGTGTATCCAGTGTATATAGTATATACCTCTATATTCTGTACGTATATTGTGATAGGAGGATAAAGGATTACAGCTAGGGATGGTGTATCCAGTGTAAATAGCATATACCTCTATATTCTGTAGGTATGGGGTGGTATGGGAGATAGTGAGTAGATGGTTAAAGATAGCGTTAGGGTATCCAGTGTACATAGTATATACCTCTATATTCTGTAGGTATGGGGTGATATGGGAGATAGTGAGTAGATGGTTAAAGATAGGGTTAGGGTATCCAGTGTACATAGTATATACCTCTATATTCTGTAGGTGTGGGGTAATATGAGGGATAATGAATGGATGGTTAGAGCTAGGATTAATGTATCCAGTATATATAGTATATACCTCTATAGTCTGTAGGTATGGGGTGATATTGAAGATAGTGAATGGAGGGTTAGAGCAAGGGTTAGTGTATCCAGTGTATATAGTATATACCTCTGTATTCTGTAGGTATGGGGTGATATTGAAGATAGTGAATGGAGGGTTAGAGCAAGGTTAGTGTATCCAGTGTATATAGTATATACCTCTATATTCTGTAGGTATGGGGTGATGTGGGGGATAGTGAATAGAGGGATAGAGCTAGGGTTAGTGTATCCACTATATACAGTATATACCTCGATATTCTGTATTTCTACTTCCTCTGTAGCTTCCTGCATATATGGACATCAGCTGGAATAAAAGGCTGCGTAAAACAGCTGGTCGCACTGGATTCCGGGAGAACAACGGGGACCGCTACGCCATCATCCAGTTATCGGATAAAGTCTGCGATTCAGCAGGTAGTCGTCACATCCGGCACAATTTATAGATTAGCTGTGATGAAATCTTCCCCACAGCTTTACTCCTGATTGTTATTATATCCCGCTTTGTCCTTAGAACGACTTCGAGACACATTGATCCATGAGATGTGTCATGCTGCCTGCTGGGTCATCGATGGCAATGGAGAACTTGCCCATCACCAACTATGGGAGCAGTATTGTGAGAAGGTCGCACAGATCCACCCTGACCTTCCACCCATTACTGTATTCCACAGTTGGGAGTACCACTACCCGGTGGTGTACCAATGCTCAGGGTGCCAGTACAGGTAAGATACGACTCAAATAAACTATGGACAGACGGGCGTCTGATACTGGTCGTGGGTGTATGTGCTACTACCACTGCTTGCTTCATGACTTCTGCAATCAATATGAAGGGGCTCTGTCATTGATGTTGGATGTGTGTGTACCTTTAGGATCAGTCTTTAATATCTTTAATAAGCTTTATCTCCCACTCCAGAGTCGGACGTTGGACGGATTCTCTCGACACCGAGAAGTTTGGGTGCGGCTACTGTGAGAACAAGTTGGTTCTAGTAACCACAACCTGAGAAGATCTATCAGCGACCATCCAGCTCCATCAATAGTCCGATCATCGGCTCGGCCAAGATAGCAGCACACAGATGAAGTCATCCAGAAGACTAGTGGAAAGTCACATCTCAGTCTTCCACCATTTTTCGGGCGTCACGGTGACTCAGTGGTTAGCACTGGTGTCTGCAGCACTCAGGTGGTGGAAACAAATACGACCACGGACATCTGCATGGAGTTTGTATGTCCTCCCCGTGTCTGCGTGGGTTTCCTCCGGGTCCTCCGGTTTCCTCCCACACTCCAAAAATATACTGATAGGTTAATTGGCTTATTCCAAATTGTCCCTAACATGAATTATGGTTCTCCCTGTACAGCGCTACAGACTATGTCATCGCTATATTATCGAGGGGAATCAAATTCATCATTAAATACAAATGCTTTAAACAAACTTATTATTGTAATGTTGCCTTGTGTCAGTAATTTCATACACAGATTATTTACAAAAAAGTTATGTCCTAAAGTGGGACGTCTGGAGGTGAGATTCCGCCATACCGATGGCCAGGGACAGGCATGCGGGTGCTAACACCGACATGGACTGGCAGGACAGGCTTAGACTGGTAATATACAGCGTATACACCCACAACGACTCACACACATCAAACCAAGCAAAGTCATCAAGTTTCAGAGCTCCCATAGAAATTAATGGTGATAGCGGCACATGCGCAGCCACCTTTCCATTTCTGACAGTATGTAATGGGGTCGTTCTTGAGTTACATGTGGGTCCCTGATCTCAGCAATGGGACCTGCATCTATCAAACATTTATGACGTATGCTTTCGATAGAGGATGAAATAATGTCTTCAATGTGCTTCGTCACGTGTCCACGGGCATGCTCGCGATTTCTAATGCTGACCCTATGCTGCTCTCTGATTCAGTTATGTCACCAGCAACATAGTGCATTAAGCATTAATGCTTTAAAGGGCACAGCTCAACTTTCCATCCTAATGTGGCACCTCAAACGTCACAAATTTTTCCAGGGCATTCATAAGGGGTATCTCTGCATTATCGTCCCGAACGGGGAAACAGCTGATCAGCGGATGTGCACGGTGCTGAACCCTCACTGATCTGATATTGATGACCTATTCTAAAGATATTCCACCAATTATCAAACACCTGAATAACTTCTTTAATTAGTTTAGGGGAGTGATTGAACCATTTTTAAGCCAAACACAATCCTTAATATTTATTCTTCACCGGAAGGTAGAATGTGTTAAAAAACAGCTGATTATGGGGCCCATGGGCATTACAAGTATAGGAGACCCGCTCCTTTCTAATGGGAACATTTTTTTATGAGACCCTCCTCCACGTCTCTTCCAAGGGGCATTGGAGTGACTCCCAATTTTTGGCAGCCCTTGCATTCACTGCATAGACCCACTTTCTAATAATGGGAACATTGTTTTCAGGAGGCCCTCTGACCTCCACGTCTTTTCCAAGGGGCATTGGAGTGCCTCCAAATTTTTGACAATCCTTGCATTCACTGCATAGGCAAACACAATGGGAGACCTACTTCCTAATAATGGGAAATTTGTTTTCAGGAGTCCCTCCTCTAAGTCTCTTCAAAGGGGTATTGGGGTGCGTCCAAATTTTGGGCAGCCCTGCCACTCACTGCATACGCAATAACAGTATAGGAGACCTACTCTTTAGTAATGGGAACAATAAAACATAGCCGGCTGATGGCTCTCTAAGAATAGTGAGGGCCGATTGCTGGCCCTTTAAGAATAGTAAAGGCCGCCTGATGAACATTGTTGACAGAAGTCACCTGGGAGTCAGAAATGGTTCCAGGGGTCTTTCCCATACTGTCAAGAGAATGCCAAGAGTGTGCAAAGCAGTCATCAAAGCAAAAGGTGGCTACTTTGAAGAACCTAGAATATAAGACATATTTTCAGTTGTTTCACACTTTTTTGTTAAGTATATAATTCCACATGTGTTAATTCATAGTTTTGATGCCTTCAGTGTGAATGTACAATTTTTATAGTCATGAAAATACAGAAAAATCTGTAGGAGGTGTGTCCAAACTTTTGATCTGTACTGTATATATATATATATATATATATATTTATATATATATATATACATATATACACTGCTCAAAAAAATAAAGGCAACACTCAAATAACACATCCTAGATCTGAATGAATGAAATATTCTCATTGGAAACTTTGTTCTGTACAAAGTTGAATGTGCTAACAACAAAATCGCACAAAAATCATCAATGGAAATCAAATTTATTAGCCAATGGAGGCCTCGATTTGGAGTAACCCCCAAAATTAAAGTGGAAAAACACACTACAGGCTGATCCAACTTAGATGTAATGTCCTCAAAACAAGTCAAAATGAGGCTCAGTATTGTGTGTAGCCTATACGTGCATGTATGACCTCCCTACAACGCCTGGGCATGCTCCTGATGAGGTTGCGGATGGTCTCCTGTGGGATCTCCTCCCAAACCTGGACTAAAGCATCCGCCAACTCCTGGACAGTCTGTGGTGCAACGTGACGTTGGTGGATGGAGCGAGACATGATGTCTCAGATGTGCTCAATCGGATTCAGGTCTGGGGAACGAGGTGGGCTAGTCCATAGCTTCAATGCCCTCATGTTGCAGAACTGCTGACAAACTCCAGCTACATGAGGTCTGGCATTGTCCTGCATTAGGAGGAACCCAGGGCCAACCGCACCAGCATATGGTCTCACATGGGGTCTGAGGATCTCATCTCGGTACCTAATGGCAGTTAGGCTACCTCTGGCGAGCACATGGAGGACTGTGCGGCCCTCCAAAGAAATGCCACCCCACACCATTACTGACCCACTGCCAAACCGGTCATGCTGAAGGATGCTGCAGGCAGCAGATTGCTCTCCACGGCGTCTCCAAACTCTGTCACGTCTGTCACATGTGCTCAATGTGAACCAGCTTTCATCTGTGAAGATCACAGGGCGCCAGTGGTGACTTTGCCAATCCTGGTTGTAACATCCCTGGCGGCGTGCTGGCATGGCTTACCACCTCCCACCATTCAAGACCGCCATCTTACCTATCAATCCAGGCTGCACACTTTGCTCCAGTACCTGCTGTCTCTTGTCTGATTGCTTAGGGCGGCGGCGCGGCTGCTGCCTGATTCTTATATTTGCTGTGTGTGCACTCCTAGCCTATTGCTGTGAGTCACTGGATACTTAAACCCCCTCCATCCAGTAGGGGGTGCCTGAGCAACACTTTCATTCAGTGTGCTCTGTGCAACTGAGTTGCCAGGTCCTGTCCTGTATCTTGTTTGTTTCCGCCCCTGGGGGCTGTATACCCAGGCCTGTTACCTGTATCTGTGACTTCTAGTCTGTCTCTGCCACCCTGGGGGCTGAGTTCCCAGGCTCGCTCCTGTATCTTATTCCTGGTTCAGTTCCTGTCTGAACTGTGTCCTAGCCCGTTACCTGTTTCTCTCTATGTCCGAACCTTCCCTTTTCCTGCAGTGTCTGAACCTGCAGCTAACTCCAACTCGTTGTCTCTGAACTTCTGTTTGTGAGTTTTGTGTACACTCGCTACTTCATTGTAAGTACCTTGTGTGTATCTGGTTCTGCTTGTTCACCGCACCTGCGGTTTTGCTCTGCCCTGCTTGTTCACCGCACCTGTGGTTTCGCTCTGCTCAGCTTGTTCACCGCACCTGCAGGTTTTGCTCTGCTCTGCTTGTTTACCGCACCTGCGAGTTTTGCTCTGCTCTGCTTGTCTACCGAACCTGCGGGTTTTGCTCTGCTCTGCTTGTCTACCGCATCTGCGGGTTTTGCTCTGCTCTGCTTGTCTACCGCATCCGCGGGTTTTGCTCTGCTCTGCTTGTCTACCGCAGCTGCGGCTCCGTTACTAAGTCCCAGTCTGTACAGGTCCATATCCTGCCTGTGTTCCTACCTGCCAGTACCCACCTGTCTGCATGCCAGCCGTGTCTGCCAGTGCCCACCTGTCTGCATGCCAGCCGTGCCTGCCAGTGCCCACCTGTCTGCATACCAGCCGTGCCTGCCAATACCCACCTGTCTGCATACCAGCCGTGCCGGCCGGTACCCACCTGTCTGTATGCCAGCCTAACCTGCCTGTTCCTGCATTCCCCGGTGTGGGTCAACAGCTGTGACCAGGGTCTGACCTGGAGTAGCACCTGGTACCTCTCCTCTGTTCCTCCCTGGTTCACGGAGTCGACTGAGTCACCGTGTGACCTTGGTTGGACCGAGTTGATACTTAGTTACACCCCTCCAAGCACTCCTCGGTTCATGGTCCAGTGGGATCACTAATCATGCTCACGCCAGTCAGTCTGGACGTGTGCGTAACACTGGTGTTCTGTGGCAAATGCCAAGCGTCCAGCACGGTGTTGGGCTGTGAGCACAACCCCCATCTGTGGACGTCGGGCCCTCATACCACCCTCATGGAGTCGGTTTCTAACCGTTTGTGCAAACACATGCACATTTGTGGCCTGCTGGAGGTCATTTTGCAGGGCTCTGGCAGTGCTCCTCCTGTTCCTCCTTGCACTATGGCAGAGGTAGCAGTCCTGCTGCTGGGTTGTTGCACTCCTACTGCCCCCTCCACCTTTCCTGGTGTACTGGCCTGTCTCCTGGTAGCCTCCAGCCTCTGGACACTACGCTGACAGACACAGCAAACCTTCTTGCCACAGCTCGCATTGATGTGCCATCCTGGATGAGCTGCACTACCTGAGCAACTTCTGTGGGTTGTAGAGTCCGTCTCATGCTACCACGAGTGTGAAAGCACAACCAACATTCAAAAGTGACCAAAACATCAGCCAGAAAGCATTGGTACTGAGATGTGGTCTGTGGTCCCCACCTGCAGAACCACTCCTTTATTGAGGGTGTCTTGATAATTGCCAATAGTTTCCATCTATTGTCTATTCCATTTGCACACCAGCATGTGAAATTGATTGTCAATCAGTGTTGCTTCCTAAGTGAACAGTTTGATTTCACAGAAGTTTGATTCACTTGAAGTTATATTCTGTTGTTTAAGTGTTCCCTTTATTTTTTTGAGCAGTGTAAATATATATATATATAAATATATATGTGTGTATATACTGTATGTAATTGGTAAACTTATCGGCACCTTCAACCAGTATGTACAGCAAGTGTGAACAGGTGCAAGCTGCTATGACTGCATAATATGCAAACAAAATTAGATACAGTGGGTATGAAAAGTATTCAGACCCCTTTAAATTTTTCACTCTTTGTTTCATTGCAGCCATTTGGTAAATTCTAAAAGGTTCTTCATTTTTTTCTCATTAATGTACACTCTACACCCCATCTTGACTGAAAAAAACAGAAATGTAGAAATTTTTGCAAATTTATCAAAAAAGAAAAACTGAAATATCACGTGGTAACAAGTATTCCGACCCTTTGCTCAGACAGTCATATTTAAGTCACATGCTATCCATTTCCTTGTGATCCTCCTTGAGATGGTTCTACTCCTTCATTGGAGTCCAGCTGTGTTTAATTAAACTGATAGGACTTTATTTGGAAAGGCACACACCTGTCTATATAAGACCTCATAGCTCACAGTGCATGTCAGACCAAATAAGAATCATGAACTCAAAGGAACTGCCCAAGGAGCTCAGAGACAGAGTTGTGGCAAGGCACAGATCTAGCCAACGTTACAAAAGAATTTCTGCAGTACTCAAGGTTCCTAAGAGCACAGTGGCCTCCATAATCCTTAAATAGAAGAAGTTTGGGACCACCAGAAGTCTTCCTAGACCTGGCCGTCCAGCCAAACTGAGCAATTGTGGGAGAAAAGCCTTGGTGAGAAAGGTAAAGAAGAACCTCAAGATCACAATGGCTGTGCTCCAGAGATGCAGTAGGGAGATGAGAGAAAGTTCCACAAAGTCAACTATCACTGCAGCCCTCCACCAGTCAGGCCTTTATGGCAGGGTGGCCCAACGGAAGCCTCTCCTCAGTGCAAGATATATGAAAGCCTGCATCGAGTTTGCTCAAAAACACATGAAGGACTCCCAGACTATGAGAAATAAGATTCTCTGGTCTGAGACGAAGATAAAACTTTTTGTTGATAATTCTAAGCGGTATGTGTGGAGAAAACAAGGCACTGCTCATCACCTGCCCAATACAATCCCAACAGTGAAACCAGGGAAAATTTGGGCCGAATGACCTCTTTAACTGGATTAGTAATATCAGCCTACAGTGGGCGAATTTCCTTCTGCTGATTATGAATAATAGGCAGTAGCCCACGATGATTTTTTATTTAATTCTGTAGTTTACACATAATGTACACTGCTGGTGCTGACTAAAACTCCCATCATTGTCGCCTGATCATGATCATCTTAGGGAGACAAGGCGTTAGATGATAGGTAACTATATCTGTATTTTTTATTTTTAATTCAATATGTATTTATTTATTTTACTTTAAGAACAGGCCCTGGCTGATGACTACTTCCATCAGCGGCGCCTGCTCTCGCCGTTATTAGTGAAAGCAGGCATAGGCTGATCTGATGGGAGTAGTACACTCATCAGCCAATGCCTGTGACCCGCGGTAAGCTTTTTACCGTGGGTCATAGTCACAGCTGCGGGCTCACACTGACATCTGACAGCATGATCCTGTAGTGCTCTAACTGGTGGTAACGATGTTACCGCCGATCAGAGCTGCCAGTGTTTCTCATGCTGTCACACAGATGACATCATGAGAAACACAGACTTCCTGAGGATTGCTAGAGAGGCAAATCAGAACACTCGATTGACTGCAAAAGACCTTCAGAAAGATTTATCAGACCCTGGACTTGTGGTACATTGTTCTACTTTTCGGAGTCACGTGCACAAATATGGCCTTCATGGAAGAGTCATGAGAAGAAAACCTCTCCCGCATCTGACGCGCCCCCTGGGCCTGTGCTGTGCAGGGGATACCCGGAGCCGGATCGCTGGGGGTTGTAGTCCTCCGTGGCTGTGACCCGGTCCGTGCCCAGGGCGGTCAAACCAATGGCAGTCTGAGTGTGATAACAAATGTCCGACTATGCCACCCGTGGATTGCGGTCAGTGGGGACCGCCGCTGCGCTGCAGACCGCTGAGGCTGATGTTGTATGCGCAGCCAAGTATGGGATAACTCCCCACGGGAGAAGTATTGCCTCAGGGCAGCTAGTGTGGATGATGAGAGTGATGGTGTGAGCGTCCCAGTATTAATGGTGCTGGTGCGGCGATGAAACACAGAAACGTGTGGTGCAGTTAAGGGTCTTTACTGATGGTATAACGCAGACCCTCCCGGGAGTACTGGCTAGCAGTAGAGGCCTGGTCAGTCTGAGAGCTAGCAGGATCTCCCCTTGGCCAGGTGGAGTTGTAGGCCTCCCCGTCTCTCTGCACTCTTTCCTGGCTACCTTGCTGTGTGCGGGTAGAAGTAGCCCACGTCCCTGAGTATACCGTGTGGTGCTCACCCGTATGGCCGGTGACTTGGGGCCTTCCGTTAGCCTCCGCTTCACGATGGCAGTGCTGTTCCCTTGTTTGTGACCGTGCCTCTGGGCTTCTATGGCCAGAGGACATGGAATCCCCTGCCGGTTGGATTCTGCTGCTGGACCTGGATGTCCACACAGCCTTGGACTCCGTGTCCGGGTTTAGTATCTTTAGCCAAGGCGAGCTTTCTAGCTTCCAGCCTCTGGCACTCGCTCCTGCTCCTACAGAGCTTCTAGTTCTCGCTTTCCCTCTCCAGGCTCTGACTCTCAGACTCCGTCTGTCCTAATCCCGCCCCAGACCCAGTTTATAAGGGCAGATTCCTCCCCTCCCAGGTCTGGGCGGGCAGTGTTGCATGCTTAGGGCTCCTGACCAGAGAAACCTCCCACTTGCTCTCAGACATAATATTTCTATTACTGTGGCAACCAGACCCGTGGGGTGCCACACATCCTTATCATAAAAATCAGCATCAGAAGTATGCAAAAGAACATCTAAACAAGTCGGATGCATTTTGGAAACAAGTACTGTGGACCGATGAGGTTAAAATAGAACTCTTTGGCCTCAATGATCATAGGTATGTGTTGAGAAAAAGGGCACAGAATTTCAGGAAAATAATATCTCGCCAATCATTAAGCATGGGGGTGGATGAATCATTGCTTTGGGGTTGTGTTGCAGCCAATGGCACGGGGAACATTTAACGGGTAGAGGGAAGAATAGATTCAATGAAATTTCAGTATAATCTCTTTTTATTGAAATAGAAATAGACATTAACATATATAACATACATTAATAAATGCCGGTGTTTAGTCATCATGGCGATCAAAATAACATATTCTCTATCACTTCTCTGATAAGACTCGTGCACCTCTTATCTAATAATGTAAATGACTCGCCCCCTGGGCCGTGGGGCTCTCGGAGTCGGGCAACAGGGCAATAATGGGGGTAGTAGTGGCAACCCGGTCCGTGGCTCAGGGTGGTCAGACCAAATGTTGTGGCAGTCTATTTATATGGTTTTGCAATGTCCGACTACGCCACCCGTGGATTGCGGCTATTATGAACCGCCGCTGCAAGGCAGTCCCCTGAGGCTGATGGTGTGTGCAGCTGAGATAGTATAACTCCCCACGGGAAGAGTGTAGCCTCAGGGCAGTGTAGTAGATGGTGGGGGTGATGGTGCAGGGAGTCCCAGTACCGTTAGTGCTGGTGAAGTAAGAAGCACAAAGACAACATGTTGCAGTCCAGGGTCTTTTACTCACAGTTCGTATACTCCAAGCCACTTCTGTACAGGTAGTGACTGCCCAAGCCGTGCCACGTCCACCAGGTGAGGGGCTCGGTCAACTCCCAGGCAATTCAGGAGCATGGCACAGGACCCCCTTCTGTCCTTTCTCTGGATCGTGCCCCACCAGTGACCAAACTTCTGTCCAGCTGTCGCGGATTTATGCGGGAAAACGTGGGCCCCGTTTCCCGCTATCCTATATGGTGCCTTCCTAGCAGGTTTAGTGAGGGGTCGCACCAATATATGATCACGACCTCCGGTTCTTGGCTGAGGATTATTTGCCTCCACCAACTTGGGATCCGGTACCCTTTCCTTGCCTGACCCGTCACCCGTAATTTCCTGGGTCCTTAGGGTCCCTTCTTCCTTTGTGTTCCTGGGCCTTTCTCTTCGGTTCCTTTCTCTTTCTGTTCTGTTCCTTTCTTTCTCTCCCTCTCGCCCTGCCCGTGTCCTAGGCCTGGCTCTGGAGCAGAACTCCAGCGGAGCCTCTGCTCCCCTCCTCCTCCACTCTCACTTCCTCCTCACAGACTCAACCTCTCTCTACTCTTTTAGAACTAAGATGGTGCCCACCTTATATACCTCCTCCTCTGTGTCTGAGCCCAGGTGACCTGCAACCAATGAGCTCCTTCCTATGCCCAGAAACCAGCCCCTATCTGCTCCCACATCACTAGGGTCCCCCCCCCCCTCCACTCCAGCCAGGGACATAGTCAGTCGTGCTCGCATACTAATGGGAGCACCGTAGAGCTGTCCCCTGGAAATGAGGAGTGTATATGTGTGCAGCTAACTGAGCCCTGGTCCATACTCCAACCTTACCCGGGAGTGGAATACCACACCATCAATATCCCTGTAGCGGCTGAACCCTCGGGGCGCTACATAAACATTACTTTTAATCATATCCAACAGTGCAGACAACTACATAAATCAAAAATACAACAGTACAAAAACAAAAAGAGAAAAAAGAAAAAAAAGAAGGGGTGGTGAGGGGGGAAGAGGAAAAAGAGAAAGAAAGATAAGAAAGGAGGGTAGGATTAGTAAATTGAAGAGGAGAAGGAGAACATAAACTAAGGCTCATTTTTAGACTCTCTAATTAGTTCCCAGCACCAACCCAGATCCAATTCACCAATTTATCAGTCTCTCACTCAAACAGCCTGTGAAACTCCGATGAGTCCTGAAACAGAATCCAGACACTCCAGATCTTCCTGAATTTATCAGCACATCCATTAAAGTCAGCAGAAAGTTCCTCCATTCTGCAGATATTAAACATTTCATTTTTTTGAGATCCTTTTGATGAGGGCAGGATAGAAAGCCGAGCTTTCTCAGGACGATTTTCGACCCTACTTCCGGTAATTAGATTATAATTGGAAAATATTTTTTCCCACAAAGGTTTGATCTTACTACACTCCCACCATATGTGAAGCATAGATCCCTTTTCCACTTTACATCGCCAACATAAGTCTGAGGCTGCCGGAAATATGGTGTGAAGTTTTACTGGATACTGGTACCATCTTGCCATAATTTTGAAATTTTTCTCCTGCGCATAACATGTGACCGAC
Organism: Phyllobates terribilis; assembly: GCF_046119375.1. Lineage (NCBI taxonomy): Eukaryota > Metazoa > Chordata > Amphibia > Anura > Dendrobatidae > Phyllobates > Phyllobates terribilis. Next base: position 1,090,024,584 of record NW_027362761.1, on the reverse strand, counting down.
ATTTTGTGTGTAAACAAGAATCCTTTTCCCCAATCTGTTGAAGATATGACTACCCCCAATTCTTGTTCTCACATGTGTTGAAATTGTAACTTTCCTGAGATACTTTCCCTAATCAAATAATTATAAAGCAGCGATATTATATGATTGGGGGGAGATTCCTGTAAGAATAACCTCTTAAAAGAAGATGGTATACACTGGAATGGGGGTGCCAACCTCTGAGAATACAAGAATGATTGCAACTGTAAGTATTCCATCCACAGCAATTTTCTAGACAGAGACCTATCCTGTAATGTATTGAATGATGGTATTTTACCATTTTCTAATATATGTAGGAGGCGAGTGTCCTCCATAGCTCTCCATCCCAAGAAAGATTCTCTCAGATATCCAGGAGGAAAGGAAACATTAGAGAAAAGTGGCGTAAGAGGGCTGAATGTTCTAGAGGGATGGTATTTTTTCATAGTTGCATGCCAAATTTTAATTGTTCCCCTAGTCAATTCTGTCAAGCCTCCTATCGAGAAAACATCAGAGGCAAAAAGCCAAGGAAGGTGATTCAAAGGAACACCCACCCCTTCCTGCTCAATAGTGACCCATTGTTTTGTCAGAGAGTTGACATGCCAGTCTATAAAGTGACCTAAAACAGAAGCTTGAAAGTATATTTTAAAATTCGGAAATCCAGCTCCACTGGCTATTTAGGGCGGTTTAATGTCTGCATACTTATCCTGGGTCTATATTTACCCCACACAAACCTGATTAATGCTGTACGTAGTTTGCTGAAGAAGCTGCATGGCGAGAAATGGGAACAGTTTGAAAAATGTATAAAAAGCGGGGCAATATATCGGTTTTTACTGCGTTCATTTTACCAAACCAGGATAGTCTCAGTTTACTGTAATTCAGTAGGTCTTTATATGTACGATCCAAAAGCGATTGGTAATTTAGTGCAAAAAGTTTTGAAAAGTCAGGAGAAATGAGCACGCCTAAGTATTTTATCGCTTCTGACTTCCATTTAAAAGGGAAGTTATCCATTACATGTTCAACTTCTCTCTGTGACAGCGATAAATTTAATGCCTCCGATTTTGAATAATTAACTTTAAAATTACTCAGGATCTATCAAACTCCTTCATTAAAGCAGGAAGAGATGTCTGAGGCTGAGACACATAGAGGAGAAGGACATCTGCATATAATGCTGTCTTATATGTGATGCGACCCCTGGGCCGTGGGGTACTCGGCAGCCGGGCCTCTGGTTGCTGAGGGATATCACGGTAGCTGGCCCGGTCCATGACCCAGGGCGGTCAGTAAAAGGGGGGATACTTTATAGGGGATTTAAGAAAGCGTTCGTGACGCCACCTGTGGATTGCGGCTAGAGGGAGCCGCCGCAGCGGAGCAGTCCTCTGGAGCTGGTGTTACGGCAGCAGGGATGGTGTGGCTCTCCACAGGTAGAGGTAGCTCCAGGGCAGCATGGGGTGTAATGGTGGTGGTGCAGGGGAGAGAGACGGCAGGACGGTCCCGGAGGAAAGACGGACTCTCACACGGGGGTAAGCTTCAGTTCCTTTACTGGTGATGTTGCAGGCACGGTCCAGGGTACTCCAGGCGAAGGACACACTTTTGGACTCTCCCCAGTGAGCGGGTATAGGGCCTCCTGATCCGTTGCTTTATTCTCTAAGCTTCTGACCTGCCTGGAGCTAGGCCTAGCTTGGTTACTGTCTCTCTTTGCACCTGCTGACCTGGTGGTATGGCCTTCTCTTTGGAGATCACTCTGCCTGGACGCTGGGACCTCCGTAACTCCTAGCCCTGGTACTGTAAGCAGCGTTTGGTGAACCTGGGACCTGTAGTCCTCCAGGGGTTCCGGTTGTTCCTACTGGGTATAAAGGGTCCCTGTAGGCGCGGACCCGGTGTCCGGTATATATATATCTGCCCCCTCCCTACTTCTTCCTTCTCCTCTCGCCTTCGGCCACACTCAAGGCCCTCACACGTGCTGTAGACCTTGGTTCGCCTAAGCACAGCAGCCAGCGTGCTGCTCTCTTCACTGCTTTCTGAGCGTCAGCACGCTCTCTGCTCAACTCTGAGCTGTGTTCCTCTCTGTGTCTGAACACTAAACTGAGCTGCCTAACTCCACCCTCCCTATATATATCCCTAACGGGCTCCCTCTGCTGGTCTGAGGTGGTAAGGTGGAGGTGCGTGAATGTGTGAGGGCCTCTTGTGGAGAAGTCCATCCATGCACCTTTCTGGGTTCTGTGACACCAATGTGCAGCAGGGTGCCACATTCCCCCCTAATAAAACTCAGTACTTCTGGACTGAAGCATTTTTCTCAAACAGGTTTAAACAATAACATTTCTTCCCTTTATGGGAGGCACTTTCCTTGAACGTTGCAGGTGACATTATAATACAATAATTACAACTATAAATAACAATAAAGTTACAGTCAGTCCCGTAACTTGGTGTCCATTTCACCGAAGAAAGAACATGAGGGACCCGCCTGAAAACCGTCAATGTAGGCTCTGGGCGTGGCTACAGGGCATGGGTGATCCAGGTGCTGTACCACGTCTTCGGCCACGCTAAATGGGTTTTTGTTCCGTGGTCTAATAAGGGGCACTCCAGGGAGCGCAACTATGTACATGACAGTTTTTGGGCTGCTCACAGTCCTCAGCCACTGAGTCCTTTATATATACCCTTACGGGTAACCAAATAAACACATATATTTCAGTTTATACAATAAACATGATGCAATATCCTACTGGGTAACTATTTATACTGCAGGTATTTCTCTATTTACTCCCTATACCTGACAGGGGTCTGGCCTTTACTGCTACGTGATGACCTACGTAGTACGGGGATGCGTGTAGTGTGGATGCTTGTGTAATTTCTATGGGTTGGTGGACTGCAAGACTGCCTTAACCTCTCTACGGGACTGGCAAGTACACTGCTTACTGGGCCTTCTGGCTCTGCTTCTACTGGTGATCCTTATTCCGGGGATTCTTCCTGAGCAGGCTCTTCTGGGGCACTTACAGGTTCTACTTGCAATGGAGGGTCTTCTGGCTGTTGGTAGAAGTGTAACACAGGTATTATTACCGCTCCATCCAGTTGAGGCCAATCTGCCGGGAAATCTCCTAAGACAGTATGGAGTACTTCTTCTTTAGGCTCCTCCGGTACGGTGAGAGGCACTTCCTCCTGGGGCTTCAGCGGACTTGGGCACAACTTCAGATGGTCTCTTGATACCGTTGCAGTCGTTCTTCCTCCGTCTTTGCTAATTAGACAGGTTTTCCTATTGTCGAACCTGGAATTCAACACAGTGTAAGGTTCCCTTTCCCACTGGTCGTCAAGTTTGTGGCTTCTTCTCTTTCGTTTCAACACAACTTCTCCAGGTGTCAAGGGTTCGGCTGGTGCACTCTTGTTGTACTGTGCTTCCTGCTTATCTCTCACCCTACTTAGACTGTTTTCGACACAGGCCTGTACTCTCTTGTACTGCTCCTGTCGAGTCGCATCCCAGTCTTCAGTGGACATATCTGCTTCCGGCTCTACCACTCCAAGCTCCAGGTCCATGGGCAACTTTCCGTGTCTTGCTCTCATGAGGTACGCTGGAGTACAATTGGTGGAACTCACAGGTATGTGATTGTACAGATCTACCAGGTCAGGTAGTTTGTCTGGCCACTGGTTTCTTTCCTCTAGAGGTAAGGTCTTCAACAGGTCGATGACTATGTTATTTATCTTTTCACATAACCCATTGGTTTGGGGGTGGTACGGTGTAGTCTGGATCTTCTTACACCTGTACAGTTGGCAAAACTCTTTGAACATCTCGGCTTCAAAGGCAGGGCCTTGATCCATCAGCACTTTATCCGGGTATCCATGGGGCCTGCAGAAGTATGTTTGAAATGTCCTTGCTGCTGTTTCTGCCATCAGATGCTTGATGGGGGCTACCACCAGGAACCAGGAGTAGTGATCCACCATGGTCAGGGCATACGAGTAGCCTGACCTGCTGGGTGACAAATTGACGTGATCCAGGGCAACGATCTCCAGGGGCTGGGTTGTCTTGATGGACTGCAGGGGTGCCTTCTGGCTGCTGTAGTCTTTTCTTCTGAGACTACAGGGTCCAAAATCCCAGCACCACCTCTCTATGGAGCTTCGCATTCCAACCCAGTAAAACCGACTCTTCAGGAGAGTTTCCAGCTTTTTCCAGCCAAAGTGCAATGCTTGATCGTGGTAGACCTCCAATACCATCTGGATGTCTGTCCTGGGCACTACGATCTGCCATACCATCTCATGGGTCCTGGGGTTAACATACTTTCGGCACAGTTTCTCTCTATAGATGAACAGCCGGCTTCTCTCATTCCACAGTTGCTTGGCTTGTGGAGACGCGTCCTTCTCCAGAGAGGAACCTTCCTGGGTTATCAGTTCTATGATATGGCTGACAACCGGGTCGCTGTCCTGGGTCTCCTTCCAACTGTGGTGAGGTAAAGGGTTTAGTGTGTTACCACGATACCTCCTGGAGGTGCGCTGCTCGTGGACCATCCCATTTCTATGGAAGGCAGGTAGCTCAATCTCCTGCAGGTCATCCACTTCTTCTTCAGTGTCCGACTGGTGAGGCTTGTGGCCTGCCCGATACTTGATGGTGAACTGATAGTTTGACAGACGGGCCATCCAACGCTGTTCCATGGCTCCCAACTTAGCTGTCTCTAGATGTTTCAAGGGGTTGTTGTCAGTGTAAGCCGTAAACTTACTGGAGGCCAAGTAGTGCTTGAATCGTTCAGTGATGGCCCAGACCAAGACCAGAAGGAGCTATAGTTTTCTGGATTCCTCTCGGTAGGGCGGAGCTTCCTGCTGGCATAGGCAATCACCTTCTCTTTGCCATACTGCTTCTGGCTTAACACTTCTCCTAGTCCCTCATTGCTGGCATCAGTGTACAGCAGGAATGGTTGGCTGTAGTCAGGGTAGGTCAGGATTTCTTTGCCAGTCAGGATCTCTTTCATCACTGCAAAGGACTCAGCCTGCTCTTTACCCCACTGGAAGGGGGGGTTCTTGCCTCTGTTGGACGGTATTACCAGGAGATCTTGCAAAGGTGCTGCCTTCTTGGTGTAGTCCTTTACAAACCTCCGGTAATACCCAACCAGTCCCAGGAACTGACGTACCTCCTTGAGATTCTTCGGCTCCGGCCATTTCTGGATGGCAGTGACCTTCTCCGGGTCTGGTGCTACTCCTTCTGGACTGACGATGTGCCCCAGGTACTGAACCTTCCGTTTGAGCAGGTGGCACTTGGAAGGCTTAAATTTCATCCCATACCGGGACAATGCTTCAAATACCTCCACCAGGTGCTTCAAATGGTCCTCATACATCTTGGAGTACACTATCACGTCATCCAGGTATAGCAGCACGGTATCGAAGTTACGGTGTCCCAAACAGCACTCCATCAATCTCTGGAACGTTCCAGGGGCGTTGCAGAGTCCGAAAGGCATACTGTTGAACTCGCAGAGTCCCATCGGGGTAGTGAAGGCCGTCTTCTCCCGGTCCTCCTCAACAACTGCTAATTGGCAGTACCCACTAGTGAGGTCAAGGGTAGAGAAGTAATTTGCAGGCTTTAATGCAGCCAGGGATTCCTCTATATGGGGCAAAGGGTATGCATCTTTATGTGTTATGCGATTTACCTGTCTGTAATCTACACACATCCTCATGCTTCCATCCTTTTTCCTGACCAGGACCAGGGGAGCTGCACACGGGCTACAGCTATCTCTTATTACCCCTGCCTTCCTCATGTCATGCAACATTTCCTTCGCTTTCTGGTAGTGTGCTGGTGGGATTGGCCTGTAACGTTCATTGATGGGTGGATGGTCATCTGTGGGTATATAGTGTTGTACCCCTTTAATCTTCCCGAAATCAAGTGGGTGTTTGCTGAATACCTGCTCGTATTCCTGGACCACCCTGTATACACCTTGTTTTTTATGGACTGGAGTGGCGTCAGTCCCAACATGGAGCTGTTGACACCAATCCTCCAACTGAGCTTCGGAGTCATTGTCCACCACTGTATCTGGTGGGGTCAAGGATTCCGCTGTGTGTATGGCGTTGTTATCGTTGTTATCCACAGTATACAACCTGGCGACAGTGGCATATCTTGGTAATTTAACTTCATCCTCCCCATAATTTAGGAGTCGTACGGGTACCCTCCCATTGCGTACATCAACCACCCCTCTGGCAGTTAAGAGTGTAGGCCTGTGCTCCAAACTAATGGGCTCCACTACTGCCTGATAGTTCTGTCCTTTGAGACCTATTGCTGCTCTACACCAAATCAGCATTTCACTCATCGGGGGAATCATAATGGGTATCGGGTCTGTGACCCGTACATTAGCAATTTCACCACCTGATAGCTTTACCTGTTGCTGGTACATAAGGGCTCGGATCTCTTTCTGGAGCACCCTCCTCTGCCCTGGTTTGGCGGTGTCAGCAATCTGTTGGAGCAAAAACAACACTTCTCCCAAACAGTTACCGACAATATTCGTACCAAGTATAATATACAAGTCTGTATCACCAGGATTAAACTCCACTACAATCAGCCCTTGGTCCTTTAGTTCCACTTTCCCCACCTTCACTGTCACATTCTTAACCCCTACTAGGTTAAGAGAAAGGCCGTTAGAGGCATACACGGAGAGGTTCGGGGCTGGCGGCTGGAGTTCGTCTAAGGACCAGAACCTTTTGTAGAGGACATCAGGCATGATGGTTACCTGAGATCCAGTGTCCAGCAGGGCAGGTGTCGCGATGCCATCCAGCACAATGGACAGGAAAGGTCTTCCTCCCACGAACCGATGGTACCAGTCTGATGGGCCTGTTTGATTTACTCCTGGGTGTCGGCCCTCGGCCCAATGGTTTGCTTGTTTAAAGGACAGTTCCGCTCTGTGTGGCCTGCCTTCTGGCAGCGGTAGCAGATGAACTCTCCTGGAGGGCGACGTTGGTCGTTGGTCCTCCCATGGGGTGGCGTTGTCCTCCTCTGGGGTGGCGTTGTCCTCATACGGGGTGGCGTTGTCCTCCTTCTTCTTCTCATCCAGGGGACATCCTCAGGGCTGTCGGCGAGTAGTATCCGTCCTTCCGGCTCGGGCTCATCCTGTAGCTACAGGGTGCTGAGGACAGTGGCCAGGGTTTTACTTAACTGGCGCACTTCATAGCGCAGGCTGTCCAGCTCGCTAGGTGGCACTGTTTGCATCTTTGTTTCCACCGTTAGTGAAGGAGCAGTGGGTGCTGCGGGCACTGGGGTGGCCCCACCCTGGGAACGCTGGATAGCAGTATCTGATGTTTCCAGGGGCTGCAGACCATTTATAGCCTCGTCCTTAAGGGACGAACCTGTTTCAGGGCCCGCAGGGCTTCCTGTAAGCGCCAGGCATAGTCCCGGACACTGTCCTCAGGTTTCTGGACTCAGTGGTAGAACCTCATCCGGAGGTCTGTCTCAGTGCGGTTTTCAAACACAGTTTGCAGTCCCTTAAAGATGATGAATACTGATTCCGAGTCTGTGGCTAGCTAGGTTTCAATTTCCCGCTCTGCGGCACGAGTCAATTGTCCCAGCACAACAGCAGCTCTCTGTTTACCGGTCATAGAATACATGTCTAGCACACCGCATATTTTCCTCTTGAATCCGGACAGGGTGTCCGGTTTTCCATTATACTGGGGAAGCCATTTCTGTTAGAACCCTTCTGTTTGTTTTTGTTTCTATCTTGTGTTTTGCGGTCACGTGACCATCTTCCTATATATTCCAGCTACGCCCTTCGGGCCTTGCTGGACTTCAGTGTTGTTTTGACTGTTTCTCTAGCCAGGTGCTTTTGTGCCTATCTATCTCTAGTTTGCTTGGTCCTCTGGACCTCTAGTACTTTTGTCAGTTTTTATTTTGCTACAGGAAGATGGCGGACAATGGCGAGAAATCTCGGGAATGGCAGGAAAACTTCACCACAGTGAGTATTACAGTCTCTTAAGGCGCACAGTACCCGGTGGCAACGGGCATGGAATCCTGTTCGTGACGCCAAGGCTGATGTGCCCCCTGGGCCGTGGGGTACTCAGCAGCCGGGCCTCTGGTTGCTGGGGGATATCACGGTAGCTGGCCCGGTCCGTGACCCAGGGCGGTCAGTAAAAGGGAGGATACTTTATAGGGGATTTAAGAAAGTGTTTGTGACGCCACCTGTGGATTGCGGCTAGAGGGAGCCGCCGCTGTGGAGCAGTCCTCTGGAGCTGGTGTTACGGCAGCAGGGATGGTGTGGCTCTCCACAGGTAGAGGTTGCTCCAGGGCAGCGTGGGGTGTAATGGTGGTGGACCAGGGGAGAGAGACGGCAGGATGGTCCTGGAGGAAAGAAGGACACTCACACGGGAGTAAGCTTCAGTACCTTTACTGGTGATGTTGCAGGCACGGTCCAGGGTACTCCAAGCGAAGGGCACACTTTTTTACTCTCCCCAGTCAGCGGGTATAGGGCCTCCTGATCCGTTGCTTTATTCTCTAAGCTTCTGACCTGCCTGGAGCTAGGTCTAGCTTGGTTACTGTCTCTCTTTGCACCTGCTGACCTGGTGGTAAGGCCTTCTCTTTGGAGATCACTCTCCCTGGATGCTGGGACCTCCGTGACTCCTAGCCCTGGTACTGTAATCAGCGTTTGGTGAACCTGGGACCTGTAGTCCTCCAGGGGTTCCGGTGGTTCCTACTGGGTATAAAGGGTCCCGGTAGACGCGGACCCGGTGTCCGATATATATATATCGGGGTGAGCCTGGTATGCTCCTCTGCCCCCTCACTACTTCTTCCTTCTCCTCTCGCCTTTGGCCACACTCAAGGCCCTCACACATGCTGTAGCCCTTGACTCGCCTAAGCACAGCAGCCAGCATGCTGCTCTCTGAGCGTCAGCACGCTCTCTGCTCAACTCTGAGCTGTGTTCCTCTCTGTGTCTGTGACTCGCCCAGGGGAATGGGGATGACTCGGTACCCGTGCCTTTAGCCTGGCCTTTAGGGATGTCGCGGTGGTCGGCTCCGGGGCCCTTACCCTGGGGTCGCTCCTTAAAAAGGGTGGATATTTGTTAATTTTAAGATAGAGTTTGTGATGCCACCTGTGGCTTCTGGTGAGGATCACCAGCGCTGCGCAGTCCACTGAGGCCGTTGATAAGGCAGCTCGATGGTATAGCTCCCCACAGGTGGAGATAGGCCTCAGGACAGTGTATGACGGGGAATGCAGGACAGGCGAGACCGAGCCAGGTCAGAGCAAGAACAGGGACAGACACGATAGTCACTTCAGTACATTTTACTGATGGAAATTCAGGCACATCCCGGAGCGCTGTAGGGTGAAGGGTGCATGTCAGGATCCTCCCCAATGAGCATTTTTTGGGCCTCCTGCTTCTTGTCTCTGCGTAGTAAGTTTCTGACCTGCCTGGAGCTAGGCCTAACTTTGTCTCTGTCCTGCGCTGGCTGACCTTGTGGTAGGGCCTTTTCTTGGATTACACGCACCTTAGCTGCGGGCCTATGTGTCTCCTGGCTCTGTTACGTATCAGCACTTTAGCGATCCTGGGACTTGTAGTTCTCCAGGGATTCCGGTTTATCTTACTGGGTCGTGGAGATCCCGGTAAGCTTCGGACCCGGTGTCCGGTAACCGCTTCGGGGTGAGCCAATTAAGCTCCTCTGCCCCCTATGTGCTAACTCTCTACTCGCCTTCGGCCTCCTCGGGCCCTCACTAGGCTACTCACACTAACGGCAGCTTGCCGCGCTTCACCGATCTTATGGCGCCAGCACGCCTAAAGCTCACCACTCTGAGCTACAACTGAGTCTGGATCTGGATAAGCTCCACTGCAGGATAGCAATTGCAGGAGCTGGAACAGGCTTTTGTCCTCTGAGGTAACTCCTCTCAGGCTGTACTGGACTCACTGCTAAACCAGAATAGACTAACTCTGACTAACTGCCGCCTGGCTCCACCTTCCCTATTTATCTATCCCTAACGGGCTCCCTCTCGTGGTCTGAGGTGGAAGGTGGAGATGTGTGAATGGTTATGGGGGCCTCTTGTGGAGGAATCCTTCAATACACCCTTCTAGGATCTGTGATACCAAGCACAGCTGGGCATCACATTTGAACACTAAACTGAGCTGCCTAGCTCCACCCTCCCTATACATATCCCTAATGGGCTCCCTCTGCTGGTCTGAGGTGGTAGGGTGGAGGTGTGTGAATGTGTGAGGGCCTCTTGTGGAGAAGTCCATCCATGCACCCTTCTGGGTTCTGTGGCAAGAATGCACAGCAGGGCGCCACATATGTCCTGGTACCTATTTTAACCCCATGAATATTGCTGTCTTTCCTTATTGCATTGACCAAGAGTTCCATCACTATCACGTACAGAAGGGGGGACAGAGGGCACCCTTGTCTAGTCCCGTTTCGTATCGCAAAAGGTAAGGACAAGGTTCCATTGACCCTAACTCTAGCAGTAGGGCCAGAGTACAGGGAAGAAATTAACTGTAAAAATTGTGGTCCAATGCCTATTTGACATAATGCCTCCTTCATAAACCCCCAATGAACCCTGTCAAAGGCCTTCTCTGCATCAACAGATAAAAGGCCCATATATATGGAGCGACTTTTAGCTTTAGAGATTAGCAACATGCTCATAATAGTTTTGTGTCTTGCCTCTCGGCCCTGAATAAATCCAACTTGATCCTACTTGATCAGTATTTATAAGAGAGGGCAACAATGGGGTAAGTCTTTCTGTTAGTATTTTTGAGAGTATTTTAATGTCCACATTTATTAATGATATGGGTCTATAATTAGCTGTGATTGTAAGATCCTTACCTGGTTTAGGGAGAACGTTAATATGAGCTTCCAATGATTGGGGGACAAAACATGTCTTATCATTTAATGAATTAAAGGTTTTGTTCATAACAGGGGATAGCTGAGTTTTAAGGGACTTATAGAATGCTGGAGTAAATCCGTCTGGGCCAGGACTTTCACCAGATGGTGTAGATTGAATTGCAAGATTGACCTCCTCCTCTGTAATGTCCTTTTCCAGTGCCTCAGAAACATGACTATCTAAAGAGGGTAAAGAAGTATCTTGTATGTACTCCTTAATTCGGATAGATAGGTCAGAAGGGGAGAGATCAGAGTATTGCCTTTTAATATTGTACATCTTCTCATAGTTTGAGCGGAATATGTCAATGATTTCTGTAGGATTATGAGCATCCTCCCCATTTTGTTTTTTGATATTTGGAACGTATGCCGCCACAGAGCAAGGGTGAAGCAACCTTGAGAGTGCCCGTCCACATTTATCTGACGATTCCTAAAAAAAGTTTTTAATTAGCTCCCTGTGTCTTAGGTATTTTTGGTCTAGCAAGATCTTGAGAACATTCCTTTTTTCGGATAATTCTGCAAGAGTGTTAGGCGACAATGTAGGTTTATGCGAGACCTCAAGTGTGTGTATCTGTCTCAAAAGGTCATTTACCTTTAGAGTTCTCTCCTTTTTGAGTTTTGAACCATGCTTAATCAACACGCCTCTCATGACACATTTTAAAGTTTCCCATTGCAGAGGTATTGAGGTCTGATCTGCTTTATGAATCTGCAAAAAAGAATCAATAGAATCCTTTAATTCTGCCATACAGATTTTGTCTTTTAGAAAGTGATCATTCATTTTCCATGTCCATGTACGCTGGACCAGGGAGGGTACAGTGTCCATTTTAGGACATGATCAGATATCAAAATCAAGCATCGGAATGATGTCAGTTTGAGGCTAAATACCCTGTCTAACAAGTGATTCTGACAAGCGATCCAGACAAGTAATTTTGACAAGTGATTTTGACAGGTGATTCTGACGAGTGATTTTGACGAGTGATTTTGATGAGTGATTCTGACAAGTGATTCTGACAAGTGATTTTGACAAGTGATTTTGATGAGTGATTTTGACGAGTGATTCTGACAAATGATTTTGACAAGTCATTCTGACAAGTGATTTTGACAAATCATTCTGACAAGTGATCCTTACAAGTGATTTTGACAAGTGATTTTGACGAGTGATTTTGATGAGTGATTCTGACAAGTGATTTTGACAAGTGATTTTGACAAGTGATTTTGATGAGTGATTCTGACAAGTGATTCTGACGTGTGATTCTGACGAGTGATTTTGACAAGTGATTTTGACGAGTGATTCTGACGAGTGATTTTGATGAGTGATTCTGACGAGTGATTTTGACTAGTGATTCTGACAAGTGATTCTGACGAGTAATTTTGACAAATGATTCTGACAAGTGATACTTACAAGTGATTTTGACAAGTGATTTTGACGAGTGATTCTGACAAGTGATTTTGATGAGTGATTCTGACAAGTGATTTTGACAATTGATTTTGACAAGTGATTCTGACAAGTGATTTTGACAAGTGATTTTGACAAATGATTCTGACAAGTGATTTTGACGAGTGATTTTGACGAGTGATTCTAACGAGTGATTCTAACGAGTGATTTTGACAAATGATTTTGACAAGTGATTCTGACAAGTGATTTTGACAAGTGATTTTGTTGAGTGATTCTGACGATTGATTCTGATGAGTGATTTTGATGAGTGATTTTGATGAGTGATTCTGACGAGTGATTTTGACAAGTCATTCTGACAAGTGACTTTGACAAGTGACTTTTACAACTATAATAATAATAAAAAAAATAACTTCGCTGATGGGACTTGAACCCAAAATTCTGTATTCCAAATCCAGTGCACTAAGCACTAAGCTAGAAACTCAGTTGTGAAAGCTTTGGATTTGTATTTGCTTATATAATTTTCAGTGCAAACTGGTCTCTAACTCATTGGGACTTATGCACAGACTTCAAGCAAGCCAAATTCAAATGATGTTTGATTTTGATGTGTGAGTCTGATGTGTTACTTTCTTCAAACATCAGAATCAAAATCATAATGACTTTTAGTCACCCTGAGTATTTTCATGGTTAATGTCATAAGACAAAAAAAGCTACAAGCTACTATTACTTGACAGGATAGCGCAATGGTAAAACATCAGCCTCTGAAATTACAGTGTCAGAATTCAAATCCTGATAGAAATACATTTTTTTTTTTAAATTAATTATGCCTATTTAGCACACAAACTACAGGGGTGTTTTACTTTTAATATCTGACACTCTGATTGTCATCCTGACGTGTTACGAGTTTCAGACACGCTGTCTATTTGCATGTTAAATTACATAGCCAAAGTAAATCACTTGGCAGAATCACTTGTCAAAATCACTTGTCAAAATCATTTGTCAAAATCACTCGTCAGAATCACTCATCAAAATCACACGTCAAAATCATTCATCAAAATCACTCGTCAGAATCACTCGTCAAAATCACTAGTCAGAATCACTCGTCAAAATCACTCGTCAAAATCACTCGTCAGAATCACTCGTCAGAATCACATGTCAGAATCACTCGTCAGAATCACTCGTCTAAATCACTCGTCAAAATCACTCGTCAAAACCACTCGTCAAAATCACTCGTCAGAATCACTTGCCAGAATCACTTGCAGGAATCACTCGTCAAAATCACTCATCAAAATCACTCATCAAAATCACTCGTCAAAATCACTTGTCAGAATCACTTATCAAAATCAGTTCTCAGACAGGGTATTTAGCCTCAAACTGACATCATTCTGATTTTGATTTTGATATCTGATCATGTGCTAAAATGGACACTGTAGGAGGGAACGGAAATAGATAGGAAGATTGGGGCATGGTCAGACCACAATATGTCACCTATTGTAGCAGATGGGTTCCAAGAGAGAGCGTGATGACTCAACAGGAAGAAATGAATTCATAAAGAAAAAATGACGTATACGAACATATGCAAAAAAAACCCAAAGTTTATTATAAATGCAAGATATAACAAGCATACACAATGAAGAGAATGGCATAAATACATTGGTAGTAAGCTAATAAGAGAGATACCACGAACTGAATAACCACATACTAGAAAGTTTAAGAATCAATAATTGAAGTAAGTAAGGGTATGGGTATGTCAAGCATATGCCATAACCCAGCTACAAAAGTGTAAAGTATCAAGAAACTTATACTTAGGGGTGACGATACCTGGACTGACATACTGACAAACACATGTGAGTAATAGTATATATTTATCCATCTTTGAGTGCTAAATGGATTTACCTTTTTACTACTTATTTATGCACTGTGCACTTTAGCATCTCAATGGAGTTTCTTGATACTTTACACTTTTGTAGCTGGGTTATGGCATACATGTGCAGATCTGTTCTTTGTTAGGGAGGTACCAGTTGGCTATTCTATATCTTGATTCTGCTATTTTGAGTTTGAGGAACACATATCTGCCTTGATCATCAATGAGAGAGTCTGTGAGAGTATAGGCCAACGACTTGTGTATGGCTATGGATACACCCTTAGAGCGTGAATCCGGATTAGTGCTGTGGAACCACCGAGAGTAATACCTATCTCCAAAAACAGGCATATGCCCAGTTTTAAAGTGCATTTCCTGTAACATAAGAACCTGGACTCTTTATTTGTGCATAGAGTAGAAAATTTGTGAACGTTTCTGTGGGACATTAAAGCCTCTTACATTCAGTGAGCCTACTTTAACAGAGGACATGATTACCAAGGGGGACGAAAGGAGTGGGGCAAGAAGGAAAACGTAAATACACAGAAAACTAAGAAGAAATTACGGGATATATAAAATAAAAACCAAAACAAAATTATAAAACAAAATGAAAGCAAAACAATCTGATGAGAGGAAATAGGTATATTTTACACCTGCACAGCAGAGTGTAAACCCCCCTGGGAGGATGGGCTTTCTACTGGGGAGCCCCCCCCCAAACCAGACATCAGGCCATACCATTTTGTCTTAAAATCTATGATAGAAAAGCAGCCAAAAGCTGTCAAAGATTAGCATCTACTTATCATTATATTAAACGTTGAATCAGTATATCACATATCAGAGGATCTGGGGCCCAAGGACCTATAAGCCCTATCTAGCTCCAACTCATTCTCTAAGGGCAGACCGAAGATAGAGTTAAACAAATGACGTAGTGTCTCATCCAGTTCATGGTGTTCAGTTGTCTCTGTAAATCCTCTAATCCTAATATTGTTGCACCTTCCTCTGTTTTCAATATCATCTATCAAATCTGTTAGGTATTCCAGTTGGTATGAGTGAGAAGACAAAGTTTGTTCCTGAGAATTTACTTGTTGAGCGATGGATGCTGTATGTGATTCAGCAGCAGACACTTTTTCTGTTAACTCTTGCATGTCCCCTCTAAGGGAGGCTGCTTCAGCCCTGTAAGAGGACTCCAGTCTAGACATATAATTCTCCATGTGCCTCTGGTTGGAATAGCTCGTATTCGATCTCTGAGGTCTCTCCACACTGCCTCACATTGTAATGAGTCATCCTGTTGGTTCTCCTCTGAGCAGCCAGGGGAAGAAGAATGTAATAATGCAGGGAATGAGCCTCTCTCAGGGGAACTCCGGGCATCAGTGTGTGACTGGGGCCTCTGCAGGTCTGGACCCGCAGAAGAGATAAGTACTGCCAATCTGGTGTGTCCTGTAGTGTTGTACCACCCCCGTAGTGTTCGGGTTCGGTTCGGTTCGTCGAACACCGGGATGTTCGAGGAACTGTTCGTCGAACTGTTTGTCGAACACCTTAGAACACCGTCGAACACCGTTAAAACCAATGGCAGGCAAACAAAAACACATAGAAACACATAGAAAACACCTTCAAAGGTGTCCAAAAGCTGACAAACTGCTCAGAAGACGCTTTCTTTAAAAAAGCCGGCCGGCAATTCAGCAGCGGCATACACCGGTACCCGACAATTTAGACAAGAAGGAATAGAGCCTCACACAAAGATTAGATAGATAGAAACATGTCAGTCACATATATATGAAGTACAGTGACAGTGTTGCTTACTGTACTTGTCATTTAGTGTAAAGGATTTATTAAAAAATATAATAGTGTTTTCATGCACTGTCTCTTTAGAAAAGCCGGCCGGCAATTCAGCAACTGTACCCGACAATTTATAACAGACAGAATAGAGCTTCACACATAGATTAGATAGATAGAAACATGTCAGTCACATATATGTGAAGTACAGTGACAATGTTGCTTACTGTACTTGTCATTTAGTGTAAAGGATTTATTAAAAAAAATAATAGTGTTTTCATGCACCGTCTCTTTAAGAAAGCCGGCCGGCAATTCAGCATCTGTACCCGACAATTTATAACAGACAGAATAGAGCTTCACACATAGATTAGATAGATAGAAACATGTCAGTCACATATATATGAAGTACAGTGATAGTGTTGGTTACTGTACTTGTCATTTAGTATTAAAATAAAGGATTTATTATTAAAAAAAATTGGCGTGGGGTTCCCCTTAATTTTAGTCTCTAGCGGAGGTTAAGCAGACAGCTGGGGCAGATGTTTGAAGCCTGGGAAGGGGGTAATACCCACGGAGCTTCCCAGGCTACTAATATGAGCCCCCAGCTGAATACCTAGCCTTTACTAGCTATTAAAATGGGGGACCCCCCCCAAAAAATGACGTGGGGTCCCCCCTAATTTAATAGCTAGCAAAGGCTAGGCAGACAGCTGGGGGCTGATATTAATAGCCCAGGAAGGGTGCCATGAATATTGGCCCCCTCCCAGGCTAGAAACACCAGCCATCAGCCGCCCCAGAAATGGCGCATTCATAGGATGCGCCAATTCTGGCACTTAGCCTCGCTCTTCCACGCTGCCCTGTAGCGGTGGCAGGGGGTAATAGGGCTGGGGTTGATGTCAGCTTATAATGCCAGCTGACATCAAGCCCAGGTTAGTAATGGAGAGGCGTCTATAAGACACCCCCATTACTAACCCCATAGTCAAAGTTAAAAGAAAACACAAACACCCAGAATAAAGTCCTTTAATTGAAAAAAAGACACAATCCTTTATTGTTCTAAATTAAACCATACTTACCGTCACGCCCATTCCAGCTGAAGCCAACGATCTCCTGCAATAAAAGAAAAATAATAAAGCAACCTCATCCTTACCTTTCCATGGTTCCCACGACAGCTTCAGCTCTGCTACATCGAGATGACATGCTGGACCGCAGCAGAAAGCTGCCATCCAGCCTGTCATCCCGCAGACACTGAGAAGCGCAGGCTTGCTTGCGCTCTGCAGTGTCTGGCTGTGACGGCATAAAGATGAGACGAGTTCATGTCCAATGAACTCGACACACCTCATGCACGTCACTGACAACGTGGGAAAATTCTCATGCTGAAGCGCTGAGTGCAGGAGAATTCTCCCACGCTGTCAGTGACGTGCATAAGGTGAGCTCATGTCCAATGAACTCAGCTCACCTCCTGCACGTCACTGACAGCGTGGGAGAATTCTCCTGCACTCAGCGCTTCAGCGTGAGAATTCTCCCACGCTGAAGTGCTGCGTGCAGGAGAATTTTCCCACGCTGTCAGTGACGTGCATAAGGTGAGCTCATGTCCAATGAACTCAGCTCACCTCCTGCACGTCACTGACAGCGTGGGAGAATTCTCCTGCACTCAGCGCTTCAGTGTGAGAATTCTCCTACGCTGAAGCGCTGAGTGCAGGAGAATTTTCCCACGCTGTCAGTGACGTGCATGAGGTGAGCCGAGTTCATTGGACATTAACTCGGCTCATCTGGATGCCCTCACAGATAGACACTGTGGAGCGCAAGCAAGCCTGCGCTTCTCAGTGTCTGCGGGATGACAGGCTGGATGGCAGCGTTCTGCTGCGGTCCAGCCTGTCATCTCGATGTAGCAGAGCTGAAGCTGTCGTGGGAACCATGGAAAGGTAAGGATGATGTTGCTTTATTATTTTTCTTTTATTTCAGGAGATCGTTGGCTTCAGCTGGAATGGGCGTGACGGTAAGTATGGTTTAATTTAGAACAATAAAGAATTGTGTGTTTATTTCAATTAAAGGACTTTTTTCTGGGTGTTGTGTTTTTTTTAAATACTTTACTAGAAATTCATGGTGGTCATGTCTAATATTGGCGTGACCCCATGAATTTTGGGCTTAGGGCCAGCTGATAATGCCAAGCTGGCCCTAACCCCTTTATTACCCAGTAAGCCACCGCATCAGGGCCCTGGATGAGTTGGGTACAGCGCCAGAAGATGGCGCTTCTATGAACGCGCCATTTTCCAGGGTGGCTGCGGACTGCAATTTGCAGCGGGGGTGGCCCAGAAAGCTTGGGCCTCCCTGCGCTGCGGATTCCAGCCCCCAGCTGCATAGTTGTACCTGGCTGGACACAAAAACAGGGCGAAGCCCCACGTCAATTTTCTTTAAATTATTTCATGAAATAATTAAGAAAAAAAGGGCTTCCCTATATTGTTGTGTCCGGCCAGGTACAAATAGGCAGCTGGTGGTTGGGGGCAGCCCGTTCCTGCCTGCTGTACCTGACTGGACACAAATATAGTGCGAAGCCCCACGTCAATTTTTTTTTAATTATTTCATGAATTTCCTGAAATAATTTAAAAAAATTGAAGTGGGGCTTCGCACTATATTTGTGTCCAGCCAGGTACAGCAGGCAGGAATGGGCTGCCCCCAACCACCAGCTGCCTATTTGTACCTGGCCGGACACAACAATATAGGGAAGGCCTTTTTTTCTTAATTATTTCATGAATTTCATGAAATAATTAAAAAAAATTGAAGTGGGGCTTCGCACTATATTTGTGTCCAGCCAGGTACAGCAGGCAGGAACGGGCTGCCCCCAACCACCAGCTGACTATTTGTACCTGGCCGGACACAACAATATAGGGAAGGCCTTTTTTTCTTAATTATTT
Source organism: Phyllobates terribilis (assembly GCF_046119375.1). Classification (NCBI taxonomy): domain Eukaryota; kingdom Metazoa; phylum Chordata; class Amphibia; order Anura; family Dendrobatidae; genus Phyllobates; species Phyllobates terribilis. The sequence goes on along the minus strand of NW_027362761.1, from coordinate 1,090,005,836 downwards.
CATGAATTTCATGAAATAATTAAAAAAAAAATACGTGGGGCTTCGCCCTATTTTTGTGTCCAGCCAGGTACAACTAGGCAGCTGGGGACTGGAATCTGCAGCGCAGGGAGGCCCATGCTTTCTGGGCCCCCCCCGCTGCAAATTGCAGTCCGCAGCCACCCCGGAAAATGGCGCGTTCATAGAAGCGCCATCTTCTGGCGCTGTACCCAACTCATCCAGGGCCCTGGTGCGGTGGCTCACTGGGTAATAAAGGGGTTAGGGCCAGCTTGGTATTATCAGCTGGCCCCAAGCCCAAAATTCATGGGGTCACGCCAGTATTAGACATGACCGCCATGAATTTCTAGTAAAGTATTTAAAAAAAACACAACACCCAGAATAAAGTCCTTTAATTGAAATAAACACACAATTCTTTATTGTTCTAAATTAAACTATACTTACCATCACGCCCATTCCAGCTGAAGCCAACGATCTCCTGCAATAAAAGAAAAATAATAAACCAACCTCATCCTTACCTTTCCATGGTTCCCACGACAGCTTCAGCTCTGCTACATCGAGATGACAGGCTGGACCGCAGCAGAACGCTGCCATCCAGCCTGTCATGCCGCAGACACTGAGAAGAGCAGGCATGCTTCGCTCCTCAGTGTCTCGCTGTGACGGCATAAAGATGAGCCGAGGTCATGTCCAATGAACTCGGCTCACCTCATGCACGTCACTGACAGCGTGGGAAAATTCTCACGCTGAAGTGCTGAGTGCAGGAGAATTCTCCCACGCTGTCAGTGACGTGCATGAGGTGAGCTCATGTCCAATGAACTCAGCTCACCTCATGCACCTCACTGACAGCGTGGGAAAATTCTCCTGCACTCAGCGCTTCAGCGTGAGAATTCTCCCACGCTGTCAGTGACGTGCATGAGGTGAGCCGAGTTCATTGGACATGACCTCGGCTCATCTTTATGCCGTCACAGAGAGACAATGTGGAGCGCAAGCATGCCTGCTCTTCTCAGTGTCTGCGGGATGACAGGCTGGATGGCAGCGTTCTGCTGTGGTCCAGCCTGTCATCTCGATGTAGCAGAGCTGAAGCTGTCGTGGGAACCATGGAAAGGTAAGGATGAGGTTGCTTTATTATTTTATTTTTATTACAGGAGATCGTTGGCTTCAGCTGGAATGGGCGTGACGGTAAGTATGGTTTAATTTAGAACAATAAAGAATTGTGTCTTTATTTCAATTAAAGGACTTTATTCTGGGTGTTTGTGTTTTTTTTAACTTTGACTATGGGGTTAGTAATGGGGGTGTCTTATAGACGCCTCTCCATTACTAACCTGGGCTTGATGTCAGCTGGCATTATAAGCTTACATCAACCCCAGCCCTATTACCCCCTGCCACCGCTACAGGGCAGCGTGGAAGAGCGAGGCTAAGTGCCAGAATTGGCGCATCCTATGAATGCGCCATTTCTGGGGCGGCTAGTGGCTGGTGTTTCTAGCCTGGGAGGGGGCCAATATTCATGGCTCCCTTCCTGGGCTATTAATATCAGCCCCCAGCTGTCTGCCTAGCCTTTGCTAGCTATTAAATTAGGGGGGACCCCACATCATTTTTTGGGGGGGGTCCCCCATTTTAATAGCTAGTAAAGGCTATGTATTCAGCTGGGGGCTGATATTAGTAGCCTGGGTAGCTCCGTGGGTATTACCCCCTTCCCAGGCTTCAAACATCTGCCCCAGCTGTCTGCTTAACCTCCGCTAGAGCCTAAAATTAAGGGGAACCCCACACCAATTTTTTTAATAATAAATCCTTTATTTTAATACTAAATGACAAGTACAGTAACCAACACTATCACTGTACTTCATATATATGTGACTGACATGTTTCTATCTATCTAATCTATGTGTGAAGCTCTATTCTGTCTGTTATAAATTGTCGGGTACCGCTGCTGAATTGCCGGCCGGCTTTCTTAAAGAGACGGTGCATGAAAACACTATTATTTTTTTTAATAAATCCTTTACACTAAATGACAAGTACAGTAACCAACACTGTCACTGTACTTCATATATATGTGACTGACATGTTTCTATCTATCTAATCTATGTGTGATGCTCTATTCCTTCCATTCTAAATTGTCGGGTACCGGTGTATGCCGCTGCTGAATTGCCGGCTTTTCATGTTTCACTGTTGGCACTGTTCCCATCGATTTGGGCAATCACTGTAATGCCACAACCACCATGGCTGTGGCACTACAGTGAGTGGCAGACAATCCCTGCATGATTGGTGCTCTAAATAGCGCCAGACATGCAGGACACGCTTTTGGTGCACGAACAGTTATCGAACATAACCTCGAACAGCCGAATTTTTTGCAAATCGTTCGGGTTCGTCGAACAACTCGAACACCGCCCAAAACAGCTCGAATTTGAGATTGGCGAACAGTTCTAGTCGAACAACGCTCATCTCTAGTGTCCAGGGGCTGGGGCACCAAGTGATCCTCTACCACGCACCTGAGCTCCGAAGGCGCAAAGCCGGAATCTGCCATCTTGGACTGAGGGAGATCCCCCGCAGCAGCAACAAGGCCTCCCGCGTCTCCCCAAGTCCAGGAAGCCAGGTCAGCGTCCTCCGCCGATGAAGGTATCGTCCGCTCTGCTAATGTTGATGTGGGGGAGCATTTACCCCAGGACCTTTGGACCTCCGATGCAGGAGATGAGGAGCGCTAGGCAGGGACAGCCGATGCCATCTTAGATCCCACTCTTGCAGGAGAGGCAGATGCTGCAATTTCTTAGGTAGCGGGTAATATTTGTTGGAGGGACCCGCTGAGTACTCACACTGGTCTGCATTATATTCTTCTTCTTTTTTGCCGGCATTGGAAGTGTTTTGACCTGATTTGAAGTGATAGGCATGCCCTGAAGCTGGTCTAGGGATGGGAGCAGACAACCATGCGACTTCACTCCTCCATAGCCAGGCCACACCCCCCCATTCAAAGAAATTTCAACAAATTCTTGATGTAAACATTAAGATTTGAGAGTCCTCAGTGGCTGATACCTTTTAATGGTTAACTGAAAAGATGGTAACAAGTTGCAAGCTTTCGAGACTACTCAGGTCTCTTCATCAGGCATAGTATGACACAAAATCTGAAGAGTCACATATTTATACACAATAAGACACAGAAATAATGAAATAGATGAGACAGGTAATGTAAAGCAGAGCTATTACTGTGGGAGAAAGGTAAACAGTTCTGGCTGTAAATATTGGTTTAGTTCATAGATAAGGACTGTGAAAGTTTTATTGTCTAATGATTGAGATTTCGAGGGTTATGATGACCCCAAAGCTCTGTGAAGCTCATTCCTTAGTTGATGTAAGTAAAGAAAGCAAAGAAAGGAGCACAAATAGCGCTGTTATCCAATAGACAGCAGTAAAGATAAAAGGGAAATTGCTCACCTCTGTGAGAATTCCAGCAGACCCTTAAACCGCAGGGGTTAAACGAAATCACAGAAGTTTTTCTTTGAGAATTCCAGCAGTCACTTTTTACACCTCCCCAGTTCTTTTTCAATACCCAACATATAGCCACCTCTCCCCAAACCCACACTCCTGTTATCACCGCCCACATTATAGCCTTCCAGTTACCTCTCACCACTCTTACAGCTCTGTTTTTCAGCTGACAAAACAAATCAGGAGCCCTAGTGTAGCGGGCTATGTGCCTAGCGTGACTGTACACAGCAACTTGAGCAAGTATTTAAGTTCTAGCCCTCCATGGTTCATCATGATTAATATGAAAATTATTGGTATTAAAAGGTCATTTCAAATCTCAGGGAGACAGAAAAATTTGGGAATATAAACTAATGGTGACGTTTGACACCTTCAGAGCAGGAATGAATGTGTTGTTTGGATTTATGTCATTCTACATCAACTAAGGAATGTGCTCCTCAGAGCTTTGGGGTCATCATAACCCTGGACCAGACCTCAATCACTGGACAATAAAACTTTCACAGTCCTTATCTATGAACTAATCCAATATTTACAGCCAGAACTGTTTACCTTTCTCCCACAGTAATAGCTCTGCTTTACATTACCTGTCTCATCTATTGCATTATTTCTGTGTCCTATTGTGTATAAATATGTGACTCTTCAGATTTTGTGTCATACTATGCCTGATGAAGAGACCTGAGTAGTCTCGAAAGCTTGCAACTTGTTACCATCTTTTCAGTTAACCATTAAAAGGTATCAGCCACTGAGGACTCTCAAATCTTAATATTTTTCTAATAATTTTCCCATGGCTAGCACAGTACAAAAATATATATTTTCCCTGATGTAAACATAACACCATCTGTAATAAGCTAAAGTTGAAAAGAGGATGGCTTCTACAAATGGATAATAATCCTAAACACGTCAAAATCAAGATCTTCACTGGTAAAGCCCCCCACTCATAACACATTAGGTAGCTGTCAGCCAAAAGACTGTTCAACTGACAGCCATCTCTTCTGAGCCCCTTATATACAAGAACGCTCAGCTTGGCTCCTGTGTTCTCTATGAGAGCGACTAATAAACTCCACTGTCAGCAGCTTATCTGCTGGAAAACAGAATGAGCTACCATTGGAAATACAACATGCAGGCTCCTTCTCTCCTCCAACATCATCTGTAGGGTACGTTCATATGACTGTATTGTCGGTCCCAGTGTTTTCCGTGAAAAAACTGACAGAACTAGACACAGACAGATCTAGGTCCATTGGGCTGTTTAGATAAGTGTTTGAAAAAAAGCAAGTGAAAAAAATCATAGCATAGGTTCTTCCTTAAAATGGATGAGAGTAAGCCATTCAAGTCCAAAGGTGTACAAAAAAACAGATCCCATACAGATCATCCATATAGCTTCCATTTTTTTATGGATACATTTCCATTATTAACCTAGAAAACTGTATTTGGTCTTGTATATGATAATAACTGTTGATGGAAAAGAAGGATGGTGTACAGACCACAACTGACCACCAAACTGATGAAAATCATCCATTTTTCTGGATGAAAAGATAAATGTCCCTTTCTTGTCTGATGTCAGATTCTCGCTGCTCCACAGTCTGGGAATTCTGATGGATTTTTTATTTTATAATGCATCAAATGTTTTCTCCTGGTGAAAGGTCTGGACTGCAGGCGGCCGGTTCTTCACCTGAACTCTTCCTCTTCGATGCCATGCTGCTGTGATGGATGTAGTATGTGGTTTAGCATTGTCTTGCCAAAATATGCAAAAAAAAAGATCCAACAAATACACAGAAAAAAAGTATGCAAAAAGAGGGATAACCTAAAAATCTAAAAATAGTCAATGCTTATTAACATGCAAGACATATTAAAAATATTTAAAAAGCACAAATGGCTGTAAGCCTGTAACATAAATTTTCCAGACCACAGTACTATAGTGCTACGATCTACCCTGTCTGTCAATAAGGTCATTTAGGAACCCAAAAGTTAATACCACCTTAATACAGATATATTACTGTATAATGTACCAATAATATGAAAATTGTTACATCAATGACCCAGGCCCTAAAATAAGGGCAAGTATTAAAGTGTATAGTGGGTTAAAGATATACACGCCCAATAAATAATGCACAAAAGCACAAAATAAAAGATGATAAAGAGGAGTGTATACAACAATTGTATGATAGAGTCAGAAAAGTTGCAGAAAAATCCTACTGCCGGCACAATAGCAAATAGCCACACAGAGTGAAGGTAAATGTGAAGTTTGTGCCACCTGGGCCATAGATATAACAATTTTCATATTATTGGTATAGCTGTGATTTGGGTTATATTATAATATACCTTTATTAAGGTGGTATCAACTTTTGGTTTCCTAAATTACCTTATTGACAGACAGGGTAGATCCTAGCATTATAGAGCTGCGGTCTGGAAAATTTGTCATTTGTGCTTTTTAAATATTTTTAATATGTCTTGTTTGGCTTGTATGTTAATATACATTGACTATTTTTAGGTGATCCCTCTTTTTGCAACACCTCTGTATAAGGCTCATCATTGATCACTCCTTTCATGTGTAAGCTGCCCGTGTCAGAGGCACTAATGCAGCCCCAGACCATCAGAGATGCAGGAACTAAGCGCTGATAACAAGCTGGATGGACCCTCTGCTCTGCAGTCTGCAGGACAAGGCGTCCACAGTTTCCATAAATAATTTCATATTTTTATTCATCCGACCTCAGAACAGTTAATATCTTCTGATCTGATTTCTATGTTCTGCAGTGAATATAATATGACTAAAAGAGATTTCCAAATCATTACATTCCTGTTCTCTTTATACATTTACACAGCGTCACAAGTTTTTTGGAATTGGGGTTGTAAATATATCTATAAATATTTCTATCTACATGTGTACATCCATCAGAATAACTGCTCTTAGCGATGTCACAATATCAGAGTTCTAGAATGTTGATGTCACACAAGTCATGAAGTCACAATATGAAGAACTGATAAAACTTCTGCTCACGGCCTCCTCCACTGAGGGTTATAGAATTTGTATAGTGAGGATATTTTTGCAATTCTGATTGAGTGAGCAAAATGTCTGAGTATAAGCGCAAACGTCGCTTTATTATTGATTCTGTTACAGAGAGCAGCGGTATTGATGACCAGGTGAGTGGCGGATTCTGGAGTATGTTGTCTATTTGAAATTCTGGAAATTTGAAGACTTTTTTTTACTTTTTATTATTTCCTTTTCCCAGTTACTGGTCAATAAAAAATGCCGCAGAGTTTTTGCGTCCGACACAGAGGACAGCAGCGGTGATGAGAATCTCCATCAGGTGAGCGCTCACTTCTCTCCAGCACTGTCTGCGGCTCTGGGGGTCTACTGGAGATCAGGGGACGCCCCATTCTGTGATTATGCCACTGTATCGCTGCTAATCCTTCATTCTCAAGGTCTTTATATTTCTTTATTTCAGTCTCATCCACTTATTTCAAGGTCTCCAAGGAGCCTTGAAGATGAAGATGGTGGCTCTGGTCCCCACCTGCTATACATAGAGTCAGGCATGTAATAAAGCGTCTGGAAGGATCATAAATTCCTTCCTGTAAAAGAAGAAAATTAGATTTTTATTGATTAGGAAAACTGAATGACACAGAAGTAAATGACAATGTTTCTTCTTTTCTCCAGAGCCCAATTCTCCCCGATTCAGCTTTGTGCAGGAGGAGACAGCAAGGTAATGTATTCCTATATATCCGTTTTATCTGGATCATGTTCATGATTTCTGGTCGCTAGATGGCGCTATTATTAGCATATTTTCAGATAAGGTGTCAGCTGTATGTCTGCAGGTCGTGTACGGTCTTAGTATATATCCAGTAGTGATGTGTGATCCTCTTTGATGCTTTGTTACCAGGAGACAGGAGCGTCCCATCAATTACTGTTTCCTGAGAAATCTGTCTTCACCCACGTCCAAATATGTCACCGACTTCCGTAAGAACAAACAGGAGCTGGTACGACGTCTGTACAAGTTTTATAACAGGACCGTCTTTGAGAACCAGGTATTCAGTTATAACACACAGCTTGGAATAGGGTTATAGGGGATGAAGGTTTAGAGCTAGGGATAGTGTATCCAGTGTATATAGCATATACCTCTATATTCTGTATGTATATCGTGATATGAGGCGAAGGGTTAGAGCTAGGGATAGTGTATCCAGTGTATGTAGTATATACCTCTACATTCTGTATGTATAGGTTGATAGGGGATGAAGGGTTAGAGCTAGGGATAGTGTATCCAGTGAATATAGTATATACCTCTATATTCTGTATGTATATGGTGATACGAGGCAAAGGGTTAGAGCTAGGGATAGTGTATCCAGTGTATATAGTATATTCCTCTATATTCTGTATGTATATGGTGATACGAGGCAAAGGGTTAGAGCTAGGGATAGTGTATCCAGTGTATACAGTATATACCTCTATATTCTGTATGTATAGGGTGATACGAGGCAAAGGGTTAGAGCTAGGGATAGTGTATCCAGTGTATATAGCATATACCTCTACATTCTGTATGTATATGGTGATATGAGGTGAAGGGTTAGAGCTAGGGATAGTGTATCCAGTGTATATAGCATATACCTCTACATTCTGTATGTATAGGTTGATAGGGGATGAAGGGTTAGAGCTAGGGTTAGTGTATCCAGTGTAAACAGTATATACCTCTATATTCTGGACGTATATTGTGATAGGAGGATAAAGGATTACAGCTAGGGATGGTGTATCCAGTGTAAATAGCATATACCTCTATATTCTGTAGGTATGGGGTGGTATGGGAGATAGTGAGTAGATGGTTAAAGATAGGGTTAGGGTATCCAGTGTACATAGTATATACCTCTATATTCTGTAGGTGTGGGGTAATATGAGGGATAATGAATGGATGGTTAGAGCTAGGATTAATGTATCCAGTATATATAGTATATACCTCTATATTCTGTAGGTATGGGGTGATATTGAAGATAGTGAATGGAGGGTTAGAGCAAGGGTTAGTGTATCCAGTGTATATAGTATATACCTCTGTATTCTGTAGGTATTGGGTGATATTGAAGATAGCGAATGGAGGGTTAGAGCAAGGTTAGTGTATCCAGTGTATATAGTATATACCTCTATATTCTGTAGGTATGGGGTGATGTGGGGGATAGTGAATAGAGGGTTAGAGCTAGGGTTAGTGTATCCACTATATACAGTATATACCTCTATATTCTGTATTTCTACTTCTTCTGTAGCTTCCTGCATATATGGACATCAGCTGGAATAAAAGGCTGCGTAAAACAGCTGGTCGCACTGGATTCCTGGAGAACAACGGGGACCGCTACGCCATCATCCAGTTATCGGATAAAGTCTGCGATTCAGCAGGTAGTCGTCACATCCGGCACAATTTATAGATTAGCTGTGGTGAAATCTTCTCCACATCTTTACTCCTGATTGTTATTATATCCTGCTTTGTCCTTAGAACGACTCCGAGACACATTGATCCATGAGATGTGTCATGCTGCCTGCTGGGTCATCGATGGCAATGGAGAACTTGCCCATCACCAACTATGGGAGCAGTATTGTGAGAAGGTCGCACAGATCCACCCTGACCTTCCACCCATTACTGTATTCCACAGTTGGGAGTACCACTACCCGGTGGTGTACCAGTGCTCAGGGTGCCAGTACAGGTAAGATACGACTCAAATAAACTATGGACAGACGGGCGTCTGATACTGGCCGTGGGTGTATGTGCTACTACCACTGCTTGCTTCATGACTTCTGCAATCAATATGAAGGGGCTCTGTCATTGATGTTGGATGTGTGTGTACCTTTAGGATCAGTCTTTAATATCTTTAATAAGCTTTATCTCCCACTCCAGAGTCGGACGTTGGACGGATTCTCTCGACACCGAGAAGTTTGGGTGCGGCTACTGTGAGAACAAGTTGGTTCTAGTAACCACAACCTGAGAAGATCTATCAGCGACTATCCAGCTCCATCAATAGTCCGATCATCGGCTCGGCCAAGATAGCAGCACACAGATGAAGTCATCCAGAAGACTAGTGGAAAGTCACATCTCAGTCTTCCACCATTTTTCGGGCGTCACGGTGACTCAGTGGTTAGCACTTGTGTCTGCAGCACTCAGGTGGTGGAAATAAATCCGACCACGGACATCTGCATGGAGTTTGTATGTCCTCCCCGTGTCTGCGTGGGTTTCCTCCGGGTTCTCCGGTTTCCTCCCACACTCCAAAAATATACTGATAGGTTAATTGGCTTATTCCAAATTGTCCCTAACATGAATTATGGTTCTCCCTGTACAGCGCTACAGACTATGTCATCGCTATATTATCGAGGGGAATCAAATTCATCATTAAATACAAATGCTTTAAACAAACTTATTATTGTAATGTTGACTTGTGTCAGTCATTTCATACACAGATTACTTCCAAAAAAGTTATGTCCTATAGTGGGACGTCTGGAGGTGAGATTCCGCCATACCGATGGCCAGGGACAGGCATGCGGGTGCTAACACCTACATGGACTGGCAGGACAGGCTTACACTGGTAATATACAGTGTATACACCCACAACAACTCACACACATCAAACCAAGCAAAGTCATCAAGTTTCAGAGCTCCCATAGAAATGAATGGTGATAGCCGCACATGCGCAGCCACTTTCCATTTCTGACAGTGTGTAACGGGGTAGTTCTTGAGTTACATGTGGGTCCCTGATCTCAGCAATGGGACCTGCATCTATCAAACATTTATGACGTATGCTTTCGATAGAGGATGAAATAATGTCTTCAATGCGCTTCGTCACGTGTCCACGGGCATGCTCGCGATTTCTAATGCTGACCCTATGCTGCTCTCTGATTCAGTTATGTCACCAGCAACATAGTGCATTAAGCATTAATGCTTTAAAGGGCACAGCTCAACTTTCCATCCTAATGTGGCACCTCAAGCGTCACAAATATTTCCAGGGCATTCATAAGGGGTATCTCTGCATTATCGTCCCGAACGGGGAAACAGCTGATCAGCGGATGTGCACGGTGCTGGACCCTCACTGATCTGATATTGATGACCTATTCTAAAGATATTCCACCAATTATCAAACACCTGAATAACTTCTTTAATTAGTTTAGGGGAGTGATTGAACCATTTTTAAGCCAAACACAATCCTTAATATTTATTCTTCACCGGAAGGTACAATGTGTTAAAAAACAGCTGATTATGGGGCCCATGGGCATTACAAGTATTGGAGACCCGCTCCTTTCTAATGGGAACATTTTTTTATGAGGCCCTCCTCCACGTCTCTTCCAAGGGGCATTGGAGTGACTCCCAATTTTTGGCAGCCCTTGCATTCACTGCATAGCAAACACAATGGGAGACCCACTTGCTAATAATGGGAACATTGTTTTCAGGAGGCCCTCTGACCTCCACGTCTTTTCCAAGGGGCATTGGAGTGCCTCCAAATTTTTGGCAACTCTTGCATTCACTGCATAGGCAAACACAATGGGAGACCTACTTCCTAATAATGGGAAATTTGTTTTCAGGAGTCCCTCCTCTAGGTCTCTTCAAAGGGGTATTGGGGTGCGTCCAAATTTTCAAAGTGGTATTGGGGTGCGTCCAAATGTTGGGCAGCCCTGCCACTCACTGCATACGCAATAACAGTATAGGAGACCTACTCTTTAGTAATGGGAACAATAAAACATAGCCGGCTGATGGCTCTCTAAGAATAGTGAGGGCCGATTGCTGGCCCTTTAAGAATAGTAAAGGCCGCCTGATGAACATTGTTGACAGAAGTGACCTGGGAGTCAGAAATGGTTCCAGGGGTCTTTCCCATACTGTCCCCATGTCATTTGAACACTGTTCCCATAGATTTGGGCAATTTGCAATCTTCAGACCGCCGGGGGGAGGCGCCTGAAAAATGCCCGAGTTTGCCATAGACTTACATTGGGCTCGTTGCTCGGGTCGAGCACCCGAGTATTCCAATGTGCTCGGCCTGAGCATCGAGCACCCGAGCATTTTAGTGCTGGCCCATCACTACTCATAAGAGCACATTTATCTTTACAAACAACAGAACAGTGATAGCTGTCACATCTGTGTTCTGATACCTTAGCTCCCCAATAAGACATGGGAGTAAATCAATACTTTACAAGCTGCTCTGTGGCTGGGGGCACTGGTAAAATAGTGTCTTGTTGTCATGCAAGGTGAGGGAAGGAACAGTGTACAAGGACAGGAATAGGGGGAAGGGGAAGGGAGCCGAACATCTAGAGAAAGGGGGAGTGGAGACCCCTAGGCAGATCTAATATCACCCTGACTACTCTATCATACTTATATAGGTTCATCTCCAATAGCAGAGCAGGAAACTTAATCCCTGAATGTCCCTAGAGCTAGGCCCTAGGTAGGGAGGGACACTATATGAGGGGCAGCTTATGATAAGTGTTACTTCTCTTTTCTTTACATGATACCAGATTGATGGTGCTATTGTGGGCTGATGTTCTTCATAGACTTGTGTGAACAGCCCCTATTATATTCTTGCTCGGATGATTCAGAAGTTTGCTGTATATATGATACCTCTCTGTGGAGAATCAGCTTTAGGGATTCTCTTAACAATGTAAGGAAAAAAAAGATTAACCACTGCATGTGATAGGGGTTATATACTGGGCTCGGGTAATGATTGATAGAACTTATTCAGGAATTTATAAGCCCTACTAGCCCAGTTATTTGTAGTTATGTATTGTCTCTAAATTTCCCTAGAGCTGTCATTTTGCTTTATTGAACAGTTGTCGTCTTTTAATGTTTATTGAAATGGTCAGTCTCTGAATCTATACGTTCACTTCTTCCTATCTTTTTTCACGACTGTAGTTTTGTATTTATTAGGATAAATGTATTTATTAGTATAGAAGAATTTTTAGGGACATAAGGGACACCGTCGTTAAGCAGGGGCGCCACTTAACACAAATTATGGTGCCAACCTCCTCTGCCAGGAAGGTAGAGACATTAGGGATAAAGTAGGGACAGGTTTAGCCTGCACTCTCTCCTGATCAGTGTGTAACCTAATATGGATATTCCCTAATACTTTATTTTGTATTTTTGTTGTTTTGTCTATTGTGGATTGTTATAGTCCTTTTCAGATAATTTATTAAAAGTTACATTTTAGGGGTCTAATCTTCTATAGGTTTTTCATGCTAAATTAGGCCCTGTTTACATATTTTTTTTGCTAAGGTGTTTAACTGAACACTAGTCAGGCCCCACTGTAACTAAAGAAAACAAGGTAAACAAACAAAGGGGATACATTTAGCTTGAGAAGACACCAGAGAGGTAGCGCCAACTGTCCTCCAAGGGAAGTCCAAGAATGAACTAGCTGGCTACTAGTGTCCAGGCATAGACAGCAGAACATAGAACTACCACCAGCGACTCTCTGGAGACACAGAGTTTTTAACTACCAAGCAAGGGTGTGTCAACCAGCAGCAGAAGGTGGAGGTCACCGCTGGGTACTAAAGGAAGAAGGATATCACTACACTACAGAGATGAGAGGATCAAGAAGGTGTCTGTAATGCCAAGCGCAGTGACCTTCTACAGCCGGATCCAGAGTGACTGTCTCTCACACTTGATACACCAGTGATATCTGATAAACAAAAAAAAAAAAAATTTTGTAGGTACATTCTCCTGAAATGGTTGCAACAGTCACAACTCCTATAAAAGCATGTAAAGGCTGCTGCAGGATGTCACGCACGGTGTGGGAAAGACTAAGTGCAACACGAAGGGAAGAAGGGGAGGAAGCCAAAACACTAGGGTAAGTGGGATTGGAGACCCCTAGGCAGATCTAATATCACCCTGCCTACCCTACCATCCCTATATAGGTTCCACACTTATCTCCGAACAGGACCCTAAACCCTGGATGACCCTAGAGCTAGACCCTAGATAAGGAGGGGGAAGGGTGAGCACTGGTCAGGACCTACTACAAACTATAGACAACAAGGTAGACAAACAAAGGGGATTAACTTAGCTTAAGAAGACACCAGAGGAGTAATGCCAACTGTCCTCCAAGGGCACCAGAGAAGACGCTAGCCGATTGCTAATGCTCCAAGCCTGTACATAGAAGTATTACCGGCAATTCCCTGGAGAAAACGGAGTGTTTTTAACTCCCACTCAAGGGTGTGTCAATCAGCAGCAGGAGGGAGATTGCCACTGGGTCATAAAGGCAGAAGGATTAAGAAGGCATCTGTAATGCCAAGCGCAGTGACCTTCTACAGCCAGGTCTATTACACCTGTCACACCCTTGACACAGGACCACCAATAAATTCACATGAAGAAAATGAGAGGAATACGGTGGTTCAGAGTCCGCACTGCCCAGAGTTCAAAAGGTGTAGTCGCACACAAGGATTAAGCATGAATGTGGTTTATTGTGTCAATGCGTTTCAAGGTCTCCAAACCTCTTCATCAGGACCAAACCACAATGATTTTTATATATATATACAGTACAGACCAAAAGTTTGGACACACTTTCTCATTTAAAGATTTTTCTGTATTTTCATGACTATGAAAATTGTATATTCACACTGAAGGCATCAAAACTATGAATTAACACATGTGGAATTATATACTTAACAAAAAAGTGTGAAACAACTGAAAATATGTCTTATATTCTAGGTTCTTCAAAGTAGCCACCTTTTGCTTTGATGACTGCTTTGCACACTCTTGGCATTCTCTTGATGAGCTTCAAGAGGTAGTCACCGGAAATGGTCTTCCAACAATCTTGAAGGAGTTCCCAGAGATGCTTAGCACTTGTTGGCCCTTTTTGCCAGCTCACCCCAAACCATCTCGATTGGGTTCAGGTCTGGTGACTGTGGAGGCCAGGTCATTTGGCGTAGCACCCCATCACTCTCCTTCTTGGTCAAATAGCCCTTACACAGCCTGGAGGTGTGTTTGGGGTCATTGTCCTGTTGAAAAATAAATGATGGTCCAACTAAACGCAAATCGGATGGAATAGCATGCCGCTGCAAGATGCTTTGGTAGCCATGCTGGTACAGTATGCCTTAAATTTTAAATAAATCCCCAACAGAGTCACCAGCAAAGCACCCCCACACCATGACACCACCTCCTCCATGCTTCACGGTGGGAACCAGGCATGTAGAGTCCATCCATTCACCTTTTCTGCGTCGCACAAAGACACGGTGGTTGGAACCAAAGATCTCAAATTTGGACTCATCATACCAAAGCACAGATTTCCACTGGTCTAATGTTGATTCCTTGGGTTCTTTAGCCCAAACAAGTCTCTTTTGCTTGTTGCCTGTCCTTAGCAGTGGTTTCCTAGCAGCTATTTTACCATGAAGGCCTGCTGCACAAAGTCTCCTCTTAACAGTTGTTGTAGAGATGTGTCGGCTGCTAGAACTGTGTGGCATTGACCTGGTCTCTAATCTGAGCTGCTGTAAACCTGCGATTTCTGAGGCTGGTGACTCGGATAAACTTATCCTCAGAAGCAGAGGTGACTCTTGGTCTTCCTTTCCTGGGGCGGTCCTCATGTGAGCCAGTTTCTCTGTAGCGCTTGATGGTTTTTGCAACTGCACTTGAGGACACTTTCAAAGATTTCCCAATTTTTCGGACTGACTGACCTTTATTTCTAAAAGTAACAATGGCCACTCGTTTTTCTTTAATTAGCTGATTTTTCTTGCCATAATACAAATTCTAACAGTCTATTCAGTAGGACTATCAGCTGTGTATGCACCTGACTTCTGCACAACACAACTGATGGTCCCAACCCCATTTATAAGCCAAGAAATCCCACTTATTAAACCTGACAGGGCACACCAGTGAAGTGAAAACCATTTCCGGTGACTACCTCTTGAAGCTCATCAAGAGAATGCCAAGAGTGTGCAAAGCAGTCATCAAAGCAAAAGGTGGCTACTTTGAAGAACCTAGAATATAAGACATATTTTCAGTTGTTTCACACTTTTTTGTTAAGTATATAATTCCACATGTGTTAATTCATAGTTTTGATGCCTTCAGTGTGAATGTACAATTTTCATAGTCATGAAAATACAGAAAAATCTTTAAATGAGGAGGTGTGTCCAAACTTTTGGTCTGTACTGTATATATATATATATATATATATATATATATACATACATATATACACTGCTCAAAAAAATAAAGGGAACACTCAAATAACACATCCTAGATCTGAATGAATGAAATATTCTCATTGAATACTTTGTTCTGTACAAAGTTGAATGTGCTGACAACAAAATCACACAAAAATCATCAATGAAAATCAAATTTATTAGCCAATGGAGGCCTCGATTTGGAGTAACCCCCAAAATTAAAGTGGAAAAACACACTACAGGCTGATCCAACTTAGATGTAATGTCCTCAAAACAAACAAAGTGAGGCTCAGTATTGTGTGTAGCCTATACGTGCATGTATGACCTCCCTACAACGCCTGGGCATGCTCCTGATGAGGTTGCGGATGGTCTCCTGTGGGATCTCCTCCCAAACCTGGACTAAAGCATCCGCCAACTCCTGGACAGTCTGTGGTGCAACGTGACGTTGGTGGATGGAGCGAGACATGATGTCCCAGATGTGCTCAATCGGATTCAGGTCTGGGGAACGGGTGGGCCAGTCCATAGCTTCAATGCCCTCATGTTGCAGAACTGCTGACACACTCCAGCTACATGAGGTCTGGCATTGTCCTGCATTAGGAGGAACCCAGGGCCAACCGCACCAGCATATGGTCTCACAAGGGGTCTGAGGATCTCATCTCGGTGCCTAATGGCAGTTAGGCTACCTCTGGCGAGCACATGGAGGACTGTGCGGCCCTCCAAAGAAATGCCACCCCACACCATTACTGACCCACTGCCAAACCGGTCATGCTGAAGGATGCTGCAGGCAGCAGATTGCTCTCCACGGCGTCTCCAAACTCTGTCACGTCTGTCACATGTGCTCAATGTGAACCTGCTTTCATCTGGGAAGAGCACAGGGCGCCAGGGGTGACTTTGCCAATCCTGGTTGTAACATCCCTGGCGGCGTGCTGGCATGGCTTACCACCTCCCACCATTCAAGACCGCCATCTTACCTATCAATCCAGGCTGCACACTTTGCTCCAGTACCTGCTGTGTCTCTTGTCTGATTGCTTAGGGCGGCGGCGCGGCTGCTGCATGATTCTTATATTTGCTGTGTGTGCACTCCTATTGCCTCCCCAGCCTATTGCTGTGAGTCACTGGATACTTAAACCCCCTCCATCCAGTAGGGGGTGCCTGAGCAACACTTTCATTCTGTGTGCTCTGTGCAACTGAGCTGCCAGGTCGTGTCCTGTATCTTGTCTGTTTCCGCCCCTGGGGGCTGTATACCCAGGCCTGTTACCTGTATCTGTGACTTTTAGTCTGTCTCTGCCACCCTGGGGGCTGAGTTCCCAGGCTCGCTCCTGTATCTTATTCCTGGTTCAGTTCCTGTCTGAACTGTGTCCTAGCCCATTACCTGTTTCTCTCTATGTCCGAACCTTCCCTTTTACTGCAGTGTCTGAACCTGCACCTAACTCCAACTCGTTGTCTCTGAACTTCTGTTTGTGAGTTTTGTGTACACTCGCTACTTCATTGTAAGTACCTTGTGTGTATCTGGTTCTGCTTGTTCACCGCACCTGCGGTTTTGCTCTGCCCTGCTTGTTCACCGCACCTGTGGTTTCGCTCTGCTCAGCTTGTTCACCGCACCTGCGGGTTTTGCTCTGCTCTGCTTGTTTACCGCACCTGCGGGTTTTGCTCTGCTCTGCTTGTCTGCCGAACCTGCGGGTTTTGCTCTGCTCTGCTTGTCTACCGCATCTGCGGGTTTTGCTCTGCTCTGCTCGTCTACCGCATCCGCGGGTTTTGCTCTGCTCTGCTTGTCTACCGCATCTGCGGGTTTTGCTCTGCTCTGCTTGTCTACTGCACCTGCTGGTTTTGCTCTGTTCTGCTTGTCTACTGCACCTGCGGGTTTTGCTCTACTTGTCTACCACATCTGCGCGTTTTGCTCTGCTCTGCTTGTCTACCGCACCTGCTGGTTTTGCTCTGCTCTGCTTGTCTACCGCACCTGCGGGTTTTGCTCTGCTCTGCTTGTCTACCGCACCTGCTGGTCTTGCTCTGCTTGTCTACCGCATCTGCGGGTTTTGCTCTGCTCTGCTTGTCTACCGCATCCGCGGGTTTTTCTCTGCTCTGCTTGTCTACCACATCTGTGGGTTTTGCTCTGCTCTGCTTGTCTACCGCACCTGCTGGTTTTGCTCTGCTCTGCTTGTCTACCGCACCTGCGGGTTTTGCTCTGCTCTGCTTGTCTACCGCACCTGCTGGTCTTGCTCTGCTTGTCTACCGCATCTGTGGGTTTTGCTCTGCTCTGCTTGTCTACCGCATCTGCGGATTTTGCTCTGCTCTGCTTGTCTACCGCACCTGCGGCTCCGTTACTAAGTCCCAGACTGTACAGGTCCATATCCTGCCTGTGTTCCTACCTGCCAGTACCCACCTGTCTGCATGCCAGCCGTGCCTGCCAGTGGCCATCTGTCTGCATGCCAGCCGTGCCTGCCAGTGCCCACCTGTCTGCATAACAGCCATGCCTGCCAATACCCACCTGTCTGTATGCCAGCCTAACCTGCCTGTTCCTGCATTCCCCGGTGTGGGTCAACAGCTGTGACCAGGGTCTGACCTGGAGTAGCACCTGGTACCTCTCCTCGGTTCCTCCCTGGTTCACGGAGTCGACTGAGTCACCGTGTGACCTTGGTTGGACCGAGTTTATACTTAGTTTTACCCCTCCAAGCACTCCTCGGTTCATGGTCCAGTGGGATCACTAATCATGCTCACGCCAGTCAGTCTGGACGTGTGCGTAACACTGGTGTTCTGTGGCAAATGCCAAGCGTCCAGCACGGTGTTGGGCTGTGAGCACAACCCCCATCTGTGGACGTCGGGCCCTCATACCACCCTCATGGAGTCGGTTTCTAACCGTTTGTGCAGACACATGCACATTTGTGGCCTGCTGGAGGTCATTTTGCAGGGCTCTGGCAGTGCTCCTCCTGTTCCTCCTTGCACAATGGCGGAGGTAGCAGTCCTGCTGCTGGGTTGTTGCCCTCCTACGGCCCCCTCCACCTTTCCTGGTGTACTGGCCTGTCTCCTGGTAGCCTCCAGCCTCTGGATACTACGCTGACAGACACAGCAAACCTTCTTGCCACAGCTCGCATTGATGTGCCATCCTGGATGAGCTGCACTACCTGAGCAACTTCTGTGGGTTGTAGAGTCCGTCTCATGCTACCACGAGTGTGAAAGCACAACCAACATTCAAAAGTGACCCAAACATCAGCCAGAAAGCATTGGTACTGAGATGTGTTCTGTGGTCCCCACCTGCAGAACCACTCCTTTATTGAGGGTGTCTTGATAATTGCCAATAATTTCCATCTATTGTCTATTCCATTTGCACACCAGCATGTGAAATTGATTGTCAATCAGTGTTGCTTCCTAAGTGAACAGTTTGATTTCACAGAAGTTTGATTTACTTGGAGTTATATTCTGTTGTTTAAGTGTTCCCTTTATTTTTTTGAGCAGTGTAAATATATATATATATATATATAAATATATATGTGTGTATATACTGTATGTAATTGGTAAACTTATCGGCACCTTCAACCAATATGTACAGCAAGTGTGAACAGGTGCAAGCTGCTATGACTGCATAATATGCGAACAAAATTAGATACAGTGGGTATGGAAAGTATTCAGACCCCTTTAAATTTTTCACTCTTTGTTTCATTGCAGCCATTTGGTAAATTCTAAAAAGTTCATCATTTTTTTCTCATTAATGTACACTCTACACCCCATCTTGACTGAAAAAAACAGAAATGTAGAAATTTTTGCAAATTTATCAAAAAAGAAAAACTGAAATATCACGTGGTAACAAGTATTCCGACCCTTTGCTCAGACAGTCATATTTAAGTCACATGCTGTCCATTTCCTTGTGATCCTCCTTGAGATGGTTCTACTCCTTCATTGGAGTCCAGCTGTGTTTAATTAAACTGATAGGACTTTATTTGGAAAGGCACACACCTGTCCATATAAGACCTCATAGCTCACAGTGCATGTCAGACCAAATAAGAATCATGAACTCAAAGGAACTGCCCAAGGAGCTCAGAGACAGAGTTGTGGCAAGGCACAGATCTAGCCAACGTTACAAAAGAATTTCTGCAGAATTCAAGGTTCCTAAGAGCACAGTGGCCTCCATAATCCTTAAATAGAAGAAGTTTGGGACCACCAGAAGTCTTCCTAGACCTGGCCGTCCAGCCAAACTGAGCAATTGTGGGAGAAAAGACTTGGTGAGAAAGGTAAAGAAGAACCTCAAGATCACAATGGCTGAGCTCCAGAGATGCAGTAGGGAGATGAGAGAAAGTTCCACAAAGTCAACTATCACTGCAGCCCTCCACCAGTCAGACCTTTGTGGCAGAGTGGCCCAACGGAAGCCTCTCCTCAGTGCAAGACATATGAAAGCCTGCATCGAGTTTGCTCAAAAACACATGAAGGACTCCCAGACTATGAGAAATAAGATTCTCTGGTCTGAGACGAAGATAAAACTTTTTGTTGATAATTCTAAGCGGTATGTGTGGAGAAAACCAGGCACTGCTCATCACCTGCCCAATACAATCCCAACAGTGAAACCAGGGAAAATTTGGGCCGAATGACCTCTTTAACTGGATTAGTAATATCAGCCTACAGTGGGCGAATTTCCTTCTGCTGATTATGAATAATAGGCAGTAGCCTATGATGATTTTTTATTTAATTCTGTAGTTTACACATAATGTACACTGCGGGTGCTGACTAAAACTCCCATCATTGTCCCCTGATCTTAGGGAGACAAGGCGTTAGATGATAGGTAACTATATCTGTATTTTTTATTTTTAATTCAATATGTATTTATTTATTTTACTTTAAGAACAGGCACTGGCTGATGACTACTTCCATCAGCGGCGCCTGCTCTCGCCGTTATTAGTGAACGCAGGCATAGGCTGATCTGATGGGAGTAGTACACTCATCAGCCAACGCCTGTGACCCGCGGTAAGCTTTTTACATCTGACAGCATGATCCTGCAGTGCTCTAACTGGTGGTAACGATGTTACCGCCGATCAGAGCTGCCAGTGTTTCTCATACTGCCACACAGATGACATCATGAGAAACACAGACTTCCTGAGGATTGCTAGAGAGGCAAATCAGAACACTCGATTGACTGCAAAAGACCTTCAGAAAGATTTATCAGATCCTGGACTTGTGGTACATTGTTCTACTTTTCGGAGACACGTGCACAAATATGGCCTTCATGGAAGAGTCATGAGAAGAAAACCTCTCCTGCATCTGACGCGTCCCCTGGGCCTGTGCTGTGCAGGGGATACCCGGAACCGGATCGCTGGGGGTTGTAGTCCTCCGTGGCTGTGACCCGGTCCGTGCCCAGGGCGGTCAAACCAGTGACAGTCTGAGTGTGATAACAAATGTCCGACTACGCCACCCGTGGATTGCGGTCAGTGGGGACCGCCGCTGCGCTGCAGACCGCTGAGGCTGATGTTGTATGCGCAGCCGAGTATGGGATAACTCCCCACGGGAGAAGTATTGCCTCAGGGCAGCTAGTGTGGATGATGGGAGTGATGGTGTGAGCGTCCCAGTACTAATGGTGCTGGTGCAGCGATGAAACACAGAGATGTGTGGTGCAGTTAAGGGTCTTTACTGATGGTATAACGCAGACCCTCCCGGGAGTACTGGCTAGCAGTAGAGGCCTGGTCAGTCTGAGAGCTAGCAGGATCTCCCCCTGGCCAGGTGGAGTTGTAGGCCTCCCCGTCTCTCTGCACTCTTTCCTGGCTACCTTGCTGTGTGCGGGTAGAAGTAGCCCACGTCCCTGAGTATACCGTGTGGTGCTCACCCGTATGGCCGGTGACTTGGGGCCTTCCGTTAGCCTCCGCTTCACGATGGCAGTGCTGGTCCCTTGCTTGTGACCGTGCCTCCGGGCTTCTATGGCCAGAGGACATGGAATCCCCTGCCGGTTGGATTCTGCTGCTGGACCTGGATGTCCCCACAGCCTCGGACTCCGTGTCCGGGTTTAGTGTCTTCAGCCAAGGCGAGCTTTCTAGCTTCCAGCCTCTGGCACTCGCTCCTGCTCCTACAGAGCTTCTAGTTCTCGCTTTCCCTCTCCAGGCTCTGACTCTCAGACTCTGTCTGTCCTAATCCCGCCCCAGACCCAGTTTATAAGGGCAGATTCCTCCCCTCCCAGGTCTTGGCGGGCAGTGTTGCATGCTTAGGGCTCCTGACCAGAGAAACCTTCCACTTGCTCTCAGACATAATATTTCTATTACTGTGGCAACCAGACCCCTGGGGTGCCACACATCCTTATCATAAAAATCAGCATCAGAAGTATGCAAAAGAACATCTAAACAAGTCGGATGCATTTTGGAAACAAGTACTGTGGACCGATGAGATTAAAATAGAACTCTTTGGCCTCAATGATCATAGGTATGTGTTGAGAAAAAGGGCACAGAATTTCAGGAAAATAATATCTCGCCAATCATTAAGCATGGGGGTTGATCAATCATTGCTTTGGGGTTGTGTTGCAGCCAATGGCACGGGGAACATTTAACGGGTAGAGGGAAGAATAGATTCAATGAAACTTCAGTATAATCTCTTTTTATTGAAATAGAAATAGACATTAACATATATAACATACATTAATAAATGCCGGTGTTTAGTCATCATGGCGATCAAAATAACATATTCTCTATCACTTCTCTGATAAGACTCGTACACCTCTTATCTAATAATGTAAATGACTCGCCCCCTGGGCCGTGGGGCTCTCGGAGTCGGGCAACAGGGCAATAATGGGGGTAGTAGTGGCAACCCGGTCCGTGGCTCAGGGTGGTCAGACCAAATGTTGTGGCAGTCTATTTATATGGTTTTTCAATGTCCGACTACGCCACCCGTGGATTGCGGCTATTATGAACCGCCGCTGCAAGGCAGTCCCCTGAGGCTGATGGTGTGTGCAGCTGAGATAGTATAACTCCCCACGGGAAGAGTGTAGCCTCAGGGCAGTGTAGTAGATGGTGGGGGTGATGGTGCAGGGAGTCCCAGTACCGTTAGTGCTGGCAAAGTAAGAAGCACAAAGACAACATGTTGCAGTCCAGGGTCTTTTACTCACAGTTCGTATACTCCAAGCCACTTCTGTACAGGTAGTGACTGCCCAAGCCGTGCCACGTCCACCAGGTGAGGGGCTCGGTCAACTCCCAGGCAATTCAGGAGCATGGCACAGGACCCCCTTCTGTCCTTTCTCTGGCTCGTGCCCCATCAGTGACCAAACTTCTGTCCAGCTGCAGCGGATTTATGCGGGAAAACGTGGGCCCCGTTTCCCGCTATCCTATATGGTGCCTTCCTAGCAGGTTTAGTGAGGGGTCGCACCAATATATGATCACGACCTCCGGTTCTTGGCTGAGGATTATTTGCCTCCACCAACTTGATCGAAGTCGATCGCGGCATTGCGGGGGCAAGGGGAGGTGATCGGCGATACTCACCTCCTCTTCCGGCTTCCAGCGCAGTCTGCAAAGGCTTCCCGGGTGTTGCCATGACGACCCGATGTCGTCATGACAACATCCGGGTCACCAGAGAGCAGGAAGATTGCTTGGACATGCGCAGTGCATCTCCAAGCAATCTTCACACTGTGCACTTCTGACAGCCTTCATGGCATAGGGATGGTGCTCCATTCCTGTGCCATGCAGGCGATCAGAAAAAAAAAAGTGAAAGTCCCAGAGTGGGACAAAGTAATAAAGTGTATAAACTGTGTGAAAGTGGAAAAAAAAAAAAAAATGTGCAAAAATATTATAAAAAAATAAAAAAAATAATACACCAAAAATAAAAATATAATGTACCCATCAATAAATATTATTATAAAAAAAATAAAAAAAAAACAATAAAAGTACACATATTTGGCATGGCCGCGTCCGGAACAACCTGACCTATAAAACTGTCCCACTATTTAACCCCTTCAGTTAACACGGTAAAAAAAAAAAAAAAAAACGAAGCAAAAAACAATGCTTTATCACCATACCGCCAAACAAAAAGTGGAATAACACACGATCAAAAAGACGCATATAAATAAAAATGATACTGCTGAAAACGTCATCTCGTCCCGCAAAAAACAAGCCACCATACAGCTCTATCAGCCGAAAAATAAAAAAGTTATAGCTCTCAGACTAAAGCGATACTAAAACATATTTTTTTCTATAAAATAGCTTTTATTGTGTATTAGCGCCAAAACATAGAAAAATGATACAAATGTGGTACCGCTGTAAACGTACTGACCCGAAGAATAAAGCTACCTCATCAATTTTACCACACGCGGAACAGAATAAAAAAAAAAAAAAAAACAATTCCTGAATTGTTGGTTTTTGTTTATTCTGCCTTCCAAAAATCGGAATAGAAAGCGATCAAAAAATGTCACGTGCATGAAAATGGCACCAATAACAACGTCAAGTCATCCCCCAAAAAACGAGCCATCACATGACTGTCTGCCAAAATCTGGAAAAATTATAGCTCTCAAAATATGGCGATGCAAAAACTAGATTTTACAAAAAATGCGTCTTTTAGTGTGTGACAGCTGTCAGTCATAAAAACCCCATATGATTCTGGCATTGCTGTAATCACACCGACCCGAAGAATAAAGTCGTCTAATCACTTATACCGCACAAGGAACGGCGTCAAAAATAAACTCTTGGGTTAGGATTGGGCTAGGGTTAGGGCTGGGTTTGGGGCTAGGGTTGTGCTGGGGCTAGGGTTGTGCTGGGGCTAGGGTTGTGCTGGGGCTAGGGTTAGGGCTGGGGTTGGGATTTTTTTCAAAAGTAAGAAAAAAAGATGATGATATGGCGACTAGTGTTGAGAGCAAGTGCTCTCTACTTGAGTTTGCATCGGGTGCTCTGGTATGCATTGAGTATCGTGGGTATTTGAGTGACATGCTCGAGTCTCTGCCCCATATGCTTCGCAGCCAAAAAACTTTACGGGGATTGCCTGCCATGCACGAGCGATCCCCGCATGTTTTTTTTTGGGTGTCTAATAACCGTGAAACATGCGGAGCAGGGACTCGAGCATGTCACTCGAGCACACGCTGTACATGGTGCATACCTGAGTACCTGATGCAAACTCAAGTAGCGAGCACTTGCGCTCAAGAATAAT
Organism: Phyllobates terribilis; assembly: GCF_046119375.1. Classification (NCBI taxonomy): domain Eukaryota; kingdom Metazoa; phylum Chordata; class Amphibia; order Anura; family Dendrobatidae; genus Phyllobates; species Phyllobates terribilis. Next base: position 1,089,981,187 of record NW_027362761.1, on the reverse strand, counting down.
GACAACTTATTCAATATGATGACCTAATGTAAGCAAATTCTGTGCCGTACCTCTGGGTTCAAAATGTTCACTATACACCTTAATAAAATCCTTGAGGGGTAAAGTTTCCAAAATGGGGACACTTGTGGGGGAGCTCCACTGTTTAGGCACATCACGGGCTCTCCAAACGCGACATGGTGTCCGCTAACAAATTGAATGGAAAATCGGCTCAAATTGTTAGCGGACGCCATGTTGCTTTTGGAGAGCCCCTGTGTGCCCAAACATTAGAGCTCCCCCACAAGTGACCCCATTTTGGAAACTAGACCCCCCAAAGCACCTATCTAGATGCATAGTGAGCACTTGGAATCCCCAGGTGCTTCACAAATTGATTTGTAAAAATGAAAAAGTGAAAAAAAAAACACTTTTTCATTTTTATGAATCAATTTGTGAAGCACCTGGGGTTCCAAGTGCTCACTATGAATCTAGATAGGTGCCTTGGGGGGTCTAGTTTCCAAAATGGGGTCACTTGTGGGGGAGCTCCAATGTTTGGGCACGCAGGGACTCTCTAAATGCAACATGGTATCCGCTAACAAATTGAATGGAAAATCGGCTCAAATTGTTAGCGGACACCACATTGCGTTTGGAGAGCCCCTCTGTGCCCAAACTTTGGAGCTCCCCCACAAGTGACCCCATTTTGGAAACTAGACCCCCCAAGGCACCTATCTAGATGCATAGTGAGCACTTGGAATCCCCAGGTGCTTCACAAATTGATTCGTAAAAATGAAAAAGTGAAAAAAAAAACACTTTTTCATTTTTATGAATCAATTTGTGAAGCACCTGGGGTTCCAAGTGCTCACTATGAATCTAGATAGGTGCCTTGGGGGGTCTAGTTTCCAAAATGGGGTCACTTGTGGGGGAGCTCCAATGTTTGGGCACGCAGGGACTCTCTAAATGCAACATGGTATCCGCTAACAAATAGAATGGAAAATAGGCTCAAATTGTTAGCGGACACCACATTGCGTTTGGAGAGCCCCTCTGTGCCCAAACTTTGGAGCTCCCCCACAAGTGACCCCATTTTGGAAACTAGACCCCCCAAGGCACCTTTCTAGATGCATAGTGAGCACTTGGAACCCCCAGGTGCTTCACAAATTGATTCGTAATAATGAAAAAGTGAAAAAAAAAACACTTTTTCATTTTTATGAATCAATTTGTGAAGCACCTGGGGGTTGCAACTGCTCACTATGCATCTAGATAGGTGCCTTGGGGGGTCTAGTTTCCAAAATGGGGTCACTTGTGGGGGAGCTCCAATGTTTGGGCACACAGGGGCTCTCTAAACGCAACATGGTGTCCGCTAATTATTCAAGCAAATTTTACAATCAAAAAGTCAAATGGCGCTCCTTCCCTTCCGAGCCCTACAGTGCGCCCAAACAGTGTTTTTTCCCCAAATATTGGGTATCTGCGTGCCCAGGGGAAATTGTACAACAAATTTTGCGGTCCATTTTTTCTTGTTACCCCTGTGAAAATAAAAAAAATTGGGTCTAAAGTAACATTTTTGTGAAAAAAGTTAAATGTTCATTTTTTTCTTCCACATTCAAAAAATTCCTGTAAAGCACCTGAAGGGTTAATAAAGTTCTTGAATGTGGTTTTGAGCACCTTGAGGGGTGCAGTTTTTAGAATGGTGTCACTTTTGGGTATTTTCTGTCATAAAGACCTCTCAAAGTGACTTCAAATGTGATGTGGTCCCTAAAAAAATGGTTTTGTAAATTTTGTTGGAAAAATGAGAAATCGCTGGTCAACTTTTAACCCTTATAGCTCCCTAACAAAAAAAAATTTTGGTTCCAAAATTGTACTGATGTAAAGTAGACATGTGGGAAATGTTATTTATTAACTCTTTTGTGTGACATATCGCTCTGATTTCAGGGCTTAAAAATTCAAATTTTGAAAATTGCTAAATTTTCAAAATTTTCGCCAAATTTCCATTTTTTTCACAAATAAACGCAAGTGATATCGAAGAAATTTTTCCAAAATCATGAAGTACAATATGTCACGAAAAAACAGTCTCAGAATCAGGGGGATCCGTTGAAGCGTTCCAGAGTAATTACCTCATAAAGTGACAGTGGTCAGAATTGTAAAAATTGGCCCGGTCATTAACGTGCAAACTACCCGCGGGGCTTAAGGGGTTAAAATTCGGAAATCCAGCTCCACTGGCTATTTAGGGCGGTTTAATGTCTACATATTTATCCTGGGTCTATATTTACCCCACACAAACCTGATTAATGCTGTACGTAGTTTGCTGAAGAAGCTGCATGGCGAGAAATGGGAACAGTTTGAAAAATGTATAAAAAGCGGGGCAATATATCGTTTTTTACTGCGTTCATTTTACCAAACCAGGATAGTCTCAGTTTACTGTAATTCAGTAGGTCTTTATATGTACGATCCAAAAGCGATTGGTAATTTAGTGCAAAAAGTTTGAAAAGTCAGGAGAAATGAGCACGCCTAAGTATTTTATCGCTTCTGACTTCCATTTAAAAGGGAAGTTATCCATTACATGTTCAACTTCTCTCTGTGACAGCGATACATTTAATGCCTCCGATTTTGAATAATTAACTTTAAAATTACTCAGGATCTATCAAACTCCTTCATTAAAGCAGGAAGAGATGTCTGAGGCTGAGACACATAGAAGAGAAGGTCATCTGCATATAATACTGTCTTATATGTGATGCGACCCCTGGGCCGTGGGGTACTCGGCAGCCGGGCCTCTGGTTGCTGGGGGATATCACGGTAGCTGGCCCGGTCTATGACCCAGGGCGGTCAGTAAAAGGGGGGATACTTTATAGGGGATTTAAGAAAGCGTTCGTGACGCCACCTGTGGATTGCGGCTAGAGGCAGCCGCCGCAGCGGAGCAGTCCTCTGGAGCTGGTGTTACGGCAGCAGGGATGGTGTGGCTCTCCACAGGTAGAGGTAGCTCCAGGGAAGCATGGGGTGTAATGGAGGTGGTGCAGGGGAGAGAGACGGCAGGACGGTCCCGGAGGAAAGCCGGACACTCACACAGGGGTAAGCTTCAGTTCCTTTACTGGTGATGTTGCAGGCACGGTCCAGGGTACTCCAGGCGAAGGGCACACTTTTGGACTCTCCCCAGTGAGCGGGTATAGGGCCTCCTGATCCGTTGCTTTATTCTCTAAGCTTCTGACCTGCCTGGAGCTAGGCCTAGCTTGGTTACTGTCTCTCTTTGCACCTGCTGACCTGGTGGTATGGCCTTCTCTTTGGAGATCACTCTGCCTGGACGCTGGGACCTCCGTGACTCCTAGCCCTGGTACTGTAATCAGTGTTTGGTGAACCTGGGACCTGTAGTCCACCAGGGGTTCCGGTTGTTCCTACTGGGTATAAAGGGTCCCTGTAGGCGCGGACCAGGTGTCCGGTATATATATATCTGCCCCCTCACTACTTCTTCCTTCTCCTCTCGCCTTCGGCCACACTCAAGGCCCTCACACGTGCTGTAGACCTTGGTTCGCCTAAGCACAGCTGCCAGCGTGCTGCTCTCTTCACTGCTTTCTGAGCGTCAGCACGCTCTCTGCTCAACTCTGAGCTGTGTTCCTCTCTGTGTCTGAACACTAAACTGAGCTGCCTAGCTCCACCCTCCCTATATATATCCCTAACGGGCTCCCTCTGCTGGTCTGAGGTGGTAAGGTGGAGGTGCGTGAATGTGTGAGGGCCTCTTGTGGAGAAATCCATCCATGCACCTTTCTGGGTTCTGTGGCACCAATGTGCAGCAGGGTGCCACATTCCCCACTAGTAAAACTCAGTACTTCTGGACTGAAGCATTTTTCTCAAACAGGTTTAAACAATAACATTTCTTCCCTTTATGGGAGGCACTTTCTTTGAACGTTACAGGTGACATTATAATACAATAATTACAACTATAAATAACAATAAAGTTACAGTCAGTCCCGTAACTTGGTGTCCATTTCACCGAAGAAAGAACATGAGGGACCCGCCTGAAAACCCTCAACGTAGGCTCTGGGCGTGGCTACAGGGCATGGGTGATCCAGGTGCTGGACCACGTCTTCGGCCACGCCAAATGGGTTTTTGTTCCGTGGTCTAATAAGGGGCACTCCAGGGAGCGCAGCTATGTACATGACAGTTTTTGGGCTGCTCACAGTCCTCAGCCACTGAGTCCTTTATATATACCCTTACGGGTAACCAAATAAACACATATATTTCAGTTTATACAATAAACATAATGCAATATCCTACTGGGTAACTATTTATACTGCAGGTATTTCTCTATTTACTCCCTATACCTGACAGGGGTCTGGCCTTTTCTGCTACGTGATGACCTACGTAGTACGGGGATGCGTGTAGTGTGGATGCTTGTGTAATTTCCAGCTTTATGGGTTGATGGACTGCAAGACTGCCTTAACCTCTCTACGGGACTGGCAAGTACACTGCTTACTGGGCCTTCTGGCTCTGCTTCTACTGGTGATCCTTCTTCCGGGGATTCTTCCTGAGCAGGCTCTTCTGGGGCACTTACAGGTTCTACTTGCAATGGAGGGTCTGCTGGCTGTTGGTAGAAGTGTAACACAGGTATTATTACCACTCCATCCAGTTGAGGCCAATCTGCCGGGAAATCTCCTAAGACAGTATGGAGTACTTCTTCTTTAGGCTCCTCCGGTACGGTGAGAGGCACTTCCTCCTGGGGCTTCAGCGGACTTGGGCACAACTTCAGATGGTCTCTTGATACCGTTGCAGTTGTTCTTCCTCCGTCTTTGCTAATTAGACAGGTTTTCCTATTGTCGAACCTGGAATTCAACACAGTGTAAGGTTCCCTTTCCCACTGGTCGTCAAGTTTGTGGCTTCTTCTCTTTCGTTTCAACACAACTTCTCCAGGTGTCAAGGGTTCGGCTGGTGCACTCTTGTTGTACTGTGCTTCCTGCTTATATCTCACCCTACTTAGACTGTTTTCGACACAGGCCTGTACTCTCTTGTACTGCTCCTGTCGAGTCGCATCCCAGTCTTCAGTGGACATATCTGCTTCCGGCTCTACCACTCCAAGCTCCAGGTCCATGGGCAACTTTCCGTGTCTTGCTCTCATGAGGTACGCTGGAGTACAATTGGTGGAACTCACAGGTATGTGATTGTACAGATCTACCAGGTCAGGTAGTTTGTCTGGCCACTGGTTTCTTTCCTCTAGAGGTAAGGTCTTCAACAGGTCGATGACTATGTTATTCATCTTTTCACATAACCCATTGGTTTGGGGGTGGTACGGTGTAGTCTGGATCTTCTTACACCTGTACAGATGGCAAAACTCTTTGAACAGCTCGTCTTCAAAGGCAGGGCCTTGATCCATCAGCACTTTATCCGGGTATCCATGGGGCCTGCAGAAGTATGCTTGAAACGTCCTTGCTGCTGTTTCTGCCATCAGATCCTTGATGGGGGCTACCACCAGGAACCAGGAGTAGTGATCCACCATGGTCAGGGCATACGAGTAGCCTGACCTGCTGGGTGACAAATTGACGTGATCCAGGGCAACGATCTCCAGGGGCTGGGTTGTCTTGATGGACTGCAGGGGTGCCTTCTGGCTGCTGTAGTCTTTTCTTCTGAGACTACAGGGTCCAAAATCCCAGCACCACCTCTCTATGGAGCTTCGCATTCCAACCCAGTAAAACCGACTCTTCAGGAGAGTTTCCAGCTTTTTCCAGCCAAAGTGCAATGCTTGATCGTGGTAGACCTCCAATACCATCTGGATGTCTGTCCTGGGCACTACGATCTGCCATACCATCTCATGGGTCCTGGGGTTAACATACTTTCGGCACAGTTTCTCTCTATAGATGAACAGCCGGCTTCTCTCATTCCACAGTTGCTTGGCTTGTGGAGTCGCGTCCTTCTCCAGGGAGGAACCTTCCTGGGTTATCAGTTCTATGATACGGCTGACAACCGGGTCGCTGTCCTGGGTCTCCTTCCAACTGTGGTGAGGTAAAGGGTTTAGTGTGTTACCACGATACCTCCTGGAGGTGCGCTGCTCATGGACCATCCCATTTCTATGGAAGGCAGGTAGCTCAATCTCCTGCAGGTCATCCACTTCTTCTTCAGTGTCCGACTGGTGAGGCTTGTGGCCTGCCCTGTACTTGATGGTGAACTGATAGTTTAACAGACGGGCCATCCAACGCTGTTCCATGGCTCCCAACTTAGCTGTCTCTAGATGTGTCAAGGGGTTGTTGTCAGTGTAAGCCGTGAACTTACTGGAGGCCAAGTAGTGCTTGAATCGTTCAGTGATGGCCCAGACCAAGGCCAGGAGCTCCAACTTGAAGGAGCTATAGTTTTCTGGATTCCTCTCGGTAGGGCGGAGCTTCCTGCTGGCATAGGCAATCACCTTCTCTTTGCCATACTGCTTCTGGCTTAACACAGCTCCTAGTCCCTCATTGCTGGCATCAGTGTACAGCAGGAATGGTTGGCTGTAGTCAGGGTAGGTCAGGATTTCTTCGCCAGTCAGGATCTCTTTCATCACTGCAAAGGACTCAGCCTGCTCTTTACCCCACTGGAAGTCGGGGTTCTTGCCTCTGTTGGACGGTATTACCAGGAGATCTTGCAAAGGTGCTGCCTTCTTGGTGTAGTCCTTTCCAAACCTCCGGTAATACCCAACCAGTCCCAGGAACTGACGTACCTCCTTGAGATTCTTCGGCTCCGGCCATTTCTGGATGGCAGTGACCTTCTCCGGGTCTGGTGCTACTCCTTCTGGACTGACGATGTGCCCCAGGTACTGAACCTTCCATTTGAGCAGGTGGCACTTGGAAGGCTTCAATTTCATCCCATACCGGGACAATGCTTCAAATACCTCCACCAAGTGCTTCAAATGGTCCTCATACGTCTTGGAGTACACTATCACGTCATCCAGGTATAGCAGCACGGTATTGAAGTTACGGTGTCCCAAACAGCACTCCATCAATCTCTGGAACGTTCCAGGGGCGTTGCAGAGTCCGAACGTCATACTGTTGAACTCGCAGAGTCCCATCGGGGTAGTGAAGGCCGTCTTCTCCCGGTCCTCCTCAACAACTGCTACTTGGCAGTACCCACTAGTGAGGTCAAGGGTAGAGAAGTAATTTGCAGGCTTTAATGCAGCCAGGGATTCCTCTATACGGGGCAAAGGGTATGCATCTTTATGTGTTATGCGATTTACCTGTCTGTAATCTACACACATCCTCATGCTTCCATCCTTTTTCCTGACCAGGACCAGGGGAGCTGCACAGGGGCTACAGCTATCTCTTATAACCCCTGCCTTCCTCATGTCATGCAACATTTCCTTCGCTTTCTGGTAGTGTGCTGGTGGGATTGGCCTGTAACGTTCTTTGATGGGTGGATGGTCATCTGTGGGTATATAGTGTTATACCCCTTCAAACCTCCCGAAATCAAGTGGGTGTTTGCTGAATACCTGCTCGTATTCCTGGACCACCCTGTATACACCATGTTTTTTATGGACTGGAGTGGCGTCAGTCCCAACATGGAGCTGTTGACACCAATCCTCCAACTGAGCTTCGGAGTCATTGTCCACCACTGTATCTGGTGGGGTCAAGGATTCCACTATGTGTATGGCGTTGTTACCGTTGTTATCCACAGTATACAACCTGGCGACAGTGGTATATCTTGGTAATTTAACTTCATCTTCCCCATAATTTAGGTGTCGTACGGGTACCCTCCCATTGCGTACATCAACCACCCCTCTGGCAGTTAAGAGTGTAGGTCTGTGCTCCGAACTAATGGGCTCCACTACTGCCTGATAGTTCTGTCCTTTGAGACCTATTGCTGCTCTACACCAAATCAGCATTTCACTCATCGGGGGAATCATAATGGGTATCGTGTCTGTGACCCGTACATTACCAATTTCACCACCTGATAGCTTTACCTGTTGCTGGTACATAAGGGCTCGGATCTCTTTCTGGAGCACCCTCCTCTGCCCTGGTTTGGCGGTGTCAGCAATCTGTTGGAGCAAAAACAACACTTCTCCCAAACAGTTACCGACAATATTCGTACCAAGTATAATATACACGTCTGTATCACCAGGATTAAACTCCACTACAATCAGCCCTTGGTCCTATAGTTCCACTCTCCCCACCTTCACTGTCACATTCTTAACCCCTACTAGGTTAAGAGAAAGGTCGTTAGAGGCATACACGGAGAGGTTCGGGGCTGGCGGCTGGAGTTCATCTACGGACCAGAACCTTTTGTAGAGGACATCAGGCATGATGGTTACCTGAGATCCAGTGTCCAGCAGGGCAGGTGTCGCGATGCCATCCAGCACAATGGACAGGAAAGGTCTTCCTCCCACGAACCGATGGTACCAGTTTGTTGGGCCTGCTTGATTTACTCCTGGGTGTCGGCCCTTGGCCCAATGGTTTGCTCGTTTAAAGGACAGTTCCGCGCTGTGTGGCCTGCCTTCTGGCAGCGGTAGCAGATGAACTCTCCTGGAGGGCGACGTTGGTCGTTGGTCCTCCCATGTGGTGGCGTTGTCCTCCTCTGGGGTGGCGTTGTCCTCCTACGGGGTGGCGTTGTCCTCCTTCTTCTTCTCATCCAGGGGACATCCTCAGGGCTGTCGGCGAGTAGTATCCGTCCTTCCGGCTCGGGCTCCTCCTGTAGCTACAGGGTGCTGAGGACAGTGGCCAGGGTTTTACTTAACTGGCGCACTTCATAGCGCAGGCTGTCCAGCTCGCTAGGTGGCACTGTTTGCATCTTTGTTTCCACCGTTAGTGAAGGAGCAGTGGGTGCTGCGGGCACTGGGGTGGCCCCACCCTGGTAACGCTGGATAGCAGTATCTGATGTTTCCAGGGGCTGCAGACCCTTTATAGCCTCGTCCTTAAGGGACGAACCTGTTTCAGGGCCTGCAGGTCTTCCTGTAAGCGCCAGGCATAGTCCCGGACACTGTCCTCAGGTTTCTGGACACAGTGGTAGAACCTCATCCGGAGGTCTGTCTCAGTGCGGTTTTCAAACACAGTTTGCAGTCTCTTAAAGATGATGAATACTGATTCCTAGTCTGTGGCTGGCTAGGTTTCAATTTCCCGCTCTGCGGCACGAGTCAATTGTCCCAGCACAACAGCAGCTCTCTGTTTACCGGTCATAGAATACATGTCTAGCACACCGCATATTTTCCTCTTGAATCCGGACAGGGTGTCCGGTTTTCCATTATACTGGGGAAGCCATTTCTGTTAGAACCCTTCTGTTTGTTTTTGTTTCTATCTTGTGTTTTGCGGTCACGTGACCATCTTCCTATATATTCCAGCTACGCCATTCTGGCCTTGCTGGACTTCAGTGTTGTTTTGACTGTCTCTCTAGCCAGGTGCTTTTGTGCCTATCTATCTCTAGTTTGCTTGGTCCTCTGGACCTCTAGTACTTTTGTCAGTTTTTCTTTTGCTCTGCAACAACTTCTGTTAGGAGGTGTCCCATTTTTGTCCCAGTCCTTAGTTCTTTTAGGGACCCCTCCCTTTTTCTATAGGTCTCCATTCAGACTAGCCGAGGACGCAGGCGGGTCTGTTCACTAGGAACAGGTTGCCCGCTACAACTTAGAGACTCAGCTTAGTCTTACTGTAGGGACAGCTCTCCCCTTTTCTCCCTAGTTTATGTTGAAGATCATAACAGTAAGTCCAGCCCAAACAAAAAAAACTTTAAGGAAAGAAATCCGGGGATCAGTATGGTTTCTGTTCAAGATTTGGCTCAACGCCTGCAGGGATTGTCTCTGGAGGTGTCCGAGATCCGGCAACACGTGAGTAGCTGTTCTGGAGCGCATTTTGTCAAACCCAAGGTAGGGTTCCCTGATATTTTTTATGGTAAACAACAAGATTTTTTTTCCATTAAAAATGCTTGTTTATTATATTTTCGTTTGAGACCAAGGTCCTCTGGGAATGAATCACAGCGCATTGGGTTTATCATGTCACTTTTGCGCAAGGAACCACAGGGGTGGGCCTTTTCTCTCCAACCTAATGATCCTTGTTTTAGGTCAGTGGAGGATTTTTTTTCTGCTATGGGGCTATTGTATGACGATCCTGATCGAGTCTCATCTGCTGAGACAGAACTGAGGCGTTTGAATCAGGGGTCAGGTGATGTTGAAAATTATTGTACACACTTCAGAAGGTGGTACTCAGAAGTGAAATGGAATGATTCGGCGTTAAAATGTTTTTTTTCTTGCTGGTCTAAGTGAAAGGATTAAGGATCTGCTGATTGCCTTTCCTGCACCTGAGACCTTGCAAGAAGCCATGCAATTAGCTATACGTGTGGACAGGAGACAGCGTGCCAGGGTTACTGATGAAAAAATTCCTGCAATGGCAGCTCCTAGTCCCCAGAGGGTCTGCTTGGATGGCGGAGAACCGATGGAGGTTGAGGCGATGTCACTCCGCTCTCAGGAAAGAGACTGCAGGTTTTCCAAGGGATTGTGTTTTTATTGTGGTAAACCTGACCATTTGATTAAGAACTGTGAGCTTCGTTTAAGTAAAGAAAAAAAAAGGTCAGTTACGCCCGTATTGCTTGTTTGAGCTCTAAGGGAGTATTTCTTTCAGGGAGTACCTCATTGCAAAAAGATTTGATTGAATTTCAGGTATTTGTGGATTGTGGTTCAACACTTAATGTGATTGATAAGGGGTTTTTGGAAAAACTTAAATTGGAATCCAAACCTTCATCATCACCTATTTCTGTGATTGCAATTGATAACACTCCTTTGAAATGTATTACTCACAATGTTGCTGCATTTCCCCTCACTATCAATGGCATTCACCAAGAGAATTTGGATTTGGTGGTATTAAATAATTTACCCTCTCCAGTCGTTTTAGGTTTGCCTTGGTTAAAACTGCACAATCCTTTACTGGACTGGTCTACTAATGAGATTAAGTTTTGGAGTCCTAAGTGCTATGATAAATGTTGTAATGGTCGCATTGCGGCTGTGGAAAAAGGGGAATTACCTGTACCTATTCAGGATTTTTGGAAGGTTTTTTCAGAGGAGGAGTCGCAAGTTTTACCTCCTCATAGGGACTGTGATTGCACAATTGAGTTTGTTCCTGGAGCTACTCTTCCCAAGAGTCACTTATTTAATCTGACTATCCCTGAAAGAAAGGCCTTGGAGGAATACATACAGACGAGCTTGGCTGCTGGTCACATTAGACCTTCTAAGTCGCCTGTGGCCGTTGGATTTTTCTTTGTTAAAAAAAGGACGGCGGTTTACGTCCATGTCTGGACTTTCGTGAAATTAATAAGATTACCGTACGCAATTCCTACCCATTGCCGTTAATTCCTGACTTGTTTAACCAGTTAGTGGGGTCCAAGTGGTTCTCTAAAATTGATCTCCGGGGGACATACAATTTGTTACGAATGAAGGAGGGTGATGAATGGAAAATGGCTTTTAACACTCCGGTAGGTCATTTTGAGAATCTGGTGATGCCTTTTGGTCTTACCAATGCACCCGCGTTTTTTCAGAACCTTATTAATGACATCCTGAGACCTTTGATTGGTAAGAATGTGGTTGTGTATTTGGATGACATTCTGATTTATTCACCAGATCTGGAGTCCCATTGGCAGAGCGTACGTGAGGTGTTACATAGTTACATAGTTACATAGTTTATAAGGCCGAAAAAAGACAAGCGTCCATCCAGTTCAGCCTATTTCTTGTGCACTGCAGCTATTCAGCTATACCTATACCATGCGGTATAGGCCAATTTACATCATTGAGGAAAAATTCACTTCCCGACACCAATGTGGCAGTCAGATTAAATCCCTGGATTAATTAACTAAGCATATGATGTAATTTTATTGTTCTCAAGAAAGGCGTCCAGGCCTCTCTTGAACTCATTAAGTGAGTTGGACATCACCACTTCCTCTCCCAGAGAGTTCCAGAGTCTCACGGCTCTGACCGTAAAGAATCCCCTTCTATGCTGGTGCAGGAACCTCCTTTCCTCCAGACGCATAGTGTGCCTCCTTGTCTTTGTCACCATCCTTGGTATAAACAGGTCATGGGAGAGATCTCTGTACTGCCCCCTGATGTATTTATACATGTTTATGAGGTCTCCCCTAAGCCTTCTCTTTTCCAATGTAAACAGGCCTAATTTTGACAACCTCTCTGGGTATTCTAGTCCCTCCATTCCCTTTATTACCTTAGTCGCCCTCCTTTGTACCCTCTCTAGCTCCAATATGTCTTTCCTGAGCACCGGAGCCCAGAACTGTGCACAATATTCTAAGTGCGGCCTTACCAGCGCTTTATACAGAGGAAGAACAATGTTCTCATCATATGCCCCTATTCCTCTTCTGATGCATGCCATGACTCTATTTGCCTTCGCAGCTGCTGCCTGACACTGGGCACTCCAATTTAATTTGCTATTAACCAAGACGCCCAGGTCCTTCTCAATGTCAGATTTCCCCAACGGTTTCCCATTTAATATGCATGGGTGACTGCTGTTTTTCTTTCCCATGTGCATGACCTTACATTTATCGGCATTGAACCCCATTTGCCATTTTTGGCCCAACTCCCCAATTTATCTAAATCCTCCTGTAGCTGTGCCCTATCCTCATCTGTATTAACTACTTTACAAAGTTTAGTATCATCTGCAAATATTGCTATTTTACTATGCAACCCTTCCACTAGATCATTAATAAATATATTAAATAATATAGGGCCCAAGACAGACCCTTGAGGCACCCCGCTAGTAACCCTGACACCCCCTGAGCTTACTCCATTGATAACCACCCTCTGCTTTCTATCACTCAGCCAGCTATTTACCCACTTGCACACATTATCCCCCACTCATTTTATATACCAACCTTTTGTGTGGCACGGTATCAAACGCTTTGGAGAAGTCAAGGTATACAACATCCACTGACTCTCCCCGGTCCAGCTGTGAGCTCACCTCCTCGTAGAAGGCGATCAGGTTTGTTTGGCAGGAGCAATCCCTCATGAATCCATGTTGATATGGAGTTAGACAGTTATTATCATTAAGATATTCTACAATAGCATCTCTAAGAAATCCTTCAAACAATTTACCCACAACAGACGTTAAGCTGACTGGTCTATAGTTCCCAGGGTCACTTTTAGACCCCTTTTTGAATATTGGTACCACATTTGCTTGGCGCCAGTCTAGTGGGATAGTCCCTGTCCATAAAGAGTGCTTGAATATAAGATACAGTAGTCTGTCTATCACATTACTTAATTCTTTTAGTACCCGGGGGTGTATGCCATCTGGGCCTGGTGACTTGTCTATTTTGATATTATTTAGGCGTTTCTGAACTTCCTCCTGGGTTAGGTGGGTGATATTTAGCGGAGGGTTTACTTTATCACTCTGCATTTCCTCCGATAAATTTTCTTTTGTGAAAACAGTGGAGAAGAAGCTATTGAGTAGGTTTGCTTTACCCTCTTCGCCCTCTATGATTTTACCCAGGTTATTTTTCAATGGGGCAACGCCATCAGTTTTAATCCTTTTACTGTTTATATAGTTAAAGAACACTTTGGGATTCGTTTTACTTTCCTTGGCAATTAGTCTCTCTGTCTCCTCTTTTGCTATTCTTATTTGTTTCTTACAGATTTTGTTTTTTTCCCTATAAGATATTAGCGCTTCCTCGCTGCCTTCTTGTTTAAGTTTACCGAAAGCCCTTTTTTTGTTTTTCATTGCCCTCTTGACTTCCTTATTTAGCCACATTGGCTTCCTCCTATTCCTAGCCCTTTTATTCCCATAAGGTATGTACCTTCTACAGTGACTATGTAGGACTGTTTTGAAAATTTCCCATTTTCTATCCGTGCTCCTATTACTGTAGATACTATCCCAGTCTATAAGGTGAAGGGCATCTCTTAGCTGATCAAACTTTGCCCTCCTGAAGTTCAGTGTTTTTGTGACTCCCTCGCTGGGCACCCTACTGAAGCACATGTGGAATTGTATAATGTTGTGGTCACTATTTCCCAGGTGCTCCCCGACCTGCACATCAGTTATTCTGTCTGGCCTGTTAGTTAATATTAAGTCTAAAAGGGCCGTCCCTCTAGTTGGTTCCTGCACAAGTTGTGACAAATAATTGTCTTTGATAATTGACAGAAACCTGTTTCCTTTCTGAGATCTACAGCTTTCGGTTTCCCAGTCTATATCGGGGTAGTTTAAGTCCCCCATAATAATCACCTCGTTATTTTTTGCTACTTCGTCTATTTGTCTCATTAATAGACTTTCCGTGGCTTCTGCTATATTTGGTGGTTTATAACAGACTCCTATGATAATTTTATTATTGTTTTTTGCCCCATGTATCTCCACCCATAAGGACTCGACCTCCTCATTTCCCTCCCATACATCCTCCCACATTGTAGGCTTTAGACACGTCTTTACATATAGACAGACTCCACCCCTTTTCCGACTTCTTCGATCCCTTCTAAACAGACTGTAACCCTGTAAGTTAACTGCCCAGTCATAGCTTTCATCTAACCATGTCTCGGTTATTCCCACTATGTCATAGTTACCTGTAGATATTTCTGCTTCCAGTTCATCCATCTTGTTTGTCACGCTCCTGGCATTTGCTAGCACGCAGTTTACACAATTTTGTTTTGTTCCAATCTTCTCCCTGTGGATTGTATTAGAAATTTTCTTACCTCCCTTCCAAGCATCTTGTCTTGGACCTTCTTTGTCGCACTTCATATCTTTCATTAGTATGTTCTCTGGTTGCATGTTCGTGTCCGGCGTTTTTCTTCCCATCCCCTCTTCTTCTAGTTTAACGCCCTCCTGATGAGTGTTGCGAGTCTCCTGGCGAATGTGTGTTTCCCGGGTTTGTTGAGGTGTAGTCCGTCTCTGGCAAGGAGTCCGTCATAGAGGTAATTCACACCGTGGTCCAGGAATCCACGGCAGTTATTGAGTGATAATTCACTTTTTGCTAAGCTGGAGAAATGTGAGTTCGCTGTGCAGAGAATTAGTTTTTTGGGCTACATTATCTCCAGCGAGGGGTTCAGATGGACCTGGTGAAGGTTCAGGCTGTGCAGGAATGGCCTAGGCCTATTGGTTTGAAATCGATACAGAGGTTTTTGGGTTTCGCCAATTATTACAGGAAATTCATTAAGAATTTTTCTATAATTGTTAAGCCGCTGACCGATCTCACTAGGAAAGGTGCGAATACGGTCCAGTGGACTACGGAGGCCATTGAAGCTTTTGTATATCTCAAGGAGAGGTTCAGTTCTGCCTCAATCCTTATGCATCCTGATGAGACCAAGCCTTTTTTGGTCGAGGTTGATGCTTCTTCGGTGGGGGTTGGTGTAGTTTTGTCTCAGGAGAACAAGGATGGAGTACATCCCTGTGCTTTTTTTTCGAAAAAATTTTCAGAAACCGAACTTAATTACGATGTTGGTAATCGGGAATTGCTGGCTATTAAACTCGCGTTTGAACATTGGCATCATTTCTTGGAAGGTGCTAAATTTCCCATTCAGGTTTTCACAGATCATAAGAATTTGATCTATCTGGATGCTGCCAAACGCTTGAATGCCCATCAAGCTAGGTGGGCACTTTTTTTTTCTCGGTTTAATTTTTCTGTTACCTATATCCCTGGTACTAAGAATGTTAAAGCCGATGCTTTATCTCACAGCTTTTCTCCCATGGTTGGTACAGAGGAGGAGGAGAGCATTTTACAGGAAGGAGTTGTGGTAGCAGCATTGGACTCCGTTTTGGAAGATGGGATTCTGAAAGCCCAAGAGGATGCCCCATCTAACACTCCTCATGGGAGGTTGTTTGTGCCTAGAACCTTTAGGAGAGATTTGTTTGTGGAGTATCATGAGTCTCGGTTGGCAGGTCATCCAGGAATTTCTGAGACTAAGAGACTTATCAGTCGCAGTTTTTGGTGGCCTGGGTGGCAGAAGGAAGTCATCAAGTGGGTGTGTCAATGTACGGTGTGCGCTAGGTCTAAGGCTTCACATACCCCTGCTGCGGGGTTGCTTTACCCTCTGGAGGTTCTAGTGCGCCTTGGACGCATCTGGCAATGGATTTTATTACTGACCTTCCTGTATCCGAGGGTTTCACTGTAATCTGGGTGGTCGTGGACCGTTTTAGCAAGATGTGTCATTTGGTTCCATTCATTAAGCTACCCTGCGCTAAGACACTCGCTAAGGCGTTTGTTAAGGAAATTGTCAGGCTCCATGGCGTTCCCACCGACATTGTTTCTGATAGGGGACCTCAGTTTGTGGCTCGCTTTTGGCGTGCATTTTGTGACAGGTTGGGAGTCCATTTGTCATTTTCGTCTGGTTATCATCCAGAGTCTAATGGACAGACTGAAAGAAAGAACCAGGATGCTGAACCGTTTTTGCGTTGTTTTGTGGCAGACAATCAAGAGGGGTGGTCTGAGTTTCTGCCACTCGCAGAATTTGCTCTTAACAACCATACATCCTTATCTGCTGGGTGTTCTCCTTTTTTTTTTGCACTGGGAGACATCCGTCTTTTGGTTCGTTCTCCAAATTGGGGTCGGTGATGCCGGTGGAGGAGAATTTTTCCGGTGATTTGGAGAGAGTTTGGACTAATGTACGTTGTAACCTTCAAGAGGTTAACAAAAAGTCCAAGCAGTATTTTAACAGGAAACGTAAAGAGGTTTTGTTTACTGTGGGTGACATGGTTTGGTTGTCCTCAAAGAATCTGCGGTTGAGGATTCCCTCTAAAAAATTGGGTCCGAAGTTTGTGGGGCCATTTAAGGTTAACCAGTCTGCTGTTAGGTTGGAGGTTCCCTCCTCCTGAAAGATTAATCCTGTGTTTCATGTTTCCTTGTAAAAAAAGGCTGATGTATCTGATAGGGAGGCCATTGTCACAGTTCCTCCGGTGGTGGAAGACGGCGAATATGAAATTTCTCGTATCCTGAATTCCAGAGAGCATAGAGGGAGATTGCAGTATCTCGTCGCTTGGAAAGGTTTTGGTCCCGAGGATAACTCCTGGGTAAAGGCGGATGATGTCTCTGCCCCTAGACTTGTCAGAGCTTTCCACAAGAGATTTCCGGATAGGCCTGGGCCTGGAGGATTCGGAGGATCCTCCTAAAAGAGGGGGTACTGTTAGAACCCTCCTGTTTGTTTTTGTTTCTATCTTGTGTTTTGCGGTCATGTGACCATCTTCCTATATATTCCAGCTACGCCCTTCTGACCTTGCTGGACTTCAGTGTTGTTTTGACTGTCTCTCTAGCCAGGTGCTTTTGTGCCTATCTATCTCTAGTTTGCTTGGTCCTCTTGACCTCTAGTACTTTTGTCAGTTTTTCTTTTGCACTGCAACAACTTCTGTTAGGAGGTGTCCCATTTTTGTCACAGTCCTTAGTTCTTTTTGGTACCCCTTCCTTTTTCTATAGGTCTCCGTTCAGACTAGCTGAGGACGCAGGCGGGTCTGGTCACTAGGAACAGGTTGCCCGCTACAACGTAGGGACTCAGCTTAGTCTTACTGTAGAGACAGCTCTCCCCTTCTTTCCCTAGTTTATGTTTCAGATCATAACAATTTCGCTCCAGGGATATACGGCAGGGCCATGGGTATTAACGTGGTCACGACCCATGCTGGTGGAGCGGCCGCTCCAGCCTGTGCAGCGCCGGGCGCAGGTTGGGCATCTGGAGCGTTAACCGGTGCTCCGGCGGCTTGCTGGTCATCGGCCATGGTTGCGCTCCCCTAGTGAACCGGAGCCTACCTTCTTCACTTCTTATCAGGTAGGCCGCAGCTCCGCGGGCGGCGGTCTTCTTCCAGGACCTTGCGTCGCTCACGTATGACGTCAGAGCGCCCTCTGGGTTCCTTCCAGGACCTGATGCTTCCTGGTTCGACATCAGTGGCCGGGCGTGTCTTGGGCTTCGTGCGCTTCCAGCGGTTACGCCCCTCCGATTCCCGCGGTTACGCCCCTCTTCTTCCCGCACGGCAACAGGAAGATGGCGGACAATGGCGAGAAATCTCGGGAATGGCGGGAAAACTTCACCACAGTGAGTATTACAGTCTCTTAAGGCGCACAGTACCCGGTGGCAACGGGCATGGAATCCTGTTCGTGACGCCAAGGCTGATGTGCCCCCTGGGCCAAGGGGTACTCGGCAGCCGGGCCTCTGGTTGCTGGGGGATATCACGGTAGCTGGCCCGGTCCGTGACCCAGGGCGGTCAGTAAAAGGGAGGATACTTTATAGGGGATTTAAGAAAGTGTTCGTGACGCCACCTGTGGATTGCGGCTAGAGGGAGCCGCCGCTGTGGAGCAGTCCTCTGGAGCTGGTGTTACGGCAGCAGGGATGGTGTGGCTCTCCACAGGTAGAGGTTGCTCCAGGGCAGCGTGGGGTGTAATGGTGGTGGACCAGGGGAGAGAGACGGCAGGATGGTCCTGGAGGAAAGAAGGACACTCACATGGGAGTAAGCTTCAGTACCTTTACTGGTGATGTTGCAGGCACGGTCCAGGGTACTCCAGGCGAAGGGAACACTTTTGTACTCTCCCCAGTCAGCGGGTATAGGGCCTCCTGATCCGTTGCTTTATTCTCTAAGCTTCTGACCTGCTTGGAGCTAGGTCTAGCTTGGTTACTGTCTCTCTTTGCACCTGCTGACCTGGTGGTAAGGCCTTCTCTTTGGAGATCACTCTCCCTGGATGCTGGGACATCCGTGACTCCTAGCCCTGGTACTGTAATCAGCGTTTGGTGAACCTGGGACCTGTAGTCCTCCAGGGGTTCCAGTGGTTCCTACTGGGTATAAAGGGTCCCGGTAGACGCGGACCCGGTGTCCGATATATATATATCGGGGTGAGCCTGGTATGCTCCTCTGCCCCCTCACTACTTCTTCCTTCTCCTCTCGCCTTTGGCCACACTCAAGGCTCTCACACATGCTGTAGCCCTTGACTCGCCTAAGCACAGCAGCCAGCATGCTGCTCTCTGAGCGTCAGCACGCTCTCTGCTCAACTCTGAGCTGTTTTCCTCTCTGTGTCTGTGACTTGCCCAGGGGAATGGGGATGACTCGGTACCCGCGCCTTTAGCCTGGCCTTTAGGGATGTCGCGGTGGTCGGCTCCGGGGCCCGTACCCTGGGGTCGCTCCTTAAAAAGGGTGGATATTTGTTAATTTTAAGATAGAGTTCGTGACGCCACCTGTGGCTTCTGGTGAGGATCACCAGCGCTGCGCAGTCCACTGAGGCCGTTGATAAGGCAGCTCGATGGTATAGCTCCCCACAGGTGGAGCTAGGCCTCAGGGCAGTGTATGACGGGGAATGCAGCACAGGCGAGACCGAGCCAGGTCAGAGCAAGAACAGGGACAGACACGATAGTCACTTCAGTACACTTTACTGAAGGAAATTCAGGCACATCCCGGAGCGCTGTAGGGTGAAGGGTGCATGTCAGGATCCTCCCCAATGAGCGGTTTTTGGGCCTCCTGCTTCTTGCCTCTGCGTAGTAAGTTTCTGACCTGCCTGGAGCTAGGCCTAACTTTGTCTCTGTCCTGCGCTGGCTGACCTTGTGGTAGGGCCTTTTCTTGGATTACATGCACCTTAGCTGCGGGCCTATGTGTCTCCTGGCTCTGTTACGTATCAGCACTTTAGCGATCCTGGGACTTGTAGTTCTCCAGGGATTCCGGTTTATCTTACTGGGTTGTGGAGATCCCGGTAAGCTTCGGACCCGGTGTCCGGTAACCGCTTCGGGGTGAGCCAATTAAGCTCCTCTGCCCCCTATGTGCTAACTCTATACCCGCCTTCGGCCTACTTGGGCCCTCACTAGGCTACTCACACTAACGGCACCTTGCCGCGCTTCACCAATCTTATGGCGCCGTCACGCCTAAAGCTCACCACTCTGAGCTACAACTGAGTCTGGATCTGGATAAGCTCCACTGCAGGATAGCAATTGCAGGAGCTGGAACAGGCTTTTGTCCTCTGAGGTAACTCCTCTCAGGCTGTACTGGACTCACTGCTGAACCAGAATAGACTAACTCTGACTAACTGCCGCCTGGCTCCACCTTCCCTATTTATCTATCCCTAACGGGCTCCCTCTGGTGGTCTGAGGTGGAAGGTGGAGATGTGTGAATGGTTATGGGGGCCTCTTGTGGAGGAATCCTTCAATACACCCTTCTAGGATCTGTGATACCAAGCACAGCTGGGCATCACATTTGAACACTAAACTGAGCTGCCTAGCTCCACCCTCCCTATACATATCCCTAATGGGCTCCCTCTGCTGGTCTGAGGTGGTAGGGTGGAGGTGTGTGAATGTGTGAGGGCCTCTTGTGGAGAAGTCCATCCATGCACCCTTCTGGGTTCTGTGGCAAGAATGCACAGCAGGGCGCCACATATGTCCTGGTACCTATTTTAACCCCATGAATATTGCTGTTTTTCCTTATTGCGTTGACCAAGAGTTCCATCACTATCACATACAGAAGGGGGGACAGAGGGCACCCTTGTCTAGTTCCGTTTCGTATCGCAAAAGGTAAGGACAAGGTTCCATTGACCCTAACTCTAGCAGTAGGGCCAGTGGTACAGGGAAAAAATTAACTGTAAAAATTGTGGTCCAATGCCTATTTGACATAATGCCTCCTTCATAAACCCCCAATGAACCCTGTCAAAGGCCTTCTCTGAATCAGCAGATAAAAGGCCCATATATATATGGAGTGAGTTTTAGCTTTAGAGATTAGCAACATGCTCATAATAGTGTTGTCTCTTGCCTCTCGGCCCTGAATAAATTCTACTTGATCCTACTTGATCAGTATTTATAAGAGAGGGCAACAATGGGGTAAGTCTTTCTGTTAGTATTTTTGAGAGTAGTTTAATGTCCACATTTATTAATGATATGGGTGTATAATTAGCTGTGATTGTAAGATCCTTACCTGGTTTAGGGAGAACGTTAATATGAGCTTCCAATGATTGGGGGACAAAACATGTCTTATCATTTAATGAATTAAAGGTTTTGTTCATAACAGGGGATAGCTGAGTTTTAAGGGACTTATAGAATGCTGGAGTAAATCCGTCTGGGCCAGGACTTTTACCAGATGGTGTAGATTGAATTGCAAGATTGACCTCCTGCTCTGTAATGTCCTTTTCCAGTGCCTCAGAAACATGACTATCTAAAGAGGTTAAAGAAGTATCTTGTATGTACTCCTTAATTCGGATAGATAGGTCAGAAGGGGAGAGATCAGAGTATTGCCCTTTAATATTGTACATCTTCTCATAGTTTGAGCGGAATATGTCAATGATTTCTGTAGGATTATGAGCTTCCTCCCCATTTTGTTTTTTGATATTTGGAACGTATGCCGCCACAGAGCAAGGGTGAAGCAACCTTGAGAGTGCCCGTCCACATTTATCTGACGATTCATAAAAAAAGTTTTTAATTAGCTCCCTGTGTCTTAGGTATTTTTAGTCCAGCAAGATCTTGAGATCATTCATTTTTTTGGATAATTCTGCAAGAGTGTTAGGCGACAACGTATGTTTATGCGAGACCTCAAGTGTGTGTATCTGTCTCAAAAGGTAATTTACCTTTAGAGTTCTCTCCTTTTTGAGTTTTGAACCATGCTTAATCAACACGCCTCTCATGACACATTTTAAAGTTTCCCATTGCAGAGGTATTGAGGTCTGATCTGCTTTATGAATCTGCAAAAAATAATCAATAGAATCCTTTAATTCTGCCATACAGATTTAGTCTTTTAGAAAGTGATCATTCATTTTCCATGTCCATGAACGCTGGACCAGGGAGGGTACAGTGTCCATTTTAGGACATGATCAGATATCAAAATCAAGCATCGGAATGATGTCAGTTTGAGGCTAAATACCCTGTCTGACAAGTGATTCTGACAAGCGATCCAGACAAGTAATTTTGACAAGTGATTTTGACAGGTGATTCTGACAAGTGATTCTGACAAGTGATTTTGACAAGTGATTTTGATGAGTGATTTTGACGAGTGATTCTGACGAGTGATTCTGACAAATGATTTTGAGAAGTCATTCTGACAAGTGATTTTGACAAATCATTCTGAAAAGTGATCCTTACAAGTGATTTTGACAAGTGATTTTGACGAGTGATTTTGATGAGTGATTCTGACAAGTGATTTTGACAAGTGATTCTGACAAGTGATTTTGACAAGTGATTTTGACGAGTGATTCTGACAAGTGATTCTGACGAGTGATTCTGACGAGTGATTTTGACAAGTGATTTTGACGAGTGATTCTGACGAGTGATTTTGATGAGTGATTCTGACAAGTGATTCTGACGAGTGATTTTGACTAGTGATTCTGACGAGTGATTTTGACAAGTGATTCTGACAAGTGATTTTGACAAATGATTCTGACAAGTGATCCTTACAAGTGATTTTGACAAGTGATTTTGACGAGTGATTGTGACAAGTGATTTTGATGAGTGATTCTGACAAGTGATTTTGACAAGTGATTCTGACAAGTGATTTTGACAAGTGATTCTGACAAGTGATTTTGACGAGTGATTTTGATGAGTGATTCTGACGAGTGATTCTAACGAGTGATTTTGACAAGTGATTTTGACAAGTGATTCTGACAAGTGATTTTGATGAGTGATTCTGATGAGTGATTTTGATGAGTGATTCTGACGAGTGATTTTGACAAGTCATTCTGACAAGTGACTTTTACAACTATAATAATAATAATAATAAAAAAAAAAATAACTTCGCTGATGGAACTTGAACCCAAAATTCTGTATTCCAAATCCAGTGCACTAAGCACTAAGCTAGAAACTCAGTTGTGAAAGCTTTGGATTTGTATTTGCTTATATAATTTTCAGTGGAAACTGGTCTATAACTCATTGGGACTTATGCACAGACTTCAAGCAAGCCAAATTCAAATGATGTTTGATTTTGATGTGTGAGTCTGATGTGTTACTTTCTTCAAACATCAGAATCAAAATCATAATGACTTTTAGTCACTCTGAGTATTTTCATGGTTAATGTCATAAGACAAGAAAAGCTACAAGCTACTATTACTTGACTGGATAGCGCAATGGTAAAGCATCAACCTGTGAAGTTACAGTGTCAGAATTCAAATCCTGATAGAAATACGAATTTTTTTTTTTAAATTAATTATGCCTATTTAGCACACAAACTACAGGGGTGTTTTACTTTTAATATCTGACACTTTGATTGTCATCTTGACGTGTTACGAGTTTCAGACACGCTGTCTATTTGCATGTTAAATTACATAGCCAAAGTAAATCACTTGGCAGAATCACTTGTCAAAATCACTTGTCAAAATCATTTGTCAAAATCACTCGTCAGAATCACTCATCAAAATCACACGTCAAAATCATTCATCAAAATCACTTGTCAGAATCACTCGTCAAAATCACTCGTCAAAATCACTCGTCAAAATCACTCGTCAAAATCACTCGTCAGAATCACTCGTCAAAATCACTCGTCAGAATCAATCGTCAGAATCACATGTCAGAATCACTCGTCAGAATCACTCGTCTAAATCACTCGTCAAAATCACTCGTCAAAACCACTCGTCAAAATCACTCGTCAAAATCACTCGTCAGAATCACTCGTCAAAATCACTCGTCAGAATCAATCGTCAGAATCACATGTCAGAATCACTCGTCAGAATCACTCGTCTAAATCACTCGTCAAAATCACTCGTCAAAACCACTCGTCAAAATCACTCGTCAGAATCACTTGCCAGAATCACTTGCAGGAATCACTCGTCAAAATCACTCATCAAAATCACTTGTCAAAATCACTCATCAGAATCACTCATCAAAGTCACTCGTCAAAATCACTTGTCAGAATCACTTATCAAAATCAGTTCTCAGACAGGGTATTTAGCCTCAAACTGACATCATTCTGATGTTTGATTTTGATATCTGATCATGTGCTAAAATGGACACTGTAGGAGGGAACGGAAATAGATAGGAAGATTGGGGCATGGTCAGACCACAATATGTCACCTATTGTAGCAGATGGGTTCCAAGAGAGAGCGTGATGACTCAACAGGAAGAAATCAATTCATAAAGAAAAAATGACGTATACGAACATATGCAAAAAACCCCAAAGTTTATTATAAATCCAAGATATAACAAGCATACACAATGAAGAGAATGGCATAAATACATTGGTAGTAAGCTAATAAGAGAGATACCACGAACTGAATAACCACATACTAGAAAGTTTAAGAATCAATAATTGAAGTAAGTAAGGGTATGGGTATGTCAAGCATATGCCATAACCCAGCTACAAAAGTGTAAAGTATCAAGAAACTTATACTTAGGGGTGACGATACCTGGACTGACATACTGACAAACACATGTGAGTAATAGTATATATTTATCCATCTTTGAGTGCTAAATGGATTTACCTTTTTACTACTTATTTATGCACTGTGCACTTTATCATCTCAATGGAGTTTCTTGATACTTTACACTTTTGTATCTGGGTTATGGCATATGCTTGACATACCCATATCCTTACTTACCCCAATTATTGATTCTTAAACTTTCTAGTATGTGGTTATTCAG
The DNA here is from genome assembly GCF_046119375.1 of Phyllobates terribilis. NCBI lineage: Eukaryota > Metazoa > Chordata > Amphibia > Anura > Dendrobatidae > Phyllobates > Phyllobates terribilis. The sequence goes on along the minus strand of NW_027362761.1, from coordinate 1,089,956,808 downwards.
TTTGTGGTATCTCTCTTATTAGCTTACTACCAATGTATTTATGCCATTCTCTTCACTGTGTATGTTTTTTATATCTTGCATTTATAATAAACTTTGTTTTTTTTTTGCATATGAATGTTCGTATACGTCATTTTTTCTTTATGAGTTGCTCTTGGAGACGTTGAACAGATTCTGATTGATCTATCGTAGAGAATTAACTATATATGTGGTCTTGGTGGTCAACCTATTTGCCTCAGGAAGAAATCAATGCGACTATATGAGCCATGGGTAGGAGAAAAATATGTATAATCCTTACCCTGAGGATTTAAAATGCAGCAAACATCTGTGAACCTGAGGGCATGGATGACCCATTTCAATGAACGAAGTTGTCTCAGAGGGACGACACCCCTTCCTGAGGCGGAGTCTAACGCGGCATTCCATGTGAAGTTGAAGTCTCCACCTGCAATCAGAACTCCTTCTGCAAAATCAGAGAGGGACGTTAAAAAGGACCTACATGTGCATATCTGATCTTTGTTAGGGAGGTACCAGTTTGCTATTCTATATCTTGATTCTGCTATTTTGAGTTTGAGGAACACATATCTGCCTTGATCATCAATGAGAGAGTCTATGAGAGTATAGGCCAACGACTTGTGTATGGCTATGGATACACCCTTAGAGCGTGAATCCGGATTAGTGCTGTGGAACCACCGAGAGTAATACCTATCTCCAAAAACAGGCATATGCCCAGTTTTAAAGTGCATTTCCTGTAACATAAGAACCTGGACTCTTTGTTTGTGCATAGAGTACAAAATTTGTGAACGTTTCTGTGGGACATTAAAGCCTCTTACATTCAGTGAGCCTACTTTAACAGAGGACATGATTACCAATGGGGATGAAAGGAGTGGGGCAAGAAGGGAAACAGAAATACACAGAAAACTAAGAAGAAATTACGGGATATATAAAATAAAAACCAAACAAAATTATATAACAAAATGAAAGCAAAACAATCTGATGAGAGGAAATAGGTATATTTTACACCTGCACAGCAGAGTGTAAACCCCCCTGGGAGGATGGGCTTTCTACTGGGGAGCCCCCCCCCCCCAAACCAGACATCAGGCCATACCATTTTGTCTTAAAACCTATGATAGAAAAGCAGCCAAAAGCTGTCAAAGATTAGCATCTACTTATCATTATATTAAACGTTGAATCAGTATATCACATATCCTTATGGAATAATATCCATACTGTCCAAGAACGGAATATTATTGACATAATATAATCAAATCTTATTATTGAGAGCCAGTCATATAAATGAATTATTCGTAATATCAACTATACTCATTGCTGAAAACATTTTAGAGGAATATAACACTCTAATATCTTTCACAAGATTGACTAGCGCTGAAGGCTTAGCGTATTTGTAATAGACGATTCAATCTGGGGAGTGAGGGATATGTTTTCCATTGTTCCCTCTCCTGACTTCTTCTCTGGATTTGTTTCTTGTCGCTCTTTATGGTCGTGGATTGAGATCCGACTTGGGGCCTCCCGGGAGACTCGGCCAATCCTCTGTTGGTATAGATACGTGGGGAATCCCCAAACCTGTAACAAAAGCCGGAATGTCTCCAGGGCAACGTATCACATGTAAAGCCCCTGAATGGCGGACCTGTAGACGGAAAGGGAAACCCCAAGAGTATAGAATGTTCTGCTGTCTCAGAACCTCTAATAGAGTCTTTAATGCCTTCCTCTTCTGTAGTGTGTGGCGCGATAGATCAGACATGAGTTGTATAGGATATTCTTGATATAAAATAGAATCACATCATGAGGTTTTGTCACATCAGAGGATCTGGGGCCCAAGGACCTATAAGCCCTATCTAGCTCCAACTCATTCTCTAAGGGCAGACCCAAGATAGAGTTAAACAAATGACGTAGTGTCTCATCCAGTTCATGGTGTTCAGTTATCTCTGGAAGTCCTCTAATCCTAATATTGTTGCGTCTTCCACTGTTTTCAATATCATCTATCAAATCTGTTAGGTATTCCAGTTGGTATGAGTGAGAAGACAAAGTTTGTTCCTGAGAATTTACTTGTTGAGCGATGGATGCTGTATGTGATTCAGCAGCAGACACTTTTTCTGTTAACTCTTGCATGTCCCCTCTAAGGGAGGCTGCTTCAGCCCTGTAAGAGGACTCCAGTCTAGACATATAATTCTCCATGTCCCTCTGGTTGGAATAGCTCGTATTCGATCTCTGAGGTCTCTCCACACTGCCTCACATTGTAATGAGTCATCCTGTTGGTTCTCCTCTGAGCAGCCAGGGGAAGAAGAATGTAATAATGCAGGGAAGGAGCCTCTCTCAGGGGAACTCCGGGCATCAGTGTGTGACTGGGGCCTCTGCAGGTCTGGACCCGCAGCAGAGATAAGTACTGCCCAATCTGGTGTGTCCAGGGGCCGGGGCACCAAATGATCCTCTACCACGCACCTGAGCTCCGAAGGCGCAAAGCCGGAATCTGCCATCTTGGACTGAGGGAGATCCCCCGCAGCAGCAACAAGGCCTCCCGCGTCTCCCCAAGTCCGGGAAGCCAGGTCCGCGTCCTCCGCCGATGAAGGTATCGTCCGCTCTGCTAATGTTGATGTGGGGGAGCATTTACCCCAGGACCTTTGGACCTCCGATGCAGGAGATGAGGAGCGCTAGGCAGGGACAGCCGATGCCATCTTAGATCCCACTCTTGCAGGAGATGCAGATGCTGCAATTTCTTAGGTAGCGGGTAATATTTGTTGGAGGGAATCGCTGAGTACTCACACTGGTCTGCATTATATTCTTCTTCTTTTTTGCCGGCATTGGAAGTGTTTTGACCTGATTTGAAGTGATAGGCATGCCCTGAAGCTGGTCTAGGGATGGGAGCAGACAACCATGCGACTTCACTCCTCCATAGCCAGGCCACGCCCCCCCATTCAAAGAAATTTCAACAAATTCTTGATGTAAACGTTAAGATTTGAGAGTCCTCAGTGGCTGATACCTTTTAATGGTTAACTGAAAAGATGGTAACAAGTTGCAAGCTTTCGAGACTACTCAGGTCTCTTCATCAGGCACAGTATGACACAAAATCTGAAGAGTCACACATTTATACACAATAAGACACAGAAATAATGCAATAGATGAGACAGGTAATGTAAAGCAGAGCTATTACTGTGAGAGAAAGGTAAACAGTTCTGGCTGTAAATATTGGTTTAGTTCATAGATAAGGACTGTGAAAGTTTTATTGTCTAATGATTGAGATTTCGAGGGTTATGATGACCCCAAAGCTCTGTGAAGCTCATTCCTTAGTTGATGTAAGTAAAGAAAGCAAAGTAAGGAGCGCAAATAGCGCTGTTATCCAATAGACAGCAGTAAAGATAAAAGGGAAATAGCTCACCTCTGTGAGAATTCCAGCAGACCCTTTAACCGCAGGGGTTAAACGAAATCACAGAAGTTTTTCTTTGAGAATTCCAGCAGTCACTTTTTACACCTCCCCAGTTCTTTTTCAATACCCAACATATAGCCACCTGTCCCCAAACCCACACTCCTGTTATTACCGCCCACATTATAGCCTTCAAGTTACCTCTCACCACTCTTACAGCTCCTTTTTTCAGCTGACAATATAAATCAGGAGCCCTAGTGTAGCGGGCTATGTTCCTAGAGTGACTGCACCCAGCAACTTAAGCAAGTATTTAAGTTCTAGCCCTCCATGGTTCATCATGATTAATATTAGACCCATATTTTATTATGTTTAAAAGAAACGATTTTTTAATTAATCTCTAAATATTTTAAATTACTTTGTACTTCTTTTCTCCTCTTGAGCAAATGTTCATGTGCATTATGATTTTAGATGTGTTTCCAAGATTTCCTTCCCCTTTTCTCTCTCTCTTTCCCTCGCTCCTTTTTTTTTCCTCTTGTTGGCGCCAAGGGGTGCTTTGGCAGTTTTTTTCTTCACTCCATGTGCTAGCATGTGTGTATATATACCTTCCATGTTGTAACAAGTAGCAGCTATGTTCCTGAAGAAGTGGACGGGATGTCAACGAAGCACGTAGTCTTTTATAGCTTTTACAGTCTCCAATAAATGCTGGGAACATTATCCATCTCTGGCATATATATACATTTTTTCATGGAAGAGCGCGGTGATTAATGGCACCTTTATCATCTGTATACTAGACAACTCGAAGATCCCAAGGGTCCTGTGCCTGCTGCAGCACCTCAGCATATACTTTCTCATGAGTTGTGCATTTCACAACCCACAAAGGTGAGCAATTTCCCTTTTATCTTTACTGTTGTCTATTGGATATCAGCGCTACTTGCGCTCCTTTCTTTACTTATTTGAGTTATTGCCAACTGAGCTGGGGACAGCAGCGCACTTTGGTTAATTTGGGAGCAGCATTAGCGAATCCATACTGTTAACATGGAATATTTTGACAGACGCATGTCAACCAGAGAACGGCTTATTAAACAAGCCATGGGAATCACTATCCCATACTCTGATGAATCTTTCACCTTAAATTCAATGGACTTCAATGAAGAGGACACCAACACTATGAAGAATTTATTTAATGAATTTGAGGAATCACTTAAAGATGAGCTACGTCTCGACCTGGACATTCGTTTTCTAAGGATTTATATGGAGGAGAAACTATGTCCTCGGGGTTTGAGAATAACAATTCCCTCACCATTCCCTGAGGACAAACCATTTAATAAGGAATGGACTACTATTTTGGACACGTGCATGCACAATCTGCTAAAAAGTATACATACAAAAAGGTCAGAAATATGTCTAACAATTACTAATAGAATATTTGATATCGCTAAAAACCTATTACCATTTGAAACCCATCCTGTGTTTGGAAAGATTGATAGCAATATTGCAACAAGTATTTTACAGAATGTGCATGAAATTATCATCAAAAAGGCAAAAAAACTACAGAGATAGAGATGATTACAAAGGACTAACTAGTACTACCTCACGTACTAAAACGTCGGTCATATCCAGTGATCAGTCATCTGATCCTTTGAGAACAGTGGGTTCCTATCCTCCTCCCCACAAAGGAAGGGTTTTCTCTAATAGTTATTACCATAAGAATAAGAACAATAACAATAAGACTTACAACCGCACACCTGCATTCACACATAGCAAAAAACAACTCACGATAGAACGAAAGACGGACAGAAGGTTGTAATTAATATGCGCATATCTACTACTGTTAACTCTCCACAGAGCACTAGCAGTAATAAGAGTCTGGTCTCTATCATGTCTCCCACCTGCAATACTATGGGTAGTGCAGTTCCTAAAAGGCTGGTAATGCATCAGGAGGAGATGAATAATGATAGTATAGCAGTCAATCCTTATGACACAACATTACACACTAAATTAAGAAAAAAATCCCACTTCTATTCTGTGGAGAGTAAAAGCCATCAGATAGATACTTTTTGCGACATCACTCTCCAAGATTTCAAGGAGGTTATGAGGACTCCAATCTCATACAGAGATAATAATATAAACCGACAAGAGAAGTTAGCACTTAATAATATTTGAAATAATAGGGATATAGTCCTCAGATCAGCGGACAATGGGGGTGGTATAGTTATCCAGGATTATGATGTGTATACAAAAGAAGCACTCCAGATATTGAGTGATGACAACTAATACAGAGATATTGAGTATAATCCCATTTTGAAAATGATCCCTATATATAAGAAACTGATATCTAAAGCAGTAGATGAGAATATATTAAATGACAACAAAAGAAAGTTCTTGACTGTCCAAAGTCCTTGTATGCCCTTCTTTTATCATCTTCCCAAAATTCATAAGGATGAAAACAAACCTCCAGGGAGACCGATTATATCGGGGATAGGCTCCCTTACATCAAATCTGGCTGAATACTTTGATATACTACTACAACCACCTGTCAAAAATTTAAAGAGTTACCTGCAAGACTCCAGCCATCTTCTTAGATTAACCTATGACATCAAATGGAAAAAAATCATGCACTTTCCTTAGCCTAGATGTTAACTCTTTATATACCAATATTGATGTTGGTCTATTATGCATAGAGTATGTAATTTCCAGAGACATACGGCTGTCTTCCAGCCAGAGATCTTTTAATATAGCAGGTTTATCTTTCATCCTAAAAAACATTTTTTTTACCTTTCTAGATAAGACCTACCATCAAATTAAGGGAGTAGCAATGGGCTCTAAAGTAGCACCTACCTTTGCCAATTTATTCATGGGATTATTTGAGCAAGTTTTTATTTACCAGGGAGACTTCCATAAGGGGGTTGTATTTTGTAGAAGATACATAGACGATCTGATCTTCATCATTAACAGGAACATCACTGATCCCACCATTTTTTTTAACTTCCTCAATACAAATAATTGGGGCATCTCTTTCAATCAGGACAGTAATGAACTCACAATTAATTTTTTTAGATCTAGTTTTATATGTAGAGGAAGACAGGATACTTAGCAAAACTTTCTTCAAATCAGTGGACACTAATAGCTATATTCATTTCACTATTGGTCACTACAGAAAATGGCTCACCAATATTCCCCGCTATCAGTTTCAAAGACTTCGTAGGAGCTGCTCAACAGAAATCGAATATGACTAACAGTCAGAGATTCTCAAAAAAAGGTTCCAACAGAAATATTCTGAGACATTGGTTGTAGAATCTTGCAAACAGGTCAAAGAAAGATATGACCAGGGCTCATTACTTATGGCTTCAACACACAAAAAAGATGTAAGTTTTGAACATGAACAGAAATTCATTACTACATACAATCAACAACACAAGAAAATTAGAGAAATTATTCAAAAAAACTGGCATATTCTATTAAATGACCAGACATTAAAACAGGCATTACCAAAAAAACCCTCTCTAATCTTTAGAAGAGCACCGACACTTAGGAATATCTTGGGCCCCAGTAGATTGTGTGGACATGGAACATTGATTAATAAGAATAATGAAAAAGTCAGGGACAATATGGTCACCAAGTGTGGTAAAAGAGGTTGCAAGTGCTGTGAATCTATTTTGCATTCCATAGACAATTTCACTTCTGTAGCCACTAGTGAGAATTTCAATATCTCTCATCCCATGTCATGTGGAACTTATTATGTGATATATGTCATCGAGTACAGTTGCCCCAAACAGTATGTGGGCAGAACCACCCAGGCACTACATAATAGGTTGAATTCACATAGACATAATATCACCACAGGATTTATTAAACATGGGCTGTCCCGACATATGGTCCTTCATCACAAACAGGACCTTAGGGAATTAAGGGTATTACTTATTGAACACATTTCTATTGACACTCCAAATAGGGTGCAATGTTTAAAAGAAATCTACTGGATTTATAAACTAAAGACGCTTAAACCGCAGGGGTTAAACAAAATCACAGAAGTTTTTCTTTGAGAATTCCAGCAGTCACTTTTTACACCTCCCCAGTTCTTTTTCAATACCCAACATATAGCCACCTCTCCCCAAACCCACACTCCTGTTATCACCGCCCACATTATAGCCTTCCAGTTACCTCTCACCACTCTTACAGATCTGTTTTTCAGCTGACAAAACAAATCAGGAGCCCTAGTGTAGTGGGCTATGTGCCTAGAGTGACTGCACACAGCAACTTGAGCAAGTATTTAAGTTCTAGCCCTCCATGGTTCATCATGATTAATATGAAAATTATTGGTATTAAAAGGTCATTTCAAATCTCAGGGAGACAGAAAAATTTGGGAATATAAACTAATGGTGACCTTTGACACCTTCAGAGCAGGAATGAATGTGTTGCATGGATTTATGTCATTCTACATCAACTAAGGAATATGCTCCTCAGAGCTTTGGGGTCATCATAAACCTGGACCAGACCTCAATCACTGGACAATAAAACTTTCACAGTCCTTATCTATGAACTAATCCAATATTTACAGCCAGAACTGTTTACCTTTCTCCCACAGTAATAGCTCTGCTTTACGTTACCTGTCTCATCTATTGCATTATTTCTGTGTCCTATTGTGTATAAATATGTGACTCTTCAGATTTTGTGTCATACTATGCCTGATGAAGAGACCTGAGTAGTCTCGAAAGCTTGCAACTTGATAACCATTAAAAGGTATCAGCCACTGAGGACTCTCAAATCTTAATATTTTTCTAATAATTTTTCCATGGCTAACACAGTACAAAAATATATATTTTCCCTGATGTAAACATAACACCATCTGTAATAAGCTAAAGTTGAAAAGAGGATGGCTTCTACAAATGGATAATGATCCTAAACACGTCAAAATCAAGATCTTCACTGGTAAAGCCCCCCACTCATAACACATTAGGTAGCTGTCAGCCAAAAGATTGTTCAACTGACAGCCATCTCTTCTGAGCCCCTTATATACAAGAACGCTCAGCTTGGCTCCTGTGTTCTCTATGAGAGCGACTAATAGATTCCACTGGCAGCGGCTTATCTGCTGGAAAACAGAATGAGCTACCATTGGAAATACAACATGCAGGCTCCTTCTCTCCTCCAACATCATCTGTAGGGTACGTTCATATGACTGTATTGTCGTTCCCAGTGTTTTCCGTGAAAAAACTGACAGAACTAGACACAGACAGATCTAGGTCCATTGGGCTGTTTAGATAAGTGTTTGAAAAAAAGCAAGTGAAAAAAATCATAGCACGCATAGGTTCTTCCTTACAATGGATGAGAGTAAACCATTCAAGTCCAAAGGTGCACAAAAAAACAGATCCCATACAGATCATCCATATAGCTTCCATTTTTTTATGGATACATTTCCATTATTAACCTAGAAAACTGTATTTGGTCTTGTGAATGATAATAACTGTTGATGGAAAAGAAGGATGGTGTACAGACCACAACTGACTACCAAACTGATGAAAATCATCCATTTTTCTGGATGAAAAGATAAATGTCCCATTCTTGTCTGATGTCAGATTCTCGCTGCTCCACAGTCGGGGAATTCTGCTGGATTTTTTATTTTATAATGCATCAAATGTTTTCTCCTGGTGAAAGGTCTGGACTGCAGGCGGCCGGTTCTTCACCTGAACTCTTCCTCTTCGATGCCATGCTGCTGTGATGGATGTAGTATGTGGTGTAGCATTGTCTTGCCAAAATATGCAAAAAAAGATCCAACAAATACACAGAAAAAAAGTATGCAAAAAGAGGGATAACCTAAAAATCTAAAAATAGTCAATGCTTATTAACATGCAAGACATATTAAAAATTTTAAAAAGCACAAATGGCTGTAAGCCTGTAACATAAATTTTCCAGACCACAGCACTATAGTGCTAGGATCTACCCTGTCTGTCAATAAGGTAATTTAGGAACCTAAAAGTTAATACCACCTTAATACAGATATGTTACTGTATAATATACCAATAATATGAAAATTGTTACATCAATGACCCAGGCCCTAAAATAAGGGCAAGTATTAAAGTGTATAGTGGGTTAAAGATATACACGCCCAATAAATAATGCACAAAAGCACAAAATAAAAGATGATAAAGAGGAGTGTATACAACAATTGTATGATAGAGTCAGAAAAGTTGCAGAAAAATCCTACTGCCGGCACAATAGCAAATAGCCACACAGAGTGAAGGTAAATGTGAAGTTTGTGCCACCTGGGCCATAGATATAACAATTTTCATATTATTGGTATAGCTGTGATTTGGGGTATATTATAATATACCTTTATTAAGGTGGTATCAACTTTTGGTTTCCTAAATTACCTTATTGACAGACAGGGTAGATCCTAGCATTATAGAGCTGCGGTCTGGAAAATTTGTCATTTGTGCTTTTTAAATATTTTTAATATGTCTTGTTTGGCTTGTATGTTAATATACATTGACTATTTTTAGGTGATCCCTCTTTTTGCAACACCTCTGTATAAGGCTCATCATTGATCACTCCTTTCATGTGTAAGCTGCCCGTGTCAGAGGCACTAATGCAGCCCCAGACCATCAGAGATGCAGGAACTAAGTGCTGATAACAAGCTGGATGGTCCCTCTGCTCTGCAGTCTGCAGGACAAGGCGTCCACAGTTTCCATAAATAATTTCATATTTTTATTCATCCGACCTCAGAACAGTTAATATCTTCTGATCTGATTTCTATGTTCTGCAGTGAATATAATATGGCTAAAAGAGATTTCCAAATCATTACATTCCTGTTCTCTTTATACATTTACACAGCGTCACAAGTTTTTTGGAATTGGGGTTGTAAATATATCTATAAATATTTCTATCTACATGTGTACATCCATCAGAATAACTGCTCTTAGCGATGTCACAATATCAGAGTTCTAGAATGTTGATGTCACGCAAGTCATGAAGTCACAATATGAAGAACTGATAAAACTTCTGCTCACGGCCTCCTCCACTGAGGGTTATAGAATTTGTGGAGTGAGGATATTTTTGTAATTCTGATTGAGTGAGCAAAATGTCTGAGTATAAGCGCAAACGTCGCTTTATTATTGAGTCTATTACAGAGAGCAGCGGTATTGATGACCAGGTGAGTGGCGGATTCTGGAGTATGTTGTCTATTTGAAATTCTGGAAATTTGAAGACTTTTTTTTACTTTTTATTATTTCCTTTTCCCAGTTACTGGTCAATAAAAAATGCTGCAGAGTTTTTGCGTCCGACACAGAGGACAGCAGCGGTGATGAGAATCTCCATCAGGTGAGCGCTCACTTCTCTCCAGCACTGTCTGCGGCTCTGGGGGTCTACTGGAGATCAGGGGACGCCCCATTCTGTGATTATGCCACTGTATCGCTGCTAATCCTTCATTCTCAAGGTCTTTATATTTCTTTATTTCAGTCTCATCCACTTATTTCAAGGTCTCCAAGGAGCCTTGAAGATGAAGATGGTGGCTCTGGTCCCCACCTGCTATACATAGAGTCAGGCATGTAATAAAGCGTCTGGAAGGATCATAAATTCCTTCCTGTAAAATAAGAAAATTAGATTTCTATTGATTAGGAAAACTGAACGACACAGAAGTAAATGACGATGTTTCTTCTTTTCTCCAGAGCCCAATTCTCCCCGATTCAGCTTTGTGCAGGAGGAGACAGCAAGGTAATGTATTCCTATATATCCGTTTCATCTGGGTCATGTTCATGATTTCTGGTCGCTAGATGGCGCTATTGTAGCACCCTGAGGATTCGGCTGCTACAGGGGTATTGCACCTCAACCCAGAGGTGTGATATTCCACTCCCGGGTAAGGATGGAGTGTGGAACTGAGCTCGGTAGGCTGCATGCACTACATACATCCCATTTCCGGGGAACAGGCCGACGGTACTCCCACTTAGAAATGTGCAGGTACGACCGAGTCTGTTCCTGGCTGGAGTGGGAGGGGGGTGGTACATCCCAAGTAGTGTAGGGGCAGATAGGGGGAGCAGCCTGGGTAAAGATAGGAGCTCATTGGGTGCTGGTCACCTGAGCTCACACATAGAGGGTGTATATAAGGTGGGCACCAACTAAGAACAGGGTCAGTCAGTCTTTGCAGGCAGGTCAGTCTGTCAGAGTAAGAAGCAGAGGAGCAGAGCAGCCCCAGAGAGAGAGAGAGGAGAAAGCAAGAGAGACCCAGAGGGGGAAACAGAAGAGAGGACTCTGAGACCCCAAATCCAATCCACGGGTGAAGAGTCGGCATCAGGGTACCGGAACCCAAGCTGGTGGGGGCAAAAACACACCCCAGCCAGAGACCGGAGGCCGTGGGCAGCGTCTGCCACGGCCACCCACCACATCCACCCCGAAGGCATACCACGTGGAGGGTCAGGGAACCCAAGGCCAAGGGTCTCCCAACAGAAGGCCCGAGGGAGCTGGACCTGGGTGGATCACTAGTGGGGACGGCCAGAGAAAGGACAGAAGGAGAGCTCAGGGTCACGCTCCGGACTCGCTTGGGGGTTGGCTGGATCCAGGACCTGGTGGATGCAGCACGGCTCGGGAGGTCACTTGAAGCTAGAGTGACCGGAACATCAGCAGTGAGTAAATACCCTTAACTGCATAACCCGACTCTGTCTTCCTTTAACATCTATGCTGCACAACCACAACCCCCATTCTCTGCACCTGACCCCCTGAGGCTATACCCCACCCGGTGGGGGTTTATACCATGAAAAGCTGCACCTACACCATCAGCCTCAGCGGACCCTGCTGCAGCGGCGGCCATAGTGACCGCAATACAACGGGTGGCGTAGTCGACATTAAGAACTTATTAACATCTGTAGGACTGCCACATACAACTGAGTTTGACACCCTGGGCACGGACCGGGTCATAGCCACTCGGAAGACTACAACTCCCATCTGATCCGGCTCCGGATATTCCCCCTAAAGAATATGGCCCAGGGGGCGCGTCAACTTTGGCGTAGTCGGCAGGATTACGTGCCCACAACAACCGGGTACTGCGTGCCTGAAGAAAAGTGCAAGTTTACCTCAGAAAGAAGTCTCCTGCCGGTTCCGGAGGGTCCCCGCCATCGGACCCCATCACCAGTCGATTCCAGCCGGTTGTCCGCCATTAACCGCGTTTTCCCGCCATCTGCAGAGTTTCCCGCCACTGGGAAGCGATTCCCGCCATTTCCAAAGGTTTCCCGCCTTGGAAGAGCGGACGCCATTATGGGCGTGCCAGAGGGTGGCAAGAGGCCACCTCCCATCGTGGGCCAGGACCGAAAATGGCGCCAAAAGTGGAAACCGCCCCCACCAACAGAGATTGTGATGCTAGAGGTGTCTGTCAGCGTGAAAGAACCGCCCCTGGAGCTGACAATCACCAAGTGGCCCCGGGACCGCCCTGGAGGTGGGAGGAGACGAAAGGAGAGAGAAAAGATGGGTGCCGCCTGGAGCAGTCTAGAGCGAGCGCACCCGGAGGCAAGAAGCCTGGAGAAGAATATCGGAGGAGCTTACCCGGAGATGGCGAGAAAGCAGAGCAGCACCGGCCCGCTGGCCAGGAGCCTGCTGGAGACGACTGTAGGAGAGCAGAGCAGCACCGACCCGTTGGTCAGGAGCCTGCTGGAAACAACGACCCCACTAGGCCTAGTGGAGGTCCTAGCACAGCTCCCCCGAGACCGGGAGTGTGCACAGACCGCTCTGGAGGGCCTCGCAAGGAGGATGGCCCGGGTGCAGCGAGAGACGTTGGCGGAGTGGAGCCGTGAGATGGCCCAGCAGACTGAGACCTGTCAGCGGAGCACGCCACCCAAGACGAGGAGACAGACCGCCTCTGAGGATGACACGGGAGGACTCAAGGCCGGAGACGGCGCCGAGAAGGGAGCCGAATGAGTGGAGGCAGGTAAAGGGGACGTCTATACCCCAAACCGGGAAACCGCGTACCTGCCCCAGCTCCCCGTCGCAGAGCCCGAAGTCTATCCTGCCGTGCCCGTCGCTGCAACGTCACCGCCGCAGACTAGGCCTCAAACGGGAGCCGCGACCCCTGTGACGTCACACGCCTCGACCCCGAGCGTGACCAAGCAGGAAGTACCACCAGCCTGGTCGCAAGGCCTAGTACCCCCGGGCGCCGCAATACCAACAGCGCCCCCTACCTCCGCGGAGCCCCCGGCCTGGTCGCAGGGCCAAGTAGCCCAGGGCGCCGCCGTCCTTACGGTGCCCTTTACCTTCCAGATACCCCAGGCCTGGCCGCAAGGCCCGGGCAACCCGGGCGCCACCACTACCGCGCCCATAAGACCAAGAGTGCCGCATCTGGGAGAGGACCTGTACGCCCAACATACGTGCCCGGATGGGCAGCCATTTATATGGCCACCGGAGTTCCACCATCCCCGACTCCGGAGAGAGAGACCCCTGGATGAACCCCTGATCCCGGCTCCAAAGCCCGTAAAGAGGATCTCGCCCCCGCTAGCGGAAGCACAGTTTGAGTGGGACCCCACCGGAGAAGATCTTATGGGGTTCACTCAAGAGACTCGGGCAGCTGCAGCGGAGCGTGCTGAGTGCTGCCGCCAACAGCTCGAGGACTTCGAGAGGGAGCGGAGAGAGAGGCGGGTCCGGGAACAGCTAGCTCAAGTAAAGAGCGCGGAGCAGAAGAGCCGGGCCAGGAGAGACCCCCGTGCAGCGCATAGTCCCCGCACTACCGGGACTGTGATAAAGTTTAACCTGCAGCATGGGTGGGGCTTCATCCGAGACCACCACACCCTAGGCGACGTCTTCGTAACCAGGAGAGACGTTGAGTCCCACCTACCGGAGGGACACAGAGGTCGTGACCTTTACATCGGGGACGAGGTCACCTTCACCCGGCACAAGTGTGCCAAAGGTCCCTACGCCCTCCATGTGCATCGCCTGACGGAGGAAGAGCTGCGGTGTGAGGAGGAAGAACAAGAGGACCCGGACGGGTCTGAAACTAGAGCCAAAGGTAACCAAAAAGCAAGAGCAGGAGGACGCCGTCGCTAAGGACAGCGAAGCAGAAGCTGTATATAGTTGCCCGTCGGGGCACAGTAAACTGAAACCGTGAACTGAAACTGAAACTGTTGCTGTTGCTAATATAGTCCCCGTTGGGACCAGCATGTGTGAACTGTTTATCCGTATTTCCCTTAATTCCCACTGACCGAGGACTGAGAGCGGCCATATCTTTGTATATAGTTGCGCATCCTAAAGCGCCCCCTACCGGTTTTCCAGGAAAACCAGTTTTCCAGAAAGACTGTCGCACTTTACCCGGTCACACGTTGCACAGTGGCCGGAGGAGGAGCCAGAGGCGACGAGAATGTTTTATATTGAAATATATATATATAATGTTTTATATGTTTTATATGTTTTATATGTTTATGCAAAAATTTGTATGTTTTTGGTGTTATGTCTTACAGCCCGAGGACGTGCTGTGATTTACCAGGGGGGAATGTAGCACCCTGAGGATTCGGCTGCTACAGGGGTATTGCACCTCAACCCAGAGGTGTGATATTCCACTCCCGGGTAAGGATGGAGTGTGGAACTGAGCTCGGTAGGCTGCATGCACTACATACATCCCATTTCCGGGGAACAGGCCGACGGTACTCCCACTTAGAAATGTGCAGGTACGACCGAGTCTGTTCCTGGCTGGAGTGGGAGGGGGGTGGTACATCCCAAGTAGTGTAGGGGCAGATAGGGGGAGCAGCCTGGGTAAAGATAGGAGCTCATTGGGTGCTGGTCACCTGAGCTCACACATAGAGGGTGTATATAAGGTGGGCACCAACTAAGAACAGGGTCAGTCAGTCTTTGCAGGCAGGTCAGTCTGTCAGAGTAAGAAGCAGAGGAGCAGAGCAGCCCCAGAGAGAGAGAGAGGAGAAAGCAAGAGAGACCCAGAGGGGGAAACAGAAGAGAGGACTCTGAGACCCCAAATCCAATCCACGGGTGAAGAGTCGGCATCAGGGTACCGGAACCCAAGCTGGTGGGGGCAAAAACACACCCCAGCCAGAGACCGGAGGCCGTGGGCAGCGTCTGCCACGGCCACCCACCACATCCACCCCGAAGGCATACCACGTGGAGGGTCAGGGAACCCAAGGCCAAGGGTCTCCCAACAGAAGGCCCGAGGGAGCTGGACCTGGGTGGATCACTAGTGGGGACGGCCAGAGAAAGGACAGAAGGAGAGCTCAGGGTCACGCTCCGGACTCGCTTGGGGGTTGGCTGGATCCAGGACCTGGTGGATGCAGCACGGCTCGGGAGGTCACTTGAAGCTAGAGTGACCGGAACATCAGCAGTGAGTAAATACCCTTAACTGCATAACCCGACTCTGTCTTCCTTTAACATCTATGCTGCACCACCACAACCCCCATTCTCTGCACCTGACCCCCTGAGGCTATACCCCACCCGTTGGGGGTTATACCATCAAAAGCTGCACCTACACCATCAGCCTCAGCGGACCCTGCTGCAGCGGCGGCCATAGTGACCGCAATACAACGGGTGGCGTAGTCGACATTAAGAACTTATTAACATCTGTAGGACTGCCACATACAACTGAGTTTGACACCCTGGGCACGGACCGGGTCACAGCCACTCGGAAGACTACAACTCCCATCTGATCCGGCTCCGGATATTCCCCCTAAAGAATATGGCCCAGGGGGCGCGTCACTATTATTAGCATATTTTCAGATAAGGTGTCAGCTGTGTGTCTGCAGGTCGTGTACGGTCTTAGTATATATCCAGTAGTGATGTGTGATCCTCTTTGATGCTTTGCTACCAGGAGACAGGAGCGTTCCATCAATTACTGTTTCCTGAGAAATCTGTCTTCACCCACGTCCAAATATGTCACCGACTTCCGTAAGAACAAACAGGAGCTGGTACAACGTCTGTACAAGTTTTATAACAGGACCGTCTTTGAGAACCAGGTATTCAGTTATAACACACAGCTTGGAATAGGGTTATAGGGGATGAAGGTTTAGAGCTAGGGATAGTGTATCCAGTGTATATAGTATATACCTCTATATTCTGTATGTATAGGGTGATACGAAGCAAAGGGTTAGAGCTAGGGATAGTGCATCCAGTGTATATAGCATATACCTCTATATTCTGTATGTATATGGTGATATAAGGTGAAGGGTTAGAGCTAGGGATACTGTATCCAGTGTATATAGTATATACCTCTACATTCTGTATGTATAGGTTGATAGGGGATGAAGGGTTAGAGCTAGGGATAGTGTATCCAGTGAATATAGTATATACCTCTATATTCTGTATGTATATGGTGATACGAGGCAAAGGGTTAGAGCTAGGGATAGTGTATCCAGTGTATATAGCATATACCTCTACATTCTGTATGTATAGGTTGATAGGGAATGAAGGGTTAGAGCTAGGGTTAGTGTATCCAGTGTATATAGTATATACCTCTATATTCTGTACGTATATTGTGATAGGAGGATAAAGGATTACAGCTAGGGATGGTGTATCCAGTGTAAATAGCATATACCTCTATATTCTGTAGGTATGGGGTGTTATGGGAGATAGTGAGTAGATGGTTAAAGATAGGGATGGTGTATCCAGTGTACATAGTATATACCTCTATATTCTGTAGGTGTGGGGTAATATGAGGGATAATGAATGGATGGTTAGAGCTAGGATTAATGTATCCAGTATATATAGTATATACCTCTATATTCTGTAGGTATGGGGTGATATTGAAGATAGTGAATGGAGGGTTAGAGCAAGGGTTAGTGTATCCAGTGTATATAGTATATACCTCTGTATTCTGTAGGTATGGGGTGATATTGAAGATAGTGAATGGAGGGTTAGAGCAAGGTTAGTGTATCCAGTGTATATAGTATATACCTCTATATTCTGTAGGTATGGGGTGATGTGGGGGATAGTGAATAGAGGGTTAGAGCTAGGGTTAGTGTATCCACTATATACAGTATATACCTCGATATTCTGTATTTCTACTTCCTCTGTAGCTTCCTGCATATATGGACATCAGCTGGAATAAAAGGCTGCGTAAAACAGCTGGTCGCACTGGATTCCGGGAGAACAACGGGGACCGCTACGCCATCATCCAGTTATCGGATAAAGTCTGCGATTCAGCAGGTAGTCGTCACATCCGGCACAATTTATAGATTAGCTGTGATCAAATCTTCCCCACATCTTTACTCCTGATTGTTATTATATCCTGCTTTGTCCTTAGAACGACTCCGAGACACATTGATCCATGAGATGTGTCATGCTGCCTGCTGGGTCATCGATGGCAATGGAGAACTTGCCCATCACCAACTATGGGAGCAGTATTGTGAGAAGGTCGCACAGATCCACCCTGACCTTCCACCCATTACTGTATTCCACAGTTGGGAGTACCACTACCCGGTGGTGTACCAATGCTCAGGGTGCCAGTACAGGTAAGATACGACTCAAATAAACTATGGACAGACGGGCGTCTGATACTGGTCGTGGGTGTATGTGCTACTACTACTGCTTGCTTCATGACTTCTGCAATCAATATGAAGGGGCTCTGTCATTGATGTTGGATGTGTGTGTACCTTTAGGATCAGTCTTTAATATGTTTAATAAGCTTTATCTCCCACTCCAGAGTCGGACGTTGGACGGATTCTCTCGACACCGAGAAGTTTGGGTGCGGCTACTGTGAGAACAAGTTGGTTCTAGTAACCACAACCTGAGAAGATCTATCAGCGACCATCCAGCTCCATCAATTGTCCGATCATCGGCTCGGCCAAGATAGCAGCACACAGATTAAGTCATCCAGAAGACTAGTGGAAAGTCACATCTCAGTCTTCCACCATTTTTCGGGCGTCACGGTGACTCAGTGGTTAGCACTGGTGTCTGCAGCACTCAGGTGGTGGAAACAAATACGACCACGGACATCTGCATGGAGTTTGTATGTCCTCCCCGTGTCTGCGTGGGTTTCCTCCGGGTTCTCCGGTTTCCTCCCACACTCCAAAAATATACTGATAGGTTAATTGGCTTATTCCAAATTGTCCCTAACATGAATTATGGTTCTCCCTGTATAGCGCTACAGACTATGTCATCGCTATATTATCGAGGGGAATCAAATTCATCATTAAATACAAATGCTTTAAACAAACTTATTATTGTAATGTTGCCTTGTGTCAGTAATTTCATACACAGATTATTTACAAAAAAGTTATGTCCTAAAGTGGGACGTCTGGAGGTGAGATTCCGCCATACCGATGGCCAGGGACAGGCATGCGGGTGCTAACACCTACATGGACTCGCAGGACAGGCTTACACTGGTAATATACAGCGTATACACCCACAACGACTCACACACATCAAACCAAGCAAAGTCATCAAGTTTCAGAGCTCCCATAGAAATTAATGGTGATAGCCGCACATGCGCAGCCACCTTTCCATTTCTGACAGTGTGTAATTGGGTCGTTCTTGAGTTACATGTGGGTCCCTGATCTCAGCAATGGGACCTGCATCTATCAAACATTTATGACGTATGCTTTCGATAGAGGATGAAATAATGTCTTCAATGCGCTTCGTCACGTGTCCACGGGCATGCTCGCGATTTCTAATGCTGACCCTATGCTGCTCTCTGATTCAGTTATGTCACCAGCAACATAGTGCATTAAGCATTAATGCTTTAAAGGGCACAGCTCAACTTTCCATCCTAATGTGGCACCTCAAACGTCACAAATTTTTCCAGGGCATTCATAAGGGGTATCTCTGCATTATCGTCCCGAACGGGGAAACAGCTGATCAGCGGATGTGCACGGTGCTGGACCCTCACTGATCTGATATTGATGACCTATTCTAAAGATATTTCACCAATTATCAAACACCTGAATAACTTCTTTAATTAGTTTAGGGGAGTGATTGAACCATTTTTAAGCCAAACACAATCCTTAATATTTATTCTTCACCGGAAGGTACAATGTGTTAAAAAACAGCTGATTATGGGGCCCATGGGCATTACCAGTATAGGAGACCCGCTCCTTTCTAATGGGAACATTTTTTTATGAGACCCTCCTCCACGTCTCTTCCAAGGGGCATTGGAGTGACTCCCAATATTTAGCAGCCCTTGCATTCACTGCAAAGCAAACACAATGGGAGACCCACTTTCTAATAATGGGAACATTGTTTTCAGGAGGCCCTCTGACCTCCACGTCTTTTCCAAGGGGCATTGGAGTGCCTCCAAATTTTTGACAATCCTTGCATTCACTGCATAGGCAAACACAATGGGAGACCTACTTCCTAATAATGGGAAATTTGTTTTCAGGAGTCCCTCCTCTAAGTCTCTTCAAAGGGGTATTGGGGTGCGTCCAAATTTTCAAAGTGGTATTGGGGTGCGTCCAAATTTTGGGCAGCCCTGCCACTCACTGCATACGCAATAACAGTATAGGAGACCTACTCTTTAGTAATGGGAACAATAAAACATAGCCGGCTGATGGCTCTCTAAGAATAGTGAGGGCCGATTGCTGGCCCTTTAAGAATAGTAAAGGCCGCCTGATGAACATTGTTGACAGAAGTCACCTGGGAGTCAGAAATGCTTCCAGGGGTCTTTCCCATACTGTCCCCATGTCATTTTAGCACTGTTCCCATCGATTTGGGCAATTTGCAATCTTCAGACCGCCGGGGGGAGGCGCCTGAAAAATGCCCGAGTTTCCCATATACTTACATTGGGCTCGTTGCTCGGGTCGAGCACCCGAGTATTCCAATGTGCTCGGCCCGAGCATCGAGCACCCGAGCATTTTAGTGCTGGCCCATCACTACTCATAAGAGCACATTTATCTTTACAAACAACAGAACAGTGATAGCCGTCACATCTGTGTTCTGATACCTTAGCTCCCCAATAAGACATGGGAGTAAATCAATACTTTACAAGCTGCTCTGTGGCTGGGGGCACTGGTAAAATAGTGTCTTATTGTCATGCAAGGTGAGGGAAGGAACAGTGTACAAGGACAGGAATAGGGGGAAGGGGAAGGGAGCCCAACATCTAGAGAAAGGGGGAGTGGAGACCCCTAGGCAGATCTAATATCACCCTGACTACTCTATCATACTTATATAGGTTCATCTCCAATCGCAGAGCAGGAAACTTAATCCCTGAATGTCCCTAGAGCTAGGCCCTAGGTAGGGAGGGAAACTATATGAGGGGCAGCTTATGATAAGTGTTACTTCTCTTTTCTTTACATGATACCAGATTGATGGTGCTATTGTGGGCTGATGTTCTTCATAGACTTGTGTGAACAGCCCCTATTATATTCTTGCTCGGATGATTCAGAAGTTTGCTGTATATATGAGACCTCTCTGTGGAGAATCAGCTTTAGGGATTCTCTTAACAATGTAAGAAAAAGAAAGATTAACCACTGCACGTGATAGGGGTTATATACTGGGCTCGGGTAATGATTGATAGAACTTATTCAGGAATTTATAAGCCCTACTAGCCCAGTTATTTGTAGTTATGTATTGTCTCTAAATTTCCCTAGAGCTGTCATTTTGCTTTATTGAACAGTTGTCGTCTTCTAATGTTTATTGAAATGGTCAGTCTCTGAATCTATACGTTCACTTCTTCCTATCTTTTTTCACGACTGTAGTTTTGTATTTATTAGGATAAATGTATTTATTAGTATAGAAGAATTTTTAGGGACATAAGGGACACCGTCGTTAAGCAGGGGCGCCACTTAACACAAATTATGGTGCCAACCTCCTCTGCCAGGAAGGTAGAGACATTAGGGATAAAGTAGGGACAGGTTTAGCCTGCACTCTCTCCTGATCAGTGTGTAACCTAATATGGATATTCCCTAATACTTTATTTTGTATTTTTGTTGTTTTGTCTATTGTGGATTGTTATAGTCCTTTTCAGATAATTTATTAAAAGTTACATTTTAGGGGTCTAATCTTCTATAGGTTTTTCATGCTAAATTAGGCCCTGTTTACATATTTTTTGCTAAGGTGTTTAACTGAACACTAGTCAGGCCCCACTGTAACTAAAGAAAACAAGGTAAACAAATAAAGGGGATACATTTAGCTTGAGAAGACACCAGAGAGGTAGGGCCAACTGTCCTCCAAGGCAAGTCCAAGAATGAACTAGCTGGCTACTAGTACTCCAGGCATAGACAGCAGAACATAGAACTATCACCAGTGACTCTCTGGAGACACAGAGTTTTTAACTACCAAGCAAGGGTGTGTCAACCAGCAGCAGAAGTTGGAGGTCACCGCTGGGTACTAAAGGAAGAAGGATATCACTACACTACAGAGATGAGAGGATCAAGAAGGTGTCTGTAATGCCAAGCGCAGTGACCTTCTACAGCCGGATCCAGAGTGACTGTCTCTCACACTTGATACACCAGTGATATCTGATAAACAAAAAAAAATAAAATGTTGTAGGTACGTTCTCCTGAAATGGTTGCAACAGTCACAACTCCTATAAAAGCATGTAAAGGCTGCTGCAGGATGTCACGCACGGTGTGGGAAAGACTAAGTGCAACACGAAGGGAAGAATGGGAGGAAGCAAAAACACTAGGGTAAGTGGGATTGGAGACCCCTAGGCAGATCTAATATCACCCTGCCTACCCTACCATCCCTATATAGGTTCCACATTTATCTCCGAACAGGACCCTAAACCCTGGATGACCCTAGAGCTAGACCCTAGATAGGGAGGGGGAAGGGTGAGAACTGGTCAGGACCTACTACAAACTATAGACAACAAGGTAGACAAACAAAGGGGATTAACTTAGCTTAAGAAGACACCAGAGGAGTAATGCCAACTGTCCTCCAAGGGCACCAGAGAAGACGCTAGCCGATTGCTAATGCTCCAAGCCTGTACATAGAAGTATTACCGGCAATTCCCTGGAGAAAACGTAGTGTTTTTAACTGCCAGGCAAGGGTGTGTCAATCAGCAGCAGGAGGGAGATTGCCACTGGGTCATAAAGGCAGAAGGATTAAGAAGGCATCTGTAATGCCAAGCGCAGTGACCTTCTACAGCCAGGTCTATTACACCTGTCACACCCTTGACACAGGACCACCAATAAATTCACATGAAGAAAATGAGAGGAATATGGTGGTTCAGAGTCCGCACTGCCCAGAGTTCAAAAAGTGTAGTCGCACACAAGGATTAAGCATGAATGTGGTTTATTGTGTCAATGCGTTTCAAGGTCTCCAAACCTCTTCATCAGGACCAAACCACAATGATTTTTATATATATACAGTACAGACCAAAAGTTTGGACACACCTCATTTAAAGATTTTTCTGCATTTTCATGACTATGAAAATTGTATATTCACACTGAAGGCATCAAAACTATAAATTAACACATGTGGAATTATATACTTAACAAAAAAGTGTGAAACAACTGAAAATATGTCTTATATTCTAGGTTCTTCAAAGTAGCCACCTTTTGCTTTGATGACTGCTTTGCACATTCTTGGCATTCTCTTGATGAGCTTCAAGAGGTAGTCACCGGAAATGGTCTTCCAACAATCTTGAAGGAGTTCCCAGAGATGCTTAGCACTCGTTGGCCCTTTTTGCCAGCTCACCCCAAACCATCTCGATTGGGTTCAGGTCTGGTGACTGTGGAAGCCAGGTCATTTGGCGTAGCACCCCATCACTCTCCTTCTTGGTCAAATAGCCCTTACACAGCCTGGAGGTGTGTTTGGGGTCATTGTCCTGTTGAAAAATAAATGATGGTCCAACTAAATGCAAATCGGATGGAATAGCATGCCGCTGCAAGATGCATTGGTAGCCATGCTGGTACAGTATGCCTTAAATTTTAAATAAATCCACAGTGTCACCAGCAAAGCACCCCCACACCATGACACCACCTCCTCCATGCTTCACGGTGGGAACCAGGCATGTAGAGACCATCCATTCACCTTTTCTGCGTCGCACAAAGACACGGTGGTTGGAACCAAAGATCTCAAATTTGGACTCATCATACCAAAGCACAGATTTCCACTGGTCTAATGTCGATTCCTTGTGTTCTTTAGCCCAAACAAGTCTCTTTTGCTTGTTGCCTGTCCTTAGCAGTGGTTTCCTAGCAGCTATTTTACCATGAAGGCCTGCTGCACAAAGTCTCCTCTTAACAGTTGTTGAAGAGATGTGTCTGCTGCTAGAACTCTGTGTGGCATTAACCTGGTCTCTAATCTGAGCTGCTGTTAACCTGCGATTTCTGAGGCTGGTGACTCGGATAAACTTATCCTCAGAAGCAGAGGTGACTCTTGGTCTTCCTTTCCTGGGGCGGTCCTCATGTGAGCCAGTTTCTTTGTAGCGCTTGATGGTTTTTGCAACTGCACTTGAGGACACTTTCAAAGATTTCCCAATTTTTCGGACTGACTGACCTTCATTTCTAAAAGTAACAATGGCCACTCGTTTTTCTTTACTTAGCTGCTTTTTTCTTGCCATAGTACAAATTCTAACAGTCTATTCAGTAGGACTATCAGCTGTATATGCACCTGACTTCTGCACAACACAACTGATGGTCCCAACCCCATTTATAAGCCAAGAAATCCCACTTATTAAACCTGACA
This sequence comes from Phyllobates terribilis, assembly GCF_046119375.1. NCBI lineage: Eukaryota > Metazoa > Chordata > Amphibia > Anura > Dendrobatidae > Phyllobates > Phyllobates terribilis. The sequence goes on along the minus strand of NW_027362761.1, from coordinate 1,089,932,906 downwards.
GGGCACACCAGTGAAGTGAAAACCATTTCCGATGACTACCTCTTGAAGCTCATCAAGAGAATGCCAAGAGTGTGCAAAGTAGTCATCAAAGCAAAAGGTGGCTACTTTGAAGAACCTAGAATATAAGACATATTTTCAGTTGTTTCACACTTTTTTGTTAAGTATATAATTCCACATGTGTTAATTCATAGTTTTGATGCCTTCAGTGTGAATGTACAATTTTTATAGTCATGAAAATACAGAAAAATCTGTAGGAGGTGTGTCCAAACTTTTGGTCTGTACTGTATATATATATATATATATATATATATATATATATATACATACATATATACACTGCTCAAAAAAATAAAGGGAACACTCAAATATAACACATCCTAGATCTGAATGAATGAAATATTCTCATTGGAAACTTTGTTCTGTACAAAGTTGAATGTGCTAACAACAAAATCGCACAAAAATCATCAATGGAAATCAAATTTATTAGCCAATGGAGGCCTCGATTTGGAGTAACCCCCAAAATTAAAGTGGAAAAACACACTACAGGCTGATCCAACTTAGATGTAATGTCCTCAAAACAAGTCAAAATGAGGCTCAGTATTGTGTGTAGCCTATACGTGTATGTATGACCTCCCTACAATGCCTGGGCATGCTCCTGATGAGGTTGCGGATGGTCTCCTGTGGGATCTCCTCCCAAACCTGGACTAAAGCATCCGCCAACTCCTGAACAGTCTGTGGTGCAACGTGACGTTGGTGGATGGAGCGAGACATGATGTCTCAGATGTGCTCAATCGGATTCAGGTCTGGGGAACGAGGTGGGCCAGTCCATAGCTTCAATGCCCTCATGTTGCAGAACTGCTGACAAACTCCAGCTACATGAGGTCTGGCATTGTCCTGCATTAGGAGGAACCCAGGGTCAACCGCACCAGCATATGGTCTCACAAGGGGTCTGAGGATCTCATCTCGGTACCTAATGGCAGTTAGGCTACCTCTGGCGAGCACATGGAGGACTGTGCGGCCATCCAAAGAAATGCCACCCCACACCATTACTGACCCACTGCCAAACCGGTCATGCTGAAGGATGCTGCAGGCAGCAGATTGCTCTCCACGGCATCTCCAAACTCTGTCACGTCTGTCACATGTGCTCAATGTGAACCAGCTTTCATCTGTGAAGAGCAAAGGGCGCCAGTGGTGACTTTGCCAATCCTGGTTGTAACATCCCTGGCGGCGTGCTGGCATGGCTTACCACCTCCCAACATTCAAGACCGTCATCTTACCTATCAATCCAGGCTGCATACTTTGCTCCAGTACCTGCTGTGTCTCTTGTCTGATTGCTTAGGGCGGCGGCGCGGCTACTGCCTGATTCTTATATTTGCTGTGTGTGCACTTATATTGCCTCCCCAGCCTATTGCTGTGAGTCACTGGATACTTAAACCCCCTCCATCCAGTAGGGGGTGCCTGAGCAACACTTTCATTCAGTGTGCTCTGTGCAACTGAGTTGCCAGGTCCTGTCCTGTATCTTGTTTGTTTCCGCCCCTGGGGGCTGTATACCCAGGCCTGTTACCTGTATCTGTGACTTCTAGTCTGTCTCTGCCACCCTGGGGGCTGAGTTCCCAGGCTCGCTCCTGTATCTTATTCCTGGTTCAGTTCCTGTCTGAACTGTGTCCTAGCCCGTTACCTGTTTCTCTCTATGTCCGAACCTTCCCTTTTCCTGCAGTGTCTGAACCTGCAGCTAACTCCAACTCGTTGTCTCTGAACTTCTGTTTGTGAGTTTTGTGTACACTCGCTACTTCATTGTAAGTACCTTGTGTGTATCTGGTTCTGATTGTTCACCGCACCTGCGGTTTTGCTCTGCCCTGCTTGTTCACCGCACCTGTGGTTTCGCTCTGCTCAGATTGTTCACCGCACCTGCAGGTTTTGCTCTGCTCTGCTTGTTTACCGCACCTGCGAGTTTTGCTCTGCTCTGCTTGTCTACCGAACCTGCGGGTTTTGCTCTGCTCTGCTTGTCTACCGCATCTGCGGGTTTTGCTCTCCTCTGCTTGTCTACCGCATCCGCGGGTTTTTCTCTGCTCTGCTTGTCTACCGCATCTGCGGGTTTTGCTCTGCTCTGCTTGTCTACTGCACCTGCTGGTTTTGCTCTGTTCTGCTTGTCTACTGCACCTGCGGGTTTTGCTCTGCTTGTCTACCACATCTGTGGGTTTTGCTCTGCTCTGCTTGTCTACCGCACCTGCTGGTTTTGCTCTGCTCTGCTTGTCTACCGCACCTGCGGGTTTTGCTCTGCTCTGCTTGTCTACCGCACCTGCTGGTCTTGCTCTGCTTGTCTACCGCATCTGTGGGTTTTGCTCTGCTCTGCTTGTCTACCGCATCTGCGGATTTTGCTCTGCTCTGCTTGTCTACCGCACCTGTGGCTCCGTTACTAAGTCCCAGTCTGCACAGGTCCATATCCTGCCTGTGTTCCTACCTGCCAGTACCCACCTGTCTGCATGCCAGCCGTGCCTGCCAGTGCCCACCTGTCTGCATGCCAGCCGTGCCTGCCAGTGCCCACCTGTCTGCATACCAGCCGTGCCTGCCAATACCCACCTGTCTGCATACCAGCCATGCCGGCCGGTACCCACCTGTCTGTATGCCAGCCTAACCTGCCTGTTCCTGCATTCCCCGGTGTGGGTCAACAGCTGTGACCAGGGTCTGACATGGAGTAGCACCTGGTACCTCACCTCGGTTCCTCCCTGGTTCACGGAGTCGACTGAGTCACCGTGTGACCTTGGTTGGACCGAGTTGATACTTAGTTACACCCCTCCAAGCACTCCTCGGTTCATGGTCCAGTGGGATCACTAATCATGCTCACGCCAGTCAGTCTGGACGTGTGCGTAACACTGGTGTTCTGTGGCAAATGCCAAGCGTCCAGCACGGTGTTGGGCTGTGAGCACAACCCCCATCTGTGGACGTCGGGCCCTCATACCACCCTCATGGAGTCGGTTTCTAACCGTTTGTGCAAACACATGCACATTTGTGGCCTGCTGGAGGTCATTTTGCAGGGCTCTGGCAGTGCTCCTCCTGTTCCTCCTTGCACAATGGCGGAGGTAGCAGTCCTGCTGCTGGGTTGTTGCCCTCCTACTGCCCCCTCCACCTTTCCTGGTGTACTGGCCTGTCTCCTGGTAGCCTCCAGCCTCTGAACACTACGCTGACAGACACAGCAAACCTTCTTGCCACAGCTCGCATTGATGTGCCATCCTGGATGAGCTGCACTACCTGAGCAACTTCTGTGGGTTGTAGAGTCCGTCTCATGCTACCACGAGTGTGAAAGCACAACCAACATTCAAAAGTGACCAAAACATCAGCCAGAAAGCATTGGTACTGAGATGTGGTCTGTGGTCCCCACCTGCAGAACCACTCCTTTATTGAGGGTGTCTTGATAATTGCCAATAATTTCCATCTATTGTCAATTCCATTTGCACACCAGCATGTGAAATTGATTGTCAATCAGTGTTGCTTCCTAAGTGAACAGTTTGATTTCACAGAAGTTTGATTCACTTGAAGTTATATTCTGTTGTTTAAGTGTTCCCTTTATTTTTTTGAGCAGTGTAAATATATATATATATAAATATATATGTGTGTATATACTGTATGTAATTGGTAAACTTATCGGCACCTTCAACCAGTATGTACAGCAAGTGTGAACAGGTGCAAGCTGCTATGACTGCATAATATGCAAACAAAATTAGATACAGTGGGTATGGAAAGTATTCAGACCCCTTTAAATTTTTCACTCTTTGTTTCATTGCAGCCATTTGGTAAATTCTAAAAGGTTCTTCATTTTTTTCTCATTAATGTACACTCTACACCCCATCTTGACTGAAAAAAACAGAAATGTAGAAATTTTTGCAAATTTATCAAAAAAGAAAAACTGAAATATCACGTGATAACAAGTATTCCGACCCTTTGCTCAGACAGTCATATTTAAGTCACATGCTGTCCATTTCCTTGTGATCCTCCTTGAGATGGTTCTACTCCTTCATTGGAGTCCAGCTGTGTTTAATTAAACTGATAGGACTTTATTTGGAAAGGCACACACCTGTCTATATAAGACCTCATAGCTCACAGTGCATGTCAGACCAAATAAGAATCATGAACTCAAAGGAACTGCCCAAGGAGCTCAGAGACAGAGTTGTGGCAAGGCACAGATCTAGCCAACGTTACAAAAGAATTTCTGCAGTATTCAAGGTTCCTAAGAGCACAGTGGCCTCCATAATCCTTAAATAGAAGAAGTTTGGGACCACCAGAAGTCTTCCTAGACCTGGCCGTCCAGCCAAACTGAGCAATTGTGGGAGAAAAGCCTTGGTGAGAAAGGTAAAGAAGACCCTCAAGATCACAATGGCTGAGCTCCAGAGATGCAGTAGGGAGATGAGAGAAAGTTCCACAAAGTCAACTATCACTGCAGCCCTCCACCAGTCAGGCCTTTATGGCAGAGTGGCCCAACGGAAGCCTCTCCTCAGTGCAAGACATATGAAAGCCTGCATCGAGTTTGCTCAAAAACACATGAAGGACTCCCAGACTATGAGAAATAAGATTCTCTGGTCTGAGACGAAGATAAAACTTTTTGTTGATAATTCTAAGCGGTATGTGTGGAGAAAACCAGGCACTGCTCATCACCTGCCCAATACAATCCCAACAGTGAAACCAGGGAAAATTTGGGCCGAATGACCTCTTTAACTGGATTAGTAATATCAGCCTACAGTGGGCGAATTTCCTTCTGCTGATTATGAATAATAGGCAGTAGCCCACGATGATTTTTTATTTAATTCTGTAGTTTACACATAATGTACACTGCGGGTGCTGACTAAAACTCCCATCATTGTCGCCTGATCATGATCATCTTAGGGAGACAAGGCGTTAGATGATAGGTAACTATATCTGTATTTTTTACTTTTAATTCAATATGTATTTATTTATTTTACTTTAAGAACAGGCCCTGGCTGATGACTACTTCCATCAGCGGCGCCTGCTCTCGCCGTTATTAGTGAAAGCAGGCATAGGCTGATCTGATGGGAGTAGTACACTCATCAGCCAACGCCTGTGACCCGCGGTAAGCTTTTTACCGTAGGTCATAGTCACAGCTGCGGGCTCACACTGACATCTGACAGCATGATCCTGTAGTGCTCTAACTGGTGGTAACGATGTTACCGCCGATCAGAGCTGCCAGTGTTTCTCATGCTGTCACACAGATGACATCATAAGAAACACAGACTTCCTGAGGATTGCTAGAGAGGCAAATCAGAACACTCAATTGACTGCAAAAGACCTTCAGAAAGATTTATCAGACCCTGAACTTGTGGTACATTGTTCTACTTTTCGGAGACACGTGCACAAATATGGCCTTCATGGAAGAGTCATGAGAAGAAAACCTCTCCCGCATCTGACGCGCCCCCTGGGCGTGTGCTGTGCAGGGGATACCCGGAGCCGGATCGCTGGGGGTTGTAGTCCTCCGTGGCTGTGACCCGGTCCGTGCCCAGGGAGGTCAAACCAATGGCAGTCTGAGTGTGATAACAAATGTCCGACTACGCCACCCGTGGATTGCGGTCAGTGGGGACCGCCGCTGCGCTGCAGACCGCTGAGGCTGATGTTGTATGCGCAGCCAAGTATGGGATAACTCCCCACGGGAGAAGTATTGCCTCAGGGCAGCTAGTGTGGATGATGAGAGTGATGGTGTGAGCGTCCCAGTATTAATGGTGCTGGTGCGGCGATGAAACACAGAGACTTGTGGTGCAGTTAAGGGTCTTTACTGATGGTATAACGCAGACCCTCCCGGGAGTACTGGCTAGCAGTAGAGGCCTGGTCAGTCTGAGAGCTAGCAGGATCTCCCCTTGGCCAGGTGGAGTTGTAGGCCTCCCCGTCTCTCTGCACTCTTTCCTGGCTACCTTGCTGTGTGCGGGTAGAAGTAGCCCACGTCCCTGAGTATACCGTGTGGTGCTCACCCGTATGGCCGGTGACTTGGGGCCTTCCGTTAGCCTCCGATTCACGATGGCAGTGCTGTTCCCTTGCTTGTGACCGTGCCTCTGGGCTTCTATGGCCAGAGGACATGGAATCCCCTGCCAGTTGGATTCTGCTGCTGGACATGGATGTCCACACAGCCTCGTACTCCGTGTCCGGGTTTAGTATCTTTAGCCAAGGCGAGCTTTCTAGCTTCCAGCCTCTGGCACTCGCTCCTGCTCCTACAGAGCTTCTAGTTCTCGCTTTCCCTCTCCAGGCTCTGACTCTCAGACTCTGTCTGTCCTAATCCCGCCCCAGACCCAGTTTATAAGGGCAGATTCCTCCCCTCCCAGGTCTGGGCGGGCAGTGTTGCATGCTTAGGGCTCCTGACCAGAGAAACCTCCCACTTGCTCTCAGACATAATATTTCTATTACTGTGGCAACCAGACCCCTGGGGTGCCACACATCCTTATCATAAAAATCAGCATCAGAAGTATGCAAAAGAACATCTAAACAAGTCGGATGCATTTTGGAAACAAGTACTGTGGACCGATGAGATTAAAATAGAACTCTTTGGCCTCAATGATCATAGGTATGTGTTGAGAAAAAGGGCACAGAATTTCAGGAAAATAATATCTCGCCAATCATTAAGCATGGGGGTGGATGAATCATTGCTTTGGGGTTGTGTTGCAGCCAATGGCACGGGGAACATTTAACGGGTAGAGGGAAGAATAGATTCAATGAAATTTCAGTATAATCTCTTTTTATTGAAATAGAAATAGACATTAACATATATAACATACATTAATAAATGCCGGTGTTTAGTCATCATGGCGATCAAAATAACATATTCTCTATCACTTCTCTGATAAGACTCGTACACCTCTTATCTAATAATGTAAATGACTCGCCCCCTGGGCCGTGGGGCTCTCGGAGTCGGGCAACAGGGCAATAATGGGGGTAGTAGTGGCAACCCGGTCCGTGGCTCAGGGTGGTCAGACCAAATGTTGTGGCAGTCTATTTATATGGTTTTGCAATGTCCGACTACGCCACCCGTGGATTGCGGCTATTATGAACCGCCGCTGCAAGGCAGTCCCCTGAGGCTGATGGTGTGTGCAGCTGAGATAGTATAACTCCCCACGGGAAGAGTGTAGCCTCAGGGCAGTGTAGTAGATGGTGGGGGTGATGGTGCAGGGAGTCCCAGTACCGTTAGTGCTGGCGAAGTAAGAAGCACAAAGACAACATGTTGCAGTCCAGGGTCTTTTACTCACAGTTCGTATACTTCTGTACAGGTAGTGACTGCCCAAGCCATGCCACGTCCACCTGGTGAGGGGCTCGGTCAACTCCCAGGCAATTCAGGAGCATGGCACAGGACCCCCTTCTGTCCTTTCTCTGGCTCGTGCCCCACCAGTGACCAAACTTCTGTCCAGCTGTCGCGGATTTATGCGGGAAAACGTGGGCCCCGTTTCCCGCTATCATATATGGTGCCTTCCTAGCAGGTTTAGTAAGGGGTCGCACCAATATATGATCACGACCTCCGGTTCTTGGCTGAGGATTATTTGCCTCCACCAACTTGGGATCCGGTACCCTTTCCTTGCCTGACCCGTCACCCGTAATTTCCTGGGTCCTTAGGGTCCCTTCTTCCTTTTTGTTCCTGGGCCTTTCTCTTCGGTTCCTTTCTCTTTCTGTTCTGTTCCTTTCTTTCTCTCCCTCTCGCCCTGCCCGTGTCCTAGGCCTGGCTCTGGAGCAGAACTCCAGCGGAGCCTCTGCTCCCCTCCTCCTCCACTCTCACTTCCTCCTCACAGACTCAACTTCTCTCTACTCTTTTAGAACTAAGATGGTGCCCACCTTATATACCTCCTCCTCTGTGTCTGAGCCCAGGTGACCTGCAACCAATGAGCTCCTTCCTATGCCCAGAAACCAGCCCCTATCTGCTCCCACATCACTAGGGTCCCGTCCCCCCCCCTCCACTCCAGCCAGGGACATAGTCAGTCGTGCTCGCATACTAATGGGAGCACCGTAGAGCTGTCCCCCGGAAATGAGGAGTGTATATGTGTGCAGCTAACTGAGCCCTGGTCCATACTCCAACCTTACCCGGGAGTGGAATACCACACCTCTGGCAGAGGTGCAATATCCCTGTAGCGGCCGAACCCTCGGGGCGCTACATAAACATTACTTTTAATCATATCCAACAGTGCAGACAACTACATAAATCAACAATACAACAGTACAAAAACAAAAAGAGAAAAAAGAAAAAAAAGAAGGGGTGGTGAGGGGGGAAGAGGAAAAAGAGAAAGAAAGATAAGAAAGGAGGGTAGGATTAGGAAATTGAAGAGGAGAAGGAGAACATAAACTAAGGCTCATTTTTTAGACTCTCTAATTAGTTCCCAGCACCAACCCAGATCCAATTCACCAATTTATCAGTCTCTCACTCAAACAGCCTGTGAAACTCCGATGAGTCCTGAAACAGAATCCAGACACTCCAGATCTTCCTGAATTTATCAGCACATCCATTAAAGTCAGCAGAAAGTTCCTCCATTCTGCAGATATTAAACATTTCATTTTTTTTTTAGATCCTTTTGATGAGGGCAGGATAGAAAGCCGAGCTTTCTCAGGACGATTTTCGACCCTACTTCCGGTAATTAGATTATAATTGGAAAATATTTTTTCCCACAAAGGTTTGATCTTACTACACTCCCACCATATGTGAAGCATAGATCCCTTTTCCACTTTACATCGCCAACATAAGTCTGAGGCTGCCGGAAATATGGTGTGAAGTTTTACTGGATACTGGAACCATCTTGCCATAATTTTGAAATTTTTCTCCTGCGCATAACATGTGACCCACATTTTGTGTGTAAACAAGAATCCTTTTCCCCAATCTGTTGAAGATATGACTACCCCCAATTCTTGTTCTCACATGTGTTGAAATTGTAACTTTCCTGAGATACTTTCCCTAATCAAATAATTATAAAGCAGCGATATTATATGATTGGGAGGAGATTCCTGTAAGAATAACCTCTTAAAAGAAGATGGTATACACTGGAATGGGGGTGCCAACCTCTGAGAAAACAAGAATGATTGCAACTGTAAGTATTCCATCCACAGCAATTTTCTAGGGGCGTGGCCTGGAGCTCATGGAGAGAGGACGTGTGTAGCTGAAGCTCTTGCCATCCAGCCTTAAACCTACAGGATTTGACCCCTTATAGGGGTTTGGTTCCCACCACAACGACAGATCATCGTCTGGGATGTCCTCCTGATCCCTTTGGATCCTTTGGATACCACTTATATCCTGATTTAACCCGCCGCATCCCATCCGCAGTTGTAACAGTAGCCCTGCTGCTGTCGGACCATTACCTCATTGCCCTTAATATACTGAAGGATTACTGTTATCCATTATACTTTCTCCATTATCCTGGAAGCCTCCTAACACCTGGAAGATACCGGAGTTACACAGATTGGGCCGCCCGCCATTTGACGCGATTATCCAGAGCCTGGAGTGAAGATCACAAAATGGCGGCGGCGATTTACCTCAGCACTACACTGCTGTGATTCTGACAGGAGTCTGTCAAATAATCTCTGAACTGGACTCTGGAAAATTCTTATTTCACGGATTTTATGCATTTATATATCTGCTGAACTTCTACTCTAAAACCACTGAAAAAGGAATCTGGACTCCTCAACCCTTAGATGATCACAAACAGGATCGACCTCTCACTGAAGCCTTGGATTAGGTCTTATATTGTGATAGTCATTCTCACTTCTTCTCTATCTTAACCCTTTGCTGTTCTTATTCCTCTGTAAAGTAATTAATACAACTGTTTGCCTTAACTGCCCATTGCACATATAGCTTGATAATTTGCCATTGCTTAGTATAAAACGATTTTCCTATACTATATCTGGGGTATTGTTACTAGTGTCGTACTTTTGTGTTATTGAGTAATTGTTTATCTAAATTTACCACCTGAGACTTACTCTCCTATTTACTCATTTGATCATCCTTGTCTTACTGTGTAACTGATAAGTAGTATAGACATATTTGCATATATCTACAATATATCAATGTAAACTCTAATATTTGGGAAGGCTCTCTGAAAACCATGGCGTTTATGAAATCCAAGCTAGATAAATCCAAACCCACTTATAAAGACTCAGCTCAACTAGGAAACCCACATAGGAATAGATCTAGATCCCCTACTAAACAGAGTGATAATGACTCAAGGTCAAGGGATCGAGGCATGAAATCTGATGACTCCACAAATCCAGAATTTGATCCCCAGAATCAAAGGAGAGAAAAGAGGAAGGAGTCGGCCTTTAAACTAGCATCTGCACAAAAACCGACAGTGCAGGAGAGTTCTGACTCAGATGAAGACTCGTCCCTTATAACTAGTCCTCCTAAGCAACGGATAAGGACAGACAGCCCTCCGTCTTTAGAAGTTACGGACCCGTTGCAGAATTTTGATTGGAAACAGCCAATTGACCAATCATTTTTTAAAGGGATATTCTCTGCCTTCAAGGAGTCCCTTCGCATTGACTTCGACACTAGGTATGATAAACTTCAGAAACAAATCGACTCAGTTACCAACAAAATAGATAAGACTGAGTCTGAGATCTTTGAATTGGAGCAAAAAAATAACAGACTAGAAAAAGAGTACCACCTCCTCAAGGAGGAATTTAGAACAGTAATAAATAAGCTCACTGACCTGGAGGACAGAGGTAGACGACAGAACTTAAAATTCAGAGCTATACCAGAGTCTGTCAAGTCTGACCAACTTGCCCCCTACATCAAAAATTTGATTAGAACGGCAATTCCATCTTTATCTGACCTAGAAGTAACACTGGACAGGACACATCGGCTTCCTAAGCCTAAACACCTGAAACCTGATGTCCCAAGGGACGTTATCACTAAGTTCCATTTTTACCAGACTAAAGAGCAGCTCATGGAGTTTCTTAGGCACAAAAAATCCTTCCCTAAACCATATGACTCCATCAAGATCTTTGCTAACTTGTCGAGAGAGACAATGACCCAACGTAAAAACCTAACAAAGGTCACCGACGTATTACGAAATAATCAGATCCCCTATAAATGGGGATTCAACCCCACAAAGGTCCTGTTTCACCACCAGGGGAAAAATTACAGTATTTCTGACATTGCGGATGGGGGTAAACTCTTCAGGGACCTAGGAATTAACATCACCTGACGTTCCAATCTAATTAATGGGCTGAGGCATTAGGCCATAACTTTAGTCCCGCCTAGGAGGTCATCATCAAAACGTTAGTCCCTCCTTGTTTGGAACTTGGTATTTAGTTACTGGACTTAGACCTGTATTGAGGTATTTTATCGCTCAAGTTAAGTTGTTTTTTTTTTTTATTATTATTTAATTTCTATCTTTGTCTAAGGTTGTAGACTTGATCTGATTTATATTCTTTCTGGACATTTTATAGTTAATTTTTGAAAACATGCTTTGGAAAAAACAATGGACGATTTTATTTCACCAAATATTGAGCTTTTACCATTGCTTGTACAGTATAAGTCATGTCACTTAGATTTCTAACACATAATGTCAATGGCCTCAATACTCCACAGCGCCGTTTCTTTGCCTGGAAGACAATTAAGGACTATAATGCTGATATAGTAGCTCTCCAGGAAACTAAATTCTCCTCTGTCAAGCCACCCCATTTCGCTCATAAAGAATTCCAAAATATATTTTACGCCAATAATATCAAGAAAAAGTGGGGAGTAGCCCTGTTAATCAAAAATTCTGTCTCGTTTGAATTAATCTCAAGCCTTAAAGATCCAAATGGGAGGTATATTATATTAATCTGCAAACTGAACCACCAAATTTTTACCCTCGCTAATGTATATGTACCCAACCAAGGCCAAATATCCTTCCTGAATAAAATAATGCGTACTATTACCCAAAATAAACAAGGTGATTTAATTCTCTTCGGAGACTTTAACATTGTACCAAATTCTCTCCTGGACTCTTCTAACAAGTCAAGGCGTCAATCTTCCTCACTAGGCCCATGGTTGCTCAAAATGGATTTATACGACGTTTTTAGATGCCTTCATTCGTCTTCCCTGGAATTCACTCATTACTCTGGTACTCACAATTCCCACTCTAGGATAGATCTAATTCTCACTAACATATTCTCACTTCCTAAATTTAAAAATATACTAATAGCACCCAGAGTGTGGTCAGATCACTCACCTGTAATATTCGAAGTAACAAACCCCCAAAATACCATTGTAGAAAAAATCTGGCGTAATAATAGTTTCCTCTATAACCATCCTGTCTACAAAAAAGAAATCGACAAAGCCATCCAGAACTACTTCAATGAGAATGACACTGATGATATCTCTATATTCACACTTTGGTCGGCCTTCAAGGCAGTACTTAGAGGCAAGCTTATACAATTAAATTCACAACTAAACAAATCTAATAGAGAAAAAACTCAAAAATTAGTTCATGAAATTTATGCTTTAGAGCAAAAACAAGTCTCCAATCCTTCATTTGACTATTCAAAAGATATCCTTAAATTGAGAACAAACCTTAAATCTCTCCTCACCACCGAGTATGACAAATTTATACAGACTACTAAATCTAGGTACTATTTCTCTGCTGACAAACCATCGAAACTGCTTGCAGCTAAGATTAGACAGTACAAAACTAAGTCACGTATTAGCGAGATTAGAGACCCCCTAGGCCATTCCTATAACCATCCTAAAGATATAGTCAAAGTTTTTGCAAATTTTTATAATTCCCTATATAACCTAAAAGATGATCCAAGCTTCTCAAAACCTTCTGATTCAGACATTAATAATTATTTACACAAACTACATTTACCCACACTAACCGACCAAGACCTACAAGATTTGAACCTCCCATATTTACCGAAAGAGATTTCGGGAGTAATCAAAGGACTTAAACTGGGCAAATCTCCAGGCCCCGATGGACTACAGAATGAGCTATATAAAACTTTTGAAACTCGTTTAGTTCCCTACCTAACCAAATTAGCCAACCATACAACACAACAGGCCTATCTTCCTCAGGATATGCTTGAAGCGATAATAACCATAATCCCAAAAGAAAAAGGTGACCCACTCGACACAAAGAACTAGGCCCATATCCCTCCTAAATTCGGATACAAAAATTTTAGCGAAGTTGGCTGCGGAAAGATTAAAAATTCATATCGGTAAATTGGTGCATGAGGATCAGACGGGTTTTATTCCTGGCAGAAATACTGCCGATGCCACCAGAAGAGCAGTCAATCTCATTACCCTAGTTGAGCGTTCCAATCTTCCTTCGGCCTTCCTTGCACTGGATGCAGAGAAGGCTTTCGACAGGGTCTACTGGCCATTCCTTTTTAACACACTACAAAAATTTGGTCTCAAGGGTAATATTCTCAACCTAATTAAGTCAATGTATTCTGCTCAATCAGCTCGTGTCTATTCCAATAGTTCTTTGTCACAAAGATTTTCCCTGTCTAATGGCACTAGACAGGGGTGCCCTCTTTCCCCCATTCTTTTTGCCCTGTTTATAGAGCCATTTGCCTCTTCTATTAGAGAAAACATTAACATTACTGGCATCCCTGTCAATACTAAGCAAAGCAAAATAGCCCTATTTGCGGATGATATTTTACTTACCATCTCAAATCCCCTTAAGTCCCTGAGGCATATTACCACCACAATTGACGAATTCTCACACCTATCACTATACAAAGTTAATAAGTCTAAATCTCAAATAATTGACTTTAACATAGAAAACACATTTCTACAATACCTAAAAAAAGAATTTGAGTACATATGGGAGGAGAAGAAAATTATATATCTGGGAATTAAGTTGACTAAACCTTCTTCAGATCTAGTCTCAGAAAATTTGACCACACTATTCAACACTTTTCATTTAGATTACATTCGCCTGGCTAAGCTAGAAATCTCATGGCTAGGTAGAATTGAAGCGTTCAAGATGCTCTTACTCCCAAAATTTATTTATGTCATAAGATCTATTCCCATTTTTAAACCAAAACAATGGTTCAAGAAACTACAATCTCAACTTATGAAATATATTTGGAACCATAAAAAGGCAAGAATCCCTACCCTCTCATTATTAAAACATAAAAAGATGGGAGGACTGGGTGTTCCCAATTTATATAATTATTATCTGGCCACCACATTAAAGCTTTCTCAGGGATGGTTAATTGAATCTAATAACACATCCTGGATCAACATAGAGACGTCAGCTGCTAAAACTGAACAATTAAGGTCCCTAATTCTCGCCCACCTTATTGAGCCTTCTAGGCCCCCGCCAAACTACCCCACCTTAAAAGCCGTTATTCTGGCCTGGAGAGACTTGGTAAACAAATCCTCTACACACTTCCCTTTAATTAAAATTAAAAATATCCCTTTGGTTGTACTAGAAATCTTAATTACAAACCTCGACCTGTCGACCTGGCTAGATAAAGGCATAAATACTGTTAATGACCTCATTTCTGATGATACCCTCTTACCCTTTTACACATTACAAACTAGATACTCTCTCTCAAGAGATGAGAGGACGAATTGGAAGCTTATCTCTAATTTGCTTACGAAACCTTCCCTCACGTTTGCCATGCCACCAATAGTAGTACAATTAATAAATAATCCAGAGAAAACATCTATTTGGAAGACAAATGCATTGTATAAAATTTTTAATGAGGAAGTGAATTTGCCTTACCACCCCTTTTTTAAAACTTGGGAGAAAGAACTTAACATTAAAATAGATCTGAATAAAATGAGTAAGACCTTAAACATAATATACTCTCACACAGCTTCAGCGACAATGCATGAGTCTTACTTCAAGGTTCTTTCACGGTGGTACTGGACTCCAATAAAACTTCATCGCATTAACCCCACCAATTCGCCTTATTGCTGGAGGAAATGCAATAATCAAGGCACATTAACCCACATGTTCTGGGGATGTCCTAGACTGCTTAAATTTTGGATGGATACTAAACTCTTAATATCAGATATCACAGGAATGACCATATTCATTACTCCACAATTAGCCCTCTTGTCAATTGGAATAGAAGACTTCCCAAAGCAGTTACGATTTATAATTTCGCATATTATAGTGACTGCTAGACTCATTATTGCTACGAGATGGACTAAACCTGATCCACCCGGTATAGATGTACTTATACACCGAATTACCCAACATAGCGTGTATGAACACAATATAGCAATTAGAAGCAACTCTTTCTCAAAATACCTAGATCGTTGGACCCCCTGGATCTCTAAATACTTACCGCTACTCTTACATAAGGCCAATTGACATTCCATATATTATCAAGTGAACCAATTGTTTGACTCTCTCCTTTGTTCTTTTTAATGGTAATACAGAACTTCCTTTAGCTCAATTAAAATCTAAATTTTTTATGAATCTTTTTTATTTTTATTTTTTTAGACACATTTAATGTATTTCTTTAATAAACCTAAAGTTTATGTCTTCATAGATTTTATGTCTAGACTCATTAATAGAGTACTTATCTATTTTCTGTTTGTATTTGAAACTATACTATATTGTACAATACAGTGATTTCTAAACCTTTTTGTCTACAATATGTACATTGTTTGTTTTCCTTTTCCCCCCTCTCCCTTCCCTTCCCTCCCTTTTTAATTTATGTACCCTACTCCTTCCCATCCCCTGGCTACTTTAAAAACTTTTTCAATAAAAATATTTTGAAACACAGCAATTTTCTAGACAGAGACCTATCCTGTAATGTATTGAATGATGGTATTTTACCATTTTCTAATATATGTAGGAGGCGAGTGTCCTCCATAGCTCTCCATCCCAAGAAAGATTCTCTCAGATATCCAGGAGGAAAGGAAACATTAGAGAAAAGTGGCGTAAGAGGGCTGAATGTTCTAGAGGGATGGTATTTTTTCATAGTTGCATGCCAAATTTTAAATGTTCCCCTAGTCAATTCTGTCAAGCCTCCTATCGAGAAAACATCAGAGGCAAAAAGCCAAGGAAGGTGCTTCAAAGGAACACCCACCCCCTCCTGCTCAATAGTGACCCATTGTTTTGTCAGAGAGTTGACATGGCAGTCTATAAAGTGACCTAAAACAGAAGCTTGAAAGTATATTTTAAAATTCGGAAATCCAGCTCCACTGGCTATTTAGGGCGGTTTAATGTCTGCATATTTATCCTGGGTCTATATTTACCCCACACAAACCTGATTAATGCTGTATGTAGTTTGCTGAAGGAGCTGCATGGGGAGAAATGGGAACAGTTTGAAAAATGTATAAAAAGCGGGGCAATATATTGGTTTTTACTGCATTCATTTTACCAAACCAGGATAGTCTCAGTTTACTGTAATTCAGTAGGTCTTTATATGTACGATCCAAAAGCGATTGGTAATTTAGTGCAAAAAGTTTTGAAAAGTCAGGAGAAATGAGCACGCCTAAGTATTTTATCGCTTCTGACTTCCATTTAAAAGGGAAGTTATCCATTACATGTTCAACTTCTCTCTGTGACAGCGATAAATTTAATGCCTCCGATTTTGAATAATTAACTTTAAAATTACTCAGGATCTATCAAACTCCTTCATTAAAGCAGGAAGAGATGTCTGAGGCTGAGACACATGGAGGAGAAGGACATCTGCATATAATGCTGTCTTATATGTGATGCGACCCCTGGGCCGTGGGGTACTCGGCAGCCGGGCCTCTGGTTGCTGGGGGATATCACGGTAGCTGGCCCGGTCCATGACCCAGGGCGGTCAGTAAAAGGGGGGATACTTTATAGGGGATTTAAGAAAGCGTTCGTGACACCACCTGTGGATTGCGGCTAGAGGGAGCCGCCGCAGCGGAGCAGTCCTCTGGAGCTGGTGTTACGGCAGCAGGGATGGTGTGGCTCTCCACAGGTAGAGGTAGCTCCAGGGCAGCATGGGGTGTAATGGTGGTGGTGCAGGGGAGAGAGACGGCAGGACGGTCCCGGAGGAAAGACGGACTCTCACACGGGGGTAAGCTTCAGTTCCTTTACTGGTGATGTTGCAGGCACGGTCCAGGGTACTCCAGGCGAAGGGCACACTTTTGGACTCTCCCCAGTGAGCGGGTATAGGACCTCCTGATCCGTTGCTTTATTCTCTAAGCTTCTGACCTGCCTGGAGCTAGGCCTAGCTTGGTTACTGTCTCTCTTTGCACCTGCTGACCTGGTGGTATGGCCTTCTCTTTGGAGATCACTCTGCCTGGACGCTGGGACCTCCGTGACTCCTACCCCTGGTACTGTAAGCAGCGTTTGGTGAACCTGGGACCTGTAGTCCTCCAGGGGTTCCGGTTGTTCCTACTGGGTATAAAGGGTCCCTGTAGGCGCGGACCCGGTGTCCGGTATATATATATCTGCCCCCTCCCTACTTCTTCCTTCTCCTCTCGCCTTCGGCCACACTCAAGGCCCTCACACGTGCTGTAGACCTTGGTTCGCCTAAGCACAGCAGCCAGCGTGCTGCTCTCTTCACTGCTTTCTGAGCGTCAGCACGCTCTCTGCTCAACTCTGAGCTGTGTTCCTCTCTGTGTCTGAACACTAAACTGAGCTGCCTAGCTCCACCCTCCCTATATATATCCCTAACGGGCTCCCTCTGCTGGTCTGAGGTGGTAAGGTGGAGGTGCGTGAATGTGTGAGGGCCTCTTGTGGAGAAGTCCATCCATGCACCTTTCTGGGTTCTGTGACACCAATGTGCAGCAGGGTGCCACATTCCCCCCTAGTAAAACTCAGTACTTCTGGACTGAAGCATTTTTCTCAAACAGGTTTAAACAATAACATTTCTTCCCTTTATGGGAGGCACTTTCCTTGAACGTTGCAGGTGACATTATAATACAATAATTACAACTATAAATAACAATAAAGTTACAGTCAGTCCCGTAACTTGGTGTCCATTTCACCGAAGAAAGAACATGAGGGACCCGCCTGAAAGCCCTCAACGTAGGCTCTGGGCGTGGCTACAGGGCATGGGTGATCCAGGTGCTGGACCACGTCTTCGGCCACGCCAAATGGGTTTTTGTTCCGTGGTCTAATAAGGGGCACTCCAGGGAGCGCAACTATGTACATGACAGTTTTTGGGCTGCTCACAGTCCTCAGCCACTGAGTCCTTTATATATACCCTTACGGGTAACCAAATAAACACATATATTTCAGTTTATACAATAAACATGATGCAATATCCTACTGGGTAACTATTTATACTGCAGGTATTTCTCTATTTACTCCCTATACCTGACAGGGGTCTGGCCTTTACTGCTACGTGATGACCTACGTAGTACGGGGATGCGTGTAGTGTGGATGCTTGTGTAATTTCCCGCTCTATGGGTTGGTGGACTGCAAGACTGCCTTAACCTCTCTACGGGACTGGCAAGTACACTGCTTACTGGGCCTTCTGGCTCTGCTTCTACCGGTGATCCTTCTTCCGTGGATTCTTCCTGAGCAGGCTCTTCTGGGGCACTTACAGGTTCTACTTGCAATGGAGGGTCTTCTGGCTGTTGGTAGAAGTGTAACACAGGTATTATTACCGCTCCATCCAGTTGAGGCCAATCTGCTGGGAAATCTCCTAAGACAGTATGGAGTACTTCTTCTTTAGGCTCCTCCGGTACGGTGAGAGGCACTTCCTCCTGGGGCTTCAGCGGACTTGGGCACAACTTCAGATGGTCTCTTGATACCGTTGCAGTTGTTCTTCCTCCGTCTTTGCTAATTAGACAGGTTTTCCTATTGTCGAACCTGGAATTCAACACAGTGTAAGGTTCCCTTTCCCACTGGTCGTCAAGTTTGTGGCTTCTTCTCTTTCGTTTCAACACAACTTCTCCAGGTGTCAAGGGTTCGGCTGGTGCACTCTTGTTGTACTGTGCTTCCTGCTTATCTCTCACCCTACTTAGACTGTTTTCGACACAGGCCTGTACTCTCTTGTACTGCTCCTGTCGAGTCGCATCCCAGTCTTCAGTGGACATATCTGCTTCCGGCTCTACCACTCCAAGCTCCAGGTCCATGGGCAACTTTCCGTGTCTTGCTCTCATGAGGTACGCTGGAGGAACTCACAGGTGGTGGAACTCACAGGTATGTGATTGTACAGATCTACCAGGTCAGGTAGTTTGTCTGGCCACTGGTTTCTTTCCTCTAGAGGTAAGGTCTTCAACAGGTCGATGACTATGTTATTCATCTTTTCACATAACCCATTGGTTTGGGGGTGGTACGGTGTAGTCTGGATCTTCTTACACCTGTACAGATGGCAAAACTCTTTGAACATCTCGGCTTCAAAGGCAGGGCCTTGATCCATCAGCACTTTATCCGGGTATCCATGGGGCCTGCAGAAGTATGTTTGAAATGTCCTTGCTGCTGTTTCTGCCATCAGATCCTTGATGGGGGCTACCACCAGGAACCAGGAGTAGTGATCCACCATGGTCAGGGCATAAAAGTAGCCTGACCTGCTGGGTGACAAATTGACGTGATCCAGGGCAACGATCTCCAGGGGCTGGGTTGTCTTGATGGACTGCAGTGGTGCCTTCTGGCTGCTGTAGTCTTTTCTTCTGAGACTACAGGGTCCAAAATCCCAGCACCACCTCTCTATGGAGCTTCGCATTCCAACCCAGTAAAACCGACTCTTCAGGAGAGTTTCCAGCTTTTTCCAGCCAAAGTGCAATGCTTGATCGTGGTAGACCTCCAATACCATCTGGATGTCTGTCCTGGGCACTACGATCTGCCATACCATCTCATGGGTCCTGGGGTTAACATACTTTCGGCACAGTTTCTCTCTATAGATGAACAGCCGGCTTCTGTCATTCCACAGTTGCTTGGCTTGTGGAGACGCGTCCGTCTCCAGAGAGGAACCTTCCTGGGTTATCAGTTCTATGATATGGCTGACAACCGGGTCGCTGTCCTGGGTCTCCTTCCAACTGTGGTGAGGTAAAGGGTTTAGTGTGTTACCACGATACCTCCTGGAGGTGCGCTGCTCGTGGACCATCCCATTTCTATGGAAGGCAGGTAGCTCAATCTCCTGCAGGTCATCCACTTCTTCTTCAGTGTCCGACTGGTGAGGCTTGTGGCCTGCCCGGTACTTGATGGTGAACTGATAGTTTGACAGACGGGCCATCCAACGCTGTTCCATGGCTCCCAACTTAGCTGTCTCTAGATGTGTCAAGGGGTTGTTGTCAGTGTAAGCCGTAAACTTACTGGAGGCCAAGTAGTGCTTGAATCGTTCAGTGATGGCCCAGACCAAGACCAGGAGCTCCAACTTGAAGGAGCTATAGTTTTCTGGATTCCTCTCGGTAGGGCGGAGCTTCCTGCTGGCATAGGCAATCACCTTCTTTTTGCCATACTGCTTCTGGCTTAACACAGCTCCTAGTCCCTCATTGCTGGCATCAGTGTACAGCAGGAATGGTTGGCTGTAGTCAGGGTAGGTCAGGATTTCTTTGCCAGTCAGGATCTCTTTCATCACTGCAAAGGACTCAGCCTGCTCTTTACCCCACTGGAAGGGGGGGTTCTTGCCTCTGTTGGACGGTATTACCAGGAGATCTTGCAAAGGTGCTGCCTTCTTGGTGTAGTCCTTTACAAACCTCCGGTAATACCCAACCAGTCCCAGGAACTGACGTACCTCCTTGAGATTCTTCGGCTCCGGCCATTTCTGGATGGCAGTGACCTTCTCCGGGTCTGGTGCTACTCCTTCTGGACTGACGATGTGCCCCAGGTACTGAACCTTCCGTTTGAGCAGGTGGCACTTGGAAGGCTTCAATTTCATCCCATACCGGGACAATGCTTCAAATACCTCCACCAGGTGCTTCAAATGGTCCTCATACGTCTTGGAGTACACTATCACGTCATCCAGGTATAGCAGCACGGTATCGAAGTTACGGTGTCCCAAACAGCACTCCATCAATCTCTGGAACGTTCCAGGGGCGTTGCAGAGTCCGAAAGGCATACTGTTGAACTCGCAGAGTCCCATCGGGGTAGTGAAGGCCGTCTTCTCCCGGTCCTCCTCAACAACTGCTACTTGGCAGTACCCACTAGTGAGGTCAAGGGTAGAGAAGTAATTTGCAGGCTTTAATGCAGCCAGGGATTCCTCTATACGGGGCAAAGGGTATGCATCTTTATGTGTTATGCGATTTACCTGTCTGTAATCTACACACATCCTCATGCTTCCATCCTTTTTCCTGACCAGGACCAGGGGAGCTGCACACGGGCTACAGCTATCTCTTATTACCCCTGCCTTCCTCATGTCATGCAACATTTCCTTCGCTTTCTGGTAGTGTGCTGGTGGGATTGGCCTGTAACGTTCTTTGATGGGTGGATGGTCATCTGTGGGTATATAGTGTTGTACCCCTTTAATCCTCCCGAAATCAAGTGGGTGTTTGCTGAATACCTGCTCGTATTCCTGGACCACCCTGTATACACCTTGTTTTTTATGGACTGGAGTGGCGTCAGTCCCAACATGGAGCTGTTGACACCAATCCTCCAACTGAGCTTCGGAGTCATTGTCCACCACTGTATCTGGTGGGGTCAAGGATTCCACTGTGTGTATGGCGTTGTTATCGTTGTTATCCACAGTATACAACCTGGCGACAGTGGCATATCTTGGTAATTTAACTTCATCCTCCCCATAATTTAGGAGTCGTACGGGTACCCTCCCATTGCGTACATCAACCACCCCTCTGGCAGTTAAGAGTGTAGGCCTGTGCTTCGAACTAATGGGCTCCACTACTGCCTGATAGTTCTGTCCTTTGAGACCTATTGCTGCTCTACACCAAATCAGCATTTCACTCATCGGGGGAATCATAATGGGTATCGGGTCTGTGACCCGTACATTAGCAATTTCACCACCTGATAGCTTTACCTGTTGCTGGTACATAAGGGCTCGGATCTCTTTCTGGAGCACCCTCCTCTGCCCTGGTTTGGCGGTGTCAGCAATCTGTTGGAGCAAAAACACTTCTCCCAAACAGTTACCGACAATATTCGTACCAAGTATAATATACAAGTCTGTATCACCAGGATTAAACTCCACTACAATCAGCCCTTGGTCCTTTAGTTCCACTCTCCCCACCTTCACTGTCACATTCTTAACCCCTACTAGGTTAAGAGAAAGGCCGTTAGAGGCATACACGGAGAGGTTCGGGGCTGGCGGCTGGAGTTCGTCTAAGGACCAGAACCTTTTGTAGAGGACATCAGGCATGATGGTTACCTGAGATCCAGTGTCCAGCAGGGCAGGTGTCGCGATGCCATCCAGCACAATGGACAGGAAAGGTCTTCCTCCCACGAACCGATGGTACCAGTTTGATGGGCCTGCTTGATTTACTCCTGGGTGTCGGCCCTCGGCCCAATGGTTTGCTTGTTTAAAGGACAGTTCCGCTCTGTGTGGCCTGCCTTCTGGCAGCGGTAGCAGATGAACTCTCCTGGAGGGCGACGTTGGTCGTTGGTCCTCCCATGGGGTGGCGTTGTCCTCCTCTGGGGTGGCGTTGTCCTCATACGGGGTGGCGTTGTCCTCCTTCTTCTTCTCATCCAGGGGACATCCTCAGGGCTGTCGGCGAGTAGTATCCGTCCTTCCGGCTCGGGCTCATCCTGTAGCTACAGGGTGCTGAGGACAGTGGCCAGGGTTTTACTTAACTGGCGCACTTCATAGCGCAGGCTGTCCAGCTCGCTAGGTGGCACTGTTTGCATCTTTGTTTCCACCGTTAGTGAAGGAGCAGTGGGTGCTGCGGGCACTGGGGTGGCCCCACCCTGGTAACGCTGGATAGCAGTATCTGATGTTTCCAGGGGCTGCAGACCATTTATAGCCTCGTCCTTAAGGTACGAACCTGTTTCAGGGCCTGCAGGGCTTCCTGTAAGCGCCAGGCATAGTCCCGGACACTGTCCTCAGGTTTCTGGACACAGTGGTAGAACCTCATCCGGAGGTCTGTCTCAGTGCGGTTTTCAAACACAGTTTGCAGTCTCTTAAAGATGATGAATACTGATTCCGAGTCTGAGGCTGGCTAGGTTTCAATTTCCCGCTCTGCGGCACGAGTCAATTGTCCCAGCACAACAGCAGTTCTCTGTTTACCGGTCATAGAATACATGTCTAGCACACCGCATATTTTCCTCTTGAATCCGGACAGGGTGTCCGGTTTTCCATTATACTGGGGAAGCCATTTCTGTTAGAACCCTTCTGTTTGTTTTTGTTTCTATCTTGTGTTTTGCGTTCACGTGACCATCTTCCTATATATTCCAGCTACGCCCTTCGGGCCTTGCTGGACTTCAGTGTTGTTTTGACTGTCTCTCTAGCCAGGTGCTTTTGTGCCTATCTATCTCTAGTTTGCTTGGTCCTCTGGACCTCTAGTACTTTTGTCAGTTTTTATTTTGCTACAGGAAGATGGCGAGAAATCTCGGGAATGGCGGGAAAACTTCACCACAGTGAGTATTACAGTCTCTAAAGGCGCACAGTACCCGGTGGCAACGGGCATGGAATCCTGTTCGTGACGCCAAGGCTGATGCGCCCCCTGGGCCGTGGGGTACTCGGCAGCCGGGCCTCTGGTTGCTGGGCCGGTCCGTGACCCAGGGCGGTCAGTAAAAGGGAGGATACTTTATAGGGGATTTAAGAAAGTGTTTGTGACGCCACCTGTGGATTGCGGCTAGAGGGAGCCGCCGCTGTGGAGCAGTCCTCTGGAGCTGGTGTTACGGCAGCAGGGTTGGTGTGGCTCTCCACAGGTAGAGGTTGCTCCAGGGCAGCGTGGGGTGTAATGGTGGTGGACCAGGGGAGAGAGACGGCAGGATGGTCCTGGAGGAAAGAAGGACACTCACACGGGAGTAAGCTTCAGTACCTTTACTGGTGATGTTGCAGGCACGGTCCAGGGTACTCCAAGCGAAGGGCACACTTTTTTACTCTTCCCAGTCAGCGGGTATAGGGCCTCCTGATCCATTGCTTTATTCTCTAAGCTTCTGACCTGCCTGGAGCTAGGTCTAGCTTGGTTACTGTCTATCTTTGCACCTGCTGACCTGGTGGTAAGGCCTTCTCTTTGGAGATCACTCTCCCTGGATGCTGGGACCTCCGTGACTCCTAGCCCTGGTACTGTAATCAGCATTTGGTGAACCTGGGACCTGTAGTCCTCCAGGGGTTCCGGTTGTTCCTACTGGGTATAAAGGGTCCCGGTAGACGCGGACCCGGTGTCCGATATATATATATCGGGGTGAGCCTGGTATGCTCCTCTGCCCCCTCACTACTTCTTCCTTCTCCTCTCGCCTTTGGCCACACTCAAGGCCCTCACACATGCTGTAGCCCTTGACTCGCCTAAGCACAGCAGCCAGCATGCTGCTCTCTGAACGTCAGCACGCTCTCTGCTCAACTCTGAGCTGTGTTCCTCTCTGTGTCTGTGACTCGCCCAGGGGAATGGGGATGACTTGGTACCCGTGCCTTTAGCCTGGCCTTTAGGGATGTCGCGGTGGTCGGCTCCGGGGCCCTTACCCTGGGGTCGCTCCTTAAAAAGGGTGGATATTTGTTAATTTTAAGATAGAGTTTGTGATGCCACCTGTGGCTTCTGGTGAGGATCACCAGCGCTGCGCAGTCCACTGAGGCTGTTGATAAGGCAGCTCGATGGTATAGCTCCCCACAGGTGGAGATAGGCCTCAGGGCAGTGTATGACGGGGAATGCAGGACAGGCGAGACCGTGCCAGGTCAGAGCAAGAACAGGGACAGACACGATAGTCACTTCAGTACATTTTACTGATGGAAATTCAGGCACATCCCGGAGCGCTGTAGGGTGAAGGGTGCATGTCAGGATCCTCCCCAATGAGCGTTTTTTGGGCCTCCTGCTTCTTGCCTCTGCGTAGTAAGTTTCTGACCTGCCTGGAGCTAGGCCTAACTTTGTCTCTGTCCTGCGCTGGCTGACCTTGTGGTAGGGCCTTTTCTTGGATTACACGCACCTTAGCTGCGGGCCTATGTGTCTCCTGGCTCAGTTACGTATCAGCACTTTAGCGATCCTGGGACTTGTAGTTCTCCAGGGATTCCGGTTTATCTTACTGGGTCGTGGAGATCCCGGTAAGCTTCAGACCCGGTGTCCGGTAACCGCTTCGGGGTGAGCCAATTAAGCTCCTCTGCCCCCTATGTGCTAACTCTCTACTCGCCTTCGGCCTACTCGGGCCCTCACTAGGCTACTCACACTAACGGCAGCTTGCCGTGCTTCACCGATCTTATGGCGCCAGCATGCCTAAAGCTCACCACTCTGAGCTACAACTGAGTCTGGATCTGGATAAGCTCCACTGCAGGATAGCAATTGCAGGAGCTGGAACAGGCTTTTGTCCTCTGAGGTAACTCCTCTCAGGCTGTACTGGACTCACTGCTAAACCAGAATAACTCTGACTAACTGCCGCCTGGCTCCACCTTCCCTATTTATCTATCCCTAACGGGCTCCCTCTGGTGGTCTGAGGTGGAAGGTGGAGATGTGTGAATGGTTATGGGGGCCTCTTGTGGAGGAATCCTTCAATACACCCTTCTAGGATCTGTGATACCAAGCACAGCTGGGCATCACATTTGAACACTAAACTGAGCTGCCTAGCTCCACCCTCCCTATACATATCCCTAATGGGCTCCCTCTGCTGGTCTGAGGTGGTAGGGTGGAGGTGTGTGAATGTGTGAGGGCCTCTTGTGGAGAAGTCCATCCATGCACCCTTCTGGGTTCTGTGGCAAGAATGCACAGCAGGGCGCCACATATGTCCTGGTACCTATTTTAACCCCATGAATATTGCTGTTTTTCCTTATTGCATTGACCAAGAGTTCCATCACTATCACGTACAGAAGGGGGGACAGAGGGCACCCTTGTCTAGTCCCGTTTCGTATCGCAAAAGGTAAGGACAAGGTTCCATTGACCCTAACTCTAGCAGTAGGGCCAGAGTACAGGGAAAAAATTAACTGTAAAAATTGTGGTCCAATGCCTATTTGACATAATGCCTCCTTCATAAACCCCCAATGAACCCTGTCAAAGGCCTTCTCTGCATCAACAGATAAAAGGCCCATATATGGAGCGAATTTTAGCTTTAGAGATTAGCAACATGCTCATAATAGTGTTGTCTCTTGCCTCTCGGCCCTGAATAAATCCAACTTGATCCTACTTGATCAGTATTTATAAGAGAGGGCAACAATGGGGTAAGTCTTTCTGTTAGTATTTTTGAGAGTATTTTAATGTCCACATTTATTAGTGATATGGGTCTATAATTAGCTGTGATTGTAAGATCCTTACCTGGTTTAGGGAGAACGTTAATATGAGCTTCCAATGATTGGGGGACAAAACATGTCTTATCATTTAATGAATTAAAGGTTTTGTTCATAACAGGGGATAGCTGAGTTTTAAGGGACTTATAGAATGCTGGAGTAAATCCGTCTGGGCCAGGACTTTTACCAGATGGTGTAGATTGAATTGCAAGATTGACCTCCTGCTCTGTAATGTCCTTTTCCAGTGCCTCAGAAACATGACTATCTAAAGAGGGTAAAGAAGTATCTTGTATGTACTCCTTAATTCGGATAGATAGGTCAGAAGGGGAGAGATCAGAGTATTGCCTTTTAATATTGTACATCTTCTCATTGTTTGAGCGGAATATGTCAATGATTTCTGTAGGATTATGAGCATCCTCCCCATTTTGTTTTTTGATATATGGAACGTATGCCGCCACAGAGCAAGGGTGAAGCAACCTTGAGAGTGCCCGTCCACATTTATCTGACGATTCATAAAAAAAGTTTTTAATTAGCTCCCTGTGTCTTAGGTATTTTTGGTCTAGCAAGATCTTGAGAACATTCCTTTTTTCGGATAATTCTGCAAGAGTGTTAGGCGACAATGTAGGTTTATGCGAGACCTCAAGTGTGTGTATCTGTCTCAAAAGGTCATTTACCTTTAGAGTTCTCTCCTTTTTGAGTTTTGAACCATGCTTAATCAACACGCCTCTCATGACACATTTTAAAGTTTCCCATTGAAGAGGTATTGAGGTCTGATCTGCTTTATGAATCTGCAAAAAATAATCAATAGAATCCTTTAATTCTGCCATACAGATTTTGTCATTTAGAAAGTGATCATTTATTTTCCATGTCCATGTACGCTGGACCAGGGAGGGTACAGTGTCCATTTTAGGACATGATCAGATATCCAAATCAAGCATCGGAATGATGTCAGTTTGAGGCTAAATACCCTGTCTGACAAGTGATTCTGACAAGCGATCCTGACAAGTAATTTTGACAAGTGATTTTGACAGGTGATTCTGACGAGTGATTTTGACGAGTGATTTTGATGAGTGATTCTGACAAGTGATTCTGACAAGTGATTTTGACAAGTGATTTTGACAGGTGATTCTGACGAGTGATTTTGACGAGTGATTTTGATGAGTGATTCTGACAAGTGATTCTGACAAGTGATTTTGATGAGTGATTTTGACGAGTGATTCTGACGAGTGATTCTGACAAATGATTTTGACAAGTCATTCTGACAAGTGATTCTGACAAGTGATTTTGACAAATCATTCTGACAAGTGATCCTTACAAGTGATTTTGACAAGTGATTTTGACGAGTGATTTTGATGAGTGATTCTGACAAGTGATTCTGACAAGTGATTCTGACAAGTGATTTTGACAAGTGATTTTGATGAGTGATTCTGAAAAGTGATTCTGACGAGTGATTTTGACAAGTGATTTTGACGAGTGATTCTGACGAGTGATTTTGATGAGTGATTCTGACGAGTGATTTTGACTAGTGATTCTGACAAGTGATTCTGACGAGTGATTTTGACAAGTGATTCTGACAAGTAATTTTGACAAATGATTCTGACAAGTGATCCTTACAAGTAATTTTGACAAGTGATTTTGACGAGTGATTCTGACAAGTGATTTTGATGAGTGATTCTGACAAGTGATTTTGACAATTGATTTTGACAAGTGATTTTGACAAGTGATTTTGACAAGTGATTCTGACAAGTGATTTTGACGAGTGATTCTGACGAGTGATTCTAACGAGTGATTTTGACAAGTGATTTTGACAAGTGATTCTGACAAGTGATTTTGACGAGTGATTTTGATGAGTGATTTTGATGAGTGATTTTGATGAGTGATTCTGACGAGTGATTTTGACAAGTCATTCTGACAAGTGACTTTGACAAGTGACTTTTACAACTATAATAATAATAATAATAATAAAAAAAAAATAACTTCGCTGATGGGACTTGAACCCAAAATTCTGTATTCCAAATCCAGTGCACTAAGCACTAAGCTAGAAACTCAGTTGTGAAAGCTTTGGATTTGTATTTGCTTATATAATTTTCAGTGCAAACTGGTCTATAACTCATTGGGACTTATGCACAGACTTCAAGCAAGCCAAATTCAAATGATGTTTGATTTTGATGTGTGAGTCTGATGTGTTACTTTCTTCAAACATCAGAATCAAAATCATAATGACTTTTAGTCACCCTGAGTATTTTCATGGTTAATGTCATATGACAAGAAAAGCTACAAGCTACTATTACTTGACAGGATAGCGCAATGGTAAAACATCAACCTCTGAAATTACAGTGTCAGAATTCAAATCCTGATAGAAATACATTTTTTTTTTTTAAATTAATTATGCCTATTTAGCACACAAACTACAGGGGTGTTTTACTTTTAATATCTGACACTCTGATTGTCATCCTGACGTGTTACGAGTTTCAGACACGCTGTCTATTTGCATGTTAAATTACATAGCCAAAGTAAATCACTTGGCAGAATCACTTGTCAAAATCACTTGTCAAAATCATTTGTCAAAATCACTCGTCAGAATCACTCATCAAAATCACTCGTCAAAATCACTCGTCAGAATCACTCGTCAGAATCACTCGTGAAAATCACTAGTCAGAATCACTCGTCAAAATCACTCGTCAGAATCACTCATCAGAATCACATGTCAGAAACACTCGTCAGAATCACTCGTCTAAATCACTCGTCAAAATCACTCGTCAAAATCACTCGTCAGAATCACTTGCCAGAATCACTTGCAGGAATCACTCGTCAAAATCACTCATCAAAATCACTTGTCAAAATCACTCATCAGAATCACTCATCAAAATCACTCATCAAAATCACTTGTCAGAATCAATTATCAAAATCAGTTCTCAGACAGGGTATTTAGCCTCAAACTGACATCATTCTGATTTTGATTTTGATAACTGATCATGTGCTAAAATGGACACTGTAGGAGGGAACGGAAATAGATAGGAAGATTGGGGCATGGTCAGACCACAATATGTCACCTATTGTAGCAGATGGGTTCCAAGAGAGAGCGTGATGACTCAACAGGAAGAAATCAATTCATAAAGAAAAAATGACGTATACGAACATATGCAAAAAAACCCAAAGTTTATTATAAATGCAAGATATAACAAGCATACACAATGAAGAGAATGGCATAAATACATTGGTAGTAAGCTAATAAGAGAGATACCACGAACTGAATAACCACATACTAGAAAGTTTAAGAATCAAAAATTGAAGTAAGTAAGGGTATGGGTATGTCAAGCATATGCCATAACCCAGCTACAAAAGTGTAAAGTATCAAGAAACTTATACTTAGGGGTGACGATACCTGGACTGACATACTGACAAACACATGTGAGTAATAGTATATATTTATCCATCTTTGAGTGCTAAATGGATTTACCTTTTTACTACTTATTTATGCACTGTGCACTTTAGCATCTCAATGGAGTTTCTTGATACTTTACACTTTTGTAGCTGGGTTATGGCATACATGTGCAGATCTGATCTTTGTTAGGGAGGTACCAGTTGGCTATTCTATATCTTGATTCTGCTATTTTGAGTTTGAGGAACACATATCTGCCTTGATCATCAATGAGAGAGTCTGTGAGAGTATAGGCCAACGACTTGTGTATGGCTATGGATACACCCTTAGAGCGTGAATCCGGATTAGTGCTGTGGAACCACCGAGAGTAATACCTATCTCCAAAAACAGGCATATGCCCAGTTTTAAAGTGCATTTCCTGTAACATAAGAACCTGGACTCTTTATTTGTGCATAGAGTACAAAATTTGTGAACGTTTCTGTGGGACATTAAAGCCTCTTACATTCAGTGAGCCTACTTTAACAGAGGACATGATTACCAAGGGGGACGAAAGGAGTGGGCAAGAAGGAAAACGTAAATACACAGAAAACTAAGAAGAAATTACGGGATATATAAAATAAAAACCAAAACAAAATTATAAAACAAAATGAAAGCAAAACAATCTGATGAGAGGAAATAGGTATATTTTACACCTGCACAGCAGAGTGTAAACCCCCCTGGGAGGATGGGCTTTCTACTGGGGAGCCCCCCCCCCCCCCCCCCCCCAAACCAGACATCAGGCCATACCATTTTGTCTTAAAACCTATGATAGAAAAGCAGCCAAAAGCTGTCAAAGATTAGCATCTACTTATCATTATATTAAACGTTGAATCAGTATATCACATATCAGAGGATCTGGGGCCCAAGGACCTATAAGCCCTATCTAGCTCCAACTCATTCTCTAAGGGCAGACCCAAGATAGAGTTAAACAAATGACGTAGTGTCTCATCCAGTTCATGGTGTTCAGTTGTCTCTGTAAATCCTCTAATCCTAATATTGTTGCGCCTTCCTCTGTTTTCAATATCATCTATCAAATCTGTTAGGTATTCCAGTTGGTATGAGTGAGAAGACAAAGTTTGTTCCTGAGAATTTACTTGTTGAGCGATGGATGCTGTATGTGATTCAGCAGCAGACACTTTTTCTGTTAACTCTTGCATGTCCCCTCTAAGGGAGGCTGCTTCAGCCCTGTAAGAGGACTCCAGTCTAGACATATAATTCTCCATGTGCCTCTGGTTGGAATAGCTAGTATTCGATCTCTGAGGTCTCTCCACACTGCCTCACATTGTAATGAGTCATCCTGTTGGTTCTCCTCTGAGCAGCCAGGGGAAGAAGAATGTAATAATGCAGGGAAGGAGCCTCTCTCAGGGGAACTCCGGGCATCAGTGTGTGACTGGGGCCTCTGCAGGTCTGGACCCGCAGAAGAGATAAGTACTGCCAATCTGGTGTGTCCAGTAGTGTTGAGCCACCCCTGTAGTGTTCGGGTTCGGTTCGGTTCGTCGAACACCGGGATGTTCGAGGAACTGTTCGTCGAACTGTTCGTCGAACACCTTAGAACACCGTCGAACACCGTTAAAACCAATGGCAGGCAAACAAAAACACATAGTAACACATAGAAAACACCTTCAAAGGTGTCCAAAAGCTGACAAACTGCTCAGAAGACGCTTTCTTTAAAAAAGCCGGTCGGCAATTCAGCAGCGGCATACACCGGTACCCGACAATTTAGACAAGAAGGAATAGAGCCTCACACATAGATTAGATAGATAGAAACATGTCAGTCACATATATATGAAGTACAGTGACAGTGTTGCTTACTGTACTTGTCATTTAGTGTAAAGGATTTATTAAAAAATATAATAGTGTTTTCATGCACTGTCTCTTTAAAAAAGCCGGCCGGCAATTCAGCAACTGTACCCGACAATTTATAACAGACAGAATAGAGCTTCACACATAGATTAGATAGATAGAAACATGTCAGTCACATATATATGAAGTACAGTGACAATGTTGCTTACTGTACTTGTCATTTAGTGTAAAGGATTTATTAAAAAAAATAATAGTGTTTTCATGCACCGTCTCTTTAAGAAAGCCGGCCGGAAATTCAGCATCTGTACCCGACAATTTATAACAGACAGAATAGAGCTTCACACATAGATTAGATAGATAGAAACATGTCAGTCACATATATAATAAGTACAGTGATAGTGTTGGTTACTGTACTTGTCATTTAGTATTAAAATAAAGGATTTATTATTAAAAAAAATTGGCGTGGGGTTCCCCTTAATTTTAGTCTCTAGCGGAGGTTAAGCAGACAGCTGGGGCAGATGTTTGAAGCCTGGGAAGGGGGTAATACCCACGGAGCTTCCCAGGCTACTAATATGAGCCCCCAGCTGAATACCTAGCCTTTACTAGCTATTAAAATGGGGGACCCCCCCAAAAAAATGACGTGGGGTCCCCCCTAATTTAATAGCTAGCAAAGGCTAGGCAGACAGCTGGGGGCTGATATTAATAGCCCAGGAAGGGTGCCATGAATATTGGCCCCCTCCCAGGCTAGAAACACCAGCCATCAGCCGCCCCAGAAATGGCGCATTCATAGGATGCGCCAATTCTGGCACTTAGCCTCGCTCTTCCACGCTGCCCTGTAGCGGTGGCAGGGGGTAATAGGGCTGGGGTTGATGTCAGCTTATAATGCCAGCTGACATCAAGCCCAGGTTAGTAATGGAGAGGCATCTATAAGACACCCCCATTACTAACCCCATAGTCAAAGTTAAAAGAAAACACAAACACCCAGAATAAAGTCCTTTAATTGAAATAAAGACACAATCCTTTATTGTTCTAAATTAAACCATACTTACCGTCACGCCCATTCCAGCTGAAGCCAACGATCTCCTGCAATAAAAGAAAAATAATAAAGCAACCTCATCCTTACCTTTCCATGGTTCCCACGACAGCTTCAGCTCTGCTACATCGAGATGACATGCTGGACCACAGCAGAAAGCTGCCATCCAGCCTGTCATCCCGCAGACACTGAGAAGCGCAGGCTTGCTTGCGCTCTGCAGTGTCTGGCTGTGACGGCATAAAGATGAGACGAGTTCATGTCCAATGAACTCGGCGCACCTCATGCACGTCACTGACAGCGTGGGAAAA
This sequence comes from Phyllobates terribilis, assembly GCF_046119375.1. Taxonomy (NCBI): domain Eukaryota; kingdom Metazoa; phylum Chordata; class Amphibia; order Anura; family Dendrobatidae; genus Phyllobates; species Phyllobates terribilis. The sequence goes on along the minus strand of NW_027362761.1, from coordinate 1,089,900,181 downwards.
TTCTCATGCTGAAGCGCTGAGTGCAGGAGAATTCTCCCACGCTGTCAGTGACGTGCATAAGGTGAGCTCATGTCCAATGAACTCAGCTCACCTCCTGCACGTCACTGACAGCGTGGGAGAATTCTCCTGCACTCAGCGCTTCAGCGTGAGAATTCTCCCACGCTGAAGTGCTGAGTGCAGGAGAATTTTCCCACGCTGTCAGTGACGTGCATAAGGTGAGCTCATGTCCAATGAACTCAGCTCACCTCCTGCACGTCACTGACAGCGTGGGAGAATTCTCCTGCACTCAGCGCTTCAGTGTGAGAATTCTCCTACGCTGAAGCGCTGAGTGCAGGAGAATTTTCCCACGCTGTCAGTGACGTGCATGAGGTGAGCCGAGTTCATTGGACATTAACTCGGCTCATCTGGATGCCCTCACAGATAGACACTGTGGAGCGCAAGCAAGCCTGCGCTTCTCAGTGTCTGCGGGATGACAGGCTGGATGGCAGCGTTCTGCTGCGGTCCAGCCTGTCATCTCGATGTAGCAGAGCTGAAGCTGTCGTGGGAACCATGGAAAGGTAAGGATGATGTTGCTTTATTATTTTTCTTTTATTTCAGGAGATCGTTGGCTTCAGCTGGAATGGGCGTGACGGTAAGTATGGTTTAATTTAGAACAATAAAGAATTGTGTGTTTATTTCAATTAAAGGACTTTTTTCTGGGTGTTGTGTTTTTTTTAAATACCTTACTAGAAATTCATGGTGGTCATGTCTAATATTGGCGTGACCCCATGAATTTTGGGCTTAGGGCCAGCTGATAATGCCAAGCTGGCCCTAACCCCTTTATTACCCAGTGAGCCACCGCATCAGGGCCCTGGATGAGTTGGGTACAGCGCCAGAAGATGGCGCTTCTATGAACGCGCCATTTTGTGGGGTTGCTGCGGACTGCAATTTGCAGCGGGGGTGGCCCAGAAAGCTTGGGCCTCCCTGCGGTGCGGATTCCAGCCCCCAGCTGCATAGTTGTACCTGGCTGGACACAAAAACAGGGCGAAGCCCCACGTCAATTTTCTTTAAATTATTTCATGAAATAATTAAGAAAAAAAGGGCTTCCCTATATTGTTGTGTCCGGCCAGGTACAAATAGGCAGCTGGTGGTTGGGGGCAGCAAGTTCCTGCCTGCTGCACCTGACTGGACACAAATATAGTGCGAAGCCCCACGTCAATTTTTTTTTAATTATTTCATGAATTTCCTGAAATAATTTAAAAAAATTGAAGTGGGGCTTCGCACTATATTTGTGTCCAGCCAGGTACAGCAGGCAGGAATGGGCTGCCCCCAACCACCAGCTGCCTATTTGTACCTGGCCGGACACAACAATATAGGGAAGGCCTTTTTTTCTTAATTATTTCATGAATTTCATGAAATAATTAAAAAAAAATTGAAGTGGGGCTTCGCACTATATTTGTGTCCAGCCAGGTACAGCAGGCAGGAACGGGCTGCCCCCAACCACCAGCTGACTATTTGTACCTGGCCGGACACAACAATATAGGGAAGGCCTTTTTTTCTTAATTATTTCATGAATTTCATGAAATAATTAAAAAAAAAATACGTGGGGCTTCGCCCTATTTTTGTGTCCAGCCAGGTACAACTAGGCAGCTGGGGGCTGGAATCTGCAGCGCAGGGAGGCCCATGCTTTCTGGGCCCCCCCCGCTGCAAATTGCAGTCCGCAGCCACCCCGGAAAATGGCGCGTTCATAGAAGCGCCATCTTCTGGCGCTGTACCCAACTCATCCAGGGCCCTGGTGCGGTGGCTCACTGGGTAATAAAGGGGTTAGGGCCAGCTTGGTATTATCAGCTGGCCCCAAGCCCAAAATTCATGGGGTCACGCCAGTATTAGACATGACCGCCATGAATTTCTAGTAAAGTATTTAAAAAAAACACAACACCCAGAATAAAGTCCTTTAATTGAAATAAACACACAATTCTTTATTGTTCTAAATTAAACTATACTTACCATCACGCCCATTCCAGCTGAAGCCAACGATCTCCTGCAATAAAAGAAAAATAATAAACCAACCTCATCCTTACCTTTCCATGGTTCCCATGACAGCTTCAGCTCTGCTACATCGAGATGACAGGCTGAACCGCAGCAGAACGCTGCCATCCAGCCTGTCATGCCGCAGACACTGAGAAGAGCAGGCATGCTTGCGCTCCTCAGTGTCTCGCTGTGACGGCATAAAGATGAGCCGAGGTCATGTCCAATGAACTCGGCTCACCTCATGCACGTCACTGACAGCGTGGGAAAATTCTCACGCTGAAGTGCTGAGTGCAGGAGAATTCTCCCACGCTGTCAGTGACGTGCATGAGGTGAGCTCATGTCCAATGAACTCAGCTCACCTCATGCACCTCACTGACAGCGTGGGAAAATTCTCCTGCACTCAGCGCTTCAGCGTGAGAATTCTCCCACGCTGTCAGTGACGTGCATGAGGTGAGCCGAGTTCATTGGACATGACCTCGGCTCATCTTTATGCCGTCACAGAGAGACAATGTGGAGCGCAAGCATGCCTGCTCTTCTCAGTGTCTGCGGGATGACAGGCTGGATGGCAGCGTTCTGCTGCGGTCCAGCCTGTCATCTCGATGTAGCAGAGCTGAAGCTGTCGTGGGAACCATGGAAAGGTAAGGATGAGGTTGCTTTATTATTTTATTTTTATTACAGGAGATCGTTGGCTTCAGCTGGAATGGGCGTGACGGTAAGTATGGTTTAATTTAGAACAATAAAGAATTGTGTCTTTATTTCAATTAAAGGACTTTATTCTGGGTGTTTGTGTTTTTTTTAACTTTGACTATGGGGTTAGTAATGGGGGTGTCTTATAGACGCCTCTCCATTACTAACCTGGGCTTGATGTCAGCTGGCATTATAAGCTGACATCAACCCCAGCCCTATTACCCCCTGCCACCGCACCAGGGCAGCGTGGAAGAGCGAGGCTAAGTGCCAGAATTGGCGCATCCTATGAATGCGCCATTTCTGGGGCGGCTGATGGCTGGTGTTTCTAGCCTGGGAGGGGGCCAATATTCATGGCTCCCTTCCTGGGCTATTAATATCAGCCCCCAGCTGTCTGCCTAGCCTTTGCTAGCTATTAAATTAGGGGGGACCCCACGTCATTTTTTGGGGGGGGTCCCCCATTTTAATAGCTAGTAAAGGCTATGTATTCAGCTGGGGGCTGATATTGGTAGCCTGGGAAGCTCCGTGGGTATTACCCCCTTCCCAGGCTTCAAACATCTGCCCCAGCTGTCTGCTTAACCTCCGCTAGAGCCTAAAATTAAGGGGAACCCCACGCCAATTTTTTTAATAATAAATCCTTTATTTTAATACTAAATGACAAGTACAGTAACCAACACTATCACTGTACTTCATATATATGTGACTGACATGTTTCTATCTATCTAATCTATGTGTGAAGCTCTATTCTGTCTGTTATAAATTGTCGGGTACCGCTGCTCAATTGCCGGCCGGCTTTCTTAAAGAGGCGGTGCATGAAAACACTATTATTTTTTTTAATAAATCCTTTACACTAAATGACAAGTACAGTAAGCAACACTGTCACTGTACTTCATATATATGTGACTGACATGTTTCTATCTATCTAATCTATGTGTGATTCTCTATTCCTTCTATTCTAAATTGTCGGGTACCGCTGCTGAATTGCCGGCCAGCTTTCTTAAAGAGACGGTGCATGAAAACACTATTATTTTTTTTGATAAATCCTTTACACTAAATGACAAGTACAGTAACCAACACTGTCACTGTACTTCATATATATGTGACTGACATGTTTCTATCTATCTAATCTATGTGTGATGCTCTATTCCTTCCATTCTAAATTGTCGGGTACCGGTGTATGCCGCTGCTGAATTGCCGGCTTTTCATGTTTCACTGTTGGCACTGTTCCCATCGATTTGGGCAATCACTGTAATGCCACAACCACCATGGCTGTGGCATTACAGTGAGTGGCAGACAATCCCTGCATGATTGGTGCTCTAAATAGCGCCAGACATGCAGGACACGCTTTTGGTGCACGAACAGTTATCGAACATAACCTCGAACAGCCGAATTTTTTGCAAATCGTTCGGGTTCGTCGAACAACTCGAACACCGCCCAAAACAGCTCGAATTTGAGATTGGCGAACAGTTCTAGTCGAACAACGCTCATCTCTAGTGTCCAGGGGCCGGGGCACCAAGTGATCCTCTACCACGCACCTGAGCTCCGAAGGCGCAAAGCCGGAATCTGCCATCTTGGACTGAGGGAGATCCCCCACAGCAGCAACAAGGCCTCCCGCGTCTCCCCAAGTCCAGGAAGCCAGGTCAGCGTCCTCCGCTGATGAAGGTATCGTCCGCTCTGCTAATGTTGATGTGGGGGAGCATTTACCCCAGGACCTTTGGACCTCCGATGCAGGAGATGAGGAGAGCTAGGCAGGGACAGCCGATGCCATCTTAGATCCCACTCTTGCAGGAGAGGCAGATGCTGCAATTTCTTAGGTAGCGGGTAATATTTGTTGGAGGGACCCGCTGAGTACTCACACTGGTCTGCATTATATTCTTCTTCTTTTTTGCCGGCATTGGAAGTGTTTTGACCTAATTTGAAGTGATAGACATGCCCTGAAGCTGGTCTAGGGATGGGAGCAGACAACCATGCGACTTCACTCCTCCATAGCCAGGCCACGCCCCCCCATTCAAAGAAATTTCAACAAATTCTTCATGTAAACATTAAGATTTGAGAGTCCTCAGTGGCTGATACCTTTTAATGGATAACTGAAAAGATGGTAACAAGTTGCAAGCTTTCGAGACTACTCAGGTCTCTTCATCAGGCATAGTATGACACAAAATCTGAAGAGTCACATATTTATACACAAGAAGACACAGAAATAATGAAATAGATGAGACAGGTAATGTAAAGCAGAGCTATTACTGTGGGAGAAAGGTAAACAGTTCTGGCTGTAAATATTGGTTTAGTTCATAGATAAGGACTGTGAAAGTTTTATTGTCTAATGATTGAGATTTCGAGGGTTATGATGACCCCAAAGCTCTGTGAGGCTCATTCCTTAGTTGATGTAAGTAAAGAAAGCAAAGAAAGGAGCACAAATAGCGGTGTTATCCAATAGACAGCAGTAAAGATAAAAGGGAAATTGCTCACCTCTGTGAGAATTCCAGCAGACCCTTAAACCGCAGGGGTTAAACGAAATCACAGAAGTTTTTCTTTGAGAATTCCAGCAGTCACTTTTTACACCTCCCCAGTTCTTTTTCAATACCCAACATATAGCCACCTCTCCCCAAACCCACACTCCTGTTATCACCGCCCACATTATAGCCTTCCAGTTACCTCTCACCACTCTTACAGCTCTGTTTTTCAGCTGACAAAACAAATCAGGAGCCCTAGTGTAGCGGGCTATGTGCCTAGCGTGACTGTACACAGCAACTTGAGCAAGTATTTAAGTTCTAGCCCTCCATGGTTCATCATGATTAATATGAAAATTATTGGTATTAAAAGGTCATTTCAAATCTCAGGGAGACAGAAAAATTTGGGAATATAAACTAATGGTGACGTTTGACACCTTCAGAGCAGGAATGAATGTGTTGTTTGGATTTATGTCATTCTACATCAACTAAGGAATGTGCTCCTCCGAGCTTTGGGGTCATCATAACCCTGGACCAGACCTCAATCACTGGACAATAAAACTTTCACAGTCCTTATCTATGAACTAATCCAATATTTACAGCCAGAACTGTTTACCTTTCTCCCACAGTAATAGCTCTGCTTTACATTACCTGTCTCATCTATTGCATTATTTCTGTGTCCTATTGTGTATAAATATGTGACTCTTCAGATTTTGTGTCATACTATGCCTGATGAAGAGACCTGAGTAGTCTCGAAAGCTTGCAACTTGTTACCATCTTTTCAGTTAACAATTAAAAGGTATCAGCCACTGAGGACTCTCAAATCTTAATATTTTTCTAATAATTTTTCCATGGCTAGCACAGTACAAAAATATATATTTTCCCTGATGTAAACATAACACCATCTGTAATAAGCTAAAGTTGAAAAGAGGATGGCTTCTACAAATGGATAATAATCCTAAACACGTCAAAATCAAGATCTTCACTGGTAAAGCCCCCCACTCATAACACATTAGGTAGCTGTCAGCCAAAAGACTGTTCAACTGACAGCCATCTCTTCTGAGCCCCTTATATACAAGAACGCTCAGCTTGGCTCCTGTGTTCTCTATGAGAGCGACTAATAAACTCCACTGTCAGCAGCTTATCTGCTGGAAAACAGAATGAGCTACCATTGGAAATACAACATGCAGGCTCCTTCTCTCCTCCAACATCATCTGTAGGGTACGTTCATATGACTGTATTGTCGGTCCCAGTGTTTTCCGTGAAAAAACTGACAGAACTAGACACAGACAGATCTAGGTCCATTGGGCTGTTTAGATAAGTGTTTGAAAAAAAGCAAGTGAAAAAAATCATAGCACGCATAGGTTCTTCCTTAAAATGGATGAGAGTAAGCCATTCAAGTCCAAAGGTGCACAAAAAAACAGATCCCATACAGATCATCCATATAGCTTCCATTTTTTTATGGATACATTTCCATTATTAACCTAGAAAACTGTATTTGGTCTTGTATATGATAATAACTGTTGATGGAAAAGAAGGATGGTGTACAGACCACAACTGACCACCAAACTGATGAAAATCATCCATTTTTCTGGATTAAAAGATAAATGTCCCTTTCTTGTCTGATGTCAGATTCTCGCTGCTCCACAGTCGGGGAATTCTGCTGGATTTTTTATTTTATAATGCATCAAATGTTTTCTCCTGGTGAAAGGTCTGGACTGCAGGTGGCCGGTTCTTCACCTGAACTCTTCCTCTTCGATGCCATGCTGCTGTGATGGATGTAGTATGTGGTTTAGCATTGTCTTGCCAAAATATGCAAAAAAAAAGATCCAACAAATACACAGAAAAAAAGTATGCAAAAAGAGGGATAACCTAAAAATCTAAAAATAGTCAATGCTTATTAACATGCAAGACATATTAAAAATATTTAAAAAGCACAAATGGCTGTAAGCCTGTAACATAAATTTTCCAGACCACAGCACTATAGTGCTAGGATCTACCCTGTCTGTCAATAAGGAAATTTAGGAACCCAAAAGTTAATACCACCTTAATACAGATATATTACTGTATAATGTACCAATAATATGAAAATTGTTACATCAATGACCCAGGCCCTAAAATAAGGGCAAGTATTAAAGTGTATAGTGGGTTAAAGATATACACGCCCAATAAATAATGCACAAAAGCACAAAATAAAAGATGATAAAGAGGAGTGTATACAACAATTGTATGATAGAGTCAGAAAAGTTGCAGAAAAATCCTACTGCCGGCACAATAGCAAATAGCCACACAGAGTGAAGGTAAATGTGAAGTTTGTGCCACCTGGGTCATAGATATAACAATTTTCATATTATTGGTATAGCTGTGATTTGGGTTATATTATAATATACCTTTATTAAGGTGGTATCAAGTTTTGGTTTCCTAAATTACCTTATTGACAGACAGGGTAGATCCTAGCATTATAGAGCTGCGGTCTGGAAAATTTGTCATTTGTGCTTTTTAAATATTTTTAATATGTCTTGTTTGGCTTGTATGTTAATATACATTGACTATTTTTAGATGATCCCTCTTTTTGCAACACCTCTGTATAAGGCTCATCATTGATCACTCCTTTCATGTGTAAGCTGCCCGTGTCAGAGGCACTAATGCAGCCCCAGACCATCAGAGATGCAGGAACTAAGCGCTGATAACAAGCTGGATGGTCCCTCTGCTCTGCAGTCTGCAGGACAAGGCGTCCACAGTTTCCATAAATAATTTCATATTTTTATTCATCCGACCTCAGAACAGTTAATATCTTCCGATCTGATTTCTATGTTCTGCAGTGAATATAATATGGCTAAAAGAGATTTCCAAATCATTACATTCCTGTTCTCTTTATACATTTACACAGCGTCACAAGTTTTTTGGAATTGGGGTTGTAAATATATCTATAAATATTTCTACCTACATGTGTACATCCATCAGAATAACTGCTCTTAGCGATGTCACAATATCAGAGTTCTAGAATGTTGATGTCACACAAGTCATGAAGTCACAATATGAAGAACTGATAAAACTTCTGCTCACGGCCTCCTCCACTGAGGGTTATAGAATTTGTGGAGTGAGGATATTTTTGCAATTCTGATTGAGTGAGCAAAATGTCTGAGTATAAGCGCAAACGTCGCTTTATTATTGATTCTGTTACAGAGAGCAGCGGTATTGATGACCAGGTGAGTGGCGGATTCTGGAGTATGTTGTCTATTTGAAATTCTGGAAATTTGAAGACTTTTTTTTACTTTTTATTATTTCCTTTTCCCAGTTACTGGTCAATAAAAAATGCCGCAGAGTTTTTGCGTCCGACACAGAGGACAGCAGCGGTGATGAGAATCTCCATCAGGTGAGCGCTCACTTCTCTCCAGCAGTGTCTGCGGCTCTGGGGGTCTACTGGAGATCAGGGGACGCCCCATTCTGTGATTATGCCACTGTATCGCTGCTAATCCTTCATTCTCAAGGTCTTTATATTTCTTTATTTCAGTCTCATCCACTTATTTCAAGGTCTCCAAGGAGCCTTGAAGATGAAGATGGTGGCTCTGGTCCCCACCTGCTATACATAGAGTCAGGCATGTAATAAAGCGTCTGGAAGGATCATAAATTCCTTCCTGTAAAATAAGAAAATTAGATTTTTATTGATTAGAAAACTGAACGACACAGAAGTAAATGACGATGTTTCTTCTTTTCTCCAGAGCCCAATTCTCCCCGATTCAGCTTTGTGCAGGAGGAGACAGCAAGGTAATGTATTCCTATATATCCGTTTTATCTGGGTCATGTTCATGATTTCTGGTCGCTAGATGGCGCTATTATTAGCATATTTTCAGATAAGGTGTCAGCTGTATGTCTGCAGGTCGTGTACGGTCTAAGTATATATCCAGTAGTGATGTGTGATCCTCTTTGATGCTTTGTTACCAGGATACAGGAGCGTCCCATCAATTACTGTTTCCTGAGAAATCTGTCTTCACCCACGTCCAAATATGTCACCGACTTCCGTAAGAACAAACAGGAGCTGGTACGACGTCTGTACAAGTTTTATAACAGGACCGTCTTTGAGAACCAGGTATTCAGTTATAACACACAGCTTGGAATAGGGTTATAGGGGATGAAGGTTTAGAGCTAGGGATAGTGTTTCCACTGTATATAGTATATACCTCTATATTCTGTATGTATATCGTGATATGAGGTGAAGGGTTAGAGCTAGGGATAGTGTATCCAGTGTATATAGTATATACCTCTACATTCTGTATGTATAGGTTGATAGGGGATGAAGGGTTAGAGCTAGGGATAGTGTATCCAGTGAATATAGTATATACCTCTATATTCTGTATGTGACGCGCCCCTGGGCCTGTGTCGCGCTGCGTTGCGCACGCGGGAGCTTACCCGGAGCCGGATCTCTTGAGGGTTGTAGTCTCGTGGCGGTGACCCGGTCCGTGCCCAGGGAGTCAAACTGAGCGGCGATGTAACAGCGGTAGATGTAGGACGACTACGCCACCCGTTGAATGCAGCTATGGAGCTGCCGCTGCAGGACAGTCCGCTGAGGCCGGTGGATGGATGGTGCAGCGTAGATGGTATAACCCCCAACGGGAGGGGTATGGCCTCAGGGCAGCAGATGTGGATGATGGGGGTAGCAGGAACCACTCAGAGACGGTGCGGTGTAATTCAGGGTCTTTACTGGTAACAACGATAGACCCTCCCGGAGTACTTGCTAGTGAATGGGGCCTGGTCAGTCCTTGAGCAGATGGGATCTCCCCTGGCCAGGCGGAGTTGTAGGCCTCCCAAACTGACTGTACTCTTCTGGCTACCTTGCTAGAAGCGGATATAAGTAGCCCACGTCCCTCAGTGTACCGTGTGGTGCTCACCCGTATGGCCGGTGACTCGGGGCCTTCTAATGGCTTCCGCTCCACGATGGCGGTGCTGGTCCCACGCGTGTGACCGTGCCTTCGGGTTTCTGGGCCTGAGGACCTGAAATCCCCTGCCGGTCGGCTTCTGCTGCTGGGTAAGAGTTAGTCCCCACAGCCTCGGACGCCGGGTCCGGTAAGAAAGCTTCTCAGTCAGGGCGAGCTCTGCAGCTGCCAGCCCCTGACTCGTAGTAGTATTGCTTCTGCTGTTTCTTGTCTCTACTCTCCTTGACTGACTAACCCTGCTTCAGCCCCGGGTTTATATAGGGGAAGTTCTTCCCCTCCCAAGACTGGGCAGGAGGTGTGGCATGCACAGGATCCCTGACCAAAGGACCTCCCACCTGCTCTCAGACGTAATATCTCTATCACTGTGGCAACCAGACCCCTGGGGTGTCACATTCCCCCCTAGTGAAATTTAGTACTCCGGGACTAAACACATTTTAGAAAAACATAACAAGATATAAACAATAATAATACAATAAGAAACACATAAAGGTGGTCACGGCATGTCCGTAACCGGGTGCAGTCTTTGAAGAAAGCAAGGTGTCCATTTCACCAAAACAGGGAGACGTAACCAGGTAGGGGTCTGTCCTACCCCGAGTCCTTAACAGTCTCTAGTCCATCCTGGGTTACGCTCCAACTATGTACAAGGATTCCCGGTAAATCCACCAAGGATTCCTAAAAATAGCTGGAAACACAAAATTATACACAAGCAACAATACACAGATAAACATAAATAAAACAATTTATACACTTCAAATCCTCCAGCGTGCGGGTAACTGGCCTCTAGTGGCCCTAGTGGACCTACGGAGCTGACTGTCTGGCCCTGAACTACAGGGTGTAGGAGCTGTCAAGGGTAAACTGGGCAGCTGTCTACCGGCTCTTTGTCTCACTAGGGGTACGGCAGGCTCACTATAAGCAGAGGGTTGATCCTCCTGTTCTGCTTGTGTGGAGTCTTCTGCCTCCTGGACCGGCTGTTCTTCCAGCTCTACCTGTTGCTCCGTAGGTGCTTGGGATGCTGGTTGGAGGAAGGTGAGTACGGGTACCACAACTGCACCATTGACTTGAGTCCAAGACCGAGGGAAGTCCCCGAGTACAGTACTAACCATATCTTCCCTTTCCTCTACGGGTCGATGGTCTTCTTGTTCCTCTTCAGGGTTCCTCAGTTGTTCGGGACACTTCTTCAGGTGGTCCCGGGATACAATGGCTGTGGTTTCCCCTCCGTCTTTACTGATGGTACAAACCTTCGGGTTTTCGTGGCTTGAGGGCAGTACGGTGTACGGGTCCTTCTCCCACTGGTCGTCCAACTTGTGGAGCCGTCTCTTCCTCTTCAAGACCTGCTCTCCGGGTACCAGGGGAACAGCGGGAGCATACTGGTTGTAAGTTTTCTCTTGTCTTTCCCTAGCCTGACAGAGACTTCGCTCCACGCTCTCCTGTACTCTCCGGTACTGCTGCTGCCTCTCTGTGTCCCAGTCTGTTTCTGGTGAAGTGTCCTCGGGTGTCAGGACTCCCATTTCCAGGTCAACAGGTAACTTACCAGGCCTCGCCCTCATTAGGTAAGCCGGGGTACAGTTGGTGGAACCTACCGGGATGTGGTTGTATAGGTCCACCAGATCGGGCAACTTCTCAGGCCACAGACTGCGTTCTTCCAGGGGCAACGTTTTTAGAAGATCCATTACCACCTGGTTCATTTTTTCACAGAGTCCATTAGTTTGCGGATGGTAGGGTGTCGTCCTTATCTTCCGGCAGCCATACAGATTGCAAAATTCCTGGAAGACCTCCGCTTCAAAGGCAGGTCCCTGGTCCGTCAGCACTTGGTCCGGGTACCCGTGTGGACGGCAGAAGTGCTGCTGGAAGGCTCTAGCTGCTGTTTGAGCCGTTAAGTCCTTGACGGGGACGACAACCAGGAACCGGGAGTAATGATCCACGATGGTTAACGCGTAGACGTAGCCACTTCTGCTTGGGGTCAGTTTTACATGATCCAAGGCTACCAGTTCCAACGGTTGCCGGGTGACGATGGACTGCAGGGGAGTCTTCTGGCTGGCACGGTCCTTCCTTCTCAGGTTGCACGGGCCACAGTCTCTGCACCACTTCTCGATGGTTCCCCTCATGCCTACCCAGTGGAACCGCTCGCGCAGCAGGAACTCCAGCTTCTTCCACCCAAAGTGTCCAGCTCCGTCGTGGTATGCCTCCATCACCATGGCTGCGTCTCTTCGTGGCACCACTACTTGCCAGAGTAATTCATGCGTCCGGGAGTTAACCATTCTGCGGCACAACTTCCCCTTGTAAAGGAACAGTCGACTCTTCTCTGCCCATAGTTGTTTGGCTTCCTCCGGAGCGTCTGGTTCAAGGCAAGCCTCCGGGCGAGTCAGCATCTCCTTCACCAGTCGGACGGCAGGGTCGCTGTCTTGCGTTTCCGCCCAGTTGTAGTGAGGTAAGGGGTTCAATGTAGCAGCCTGCTTACTCCTTACCCGGTGGGAATACTGGATAGTCCCATGACGGTGGAACGCAGGGAGTTCAACTTCCTCCAGTCCCTCCGGATCTTCTCCTTCGTCCGGCAAGTTGGGCATCCTGGACAGGGCGTCTGCGTTGGTATTGGAGCGTCCGGCCCGGTATTTGATTGTGAACTCGTAGTTGGACAGACGGGCCATCCACCTCTGCTCCAGGGCACCGAGTCTTGCCGTGTCCAGGTGTGTCAACGGGTTGTTATCCGTGTACACGGTGAACCGGGAAGAAGCGAGGTAATGCTTAAAGCGCTCGGTGACTGCCCATACTACGGCCAGGAACTCTAGCTTAAATGAGCTGTAATTCTCGGGGTTCCTTTCGGTGGGTCGCAGTTTTCGGCTGGCGTAGGCGATTACTCGTTCCTTCCCCTGCTGGATCTGGGACAGTACGGCTCCTAGCCCGATGTTACTGGCGTCGGTGTAGAGGATAAAGGGCTGGCTATAATCCGGGTACGCCAGGATTTCGTCCCCCGTGAGGGCCATCTTCAGCTGGCGGAAGGACTCTTCTTCCAGCTCCTCCCATTTGAAGGGCGGCTTCTGGTTCTTGGCCTTCCGGGACTGGCCTATCAGGAGGTCCTGCATAGGTGCTGCCTTTTTGGTGAAACCGGGAATAAACCTTCGGTAGTAGCCTACCAACCCGAGGAACTGCCGCACTTCTTTTACGCTGGAGGGGCTTGGCCATTCCTTAATTGCGGTGATCTTATCAGGGTCGGGAGCCACTCCATCAGCGCTCACCACGTGTCCCAGGTACTGCACCTTCGGTTTCAGGAGGTGACACTTGGAGGGTTTCACCTTTAGGCCGTAACTCGCCAGAGCTTCGAACACTTCCGCCAGGTGTTTCAGGTGGTCCTCATACGTCTTGGAATATACGATGACATCGTCCAGGTACAACAGGACCGTCTCGAAGTTTCTGTGGCCCAGACAACACTCCATTAGGCGTTGGAAGGTTCCTGGTGCGTTGCAGAGTCCGAACGGCATGCAGGTGAACTCGCTAAGTCCCATCGGGGTGGTGAATGCGGTCTTCTCCTGGTCCGCCTCTGCTACAGGAACCTGCCAGTACCCGCTAGTGAGATCCAAGGTAGAGAAGAAGTTAGCAGATCTTAAAGCAGCCAATGACTCCTCTATCCTTGGCAAGGGGTACGCATCCTTGTGTGTGATACGGTTGATTTTCCGGTAATCTACACACATCCTCATGGTGTTGTCTTTTTTTTCTGACTAAGACTAGTGGAGCTGCCCAGGGGCTACAGCTATCCCTGATCACCCCAGCCTCCTTCATATCTCTAAGCATCCCCTTGGCGTGTTGGTAGTGGGCAGGGGGTACGGGTCGATACCTCTCTTTTATAGGAGGATGGTCTCCCGTGGGGATGTGGTGTTCTACCCCCTTGACTCGCCCGAAGTCTAACGGGTGTTTACTGAACACTCTCTCGTACTCTTGAACCACCCGATAGACTCCTTGTTTCTGGTGTGAGGGAGTGGAGTCAGTACCCAGATGTAGTTGCTGACACCAGTCCTCCATGTTTTTCTTAGAGCCGTTACCTTCCTCCGGGTGAGATGGAGGCAAGGGTTCCACAGATTGTATAGAATTTTGGTTAATGGTATATAATTTGGCTAGCGTGGCATACCGGGGCAGGTACACTTCCCTCTTCCCGATATTGATTATGCGAACGGGCACCCTCCCATGGCGTACATTAACCACCCCCCGTGCTGTCAAGATGGTGGGCCTACTGTCTGAGTAAACTGGTTCTACCATTGCCTGGTAATCTCTACCCCTCAGACCAATAGCTGCCCGGCACCAAATCATCATTTCACTTTTTGGGGGCATGGCAATAGGAAAAGGGTCACACATTCTTACGCTACCAATCTCACCGCCGGAGAGTTCCACCTGTTGCCGTCGCATCAGTGCCCGGATCTCCTTCTGGAGCACCCGCTGCTCGCCGGAGCTGGCGTTCTTGGCAACCTGCTGTAAAAGGAAAATCACCTCTGCAAGACAATTTTCAATTACATTAGTTCCTAGAGTTATTTTTGGGTGACTCTCATGTTTGTCAATATCTACAATGATCAGTCCCTGTGCTGCCAGTTCGACTCTACCGATTTTGATGGTCACCTCTTTAAATCCGATCTGTGGCACGGGCTGGCCATTGCTGGCGATGATACTCAAGTCGTCGTCAGGGTAGCGGGTAATATCCGAGTCATTCCAGTACTGCTTAAAGAGCACGTACGGGATGGTGGTGACCTGTGACCCGGTGTCCAGTAGGGCACTCATGGGAATGCCATCCAGTACCACAGGCAAGACTGGACGTCCTCCCACATATCTGTCGCGCCAGTTCGATGGGCCTGGTGATCTTTTTCCTGGGGGTTGGCCCTCTACCCCAGGTTGTGCCCGTTTAAAGAACAGTACCTTTCCATATGTCCGGGTTGATTGCAGCGGCGGCAGATGGGTCGTCCGTCCTCGCTGTATCGGTTACTGGGTCTTCCTCTGGCCGGTGGGGTCCTCCTTGGTCGACGCCACGGGATGTCCTCTGGTCCGGATGCCAGCTGGATCTTCCCTGGAGTGGAAACCTGTAAAGACTGCACAGTTCGGGTTAGCGCAGCAACGCTCTTAACTAGCTCTTGGACCTGATGGTGTAGGTCTGGAGCCGGGTCATTGTCCAAAGCCTGCGAATCAGCTCCCACAGGCCCTGCCGACAAGGGCGCCGCCTCCTGGTGGTAAGTGATAGCTGGGCGCCTGTGGGTCACAACGCCACCCGGTGCCGGTTCTTGGAGCACCCGGATGGCTCTGTCCTTGAACTGTGCAAAGCCCAGATGGGGATCCTGTAAGGCCATCGCCCGCAACTGGTTTCGGTGGGCATTACAATACAGTCCCTCTATAAACTGTTCGGTCAACAGCCTGTCCTCGTTTCCCACTCCATCAGGGTCGGTCTGCTTAATGGCCCTCAGGGCCTCTTGTAGGTTTAGTGCATAGTCCCTTATACTCTCATGCGCTCGCTGCTTGCACCCGTAGAATCTAAGCTTAATCTCGGCTGAGGTGCGGGTATCAAAGGTGTCCTTCAGCCGGGTTAGTATCCCTGCGACAGTCTTCCTCCCAGGTGGCCAGGATTTTACTTCCCTTTTGGCTGCCCCGGTTAGTTGGGCCACCAGGATGCTCACTTTTTGCTCTTCTGTGAGGGGGTACACTTGGAAGAGACTATCCAGCTTTTCTCTAAAGTCATGCAGGGTATGTGACTCCCCTGAGTACTGGGGTAGCCAAGCTGCTCCCGGGATATAGGGCATGGTGAAGGGCATAACTGCAGCAGCGGTAGCGCTGGCGGGGGTTGAGGCAGTGAAGCTCTCCTCCGTATCCGACATCTTCCTCCCCCCTAGTGGACCGTGGCCTACCTTGCGATGATCCTCTTCCGTAGGCCGCGGCTCCGCAGTGGATCGTCAGGGTTGAGGACCTTCCGTCGTGCTCCTGTGACGTCGGCGTCTGCTGGGCTCCTTCCAGGACCTTACGCAACGTCCGGACGTGAGGCGGGGCTTCAGTTCTCGCGCGCTTTCGGAGTCCACGCCCCTCTTCTTCCCGCGCGGCGTCCTCAAGATGGCGTCCAATGGTGGGAAAACTCCACGGATGGCGGGAAGAAGGCAGAAGATGGCGCCGGATGGCGGGAAACTTCACCGATGGCGGGAAGAAGGCTGAAGATGGCGCCGGATGGCGGGAATCTTCACCACAGGTAAGTTTGAAAAGTCTCTTTACCAGGCACGCAGTACCCGGTGGTTGCGGGCACGAAATCCTGACGACTACGCCAAAGTTGACGCGCCCCTGGGCCTGTGTCGCGCTGCGTTGCGCACGCGGGAGCTTACCCGGAGCCGGATCTCTTGAGGGTTGTAGTCTCGTGGCGGTGACCCGGTCCGTGCCCAGGGAGTCAAACTGAGCGGCGATGTAACAGCGGTAGATGTAGGACGACTACGCCACCCGTTGAATGCAGCTATGGAGCTGCCGCTGCAGGACAGTCCGCTGAGGCCGGTGGATGGATGGTGCAGCGTAGATGGTATAACCCCCAACGGGAGGGGTATGGCCTCAGGGCAGCAGATGTGGATGATGGGGGTAGCAGGAACCACTCAGAGACGGTGCGGTGTAATTCAGGGTCTTTACTGGTAACAACGATAGACCCTCCCGGAGTACTTGCTAGTGAACGGGGCCTGGTCAGTCCTTGAGCAGATGGGATCTCCCCTGGCCAGGCGGAGTTGTAGGCCTCCCAAACTGACTGTACTCTTCTGGCTACCTTGCTAGAAGCGGATATAAGTAGCCCACGTCCCTGAGTGTACCGTGTGGTGCTCACCCGTATGGCCGGTGACTCGGGGCCTTCTAATGGCTTCCGCTCCACGATGGCGGTGCTGGTCCCACGCGTATGACCGTGCCTTCGGGTTTCTGGGCCTGAGGACCTGAAATCCCCTGCCGGTCGGCTTCTGCTGCTGGGTAAGAGTTAGTCCCCACAGCCTCGGACGCCGGGTCCGGTAAGAAAGCTTCTCAGTCAGGGCGAGCTCTGCAGCTGCCAGCCCCTGACTCGTAGTAGTATTGCTTCTGCTGTTTCTTGTCTCTACTCTCCTTGACTGACTAACCCTGCTTCAGCCCCGGGTTTATATAGGGGAAGTTCTTCCCCTCCCAAGACTGGGCAGGAGGTGTGGCATGCACAGGATCCCTGACCAAAGGACCTCCCACCTGCTCTCAGACGTAATATCTCTATCACTGTGGCAACCAGACCCCTGGGGTGTCACATATGTATATGGTGATACGAGGCAAAGGGTTAGAGCTAGGGATAGTGTATCTAGTGTATATAGCATATACCTCTACATTCTGTATGTATAGGGTGATACGAGGCAAAGGGTTAGAGCTAGGGATAGTGTATCCAGTGTATATAGCATATACCTCTACATTCTGTATGTATATGGTGATATGAGGTGAATGGTTAGAGCTAGGGATAGTGTATCCAGTGTATATAGCATATACCTCTACATTCTGTATGTATAGGTTGATAGGGGATGAAGGGTTAGAGCTAGGGTTAGTGTATCCAGTGTATACAGTATATACCTCTATATTCTGGACGTATATTGTGATAGGAGGATAAAGGATTACAGCTAGGGATGATGTGTCCAGTGTAAATAGCATATACCTCTATATTCTGTAGGTATGGAGTGGTATGGGAGATAGTGAGTAGATGGTTAAAGATAGGGTTAGGGTATCCAGTGTACATAGTATATACCTCTATATTCTGTAGGTGTGGGGTAATATGAGGGATAATGAATGTATGGTTAGAGCTAGGATTAATGTATCCAGTATATATAGTATATACCTCTATATTCTGTAGGTATGGGGTCATATTGAAGATAGTGAATGGAGGGTTAGAGCAAGGGTTAGTGTATCCAGTGTATATAGTATATACCTCTGTATTCTGTAGGTATTGGTTGATATTGAAGATAGTGAATGGAGGGTTAGAGCAAGGTTAGTGTATCCAGTGTATATAGTATATACCTCTATATTCTGTAGGTATGGGGTGATGTGGGGGATAGTGAATAGAGGGTTAGAGCTAGGGTTAGTGTATCCACTATATACAGTATATACCTCTATATTCTGTATTTCTACTTCTTCTGTAGCTTCCTGCATATATGGACATCAGCTGGAATAAAAGGCTGCGTAAAACAGCTGGTCGCACTGGATTCCTGGAGAACAACGGGGACCTCTACGCCATCATCCAGTTATCGGATAAAGTCTGCGATTCAGCAGGTAGTCGTCACATCCGGCACAATTTATAGATTAGCTGTGGTGAAATCTTCCCCACATCTTTACTCCTGATTGTTATTATATCCTGCTTTGTCCTTAGAACGACTCCGAGACACATTGATCCATGAGATGTGTCATGCTGCCTGCTGGGTCATCGATGGCAATGGAGAACTTGCCCATCACCAACTATGGGAGCAGTATTGTGAGAAGGTCGCACAGATCCACCCTGACCTTCCACCCATTACTGTATTCCATAGTTGGGAGTACCACTACCCGGTGGTGTACCAATGCTCAGGGTGCCAGTACAGGTAAGATACGACTCAAATAAACTATGGACAGACGGGCGTCTGATACTGGCCGTGGGTGTATGTGCTACTACCACTGCTTGCTTCATCACTTCTGCAATCAATATGAAGGGGCTCTGTCATTGATGTTGGATGTGTGTGTACCTTTAGGATCAGTCTTTAATATCTTTAATAAGCTTTATCTCCCACTCCAGAGTCGGACGTTGGACGGATTCTCTCGACACCGAGAAGTTTGGGTGCGGCTACTGTGAGAACAAGTTGGTTCTAGTAACCACAACCTGAGAAGATCTATCAGCGACTATCCAGCTCCATCAATAGTCCGATCATCGGCTCGGCCAAGATAGCAGCACACAGATGAAGTCATCCAGAAGACTAGTGGAAAGTCACATCTCAGTCTTCCACCATTTTTCGG
Source organism: Phyllobates terribilis (assembly GCF_046119375.1). Classification (NCBI taxonomy): domain Eukaryota; kingdom Metazoa; phylum Chordata; class Amphibia; order Anura; family Dendrobatidae; genus Phyllobates; species Phyllobates terribilis. The sequence goes on along the minus strand of NW_027362761.1, from coordinate 1,089,881,133 downwards.
GCGTCACGGTGACTCAGTGGTTAGCACTTGTGTCTGCAGCACTCAGGTGGTGGAAATAAATACGAACACGGACATCTGCATGGAGTTTGTATGTCCTCCCCGTGTCTGCGTGGGTTTCCTCCGGGTTCTCCGGTTTCCTCCCACACTCCAAAAATATACTGATAGGTTAATTGGCTTATTCCAAATTGTCCCTAACATGAATTATGGTTCTCCCTGTACAGCGCTACAGACTATGTCATCGCTATATTATCGAGGGGAATCAAATTCATCATTAAATACAAATGCTTTAAACAAACTTATTATTGTAATGTTGACTTGTGTCAGTCATTTCATACACAGATTACTTCCAAAAAAGTTATGTCCTACAGTGGGACGTCTGGAGGTGAGATTCCGCCATACCGATGGCCAGGGACAGGCATGCGGGTGCTAACACCTACATGGACTGGCAGGACAGGCTTACACTGGTAATATACAGCGTATACACCCACAACGACTCACACACATCAAACCAAGCAAAGTCATCAAGTTTCAGAGCTCCCATAGAAATGAATGGTGATAGCCGCACATGCGCAGCCACTTTCCATTTCTGACAGTGTGTAACGGGGTCGTTCTTGAGTTACATGTGGGTCCCTGATCTCAGCAATGGGACCTGCATCTATCAAACATTTATGACGTATGCTTTCTATAGAGGATGAAATAATGTCTTCAATGCGCTTCGTCACGTGTCCACGGGCATGCTCGCGATTTCTAATGCTGACCCTATGCTGCTCTCTGATTCAGTTATGTTACCAGCAACATAGTGCATTAAGCATTAATGCTTTAAAGGGCACAGCTCAACTTTCCATCCTAATGTGGCACCTCAAACGTCACAAATTTTTCCAGGGCATTCATAAGGGGTATCTCTGCATTATCGTCACGAACGGGGAAACAGCTGATCAGCGGATGTGCACGGTGCTGGACCCTCAGTGATCTGATATTGATGACCTATTCTAAAGATATTCCACCAATTATCAAACACCTGAATAACTTCTTTAATTAGTTTAGGGGAGTGATTGAACCATTTTTAAGCCAAACACAATCCTTAATATTTATTCTTCACCGGAAGGTACAATGTGTTAAAAAACAGCTGATTATGGGGCCCATGGGCATTACAAGTATTGGAGACCCGCTCCTTTCTAATGGGAACATTTTTTTATGAGGCCCTCCTCCACGTCTCTTCCAAGGGGCATTGGAGTGACTCCCAATTTTTGGCAGCCTTGCATTCACTGCATAGCAAACACAATGGGAGACCCACTTTCTAATAATGGGAACATTGTTTTCAGGAGGCCCTCTGACCTCCACGTCTTTTCCAAGGGGCATTGGAGTGCCTCCAAATTTTTGGCAACCCTTGCATTCACTGCATAGGCAAACACAATGGGAGACCTACTTCCTAATAATGGGAAATTTGTTTTCAGGAGTCCCTCCTCTAGGTCTCTTCAAAGGGGTATTGGGGTGCGTCCAAATTTTCAAAGTGGTATTGGGGTGCGTCCAAATTTTGGGCAGCCCTGCCACTCACAGCATACGCAATAACAGTATAGGAGACCTACTCTTTAGTAATGGGAACAATAAAACATAGCCAGCTGATGGCTCTCTAAGAATAGTGAGGGCCGATTGCTGGCCCTTTAAGAATAGTAAAGGCCGCCTGATGAACATTGTTGACAGAAGTGACCTGGGAGTCAGAAATTCTTCCAGGGGTCTTTCCCATACTGTCCCCATGTCATTTGAACACTGTTCCCATAGATTTGGGCAATTTGCAATCTTCAGACCGCCGGGGGGAGGCGCCTGAAAAATGCCCGAGTTTGCCATAGACTTACATTGGGCTCGTTGCTCGGGTCGAGCACCCGAGTATTCCAATGTGCTCGGCCCGAGCATCGAGCACCCGAGCATTTTAGTGCTGGCCCATCACTACTCATAAGAGCACATTTATCTTTACAAACAACAGAACAGTGATAGCTGTCACATCTGTGTTCTGATACCTTAGCTTCCCAATAAGACATGGGAGTAAATCAATACTTTACAAGCTGCTCTGTGGCTGGGGGCACTGGTAAAATAGTGTCTTATTGTCATGCAAGGTGAGGGAAGGAACAGTGTACAACGACAGGAATAGGGGTAAGTGGAAGGGAGCCCAACATCTAGACAAAGGGGGAGTGGAGACCCCTAGGCAGATCTAATATCACCCTGACTACTCTATCATACTTATATAGGTTCATCTCCAATAGCAGAGCAGGAAACTTAATCCCTGAATGTCCCTAGAGCTAGGCCCTAGGTAGGGAGGGACACTATATGAGGGGCAGCTTATGATAAGTGTTACTTCTCTTTTCTTTACATGATACCAGATTGATGGTGCTATTGTGGGCTGATGTTCTTCATAGACTTGTGTGAACAGCCCCTATTATATTCTTGCTCGGATGATTCAGAAGTTTGCTGTATATATGACACCTCTCTGTGGAGAATCAGCTTTAGGGATTCTCTTAACAATGTAAGAAAAAAAAAGATTAACCACTGCATGTGATAGGGGTTATATACTGGGCTCGGGTAATGATTGATAGAACTTATTCAGGAATTTATAAGCCCTACTAGCCCAGTTATTTGTAGTTATGTATTGTCTCTAAATTTCCCTAGAGCTGTCATTTTGCTTTATTGAACAGTTGTCGTCTTTTAATGTTTATTGAAATGGTCGGTCTCTGAATCTATACGTTCACTTCTTCCTATCTTTTTTCACGACTGTAGTTTTGTATTTATTAGGATAAATGTATTTATTAGTATAGAAGAATTTTTAGGGACATAAGGGACACCGTCGTTAAGCAGGGGCGCCACTTAACACAAATTATGGTGCCAACCTCCTCTGCCAGGAAGGTAGAGACATTAGGGATAAAGTAGGGACAGGTTTAGCCTGCACTCTCTCCTGATCAGTGTGTAACCTAATATGGATATTCCCTAATACTTTATTTTGTATTTTTGTTGTTTTGTCTATTGTGGATTGTTATAGTCCTTTTCAGATAATTTATTAAAAGTTACATTTTAGGGGTCTAATCTTCTATAGGTTTTTCATGCTAAATTAGGCCCTGTTTACATATTTTTTTTGCTAAGGTGTTTAACTGAACACTAGTCAGGCCCCACTGTAACTAAAGAAAACAAGGTAAACAAACAAAGGGGATACATTTAGCTTGAGAAGACACCAGAGAGGTAGCACCAACTGTCCTCCAAGGGAAGTCCAAGAATGAACTAGCTGCCTACTAGTACTCCAGGCATAGACAGCAGAACATAGAACTATCACCAGCGACTCTCTGGAGACACAGAGTTTTTAACTACCAAGCAAGGGTGTGTCAACCAGCAGCAGAAGGTGGAGGTCACCGCTGGGTACTAAAGGAAGAAGGATATCACTACACTACAGAGATGAGAGGATCAAGAAGGTGTCTGTAATGCCAAGCGCAGTGACCTTCTACAGCCGGATCCAGAGTGACTGTCTCTGACACTTGATACACCAGTGATATCTGATAAACAAAAGAAAATAAAATGTTGTAGGTACGTTCTCCTGAAATGGTTGCAACAGTCACAACTCCTATAAAAGCATGTAAAGGCTGCTGCAGGATGTCACGCACGGTGTGGGAAAGACTAAGTGCAACACGAAGGGAAGAAGGGGAGGAAGCCAAAACACTAGGGTAAGTGGGATTGGAGACCCCTAGGCAGATCTAATATCACCCTGCCTACCCTACCATCCCTATATAGGTTCCACACTTATCTCCGAACAGGACCCTAAACCCTGGATGACCCTAGAGCTAGACCCTAGATAAGGAGGGGGAAGGGTGAGCACTGGTCAGGACCTACTACAAACTATAGACAACAAGGTAGACAAACAAAGGGGATTAACTTAGCTTAAGAAGACACCAGAGGAGTAATGCCAACTGTCCTCCAAGGGCACCAGAGAAGACGCTAGCCGATTGCTAATGCTCCAAGCCTGTACATAGAAGTATTACCGGCAATTCCCTGGAGAAAACGGAGTGTTTTTAACTCCCACTCAAGGGTGTGTCAATCAGCAGCAGGAGGGAGATTGCCACTGGGTCATAAAGGCAGAAGGATTAAGAAGGCATCTGTAATGCCAAGCGCAGTGACCTTCTACAGCCAGGTCTATTACACCTGTCACACCCTTGACACAGGACCACCAATAAATTCACATGAAGAAAATGAGAGGTGGATCAGAGTCCGCACTGCCCAGAGTTCAAAAGGTGTAGTCGCACACAAGGATTAAGCATGAATGTGGTTTATTGTGTCAATGCGTTTCAAGGTCTCCAAACCTCTTCATCAGGACCAAACCACAATGATTTTTATATATATACAGTACAGACCAAAAGTTTGGACACACCTTCTCATTTAAAGATTTTTCTGTATTTTCATGACTATGAAAATTGTATATTCACACTGAAGGCATCAAAACTATGAATTAACACATGTGGAATTATATACTTAACAAAAAAGTGTGAAACAACTGAAAATATGTCTTATATTCTAGGTTCTTCAAAGTAGCCACCTTTTGCTTTGATGACTGCTTTGCACACTCTTGGCATTCTCTTGATGAGCTTCAAGAGGTAGTCACCGGAAATGGTCTTCCAACAATCTTGAAGGAGTTCCCAGAGATGCTTAGCACTTGTTGGCCCTTTTTGCCAGCTCACCCCAAACCATCTCGATTGGGTTCAGGTCTGGTGACTGTGGAGGCCAGGTCATTTGGCGTAGCACCCCATCACTCTCCTTCTTGGTCAAATAGCCCTTACACAGCCTGGAGGTGTGTTTGGGGTCATTGTCCTGTTGAAAAATAAATGATGGTCCAACTAAACGCAAATCGGATGGAATAGCATGCCGCTGCAAGATGCTTTGGTAGCCATGCTGGTACAGTATGCCTTAAATTTTAAATAAATCCCCAACAGAGTCACCAGCAAAGCACCCCCACACCATGACACCACCTCCTCCATGCTTCACGGTGGGAACCAGACATGTAGAGTCCATCCATTCACCTTTTCTGCGTCGCACAAAGACACGGTGGTTGGAACCAAAGATCTCAAATTTGGACTCATCATACCAAAGCACAGATTTCCACTGGTCTAATGTTGATTCCTTGTGTTCTTTAGCCCAAACAAGTCTCTTTTGCTTGTTGCCTGTCCTTAGCAGTGGTTTCCTAGCAGCTATTTTACCATGAAGGCCTGCTGCACAAAGTCTCCTCTTAACAGTTGTTGTAGAGATGTGTCGGCTGCTAGAACTGTGTGGCATTGACCTGGTCTCTAATCTGAGCTGCTGTAAACCTGCGATTTCTGAGGCTGGTGTCTCGGATAAACTTATCCTCAGAAGCAGAGGTGACTCTTGGTCTTCCTTTCCTGGGGCGGTCCTCATGTGAGCCAGTTTCTCTGTAGCGCTTGATGGTTTTTGCAACTGCACTTGAGGACACTTTCAAAGATTTCCCAATTTTTCGGACTGACTGACCTTTATTTCTAAAAGTAACAATGGCCACTCGTTTTTCTTTAATTAGCTGCTTTTTTCTTGCCATAATACAAATTCTAACAGTCTATTCAGTAGGACTATCAGCTGTGTATGCACCTGACTTCTGCACAACACAACTGATGGTCCCAACCCCATTTATAAGCCAAGAAATCCCACTTATTAAACCTGACAGGGCACACCAGTGAAGTGAAAACCATTTCCGGTGACTACCTCTTGAAGCTCATCAAGAGAATGCCAAGAGTGTGGAAAGCAGTCATTAAAGCAAAAGGTGGCTACTTTGAAGAACCTAGAATATAAGACATATTTTCAGTTGTTTCACACTTTTTTGTTAAGTATATAATTCCACATGTGTTAATTCATAGTTTTGATGCCTTCAGTGTGAATGTACAATTTTCATAGTCATGAAAATACAGAAAAATCTTTAAATGAGGAGGTGTGTCCAAACTTTTGGTCTGTACTGTATATATATATATATATATATATATATATATATATATATATATACATATATATATACATACATATATACACTGCTCAAAAAAATAAAGGGAACACTCAAATAACACATCCTAGATCTGAATGAATGAAATATTCTCATTGAATACTTTGTTCTGTACAAAGTTGAATGTGCTGACAACAAAATCACACAAAAATCATCAATGGAAATCAAATTTATTAGCCAATGGAGGCCTCGATTTGGAGTAACCCCCAAAATTAAAGTGGAAAAACACACTACAGGCTGATCCAACTTAGATGTAATGTCCTCAAAACAAGTCAAAATGAGGCTCAGTATTGTGTGTAGCCTATACGTGCATGTATGACCTCCCTACAACGCCTGGGCATGCTCCTGATGAGGTTGCGGATGGTCTCCTGTGGGATCTCCTCCCAAACCTGGACTAAAGCATCCGCCAACTCCTGGACAGTCTGTGGTGCAACGTGACGTTGGTGGATGGAGCGAGACATGATGTCCCAGATGTGCTCAATCGGATTCAGGTCTGGGGAACGGGTGGGCCAGTCCATAGCTTCAATGCCCTCATGTTGCAGAACTGCTGACACACTCCAGCTACATGAGGTCTGGCATTGTCCTGCATTAGGAGGAACCCAGGGCCAACCGCACCAGCATATGGTCTCACAAGGGGTCTGAGGATCTCATCTCGGTACCTAATGGCAGTTAGGCTACCTCTGGCGAGCACATGGAGGACTGTGCGGCCCTCCAAAGAAATGCCACCCCACACCATTACTGACCCACTGCCAAACCGGTCATGCTGAAGGATGCTGCAGGCAGCAGATTGCTCTCCACGGCGTCTCCAAACTCTGTCACGTCTGTCACATGTGCTCAATGTGAACCTGCTTTCATCTGGGAAGAGCACAGGGCGCCAGGGGTGACTTTGCCAATCCTGGTTGTAACATCCCTGGCGGCGTGCTGGCATGGCTTACCACCTCCCACCATTCAAGACCGCCATCTTACCTATCAATCCAGGCTGCACACTTTGCTCCAGTACCTGCTGTGTCTCTTGTCTGATTGCTTAGGGCGGCGGCGCGGCTGCTGCATGATTCTTATATTTGCTGTGTGTGCACTCCTATTGCCTCCCCAGCCTATTGCTGTGAGTCACTGGATACTTAAACCCCCTCCATCCAGTAGGGGGTGCCTGAGCAACACTTTCATTCTGTGTGCTCTGTGCAACTGAGTTGCCAGGTCCTGTCCTGTATCTTGTCTGTTTCCGCCCCTGGGGGCTGTATACCCAGGCCTGTTACCTGTATCTGTGACTTTTAGTCTGTCTCTGCCACCCTGGGGGCTGAGTTCCCAGGCTCGCTCCTGTATCTTATTCCTGGTTCAGTTCCTGTCTGAACTGTGTCCTAGCCCGTTACCTGTTTCTCTCTATGTCCGAACCTTCCCTTTTCCTGCAGTGTCTGAACCTGCACCTAACTCCAACTCGTTGTCTCTGAACTTCTGTTTGTGAGTTTTGTGTACACTCGCTACTTCATTGTAAGTACCTTGTGTGTATCTGGTTCTGCTTGTTCACCGCACCTGCGGTTTTGCTCTGCCCTGCTTGTTCACCGCACCTGTGGTTTCGCTCTGCTCAGCTTGTTCACCGCACCTGCGGGTTTTGCTCTGCTCTGCTTGTTTACCGCACCTGCGGGTTTTGCTCTGCTCTGCTTGTCTGTCGAACCTGCGGGTTTTGCTCTGCTCTGCTTGTCTACCGCATCTGCGGGTTTTGCTCTGCTCTGCTTGTCTACCGCATCCGCGGGTTTTGCTCTGCTCTGCTTGTCTACCGCATCTGCGGGTTTTGCTCTGCTCTGCTTGTCTACTGCACCTGCTGGTTTTGCTCTGTTCTGCTTGTCTAGTGCACCTGCGGGTTTTGCTCTGCTTGTCTACCACATCTGCTGGTTTTGCTCTGCTCTGCTTGTCTACCGCACCTGCGGGTTTTGCTCTGCTCTGCTTGTCTACCGCACCTGCTGGTCTTGCTCTGCTTGTCTACCGCATCTGTGGGTTTTGCTCTGCTCTGCTTGTCTACCGCATCTGCGAATTTTGCTCTGCTCTGCTTGTCTACCGCACCTGCGGCTCCGTTCCTGTGTCCCAGTCTGTACAGGTCCATATCCTGCCTGTGTTCCTACCTGCCAGTACCCACCTGTCTGCATGCCAGCCATGCCTGCCAGTGGCCATCTGTCTGCATGCCAGCCGTGCCTGCCAGTGCCCACCTGTCTGCATACCAGCCGTGCCTGCCAATACCCACCTGTCTGTATGCCAGCCTAACCTGCCTGTTCCTGCATTCCCCGGTGTGGGTCAACAGCTGTGACCAGGGTCTGACCTGGAGTAGCACCTGGTACCTCTGCTTGGTTCCTTCCTGGTTCACGGAGTCGACTGAGCCGCCGCGTGACCTTAGTTGGACCGAGTTGATACTTAGTTATACCCCTCCAAGCACTCCTCGGTTCATGGTCCAGTGGGATCACTAATCATGCTCACGCCAGTCAGTCTGGACGTGTGCGTAACACTGGTGTTCTGTGGCAAATGCCAAGCGTCCAGCACGGTGTTGGGCTGTGAGCACAACCCCCATCTGTGGACGTCGGGCCCTCATACCACCCTCATGGAGTCGGTTTCTAACCGTTTGTGCAGACACATGCACATTTGTGGCCTGCTGGAGGTCATTTTGCAGGGCTCTGGCAGTGCTCCTCCTGTTCCTCCTTGCACAATGGCGGAGGTAGCAGTCCTGCTGCTGGGTTGTTGCCCTCCTACGGCCCCCTCCACCTTTCCTGGTGTACTGGCCTGTCTCCTGGTAGCCTCCAGCCTCTGGACACTACGCTGACAGACACAGCAAACCTTCTTGCCACAGCTCGCATTGATGTGCCATCCTGGATGAGCTGCACTACCTGAGCAACTTCTATGGGTTGTAGAGTCCGTCTCATGCTACCACGAGTGTGAAAGCACAACCAACATTCAAAAGTGACCAAAACATCAGCCAGAAAGCATTGGTACTGAGATGTGTTCTGTGGTCCCCACCTGCAGAACCACTCCTTTATTGAGGGTGTCTTGATAATTGCCAATAATTTCCATCTATTGTCTATTCCATTTGCACACCAGCATGTGAAATTGATTGTCAATCAGTGTTGCTTCCTAAGTGAACAGTTTGATTTCACAGAAGTTTGATTTACTTGGAGTTATATTCTGTTGTTTAAGTGTTCCCTTTATTTTTTTGAGCAGTGTAAATATATATATATATATATATATACATATATATATATATATATAAATATATATGTGTGTATATACTGTATGTAATTGGTAAACTTATCGGCACCTTCAACCAGTATGTACAGCAAGTGTGAACAGGTGCAAGCTGCTATGACTGCATAATATGCGAACAAAATTAGATACAGTGGGTATGGAAAGTATTCAGACCCCTTTAAATTTTTCACTCTTTGTTTCATTGCAGCCATTTGGTAAATTCTAAAAAGTTCATCATTTTTTTCTCATTAATGTACACTCTACACCCCATCTTGACTGAAAAAAACAGAAATGTAGAAATTTTTGCAAATTTATCAAAAAAGAAATACTGAAATATCACGTGGTAACAAGTATTCTGACCCTTTGCTCAGACAGTCATATTTAAGCCACATGCTGTCCATTTCCTTGTGATCCTCCTTGAGATGGTTCTACTCCTTCATTGGAGTCCAGCTGTGTTTAATTAAACTGATAGGACTTTATTTGGAAAGACACACACCTGTCTATATAAGACCTCATAGCTCACAGTGCATGTCAGACCAAATAAGAATCATGAACTCAAAGGAACTGCCCAAGGAGCTCAGAGACAGAGTTGTGGCAAGGCACAGATCTAGCCAACGTTACAAAAGAATTTCTGCAGTATTCAAGGTTCCTAAGAGCACAGTGGCCTCCATAATCCTTAAATAGAAGAAGTTTGGGACCACCAGAAGTCTTCCTAGACCTGGCCGTCCAGCCAAACTGAGCAATTGTGGGAGAAAAGCCTTGGTGAGAAAGGTAAAGAAGAACCTCAAGATCACAATGGCTGAGCTCCAGAGATGCAGTAGGGAGATGAGAGAAAGTTCCACAAAGTCAACTATCACTGCAGCCCTCCACCAGTCAGGCCTTTATGGCAGAGTGGCCCAACGGAAGCCTCTCCTCAGTGCAAGACATATGAAAGCCTGCATCGAGTTTGCTCAAAAACACATGAAGGACTCCCAGACTATGAGAAATAAGATTCTCTGGTCTGAGACGAAGATAAAACTTTTTGTTGATAATTCTAAGCGGTATGTGTGGAGAAAACAAGGCACTGCTCATCACCTGCCCAATACAATCCCAACAGTGAAACCAGGGAAAATTTGGGCCGAATGACCTCTTTAACTGGATTAGTAATATCAGCCTACAGTGGGCGAATTTCCTTCTGCTGATTATGAATAATAGGCAGTAGCCCATGATGATTTTTTATTTAATTCTGTAGTTTACACATAATGTACACTGCGGGTGCTGACTAAAACTCCCATCATTGTCCCCTGATCTTAGGGAGACAAGGCTTTAGATGATAGGTAACTATATCTGTATTTTTTATTTTTAATTCAATATGTATTTATTTATTTTACTTTAAGAACAGGCCCTGGCTGGTGACTACTTCCATCAGCGGCGCCTGCTCTCGCCGTTATTAGTGAACGCAGGCATAGGCTGATCTGATGGGAGTAGTACACTCATCAGCCAACGCCTGTGACCCGCGGTAAGCTTTTTACATCTGACAGCATGATCCTGCAGTGCTCTAACTGGTGGTAACGATGTTACCGCCGATCAGAGCCGCCAGTGTTTCTCATACTGTCACACAGATGACATCATGAGAAACACAGACTTCCTGAGGATTGCTAGAGAGGCAAATCAGAACACTCGATTGACTGCAAAAGACCTTCAGAAAGATTTATCAGACCCTGGACTTGTGGTACATTGTTCTACTTTTCGGAGACACGTGCACAAATATGGCCTTCATGGAAGAGTCATGAGAAGAAAACCTCTCCTGCATCTGACGCGCTCCCTGGGCCTGTGCTGTGCAGGGGATACCCGGAACCGGATCGCTGGGGGTCCTCCGTGGCTGTTACCCGGTCCGTGCCCAGGGCGGTCAAACCAGTGGCAGTCTGAGTGTGATAACAAATGTCCGACTACGCCACCCGTGGATTGCGGTCAGTGGGGACCGCCGCTGCGCTGCAGACCGCTGAGGCTGATGTTGTATGCGCAGCCGAGTATGGGATAACTCCCCACGGGAGAAGTATTGCCTCAGGGCAGCTAGTGTGGATGATGGGAGTGATGGTGTGAGTGTCCCAGTACTAATGGTGCTGGTGCGGCGATGAAACACAGAGACGTGTGGTGCAGTTAAGGGTCTTTACTGATGGTATAACGCAGACCCTCCCGGGAGTACTGGCTAGCAGTAGAGGCCTGGTCAGTCTGAGAGCTAGCAGGATCTCCCCCTGGCCAGGTGGAGTTGTAGGCCTCCCCGTCTCTCTGCACTCTTTCCTGGCTACCTTGCTGTGTGCGGGTAGAAGTAGCCCACGTCCCTGAGTATACCGTGTGGTGCTCACCCGTATGGCCGGTGACTTGGGGCCTTCCGTTAGCCTCCGCTTCACGATGGCAGTGCTGGTCCCTTGCTTGTGACCGTGCCTCCGGGCTTCTATGGCCAGAGGACATGGAATCCCCTGCCTGTTGGATTCTGCTGCTGGACCTGGATGTCCCCACAGCCTCGGACTCCTTGTCCGGGTTTAGTGTCTTCAGCCAAGGCGAGCTTTCTAGCTTCCAGCCTCTGGCACTCGCTCCTGCTCCTACAGAGCTTCTAGTTCTCGCTTTCCCTCTCCAGGCTCTGACTCTCAGACTCTGTCTGTCCTAATCCCGCCCAAGACCCAGTTTATAAGGGCAGATTCCTCCCCTCCCAGGTCTTGGCGGGCAGTGTTGCATGCTTAGGGCTCCTGACCAGAGAAACCTTCCACTTGCTCTCAGACATAATATTTCTATTACTGTGGCAACCAGACCCCTGGGGTGCCATACATCCTTATCATAAAAATCAGCATCAGAAGTATACAAAAGAACATCTAAACAAGTCGGATGCATTTTGGAAACAAGTACTGTGGACCGATGAGATTAAAATAGAACTCTTTGGCCTCAATGATCATAGGTATGTGTTGAGAAAAAGGGCACAGAATTTCAGGAAAATAATATCTCGCCAATCATTAAGCATGGGGGTGGATCAATCATTGCTTTGGGGTTGTGTTGCAGCCAATGGCACGGGGAACATTTAACGGGTAGAAGGAAGAATAGATTCAATGAAATTTCAGTATAATCTCTTTTTATTGAAATAGAAATAGATATTAACATATATAACATACATTAATAAATGCCGGTGTTTAGTCATCATGGCGATCAAAATAACATATTCTCTATCACTTCTCTGATAAGACTCGTACACCTCTTATCTAATAATGTAAATGACTCGCCCCCTGGGCCGTGGGGCTCTCGGAGTCGGGCAACAGGGCAATAATGGGGGTAGTAGTGGCAACCCGGTCCGTGGCTCAGGGTGGTCAGACCAAATGTTGTGGCAGTCTATTTATATGGTTTTGCAATGTCCGACTACGCCACCCGTGGATTGCGGCTATTATGAACCGCCGCTGCAAGGCAGTCCCCTGAGGCTGATGGTGTGTGCAGCTGAGATAGTATAACTCCCCACGGGAAGAGTGTAGCCTCAGGGCAGTATAGTAGATGGTGGGGGTGATGGTGCAGGGAGTCCCAGTACCGTTAGTGCTGGCAAAGTAAGAAGCACAAAGACAACATGTTGCAGTCCAGGGTCTTTTACTCACAGTTCGTATACTCCAAGCCACTTCTGTACAGGTAGTGACTGCCCAAGCCGTGCCTCGTCCACCAGGTGAGGGGCTCGGTCAACTCCCAGGCAATTCAGGAGCATGGCACAGGACCCCCTTCTGTCCTTTCTCTGGCTCGTGCCCATCAGTGACCAAACTTCTGTCCAGCTTCAGCGGATTTATGCGGGAAAACGTGGGCCCCGTTTCCCGCTATCCTATATGGTGCCTTCCTAGCAGGTTTAGTGAGGGGTCGCACCAATATATGATCACGACCTCCGGTTCTTGGCTGAGGATTATTTGCCTCCACCAACTTGGGATCCGGTACCCTTTCCTTGCCTGACCCGTCACCCGTAATTTCCTGGGTTCTTAGGGTCCCTTCTTCCTTTGTGTTCCTGGGCCTTTCTCTTCGGTTCCTTTCTCTTTCTGTTCTTTTCCTTTCTTTCTCTCCCTCTCGCCCTGCCCGTGTCCTAGGCCTGGCTCTGGAGCAGAACTCCAGCGGAGCCTCTGCTCCCCTCCTCCTCCACTCTCACTTCCTCCTCACAGACTCAACTTCTCTCTACTCTTTTAGAACTAAGATGGTGCCCACCTTATATACCTCCTCCTCTGTGTCTGAGCCCAGGTGACCTGCAACCAATGAGCTCCATCCTATGCCCAGAAACCAGCCCCTATCTGCTCCCACATCACTAGGGTCCCCCCCCCCTCCACTCCAGCCAGGGACATAGTCAGTCGTGCCTGCATACTAATGGGAGCACCGTAGAGCTGTCCCCCGGAAATGAGGAGTGTATATGTGTGCAGCTAACTGAGCCCTGGTCCATACTACATCCTTAGCCGGGAGTGGAATACCACACCTCTGGCAGAGGTGCAATATCCCTGTAGCGGCCGAACCCTCGGGGCGCTACATAAACATTACTTTTAATCATATCCAACAGTGCAGACAACTACATAAATCAACAATACAACAGTACAAAAACAAAAAGAGAAAAAAGAAAAAAAAGAAGGGGTGGTGAGGGGGGAAGAGGAAAAAGAGAAAGAAAGATAAGAAAGGAGGGTAGGATTAGTAAATTGAAGAGGAGAAGGAGAACATAAACTAAGGCTCATTTTTAGACTCTCTAATCAGTTCCCAGCACCAACCCAGATCCAATTCACCAATTTATCAGTCTCTCACTCAAACAGCCTGTGAAACTCCGATGAGTCCTGAAACAGAATCCAGACACTCCAGATCTTCCTGAATTTATCAGCACATCCATTAAAGTCAGCAGAAAGTTCCTCCATTCTGCAGATATTAAACATTTCATTTTTTTGAGATCCTATTGATGAGGGCAGGATAGAAAGCCGAGCTTTCTCAGGACGATTTTCGACCCTACTTCCGGTAATTAGATTATAATTGGAAAATATTTTTTCCCACAAAGGTTTGATCTTACTACACTCCCACCATATGTGAAGCATAGATCCTTTTTCCACTTTACATCGCCAACATAAGTCTGAGGCTGCCGGAAATATGGTGTGAAGTTTTACTGGATACTGGTACCATCTTGCCATAATTTTGAAATTTTTCTCCTGTGCATAACATGTGACCGACATTTTGTGTGTAAACAAGAATCCTTTTCCCCAATCTGTTGAAGATATGACTACCCCCAATTCTTGTTCTCACATGTGTTGAAATTGTAACTTTCCTGAGATACTTTCCCCAATCAAATAATTATAAAGCAGTGATATTATATGATTGGGGGGAGATTCCTGTAAGAATAACCTCTTAAAAGAAGATGGTATACACTGGAATGGGGGTGCCAACCTCTGAGAAAACAAGAATGATTGCAACTGTAAGTATTCCATCCACAGCAATTTTCTAGACAGAGACCTATCCTGTAATGTATTGAATGACGGTATTTTACCATTTTCTAATATATGTAGGAGGCGAGTGTCCTCCATAGCTCTCCATCCCAAGAAAGATGCTCTCAGATATCCAGGAGGAAAGGAAAGATTAGAGAAAAGTGGCGTAAGAGGGCTGAATGTTCTAGAGGGATGGTATTTTTTCATAGTTGCATGTCAAATTTTAATTGTTCCCCTTGTCAATTCTGTCAAGCCTCCTATCGAGAAAACATCAGAGGCAAAAAGCCAAGGAAGGTGCTTCAAAGGAACAACCACCCCTTCCTGCTCAATAGTGACCCATTGTTTTGTCAGAGAGTTGACATGCCAGTCTATAAAGTGACCTAAAACAGAAGCTTGAAAGTATATTTTAACCCCTTAATAACATCTGACGTACTAATACGCATCTGTGCACTGGGACTTAAGAGCCAGACCCGTATTAGTACGTCATCGCGATCGCGCGCGCACACAGGCTGTGCGGGCGCGATCGCCGCCGGGTGTCAGCTGATTGTCACAGCTGACACCCGGTACTATGTGCAGGGAGCGGTCCTGCACCGTTCCCAGCACATTAACCCCCGCGATGCTGCGATCGAAGTCGATCGCGGCATTGCGGGGGCAAGGGGAGGTGATCGGCGATACTCACCTCCTCTTCCGGCTTCCAGTGCAGTCTGCAAAGGCTTCCCGGGTGTTGCCATGACGACCCGATGTCGTCATGACAACATCCGGGTCACCAGAGAGCAGGAAGATTGCTCGGACATGCGCAGTGCATCTCCAAGCAATCTTCACACTGTGCACTTCTGACAGCCTTCATGGCATAGGGATGGTGCTCCATTCCTGTGCCATGCAGGCGATCAGAAAAAAAAAAGTGAAAGTCCCAGAGTGGGACAAAGTAAGAAAGTGTATAAACTGTGTGAAAGTGGAAAAAAAAAAAAAAAAAAAGTGCAAAAATATTATAAAAAAATAAAAAAAATAATACACCAAAAATAAAAATATAATGTACCCATCAATAAATATTATTATAAAAAAAATAAAAAAAAAACAATAAAAGTACACATATTTGGTATCACCGCGTCCGGAACAACCTGACCTATAAAACTGTCCCACTAGTTAACCCCTTCAGTGAACACGGTAAAAAAAAAAAAAACGAAGCAAAAAACAATGCTTTATCACCATACCGCCAAACAAAAAGTGGAATAACACGCGATCAAAAAGACGCATATAAATAAAAATGATACCGCTGAAAACATCATCTCGTCCCGCAAAAAACAAGCCACCATACAGCTCCATCAGCCGAAAAATAAAAAAGTTATAGCTCTCAGAATAAAGCGATACTAAAAAATATTTTTTTCTATAAAATAGCTTTTATTGTGTATAAGCGCCAAAACATAGAAAAATGATACAAATGTGGTACCGCTGTAAACGTACTGACCCGAAGAATAAAGCTACCTCATCAATTTTACCACAGAATAAAAAAAAAAAAAAAACAATTCCTGAATTGTTGGTTTTTGTTTATTCTGCCTTCCAAAAATCGGAATAGAAAGCGATCAAAAAATGTCACGTGCCTGAAAATGGGACCAATAACAACGTCAAGTCATCCCGCAAAAAACGAGCCATCACATGACTGTCTGCCAAAATCTGGAAAAATTATAGCTCTCAAAATATGGCGATGCAAAAACTAGATTTTACAAAAAATGCGTCTTTTAGTGTGTGACAGCTGTCAGTCATAAAAACCCCATATGATTCTGGCATTGCTGTAATCACACCGACCCGAAGAATAAAGTCGTCTAATCACTTATACCGCACAAGGAACGGCGTCAAAAATAAACTCTTGGGTTAGGATTGGGCTAGGGTTAGGGCTGGGTTTGGGGCTAGGGTTGTGCTGGGGCTAGGGTTGTGCTGGGGCTAGGGTTGTGCTAGGGTTAGGGCTGGGGTTGGGATTTTTTTCAAAAGTAAGAAAAAAAGATGACGATATGGCGACTAGTGTTGAGAGCAAGTGCTCGCTACTTGAGTTTGCATCGGGTGCTCTGGTATGCATTGAGTATCGTGGGTATTTGAGTGACATGCTCGAGTCTCTGCCCCATATGCTTCGCAGCCAAAAAACTTTACGGGGATTGCCTGCCATGCACGAGCGATCCCCGCATGTTTTTTTTGGGTGTCTAATAACCGTGAAACATGCGGAGCAGGGACTCGAGCATGTCACTCGAGCACACGCTGTACATGGTGCATACCTGAGTACCCGATGCAAACTCAAGTAGCGAGCACTTGCGCTCAAGAATAATGACAACTTATTCAATATGATGACCTAATGTAAACAAATTCTGTGCCGTACCTCTGGGTTCAAAATGTTCACTATACACCTTAATAAAATCCTTGAGGGGTATAGTTTCCAAAATGGGGACACTTGTGGGGGAGCTCCACTGTTTAGGCACATCACGGGCTCTCCAAACGCGACATGGTGTCCGCTAACAAATTGAATGGAAAATCGGCTCAAATTGTTAGCGGACGCCATGTTGCTTTTGGAGAGCCCCTGTGTGCCCAAACATTGGAGCTCCCCCACAAGTGACCCCATTTTTGAAACTAGACCCCCCAAGGCACCTATCTAGATGCATAGTGAGCACTTGGAATCCCCAGGTGCTTCACAAATTGATTCGTAAAAATGAAAAAGTGAAAAAAAAAACACTTTTTCATTTTTATGAATCAATTTGTGAAGCACCTGGGGTTCCAAGTGCTCACTATGAATCTAGATAGGTGCCTTGGGGGGTCTAGTTTCCAAAATGGGGTCACTTGTGGGGGAGCTCCAATGTTTGGGCACGCAGGGACTCTCTAAATGCAACATGGTATCCGCTAACAAATTGAATGGAAAATCGGCTCAAATTGTTAGCGGACACCACATTGCGTTTGGAGAGCCCCTCTGTGCCCAAACTTTGGAGCTCCCCCACAAGTGACCCCATTTTGGAAACTAGACCCCCCAAGGCACCTATCTAGATGCATAGTGAGCACTTGGAATCCCCAGGTGCTTCACAAATTAATTCGTAAAAATGAAAAAGTGAAAAAAACCCCACTTTTTCATTTTTATGAATCAATTTGTGAAGCACCTGGGGTTCCAAGTGCTCACTATGAATCTAGATAGGTGCCTTGGGGGGTCTAGTTTCCAAAATTGGGTCACTTGTGGGGGAGCTCCAATGTTTGGGCACGCAGGGACTCTCTAAATGCAACATGGTATCCGCTAACAAATTGAATGGAAAATCGGCTCAAATTGTTAGCGGACACAACATTGCATTTGGAGAGCCCCTCTGTGCCCAAACTTTGGAGCTCCCCCACAAGTGACCCCATTTTGGAAACTAGACCCCCCAAGGCACCTTTCTAGATGCATAGTGAGCACTTGGAACCCCCAGGTGCTTCACAAATTGATTCGTAATAATGAAAAAGTGAAAAAAAAAACACTTTTTCATTTTTATGAATCAATTTGTGAAGCACCTGGGGGTTGCAACTGCTCACTATGCATCTAGATAGGTGCCTTGGGGGGTCTAGTTTCCAAAATGGGGTCACTTGTGGGGGAGCTCCAATGTTTGGGCACACAGGGGCTCTCTAAACGCAACATGGTGTCCGCTAATTATTCAAGCAAATTTTACAATCAAAAAGTCAAATGGCGCTCCTTCCCTTCCGAGCCCTACAGTGCGCCCAAACAGTGTTTTTTCCCCAAATATTGGGTATCTGCGTGCCCAGGGGAAATTGCACAACAAATTTTGTGGTCCATTTTTTCTTGTTACCCCTGTGAAAATAAAAAAAATTGGGTCTAAAGTAACATTTTTGTGAAAAAAGTTAAATGTTCATTTTTTTCTTCCACATTCAAAAAATTCCTGTGAAGCACCTGAAGGGTTAATAAAGTTCTTGAATGTGTTTTTGAGCACCTTGAGGGGTGCAGTTTTTTGAATGGTGTCACTTTTGGGTATTTTCTGTCATAAAGACCTCTCAAAGTGACTTCAAATGTGATGTGGTCCCTAAAAAAATGGTTTTGTAAATTTTGTTGGAAAAATGAGAAATCGCTGGTCAACTTTTAACCCTTATAGCTCCCTAACAAAAAAAAAATTTGGTTCCAAAATTGTGCTGATGTAAAGTAGACATGTGGGAAATGTTATTTATTAACTCTTTTGTGTGACATATCGCTCTGATTTCAGGGCTTAAAAATTCAAATTTTGAAAATTGCAAAATTTTCAAAATTTTTGCTAAATTTCCATTTTTTTCACAAATAAACGCAAGTGATATCGAAGAAATTTTTCCAAAATCATGAAGTACAATATGTCACGAAAAAACAGTCTCAGAATCAGGGGGATCCGTTGAAGCGTTCCAGAGTAATTACCTCATAAAGTGACAGTGGTCAGAATTGTAAAAATTGGCCAGGTCATTAACGTGCAAACCACCCGCGGGGCTTAAGGGGTTAAAATTCGGAAATCCAGCTCCACTGGCTATTTAGGGCGGTTTAATGTCTGCATATTTATCCTGGGTCTATATTTACCCCACACAAACCTGATTAATGCTGTACGTAGTTTGCTGAAGAAGCTGCATGGCGAGAAATGGGAACAGTTTGAAAAATGTATAAAAAGCGGGGCAATATATCGTTTTTTACTGCGTTCATTTTACCAAACCAGGATAGTCTCAGTTTACTGTAATTCAGTAGGTCTTTATATGTACGATCCAAAAGCGATTGGTAATTTAGTGCAAAAAGTTTGAAAAGTCAGGAGAAATGAGCACGCCTAAGTATTTTATCGCTTCTGACTTCCATTTAAAAGGGAAGTTATCCATTACATGTTCAACTTCTCTCTGTGACAGCGATACATTTATTGCCTCCGATTTTGAATAATTAACTTTAAAATTACTCAGGATCTATCAAACTCCTTCATTAAAGCAGGAAGAGATGTCTGAGGCTGAGACACATAGAGGAGAAGGTCATCTGCATATAATGCTGTCTTATATGTGATGCGACCCCTGGGCCGTGGGGTACTCGGCAGCCGGGCCTCTGGTTGCTGGGGGATATCACGGTAGCTGGCCCGGTCTATGACCCAGGGCGGTCAGTAAAAGGGGGGATACTTTATAGGGGATTTAAGAAAGCGTTCGTGACGCCACCTGTGGTTTGCGGCTAGAGGCAGCCGCCGCAGCGGAGCAGTCCTCTGGAGCTGGTGTTACGGCAGCAGGGATGGTGTGGCTCTCCACAGGTAGAGGTAGCTCCAGGGCAGCATGGGGTGTAATGGTGGTGGTGCAGGGGAGAGAGACGGCAGGACGGTCCCGGAGGAAAGACGGACACTCACACAGGGGTAAGCTTCAGTTCCTTTACTGGTGATGTTGCAGGCACGGTCCAGGGTACTCCAGGCGAAGGGCACACTTTTGGACTCTCCCCATTGAGCGGGTATAGGGCCTCCTGATCCGTTGCTTTATTCTCTAAGCTTCTGACCTGCCTGGAGCTAGGCCTAGCTTGGTTACTGTCTCTCTTTGCACCTGCTGACCTGGTGGTATGGCCTTCTCTTTGGAGATCACTCTGCCTGGACGCTGGGACCTCCGTGACTCCTAGCCCTGGTACTGTAATCAGTGTTTGGTGAACCTGGGACCTGTAGTCCACCAGGGGTTCCGGTTGTTCCTACTGGGTATAAAGGGTCCCTGTAGGCGCGGACCAGGTGTCCGGTATATATATCTGCCCCCTCACTACTTCTTAATTCTCCTCTCGCCTTCGGCCACACTCAAGGCCCTCACACGTGCTGTAGACCTTGGTTCGCCTAAGCACAGCAGCCAGCGTGCTGCTCTCTTCACTGCTTTCTGAGCGTCAGCACGCTCTCTGCTCAACTCTGAGCTGTGTTCCTCTCTGTGTCTGAACACTAAACTGAGCTGCCTAGCTCCAAACTCCCTATATATATCCCTAATGGGCTCCCTCTGCTGGTCTGAGGTGGTAAGGTGGAGGTGCGTGAATGTGTGAGGGCCTCTTGTGGAGAAGTCCATCCATGCACCTTTCTGGGTTCTGTGGCACCAATGTGCAGCAGGGTGCCACATTCCCCACTAGTAAAACTCAGTACTTCTGGACTGAAGCATTTTTCTCAAACAGGTTTAAACAATAACATTTCTTCCCTTTATGGGAGGCACTTTCCTTGAACGTTACAGGTGACATTATAATACAATAATTACAACTATAAATAACAATAAAGTTACAGTCAGTCCCGTAACTTGGTGTCCATTTCACCGAAGAAAGAACATGAGGGACCCGCCTGAAAACCCTCAACGTAGTCTCTGGGCGTGGCTACAGGGCATGGGTGATCCAGGTGCTGGACCACGTCTTCGGCCACGCCAAATGGGTTTTTGTTCTCTGGTCTAATAAGGGGCACTCCAGGGAGCGCAACTATGTACATGACAGTTTTTGGGCTGCTCACAGTCCTCAGCCACTGAGTCCTTTATATATACCCTTACGGGTAACCAAATAAACACATATATTTCAGTTTATACAATAAACATAATGCAATATCCTACTGGGTAACTATTTATACTGCAGGTATTTCTCTATTTACTCCCTATACCTGACAGGGGTCTGGCCTTTTCTGCTACGTGATGACCTCCGTAGTACGGGGATGCGTGTAGTGTGGATGCTTGTGTAATTTCCAGCTTTATGGGTTGATGGACTGCAAGACTGCCTTAACCTCTCTACGGGACTGGAAAGTACACTGCTTACTGGGCCTTCTGGCTCTGCTTCTACTGGTGATCCTTCTTCCGGGGATTCTTCCTGAGCAGGCTCTTCTGGGGCACTTACAGGTTCTACTTGCAATGGAGGGTCTGCTGGCTGTTGGTAGAAGTGTAACACAGGTATTATTACCACTCCATCCAGTTGAGGCCAATCTGCCGGGAAATCTCCTAAGACAGTATGGAGTACTTCTTCTTTAGGCTCCTCCGGTACGGTGAGAGGCACTTCCTCCTGGGGCTTCAGCGGACTTGGGCACAACTTCAGATGGTCTCTTGATACCGTTGCAGTTGTTCTTCCTCCGTCTTTGCTAATTAGACAGGTTTTCCTATTGTCGAACCTGGAATTGAACACAGTGTAAGGTTCCCTTTCCCACTGGTCGTCAAGTTTGTGGCTTCTTCTCTTTCGTTTCAACACAACTTCTCCAGGTGTCAAGGGTTCGGCTGGTGCACTCTTATTGTACTGTGCTTCCTGCTTATCTCTCACCCTACTTAGACTGTTTTCGACACAGGCCTGTACTCTCTTGTACTGCTCCTGTCGAGTCGCATCCCAGTCTTCAGTGGACATATCTGCTTCCGGCTCTACCACTCCAAGCTCCAGGTCCATGGGCAACTTTCCGTGTCTTGCTCTCATGAGGTACGCTGGAGTACAATTGGTGGAACTCACAGGTATGTGATTGTACAGATCTACCAGGTCAGGTAGTTTGTCTGGCCACTGGTTTCTTTCCTCTAGAGGTAAGGTCTTCAACAGGTCGATGACTATGTTATTCATCTTTTCACATAACCCATTGGTTTGGGGGTGGTACGGTGTAGTCTGGATCTTCTTACACCTGTACAGATGGCAAAACTCTTTGAACAGCTCGGCTTCAAAGGCAGGGCCTTGATCCATCAGCACTTTATCCGGGTATCCATGGGGCCTGCAGAAGTATGCTTGAAACGTCCTTGCTGCTGTTTCTGCCATCAGATCCTTGATGGGGGCTACCACCAGGAACCAGGAGTAGTGATCCACCATGGTCAGGGCATACGAGTAGCCTGACCTGCTGGGTGACAAATTGACGTGATTCAGGGCAACGATCTCCAGGGGCTGGGTTGTCTTGATGGACTGCAGGGGTGCCTTCTGGCTGCTGTAGTCTTTTCTTCTGAGACTACAGGGTCCAAATCCCAGCACCACCTCTCTATGGAGCTTCACATTCCAACCCAGTAAAACCGACTCTTCAGGAGAGTTTCCAGCTTTTTCCAGCCAAAGTGCAATGCTTGATCGTGGTAGACCTCCAATACCATCTGGATGTCTGTCCTGGGCACTACGATCTGCCATACCATCTCATGGGTCCTGGGGTTAACATACTTTCGGCACAGTTTCTCTCTATAGATGAACAGCCGGCTTCTCTCATTCCACAGTTGCTTGGCTTGTGGAGTCGCGTCCTTCTCCAGGGAGGAACCTTCCTGGGTTATCAGTTCTATGATACGGCTGACAACCGGGTCGCTGTCCTGGGTCTCCTTCCAACTGTGGTGAGGTAAAGGGTTTAGTGTGTTACCACGATACCTCCTGGAGGTGCGCTGCTCGTGGACCATCCCATTTCTATGGAAGGCAGGTAGCTCAATCTCCTGCAGGTCATCCACTTCTTCTTCAGTGTCCGACTGGTGAGGCTTGTGGCCTGCCCTGTACTTGATGGTGAACTGATAGTTTAACAGACGGGCCATCCAACGCTGTTCCATGGCTCCCAACTTAGCTGTCTCTAGATGTGTCAAGGGGTTGTTGTCAGTGTAAGCCGTGAACTTACTGGAGGCCAAGTAGTGCTTGAATCGTTCAGTGATGGCCCAGACCAAGGCCAGGAGCTCCAACTTGAAGGAGCTATAGTTTTCTGGATTCCTCTCGGTAGGGTGGAGCTTCCTGCTGGCATAGGCAATCACCTTCTCTTTGCCATACTGCTTCTGGCTTAACACAGCTCCTAGTCCCTCATTGCTGGCATCAGTGTACAGCAGGAATGGTTGGCTGTAGTCAGGGTAGGTCAGGATTTCTTCGCCAGTCAGGATCTCTTTCATCACTGCAAAGGACTCAGCCTGCTCTTTACCCCACTGGAAGGGGGGGTTCTTGCCTCTGTTGGACGGTATTACGAGGAGATCTTGCAAAGGTGCTGCCTTCTTGGTGTAGTCCTTTACAAACCTCCGGTAATACCCAACCAGTCCCAGGAACTGACGTACCTCCTTGAGATTCTTCGGCTCCGGCCATTTCTGGATGGCAGTGACCTTCTCCGGGTCTGGTGCTACTCCTTCTGGACTGACGATGTGCCCCAGGTACTGAACCTTCCGTTTGAGCAGGTGGCACTTGGAAGGCTTCAATTTCATCCCATACCGGGACAATGCTTCAAATACCTCCACCAAGTGCTTCAAATGGTCCTCATACGTCTTGGAGTACACTATCACGTCATCCAGGTATAGCAGCACGGTATTGAAGTTACGGTGTCCCAAACAGCACTCCATCAATCTCTGGAACGTTCCAGGGGCGTTGCAGAGTCCGAACGGCATACTGTTGAACTCGCAGAGTCCCATCGGGGTAGTGAAGGCCGTCTTCTCCCGGTCCTCCTCAACAACTGCTACTTGGCAGTACCCACTCGTGAGGTCAAGGGTAGAGAAGTAATTTGCAGGCTTTAATGCAGCCAGGGATTCCTCTATACGGGGCAAAGGGTATGCATCTTTATGTTTTATGCGATTTACCTGTCTGTAATCTACACACATCCTCATGCTTCCATCCTTTTTCCTGACCAGGACCAGGGGAGCTGCACAGGGGCTACAGCTATCTCTTATAACCCCTGCCTTCCTCATGTCATGCAACATTTCCTTCGCTTTCTGGTAGTGTGCTGGTGGGATTGGCCTGTAACGTTCTTTGATGGGTGGATGGTCATCTGTGGGTATATAGTGTTATACCCCTTCAAACCTCCCGAAATCAAGTGGGTGTTTGCTGAATACCTGCTCGTATTCCTGGACCACCCTGTATACACCATGTTTTTTATGGACTGGAGTGGCGTCAGTCCCAACATGGAGCTGTTGACACCAATCCTCCAACTGAGCTTCGGAGTCATTGTCCACCACTGTATCTGGTGGGGTCAAGGATTCCACTGTGTGTATGGCGTTGTTATCGTTGTTATCCACAGTATACAACCTGGCGACAGTGGTATATCTTGGTAATTTAACTTCATCCTCCCCATAATTTAGGAGTCGTACGGGTACCCTCCCATTGCGTACATCAACCACCCCTCTGGCAGTTAAGAGTGTAGGTCTGTGCTCCGAACTAATGGGCTCCACTACTGCCTGATAGTTCTGTCATTTGAGACCTATTGCTGCTCTACACCAAATCAGCATTTCACTCATCGGGGGAATCATAATGGGTATCGTGTCTGTGACCCGTACATTACCAATTTCACCACCTGATAGCTTTACCTGTTGCTGGTACATAAGGGCTCGGATCTCTTTCTGGAGCACTCTCCTCTGCCCTGGTTTGGTGGTGTCAGCAATCTGTTGGAGCAAAAACAACACTTCTCCCAAACAGTTACCGACAATATTCGTACCAAGTATAATATACAAGTCTGTATCACCAGGATTAAACTCCACTACAATCAGCCCTTGGTCCTTTAGTTCCACTCTCCCCACCTTCACTGTCACATTCTTAACCCCTACTAGGTTAAGAGAAAGGCCGTTAGAGGCATACACGGAGAGGTTCGGGGCTGGCGGCTGGAGTTCGTCTACGGACCAGAACCTTTTGTAGAGGACATCAGGCATGATGGTTACCTGAGATCCAGTGTCCAGCAGGGCAGGTGTCGCGATGCCATCCAGCACAATGGACAGGAAAGGTCTTCCTCCCACGAACCGATGGTACCAGTTTGATGGGCCTGCTTGATTTACTCCTGGGTGTCGGCCCTTGGCCCAATGGTTTGCTCGTTTAAAGGACAGTTCCGCGCTGTGTGGCCTGCCTTCTGGCAGCGGTAGCAGATGAACTCTCCTGGAGGGCGACGTTGGTCGTTGGTCCTCCCATTGGGTGGCGTTGTCCTCCTCTGGGGTGGCGTTGTCCTCCTACGGGGTGGCGTTATCCTCCTTCTTCTTCTCATCCAGGGGACATCCTCAGGGCTGTCGGCGAGTAGTATCCGTCCTTCCGGCTCGGGCTCCTCCTGTAGCTACAGGGTGCTGAGGACAGTGGCCAGGGTTTTACTTAACTGGCGCACTTCATAGCGCAGGCTGTCCAGCTCGCTAGGTGGCACTGTTTGCATCTTTGTTTCCACCGTTAGTGAAGGAGCAGTGGGTGCTGCGGGCACTGGGGTGGCCCCACCCTGGGAACGCTGGATAGCAGTATCTGATGTTTCCAGGGGCTGCAGACCCTTTATAGCCTCGTACTTAAGGGACGAACCTGTTTCAGGGCCTGCAGGGCTTCCTGTAAGTGCCAGGCATAGTCCCGGACACTGTCCTCAGGTTTCTGGACACAGTGGTAGAACCTCATCCGGAGGTCTGTCTCAGTGCGGTTTTCAAACACAGTTTGCAGTCTCTTAAAGATGATGAATACTGATTCCTAGTCTGTGGCTGGCTAGGTTTCAATTTCCCGCTCTGCGGCACGAGTCAATTGTCCCAGCACAACAGCAGCTCTCTGTTTACCGGTCATAGAATACATGTCTAGCACACCGCATATTTTCCTCTTGAATCCGGACAGGGTGTCCGGTTTTCCATTATACTGGGGAAGCCATTTCTGTTAGAACCCTTCTGTTTGTTTTTGTTTCTATCTTGTGTTTTACGGTCACGTGACCATCTTCCTATATATTCCAGCTACGCCCTTCTGGCCTTGCTGGACTTCAGTGTTGTTTTGACTGTCTCTCTAGCCAGGTGCTTTTGTGCCTATCTATCTCTAGTTTGCTTGGTCCTCTGGACCTCTAGTACTTTTGTCAGTTTTTCTTTTGCTCTGCAACAACTTCTGTTAGGAGGTGTCCCATTTTTGTCCCAGTCCTTAGTTCTTTTAGGGACCCCTCCCTTTTTCTATAGGTCTCCATTCAGACTAGCCGAGGACGCAGACGGGTCTGTTCACTAGGAACAGGTTGCCCGCTACAACTTAGGGACTCAGCTTAGTCTTACTGTAGGGACAGCTCTCCCCTTTTCTCCCTAGTTTATGTTGAAGATCATAACAGTAAGTACAGCCCAAACAAAAAAAACTTTAAGGAAAGAAATCCGGGGATCAGTATGGTTTCTGTTCAAAATTTGGCTCAACGCCTGCAGGGATTGTCTCTGGAGGTGTCCGAGCTCCGGCAACACGTGAGTAGCTGTTCTGGAGCGCATTTTGTCAAACCCAAGGTAGGGTTCCCTGATATTTTTTATGGTAAACAACAAGATTTTTTTTCCATTAAAAATGCTTGTTTATTATATTTTCGTTTGAGACCAAGGTCCTCTGGGAATGAATCACAGCGCATTGGGTTTATCATGTCACTTTTGCGTAAGGAACCACAGGGGTGGGCCTTTTCTCTCCAACCTAATGATCCTTGTTTTAGGTCAGTGGAGGATTTTTTTTCTGCTATGGGGCTATTGTATGACGATCCTGATCGAGTCTCATCTGCTGAGACAGAACTGAGGCGTTTGAATCAGGGGTCAGGTGATGTTGAAAATTATTGTACACACTTCAGAAGGTGGTACTCAGAAGTGAAATGGAATGATTCGGCGTTAAAATGTTTTTTTTTCTTGCTGGTCTAAGTGAAAGGATTAAGGATCTGCTGATTGCCTTTCCTGCACCTGAGACCTTGCAAGAAGCCATGCAATTAGCTATACGTGTGGACAGGAGACAGCGTGCCAGGGTTACTGATGAAAAAATTCCTGCAATGGCAGCTCCTAGTACCCAGAGGGTCTGCTTGGATGGCGGAGAACCGATGGAGGTTGAGGCGATGTCACTCCGCTCTCAGGAAAGAGACTGCAGGTTTTCCAAGGGATTGTGTTTTTATTGTGGTAAACCTGACCATTTTATTAAGAACTGTGAGCTTCGTTTAAGTAAAGAAAAAAAAAAGGTCAGTTACGCCCGTATTGCTTGTTTGAGCTCTAAGGGATTATTTCTTTCAGGGAGTACCTCATTGCAGGAAGATTTGATTGAATTTCAGGTATTTGTGGATTGTGGTTCAACACTTAATGTGATTGATAAGGGGTTTTTGGAAAAACTTAAATTGGAATCCAAACCTTCATCATCACCTATTTCTGTGATTGCAATTGATAACACTCCTTTGAAATGTATTACTCACAATGTTGCTGCATTTCCCCTCACTATCAATGGCATTCACCAAGAGAATTTGGATTTGGTGGTATTAAATAATTTACCCTCTCCAGTCGTTTTAGGTTTGCCTTGGTTAAAACTGCACAATCCTTTACTGGACTGGTCTACTAATGAGATTAAGTCTTGGAGTCCTAAGTGCTATGATAAATGTTGTAATGGTCGCATTGCGGCTGTGGAAAAAGGGGAATTACCTGTACCTATTCAGGATTTTTGGAAGGTTTTTTCAGAGGAGGAGTCGCAAGTTTTACCTCCTCATAGGGACTGTGATTGCACAATTGAGTTTGTTCCTGGAGCTACTCTTCCCAAGAGTCGCTTATAATCTGACTATCCCTGAAAGAAAGGCCTTGGAGGAATACATACAGACGAGCTTGGCTGCTGGTCACATTAGACCTTCTAAGTCGCCTGTGGCCGTTGGATTTTTCTTTGTTAAAAAAAAGGACGGCGGTTTACGTATATGTCTGGACTTTCGTGAAATTAATAAGATTACCGTACGCAATTCCTACCCATTGCCGTTAATTCCTGACTTGTTTAACCAGTTAGTGGGGTCCAAGTGGTTCTCTAAAATTGATCTCCGGGGGACATACAATTTGTTACGAATGAAGGAGGGTGATGAATGGAAAATGGCTTTTAACACTCCGGTAGGTCATTTTGAGAATCTGGTGATGCCTTTTGGTCTTACCAATGCACCCGCGTTTTTTCAGAACCTTATTAATGACATCCTGAGACCTTTGATTGGTAAGAATGTGGTTGTGTATTTGGATGACATTCTGATTTATTCACCAGATCTGGAGTCCCATTGGCAGAGCGTACGTGAGGTGTTACATAGTTACATAGTTACATAGTTTATAAGGCCGAAAAAAGACAAGCGTCCATCCAGTTCAGCCTATTTCTTGTGCACTGCAGCTATTCCGCTATTCCTATACCATGCGGTATAGGCCAATTTACATCATTGAGGAAAAATTCACTTCCCGACACCAATGTGGCAGTCAGATTAAATCCCTGGATTAATTAACTAAGCATATGATGTAATTTTATTGTTCTCAAGAAAGGCGTCCAGGCCTCTCTTGAACTCATTAAGTGAGTTGGACATCACCACTTCCTCTCCCAGAGAGTTCCAGAGTCTCACGGCTCTGACCGTAAAGAATCCCCTTCTATGCTGGTGCAGGAACCTCCTTTCCTCCAGACGCATAGTGTGCCCCCTCGTCTTTGTCACCATCCTTGGTATAAACAGGTCATGGGAGAGATCTCTGTACTGCCCCCTGATGTATTTATACATGTTTATGAGGTCTCCCCTAAGCCTTCTCTTTTCCAATGTAAACAGGCCTAATTTTGACAACCTCTCTGGGTATTCTAGTCCCTCCATTCCCTTTATTACCTTAGTCGCCCTCCTTTGTAACCTCTCTAGCTCCAATATGTCTTTCCTGAGCACCGGAGCCCAGAACTGTGCACAATATTCTAAGTGCGGCCTTACCAGCGCTTTATACAGAGGAAGAACAATGTTCTCATCATATGCCCCTATTCCTCTTCTGATGCATGCCATGACTCTATTTGCCTTCGCAGCTGCTGCCTGACACTGGGCACTCCAATTTAATTTGCTATTAACCAAGACGCCCAGGTCCTTCTCCATGTCAGATTTCCCCAACGGTTTCCCATTTAATATGTATGGGTGACTGCTGTTTTTCTTTCCCATGTGCATGACCTTACATTTATCGGCATTGAACCCCATTTGCCATTTTTTGGCCCAACACCCCAATTTATCTAAATCCTCCTGTAGCTGTGCCCTATCCTCATCTGTATTAACTACTTTACAAAGTTTAGTATCATCTGCAAATATTGCTATTTTACTATGCAACCCTTCCACTAGATCATTAATAAATATATTAAATAATATAGGGCCCAAGACAGACCCTTGAGGCACCCCGCTAGTAACCCTGACACCCCCTGAGCTTACTCCATTGATAACCACCCTCTGCTTTCTATCACTCAGCCAGCTATTTACCCACTTGCACACATTATGCCCCACTCATTTTATATACCAACCTTTTGTGTGGCACGGTATCAAACGCTTTGGAGAAGTCAAGGTATACAACATCCACTGACTCTCCCCGGTCCAGCTGTGAGCTCACCTCCTCGTAGAAGGCGATCAGGTTTGTTTGGCAGGAGCAATCCCTCATGAATCCATGTTGATATGGAGTTAGACAGTTATTATCATTAAGATATTCTACAATAGCATCTCTAAGAAATCCTTCAAACAATTTACCCACAACAGACGTTAAGCTGACTGGTCTATAGTTCCCAGGGTCACTTTTAGACCCCTTTTTGAATATTGGTACCACATTTAGTCTAGTGGGATAGTCCCTGTCCATAAAGAGTGCTTGAATATAAGATACAGTGGTCTGTCTATCACATTACTTAATTCTTTTAGTACCCGGGGGTGTATGCCATCTGGGCCTGGTGACTTGTCTATTTTGATATTATTTAGGCGTTTCTGAACTTCCTCCTGGGTTAGGTGGGTGATATTTAGCGGAGGGTTTACTTTATCACTCTGCATTTCCTCCGATAAATTTTCTTTTGTGAAAACAGTGGAGAAGAAGCTATTGAGTAGGTTTGCTTTACCTTCTTCGCCCTCTATGATTTTACCCAGGTTATTTTTCAATGGGGCAACGCCATCAGTTTTAATCCTTTTACTGTTTATATAGTTAAAGAACAGTTTGGGATTCGTTTTACTTTCCTTGGCAATTAGTCTCTCTGTCTCCTCTTTTGCTATTCTTATTTGTTTCTTACAGATTTTGTTTTTTTCCCTATAAGATATTAGCGCTTCCTCGCTGCCTTCTTGTTTAAGTTTACCGAAAGCCCTTTTTTTGTTTTTCATTGCCCTCTTGACTTCCTTATTTAGCCACATTGGCTTCCTCCTATTCCTAGCCCTTTTATTCCCATAAGGTATGTACCTTCTACAGTGACTATGTAGGACTGTTTTGAAAATTTCCCATTTTCTATCCGTGCTCCTATTACTGTAGATACTATCCCAGTCTATAAGGTGAAGGGCATCTCTTAGCTGATCAAACTTTGCCCTCCTGAAGTTCAGTGTTTTTGTGACTACCTCGCTGGGCACCCTACTGAAGCACATGTGGAATTGTATAATGTTGTGGTCACTATTTCCCAGGTGCTCCCCGACCTGCACATCAGTTATTCTGTCTGGCCTGTTAGTTAATATTAAGTCTAAAAGGGCCGTCCCTCTAGTTGGTTCCTGCACAAGTTGTGACAAATAATTGTCTTTGATAATTGACAGAAACCTGTTTCCTTTCTGAGATCTACAGCTTTCGGTTTCCCAGTCTATATCGGGGTAGTTGAAGTCCCCCATAATAATCACCTCGTTATTTTTTGCTACTTCGTCTATTTGTCTCATTAATAGACTTTCCGTGGCTTCTGCTATATTTGGTGGTTTATAACAGACTCCTATGATAATTTTATTATTGTTTTTTGCCCCATGTATCTCCACCCATAAGGACTCGACCTCCTCATTTCCCTCCCATACATCCTCCCACATTGTAGGCTTTAGACACGTCTTTACATGTAGACAGACTCCACCCCCTTTCCGACTTCTTCGATCCCTTCTAAACAGACTGTAACCCTGTAAGTTAACTGCCCAGTCATAGCTTTCATCTAACCATGTCTCGGTTATTCCCACTATGTCATAGTTACCTGTAGATATTTCTGCTTCCAGTTCATCCATCTTGTTTGTCAGGCTCCTGGCATTTGCTAGCACGCAGTTTACACAATTTTGTTTTGTTCCAATCTTCTCCCTGTGGATTGTATTAGAAATTTTCTTACCTCCCTTCCAAGCATCTTGTCTTGGACCTTCTTTGTCGCACTTCATATCTTTCATTAGTATGTTCTCTGGTTGCATGTTCGTGTCCGGCGTTTTTCTTCCCATCCCCTCTTCTTCTAGTTTAACGCCCTCCTGATGAGTGTTGCGAGTCTCCTGGCGAATGTGTGTTTCCCGGGTTTGTTGAGGTGTAGTCCGTCTCTGGCAAGGAGTCCGTCATAGAGGTAATTCACACCGTGGTCCAGGAATCCACGGCAGTTGCAGTTATTGAGTGATAATTCACTTTTTGCTAAGCTGGAGAAATGTGAGTTCGCTGTGCAGAGAATTAGTTTTTTGGGCTACATTATCTCCAGCGAGGGGTTCAGATGGACCTGGTGAAGGTTCAGGCTGTGCAGGAATGGCCTAGGCCTATTGGTTTGAAATCGATACAGAGATTTTTGGGTTTCGCCAATTATTACAGGAAATTCATTAAGAATTTTTCTATAATTGTTAAGCCGCTGACCGATCTCACTAGGAAAGGTGCGAATACGGTCCAGTGGACTACGGAGGCCATTGAAGCTTTTGTATATCTCAAGGAGAGGTTCAGTTCTGCCTCAATCCTTATGCATCCTGATGAGACCAAGCCTTTTTTGGTCGAGGTTGATGCTTCTTCGGTGGGGGTCGGTGTAGTTTTGTCTCAGGAGAACAAGGATGGAGTACATCCCTGTGCTTTTTTTTCGAAAAAATTTTCAGAAACCGAACTTAATTACGATGTTGGTAATCGGGAATTGCTGGCTATTAAACTCGCGTTTGAACATTGGCATCATTTCTTGGAAGGTGCTAAATTTCCCATTCAGGTTTTCACAGATCATAAGAATTTGATCTATCTGGATGCTGCCAAACGCTTGAATGCCCATCAAGCTAGGTGGGCACTTTTTTTTTCTCGGTTTAATTTTTCTGTTACCTATATCCCTGGTACTAAGAATGTTAAAGCCGATGCTTTATCTCACAGCTTTTCTCCCATGGTTGGTACCGAGGAGGAGGAGAGCATTTTACAGGAAGGAGTTGTGGTAGCAGCATTGGACTCCGTTTTGGAAGATGGGATTCTGAAAGCCCAAGAGGATGCCCCATCTAACACTCCTCATGGGAGGTTGTTTGTGCCTAGAACCTTTAGGAGAGATTTGTTTGTGGAGTATCATGAGTCTCGGTTGGCAGGTCATCCAGGAATTTCTGAGACTAAGAGACTTATCAGTCGCAGTTTTTGGTGGCCTGGGTGGCAGAAGGAAGTCATCAAGTGGGTGTGTCAATGTACGGTGTGCGCTAGGTCTAAGGCTTCACATACCCCTGCTGCGGGGTTGCTTTACCCTCTGGAGGTTCCTAGTGCGCCTTGGACGCATCTGGCAATGGATTTTATTACTGACCTTCCTGTATCCGAGGGTTTCACTGTAATCTGGGTGGTCGTGGACCGTTTTAGCAAGATGTGTCATTTGGTTCCATTCATTAAGCTACCCTGCGCTAAGACACTCGCTAAGGCGTTTGTTAAGGAAATTGTCAGGCTCCATGGCGTTCCCACCGACATTGTTTCTGATAGGGGACCTCAGTTTGTGGCTCGCTTTTGGCGTGCATTTTGTGACAGGTTGGGAGTCCATTTGTCATTTTCGTCTGGTTATCATCCAGAATCTAATGGACAGATTGAAAGAAAGAACCAGGATGCTGAACCGTTTTTGCGTTGTTTTGTGGCAGACAATCAAGAGGGGTGGTCTGAGTTTCTGCCACTCGCAGAATTTGCTCTTAACAACCATACATCCTTATCTGCTGGGTGTTCTCCTTTTTTTTTTGCACTGGGAGACATCCGTCTTTTGGTTCGTTCTCCAAATTGGGGCCGGTGATGCCGGTGGAGGAGAATTTTTCCGGTGATTTGGAGAGAGTTTGGACTAATGTACGTTGTAACCTTCAAGAGGTTAACAAAAAGTCCAAGCAGTATTTTAACAGGAAACGTAAAGAGGTTTTGTTTACTGTGGGTGACATGGTTTGGTTGTCCTCAAAGAATCTGCGGTTGAGGATTCCCTCTAAAAAATTGGGTCCGAAGTTTGTGGGGCCATTTAAGGTTAACCAGTCTGCTGTTAGGTTGGAGGTTCCCTCCTCCTGAAAGATTAATCCTGTGTTTCATGTTTCCTTGTTATAAAAGGCTGATGTATCTGATAGGGAGGCCATTGTCACAGTTCCTCCGGTGGTGGAAGACGGCGAATATGAAATTTCTCGTATCCTGAATTCCAGAGAGCATAGAGGGAGATTGCAGTATCTCGTCGCTTGGAAAGGTTTTGGTCCCGAGGATAACTCCTGGGTAAAGGCGGATGATGTCTCTGCCCCTAGACTTGTCAGAGCTTTCCACAAGAGATTTCCGGATAGGCCTGGGCCTGGAGGATTCGGAGGATCCTCCTAAAAGAGGGGGTACTGTTAGAACCCTCCTGTTTGTTTTTGTTTCTATCTTGTGTTTTGCGGTCACGTGACCATCTTCCTATATATTCCAGCTACGCCCTTCTGACCTTGCTGGACTTCAGTGTTGTTTTGACTGTCTCTCTAGCCAGGTGCTTTTGTGCCTATCTATCTCTAGTTTGCTTGGTCCTCTTGACCTCTAGTACTTTTGTCAGTTTTTTTTTGCACTGCAACAACTTCTGTTAGGAGGTGTCCCATTTTTGTCACAGTCCTTAGTTCTTTTTGGTACCCCTCCCTTTTTCTATAGGTCTCCGTTCAGACTAGCTGAGGACGCAGGTGGGTCTGGTCACTAGGAACAGGTTGCCCGCTACAACGTAGGGAC
Source organism: Phyllobates terribilis (assembly GCF_046119375.1). NCBI lineage: Eukaryota > Metazoa > Chordata > Amphibia > Anura > Dendrobatidae > Phyllobates > Phyllobates terribilis. Next base: position 1,089,846,777 of record NW_027362761.1, on the reverse strand, counting down.
TCAGCTTAGTCTTACTGTAGAGACAGCTCTCCCCTTCTTTCCCTAGTTTATGTTGCAGATCATAACAATTTCGCTCCAGGGATATACGGCAGGGCCATGGGTATTAACGTGGTCACGACCCATGCTGGTGGAGCTGCCGCTCCAGCCTGTGCAGCGCAGGTTGGGCATCTGGAGCGTTAACCGGTGCTCCGGCGGCTTGCTGGTCATCGGCCATGGTTGCGCTCCCCTAGTGAACCGGAGCCTACCTTCTTCACTTCTTATCAGGTAGGCCGCAGCTCGGCGGGCGGCGGTCTTCTTCCAGGACCTTGCGTCGCTCACGTATGACGTCAGAGCGCCCTCTGGGTTCCTTCCAGGACCTGATGCTTCCTGGTTCGACATCAGTGGCGGGGCGTGTCTTGGGCTTCGTGCGCTTCCAGCGGTTACGCCCCTCCGATTCCCGCGGTTACGCCCCTCTTCTTCCCGGACGGCAACAGGAAGATGGCGGACAATGGCGAGAAATCTCGGGAATGGCGGGAAAACTTCACCACAGTGAGTATTACAGTCTCTTAAGGCGCACAGTACCCGGTGGCAACGGGCATGGAATCCTGTTCGTGACGCCAAGGCTGATGCGCCCCCTGGGCCGTGGGGTACTCGGCAGCCGGGCCTCTGGTTGCTGGGGGATATCACGGTAGCTGGCCCGGTCCGTGACCCAGGGCGGTCAGTAAAAGGGAGGATACTTTATAGGGGATTTAAGAAAGTGTTCGTGACGCCACCTGTGGATTGCGGCTAGAGGGAGCCGCCGCTGTGGAGCAGTCCTCTGGAGCTGGTGTTACGGCAGCAGGGATGGTGTGGCTCTCCACAGGTAGAGGTTGCTCCAGGGCAGCGTGGGGTGTAATGGTGGTGGACCAGGGGAGAGAGACGGCAGGATGGTCCTGGAGGAAAGAAGGACTCTCACACGGGAGTAAGCTTCAGTACCTTTACTGGTGATGTTGCAGGCACGGTCCAGGGTACTCCAGGCGAAGGGAACACTTTTGTACTCTCCCCAGTCAGCGGGTATAGGGCCTCCTGATCCGTTGCTTTATTCTCTAAGCTTCTGACCTGCCTGGAGCTAGGTCTAGCTTGGTTACTGTCTCTCTTTGCACCTGCTGACCTGGTGGTAAGGCCTTCTCTTTGGAGATCACTCTCCCTGGATGCTGGGACATCCGTGACTCCTAGCCCTGGTACTGTAATCAGCGTTTAGTGAACCTGGGACCTGTAGTCCTCCAGGGGTTCCAGTGGTTCCTACTGGGTACAAAGGGTCCCGGTAGACGCGGACCCGGTGTCCGATATATATATATCAGGGTGAGCCTGGTTTGCTCCTCTGCCCCCTCACTACTTCTTCCTTCTCCTCTCGCCTTTGGCCACACTCAAGGCTCTCACACATGCTGTAGCCCTTGACTCGCCTAAGCACAGCAGCCAGCATGCTGCTCTCTGAGCGTCAGCACGCTCTCTGCTCAACTCTGAGCTGTTTTCCTCTCTGTGTCTGTGACTTGCCCAGGGGAATGGGGATGACTCGGTACCCGCGCCTTTAGCCTGGCCTTTAGGGATGTCGCGGTGGTCGGCTCCGGGGCTCGTACCCTGGGGTCGCTCCTTAAAAAGGGTGGATATTTGTTAATTTTAAGATAGAGTTCGTGACGCCACCTGTGGCTTCTGGTGAGGATCACCAGCGCTGCGCAGTCCACTGAGGCCGTTGATAAGGCAGCTCGATGGTATAGCTCCCCACAGGTGGAGCTAGGCCTCAGGGCAGTGTATGACGGGGAATGCAGCACAGGCGAGACCGAGCCAGGTCAGAGCAAGAACAGGGACAGACACGATAGTCACTTCAGTACACTTTACTGAAGGAAATTCAGGCACATCCCGGAGCGCTGTAGGGTGAAGGGTGCATGTCAGGATCCTCCCCAATGAGCGGTTTTTGGGCCTCCTGCTTCTTGCCTCTGCGTAGTAAGTTTCTGACCTGCCTGGAGCTAGGCCTAACTTTGTCTCTGTCCTGCGCTGGCTGACCTTGTGGTAGGGCCTTTTCTTGGATTACACGCACCTTAGCTGCGGGCCTATGTGTCTCCTGGCTCTGTTACGTATCAGCACTTTAGCGATCCTGGGACTTGTAGTTCTCCAGAGATTCCGGTTTATCTTACTGGGTCGTGGAGATCCCGGTAAGCTTCGGACCCGGTGTCCGGTAACCGCTTTGGGGTGAGCCAATTAAGCTCTTCTGCCCCCTATGTGCTAACTCTATACTCGCCTTCGGCCTACTTGGGCCCTCACTAGGCTACTCACACTAACGGCAGCTTGCCGCGCTTCACCAATCTTATGGCGCCGGCACGCCTAAAGCTCACCACTCTGAGCTACAACTGAGTCTGGATCTGGATAAGCTCCACTGCAGGATAGCAATTGCAGGAGCTGGAACAGGCTTTTGTCCTCTGAGGTAGCTCCTCTCAGGCTGTACTGGACTCACTGCTAAACCAGAATAGACTAACTCTAACTAACTGCCGCCTGGCTCCACCTTCCCTATTTATCTATCCCTAACGGGCTCCCTCTGGTGGTCTGAGGTGGAAGGTGGAGATGTGTGAATGGTTATGGGGGCCTCTTGTGGAGGAATCCTTCAATACACCCTTCTAGGATCTGTGATACCAAGCACAGCTGGGCATCACATTTGAACACTAAACTGAGCTGCCTAGCTCCACCCTCCCTATACATATCCCTAATGGGCTCCCTCTGCTGGTCTGAGGTGGTAGGGTGGAGGTGTGTGAATGTGTGAGGGCCTCTTGTGGAGAAGTCCATCCATGCACCCTTCTGGGTTCTGTGGCAAGAATGCACAGCAGGGCGCCACATATGTCCTGGTACCTATTTTAACCCCATGAATATTGCTGTTTTTCCTTATTGCGTTGACCAAGAGTTCCATCACTATCACATACAGAAGGGGGGACAGAGGGCACCCTTGTCTAGTTCCGTTTCGTATCGCAAAAGGTAAGGACAAGGTTCCATTGACCCTAACTCTAGCAGTAGGGCCAGAGTACAGGGAAAAAATTAACTGTAAAAATTGTGGTCCAATGCCTATTTGACATAATGCCTCCTTCATAAACCCCCAATGAACCCTGTCAAAGGCATTCTCTGAATCAATAGATAAAAGGCCCATATATATATGGAGTGACTTTTAGCTTTAGAGATTAGCAACATGCTCATAATAGTGTTGTCTCTTGCCTCTCGGCCCTGAATAAATCCTACTTGATCCTACTTGATCAGTATTTATAAGAGAGGGCAACAATGGGTAAGTCTTTCTGTTAGTATTTTTGAGAGTAGTTTAATGTCCACATTTATTAATGATATGGGTCTATAATTAGCTGTGATTGTAAGATCCTTACCTGGTTTAGGGAGAACGTTAATATGAGCTTCCAATGATTGGGGGACAAAACATGTCTTATCATTTAATGAATTAAAGGTTTTGTTCATAACAGGGGATAGCTGAGTTTTAAGGGACTTATAGAATGCTGGAGTAAATCCGTCTGGGCCAGGACTTTTACCAGATGGTGTAGATTGAATTGCAAGATTGACCTCCTGCTCTGTAATGTCCTTTTCCAGTGCCTCAGAAACATGACTATCTAAAGAGGTTAAAGAAGTATCTTGTATGTACTCCTTAATTCGGATAGATAGGTCAGAAGGGGAGAGATCAGAGTATTGCCCTTTAATATTGTACATCTTCTCATAGTTTGAGCGGAATATGTCAATGATTTCTGTAGGATTATGAGCTTCCTCCCCATTTTGTTTTTTGATATTTGGAACGTATGCCGCCACAGAGCAAGGGTGAAGCAACCTTGAGAGTGCCCGTCCACATTTATCTGACGATTCATAAAAAAAGTTTTTAATTAGCTCCCTGTGTCTTAGGTATTTTTAGTCCAGCAAGATCTTGAGATCATTCATTTTTTTGGATAATTCTGCAAGAGTGTTAGGCGACAACGTATGTTTATGCGAGACCTCAAGTGTGTGTATCTGTCTCAAAAGGTCATTTATCTTTAGAGTTCTCTCCTTTTTGAGTTTTGAACCATGCTTAATCAACACGCCTCTCATGACACATTTTAAAGTTTCCCATTGCAGAGGTATTGAGGTCTGATCTGCTTTATGAATCTGCAAAAAATAATCAATAGAATCCTTTAATTCTGCCATACAGATTTTGTCTTTTAGAAAGTGATCATTCATTTTCCATGTCCATGAACGCTGGACCAGGGAGGGTACAGTGTCCATTTTAGGACATGATCAGATATCAAAATCAAGCATCGGAATGATGTCAGTTTGAGGCTAAATACCCTGTCTGACAAGTGATTCTGACAAGCGATCCAGACAAGTAATTTTGACAAGTGATTTTGACAGGTGATTCTGACAAGTGATTCTGACAAGTGATTTTGACAAGTGATTTTGATGAGTGATTCTGACGAGTGATTCTGACAAATGATTTTGAGAAGTCATTCTGACAAGTGATTCTGACAAGTGATTTTGACAAATCATTCTGAAAAGTGATCCTTACAAGTGATTTTGACAAGTGATTTTGACGAGTGATTTTGATGAGTGATTCTGACAAGTGATTTTGACAAGTGATTCTGACAAGTGATTTTGACGAGTGATTCTGACAAGTGATTCTGACGAGTGATTCTGACGAGTGATTTTGACAAGTGATTTTGACAAGTGATTCTGACGAGTGATTTTGATGAGTGATTCTGACAAGTGATTCTGACGAGTGATTTTGACTAGTGAATCTGACGAGTGATTTTGACAAGTGATTCTGACAAGTGATTTTGACAAATGATTCTGACAAGTGATCCTTACAAGTGATTTTGACGAGTGATTGTGACAAGTGATTTTGATGAGTGATTCTGACAAGTGATTTTGACAAGTGATTCTGACAAGTGATTTTGACAAGTGATTTTGACAAGTGATTCTGACAAGTGATTTTGACGAGTGATTTTGATGAGTGATTCTGACGAGTGATTCTAACGAGTGATTTTGACAAGTGATTTTGACAAGTGATTCTGACAAGTGATTTTGATGAGTGATTCTGATGAGTGATTTTGATGAGTGATTTTGATGAGTGATTCTGACGAGTGATTTTGACAAGTCATTCTGACAAGTGACTTTTACAACTATAATAATAATAATAATAAAAAAAAAAATAACTTCGCTGATGGAACTTGAACCCAAAATTCTGTATTCCAAATCCAGTGCACTAAGCACTAAGCTAGAAACTCAGTTGTGAAAGCTTTGGATTTGTATTTGCTTATATAATTTTCAGTGGAAACTGGTCTATAACTCATTGGGACTTATGCACAGACTTCAAGCAAGCCAAATTCAAATGATGTTTGATTTTGATGTGTGAGTCTGATGTGTTACTTTCTTCAAACATCAGAATCAAAATCATAATGACTTTTAGTCACCCTGAGTATTTTCATGGTTAATGTCATAAGACAAGAAAAGCTACAAGCTACTATTACTTGACTGGATAGCGCAATGGTAAAGCATCAACCTCTGAAATTACAGTGTCAGAATTCAAATCCTGATAGAAATACGAATTTTTTTTTAAATTAATTATGCCTATTTAGCACACAAACTACAGGGGTGTTTTACTTTTAATATCTGACACTTTGATTGTCATCCTGACGTGTTACGAGTTTCAGACACGCTGTCTATTTGCATGTTAAATTACATAGCCAAAGTAAATCACTTGGCAGAATCACTTGTCAAAATCACTTGTCAAAATCATTTGTCAAAATCACTCGTCAGAATCACTCATCAAAATCACACGTCAAAATCATTCATCAAAATCACTTGTCAGAATCACTCGTCAAAATCACTCGTCAAAATCACTCATCAAAATCACTTGTCAGAATCACTCGTCAAAATCACTCGTCAGAATCACTCGTCAGAATCACATGTCAGAATCACTCGTCAGAATCACTCGTCTAAATCACTCGTCAAAATCACTCGTCAAAACCACTCGTCAAAATCACTCGTCAGAATCACTTGCCAGAATCACTTGCAGGAATCACTCGTCAAAATCACTCATCAAAATCACTTGTCAAAATCACTCATCAGAATCACTCATCAAAGTCACTCGTCAAAATCACTTGTCAGAATCACTTATCAAAATCAGTTCTCAGACAGGGTATTTAGCCTCAAACTGACATCATTCTGATGTTTGATTTTGATATCTGATCATGTGCTAAAATGGACACTGTAGGAGGGAACGGAAATAGATAGGAAGATTGGGGCATGGTCAGACCACAATATGTCACCTATTGTAGCAGATGGGTTCCAAGAGAGAGCGTGATGACTCAACAGGAAGAAATCAATTCATAAAGAAAAAATGACGTATACGAACATATGCAAAAAAACCCAAAGTTTATTATAAATGCAAGATATAACAAGCGTACACAATGAAGAGAATGGCATAAATACATTGGTAGTAAGCTAATAAGAGAGATACCACGAACTGAATAACCACATACTAGAAAGTTTAAGAATCAATAATTGAAGTAAGTAAGGGTATGGGTATGTCAAGCATATGCCATAACCCAGCTACAAAAGTGTAAAGTATCAAGAAACTTATACTTAGGGGTGACGATACCTGGACTGACATACTGACAAACACATGTGAGTAATAGTATATATTTATCCATCTTTGAGTGCTAAATGGATTTACCTTTTTACTACTTATTTATGCACTGTGCACTTTAGCATCTCAATGGAGTTTCTTGATACTTTACACTTTTGTATCTGGGTTATGGCATATGCTTGACATACCCATATCCTTACTTACCCCAATTATTGATTCTTAAACTTTCTAGTATGTGGTTATTCAGTTTGTGGTATCTCTCTTATTAGCTTACTACCAATGTATTTATGCCATTCTCTTCACTGTGTATGTTTTTTATATCTTGCATTTATAATAAACTTTGTTTTTTTTTTGCATATGAATGTTCGTATACGTCATTTTTTCTTTATGAGTTGCTCTTGGAGACGTTGAACAGATTCTGATTGTTCTATCGTAGAGAATTAACTATATATGTGGTCTTGGTGGTCAACCTATTTGCCTCAGGAAGAAATCAATGCGACTATATGAGCCATGGGTAGGATAAAAATATGTATAATCCTTACCCTGAGGATTTAAAATGCAGCAAACATCTGTGAACCTGAGGGCATGGATGACCCATTTCAATGAACGAAGTTGTCTCAGAGGGACGACACCCCTTCCTGAGGAGGAGTCTAACGCGGCATTCCATGTGAAGTTGAAGTCTCCACCTGCAATCAGAACTCCTTCTGCAAAATCAGAGAGGGACGTTAAAAAGGACCTACATGTGCAGATCTGATCTTTGTTAGGGAGGTACCAGTTTGCTATTCTATATCTTGATTCTGCTATTTTGAGTTTGAGGAACACATATCTGCCTTGATCATCAATGAGAGAGTCTATGAGAGTATAGGCCAACGACTTGTGTATGGCTATGGATACACCCTTAGAGCGTGAATCCGGATTAGTGCTGTGGAACCACCGAGAGTAATACCTATCTCCAAAAACAGGCATATGCCCAGTTTTAAAGTGCATTTCCTGTAACATAAGAACCTGGACTCTTTGTTTGTGCATAGAATACAAAATTTGTGAACGTTTCTGTGGGACATTAAAGCCTCTTACATTCAGTGAGCCTACTTTAACAGAGGACATGATTACCAAGGGGGATGAAAGGAGTGGGGCAAGAAGGGAAACAGAAATACACAGAAAACTAAGAAGAAATTACGGGATATATAAAATAAAAACCAAACAAAATTATATAACAAAATGAAAGCAAAACAATCTGATGAGAGGAAATAGGTATATTTTACACCTGCACAGCAGAGTGTAAACCCCCCTGGGAGGATGGGCTTTCTACTGGGGAGCCCCCGCCCCCAAACCAGACATCAGGCCATACCATTTTGTCTTAAAACCTATGATAGAAAAGCAGCCAAAAGCTGTCAAAGATTAGCATCTACTTATCATTATATTAAACGTTGAATCAGTATATCACATATCCTTATGGAATAATATCCATACTGTCCAAGAACGGAATATTATTGACATAATATAATCAAATCTTATTATTGAGAGCCAGTCATATAAATGAATTATTCGTAATATCAACTATACTCATTGCTGAAAACATTTTAGAGGAATATAACACTCTAATATCTTTCACAAGATTGACTAGCGCTGAAGGCTTAGCGTATTTGTAATAGACGATTCAATCTGGTGAGTGAAGGATATGTTTTCCATTGTTCCCTCTCCTGACTTCTTCTCTGGATTTGTTTCTTGTCGCTCTTTATGGTCGTGGATTGAGATCCGACTTGGGGCCTCCCGGGAGACTCGGCCAATCCTCTGTTGGTATAGATACGTGGGGAATCCCCAAACCTGTAACAAAAGCCGGAATGTCTCCAGGGCAACGTATCACATGTAAACCCCTGAATGGCGGACCTGTAGACGGAAAGGGAAACCCCAAGAGTATAGAATGTTCTGCTGTCTCAGAACCTCTAATAGAGTCTTTAATGCCTTCCTCTTCTGTAGTGTGTGGCGCGATAGATCAGACATGAGTTGTATAGGATATTCTTGATATAAAATAGAATCACATCATGAGGTTTTGTCGCATCAGAGGATCTGGGGCCCAAGGACCTATAAGCCCTATCTAGCTCCAACTCATTCTCTAAGGGCAGACCCAAGATAGAGTTAAACAAATGACGTAGTGTCTCATCCAGTTCATGGTGTTCAGTTATCTCTGGAAGTCCTCTAATCCTAATATTGTTGCGCCTTCCACTGTTTTCAATATCATCTATCAAATCTGTTAGGTATTCCAGTTGGTATGAGTGAGAAGACAAAGTTTGTTCCTGAGAATTTACTTGTTGAGCGATGGATGCTGTATGTGATTCAGCAGCAGACACTTTTTCTGTTAACTCTTGCATGTCCCCTCTAAGGGAGGCTGCTTCAGCCCTGTAAGAGGACTCCAGTCTAGACATATAATTCTCCATGTCCCTCTGGTTGGAATAGCTCGTATTCGATCTCTGAGGTCTCTCCACACTGCCTCACATTGTAATGAGTCATCCTGTTGGTTCTCCTCTGAGCAGCCAGGGGAAGAAGAATGTAATAATGCAGGGAAGGAGCCTCTCTCAGGGGAACTCCGGGCATCAGTGTGTGACTGGGGCCTCTGCAGGTCTGGACCCGCAGCAGAGATAAGTACTGCCCAATCTGGTGTGTCCAGGGGCCGGGGCACCAAATGATCCTCTACCACGCACCTGAGCTCCGAAGGCGCAAAGCCGGAATCTGCCATCTTGGACTGAGGGAGATCCCCCGCAGCAGCAACAAGGCCTCCCGCGTCTCCCCAAGTCCGGGAAGCCAGGTCCGCGACCTCTGCCGATGAAGGTATCGTCAGCTCTGCTAATGTTGATGTGGGGGAGCATTTACCCCAGGACCTTTGGTCCTCCGAGGCAGGAGATGAGGAGCGCTAGGCAGGGACAGCCGATGCCATCTTAGATCCCACTCTTGCAGGAGAGGCAGATGCTGCAATTTCTTAGGTAGCGGGTAATATTTGTTGGAGGGAATCGCTGAGTACTCACACTGGTCTGCATTATATTCTTCTTCTTTTTTGCCGGCATTGGAAGTGTTTTGACCTGATTTGAAGTGATAGGCATGCCCTGAAGCTGGTCTAGGGATGGGAGCAGACAACCATGCGACTTCACTCCTCCATAGCCAGGCCACGCCCCCCCATTCAAAGAAATTTCAACAAATTCTTGATGTAAACATTAAGATTTGAGAGTCCTCAGTGGCTGATACCTTTTAATGGTTAACTGAAAAGATGGTAACAAGTTGCAAGCTTTCGAGACTACTCAGGTCTCTTCATCAGGCACAGTATGACACAAAATCTGAAGAGTCACACATTTATACACAATAAGACACAGAAATAATGCAATAGATGAGACAGGTAATGTAAAGCAGAGCTATTACTGTGAGAGAAAGGTAAACAGTTCTGGCTGTAAATATTGGTTTAGTTCATAGATAAGGACTGTGAAAGTTTTATTGTCTAATGATTGAGATTTCGAGGGTTATGATGACCCCAAAGCTCTGTGAAGCTCATTCCTTAGTTGATGTAAGTAAAGAAAGCAAAGAAAGGAGCGCAAATAGCGCTGTTATCCAATAGACAGCAGTAAAGATAAAAGGGAAATAGCTCACCTCTGTGAGAATTCCAGCAGACCCTTAAACTGCAGGGGTTAAACGAAATCACAGAAGTTTTTCTTTGAGAATTCCAGCAGTCACTTTTTACACCTCCCCAGTTCTTTTTCAATACCCAACATATAGCCACCTGTCCCCAAACCCACACTCCTGTTATTACCGCCCACATTATAGCCTTCAAGTTACCTCTCACCACTCTTACAGCTCCTTTTTTCAGCTGACAATATAAATCAGGAGCCCTAGTGTAGCGGGCTATGTTCCTAGAGTGACTGCACCCAGCAACTTAAGCAAGTGTTTAAGTTCTAGCCCTCCATGGTTCATCATGATTAATATTAGACCCATATTTTATTATGTTTAAAAGAAACGATTTTTTAATTAATCTCTAAATATTTTAAATTACTTTGTACTTCTTTTCTCCTCTTGAGCAAATGTTCATGTGCATTATGATTTTAGATGTGTTTCCAAGATTTCCTTCCCCTTTTCTCTCTCTCTTTCCCTCGCTCCTTTTTTTTTCCTCTTGTTGGCGCCAAGGGGTGCTTTGGCAGTTTTTTTCTTCACTCCATGTGCTAGCATGTGTGTATATATACCTTCCATGTTGTAACAAGTAGCAGCTATGTTCCTGAAGAAGTGGACGGGATGTCAACGAAGCACGTAGTCTTTTATAGCTTTTACAGTCTCCAATAAATGCTGGGAACATTATCCATCTCTGGCATATATATACATTTTTTCATGGAGGAGCGCGGTGATTAATGGCACCTTTATCATCTGTATACTAGACAACTCGAAGATCCCAAGGGTCCTGTGCCTGCTGCAGCACCTCAGCATATACTTTCTCATGAGTTGTGCATTTCACAACCCACAAAGGTGAGCAATTTCCCTTTTATCTTTACTGTTGTCTATTGGATATCAGCGCTACTTGCGCTCCTTTCTTTACTTATTTGAGTTATTGCCAACTGAGCTGGGGACAGCAGCGCACTTTGGTTAATTTGGGAGCAGCATTAGCGAATCCATACTGTTAACATGGAATATTTTGACAGACGCATGTCAACCAGAGAACGGCTTATTAAACAAGCCATGGGAATCACTATCCCATACTCTGATGAATCTTTCACCTTAAATTCAATGGACTTCAATGAAGAGGACACCAACACTATGAAGAATTTATTTAATGAATTTGAGGAATCACTTAAAGATGAGCTACGTCTCGACCTGGACATTCGTTTTCTAAGGATTTATATGGAGGAGAAACTATGTCCTCGGGGTTTGAGAATAACAATTCCCTCACCATTCCCTGAGGACAAACCATTTAATAAGGAATGGACTACTATTTTGGACACGTGCATGCACAATCTGCTAAAAAGTATACATACAAAAAGGTCAGAAATATGTCTAACAATTACTAATAGAATATTTGATATCGCTAAAAACCTATTACCATTTGAAACCCATCCTGTGTTTGGAAAGATTGATAGCAATATTGCAACAAGTATTTTACAGAATGTGCATGAAATTATCATCAAAAAGGCAAAAAAACTACAGAGATAGAGATGATTACAAAGGACTAACTAGTACTACCTCACGTACTAAAACGTCGGTCATATCCAGTGATCAGTCATCTGATCCTTTGAGAACAGTGGGTTCCTATCCTCCTCCCCACAAAGGAAGGATGTTCTCTAATAGTTATTACCATAAGAATAAGAACAATAACAATAAGACTTACAACCGCACACCTGCATTCATACATAGCAAAAAACAACTCAGGTTGTCAAATGCTAACGATAGAACGAAAGACGGACAGAAGGTTGTAATTAATATGCGCATATCTACTACTGTTAACTCTCCACAGAGCACTAGCAGTAATAAGAGTCTGGTCTCTATCATGTCTCCCACCTGCAATACTATGGGTAGTGCAGTTCCTAAAAGGCTGGTAATGCATCAGGAGAAGATGAATAATGATAGTATAGCAGTCAATCCTTATGACACAACATTACACACTAAATTAAGAAAAAAATCCAACTTCTATTCTGTGGAGAGTAAAAGCCATCAGATAGATACTTTTTGCGACATCACTCTCCAAGATTTCAAGGAGGTTATGAGGACTCCAATCTCATACAGAGATAATAATATAAACCGACAAGAGAAGTTAGCACTTAATAATATTTGAAATAATAGGGATATAGTCCTCAGATCAGCGGACAATGGGGGTGGTATAGTTATCCAGGATTATGATGTGTATACAAAAGAAGCACTCCAGATATTGAGTGATGACAACTAATACAGAGATATTGAGTGTAATCCCATTTTGAAAATGATCCCTATATATAAAAAACTGATATCTAAAGCAGTAGATGAGAATATATTAAATGACAACAAAAGAAAGTTCTTGACTGTCCAAAGTCCTTGTATGCCCTTCTTTTATCATCTTCCCAAAATTCATAAGGATGAAAACAAACCTCCAGGGAGACCGATTATATCGGGGATAGGCTCCCTTACATCAAATCTGGCTGAATACTTTGATATACTACTACAACCACCTGTCAAAAATTTAAAGAGTTACCTGCAAGACTCCAGCCATCTTCTTAGATTAACCTATGACATCAAATGGAAAAAAATCATGCACTTTCCTTAGCCTAGATGTTAACTCTTTATATACCAATATTGATGTTGGTCTATTATGCATAGAGTATGTAATTTCCAGAGACATACGGCTGTCTTCCAGCCAGAGATCTTTTAATATAGCAGGTTTATCTTTCATCCTAAAAAACATTTTTTTTACCTTTCTAGATAAGACCTACCATCAAATTAAGGGAGTAGCAATGGGCTCTAAAGTAGCACCTACCTTTGCCAATTTATTCATGGGATTATTTGAGCAAGTTTTTATTTACCAGGGAGACTTCCATAAGGGGGTTGTATTTTGTAGAAGATACATAGACGATCTGATCTTCATCATTAACAGGAACATCACTGATCCCACCATTTTTTTTAACTTCCTCAATACAAATAATTGGGGCATCTCTTTCAATCAGGACAGTAATGAACTCACAATTAATTTTTTTAGATCTAGTTTTATATGTAGAGGAAGACAGGATACTTAGCAAAACTTTCTTCAAATCAGTGGACACTAATAGCTATATTCATTTCACTATTGGTCACTACAGAAAATGGCTCACCAATATTCCCCGCTATCAGTTTCAAAGACTTCGTAGGAGCTGCTCAACAGAAATCGAATATGACTAACAGTCAGAGATTCTCAAAAAAAGGTTCCAACAGAAATATTCTGAGACATTGGTTGTAGAATCTTGCAAACAGGTCAAAGAAAGATATGACCAGGGCTCATTACTTATGGCTTCAACACACAAAAAAGATGTAAGTTTTGAACATGAACAGAAATTCATTACTACATACAATCAACAACACAAGAAAATTAGAGAAATTATTCAAAAAAACTGGCATATTCTATTAAATGACCAGACATTAAAACAGGCATTACCAAAAAAACCCTCTCTAATCTTTAGAAGAGCACCGACACTTAGGAATATCTTGGGCCCCAGTAGATTGTGTGGACATGGAACATTGATTAATAAGAATAATGAAAAAGTCAGGGACAATATGGTCACCAAGTGTGGTAAAAGAGGTTGCAAGTGCTGTGAATCTATTTTGCATTCCATAGACAATTTCACTTCTGTAGCCACTAGTGAGAATTTCAATATCTCTCATCCCATGTCATGTGGAACTTATTATGTGATATATGTCATCGAGTACAGTTGCCCCAAACAGTATGTGGGCAGAACCACCCAGGCACTACATAATAGGTTGAATTCACATAGACATAATATCACCACAGGATTTATTAAACATGGGCTGTCCCGACATATGGTCCTTCATCACAAACAGGACCTTAGGGAATTAAGGGTATTACTTATTGAACACATTTCTATTGACACTCCAAATAGGGTGCAATGTTTAAAAGAAATCTACTGGATTTATAAACTAAAGACGCTTAAACCGCAGGGGTTAAACAAAATCACAGAAGTTTTTCTTTGAGAATTCCAGCAGTCACTTTTTACACCTCCCCAGTTCTTTTTCAATACCCAACATATAGCCACCTCTCCCCAAACCCACACTCCTGTTATCACCGCCCACATTATAGCCTTCCAGTTACCTCTCACCACTCTTACAGATCTGTTTTTCAGCTGACAAAACAAATCAGGAGCCCTAGTGTAGTGGGCTATGTGCCTAGAGTGACTGCACACAGCAACTTGAGCAAGTATTTAAGTTCTAGCCCTCCATGGTTCATCATGATTAATATGAAAATTATTGGTATTAAAAGGTCATTTCAAATCTCAGGGAGACAGAAATATTTGGGAATATAAACTAATGGTGACCTTTGACACCTTCAGAGCAGGAATGAATGTGTTGCATGGATTTATGTCATTCTACATCAACTAAGGAATATGCTCCTCAGAGCTTTGGGGTCATCATAAACCTGGACCAGACCTCAATCACTGGACAATAAAACTTTCACAGTCCTTATCTATGAACTAATCTAATATTTACAGCCAGAACTGTTTACCTTTCTCCTACAGTAATAGCTCTGCTTTACGTTACCTGTCTCATCTATTGCATTATTTCTGTGTCCTATTGTGTATAAATATGTGACTCTTCAGATTTTGTGTCATACTATGCCTGATGAAGAGACCTGAGTAGTCTCGAAAGCTTGCAGCTTGATAACCATTAAAAGGTATCAGCCACTGAGGACTCTCAAATCTTAATATTTTTCTAATAATTTTTCCATGGCTAACACAGTACAAAAATATATATTTTCCCTGATGTAAACATAACACCATCTGTAATAAGCTAAAGTTGAAAAGAGGATGGCTTCTACAAATGGATAATGATCCTAAACACGTCAAAATCAAGATCTTCACTGGTAAAGCCCCCCACTCATAACACATTAGGTAGCTGTCAGCCAAAAGATTGTTCAACTGACAGCCATCTCTTCTGAGCCCCTTATATACAAGAACGCTCAGCTTGGCTCCTGTGTTCTCTATGAGAGCGACTAATAGATTCCACTGGCAGCGGCTTATCTGCTGGAAAACAGAATGAGCTACCATTGGAAATACAACATGCAGGCTCCTTCTCTCCTCCAACATCATCTGTAGGGTACGTTCATATGACTGTATTGTCGTTCCCAGTGTTTTCCGTGAAAAAACTGACAGAACTAGACACAGACAGATCTAGGTCCATTGGGCTGTTTAGATAAGTGTTTGAAAAAAAGCAAGTGAAAAAAATCATAGCACGCATAGGTTCTTCCTTACAATGGATGAGAGTAAACCATTCAAGTCCAAAGGTGCACAAAAAAACAGATCCCATACAGATCATCCATATAGCTTCCATTATTTTATGGATACATTTCCATTATTAACCTAGAAAACTGTATTTGGTCTTGTGAATGATAATAACTGTTGATGGAAAAGAAGGATGGTGTACAGACCACAACTGACTACCAAACTGATGAAAATCATCCATTTTTCCGGATGAAAAGATAAATGTCCCTTTCTTGTCTGATGTCAGAGTCTCGCTGCTCCACAGTCGGGGAATTCTGCTGGATTTTTTATTTTATAATGCATCAAATGTTTTCTCCTGGTGAAAGGTCTGGACTGCAGGCGGCCGGTTCTTCACCTGAACTCTTCCTCTTCGATGCCATGTTGCTGTGATGGATGTAGTATGTGGTGTAGCATTGTCTTGCCAAAATATGCAAAAAAAGATCCAACAAATACACAGAAAAAAAGTATGCAAAAAGAGGGATAACCTAAAAATCTAAAAATAGTCAATGCTTATTAACATGCAAGACATATTAAAAATATTTAAAAAGCACAAATGGCTGTAAGCCTATAACATAAATTTTCCAGACCACAGCACTATAGTGCTACGATCTACCCTGTCTGTCAATAAGGTCATTTAGGAACCTAAAAGTTAATACCACCTTAATACAGATATGTTACTGTATAATATACCAATAATATGAAAATTGTTACATCAATGACCCAGGCCCTAAAATAAGGGCAAGTATTAAAGTGTATAGTGGGTTAAAGATATACACGCCCAATAAATAATGCACAAAAGCACAAAATAAAAGATGATAAAGAGGAGTGTATACAACAATTGTATGATAGAGTCAGAAAAGTTGCAGAAAAATCCTACTGCCGGCACAATAGCAAATAGCCACACAGAGTGAAGGTAAATGTGAAGTTTGTGCCACCTGGGCCATAGATATAACAATTTTCATATTATTGGTATAGCTGTGATTTGGGGTATATTATAATATACCTTTATTAAGGTGGTATTAACTTTTGGTTTCCTAAATTACCTTATTGACAGACAGGGTAGATCCTAGCATTATAGAGCTGCGGTCTGGAAAATTTGTCATTTGTGCTTTTTAAATATTTTTAATATGTCTTGTTTGGCTTGTATGTTAATATACATTGACTATTTTTAGGTGATCCCTCTTTTTGCAACACCTCTGTATAAGGCTCATCATTGATCACTCCTTTCATGTGTAAGCTGCCCGTGTCAGAGGCACTAATGCAGCCCCAGACCATCAGAGATGCAGGAACTAAGTGCTGATAACAAGCTGGATGGTCCCTCTGCTCTGCAGTCTGCAGGACAAGGCGTCCACAGTTTCCATAAATAATTTCATATTTTTATTCATCCGACCTCAGAACAGTTAATATCTTCTGATCTGATTTCTATGTTCTGCAGTGAATATAATATGGCTAAAAGAGATTTCCAAATCATTACATTCCTGTTCTCTTCATACATTTACACAGCGTCACAAGTTTTTTGGAATTGGGGTTGTAAATATATCTATAAATATTTCTATCTACATGTGTACATCCATCAGAATAACTGCTCTTAGCGATGTCACAATATCAGAGTTCTAGAATGTTGATGTCACACAAGTCATGAAGTCACAATATGAAGAACTGATAAAACTTCTGCTCACGGCCTCCTCCACTGAGGGTTATAGAATTTGTGGAGTGAGGATATTTTTGTAATTCTGATTGAGTGAGCAAAATGTCTGAGTATAAGCGCAAACGTCGCTTTATTATTGAGTCTATTACAGAGAGCAGCGGTATTGATGACCAGGTGAGTGGCGGATTCTGGAGTATGTTGTCTATTTGAAATTCTGGAAATTTGAAGACTTTTTTTTACTTTTTATTATTTCCTTTTCCCAGTTACTGGTCAATAAAAAATGCTGCAGAGTTTTTGCGTCCGACACAGAGGACAGCAGCGGTGATGAGAATCTCCATCAGGTGAGCGCTCACTTCTCTCCAGCACTGTCTGCGGCTCTGGGGGTCTACTGGAGATCAGGGGACGCCCCATTCTGTGATTATGCCACTGTATCGCTGCTAATCCTTCATTCTCAAGGTCTTTATATTTCTTTATTTCAGTCTCATCCACTTATTTCAAGGTCTCCAAGGAGCCTTGAAGATGAAGATGGTGGCTCTGGTCCCCACCTGCTATACATAGAGTCAGGCATGTAATAAAGCGTCTGGAAGGATCATAAATTCCTTCCTGTAAAATAAGAAAATTAGATTTCTATTGATTAGGAAAACTGAACGACACAGAAGTAAATGACGATGTTTCTTCTTTTCTCCAGAGCCCAATTCTCCCCGATTCAGCTTTGTGCAGGAGGAGACAGCAAGGTAATGTATTCCTATATATCCGTTTAATCTGGGTCATGTTCATGATATCTGGTCGCTAGATGGCGCTATTATTAGCATATTTTCAGATAAGGTGTCAGCTGTGTGTCTGCAGGTCGTGTACGGTCTTAGTATATATCCAGTAGTGATGTGTGATCCTCTTTGATGCTTTGCTACCAGGAGACAGGAGCGTCCCATCAATTACTGTTTCCTGAGAAATCTGTCTTCACCCACGTCCAAATATGTCACCGACTTCCGTAAGAACAAACAGGAGCTGGTACGACGTCTGTACAAGTTTTATAACAGGACCGTCTTTGAGAACCAGGTATTCAGTTATAACACACAGCTTGGAATAGGGTTATAGGGGATGAAGGTTTAGAGCTAGGGATAGTGTATCCAGTGTATATAGTATATACCTCTATATTCTGTATGTATAGGGTGATACGAAGCAAAGGGTTAGAGCTAGGGATAGTGTATCCAGTGTATATAGCATATACCTCTATATTCTGTATGTATATGGTGATATAAGGTGAAGGGTTAGAGCTAGGGATACTGTATCCAGTGTATATAGTATATACCTCTACATTCTGTATGTATAGGTTGATAGGGGATGAAGGGTTAGAGCTAGGGATAGTGTATCCAGTGAATATAGTATATACCTCTATATTCTGTATGTATATGGTGATACGAGGCAAAGGGTTAGAGCTAGGGATAGTGTATCCAGTGTATATAGTATATACCTCTATATTCTGTACGTATATTGTGATAGGAGGATAAAGGATTACAGCTAGGGATGGTGTATCCAGTGTAAATAGCATATACCTCTATATTCTGTAGGTATGGGGTGGTATGGGAGATAGTGAGTAGATGGTTAAAGATAGGGATGGTGTATCCAGTGTACATAGTATATACCTCTATATTCTGTAGGTGTGGGGTAATATGAGGGATAATGAATGGATGGTTAGAGCTAGGATTAATGTATCCAGTATATATAGTATATACCTCTATATTCTGTAGGTATGGGGTGATATTGAAGATAGTGAATGGAGGGTTAGAGCAAGGGTTAGTGTATCCAGTGTATATAGTATATACCTCTGTATTCTGTAGGTATGGCGTGATATTGAAGATAGTGAATGGAGGGTTAGAGCAAGGTTAGTGTATCCAGTGTATATAGTATATACCTCTATATTCTGTAGGTATGGGGTGATGTGGGGGATAGTGAATAGAGGGTTAGAGCTAGGGTTAGTGTATCCACTATATACAGTATATACCTCGATATTCTGTATTTCTACTTCCTCTGTAGCTTCCTGCATATATGGACATCAGCTGGAATAAAAGGCTGCGTAAAACAGCTGGTCGCACTGGATTCCGGGAGAACAACGGGGACCGCTACGCCATCATCCAGTTATCGGATAAAGTCTGCGATTCAGCAGGTAGTCGTCACATCCGGCACAATTTATAGATTAGCTGTGATGAAATCTTCCCCACATCTTTACTCCTGATTGTTATTATATCCTGCTTTGTCCTTAGAACGACTCCGAGACACATTGATCCATGAGATGTGTCATGCTGCCTGCTGGGTCATCGATGGCAATGGAGAACTTGCCCATCACCAACTATGGGAGCAGTATTGTGAGAAGGTCGCACAGATCCACCCTGACCTTCCACCCATTACTGTATTCCACAGTTGGGAGTACCACTACCCGGTGGTGTACCAATGCTCAGGGTGCCAGTACAGGTAAGATACGACTCAAATAAACTATGGACAGACGGGCGTCTGATACTGGTCGTGGGTGTATGTGCTACTACTACTGCTTGCTTCATGACTTCTGCAATCAATATGAAGGGGCTCTGTCATTGATGTTGGATGTTTGTGTACCTTTAGGATCAGTCTTTAATATGTTTAATAAGCTTTATCTCCCACTCCAGAGTCGGACGTTGGACGGATTCTCTCGACACCGAGAAGTTTGGGTGCGGCTACTGTGAGAACAAGTTGGTTCTAGTAACCACAACCTGAGAAGATCTATCAGCGACCATCCAGCTCCATCAATAGTCCGATCATCGGCTCGGCCAAGATAGCAGCACACAGATGAAGTCATCCAGAAGACTAGTGGAAAGTCACATCTCAGTCTTCCACCATTTTTCGGGCGTCACGGTGACTCAGTGGTTAGCACTGGTGTCTGCAGCACTCAGGTGGTGGAAACAAATACGACCACGGACATCTGCATGGAGTTTGTATGTCCTCCCCGTGTCTGCGTGGGTTTCCTCCGGGTTCTCCGGTTTCCTCCCACACTCCAAAAATATACTGATAGGTTAATTGGCTTATTCCAAATTGTCCCTAACATGAATTATGGTTCTCCCTGTACAGCGCTACAGACTATGTCATCGCTATATTATCGAGGGGAATCAAATTCATCATTAAATACAAATGCTTTAAACAAACTTATTATTGTAATGTTGCCTTGTGTCAGTAATTTCATACACAGATTATTTACAAAAAAGTTATGTCCTAAAGTGGGACGTCTGGAGGTGAGATTCCGCCATACCGATGGCCAGGGACAGGCATGCGGGTGCTAACACCTACATGGACTGGCAGGACAGGCTTACACTGGTAATATACAGCGTATACACCCACAACGACTCACACACATCAAACCAAGCAAAGTCATCAAGTTTCAGAGCTCCCATAGAAATTAATGGTGATAGCCGCACATGCGCAGCCACCTTTCCATTTCTGACAGTGTGTAATTGGGTCGTTCTTGAGTTACATGTGGGTCCCTGATCTCAGCAATGGGACCTGCGTCTATCAAACATTTATGACGTATGCTTTCGATAGAGGATGAAATAATGTCTTCAATGCGCTTCGTCACGTGTCCACGGGCATGCTCGCGATTTCTAATGCTGACCCTATGCTGCTCTCTGATTCAGTTATGTCACCAGCAACATAGTGCATTAAGCATTAATGCTTTAAAGGGCACAGCTCAACTTTCCAGCCTAATGTGGCACCTCAAACGTCACAAATTTTTCCAGGGCATTCATAAGGGGTATCTCTGCATTATCGTCCCGAACGGGGAAACAGCTGATCAGCGGATGTGCACGGTGCTGGACCCTCACTGATCTGATATTGATGACCTATTCTAAAGATATTCCACCAATTATCAAACACCTGAATAACTTCTTTAATTAGTTTAGGGGAGTGATTGAACCATTTTTAAGCCAAACACAATCCTTAATATTTATTCTTCACCGGAAGGTACAATGTGTTAAAAAACAGCTGATTATGGGGCCCATGGGCATTACCAGTATAGGTGACCCGCTCCTTTCTAATGGGAACATTTTTTTATGAGACCCTCCTCCACGTCTCTTCCAAGGGGCATTGGAGTGACTCCCAATATTTAGCAGCCCTTGCATTCACTGCATAGCAAACACAATGGGAGACCCACTTTCTAATAATGGGAACATTGTTTTCAGGAGGCCCTCTGACCTCCACGTCTTTTCCAAGGGGCATTGGAGTGCCTCCAAATTTTTGACAATCCTTGCATTCACTGCATAGGCAAACACAATGGGAGACCTACTTCCTAATAATGGGAAATTTGTTTTCAGGAGTCACTCCTCTAAGTCTCTTCAAAGGGGTATTGGGGTGCGTCCAAATTTTCAAAGTGGTATTGGGGTGCGTCCAAATTTTGGGCAGCCCTGCCACTCACTGCATACGCAATAACAGTATAGGAGACCTACTCTTTAGTAATGGGAACAATAAAACATAGCCGGCTGATGGCTCTCTAAGAATAGTGAGGGCCGATTGCTGGCCCTTTAAGAATAGTAAAGGCCGCCTGATGAACATTGTTGACAGAAGTCACCTGGGAGTCAGAAATGCTTCCAGGGGTCTTTCCCATACTGTCCCCATGTCATTTTAGCACTGTTCCCATCGATTTGGGCAATTTGCAATCTTCAGAACGCCGGGGGGAGGCGCCTGAAAAATGCCCGAGTTTCCCATATACTTACATTGGGCTCGTTGCTCGGGTCGAGCACCCGAGTATTCCAATGTGCTCGGCCCGAGCATCGAGCACCCGAGCATTTTAGTGCTGGCCCATCACTACTCATAAGAGCACATTTATCTTTACAAACAACAGAACAGTGATAGCTGTCACATCTGTGTTCTGATACCTTAGCTCCCCAATAAGACATGGGAGTAAATCAATACTTTACAAGCTGCTCTGTGGCTGGGGGCACTGGTAAAATAGTGTCTTATTGTCATGCAAGGTGAGGGAAGGAACAGTGTACAAGGACAGGAATAGGGGGAAGGGGAAGGGAGCCCAACATCTAGAGAAAGGGGGAGTGGAGACCCCTAGGCAGATCTAATATCACCCTGACTACTCTATCATACTTATATAGGTTCATCTCCAATCGCAGAGCAGGAAACTTAATCCCTGAATGTCCCTAGAGCTAGGCCCTAGGTAGGGAGGGACACTATATGAGGGGCAGCTTATGATAAGTGTTACTTCTCTTTTCTTTACATGATACCAGATTGATGGTGCTATTGTGGGCTGATGTTCTTCATAGACTTGTGTGAACAGCCCCTATTATATTCTTGCTCGGATGATTCAGAAGTTTGCTGTATATATGAGACCTCTCTATGGAGAATCAGCTTTAGGGATTCTCTTAACAATGTAAGAAAAAGAAAGATTAACCACTGCACGTGATAGGGGTTATATACTGGGCTCGGGTAATGATTGATAGAACTTATTCAGGAATTTATAAGCCCTACTAGCCCAGTTATTTGTAGTTATGTATTGTCTCTAAATTTCCCTAGAGCTGTCATTTTGCTTTATTGAACAGTTGTCGTCTTCTAATGTTTATTGAAATGGTCAGTCTCTGAATCTATACGTTCACTTCTTCCTATCTTTTTTCACGACTGTAGTTTTGTATTTATTAGGATAAATGTATTTATTAGTATAGAAGAATTTTTAGGGACATAAGGGACACCGTCGTTAAGCAGGGGCGCCACTTAACACAAATTATGGTGCCAACCTCCTCTGCCAGGAAGGTAGAGACATTAGGGATAAAGTAGGGACAGGTTTAGCCTGCACTCTCTCCTGATCAGTGTGTAACCTAATATGGATATTCCCTAATACTTTATTTTGTATTTTTGTTGTTTTGTCTATTGTGGATTGTTATAGTCCTTTTCAGATAATTTATTAAAAGTTACATTTTAGGGGTCTAATCTTCTATAGGTTTTTCATGCTAAATTAGGCCCTGTTTACATATTTTTTGCTAAGGTGTTTAACTGAACACTAGTCAGGCCCCACTGTAACTAAAGAAAACAAGGTAAACAAACAAAGGGGATACATTTAGCTTGAGAAGACACCAGACAGGTAGGGCCAACTGTCCTCCAAGGCAAGTCCAAGAATGAACTAGCTGGCTACTAGTACTCCAGGCATAGACAGCAGAACATAAAACTATCACCAGTGACTCTCTGGAGACACAGAGTTTTTAACTACCAAGCAAGGGTGTGTCAACCAGCAGCAGAAGTTGGAGGTCACCGCTGGGTACTAAAGGAAGAAGGATATCACTACACTACAGAGATGAGAGGATCAAGAAGGTGTCTGTAATGCCAAGCGCAGTGACCTTCTACAGCCGGATCCAGAGTGACTGTCTCTCACACTTGATACACCAGTGATATCTGATAAACAAAAAAAAATAAAATGTTGTAGGTACGTTCTCCTGAAATGGTTGCAACAGTCACAACTCCTATAAAAGCATGTAAAGGCTGCTGCAGGATGTCACGCACGGTGTGGGAAAGACTAAGTGCAACACGAAGGGAAGAATGGGAGGAAGCAAAAACACTAGGGTAAGTGGGATTGGAGACCCCTAGGCAGATCTAATATCACCCTGCCTACCCTACCATCCCTATATAGGTTCCACATTTATCTCCGAACAGGACCCTAAACCCTGGATGACCCTAGAGCTAGACCCTAGATAGGGAGGGGGAAGGGTGAGCACTGGTCAGGACCTACTACAAACTATAGACAACAAGGTAGACAAACAAAGGGGATTAACTTAGCTTAAGAAGACACCAGAGGAGTAATGCCAACTGTCCTCCAAGGGCACCAGAGAAGACGCTAGCCGATTGCTAATGCTCCAAGCCTGTACATAGAAGTATTACCGGCAATTCCCTGGAGAAAACGTAGTGTTTTTAACTGCCAGGCAAGGGTGTGTCAATCAGCAGCTGGAGGGAGATTGCCACTGGGTCATAAAGGCAAAAGGATTAAGAAGGCATCTGTAATGCCAAGCGCAGTGACCTTCTACAGCCAGGTCTATTACACCTGTCACACCCTTGACACAGGACCACCAATAAATTCACATGAAGAAAATGAGAGGAATATGGTGGTTCAGAGTCCGCACTGCCCAGAGTTCAAAAAGTGTAGTCGCACACAAGGATTAAGCATGAATGTGGTTTATTGTGTCAATGCGTTTCAAGGTCTCCAAACCTATTCATCAGGACCAAACCACAATGATTTTTATATATATACAGTACAGACCAAAAGTTTGGACACACCTCATTTAAAGATTTTTCTGCATTTTCATGACTATGAAAATTGTATATTCACACTGAAGGCATCAAAACTATGAATTAACACATGTGGCATTATATACTTAACAAAAAAGTGTGAAACAACTGAAAATATGTCTTATATTCTTGGTTCTTCAAAGTAGCCACCTTTTGCTTTGATGACTGCTTTGCACATTCTTGGCATTCTCTTGATGAGCTTCAAGAGGTAGTCACCGGAAATGGTCTTCCAACAATCTTGAAGGAGTTCCCAGAGATGCTTAGCACTCGTTGGCCCTTTTTGCCAGCTCACCCCAAACCATCTCGATTGGGTTCAGGTCTGGTGACTGTGGAAGCCAGGTCATTTGGCGTAGCACCCCATCACTCTCCTTCTTGGTCAAATAGCCCTTACACAGCCTGGAGGTGTGTTTGGGGTCATTGTCCTGTTGAAAAATAAATGATAGTCCAACTAAATGCAAATCGGATGGAATAGCAGGCCGCTGCAAGATGCATTGGTAGCCATGCTGGTACAGTATGCCTTAAATTTTAAATAAATCCACAGTGTCACCAGCAAAGCACCCCCACACCATGACACCACCTCCTCCATGCTTCACGGTGGGAACCAGGCATGTAGAGTCCATCCATTCACCTTTTCTGCGTCGCACAAAGACACGGTGGTTGGAACCAAAGATCTCAAATTTGGACTCATCATACCAAAGCACAGATTTCCACTGGTCTAATGTCGATTCCTTGTGTTCTTTAGCCCAAACAAGTCTCTTTTGCTTGTTGCCTGTCCTTAGCAGTGGTTTCCTAGCAGCTATTTTACCATGAAGGCCTGCTGCACAAAGTCTCCTCTTAACAGTTGTTGAAGAGATGTGTCTGCTGCTAGAACTCTGTGTGGCATTAACCTGGTCTCTAATCTGAGCTGCTGTTAACCTGCGATTTCTGAGGCTGGTGACTCGGATAAACTTATCCTCAGAAGCAGAGGTGACTCTTGGTCTTCCTTTCCTGGGGCGGTCCTCATGTGAGCCAGTTTCTTTGTAGCGCTTGATGGTTTTTGCAACTGCACTTGAGGACACTTTCAAAGATTTCCCAATTTTTCGGACTGACTGACCTTCATTTCTAAAAGTAACAATGGCCACTCGTTTTTCTTTACTTAGCTGCTTTTTTCTTGCCATAATACAAATTCTAACAGTCTATTCAGTAGGACTATCAGCTGTATATGCACCTGACTTCTGCACAACACAACTGATGGTCCCAACCCCATTTATAAGCCAAGAAATCCCACTTATTAAACCTGACAGGGCACACCAGTGAAGTGAAAACCATTTCCGATGACTACCTCTTGAAGCTCATCAAGAGAATGCCAAGAGTGTGCAAAGCAGTCATCAAAGCAAAAGGTGGCTACTTTGAAGAACCTAGAATATAAGACATATTTTCAGTTGTTTCACACTTTTTTGTTAAGTATATAATTCCACATGTGTTAATTCATAGTTTTGATGCCTTCAGTGTGAATGTACAATTTTTATAGTCATGAAAATACAGAAAAATCTGTAGGAGGTGTGTCCAAACTTTTGGTCTGTACTGTATATATATATATATATATATTTATATATATATATATATATATATACATACATATATACACTGCTCAAAAAAATAAAGGGAACACTCAAATATAACACATCCTAGATCTGAATGAATGAAATATTCTCATTGGAAACTTTGTTCTGTACAAAGTTGAATGTGCTAACAACAAAATCGCACAAAAATCATCAATGGAAATCAAATTTATTAGCCAATGGAGGCCTCGATTTGGAGTAACCCCCAAAATTAAAGTGGAAAAACACACTACAGGCTGATCCAACTTAGATGTAATGTCCTCAAAACAAGTCAAAATGAGGCTCAGTATTGTGTGTAGCCTATACGTGCATGTATGACCTCCCTACAATGCCTGGGCATGCTCCTGATGAGGTTGCGGATGGTCTCCTGTGGGATCTCCTCCCAAACCTGGACTAAAGCATCCGCCAACTCCTGGACAGTCTGTGGTGCAACGTGACGTTGGTGGATGGAGCGAGACATGATGTCTCAGATGTGCTCAATCGGATTCAGGTCTGGGGAACGAGGTGGGCCAGTCCATAGCTTCAATGCCCTCATGTTGCAGAACTGCTGACAAACTCCAGCTACATGAGGTCTGGCATTGTCCTGCATTAGGAGGAACCCAGGGTCAACCGCACCAGCATATGGTCTCACAAGGGGTCTGAGGATCTCATCTCGGTACCTAATGGCAGTTAGGCTACCTCTGGCGAGCACATGGAGGACTGTGCGGTCATCCAAAGAAATGCCACCCCACACCATTACTGACCCACTGCCAAACCGGTCATGCTGAAGGATGCTGCAGGCAGCAGATTGCTCTCCACGGCGTCTCCAAACTCTGTCACGTCTGTCACATGTGCTCAATGTGAACCAGCTTTCATCTGTGAAGAGCAAAGGGCGCCAGTGGTGACTTTGCCAATCCTGGTTGTAACATCCCTGGCGGCGTGCTGGCATGGCTTACCACCTCCCACCATTCAAGAAAGCCATCTTACCTATCAATCCAGGCTGCACACTTTGCTCCAGTACCTGCTGTGTCTCTTGTCTGATTGCTTAGGGCGGCGGCGCGGCTGCTGCCTGATTCTTATATTTGCTGTGTGTGCACTCCTATTGCCTCCCCAGCCTATTGCTGTGAGTCACTGGATACTTAAACCCCCTCCATCCAGTAGGGGGTGCCTGAGCAACACTTTCATTCAGTGTGCTCTGTGCAACTGAGTTGCCAGGTCCTGTCCTGTATCTGTGACTTCTAGTCTGTCTCTGCCACCCTGGGGGCTGAGTCCCCAGGCTCGCTCCTGTATCTTATTCCTGGTTCAGTTCCTGTCTGAACTGTGTCCTAGCCCGTTACCTGTTTCTCTCTATGTCCGAACCTTCCCTTTTCCTGCAGTGTCTGAACCTGCAGCTAACTCCAACTCGTTGTCTCTGAACTTCTGTTTGTGAGTTTTGTGTACACTCGCTACTTCATTGTAAGTACCTTGTGTGTATCTGGTTCTGCTTGTTCACCGCACCTGCGGTTTTGCTCTGCCCTGCTTGTTCACCGCACCTGTGGTTTCGCTCTGCTCAGCTTGTTCACCGCACCTGCAGGTTTTGCTCTGCTCAGCTTGTTCACCGCACCTGCAGGTTTTGCTCTGCTCTGCTTGTTTACCGCACCTGCGAGTTTTGCTCTGCTCAGCTTGTCTACCGAACCTGCGGGTTTTGCTCTGCTCTGCTTGTCTACCGCATCTGCGGGTTTTGCTCTGCTCTGCTTGTCTACCGCATCCGCGGGTTTTTCTCTGCTCTGCTTGTCTACCGCATCTGCGGGTTTTGCTCTGCTCTGCTTGTCTACTGCACCTGCTGGTTTTGCTCTGTTCTGCTTGTCTACTGCACATGCGGGTTTTGCTCTGCTTGTCTACCACATCTGTGGGTTTTGCTCTGCTCTGCTTGTCTACCGCACCTGCTGGTTTTGCTCTGCTCTGCTTGTCTACCGCACCTGCGGGTTTTGCTCTGCTCTGCTTGTCTACCGCACCTGCTGGTCTTGCTCTGCTTGTCTACCGCATCTGTGGGTTTTGCTCTGCTCTGCTTGTCTACCGCATCTGCGGATTTTGCTCTGCTCTGCTTGTCTACCGCACCTGCGGCTCCGTTACTAAGTCCCAGTCTGCACAGGTCCATATCCTGCCTGTGTTCCTACCTGCCAGTACCCACCTGTCTGCATGCCAGCCGTGCCTGCCAGTGCCCACCTGTCTGCATGCCAGCCGTGCCTGCCAGTGCCCACCTGTCTGCATACCAGCCGTGCCTGCCAATACCCACCTGTCTGCATACCAGCCGTGCCGGCCGGTACCCACCTGTCTGTATGCCAGCCTAACCTGCCTGTTCCTGCATTCCCCGGTGTGGGTCAACAGCTGTGACCAGGGTCTGACTTGGAGTAGCACCTGGTACCTCACCTCGGTTCCTCCCTGGTTCACGGAGTCGACTGAGTCACCGTGTGACCTTGGTTGGACCGAGTTGATACTTAGTTACACCCCTCCAAGCACTCCTCGGTTCATGGTCCAGTGGGATCACTAATCATGCTCACGCCAGTCAGTCTGGACGTGTGCGTAACACTGGTGTTCTGTGGCAAATGCCAAGCGTCCAGCACGGTGTTGGGCTGTGAGCACAACCCCCATCTGTGGACGTCGGGCCCTCATACCACCCTCATGGAGTCGGTTTCTAACCGTTTGTGCAAACACATGCACATTTGTGGCCTGCTGGAGGTCATTTTGCAGGGCTCTGGCAGTGCTCCTCCTGTTCCTCCTTGCACAATGGCGGAGGTAGCAGTCCTGCTGCTGGGTTGTTGCCCTCCTACGGCCCCCTCCACCTTTCCTTGTGTACTGGCCTGTCTCCTGGTAGCCTCCAGCCTCTGGACACTACGCTGACAGACACAACAAACCTTCTTGCCACAGCTCGCATTGATGTGCCATCCTGGATGAGCTGCACTACCTGAGCAACTTCTGTGGGTTGTAGAGTCCGTCTCATGCTACCACGAGTGTGAAAGCACAACCAACATTCAAAAGTGACCAAAACATCAGCCAGAAAGCATTGGTACTGAGATGTGGTCTGTGGTCCCCACCTGCAGAACCACTCCTTTATTGAGGGTGTCTTGATAATTGCCAATAATTTCCATCTATTGTCAATTCCATTTGCACACCAGCATGTGAAATTGATTGTCAATCAGTGTTGCTTCCTAAGTGAACAGTTTGATTTCACAGAAGTTTGATTCCCTTGAAGTTATATTCTGTTGTTTAAGTGTTCCCTTTATTTTTTTGAGCAGTGTAAATATATATATATATAAATATATATGTCTGTATATACTGTATGTAATTGGTAAACTTATCGGCACCTTCAACCAGTATGTACAGCAAGTGTGAACAGGTGCAGGCTGCTATGACTGCATAATATGCAAACAAAATTAGATACAGTGGGTATGGAAAGTATTCAGACCCCTTTAAATTTTTCACTCTTTGTTTCATTGCAGCCATTTGGTAAATTCTAAAAGGTTCTTCATTTTTTTCTCATTAATGTACACTATACACCCCATCTTGACTGAAAAAAACAGAAATGTAGAAATTTTTGCAAATTTATCAAAAAAGAAAAACTGAAATATCACGTGGTAACAAGTATTCCGACCCTTTGCTCAGACAGTCATATTTAAGTCACATGCTGTCCATTTCCTTGTGATCCTCCTTGAGATGGTTCTACTCCTTCATTGGAGTCCAGCTGTGTTTAATTAAACTGATAGGACTTTATTTGGAAAGGCACACACCTGTCTATATAAGACCTCATAGCTCACAGTGCATGTCAGACCAAATAAGAATCATGAACTCAAAGGAACTGCCCAAGGAGCTCAGAGACAGAGTTGTGGCAAGGCACAGATCTAGCCAACGTTACAAAAGAATTTCTGCAGTATTCAAGGTTCCTAAGAGCACAGTGGCCTCCATAATCCTTAAATAGAAGAAGTTTGGGACCACCAGAAGTCTTCCTAGACCTGGCCGTCCAGCCAAACTGAGCAATTGTGGGAGAAAAGCCTTGGTGAGAAAGGTAAAGAAGAACCTCAAGATCACAATGGCTGAGCTCCAGAGATGCAGTAGGGAGATGAGAGAAAGTTCCACAAAGTCAACTATCACTGCAGCCCTCCACCAGTCAGGCCTTTATGGCAGAGTGGCCCAACGGAAGCCTCTCCTCAGTGCAAGACATATGAAAGCCTGCATCGAGTTTGCTCAAAAACACATGAAGGACTCCCAGACTATGAGAAATAAGATTCTCTGGTCTGAGACGAAGATAAAACTTTTTGTTGATAATTCTAAGCGGTATGTGTGGAGAAAACCAGGCACTGCTCATCACCTGCCCAATACAATCCCAACAGTGAAACCAGGGAAAATTTGGGCCGAATGACCTCTTTAACTGAATTAGTAATATCAGCCTACAGTGGGCGAATTTCCTTCTGCTGATTATGAATAATAGGCAGTAGCCCACGATGATTTTTTATTTAATTCTGTAGTTTACACATAATGTACACTGCGGGTGCTGACTAAAACTCCCATCATTGTCGCCTGATCATGATCATCTTAGGGAGACAAGGCGTTAGATGATAGGTAACTATATCTGTATTTTTTATTTTTAATTCAATATGTATTTATTTATTTTACTTTAAGAACAGGCCCTGGCTGATGACTACTTCCATCAGCGGCGCCTGCTCTCGCCGTTATTAGTGAAAGCAGGCATAGGCTGATCTGATGGGAGTAGAACACTCATCAGCCAACGCCTGTGACCCGCGGTAAGCTTTTTACCGTGGGTCATAGTCACAGCTGCGGGCTCACACTGACATCTGACAGCATGATCCTGTAGTGCTCTAACTGGTGGTAACGATGTTACCGCCGATCAGAGCTGCCAGTGTTTCTCATGCTGTCACACAGATGACATCATAAGAAACACAGACTTCCTGAGGATTGCTAGAGAGGCAAATCAGAACACTCGATTGACTGCAAAAGACCTTCAGAAAGATTTATCAGACCCTGGACTTGTGGTACATTGTTCTACTTTTCGGAGACACGTGCACAAATATGGCCTTCATGGAAGAGTCATGAGAAGAAAACCTCTCCCGCATCTGACGCGCCCCCTGGGCCTGTGCTGTGCAGGGGATACCCGGAGCCGGCTCGTTGGGGGTTGTAGTCCTCCGTGGCTGTGACACGGTCCGTGCCCAGGGAGGTCAAACCAATGGCAGTCTGGGTGTGATAACAAATGTCCGACTACGCCACCCGTGGATTGCGGTCAGTGGGGACCGCCGCTGCGCTGCAGACCGCTGAGGCTGATGTTGTATGCGCAGCCAAGTATGGGATAACTCCCCACGGGAGAAGTATTGCCTCAGGGCAGCTAGTGTGGATGATGAGAGTGATGGTGTGAGCGTCCCAGTATTAATGGTGCTGGTGCGGCGATGAAACACAGAGACTTGTGGTGCAGTTAAGGGTCTTTACTGATGGTATAACGCAGACCCTCCCGGGAGTACTGGCTAGCAGTAGAGGCCTGGTCAGTCTGAGAGCTAGCAGGATCTCCCCTTGGCCAGGTGGAGTTGTAGGCCTCCCCGTCTCTCTGCACTCTTTCCTGGCTACATTGCTGTGTGCGGGTAGAAGTAGCCCACGTCCCTGAGTATACCGTGTGGTGCTCACCCGTATGGCCGGTGACTTGGGGCCTTCCGTTAGCCTCCGCTTCATGATGGCAGTGCTGTTCCCTTGCTTGTGACCGTGCCTCTGGGCTTCTATGGCCAGAGGACATGGAATCCCCTGCCGGTTGGATTCTGCTGCTGGACCTGGATGTCCACACAGCCTCGGACTCCGTGTCCGGGTTTAGTATCTTTAGCCAAGGCGAGCTTTCTAGCTTCCAGCCTCTGGCACTCGCTCCTGCTCCTACAGAGCTTCTAGTTCTCGCTTTCCCTCTCCAGGCTCTGACTCTCAGACTCTGTCTGTCCTAATCCCGCCCCAGACCCAGTTTATAAGGGCAGATTCCTCCCCTCCCAGGTCTGGGCGGGCAGTGTTGCATGCTTAGGGCTCCTGACCAGAGAAACCTCCCACTTGCTCTCAGACATAATATTTCTATTACTGTGGCAACCAGACCCCTGGGGTGCCACACATCCTTATCATAAAAATCAGCATCAGAAGTATGCAAAAGAACATCTAAACAAGTCGGATGCATTTTGGAAACAAGTACTGTGGACCGATGAGGTTAAAATAGAACTCTTTGGCCTCAATGATCATAGGTATGTGTTGAGAAAAAGGGCACAGAATTTCAGGAAAATAATATCTCGCCAATCATTAAGCATGGGGGTGGATGAATCATTGCTTTGGGGTTGTGTTGCAGCCAATGGCACGGGGAACATTTAACGGGTAGAGGGAAGAATAGATTCAATGAAATTTCAGTATAATCTCTTTTTATTGAAATAGAAATAAACATTAACATATATAACATACATTAATAAATGCCGGTGTTTAGTCATCATGGCGATCAAAATAACATATTCTCTATCACTTCTCTGATAAGACTCGTACACCTCTTATCTAATAATGTAAATGACTCGCCCCCTGGGCCGTGGGGCTCTCGGAGTCGGGCAACAGGGCAATAATGGAGGTAGTAGTGGCAACCCGGTCCGTGGCTCAGGGTGGTCAGACCAAATGTTGTGGCAGTCTATTTATATGGTTTTGCAATGTCCGACTACGCCACCCGTGGATTGCGGCTATTATGAACCGCCGCTGCAAGGCAGTCCCCTGAGGCTGATGGTGTGTGCAGCTGAGATAGTATAACTCCCCACGGGAAGAGTGTAGCCTCAGGGCAGTGTAGTAGATGGTGGGGGTGATGGTGCAGGGAGTCCCAGTACCGTTAGTGCTGGCGAAGTAAGAAGCACAAAGACAACATGTTGCAGTCCAGGGTCTTTTACTCACAGTTCGTATACTCCAAGCCACTTCTGTACAGGTAGTGACTGCCCAAGCCGTGCCACGTCCACCAGGTGAGGGGCTCGGTCAACTCCCAGGCAATTCAGGAGCATGGCACAGGACCCCCTTCTGTCCTTTCTCTGGCTCGTGCCCCACCAGTGACCAAACTTCTGTCCAGCTGTCGCGGATTTATGCGGGAAAACGTGGGCCCCGTTTCCCGCTATCCTATATGGTGCCTTCCTAGCAGGTTTAGTAAGGGGTCGCACCAATATATGATCACGACCTCCGGTTCTTGGCTGAGGATTATTTGCCTCCACCAACTTGGGATCCGGTACCCTTTCCTTGCCTGACCCGTCACCCGTAATTTCCTGGGTCCTTAGGGTCCCTTCTTCCTTTTTGTTCCTGGGCCTTTCTCTTCGGTTCCTTTCTCTTTCTGTTCTGTTCTTTTCTTTCTCTCCCTCTCGCCCTGCCCATGTCCTAGGCCTGGCTCTGGAGCAGAACTCCAGCGGAGCCTCTGCTCCCCTCCTCCTCCACTCTCACTTCCTCCTCACAGACTCAACTTCTCTCTACTCTTTTAGAACTAAGATGGTGCCCACCTTATATACCTCCTCCTCTGTGTCTGAGCCCAGGTGACCTGCAACCAATGAGCTCCTTCCTATGCCCAGAAACCAGCCCCTATCTGCTCCCACATCACTAGGGTCCCGTCCCCCCCCCTCCACTCCAGCCAGGGACATAGTCAGTCGTGCTCGCATACTAATGGGAGCACCGTAGAGCTGTCCCCCGGAAATGAGGAGTGTATATGTGTGCAGCTAACTGAGCCCTGGTCCATACTCCAACCTTACCCGGGAGTGGAATACCACACCTCTGGCAGAGGTGCAATATCCCTGTAGCGGCCGAACCCTCGGGGCGCTACATAAACATTACTTTTAATCATATCCAACAGTGCAGACAACTACATAAATCAACAATACAACAGTACAAAAACAAAAAGAGAAAAAAGAAAAAAAAGAGGGGGTGGTGAGGGGGGAAGAGGAAAAAGAGAAAGAAAGATAAGAAAGGAGGGTAGGATTAGGAAATTGAAGAGGAGAAGGAGAACATAAACTAAGGCTCATTTTTTAGACTCTCTAATTAGTTCCCAGCACCAACCCAGATCCAATTCACCAATTTATCAGTCTCTCACTCAAACAGCCTGTGAAACTCCGATGAGTCCTGAAACGGAATCCAGACACTCCAGATCTTCCTGAATTTATCAGCACATCCATTAAAGTCAGCAGAAAGTTCCTCCATTCTGCAGATATTAAACATTTCATTTTTTTTTTAGATCCTTTTGATGAGGGCAGGATAGAAAGCCGAGCTTTCTCAGGACGATTTTCGACCCTACTTCCGGTAATTAGATTATAATTGGAAAATATTTTTTCCCACAAAGGTTTGATCTTACTACACTCCCACCATATGTGAAGCATAGATCCCTTTTCCACTTTACATCGCCAACATAAGTCTGAGGCTGCCGGAAATATGGTGTGAAGTTTTACTGGATACTGGTACCATCTTGCCATAATTTTGAAATTTTTCTCCTGCGCATAACATGTGACCGACATTTTGTGTGTAAACAAGAATCCTTTTCCCCAATCTCTTGAAGATATGACTACCCCCAATTCTTGTTCTCACATGTGTTGAAATTGTAACTTTCCTGAGATACTTTCCCTAATCAAATAATTATAAAGCAGCGATATTATATGATTGGGGGGAGATTCCTGTAAGAATAACCTCTTAAAAGAAGATGGTATACACTGGAATGGGGGTGCCAACCTCTGAGAAAACAAGAATGATTGCAACTGTAAGTATTCCATCCACAGCAATTTTCTAGGGACGTGGCCTGGAGCTCATGGAGAGAGGACGTGTGTAGCTGAAGCTCTTGCCATCCAGCCTTAAACCTACAGGATTTGACCCCTTATAGGGGTTTGGTTCCCACCACAACGACAGATCATCGTCTGGGATGTCCTCCTGATCCCTTTGGATCCTTTGGATACCACTTATATCCTGATTTAACCCGCCGCATCCCATCCGCAGTTGTAACAGTAGCCCTGCTGCTGTCGGACCATTACCTCATTGCCCTTAATATACTGAAGGATTACTGTTATCCATTATACTATCTCCATTATCCTGGAAGCCTCCTAACACCTGGAAGATACCGGAGTTACACAGATTGGGCCGCCCGCCATTTGACGCGATTATCCAGAGCCTGGAGTGAAGATCACAAAATGGCGGCGGCGATTTACCTCAGCACTACACTGCTGTGATTCTGACAGGAGTCTGTCAAATAATCTCTGAACTGGACTCTGGAAAATTCTTATTTCACGGATTTTATGCATTTATATATCTGCTGAACTTCTACTCTAAAACCACTGAAAAAGGAATCTGGACTCCTCAACCCTTAGATGATCACAAACAGGATCGACCTCTCACTGAAGCCTTGGATTAGGTCTTATATTGTGATAGTCATTCTCACTTCTTCTCTATCTTAACCCTTTGCTGTTCTTATTCCTCTGTAAAGTAATTAATACAACTGTTTGCCTTAACTGCCCATTGCACATATAGCTTGATAATTTGCCATTGCTTAGTATAAAACGATTTTCCTATACTATATCTGGGGTATTGTTACTAGTGTCGTACTTTTGTGTTATTGAGTAATTGTTTATCTAAATTTACCACCTGAGACTTACTCTCCTATTTACTCATTTGATCATCCTTGTCTTACTGTGTAACTGATAAGTAGTATAGACATATTTGCATATATCTACAATATATCAATGTAAACTCTAATATTTGGGAAGGCTCTCTGAAAAGCATGGCGTCCCAGAAATCCAAGCTAGATAAATCCAAACCCACTTATAAAGACTCAGCTCAACTAGGAAACCCACATAGGAATAGATCTAGATCCCCTACTAAACAGAGTGATAATGACTCAAGGTCAAGGGATCGAGGCATGAAATCTGATGACTCCACAAATCCAGAATTTGATCCCCAGAAACAAAGGAGAGAAAAGAGGAAGGAGTCGGCCTTTAAACTAGCATCTGCACAAAAACCGACAGTGCAGGAGAGTTCTGACTCAGATGAAGACTCGTCCCTTATAACTAGTCCTCCTAAGCAACGGATAAGGACAGACAGCCCTCCATCTTTAGAAGTTACGGACCCGTTGCAGAATTTTGATTGGAAACAGTCAATTGACCAATCATTTTTTAAAGGGATATTCTCTGCCTTCAAGGAGTCCCTTCGCATTGACTTCGACACTAGGTATGATAAACTTCAGAAACAAATCGACTCAGTTACCAACAAAATAGATAAGACTGAGTCTGAGATCTTTGAATTGGAGCAAAAAAATAACAGACTAGAAAAAGAGTACCACCTCCTCAAGGAGGAATTTAGAACAGTAATAAATAAGCTCACTGACCTGGAGGACAGAGGTAGACGACAGAACTTAAAATTCAGAGCTATACCAGAGTCTGTCAAATCTGACCAACTTGCCCCCTACATCAAAAATTTGATTAGAACGGCAATTCCATCTTTATCTGACCTAGAAGTAACACTGGACAGGACACATCGGCTTCCTAAGCCTAAACACCTGAAACCTGATGTCCCAAGGGACGTTATCACTAAGTTCCATTTTTACCAGACTAAAGAGCAGCTCATGGAGTTTCTTAGGCACAAAAAATCCTTCCCTAAACCATACGACTCCATCAAGATCTTTGCTGACTTGTCGAGAGAGACAATGACCCAACGTAAAAACCTAACAAAGGTCACCGACGTATTACGAAATAATCAGATCCCCTATAAATGGGGATTCAACCCCACAAAGGTCCTGTTTCACCACCAGGGGAAAAATTACAGTATTTCTGACATTGCGGATGGGGGTAAACTCTTCAGGGACCTAGGAATTAACATCACCTGACGTTGCAATCTAATTAATGGGCTGAGGCATTAGGCCATAACTTTAGTCCCGCCTAGGAGGTCATCATCGAAACGTTAGTCCCTCCTTGTTTGGAACTTGGTATTTAGTTACTGGACTTAGACCTGTATTGAGGTATTTTATCGCTCAAGTTAAGTTGTTTTTTTTTTTTTTATTATTTAATTTCTATCTTTGTCTAAGGTTGTAGACTTGATCTGATTTATATTCTTTCTGGACATTTTATAGTTAATTTTTGAAAACATGCTTTGGAAAAAACAATGGACGATTTTATTTCACCAAATATTGAGCTTTTACCATTGCTTGTACAGTATAAGTCATGTCACTTAGATTTCTAACACATAATGTCAATGGCCTCAATACTCCACAGCGCCGTTTCTTTGCCTGGAAGACAATTAAGGACTATAATGCTGATATAGTAGCTCTCCAGGAAACTAAATTCTCCTCTGTCAAGCCACCCCATTTCGCTCATAAAGAATTCCAAAATATATTTTACGCCAATAATATCAAGAAAAAGTGGGGAGTAGCCCTGTTAATCAAAAATTCTGTCTCGTTTGAATTAATCTCAAGCCTTAAAGATCCAGATGGGAGGTATATTATATTAATCTGCAAACTGAACCACCAAATTTTTACCCTCGCTAATGTATATGTACCCAACCAAGGCCAAATATCCTTCCTGAATAAAATAATGCGTACTATTACCCAAAATAAACAAGGTGATTTAATTCTCTTCGGAGACTTTAACATTGCACCAAATTCTCTCCTGGACTCTTCTAACAAGTCAAGGCGTCAATCTTCCTCACTAGGCCCATGGTTGCTCAAAATGGATTTATATGTTTTTAGATGCCTTCATTCGTCTTCCCTGGAATTCACTCATTACTCTGGTACTCACAATTCCCACTCTAGGATAGATCTAATTCTCACTAACATATTCTCACTTCCTAAATTTAAAAATATACTAATAGCACCCAGAGTGTGGTCAGATCACTCACCTGTAATATTCGAAGTAACAAACCCCCAAAATACCATTGTAGAAAAAATCTGGCGTAATAATAGTTTCCTCTATAACCATCCTGTCTACAAAAAAGAAATCGACAAAGCCATCCAGAACTACTTCAATGAGAATGACACTGGTGATATCTCTATATTCACACTTTGGTCGGCCTTCAAGGCAGTACTTAGAGGCAAGCTTATACAATTAAATTCACAACTAAACAAATCTAATAGAGAAAAAACTCAAAAATTAGTTCATGAAATTTATGCTTTAGAGCAAAAACAAGTCTCCAATCCTTCATTTGACTATTCAAAAGATATCCTTAAATTGAGAACAAACCTTAAATCTCTCCTCACCACCGAGTATGACAAATTTATACAGACTACTAAATCTAGGTACTATTTCTCTGCTGACAAACCATCGAAACTGCTTGCAGCTAAGATTAGACATTACAAAACTAAGTCACGTATTAGCGAGATTAGAGACCCCCTAGGCCATTCCTATAACCATCCTAAAGATATAGTCAAAGTTTTTGCAAATTTTTATAATTCCCTATATAACCTAAAAGATGATCCAAGCTTCTCAAAACCTTCTGATTCAGACATTAATAATTATTTACACAAACTACATTTACCCACACTAACCGACCAAGACCTACAAGATTTGAACCTCCCATATTTACCGAAAGAGATTTCGGGAGTAATCAAAGGACTTAAACTGGGCAAATCTCCAGGCCCCGATGGACTACAGAATGAGCTATATAAAACTTTTGAAACTCGTTTAGTTCCCTACCTAACCAAATTAGCCAACCATACAACACAACAGGCCTATCTTCCTCAGGATATGCTTGAAGCGATAATAACCATAATCCCAAAAGAAAAAGGTGACCCACTCGACACAAAGAACTATAGGCCCATATCCCTCCTAAATTCGGATACAAAAATTTTAGCGAAGTTGGCTGCGGAAAGATTAAAAATTCATATCGGTAAATTGGTGCATGAGGATCAGGCGGGTTTTATTCCTGGCAGAAATACTGCCGATGCCACCAGAAGAGCAGTCAATCTCATTACCCTAGTTGAGCGTTCCAATCTTCCTTCGGCCTTCCTTGCACTGGATGCAGAGAAGGCTTTTGACAGGGTCTACTGGCCATTCCTATTTAACACACTACAAAAATTTGGTCTCAAGGGTAATATTCTCAACCTAATTAAGTCAATGTATTCTGCTCAATCAGCTCGTGTCTATTCCAATAGTTCTTTGTCACAAAGATTTTCCCTGTGTAATGGCACTAGACAGGGGTGCCCTCTTTCCCCCATTCTTTTTGCCCTGTTTATAGAGCCATTTGCCTCTTCTATTAGAGAAAACATTAACATTACTGGCATCCCTGTCAATACTAAGCAAAGCAAAATAGCCCTATTTGCGGATGATATTTTACTTACCATCTCAAATCCCCTTAAGTCCCTGAGGCATATTACCACCACAATTGACGAATTCTCACACCTATCACTATACAAAGTTAATAAGTCTAAATCTCAAATAATTGACTTTAACATAGAAAACACATTTCTACAATACCTAAAAAAGAATTTGAGTACATATGGGAGGAGAAGAAAATTATATATCTGGGAATTAAGTTGACTAAACCTTCTTCAGATCTAGTCTCAGAAAATTTGACCACACTATTCAACACTTTTCATTTAGATTACATTCGCCTGGCTAAGCTAGAAATCTCATGGCTAGGTAGAATTGAAGCGTTCAAGATGCTCTTACTCCCAAAATTTATTTATGTCATAAGATCTATTCCCATTTTTAAACCAAAACAATGGTTCAAGAAACTACAATCTCAACTTATGAAATATATTTGGAACCATAAAAAGGCAAGAATCCCTACCCTCTCATTATTAAAACATAAAAAGATGGGAGAACTGGGTGTTCCCAATTTATATAATTATTATCTGGCCACCACATTAAAGCTTTCTCAGGGATGGTTAATTGAATCTAATAACACATCCTGGATCAACATAGAGACGTCAGCTGCTAAAACTGAACAATTAAGGTCCCTAATTCTCGCCCACCTTATTGAGCCTTCTAGGCCCCCGCCAAACTACCCCACCTTAAAAGCCGTTATTCTGGCCTGGAGAGACTTGGTAAACAAATCCTCTACACACTTCCCTTTAATTAAAATTAAAAATATCCCTTTGGTTGTACTAGAAATCTTAATTACAAACCTCGACCTGTCGACCTGGCTAGATAAAGGCATAAATACTGTTAATGACCTCATTTCTGATGATACCCTCTTACCCTTTTACACATTACAAACTAGATACTCTCTCTCAAGAGATGAGAGGACGAATTGGAAGCTTATCTCTAATTTGCTTACGAAACCTTCCCTCACGTTTGCCATGCCACAAATAGTAGTACAATTAATAAATAATCCAGAGAAAACATCTATTTGGAAGACAAATGCATTGTATAAAATTTTTAATGAGGAAGTGAATTTGCCTTACCACCCCTTTTTTAAAACTTGGGAGAAAGAACTTAACATTAAAATAGATCTGAATAAAATGAGTAAGACCTTAAACATAATATACTCTCACACAGCTTCAGCGACAATGCATGAGTCTTACTTCAAGGTTCTTTCACGGTGGTACTGGACTCCAATAAAACTTCATCGCATTAACCCCACCAATTCGCCTTATTGCTGGAGGAAATGCAATAATCAAGGCACATTAACCCACATGTTCTGGGGATGTCCTAGACTGCTTAAATTTTGGATGGATACTAAACTCTTAATATCAGATATCACAGGAATGACCATATTTATTACTCCACAATTAGCCCTCTTGTCAATTGGAATAGAAGACTTCCCAAAGCAGTTACGATTAATAATTTCGCATATTATAGTGACTGCTAGACTCATTATTGCTACGAGATGGACTAAACCTGATCCACCCGGTATAGATGTACTTATAGACCGAATTACCCAACATAGCGTGTATGAACACAATATAGCAATTAGAAGCAACTCTTTCTCAAAATACCTAGATCGTTGGACCCCCTGGATCTCTAAATACTTACCGCTACTCTTACATAAGGCCCATTGACATTCCATATATTATCAAGTGAACCAATTGTTTGACTCTCTCCTTTGTTCTTTTTAATGGTAATACAGAACTTCCTTTAGCTCAATTAAAATCTAAATTTTTTATGAATCTTTTTTATTTTTATTTTTTTAGACACATTTAATGTATTTCTTTAATAAACCTAAAGTTTATGTCTTCATAGATTTTATGGGGTCATCATAACCCTCGAAATCTCAATCATTAGACAATAAAACTTTCACAGTCCTTATCTATGAACTAATCCAATATTTACAGCCAGAACTGTTTACCTTTCTCCCACAGTAATAGCTCTGCTTTACATTACCTGTCTCATCTATTGCATTATTTCTGTGTCCTATTGTGTATAAATATGTGACTCTTCAGATTTTGTGTCATACTATGCCTGATGAAGAGACCTGAGTAGTCTCGAAAGCTTGCAACTTGTTACCATCTTTTCAGTTAACCATTAAAAGGTATCAGCCACTGAGGACTCTCAAATCTTAATATTTTTCTAATAATTTTTCCATGGCTAGCACAGTACAAAAATATATATTTTCCCTGATGTAAACATAACACCAT
This sequence comes from Phyllobates terribilis, assembly GCF_046119375.1. Lineage (NCBI taxonomy): Eukaryota > Metazoa > Chordata > Amphibia > Anura > Dendrobatidae > Phyllobates > Phyllobates terribilis. The sequence goes on along the minus strand of NW_027362761.1, from coordinate 1,089,805,118 downwards.
CTGTAATAAGCTAAAGTTGAAAAGAGGATGGCTTCTACAAATGGATAATAATCCTAAACACGTCAAAATCAAGATCTGCACTGGTAAAGCCCCCCACTCATAACACATTAGGTAGCTGTCAGCCAAAAGACTGTTCAACTGACAGCCATCTCTTCTGAGCCCCTTATATACAAGAACGCTCAGCTTGGCTCCTGTGTTCTCTATGAGAGCGACTAATAAACTCCACTGTCAGCAGCTTATCTGCTGGAAAACAGAATGAGCTACCATTGGAAATACAACATGCAGGCTCCTTCTCTCCTCCAACATCATCTGTAGGGTACGTTCATATGACTGTATTGTCGGTCCCAGTGTTTTCCGTGAAAAAACTGACAGAACTAGACACAGACAGATCTAGGTCCATTGGGCTGTTTAGATAAGTGTTTGAAAAAAAGCAAGTGAAAAAAATCATAGCACGCATAGGTTCTTCCTTAAAATGGATGAGAGTAAGCCATTCAAGTCCAAAGGTGCACAAAAAAACAGATCCCATACAGATCATCCATATAGCTTCCATTTTTTTATGGATACATTTCCATTATTAACCTAGAAAACTGTATTTGGTCTTGTATATGATAATAACTGTTGATGGAAAAGAAGGATGGTGTACAGACCACAACTGACCACCAAACTGATGAAAATCATCCATTTTTCTGGATTAAAAGATAAATGTCCCTTTCTTGTCTGATGTCAGATTCTCGCTGCTCCACAGTCTGGGAATTCTGATGGATTTTTTATTTTATAATGCATCAAATGTTTTCTCCTGGTGAAAGGTCTGGACTGCAGGTGGCTGGTTCTTCACCTGAACTCTTCCTCTTCGATGCCATGCTGCTGTGATGGATGTAGTATGTGGTGTAGCATTGTCTTGCCAAAATATGCAAAAAAAAAGATCCAACAAATACACAGAAAAAAAGTATGCAAAAAGAGGGATAACCTAAAAATCTAAAAATAGTCAATGCTTATTAACATGCAAGACATATTAAAAATATTTAAAAAGCACAAATGGCTGTAAGCCTGTAACATAAATTTTCCAGACCACAGCACTATAGTGCTAGGATCTACCCTGTCTGTCAATAAGGTAATTTAGGAACCCAAAAGTTAATACCACCTTAATACAGATATATTACTGTATAATGTACCAATAATATGAAAATTGTTACATCAATGACCCAGGCCCTAAAATAAGGGCAAGTATTAAAGTGTATAGTGGGTTAAAGATATACACGCCCAATAAATAATGCACAAAAGCACAAAATAAAAGATGATAAAGAGGAGTGTATACAACAATTGTATGATAGAGTCAGAAAAGTTGCAGAAAAATCCTACTGCCGGCACAATAGCAAATAGCCACACAGAGTGAAGGTAAATGTGAAGTTTGTGCCACCTGGGCCATAGATATAACAATTTTCATATTATTGGTATAGCTGTGATTTGGGTTATATTATAATATACCTTTATTAAGGTGGTATCAACTTTTGGTTTCCTAAATTACCTTATTGACAGACAGGGTAGATCCTAGCATTATAGAGCTGCGGTCTGGAAAATTTGTCATTTGTGCTTTTTAAATATTTTTAATATGTCTTGTTTGGCTTGTATGTTAATATACATTGACTATTTTTAGGTGATCCCTCTTTTTGCAACACCTCTGTATAAGGCTCATCATTGATCACTCCTTTCATGTGTAAGCTGCCCGTGTCAGAGGCACTAATGCAGCCCCAGACCATCAGAGATGCAGGAACTAAGCGCTGATAACAAGCTGGATGGTCCCTCTGCTCTGCAGTCTGCAGGACAAGGCGTCCACAGTTTCCATAAATAATTTCATATTTTTATTCATCCGACCTCAGAACAGTTAATATCTTCTGATCTGATTTCTATGTTCTGCAGTGAATATAATATGGCTAAAAGAGATTTCCAAATCATTACATTCCTGTTCTCTTTATACATTTACACAGCGTCACAAGTTTTTTGGAATTGGGGTTGTAAATATATCTATAAATATTTCTATCTACATGTGTACATCCATCAGAATAACTGCTCTTAGCGATGTCACAATATCAGAGTTCTAGAATGTTGATGTCACACAAGTCATGAAGTCACAATATGAAGAACTGATAAAACTTCTGCTCACGGCCTCCTCCACTGAGGGTTATAGAATTTGTGGAGTGAGGATATTTTTGCAATTCTGATTGAGTGAGCAAAATGTCTGAGTATAAGCGCAAACGTCGCTTTATTATTGATTCTGTTACAGAGAGCAGCGGTATTGATGACCAGGTGAGTGGCGGATTCTGGAGTATGTTGTCTATTTGAAATTCTGGAAATGTGAAGACTTTTTTTTACTTTTTATTATTTCCTTTTCCCAGTTACTGGTCAATAAAAAATGCCGCAGAGTTTTTGCGTCCGACACAGAGGACAGCAGCGGTGATGAGAATCCCCATCAGGTGAGCGCTCACTTCTCTCCAGCACTGTCTGCGGCTCTGGGGGTCTACTGGAGATCAGGGGACGCCCCATTCTGTGATTATGCCACTGTATCGCTGCTAATCCTTCATTCTCAAGGTCTTTATATTTCTTTATTTCAGTCTCATCCACTTATTTCAAGGTCTCCAAGGAGCCTTGAAGATGAAGATGGTGGCTCTGGTCCCCACCTGCTATACATAGAGTCAGGCATGTAATAAAGCATCTGGAAGGATCATAAATTCCTTCCTGTAAAATAAGAAAATTAGATTTTTATTGATTAGGAAAACTGAACGACACAGAAGTAAATGACGATGTTTCTTCTTTTCTCCAGAGCCCAATTCTCCCCGATTCAGCTTTGTGCAGGAGGAGACAGCAAGGTAATGTATTCCTATATATCCGTTTTATCTGGGTCATGTTCATGATTTCTGGTCGCTAGATGGCGCTATTATTAGCATATTTTCAGATAAGGTGTCAGCTGTATGTCTGCAGGTCGTGTACGGTCTTAGTATATATCCAGTAGTGATGTGTGATCCTCTTTGATGCTTTGTTACCAGGAGACAGGAGCGTCCCATCAATTACTGTTTCCTGAGAAATCTGTCTTCACCCACGTCCAAATATGTCACCGACTTCCGTAAGAACAAACAGGAGCTGGTACGACGTCTGTACAAGTTTTATAACAGGACCGTCTTTGAGAACCAGGTATTCAGTTATAACACACAGCTTGGAATAGGGTTATAGGGGATGAAGGTTTAGAGCTAGGGATAGTGTATCCAGTGTATATAGTATATACCTCTACATTCTGTATATATAGGGTGATACGAGGCAAAGGGTTAGAGCTAGGTATAGTGTATCCAGTGTATATAGCATATACCTCTACATTCTGTATATATAGGGTGATACGAGGCAAAGGGTTAGAGCTAGGGATAGTGTATCCAGTGTATATAGTATATACCTCTATATTCTGTATGTATATCGTGATATGAGGTGAAGGGTTAGAGCTAGGGATAGTGTATCCAGTGTATATAGTATATACCTCTACATTCTGTATGTATAGGTTGATAGGGGATGAAGGGTTAGAGCTAGGGATAGTGTATCCAGTGTATATAGTATATTCCTCTATATTCTGTATGTATATGGTGATACGAGGCAAAGGGTTAGAGCTAGGGATAGTGTATCTAGTGTATATAGCATATACCTCTACATTCTGTATGTATAGGGTGATACGAGGCAAAGGGTTAGAGCTAGGGATAGTGTATCCAGTGTATATAGCATATACCTCTACATTCTGTATGTATATGGTGATATGAGGTGAAGGGTTAGAGCTAGGGATAGTGTATCCAGTGTATATAGCATATACCTCTACATTCTGTATGTATAGGTTGATAGGGGATGAAGGGTTAGAGCTAGGGTTAGTGTATTCAGTGTATACAGTATATACCTCTATATTCTGGACGTATATTGTGATAGGAGGATAAAGGATTACAGCTAGGGATGGTGTATGCAGTGTAAATAGCATATACCTCTATATTCTGTAGGTATGGGGTGGTATGGGAGATAGTGAGTAGATGGTTAAAGATAGGGTTAGGGTATCCAGTGTACATAGTATATACCTCTATATTCTGTAGGTGTGGGGTAATATGAGGGATAATGAATGTATGGTTAGAGCTAGGATTAATGTATCCAGTATATATAGTATATACCTCTATATTCTGTAGGTATGGGGTCATATTGAAGATAGTGAATGGAGGGTTAGAGCAAGGGTTAGTGTATCCAGTGTATATAGTATATACCTCTGTATTCTGTAGGTATTGGGTGATATTGAAGATAGTGAATGGAGGGTTAGAGCAAGGTTAGTGTATCCAGTGTATATAGTATATACCTCTATATTCTGTAGGTATGGGGTGATGTGGGGGATAGTGAATAGAGGGTTAGAGCTAGGGTTAGTGTATCCACTATATACAGTATATACCTCTATATTCTGTATTTCTACTTCTTCTGTAGCTTCCTGCATATATGGACATCAGCTGGAATAAAAGGCTGCGTAAAACAGCTGGTCGCACTGGATTCCTGGAGAACAACGGGGACCGCTACGCCATCATCCAGTTATCGGATAAAGTCTGCGATTCAGCAGGTAGTCGTCACATCCGGCACAATTTATAGATTAGCTGTGGTGAAATCTTCCCCACATCTTTACTCCTGATTGTTATTATATCCTGCTTTGTCCTTAGAACGACTCCGAGACACATTGATCCATGAGATGTGTCATGCTGCCTGCTGGGTCATCGATGGCAATGGAGAACTTGCCCATCACCAACTATGGGAGCAGTATTGTGAGAAGGTCGCACAGATCCACCCTGACCTTCCACCCATTACTGTATTCCATAGTTGGGAGTACCACTACCCGGTGGTGTACCAATGCTCAGGGTGCCAGTACAGGTAAGATACGACTCAAATAAACTATGGACAGACGGGCGTCTGATACTGGCCGTGGGTGTATGTGCTACTACCACTGCTTGCTTCATGACTTCTGCAATCAATATGAAGGGGCTCTGTCATTGATGTTGGATGTGAGTGTACCTTTAGGATCAGTCTTTAATATCTTTAATAAGCTTTATCTCCCACTCCAGAGTCGGACGTTGGACGGATTCTCTCGACACCGAGAAGTTTGGGTGCGGCTACTGTGAGAACAAGTTGGTTCTAGTAACCACAACCTGAGAAGATCTATCAGCGACCATCCAGCTCCATCAATAGTCCGATCATCGGCTCGGCCAAGATAGCAGCACACAGATGAAGTCATCCAGAAGACTAGTGGAAAGTCACATCTCAGTCTTCCACCATTTTTCGGGCGTCACGGTGACTCAGTGGTTAGCACTGGTGTCTGCAGCACTCAGGTGGTGGAAACAAATACGACCACGGACATCTGCATGGAGTTTGTATGTCCTCCCCTTGTCTGCGTGGGTTTCCTCCGGGTTCTCCGGTTTCCTCCCACACTCCAAAAATATACTGATAGGTTAATTGGCTTATTCCAAATTGTCCCTAACATGAATTATGGTTCTCCCTGTACAGCGCTACAGACTATGTCATCGCTATATTATCGAGGGGAATCAAATTCATCATTAAATACAAATGCTTTAAACAAACTTATTATTGTAATGTTGACTTGTGTCAGTCATTTCATACACAGATTACTTCCAAAAAAGTTATGTCCTATAGTGGGACGTCTGGAGGTGAGATTCCGCCATACCGATGGCCAGGGACAGGCATGCGGGTGCTAACACCTACATGGACTGGCAGGACAGGCTTACACTGGTAATATACAGCGTATACACCCACAACGACTCACACACATCAAACCAAGCAAAGTCATCAAGTTTCAGAGCTCCCATAGAAATGAATGGTGATAGCCGCACATGCGCAGCCACTTTCCATTTCTGACAGTGTGTAACGGGGTCGTTCTTGAGTTACATGTGGGTCCCTGATCTCAGCAATGGGACCTGCATCTATCAAACATTTATGATGTATGCTTTCGATAGAGGATGAAATAATGTCTTCAATACGCTTCGTCACGTGTCCACGGGCATGCTCGCGATTTCTAATGCTGACCCTATGCTGCTCTCTGATTCAGTTATGTTACCAGCAACATAGTGCATTAAGCATTAATGCTTTAAAGGGCACAGCTCAACTTTCCATCCTAATGTGGCACCTCAAACGTCACAAATTTTTCCAGGGCATTCATAAGGGGTATCTCTGCATTTTCGTCACGAACGGGGAAACAGCTGATCAGCGGATGTGCACGGTGCTGGACCCTCAGTGATCTGATATTGATGACCTATTCTAAAGATATTCCACCAATTATCAAACACCTGAATAACTTCTTTAATTAGTTTAGGGGAGTGATTGAACCATTTTTAAGCCAAACACAATCCTTAATATTTATTCTTCACCGGAAGGTACAATGTGTTAAAAAACAGCTGATTATGGGGCCCATGGGCATTACAAGTATTGGAGACCCGCTCCTTTCTAATGGGAACATTTTTTTATGAGGCCCTCCTCCACGTCTCTTCCAAGGGGCATTGGAGTGACTCCCAATTTTTGGCAGCCCTTGCATTCACTGCATAGCAAACACAATGGGAGACCCACTTTCTAATAATGGGAACATTGTTTTCAGGAGGCCCTCTGACCTCCACGTCTTTTCCAAGGGGCATTGGAGTGCCTCCAAATTTTTGGCAACCCTTGCATTCACTGCATAGGCAAACACAATGGGAGAGCTACTTCCTAATAATGGGAAATTTGTTTTCAGGAGTCCCTCCTCTAGGTCTCTTCAAAGGGGTATTGGGGTGCGTCCAAATTTTCAAAGTGGTATTGGGGTGCGTCCAAATTTTGGGCAGCCCTGCCACTCACAGCATACGCAATAACAGTATAGGAGACCTATTCTTTAGTAATGGGAACAATAAAACATAGCCGGCTGATGGTTCTCTAAGAATAGTGAGGGCCGATTGCTGGCCCTTTAAGAATAGTAAAGGCCGCCTGATGAACATTGTTGACAGAAGTGACCTGGGAGTCAGAGATGCTTCCAGGGGTCTTTCCCATACTGTCCCCATGTCATTTGAACACTGTTCCCATAGATTTGGGCAATTTGCAATCTTCAGACCGCCGGGGGGAGGCGCCTGAAAAATGCCCGAGTTTGCCATAGACTTACATTGGGCTCGTTGCTCGGGTCGAGCACCCGAGTATTCCAATGTGCTCGGCCCGAGCATCGAGCACCCGAGCATTTTAGTGCTGGCCCATCACTACTCATAAGAGCACATTTATCTTTACAAACAACAGAACAGTGATAGCTGTCACATCTGTGTTCTGATACCTTAGCTCCCCAATAAGACATGGGAGTAAATCAATACTTTACAAGCTGCTCTGTGGCTGGGGGCACTGGTAAAATAGTGTCTTATTGTCATGCAAGGTGAGGGAAGGAACAGTGTACAAGGACAGGAATAGGGGTAAGTGGAAGGGAGCCCAACATCTAGAGAAAGGGGGAGTGGAGACCCCTAGGCAGATCTAATATCACCCTGACTACTCTATCATACTTATATAGGTTCATCTCCAATAGCAGAGCAGGAAACTTAATCCCTGAATGTCCCTAGAGCTAGGCCCTAGGTAGGGAGGGACACTATATGAGGGGCAGCTCATGATAAGTGTTACTTCTCTTTTCTTTACATGATACCAGATTGATGGTGCTATTGTGGGCTGATGTTCTTCATAGACTTGTGTGAACAGCCCCTATTATATTCTTGCTCGGATGATTCAGAAGTTTGCTGTATATATGATACCTCTCTGTGGAGAATCAGCTTTAGGGATTCTCTTAACAATGTAAGAAAAAAAAAGATTAACCACTGCATGTGATAGGGGTTATATACTGGGCTCGGGTAATGATTGATAGAACTTATTCAGGAATTTATAAGCCCTACTAGCCCAGTTATTTGTAGTTATGTATTGTCTCTAAATTTCCCTAGAGCTGTCATTTTGCTTTATTGAACAGTTGTCGTCTTTTAATGTTTATTGAAATGGTCAGTCTCTGAATCTATACGTTCACTTCTTCCTATCTTTTTTCACGACTGTAGTTTTGTATTTATTAGGATAAATGTATTTATTAGTATAGAAGAATTTTTAGGGACATAAGGGACACCGTCGTTAAGCAGGGGCGCCACTTAACACAAATTATGGTGCCAACCTCCTCTGCCAGGAAGGTAGAGACATTAGGGATAAAGTAGGGACAGGTTTAGCCTGCACTCTCTCCTGATCAGTGTGTAACCTAATATGGATATTCCCTAATACTTTATTTTGTATTTTTGTTGTTTTGTCTATTGTGGATTGTTATAGTCCTTTTCAGATAATTTATTAAAAGTTACATTTTAGGGGTCTAATCTTCTATAGGTTTTTCATGCTAAATTAGGCCCTGTTTACATATTTTTTTTGCTAAGGTGTTTAACTGAACACTAGTCAGGCCCCACTGTAACTAAAGAAAACAAGGTAAACAAACAAAGGGGATACATTTAGCTTGAGAAGACACCAGAGAGGTAGCGCCAACTGTCCTCCAAGGGAAGTCTAAGAATGAACTAGCTGGCTACTAGTACTCCAGGCATAGACAGCAGAACATAGAACTACCACCAGCGACTCTCTGGAGACACAGAGTTTTTAACTACCAAGCAAGGGTGTGTCAACCAGCAGCAGAAGGTGGAGGTCACCGCTGGGTACTAAAGGAAGAAGGATATCACTACACTACAGAGATGAGAGGATCAAGAAGGTGTCTGTAATGCCAAGCGCAGTGACCTTCTACAGCCGGATCCAGAGTGACTGTCTCTCACACTTGATACACCAGTGATATCTGATAAACAAAAAAAAATAAAATGTTGTAGGTACGTTCTCCTGAAATGGTTGCAACAGTCACAACTCCTATAAAAGCATGTAAAGGCTGCTGCAGGATGTCACGCACGGTGTGGGAAAGACTAAGTGCAACACGAAGGGAAGAAGGGGAGGAAGCCAAAACACTAGGGTAAGTGGGATTGGAGACCCCTAGGCAGATCTAATATCACCCTGCCTACCCTACCATCCCTATATAGGTTCCACACTTATCTCCGAACAGGACCCTAAACCCTGGATGACCCTAGAGGTAGACCCTAGATAAGGAGGGGGAAGGGTGAGCACTGGTCAGGACCTACTACAAACTATAGACAACAAAGTAGACAAACAAAGGGGATTAACTTAGCTTAAGAAGACACCAGAGGAGTAATGCCAACTGTCCTCCAAGGGCACCAGAGAAGATGCTAGCCGATTGCTAATGCTCCAAGCCTGTACATAGAAGTATTACCGGCAATTCCCTGGAGAAAACGGAGTGTTTTTAACTCCCACTCAAGGGTGTGTCAATCAGCAGCAGGAGGGAGATTGCCACTGGGTCATAAAGGCAGAAGGATTAAGAAGGCATCTGTAATGCCAAGCGCAGTGACCTTCTACAGCCAGGTCTATTACACCTGTCACACCCTTGACACAGGACCACCAATAAATTCACATGAAGAAAATGAGAGGAATACGGTGGTTCAGAGTCCGCACTGCCCAGAGTTCAAAAGGTGTAGTCGCACACAAGGATTAAGCATGAATGTGTTTTATTGTGTCAATGCGTTTCAAGGTCTCCAAACCTCTTCATCAGGACCAAACCACAATGATTTTTATATATATACAGTACAGACCAAAAGTTTGGACACACCTTCTCATTTAAAGATTTTTCTGTATTTTCATGACTATGAAAATTGTATATTCACACTGAAGGCATCAAAACTATGAATTAACACATGTGGAATTATATACTTAACAAAAAAGTGTGAAACAACTGAAAATATGTCTTATATTCTAGGTTCTTCAAAGTAGCCACCTTTTGCTTTGATGACTGCTTTGCACACTCTTGGCATTCTCTTGATGAGCTTCAAGAGGTAGTCACCGGAAATGGTCTTCCAACAATCTTGAAGGAGTTCCCAGAGATGCTTAGCACTTGTTGGCCCTTTTTGCCAGCTCACCCCAAACCATCTCGATTGGGTTCAGGTCTGGTGACTGTGGAGGCCAGGTCATTTGGCGTAGCACCCCATCACTCTCCTTCTTGGTCAAATAGCCCTTACACAGCCTGGAGGTGTGTTTGGGGTCATTGTCCTGTTGAAAAATAAATGATGGTCCAACTAAACGCAAATCGGATGGAATAGCATGCCGCTGCAAGATGCTTTGGTAGCCATGCTGGTACAGTATGCCTTAAATTTTAAATAAATCCCCAACAGAGTCACCAGCAAAGCACCCCCACACCATGACACCACCTCCTCCATGCTTCACGGTGGGAACCAGGCATGTAGAGTCCATCCATTCACCTTTTCTGCGTCGCACAAAGACACGGTGGTTGGAACCAAAGATCTCAAATTTGGACTCATCATACCAAAGCACAGATTTCCACTGGTCTAATGTTGATTCCTTGTGTTCTTTAGCCCAAACAAGTCTCTTTTGCTTGTTGCCTGTCCTTAGCAGTGGTTTCCTAGCAGCTATTTTACCATGAAGGCCTGCTGCACAAAGTCTCCTCTTAACAGTTGTTGTAGAGATGTGTCGGCTGCTAGAACTGTGTGGCATTGACCTGGTCTCTAATCTGAGCTGCTGTAAACCTGCGATTTCTGAGGCTGGTGACTCGGATAAACTTATCCTCAGAAGCAGAGGTGACTCTTGGTCTTCCTTTCCTGGGGCGGTCCTCATATGAGCCAGTTTCTCTGTAGCGCTTGATGGTTTTTGCAACTGCACTTGAGGACACTTTCAAAGATTTCCCAATTTTTCGGACTGACTGACCTTTATTTCTAAAAGTAACAATGTCCACTCGTTTTTCTTTACTTAGCTGCTTTTTTCTTGCCATAATACAAATTCTAACAGTCTATTCAGTAGGACTATCAGCTGTGTATGCACCTGACTTCTGCACAACACAACTGATGGTCCCAACCCCATTTATAAGCCAAGAAATCCCACTTATTAAACCTGACAGGGCACACCAGTGAAGTGAAAACCATTTCCGGTGACTACCTCTTCAAGCTCATCAAGAGAATGCCAAGAGTGTGCAAAGCAGTCATCAAAGCAAAAGGTGGCTACTTTGAAGAACCTAGAATATAAGACATATTTTCAGTTGTTTCACACTTTTTTGTTAAGTATATAATTCCACATGTGTTAATTCATAGTTTTGATGCCTTCAGTGTGAATGTACAATTTTCATAGTCATGAAAATACAGAAAAATCTTTAAATGAGGAGGTGTGTCCAAACTTTTGGTCTGTACTGTATATATATATATATATATATATATATATATATATATATATATATATACATACATATATACACTGCTCAAAAAAATAAAGGGAACACTCAAATAACACATCCTAGATCTGAATGAATGAAATATTCTCATTGAATACTTTGTTCTGTACAAAGTTGAATGTGCTGACAACAAAATCACACAAAAATCATCAATGGAAATCAAATTTATTAGCCAATGGAGGCCTCAATTTGGAGTAACCCCCAAAATTAAAGTGGAAAAACACACTACAGGCTGATCCAACTTAGATGTAATGTCCTCACAACAAGTCAAAATGAGGCTCAGCATTGTGTGTAGCCTATACGTGCATGTATGACCTCCCTACAACGCCTGGGCATGCTCCTGATGAGGTTGCGGATGGTCTCCTGTGGGATCTCCTCCCAAACCTGGACTAAAGCATCCGCCAACTTCTGGACAGTCTGTGGTGCAACGTGACGTTGGTGGATGGAGCGAGACATGATGTCCCAGATGTGCTCAATCGGATTCAGGTCTGGGGAGCGGGTGGGCCAGTCCATAGCTTCAATGCCCTCATGTTGCAGAACTGCTGACACACTCCAGCTACATGAGGTCTGGCATTGTCCTGCATTAGGAGGAACCCAGGGCCAACCGCACCAGCATATGGTCTCACAAGGGGTCTGAGGATCTCATCTCGGTACCTAATGGCAGTTAGGCTACCTCTGGCGAGCACATGGAGGACTGTGCGGCCCTCCAAAGAAATGCCACCCCACGCCATTACTGACCCACTGCCAAACCGGTCATGCTGAAGGATGCTGCAGGCAGCAGATTGCTCTCCACGGCGTCTCCAAACTCTCTCACGTCTGTCACATGTGCTCAATGTGAACCTGCTTTCATCTGGGAAGAGCACAGGGCGCCAGGGGTGACTTTGCCAATCCTGGTTGTAACATCCCTGGCGGCGTGCTGGCATGGCTTACCACCTCCCACCATTCAAGACCGCCATCTTACCTATCAATACAGGCTGCACACTTTGCTCCAGTACCTGCTGTGTCTCTTGTCTGATTGCTTAGGGCGGCGGCGCGGCTGCTGCATGATTCTTATATTTGCTGTGTGTGCACTCCTATTGCCTCCCCAGCCTATTGCTGTGAGTCATTGGATACTTAAACCCCCTTCATCCAGTAGGGGGTGCCTGAGCAACACTTTCATTCTGTGTGCTCTGTGCAACTCAGTTGCCAGGTCCTGTCCTGTATCTTGTCTGTTTTCGCCCCTCGGGGCTGTATACCCAGGCCTGTTACCTGTATCTGTGACTTTTAGTCTGTCTCTGCCACCCTGGGGGCTGAGTTCCCAGGCTCGCTCCTGTATCTTATTCCTGGTTCAGTTCCTGTCTGAACTGTGTCCTAGCCCGTTACCTGTTTCTCTCTATGTCCGAACCTTCCCTTTTCCTGCAGTGTCTGAACCTGCACCTAACTCCAACTCGTTGTCTCTGAACTTCTGTTTGTGAGTTTTGTGTACACTCGCTACTTCATTGTAAGTACCTTGTGTGTATCTGGTTCTGCTTGTTCACCGCACCTGCGGTTTTGCTCTGCCCTGCTTGTTCACCGCACCTGTGGTTTCGCTCTGCTCAGCTTGTTCACCGCACCTGCGGGTTTTGCTCTGCTCTGCTTGTTTACCACACCTACGGGTTTTGCTCTGCTCTGCTTGTCTGCCGAACCTGCGGGTTTTGCTCTGCTCTGCTTGTCTACCGCATCTGCGGGTTTTGCTCTGCTCTGCTTGTCTACCGCATCCGCGGGTTTTGCTCTGCTCTGCTTGTCTACCGCATCTGCGGGTTTTGCTCTGCTCTGCTTGTCTACTGCACCTGCTGGTTTTGCTCTGTTCTGCTTGTCTACTGCACCTGCGGGTTTTGCTCTGCTTGTCTACCACATCTGCGGGTTTTGCTCTGCTCTGCTTGTCTACCGCACCTGCTGGTTTTGCTCTGCTCTGCTTGTCTACCGCACCTGCGGGTTTTGCTCTGCTCTGCTTGTCTACCGCACCTGCTGGTCTTGCTCTGCTTGTCTACCGCATCTGTGGGTTTTGCTCTGCTCTGCTTGTCTACCGCATCTGCGGATTTTGCTCTGCTCTGCTTGTCTACCGCACCTGCGGCTCCGTTCCTGTGTCCCAGTCTGTACAGGTCCATATCCTGCCTGTGTTCCTACCTGCCAGTACCCACCTGTCTGCATGCCAGCCGTGCCTGCCAGTGGCCATCTGTCTGCATGCCAGCCGTGCCTGCCAGTGCCCACCTGTCTGCATACCAGCCGTGCCTGCCAATACCCACCTGTCTGTATGCCAGCCTAACCTGCCTGTTCCTGCATTCCCCGGTGTGGGTCAACAGCTGTGACCAGGGTCTGACCTGGAGTAGCACCTGGTACCTCTGCTCGGTTCCTCCCTGGTTCACGGAGTCGACTGAGCCGCCGCGTGACCTTGGTTGGACCGAGTTGATACTTAGTTATACCCCTCCAAGCACTCCTCGGTTCATGGTCCAGTGGGATCACTAATCATGCTCATGCCAGTCAGTCTGGACGTGTGCGTAACACTGGTGTTCTGTGGCAAATGCCAAGCGTCCAGCACGGTGTTGGGCTGTGAGCACAACCCCCATCTGTGGACGTCGGGCCCTCATACCACCCTCATGGAGTCGGTTTCTAACCGTTTGTGCAGACACATGCACATTTGTGGCTTGCTGGAGGTCATTTTGCAGGGCTCTGGCAGTGCTCCTCCTGTTCCTCCTTGCACAATGGCGGAGGTAGCAGTCCTGCTGCTGGGTTGTTGCCCTCCTACGGCCCCCTCCACCTTTCCTGGTGTACTGGCCTGTCTCCTGGTAGCCTCCAGCCTCTGGACACTATGCTGACAGACACAGCAAACCTTCTTGCCACAGCTCGCATTGATGTGCCATCCTGGATGAGCTGCACTACCTGAGCAACTTCTGTGGGTTGTAGAGTCCGTCTCATGCTACTACGAGTGTGAAAGCACAACCAACATTCAAAAGTGACCAAAACATCAGCCAGAAAGCATTGGTACTGAGATGTGTTCTGTGGTCCCCACCTGCAGAACCACTCCTTTATTGAGGGTGTGTTGATAATTGCCAATAATTTCCATCTATTGTCTATTCCATTTGCACACCAGCATGTGAAATTGATTGTCAATCAGTGTTGCTTCCTAAGTGAACAGTTTGATTTCACAGAAGTTTGATTTACTTGGAGTTATATTCTGTTGTTTAAGTGTTCCCTTTATTTTTTTGAGCAGTGTAAATATATATATATATATATATATATATATATATATATATATATATATATGTGTGTATATACTGTATGTAATTGGTAAACTTATCGGCACCTTCAACCAGTATGTACAGCAAGTGTGAACAGGTGCAAGCTGCTATGACTGCATAATATGCGAACAAAATTAGATACAGTGGGTATGGAAAGTATTCAGACCCCTTTAAATTTTTCACTCTTTGTTTCATTGCAGCCATTTGGTAAATTCTAAAAAGTTCATCATTATTTTCTCATTAATGTACACTCTACACCCCATCTTGACTGAAAAAAACAGAAATGTAGAAATTTTTGCAAATTTATCAAAAAAGAAATACTGAAATATCACGTGGTAACAAGTATTCCGACCCTTTGCTCAGACAGTCATATTTAAGCCACATGCTGTCCATTTCCTTGTGATCCTCCTTGAGATGGTTCTACTCCTTCATTGGAGTCCAGCTGTGTTTAATTAAACTGATAGGACTTTATTTGGAAAGGCACACACCTGTCTATATAAGACCTCATAGCTCACAGTGCATGTCAGACCAAATAAGAATCATGAACTCAAAGGAACTGCCCAAGGAGCTCAGAGACAGAGTTGTGGCAAGGCACAGATCTAGCCAACGTTACAAAAGAATTTCTGCAGTATTCAAGGTTCCTAAGAGCACAGTGGCCTCCATAATCCTTAAATAGAAGAAGTTTGGGACCACCAGAAGTCTTCCTAGACCTGGCCGTCCAGCCAAACTGAGCAATTGTGGGAGAAAAGCCTTGGTGAGAAAGGTAAAGAAGAACCTCAAGATCACAATGGCTGAGCTCCAGAGATGCAGTAGGGAGATGAGAGAAAGTTCCACAAAGTCAACTATCACTGCAGCCCTCCACCAGTCAGGCCTTTATGGCAGAGTGGCCCAACGGAAGCCTCTCCTCAGTGCAAGACATATGAAAGCCTGCATCGAGTTTGCTCAAAAACACATGAAGGACTCCCAGACTATGAGAAATAAGATTCTCTGGTCTGAGACGAAGATAAAACTTTTTGTTGATAATTCTAAGCGGTATGTGTGGAGAAAACCAGGCACTGCTCATCACCTGCCCAATACAATCCCAACAGTGAAACCAGGGAAAATTTGGGCCGAATGACCTCTTTAACTGGATTAGTAATATCAGCCTACAGTGGGCGAATTTCCTTCTGCTGATTATGAATAATAGGCAGTAGCCCATGATGATTTTTTATTTAATTCTGTAGTTTACACATAATGTACACTGCGGGTGCTGACTAAAACTCCCATCATTGTCCCCTGATCTTAGGGAGACAAGGCTTTAGATGATAGGTAACTATATCTGTATTTTTTATTTTTAATTCAATATGTATTTATTTATTTTACTTTAAGAACAGGCCCTGGCTGATGACTACTTCCATCAGCGGCGCCTGCTCTCGCCGTTATTAGTGAACGCAGGCATAGGCTGATCTGATGGGAGCAGTATACTCATCAGCCAACGCCTGTGACCCGCGGTAAGCTTTTTACATCTGACAGCATGATCCTGCAGTGCTCTAACTGGTGGTAACGATGTTACCGCCGATCAGAGCCGCCAGTGTTTCTCATACTGTCACACAGATGACATCATGAGAAACACAGACTTCCTGAGGATTGATAGAGAGGCAAATCAGAACACTCGATTGACTGCAAAAGACCTTCAGAAAGATTTATCAGACCCTGGACTTGTGGTACATTGTTCTACTTTTCGGAGACACGTGCACAAATATGGCCTTCATGGAAGAGTCATGAGAAGAAAACCTCTCCTGCATCTGACGCGCCCCCTGGGCCTGTGCTGTGCAGGGGATACCCGGAACCGGATCGCTGGGGGTTGTAGTCCTCCGTGGCTGTAACCCGGTCCGTGCCCAGGGCGGTCAAACCAGTGGCAGTCTGAGTGTGATAACAAATGTCCGACTACGCCACCCGTGGATTGCGGTCAGTGGGGACCGCCGCTGCGCTGCAGACCGCTGAGGCTGATGTTGTATGCGCAGCCGAGTATGGGATAACTCCCCACGGGAGAAGTATTGCCTCAGGGCAGCTAGTGTGGATGATGGGAGTGATGGTGTGAGCGTCCCAGTACTAATGGTGCTGGTGCGGCGATGAAACACAGAGACGTGTGGTGCAGTTAAGGGTCTTTACTGATGGTATAACGCAGACCCTCCCGGGAGTACTGGCTAGCAGTAGAGGCCTGGTCAGTCTGAGAGCTAGCAGTTCACCCCCTGGCCAGGTGGAGTTGTAGGCCTCCCCGTCTCTCTGCACTCTTTCCTGGCTACCTTGCTGTGTGCGGGTAGAAGTAGCCCACGTCCCTGAGTATACCGTGTGGTGCTCACCCGTATGGCCGGTGACTTGGGGCCTTCCGTTAGCCTCCGCTTCACGATGGCAGTGCTGGTCCCTTGCTTGTGTCCGTGCCTCCGGGCTTCTATGGCCAGAGGACATGGAATCCCCTGCCGGTTGGATTCTGCTGCTGGACCTGGATGTCCCCACAGCCTCGGACTCCGTGTCCGGGTTTAGTGTCTTCAGCCAAGGCGAGCTTTCTAGCTTCCAGCCTCTGGCACTCGCTCCTGCTCCTACAGAGCTTCTAGTTCTTGCTTTCCCTCTCCAGGCTCTGACTCTCAGACTCTGTCTGTCCTAATCCCGCCCCAGACCCAGTTTATAAGGGCAGATTCCTCCCCTCCCAGGTCTTGGCGGGCAGTGTTGCATGCTTAGGGCTCCTGACCAGGGAAACCTTCCACTTGCTCTCAGACATAATATTTCTATTACTGTGGCAACCAGACCCCTGGGGTGCCATACATCCTTATCATAAAAATCAGCATCAGAAGTATACAAAAGAACATCTAAACAAGTCGGATGCATTTTGGAAACAAGTACTGTGGACCGATGAGATTAAAATAGAACTCTTTGTCCTCAATGATCATAGGTATGTGTTGAGAAAAAGGGCACAGAATTTCAGGAAAATAATATCTCGCCAATCATTAAGCATGGGGGTGGATCAATCATTGCTTTGGGGTTGTGTTGCAGCCAATGGCACGGGGAACATTTAACGGGTAGAGGGAAGAATAGATTCAATGAAATTTCAGTATAATCTCTTTTTATTGAAATAGAAATAGACATTAACATATATAACATATATTAATAAATGCCGGTGTTTAGTCATCATGGCGATCAAAATAACATATTCTCTATCACTTCTCTGATAAGACTCGTACACCTCTTATCTAATAATGTAAATGACTCGCCCCCTGGGCCGTGGGAATCTCAGAGTCGGGCAACAGGGCAATAATGGGGGTAGTAGTGGCAACCCGGTCCGTGGCTCAGGGTGGTCAGACCAAATGTTGTGGCAGTCTATTTATATGGTTTTGCAATGTCCGACTACGCCACCCGTGGATTGCGGCTATTATGAACCGCCGCTGCAAGGCAGTCCCCTGAGGCTGATGGTGTGTGCAGCTGAGATAGTGTAACTCCCCACGGGAAGAGTGTAGCCTCAGGGCAGTGTAGTAGATGGTGGGGGTGATGGTGCAGGGAGTCCCAGTACCGTTAGTGCTGGCAAAGTAAGAAGCACAAAGACAACATGTTGCAGTCCAGGGTCTTTTACTCACAGTTCGTATACTCCAAGCCACTTCTGTACAGGTAGTGACTGCCCAAGCCGTGCCACGTCCACCAGGTGAGGGGCTCGGTCAACTCCCAGGCAATTCAGGAGCATGGCACAGGACCCCCTTCTGTCCTTTCTCTGGCTCGTGCCCCATCAGTGACCAAACTTCTGTCCAGCTTCAGCGGATTTATGCGGGAAAACGTGGGCCCCGTTTCCCGCTATCCTATATGGTGCCTTCCTAGCAGGTTTAGTGAGGGGTCGCACCAATATATGATCACGACCTCCGGTTCTTGGCTGAGGATTATTTGCCTCCACCAACTTGGGATCCGGTACCCTTTCCTTGCCTGACCCGTCACCCGTAATTTCCTGGGTCCTTAGGGTCCCTTCTTCCTTTGTGTTCCTGGGCCTTTCTCTTCGGTTCCTTTCTCTTTCTGTTCTTTTCCTTTCTTTCTCTCCCTCTCGCCCTGCCCGTGTCCTAGGCCTGGCTCTGGAGCAGAACTCCAGCGGAGCCTCTGCTCCCCTCCTCCTCCACTCTCACTTCCTCCTCACAGACTCAACTTCTCTCTACTCTTTTAGAACTAAGATGGTGCCCACCTTATATACCTCCTCCTCTGTGTCTGAGCCCAGGTGACCTGCAACCAATGAGCTCCATCCTATGCCCAGAAACCAGCCCCTATCTGCTCCCACATCACTAGGGGCCCCCCCCCCTCCACTCCAGCCAGGGACATAGTCAGTCGTGCCTGCATACTAATGGGAGCACCGTAGAGCTGTCCCCCGGAAATGAGGAGTGTATATGTGTGCAGCTAACTGAGCCCTGGTCCATACTACATCCTTAGCCGGGAGTGGAATACCACACCTCTGGCAGAGGTGCAATATCCCTGTAGCGGCCGAACCCTCGGGGCGCTACATAAACATTACTTTTAATCATATCCAACAGTGCAGACAACTACATAAATCAACAATACAACAGTACAAAAACAAAAAGAGAAAAAAGAAAAAAAAGAAGGGGTGGTGAGGGGGGAAGAGGAAAAAGAGAAAGAAAGATAAGAAAGGAGGGTAGGATTAGTAAATTGAAGAGGAGAAGGAGAACATAAACTAAGGCTCATTTTTAGACTCTCTAATTAGTTCCCAGCACCAACCCAGATCCAATTCACCAATTTATCAGTCTCTCACTCAAACAGCCTGTGAAACTCCGATGAGTCCTGAAACAGAATCCAGACACTCCAGATCTTCCTGAATTTATCAGCACATCCATTAAAGTCAGCAGAAAGTTCCTCCATTCTGCAGATATTAAACATTTCATTTTTTTGAGATCCTATTGATGAGGGCAGGATAGAAAGCCGAGCTTTCTCAGAACGATTTTCGACCCTACTTCCGGTAATTAGATTATAATTGGAAAATGTTTTTTCCCACAAAGGTTTGATCTTACTACACTCCCACCATATGTGAAGCATAGATCCTTTTTCCACTTTACATCGCCAACATAAGTCTGAGGCTGCCGGAAATATGGTGTGAAGTTTTACTGGATACTGGTACCATCTTGCCATAATTTTGAAATTTTTCTCCTGTGCATAACATGTGACCGACATTTTGTGTGTAAACAAGAATCCTTTTCCCCAATCTGTTGAAGATATGACTACCCCCAATTCTTGTTCTCACATGTGTTGAAATTGTAACTTTCCTGAGATACTTTCCCCAATCAAATAATTATAAAGCAGTGATATTATATGATTGGGGGGAGATTCCTGTAAGAATAACCTCTTAAAAGAAGATGGTATACACTGGAATGGGGGTGCCAACCTCTGAGAAAACAAGAATGATTGCAACTGTAAGTATTCCATCCACAGCAATTTTCTAGACAGAGACCTATCCTGTAATGTATTGAATGACGGTATTTTACCATTTTCTAATATATGTAGGAGGCGAGTGTCCTCCATAGCTCTCCATCCCAAGAAAGATTCTCTCAGATATCCAGGAGGAAAGGAAAGATTAGAGAAAAGTGGCGTAAGAGGGCTGAATGTTCTAGAGGGATGGTATTTTTTCATAGTTGCATGCCAAATATTAATTGTTCCCCTAGTCAATTCTGTCAAGCCTCCTATCGAGAAAACATCAGAGGCAAAAAGCCAAGGAAGGTGCTTCAAAGGAACACCCACCCCTTCCTGCTCAATAGTGACCCATTGTTTTGTCAGAGAGTTGACATGCCAGTCTATAAAGTGACCTAAAACAGAAGCTTGAAAGTATATTTTAACCCCTTAATAACATCTGACGTACTAATACGCATCTGTGCCCTGGGACTTAAGAGCCAGACCCGTATTAGTACGTCATCGCGATCGCGCGCGCACACAGGCTGTGCGGGCGCGATCGCCGCCGGGTGTCAGCTGATTGTCACAGCTGACACCCGGTACTATGTGCAGGGAGCGGTCCTGCACCGTTCCCAGCACATTAACCCCCGCGATGCTGCGATCGAAGTCGATCGCGGCATTGCGGGGGCAAGGGGAGGTGATCGGCGATACTCACCTCCTCTTCCGGCTTCCAGTGTAGTCTGCAAAGGCTTCCCGGGTGTTGCTGACGCGCCCCCCCCTGGGCCAGTGTTGTTGGGGATACCCGGAGCCGGATCA
Source organism: Phyllobates terribilis (assembly GCF_046119375.1). Classification (NCBI taxonomy): domain Eukaryota; kingdom Metazoa; phylum Chordata; class Amphibia; order Anura; family Dendrobatidae; genus Phyllobates; species Phyllobates terribilis. The sequence continues at coordinate 1,089,784,274 of NW_027362761.1, read as the reverse complement.
GATGGGGGTTGTAGTCTCCGAGTGGCTGTGACCCGGTCCGTGCCCAGGGTGTCAAGCTCAGTGTGTGGCAGTCCTTATGATGTTACTAGATGTTCTTTTGTGTCGACTACGCCACCCGTTGATTTGCGGTCAATACGGCCGCCGCTGCAGCAGGGTCCGCTGAGGCTGGTGATGTGTGTGCAGCTCAGGTAGTATAACCCCCAACGGGAGGGGTATAGCCTCAGGGGGTCAGTTGCAGAGGATGGGGGTTGTGGTGGTGCAGTGAAGATGGTAATGAGAGTCAGAGTCGGGTTGTGCAGTTCAGGGTTTTTACTTACTGCTGTTTTTGTACCGGTCACTCCGGCCTTGAGTGACCACCCGAGCCGTGCTGCATCCACCAGGTCCTGGACTCGGCCAACCCCCAAGTAGTTCCGGAGCGTGGTTCTGAGCTCCCTTTCTGTCCTGTCCTCTTCTCTGGCCTTCCCCACCAGGGATCCACCTATGTCCGGCTCCCTCGGGCCTCTTGGTGGTAAACCCTTGTCTCTGGGTTCCCTGACCCTATTCCTGGTCTGCCTTCCGGGTGGATTTAGTGGGTGGTCGTGGCAGATCCTGCCCACGACCTCCGGTCTCTGGCTAAGGTGTGCTGTAGCCTCTGCCAGCTTGGGATCCGGTACCCTGTTGCCAACTCTTCACCCTTTGATTTAGTTTGGGCTCTCAGAGTTCCTTCTTTCTCCACCTCTGGGTCTTTCTTTCTCCTCTCTCTTGGCCTTGGAGCTGCTCTTCTCCTCTGCTCTCTTCCTCTGACTCTGCAAAAGACCCTGTCCTAAGATGGTGCCCACCTTATATACTCCCTCTATGTGTGAGCTCAGGTGACCAGCACCCAATGAGCTCCTAACTTTACCCAGACTGCTCCCCCTATCTGCCCCTACACTACTGGGATGTTCCACCCCCCCTCCCACTCCAGCCAAGGACAGACTCGGTCGTACCTGCACATTTCTAAGTGGGAGTACCGTTGGTCTGCCCTCCGGAAATGGGATGTGTGTAGTGCATGCAGCCTACTGAGCTCAGCTCCACACTCCATCCTTACCCGGGAGTGGAATATCACACCTCTGGCTGAGGTGCAATACACCTGTAGCAGCCGAATCCTCAGGGTGCTACATTGCCATGACGACCCGATGTCGTCATGACAACATCCGCGTCACCAGAGAGCAGGAAGATTGCTTGGACATGCGCAGTGCATCTCCAAGCAATCTTCACACTGTGCACTTCTGACAGCCTTCATGGCATAGGGATGGTGCTCCATTCCTGTGCCATGCAGGCGATCAGAAAAAAAAAAGTGAAAGTCCCAGAGTGGGACAAAGTAATAAAGTGTATAAACTGTGTGAAAGTGGAAAAAAAAAAAAAAAAAGTGCAAAAATATTATAAAAAAATAAAAAAAATAATACACCAAAAATAAAAATATAATGTACCCATCAATAAATATTATTATAAAAAAAATAAAAAAAAAACAATAAAAGTACACATATTTGGTATCGCCGCGTCCGGAACAACCTGACCTATAAAACTGTCCCACTAGTTAACCCCTTCAGTGAACACGGTAAAAAAAAAAAAAAAAAAACGAAGCAAAAAACAATGCTTTATCACCATACCGCCAAACAAAAAGTGGAATAACACGCGATCAAAAAGACGCATATAAATAAAAATGATACCGCTGAAAACGTCATCTCGTCCCGCAAAAAACAAGCCACGATACAGCTCCATCAGCCGAAAAATAAAAAAGTTATAGCTCTCAGAATAAAGCGATACTAAAAAATATATTTTTTTTATAAAATAGCTTTTATTGTGTATAAGCGCCAAAACATAGAAAAATGATACAAATGTGGTACCGCTGTAAACGTACTGACCCGAAGAATAAAGCTACCTCATCAATTTTACCACACGTGGAACAGAATAAAAAAAAAAAAAACAATTCCTGAATTGTTGGTTTTTGTTTATTCTGCCTTCCAAAAATCGGAATAGAAAGTGATCAAAAAATGTCACGTGCCTGAAAATGGCACCAATAACAACGTCAAGTCATCCCGCAAAAAACGAGCCGTCACATGACTGTCTGCCAAAATCTGGAAAAATTATAGCTCTCAAAATATGGCGATGCAAAAACTAGATTTTACAAAAAATGCGTCTTTTAGTGTGTGACAGCTGTCAGTCATAAAAACCCCATATGATTCTGGCATTGCTGTAATCACACCGACCCGAAGAATAAAGTCGTCTAATCACTTATACCGCACAAGGAACGTCGTCAAAAATAAACTCTTGGGTTAGGATTGGGCTAGGGTTAGGGCTGGGTTTGGGGCTAAGGTTGTGCTGGGGCTAGGGTTGTGCTGGGGCTAGGGTTGTGCTAGGGTTAGGTCTGGGGTTGGGATTTTTTTCTAAAGTAAGAAAAAAAGATGACGATATGGCGACTAGTGTTGAGAGCAAGTGCTCGCTACTTGAGTTTGCATCGGGTGCTCTGGTATGCATTGAGTATCGTGGGTATTTGAGTGACATGCTCGAGTCTCTGCCCCATATGCTTCGCAGCCAAAAAACTTTACGGGGATTGCCTGCCATGCACGAGCGATCCCCGCATGTTTTTTTTTGGGTGTCTAATAACCGTGAAACATGCGGAGCAGGGACTCGAGCATGTCACTCGAGCACACGCTGTACATGGTGCATACCTGAGTACCCGATGCAAACTCAAGTAGCGAGCACTTGCGCTCAAGAATAATGACAACTTATTCAATATGATGACCTAATGTAAACAAATTCTGTGCCGTACCTCTGGGTTCAAAATGTTCACTATACACCTTAATAAAATCCTTGAGGGGTATAGTTTCCAAAATGGGGACACTTGTGGGGGAGCTCCACTGTTTAGGCACATCACGGGCTCTCCAAACGCGACATGGTGTCCGCTAACAAATTGAATGGAAAATCGGCTCAAATTGTTAGCGGACGCCATGTTGCTTTTGGAGAGCCCCTGTGTGCCCAAACATTGGAGCTCCCCCACAAGTGACCCCATTTTGGAAACTAGACCCCCCAAGGCACCTATCTAGATGCATAGTGAGCACTTGGAATCCCCAGGTGCTTCACAAATTGATTCGTAAAAATGAAAAAGTGAAAAAAAAAACACTTTTTCATTTTTATGAATCAATTTGTGAAGCACCTGGGGTTCCAAGTGCTCACTATGAATCTAGATAGGTGCCTTGGATGGTCTAGTTTCCAAAATGGGGTCACTTGTGGGGGAGCTCCAATGTTTGGGCACGCAGGGACTCTCTAAATGCAACATGGTATCCGCTAACAAATTGAATGGAAAATCGGCTCAAATTGTTAGCGGACACCACATTGCGTTTGGAGAGCCCCTCTGTGCCCAAACTTTGGAGCTCCCCCACAAGTGACCCCATTTTGGAAACTAGACCCCCCAAGGCACCTATCTAGATGCATAGTGAGCACTTGGAATCCCCAGGTGCTTCACAAATTGATTCGTAAAAATGAAAAAGTGAAAAAAAAAACACTTTTTCATTTTTATGAATCAATTTGTGAAGCACCTGGGGTTCCAAGTGCTCACTATGAATCTAGATAGGTGCCTTGGGGGGTCTAGTTTCCAAAATGGGGTCACTTGTGGGGGAGCTCCAATGTTTGGGCACGCAGGGACTCTCTAAATGCAACATGGTATCCGCTAACAAATTGAATGGAAAATCGGCTCAAATTGTTAGCGGACACCACATTGCGTTTGGAGAGCCCCTCTGTGCCCAAACTTTGGAGCTCCCCCACAAGTGACCCCATTTTGGAAACTAGACCCCCCAAGGCACCTATCTAGATGCATAGTGAGCACTTGGAATCCCCAGGTGCTTCACAAATTGATTCGTAAAAATGAAAAAGTGAAAAAAAAAACACTTTTTCATTTTTATGAATCAATTTGTGAAGCACCTGGGGTTCCAAGTGCTCACTATGAATCTAGATAGGTGCCTTGGGGGGTCTAGTTTCCAAAATGGGGTCACTTGTGGGGGAGCTCCAATGTTTGGGCACGCAGGGACTCTCTAAATGCAACATGGTATCCGCTAACAAATTGAATGGAAAATCGGCTCAAATTGTTAGCGGACACCACATTGCGTTTGGAGAGCCCCTCTGTGCCCAAACTTTGGAGCTCCCCCACAAGTGACCCCATTTTGGAAACTAGACCCCCCAAGGCACCTTTCTAGATGCATAGTGAGCACTTGGAACCCCCAGGTGCTTCACAAATTGATTCGTAATAATGAAAAAGTGAAAAAAAAAACACTTTTTCATTTTTATGAATCAATTTGTGAAGCACCTGGGGGTTGCAACTGCTCACTATGCATCTAGATAGGTGCCTTGGGGGGTCTAGTTTCCAAAATGGGGTCACTTGTGGGGGAGCTCCAATGTTTGGGCACACAGGGGCTCTCTAAACGCAACATGGTGTCCGCTAATTATTCAAGCAAATTTTACAATCAAAAAGTCAAATGGCGCTCCTTCCCTTCCGAGCCCTACAGTGCGCCCAAACAGTGTTTTTTCCCCAAATATTGGGTATCTGCGTGCCCAGGGGAAATTGCACAACAAATTTTGTGGTCCATTTTTTCTTGTTACCCCTGTGAAAATAAAAAAAATTGGGTCTAAAGTAACATTTTTGTGAAAAAAGTTAAATGTTCATTTTTTTTCTTCCACATTCAAAAAATTCCTGTGAAGCACCTGAAGGGTTAATAAAGTTCTTGAATGTGGTTTTGAGCACCTTGAGGGGTGCAGTTTTTAGAATGGTGTCACTTTTGGGTATTTTCTGTCATAAAGACCTCTCAAAGTGACTTCAAATGTGATGTGGTCCCTAAAAAAATGGTTTTGTAAATTTTGTTGGAAAAATGAGAAATCGCTGGTCAACTTTTAACCCTTATAGCTCCCTAACAAAAAAAAATTTTGGTTCCAAAATTGTGCTGATGTAAAGTAGACATGTGGGAAATGTTATTTATTAACTCTTTTGTGTGACATATCGCTCTGATTTCAGGGCTTAAAAATTCAAATTTTGAAAATTGCAAAATTTTCAAAATTTTCGCTAAATTTCCGTTTTTTTCACAAATAAACGCAAGTGATATAGAAGAAATTTTTCCACAATCATGAAGGACAATATGTCTCGAAAAAAAAAATCTCAGAATCAGGGGGATCTGTTGAAGCGTTCCAGAGTAATTACCTCATAAAGTGACAGTGGTCAGAATTGTAAAAATTGGCCCGGTCATTAACGTGCAAACCACCCGCGGGGCTTAAGGGGTTAAAATTCGGAAATCCAGCTCCACTGGCTATTTAGGGCGGTTTAATGTCTGCATATTTATCCTGGGTCTATATTTACCCCACACAAACCTGATTAATGCTGTACGTAGTTTGCTGAAGAAGCTGCATGGCGAGAAATGGGAACAGTTTGAAAAATGTATAAAAAGCGGGGCAATATATAGTTTTTTACTGCGTTCATTTTACCAAACCAGGATAGTCTCAGTTTACTGTAATTCAGTAGGTCTTTATATGTACGATCCAAAAGCGATTGGTAATTTAGTGCAAAAAGTTTGAAAAGTCAGGAGAAATGAGCACGCCTAAGTATTTTATCGATTCTGACTTCCATTTAAAAGGGAAGTTATCCATTACATGTTCAACTTCTCTCTGTGACAGCGATACATTTAATGCCTCCGATTTTGAATAATTAACTTTAAAATTACTCAGGATCTATCAAACTCCTTCATTAAAGCAGGAAGAGATGTCTGAGGCTGAGACACATAGAGGAGAAGGTCATCTGCATATAATGCTGTCTTATATGTGATGCGACCCCTGGGCCGTGGGGTACTCGGCAGCCGGGCCTCTGGTTGCTGGGGGATATCACGGTAGCTGGCCCGGTCTATGACCCAGGGCGGTCAGTAAAAGGGGGGATACTTTATAGGGGATTTAAGAAAGCGTTCGTGACGCCACCTGTGGTTTGCGGCTAGAGGCAGCCGCCGCAGCGGAGCAGTCCTCTGGAGCTGGTGTTACGGCAGCAGGGATGGTGTGGCTCTCCACAGGTAGAGGTAGCTCCAGGGCAGCATGGGGTGTAATGGTGGTGGTGCAGGGGAGAGAGACGGCAGGACGGTCCCGGAGGAAAGATGGACACTCACACAGGGGTAAGCTTCAGTTCCTTTACTGGTGATGTTGCAGGCACGGTCCAGGGTACTCCAGGCGAAGGGCACACTTTTGGACTCTCCCAATTGAGCGGGTATAGGGCCTCCCTATCCGTTGCTTTATTCTCTAAGCTTCTGACCTGCCTGGAGCTAGGCCTAGCTTGGTTACTGTCTCTCTTTGCACCTGCTGACCTGGTGGTATGGCCTTCTCTTTGGAGATCACTCTGCCTGGACGCTGGGACCTCCGTGACTCCTAGCCCTGGTACTGTAATCAGTGTTTGGTGAACCTGGGACCTGTAGTCCACCAGGGGTTCCGGTTGTTCCTACTGGGTATAAAGGGTCCCTGTAGGCGCGGACCAGGTGTCCGGTATATATATCTGCCCCCTCACTACTTCTTCCTTCTCCTCTCGCCTTCGGCCACACTCAAGGCCCTCACACGTGCTGTAGACCTTGGTTCGCCTAAGCACAGCAGCCAGCGTGCTGCTCTCTTCACTGCTTTCTGAGCGTCAGCACGCTCTCTGCTCAACTCTGAGCTGTGTTCCTCTCTGTGTCTGAACACTAAACTGAGCTGCCTAGCTCCACCCTCCCTATATATATCCCTAACGGGCTCCCTCTGCTGGTCTGAGGTGGTAAGGTGGAGGTGCGTGAATGTGTGAGGGCCTCTTGTGGAGAAGTCCATCCATGCACCTTTCTGGGTTCTGTGGCACCAATGTGCAGCAGGGTGCCACATTCCCCACTAGTAAAACTCAGTACTTCTGGACTGAAGCATTTTTCTCAAACAGGTTTAAACAATAACATTTCTTCCCTTTATGGGAGGCACTTTCCTTGAACGTTACAGGTGACATTATAATACAATAATTACAACTATAAATAACAATAAAGTTACAGTCAGTCCCGTAACTTGGTGTCCATTTCACCGAAGAAAGAACATGAGGGACCCGCCTGAAAACCCTCAACGTAGTCTCTGGGCGTGGCTACAGGGCATGGGTGATCCAGGTGCTGGACCACGTCTTCGGCCACGCCAAATGGGTTTTTGTTCTGTGGTCTAATAAGGGGCACTCCAGGGAGCGCAACTATGTACATGACAGTTTTTGGGCTGCTCACAGTCCTCAGCCACTGAGTCCTTTATATATACCCTTACGGGTAACCAAATAAACACATATATTTCAGTTTATACAATAAACATAATGCAATATCCTACTGGGTAACTATTTATACTGCAGGTATTTCTCTATTTACTCCCTATACCTGACAGGGGTCTGGCCTTTTCTGCTACGTGATGACCTACGTAGTACGGGGATGCGTGTAGTGTGGATGCTTGTGTAATTTCCAGCTTTATGGGTTGATGGACTGCAAGACTGCCTTAACCTCTCTACGGGACTGGCAAGTACACTGCTTACTGGGCCTTCTGGCTCTGCTTCTACTGGTGATCCTTCTTCCGGGGATTCTTCCTGAGCAGGCTCTTCTGGGGCACTTACAGGTTCTACTTGCAATGGAGGGTCTGCTGGCTGTTGGTAGAAGTGTAACACAGGTATTATTACCACTCCATCCAGTTGAGGCCAATCTGCCGGGAAATCTCCTAAGACAGTATGGAGTACTTCTTCTTTAGGCTCCTCCGGTACGGTGAGAGGCACTTCCTCCTGGGGCTTCAGCGGACTTGGGCACAACTTCAGATGGTCTCTTGATACCGTTGCAGTTGTTCTTCCTCCGTCTTTGCTAATTAGACAGGTTTTCCTATTGTCGAACCTGGAATTCAACACAGTGTAAGGTTCCCTTTCCCACTGGTCGTCAAGTTTGTGGCTTCTTCTCTTTCGTTTCAACACAACTTCTCCAGGTGTCAAGGGTTCGGCTGGTGCACTCTTATTGTACTGTGCTTCCTGCTTATCTCTCACCCTACTTAGACTGTTTTCGACACAGGCCTGTACTCTCTTGTACTGCTCCTGTCGAGTCGCATCCCAGTCTTCAGTGGACATATCTGCTTCCGGCTCTACCACTCCAAGCTCCAGGTCCATGGGCAACTTTCCGTGTCTTGCTCTCATGAGGTACGCTGGAGTACAATTGGTGGAACTCACAGGTATGTGATTGTACAGATCTACCAGGTCAGGTAGTTTGTCTGGCCACTGGTTTCTTTCCTCTAGAGGTAAGGTCTTCAACAGGTCGATGACTATGTTATTCATCTTTTCACATAACCCATTGGTTTGGGGGTGGTACGGTGTAGTCTGGATCTTCTTACACCTGTACAGATGGCAAAACTCTTTGAACAGCTCGGCTTCAAAGGCAGGGCCTTGATCCATCAGCACTTTATCCGGGTATCCATGGGGCCTGCAGAAGTATGCTTGAAACGTCCTTGCTGCTGTTTCTGCCATCAGATCCTTGATGGGGGCTACCACCAGGAACCAGGAGTAGTGATCCACCATGGTCAGGGCATACGAGTAGCCTGACCTGCTGGGTGACAAATTGACGTGATTCAGGGCAACGATCTCCAGGGGCTGGGTTGTCTTGATGGACTGCAGGGGTGCCTTCTGGCTGCTGTAGTCTTTTCTTCTGAGACTACAGGGTCCAAAATCCCAGCACCACCTCTCTATGGAGCTTCGCATTCCAACCCAGTAAAACCGACTCTTCAGGAGAGTTTCCAGCTTTTTCCAGCCAAAGTGCAATGCTTGATCATGGTAGACCTCCAATACCATCTGGATGTCTGTCCTGGGCACTACGATCTGCCATACCATCTCATGGGTCCTGGGGTTAACATACTTTCGGCACAGTTTCTCTCTATAGATGAACAGCCGGCTTCTCTCATTCCACAGTTGCTTGGCTTGTGGAGTCGCGTCCTTCTCCAGGGAGGAACCTTCCTGGGTTATCAGTTCTATGATACGGCTGACAACCGGGTCGCTGTCCTGGGTCTCCTTCCAACTGTGGTGAGGTAAAGGGTTTAGTGTGTTACCACGATACCTCCTGGAGGTGCGCTGCTCGTGGACCATCCCATTTCTATGGAAGGCAGGTAGCTCAATCTCCTGCAGGTCATCCACTTCTTCTTCAGTGTCCGACTGGTGAGGCTTGTGGCCTGCCCTGTACTTGATGGTGAACTGATAGTTTAACAGACGGGCCATCCAACGCTGTTCCATGGCTCCCAACTTAGCTGTCTCTAGATGTGTCAAGGGGTTGTTGTCAGTGTAAGCCGTGAACTTACTGGAGGCCAAGTAGTGCTTGAATCGTTCAGTGATGGCCCAGACCAAGGCCAGGAGCTCCAACTTGAAGGAGCTATAGTTTTCTGGATTCCTCTCGGTAGGGTGGAGCTTCCTGCTGGCATAGGCAATCACCTTCTCTTTGCCATACTGCTTCTGGCTTAACACAGCTCATAGTCCCTCATTGCTGGCATCAGTGTACAGCAGGTTGGCTGTAGTCAGGGTAGGTCAGGATTTCTTTGCCAGTCAGGATCTCTTTCATCACTGCAAAGGACTCAGCCTGCTCTTTACCCCACTGGAAGGGGGGGTTCTTGCCTCTGTTGGACGGTATTACCAGGAGATCTTGCAAAGGTGCTGCCTTCTTGGTGTAGTCCTTTACAAACCTCCGGTAATACCCAACCAGTCCCAGGAACTGACGTACCTCCTTGAGATTCTTCGGCTCCGGCCATTTCTGGATGGCAGTGACCTTCTCCGGGTCTGGTGCTACTCCTTCTGGACTGACGATGTGCCCCAGGTACTGAACCTTCCGTTTGAGCAGGTGGCACTTGGAAGGCTTCAATTTCATCCCATACCGGGACAATGCTTCAAATACCTCCACCAAGTGCTTCAAATGGTCCTCATACGTCTTGGAGTACACTATCGCGTCATCCAGGTATAGCAGCACGGTATTGAAGTTACGGTGTCCCAAACAGCACTCCATCAATCTCTGGAACGTTCCAGGGGCGTTGCAGAGTCCGAACGGCATACTGTTGAACTCGCAGAGTCCCATCGGGGTAGTGAAGGCCGTCTTCTCCCGGTCCTCCTCAACAACTGCTACTTGGCAGTACCCACTAGTGAGGTCAAGGGTAGAGAAGTAATTTGCAGGCTTTAATGCAGCCAGGGATTCCTCTATACGGGGCAAAGGGTATGCATCTTTATGTGTTATGCGATTTACCTGTCTGTAATCTACACACATCCTCATGCTTCCATCCTTTTTCCTGACCAGGACCAGGGGAGCTGCACAGGGGCTACAGCTATCTCTTATAACCCCTGCCTTCCTCATGTCATGCAACATTTCCTTCGCTTTCTGGTAGTGTGCTGGTGGGATTGGCCTGTAACGTTCTTTGATGGGTGGATGGTCATCTGTGGGTATATAGTGTTATACCCCTTCAAACCTCCCGAAATCAAGTGGGTGTTTGCTGAATACCTGCTCGTATTCTTGGACCACCCTGTATACACCATGTTTTTTATGGACTGGAGTGGCGTCAGTCCCAGCATGGAGCTGTTGACACCAATCCTCCAACTGAGCTTCGGAGTCATTGTCCACCACTGTATCTGGTGGGGTCAAGGATTCCACTGTGTGTATGGCGTTGTTATCGTTGTTATCCACAGTATACAACCTGGCGACAGTGGTATATCTTGGTAATTTAACTTCATCCTCCCCATAATTTAGGAGTCGTACGGGTACCCTCCCATTGCGTACATCAACCACCCCTCTGGCAGTTAAGAGTGTAGGTCTGTGCTCCGAACTAATGGGCTCCACTACTGCCTGATAGTTCTGTCCTTTGAGACCTATTGCTGCTCTACACCAAATCAGCATTTCACTCATCGGGGGAATCATAATGGGTATCGTGTCTGTGACCCGTACATTAGCAATTTCACCACCTGATAGCTTTACCTGTTGCTGGTACATAAGGGCTCGGATCTCTTTCTGGAGCACTCTCCTCTGCCCTGGTTTGGCGGTGTCAGCAATCTGTTGGAGCAAAAACAACACTTCTCCCAAACAGTTACCGACAATATTCGTACCAAGTATAATATACAAGTCTGTATCACCAGGATTAAACTCCACTACAATCAGCCCTTGGTCCTTTAGTTCCACTCTCCCCACCTTCACTGTCACATTCTTAACCCCTACTAGGTTAAGAGAAAGGCCGTTAGAGGCATACACGGAGAGGTTCGGGGCTGGCGGCTGGAGTTCGTCTACGGACCAGAACCTTTTGTAGAGGACATCAGGCATGATGGTTACCTGAGATCCAGTGTCCAGCAGGGCAGGTGTCGCGATGCCATCCAGCACAATGGACAGGAAAGGTCTTCCTCCCACGAACCGATGGTACCAGTTTGATGGGCCTGCTTGATTTACTCCTGGGTGTCGGCCCTTGGCCCAATGGTTTGCTCGTTTAAAGGACAGTTCCGCGCTGTGTGGCCTGCCTTCTGGCAGCGGTAGCAGATGAACTCTCCTGGAGGGCGACGTTGGTCGTTGGTCCTCCCATGGGGTGGCGTTGTCCTCCTCTGGGGTGGCGTTGTCCTCCTACGGGGTGGCGTTATCCTCCTTCTTCTTCTCATCCAGGGGACATCCTCAGGGCTGTCGGCGAGTAGTATCCGTCCTTCCGGCTCGGGCTCCTCCTGTAGCTACAGGGTGCTGAGGACAGTGGCCAGGGTTTTACTTAACTGGCGCACTTCATAGCGCAGGCTGTCCAGCTCGCTAGGTGGCACTGTTTGCATCTTTGTTTCCACCGTTAGTGAAGGAGCAGTGGGTGCTGCGGGCACTGAGGTGGCCCCACCCTGGGAACGCTGGATAGCAGTATCTGATGTTTCCAGGGGCTGCAGACCCTTTATAGCCTCATCCTTAAGGGACGAACCTGTTTCAGGGCCTGCAGGGCTTCCTGTAAGCGCCAGGCATAGTCCCGGACACTGTCCTCAGGTTTCTGGACACAGTGGTAGAACCTCATCCGGAGGTCTGTCTCAGTGCGGTTTTCAAACACAGTTTGCAGTCTCTTAAAGATGATGAATACTGATTCCTAGTCTGTGGCTGGCTAGGTTTCAATTTCCCGCTCTGCGGCACGAGTCAATTGTCCCAGCACAACAGCAGCTCTCTGTTTACCGGTCATAGAATACATGTCTAGCACACCGCATATTTTCCTCTTGAATCCGGACAGGGTGTCCGGTTTTCCATTATACTGGGGAAGCCATTTCTGTTAGAACCCTTCTGTTTGTTTTTGTTTCTATCTTGTGTTTTGCGGTCATGTGACCATCTTCCTATATATTCCAGCTACGCCCTTCTGGCCTTGCTGGACTTCAGTGTTGTTTTGACTGTCTCTCTAGCCAGGTGCTTTTGTGCCTATCTATCTCTAGTTTGCTTGGTCCTCTGGACCTCTAGTACTTTTGTCAGTTTTTCTTTTGCTCTGCAACAACTTCTGTTAGGAGGTGTCCCATTTTTGTCCCAGTCCTTAGTTCTTTTAGGGACCCCTCCCTTTATCTATAGGTCTCCATTCAGACTAGCCGAGGACGCAGGCGGGTCTGTTCACTAGGAACAGGTTGCCCGCTACAACTTAGGGACTGAGCTTAGTCTTACTGTAGGGACAGCTCTCCCCTTTTCTCCCTAGTTTATGTTGAAGATCATAACAGTAAGTCCAGCCCAAACAAAAAAAACTTTAAGGAAAGAAATCCGGGGATCAGTATGGTTTCTGTTCAAAATTTGGCTCATCGCCTGCAGGGATTGTCTCTGGAGGTGTCCGAGCTCCGGCAACACGTGAGTAGCTGTTCTGGAGCGCATTTTGTCAAACCCAAGGTAGGGTTACCTGATATTTTTTATGGTAAACAACAAGATTTTTTTTCCATTAAAAATGCTTGTTTATTATATTTTCGTTTGAGACCAAGGTCCTCTGGGAATGAATCACAGCGCATTGGGTTTATCATGTCACTTTTGCGCAAGGAACCACAGGGGTGGGCCTTTTCTCTCCAACCTAATGATCCTTGTTTTAGGTCAGTGGAGGATTTTTTTTCTGCTATGGGGCTATTGTATGACGATCCTGATCGAGTCTCATCTGCTGAGACATAACTGAGGCGTTTGAATCAGGGGTCAGGTGATGTTGAAAATTATTGTACACACTTCAGAAGGTGGTACTCAGAAGTGAAATAGAATGATTCGGCGTTAAAATGTTTTTTTTCTTGCTGGTCTAAGTGAAAGGATTAAGGATCTGCTGATTGCCTTTCCTGCACCTGAGACCTTGCAAGAAGCCATGCAATTAGCTATACGTGTGGACAGGAGACAGCGTGCCAGGGTTACTGATGAAAAAATTCCTGCAATGGCAGCTCCTAGTCCCCAGAGGGTCTGCTTGGATGGCGGAGAACCGATGGAGGTTGAGGTGATGTCACTCCGCTCTCAGGAAAGAGACTGCAGGTTTTCCAAGGGATTGTGTTTTTATTGTGGTAAACCTGACCATTTGATTAAGAACTATGAGCTTCGTTTAAGTAAAGAAAAAAAAGGTCAGTTACGCCCGTATTGCTTGTTTGAGCTCTAAGGGAGTATTTCTTTCAGGGAGTACCTCATTGCAGGAAGATTTGATTGAATTTCAGGTATTTGTGGATTGTGGTTCAACACTTAATGTGATTGATAAGGGGTTTTTGGAAAAACTTAAATTGGAATCCAAACCTTCATCATCACCTATTTCTGTGATTGCAATTGATAACACTCCTTTGAAATGTATTACTCACAATGTTGCTGCATTTCCCCTCACTATCAATGGCATTCACCAAGAGAATTTGGATTTGGTGGTATTAAATAATTTACCCTCTCCAGTCGTTTTAGGTTTGCCTTGGTTAAAACTGCACAATCCTTTACTGGACTGGTCTACTAATGAGATTAAGTCTTGGAGTCCTAAGTGCTATGATAAATGTTGTAATGGTCGCATTGCGGCTGTGGAAAAAGGGGAATTACCTGTACCTATTCAGGATTTTTGGAAGGTTTTTTCAGAGGAGGAGTCGCAAGTTTTACTGTGATTGCACAATTGAGTTTGTTCCTGGAGCTACACTTCCCAAGAGTCGCTTATTTAATCTGACTATCCCTGAAAGAAAGGCCTTGGAGGAATACATACAGACGAGCTTGGCTGCTGGTCACATTAGACCTTCTAAGTCGCCTGTGGCCGTTGGATTTTTCTTTGTTAAAAAAAAGGACGGCGGTTTACGTCCATGTCTGGACTTTCGTGAAATTAATAAGATTACCGTACGCAATTCCTACCCATTGCCGTTAATTCCTGACTTGTTTAACCAGTTAGTGGGGTCCAAGTGGTTCTCTAAAATTGATCTCCGGGGGACATACAATTTGTTACGAATGAAGGAGGGTGATGAATGGAAAATGGCTTTTAACACTCCGGTAGGTCATTTTGAGAATCTGGTGATGCCTTTTGGTCTTACCAATGCACCCGCGTTTTTTCAGAACCTTATTAATGACATCCTGAGACCTTTGATTGGTAAGAATGTGGTTGTATATTTGGATGACATTCTGATTTATTCACAAGATCTGGAGTCCCATTGGCAGAGCGTACGTGAGGTGTTACATAGTTACATAGTTACATAGTTTATAAGGCCGAAAAAAGACAAGCGTCCATCCAGTTCAGCCTATTTCTTGTGCACTGCAGCTATTCCGCTATTCCTATACCATGCGGTATAGGCCAATTTACATTATTGAGGAAAAATTCACTTCCCGACACCAATGTGGCAGTCAGATTAAATCCCTGGATTAATTAACTAAGCATATGATGTAATTTTATTGTTCTCAAGAAAGGCGTCCAGGCCTCTCTTGAACTCATTAAGTGAGTTGGACATCACCACTTCCTCTCCCAGAGAGTTCCAGAGTCTCACGGCTCTGACCGTAAAGAATCCCCTTCTATGCTGGTGCAGGAACCTCCTTTCCTCCAGACGCATAGTGTGCCCCCTCGTCTTTGTCACCATCCTTGGTATAAACAGGTCATGGGAGAGATCTCTGTACTGCCCCCTGATGTATTTATACATGTTCATGAGGTCTCCCCTAAGCCTTCTCTTTTCCAATGTAAACAGGCCTAATTTTGACAACCTCTCTGGGTATTCTAGTCCCTCCATTCCCTTTATTACCTTAGTCGCCCTCCTTTGTACCCTCTCTAGCTCCAATATGTCTTTCCTGAGCACCGGAGCCCAGAACTGTGCACAATATTCTAAGTGCGGCCTTACCAGCGCTTTATACAGAGGAAGAACAATGTTCTCATCATATGCCCCTATTCCTCTTCTGATGCATGCCATGACTCTATTTGCCTTCGCAGCTGCTGCCTGACACTGGGCACTCCAATTTAATTTGCTATTAACCAAGACGCCCAGGTCCTTCTCCATGTCAGATTTCCCCAACGGTTTCCCATTTAATATGTATGGGTGACTGCTGTTTTTCTTTCCCATGTGCATGACCTTACATTTATCGGCATTGAACCCCATTTGCCATTTTTTGGCCCAACACCCCAATTTATCTAAATCCTCCTGTAGCTGTGCCCTATCCTCATCTGTATTAACTACTTTACAAAGTTTAGTATCATCTGCAAATATTGCTATTTTACTATGCAACCCTTCCACTAGATCATTAATAAATATATTAAATAATATAGGGCCCAAGACAGACCCTTGAGGCACCCCGCTAGTAACCCTGACACCCCCTGAGCTTACTCCATTGATAACCACCCTCTGCTTTCTATCACTCAGCCAGCTATTTACCCACTTGCACACATTATGCCCCACTCATTTTATATACCAACCTTTTGTGTGGCACGGTATCAAACGCTTTGGAGAAGTCAAGGTGTACAACATCCACTGACTCTCCCCGGTCCAGCTGTGAGCTCACCTCCTCGTAGAAGGCGATCAGGTTTGTTTGGCAGGAGCAATCCCTCATGAATCCATGTTGATATGGAGTTAGACAGTTATTATCATTAAGATATTCTACAATAGCATCTCTAAGAAATCCTTCAAACAATTTACCCACAACAGACGTTAAGCTGACTGGTCTATAGTTCCCAGGGTCACTTTTAGACCCCTTTTTGAATATTGGTACCACATTTGCTTGGCGCCAGTCTAGTGGGATAGTCCCTGTCTATAAAGAGTGCTTGAATATAAGATACAGTGGTCTGTCTATCACATTACTTAATTCTTTTAGTACCCGGGGGTGTATGCCATCTGGGCCTGGTGACTTGTCTATTTTGATATTATTTAGGCATTTCTGAACTTCCTCCTGGGTTAGGTGGGTGATATTTAGCGGAGGGTTTACTTTATCACTCTGCATTTCCTCCGATAAATTTTCTTTTGTGAAAACAGTGGAGAAGAAGCTATTGAGTAGGTTTGCTTTACCCTCTTCGCCCTCTATGATTTTACCCAGGTTATTTTTCAATGGGGCAACGCCATCAGTTTTAATCCTTTTACTGTTTATATAGTTAAAGAACAGTTTGGGATTCGTTTTACTTTCCTTGGCAATTAGTCTCTCTGTCTCCTCTTTTGCTATTCTTATTTGTTTCTTACAGATTTTGTTTTTTTCCCTATAAGATATTAGCGCTTCCTCGCTGCCTTCTTGTTTAAGTTTACCGAAAGCCCTTTTTTTGTTTTTCATTGCCCTCTTGACTTCCTTATTTAGCCACATTGGCTTCCTCCTATTCCTAGCCCTTTTATTCCCATAAGGTATGTACCTTCTACAGTGACTATGTAGGACTGTTTTGAAAATTTCCCATTTTCTATCCGTGCTCCTATTACTGTAGATACTATCCCAGTCTATAAGGTGAAGGGCATCTCTTAGCTGATCAAACTTTGCCCTCCTGAAGTTCAGTGTTTTTGTGACTCCCTCGCTGGGCACCCTACTGAAGCACATGTGGAATTGTATAATGTTGTGGTCACTATTTCCCAGGTGCTCCCCGACCTGCACATCAGTTATTCTGTCTGGCCTGTTAGTTAATATTAAGTCTAAAAGGGCCGTCCCTCTAGTTGGTTCCTGCACAAGTTGTGACAAATAATTGTCTTTGATAATTGACAGAAACCTGTTTCCTTTCTGAGATCTACAGCTTTCGGTTTCCCAGTCTATATCGGGGTAGTTGAAGTCCCCCATAATAATCACCTCGTTATTTTTTGCTACTTCGTCTATTTGTCTCATTAATAGACTTTCCGTGGCTTCTGCTATATTTGGTGGTTTATAACAGACTCCTATGATAATTTTATTATTGTTTTTTGCCCCATGTATCTCCACCCATAAGGACTCGACCTCCTCATTTCCCTCCCATACATCCTCCCACATTGTAGGCTTTAGACACGCCTTTACATATAGACAGACTCCACCCCCTTTCCGACTTCTTCGATCCCTTCTAAACAGACTGTAACCCTGTAAGTTAACTGCCCAGTCATAGCTTTCATCTAACCATGTCTCGGTTATTCCCACTATGTCATAGTTACCTGTAGATATTTCTGCTTCCAGTTCATCCATCTTGTTTGTCAGGCTCCTGGCATTTGCTAGCACGCAGTTTACACAATTTTGTTTTGTTCCAATCTTCTCCCTGTGGATTGTATTAGAAATTTTCTTACCTCCCTTCCAAGCATCTTGTCTTGGACCTTCTTTGTCGCACTTCATATCTTTCATTAGTATGTTCTCTGGTTGCATGTTCGTGTCCGGCGTTTTTCTTCCCATCCCCTCTTCTTCTAGTTTAACGCCCTCCTGATGAGTGTTGCGAGTCTCCTGGCGAATGTGTGTTTCCCGGGTTTGTTGAGGTGTAGTCCGTCTCTGGCAAGGAGTCCGTCATAGAGGTAATTCACACCGTGGTCCAGGAATCCACGGCAGTTGCAGTTATTGAGTGATAATTCACTTTTTGCTAAGCTGGAGAAATGTGAGTTCGCTGTGCAGAGAATTAGTTTTTTGGGCTACATTATCTCCAGCGAGGGGTTCAGATGGACCTGGTGAAGGTTCAGGCTGTGCAGGAATGGCCTAGGCCTATTGGTTTGAAATCGATACAGAGATTTTTGGGTTTCGCCAATTATTACAGGAAATTCATTAAGAATTTTTCTATAATTGTTAAGCTGCTGACCGATCTCACTAGGAAAGGTGCGAATACGGTCCAGTGGACTACGGAGGCCATTGAAGCTTTTGTATATCTCAAGGAGAGGTTCAGTTCTGCCTCAATCCTTTTGCATCCTGATGAGACCAAGCCTTTTTTGGTCGAGGTTGATGCTTCTTCGGTGGGGGTCGGTGTAGTTTTGTCTCAGGAGAACAAGGATGGAGTACATCCCTGTGCTTTTTTTTCGAAAAAATTTTCAGAAACCGAACTTAATTACGATGTTGGTAATCGGGAATTGCTGGCTATTAAACTCGCGTTTGAACATTGGCATCATTTCTTGGAAGGTGCTAAATTTCCCATTCAGGTTTTCACAGATCATAAGAATTTGATCTATCTGGATGCTGCCAAACGCTTGAATGCCCATCAAGCTAGGTGGGCACTTTTTTTTCTCGGTTTAATTTTTCTGTTACCTATATCCCTGGTACTAAGAATGTTAAAGCCGATGCTTTATCTCACAGCTTTTCTCCCATGGTTGGTACCGAGGAGGAGGAGAGCATTTTACAGGAAGGAGTTGTGGTAGCAGCATTGGACTCCGTTTTGGAAGATGGGATTCTGAAAGCCCAAGAGGATGCCCCATCTAACACTCCTCATGGGAGGTTGTTTGTGCCTAGAACCTTTAGGAGAGATTTGTTTGTGGAGTATCATGAGTCTCGGTTGGCAGGTCATCCAGGAATTTCTGAGACTAAGAGACTTATCAGTCGCAGTTTTTGGTGGCCTGGGTGGCAGAAGGAAGTCATCAAGTGGGTGTGCCAATGTACGGTGTGCGCTAGGTCTAAGGCTTCACATACCCCTGCTGCGGGGTTGCTTTACCCTCTGGAGGTTCCTAGTGCGCCTTGGACGCATCTGGCAATGGATTTTATTACTGACCTTCCTGTATCCGAGGGTTTCACTGTAATCTGGGTGGTCGTGGACCGTTTTAGCAAGATGTGTCATTTGGTTCCATTCATTAAGCTACCCTGCGCTAAGACACTCGCTAAGGCGTTTGTTAAGGAAATTGTCAGGCTCCATGGCGTTCCCATCGACATTGTTTCTGATAGGGGACCTCAGTTTGTGGCTCGCTTTTGGCGTGCATTTTGTGACAGGTTGGGAGTCCATTTGTCATTTTCGTCTGGTTATCATCATGAGTCTAATGGACAGACTGAAAGAAAGAACCAGGATGCTGAACCGTTTTTGCGTTGTTTTGTGGCAGACAATCAAGAGGGGTGGTCTGAGTTTCTGCCACTCGCAGAATTTGCTCTTAACAACCATACATCCTTATCTGCTGGGTGTTCTCCTTTTTTTTTGTACTGGGAGACATCCGTCTTTTGGTTCGTTCTCCAAATTGGGGTCGGTGATGCCGGTGGAGGAGAATTTTTCCGGTGATTTGGAGAGAGTTTGGACTAATGTACGTTGTAACCTTCAAGAGGTTAACAAAAAGTCCAAGAAGTATTTTAACAGGAAACGTAAAGAGGTTTTGTTTACTGTGGGTGACATGGTTTGGTTGTCCTCAAAGAATCTGCGGTTGAGGATTCCCTCTAAAAAATTGGGTCCGAAGTTTGTGGGGCCATTTAAGGTTAACCAGTCTGCTGTTAGGTTGGAGGTTCCTTCCTCCTGAAAGTTTAATCCTGTGTTTCATGTTTCCTTGTTAAAAAAGGCTGATGTATCTGATAGGGAGGCCATTGTCACAGTTCCTCCGGTGGTGGAAGACGGCGAATATGAAATTTCTCGTATCCTGAATTCCAGAGAGCATAGAGGGAGATTGCAGTATCTCGTCTCTTGGAAAGGTTTTGGTCCCGAGGATAACTCCTGGGTAAAGGCGGATGATGTCTCTGCCCCTAGACTTGTCAGAGCTTTCCACAAGAGATTTCCGGATAGGCCTGGGCCTGGAGGATTCGGAGGATCCTCCTAAAAGAGGGGGTACTGTTAGAACCCTCCTGTTTGTTTTTGTTTCTATCTTGTGTTTTGCGGTCACGTGACCATCTTCCTATATATTCCAGCTACGCCCTTCTGACCTTGCTGGACTTCAGTGTTGTTTTGACTGTCTCTCTAGCCAGGTGCTTTTGTGCCTATCTATCTCTAGTTTGCTTGGTCCTCTTGACCTCTAGTACTTTTGTCAGTTTTTCTTTTGCACTGCAACAACTTCTGTTAGGAGGTGTCCCATTTTTGTCACAGTCCTTAGTTCTTTTTGGTACCCCTCCCTTTTTCTATAGGTCTCCGTTCAGACTAGCTGAGGACGCAGGCGGGTCTGGTCACTAGGAACAGGTTGCCCGCTACAACGTAGGGACTCAGCTTAGTCTTACTGTAGAGACAGCTCTCCCCTTCTTTCCCTAGTTTATGTTGCAGATCATAACAATTTCGCTCCAGGGATATACGGCAGGGCCATGGGTATTAACGTGGTCACGACCCATGCTGGTGGAGCGGCCGCTCTAGCCTGTGCAGCGCCGGGCGCAGGTTGGGCATCTGGAGCGTTAACCGGTGCTCCGGCGGCTTGCTGGTCATCGGCCATGGTTGCGCTCCCCTAGTGAACCGGAGCCTACCTTCTTCACTTCTTATCAGGTAGGCCGCAGCTTCGTGGGCGGCGGTCTTCTTCCAGGACCTTGCGTCGCTCACGTATGACGTCAGAGTGCCCTCTGGATTCCTTCCAGGACCTGATGCTTCCTGGTTCGACATCAGTGGCGGGGCGTGTCTTGGGCTTCGTGCGCTTCCAGCGGTTACGCCCCTCCGATTCCCGCGGTTACGCCCCATTTCTTCCCGCGCGGCAACAGGAAGATGGCGGACAATGGCGAGAAATCTCGGGAATGGCGTGAAAACTTCACCACAGTGAGTATTACAGTCTCTTAAGGCGCACAGTACCCGGTGGCAACGGGCATGGAATCCTGTTCGTGACGCCAAGGCTGATGCGCCCCCTGGGCCGTGGGGTACTCGGCAGCCGGGCTTCTGGTTGCTTGGGGATATCACGGTAGCTGGCCCGGTCCGTGACCCAGGGCGGTCAGTAAAAGGGAGGATACTTTATAGGGGATTTAAGAAAGTGTTCGTGACGCCACCTGTGGATTGCGGCTAGAGGGAGCTGCCGCTGTGGAGCAGTCCTCTGGAGCTGGTGTTACGGCAGCAGGGATGGTGTGGCTCTCCACAGGTAGAGGTTGCTCCAGGGCAGCGTGGGGTGTAATGGTGGTGGACCAGGGGAGAGAGACGGCAGGATGGTCCTGGAGGAAAGAAGGACACTCACACGGGAGTAAGCTTCAGTACCTTTACTGGTGATGTTGCAGGCACGGTCCAGGGTACTCCAGGCGAAGGGAACACTTTTGTACTCTCCCAGTCAGCGGGTATAGGGCCTCCTGATCCGTTGCTTTTTTCTCTAAGCTTCTGACCTGCCTGGAGCTAGGTCTAGCTTGGTTACTGTCTCTCTTTGCACCTGCTGACCTGGTGGTAAGGCCTTCTCTTTGGAGATCACTCTCCCTGGATGCTGGGACCTCCGTGACTCCTAGCCGTGGTACTGTAATCAGCGTTTGGTGAACCTGGGACCTGTAGTCCTCCAGGGGTTCCAGTGGTTCCTACTGGGTATAAAGGGTCCCGGTAGACGCGGACCCGGTGTCCGATATATATATATCGGGGTGAGCCTGGTATGCTCCTCTGCCCCCTCACTACTTCTTCCTTCTCCTCTCGCCTTTGGCCACACTCAAGGCTCTCACACATGCTGTAGCCCTTGACTCGCCTAAGCACAGCAGCCAGCATGCTGCTCTCTGAGCGTCAGCACGCTCTCTGCTCAACTCTGAGCTGTGTTCCTCTCTGTGTCTGTGACTTGCCCAGGGGAATGGGGATGACTCGGTACCCGGGCCTTTAGCCTGGCCTTTAGGGATGTCGCGGTGGTCGGCTCCGGGGCCCGTACCCTGGGGTCGCTCCTTAAAAAGGGTGGATATTTGTTAATTTTAAGATAGAGTTCGTGACGCCACCTGTGGCTTCTGGTGAGGATCACCAGCGCTGCGCAGTCCACTGAGGCCGTTGATAAGGCAGCTCGATGGTATAGCTCCCCACAGGTGGAGCTAGGCCTCAGGGCAGTGTATGACGGGGAATGCAGCAAAGGCGAGACCGAGCCAGGTCAGAGCAAGAACAGGGACAGACACGATAGTCACTTCAGTACATTTTACTGAAGGAAATTCAGGCACATCCCGGAGCGCTGTAGGGTGAAGGGTGCATGTCAGGATCCTCCCCAATGAGCGGTTTTTGGGCCTCCTGCTTCTTGCCTCTGCGTAGTAAGTTTCTGACCTGCCTGGAGCTAGGCCTAACTTTGTCTCTGTCCTGCGCTGGCTGACCTTGTGGTAGGGCCTTTTCTTGGATTACATGCACCTTCGCTGCGGGCCTATGTGTCTCCTGGCTCTGTTACGTATCAGCACTTTAGCGATCCTGGGACTTGTAGTTCTCCAGGGATTCCGGTTTATCTTACTGGGTCGTGGAGATCCCGGTAAGCTTCGGACCCGGTGTCCGGTAACCGCTTCGGGGTGAGCCAATTAAGCTCCTCTGCCCCCTATGTGCTAACTCTATACTCGCCTTCGGCCTACTCGAGCCCTCACTAGGCTACTCACACTAACGGCAGCTTGCCGCGCTTCACCGATCTTATGGCGCCGGCACGCCTAAAGCTCACCCCTCTGAGCTACAACTGAGTCTGTATCTGGATAAGCTCCACTGCAGGATAGCAATTGCAGGAGCTGGAACAGGCTTTTGTCCTCTGAGGTAACTCCTCTCAGGCTGTACTGGACTCACTGCTAAACCAGAATAGACTAACTCTGACTAACTGCCGCCTGGCTCCACCTTCCCTATTTATCTATCCCTAACGGGCTCCCTCTGGTGGTCTGAGGTGGAAGGTGGAGATGTGTGAATGGTTATGGGGGCCTCTTGTGGAGGAATCCTTCAATACACCCTTCTAGGATCTGTGATACCAAGCACAGCTGGGCATCACATTTGAACACTAAACTGAGCTGCCTAGCTCCACCCTCCCTATACATATCCCTAATGGGCTCCCTCTGCTGGTCTGAGGTGGTAGGGTGGAGGTGTGTGAATGTGTGAGGGCCTCTTGTGGAGAAGTCCATCCATGCACCCTTCTGGGTTCTGTGGCAAGAATGCACAGCAGGGCGCCACATATGTCCTGGTACCTATTTTAACCCCATGAATATTGCTGTTTTTCCTTATTGCGTTGACCAAGAGTTCCATCACTATCACATACAGAAGGGGGGACAGAGGGCACCCTTGTCTAGTTCCGTTTCGTATCGCAAAAGGTAAGGACAAGGTTCCATTGACCCTAACTCTAGCAGTAGGGCCAGAGTACAGGGAAAAAATTAACTGTAAAAATTGTGGTCCAATGCCTATTTGACATAATGCCTCCTTCATAAACCCCCAATGAACCCTGTCAAAGGCCTTCTCTGAATCAACAGATAAAAGGCCCATATATATGGAGTGACTTTTAGCTTTAGAGATTAGCAACATGCTCATAATAGTGTTGTCTCTTGCCTCTCGGCCCTGAATAAATCCTACTTGATCCTACTTGATCAGTATTTATAAGAGAGGGCAACAATGGGGTAAGTCTTTCTGTTAGTATTTTTGAGAGTAGTTTAATGTCCACATTTATTAATGATATGGGTGTATAATTAGCTGTGATTGTAAGATCCTTACCTGGTTTAGGGAGAACGTTAATATGAGCTTCCAATGATTGGGGGACAAAACATGTCTTATCATTTAATGAATTAAAGGTTTTGTTCATAACAGGGGATAGCTGAGTTTTAAGGGACTTATAGAATGCTGGAGTAAATCCGTCTGGGCCAGGACTTTTACCAGATGGTGTAGATTGAATTGCAAGATTGACCTCCTGCTCTGTAATGTCCTTTTCCAGTGCCTCAGAAACATGACTATCTAAAGAGGTTAAAGAAGTATCTTGTATGTACTCCTTAATTCGGATAGATAGGTCAGAAGGGGAGAGATCAGAGTATTGCCCTTTAATATTGTACATCTTCTCATAGTTTGAGCGGAATATGTCAATGATTTCTGTAGGATTATGAGCTTCCTCCCCATTTTGTTTTTTGATATTTGGAACGTATGCCGCCACAGAGCAAGGGTGAAGCAACCTTGAGAGTGCCCGTCCACATTTATCTGACGATTCATAAAAAAAGTTTTTAATTAACTCCCTGTGTCTTAGGTATTTTTAGTCCAGCAAGATCTTGAGATCATTCATTTTTTTGGATAATTCTGCAAGAGTGTTAGGCGACAACGTATGTTTATGCGAGACCTCAAGTGTGTGTATCTGTCTCAAAAGGTCATTTACCTTTAGAGTTCTCTCCTTTTTGAGTTTTGAACCATTGTTAATCAACACGCCTCTCATGACACATTTTAAAGTTTCCCATTGCAGAGGTATTGAGGTCTGATCTGCTTTATCAATCTGCAAAAAATAATCAATAGAATCCTTTAATTCTGCCATACAGATTTTGTCTTTTAGAAAGTGATCATTCAGTTTCCACGTCCATGAACGCTGGACCAGGGAGGGTACAGTGTCCATTTTAGGACATGATCAGATATCAAAATCAAGCATCGGAATGATGTCAGTTTGAGGCTAAATACCCTGTCTGACAAGTGATTCTGACAAGCGATCCAGACAAGTAATTTTGACAAGTGATTTTGACAGGTGATTCTGACAAGTGATTCTGACAAGTGATTTTGACAAGTGATTTTGATGAGTGATTTTGACGAGTGATTCTGACGAGTGATTCTGACAAATGATTTTGAGAAGTCATTCTGACAAGTGATTCTGACAAGTGATTTTGACAAATCATTCTGAAAAGTGATCCTTACAAGTGATTTTGACAAGTGATTTTGACGAGTGATTTTGATGAGTGATTCTGACAAGGGATTTTGACAAGTGATTCTGACAAGTGATTTTGACAAGTGATTTTGACGAGTTATTCTGACGAGTGATTCTGACGAGTGATTTTGACAAGTGATTTTGACAAGTGATTTTGACAAGTGATTCTGACGAGTGATTTTGATGAGTGATTCTGACAAGTGATTCTAACGAGTGATTTTGACTAGTGATTCTGACGAGTGATTCTGACGAGTGATTTTGACAAGTGATTCTGACAAGTGATTTTGACAAATGATTCTGACAAGTGATCCTTACAAGTGATTTTGACGAGTTATTCTGACAAGTGATTTTGATGAGTGATTCTGACAAGTGATTCTGACAAGTGATTTTGACAAGTGATTTTGACAAGTGATTCTGACAAGTGATTTTGACGAGTGATTTTGATGAGTGATTCCGACGAGTGATTCTAATGAGTGATTTTGACAAGTGATTTTGACAAGTGATTCTGACAAGTGATTTTGATGAGTGATTCTGATGAGTGATTTTGATGAGTGATTTTGATGAGTGATTCTGACGAGTGATTTTGACAAGTCATTCTGACAAGTGACTTTTACAACTATAATAATAATAATAATAAAAAAAAAATAACTTCGCTGATGGAACTTGAACCCAAAATTCTGTATTCCAAATCCAGTGCACTAAGCACTAAGCTAGAAACTCAGTTGTGAAAGCTTTGGATTTGTATTTGCTTATATAATTTTCAGTGCAAACTGGTCTATAACTCATTGGGACTTATGCACAGACTTCAAGCAAGCCAAATTCAAATGATGTTTGATTTTGATGTGTGAGTCTGATGTGTTACTTTCTTCAAACATCAGAATCAAAATCATAATGACTTTTAGTCACCCTGAGTATTTTCATGGTTAATGTCATAAGACAAGAAAAGCTACAAGCTACTATTACTTGACTGGATAGCGCAATGGTAAAACATCAACCTATGAAATTACAGTGTCAGAATTCAAATCCTGATAGAAATACGAATTTTTTTTTAAATTAATTATGCCTATTTAACACACAAACTACAGGGGTGTTTTACTTTTAATATCTGACACTTTGATTGTCATCCTGACGTGTTACGAGTTTCAGACACGCTGTCTATTTGCATGTTAAATTACATAGCCAAAGTAAATCACTTGGCAGAATCACTTGTCAAAATCACTTGTCAAAATCATTTGTCAAAATCACTCGTCAGAATCACTCATCAAAATCACACGTCAAAATCATTCATCAAAATCACTTGTCAGAATCACTCGTCAAAATCACTCGTCAAAATCACTCGTCAGAATCACTCGTCAAAATCACTTGTCAGAATCACATGTCAGAATCACTCGTCAGAATCACTCGTCTAAATCACTCGTCAAAATCACTCGTCAAAACCACTCGTCAAAATCACTCGTCAGAATCACTTGCCAGAATCACTTGCAGGAATCACTCGTCAAAATCACTCATCAAAATCACTTGTCAAAATCACTCATCAGAATCACTCATCAAAGTCACTCGTCAAAATCACTTGTCAGAATCACTTATCAAAATCAGTTCTCAGACAGGGTATTTAGCCTCAAACTGACATCATTCTGATGTTTGATTTTGATATCTGATCATGTGCTAAAATGGACACTGTAGGAGGGAACGGAAATAGATAGGAAGATTGGGGCATGGTCAGACCACAATATGTCACCTATTGTAGCAGATGGGTTCCAAGAGAGAGCGTGATGACTCAACAGGAAGAAATCAATTCATAAAGAAAAAATGACGTATACGAACATATGCAAAAATACCCAAAGTTTATTATAAATGCAAGATATAACAAGCATACACAATGAAGAGAATGGCATAAATACATTGGTAGTAAGCTAATAAGAGAGATACCACGAACTGAATAACCACATACTAGAAAGTTTAAGAATCAATAATTGTAGTAAGTAAGGGTATGGGTATGTCAAGCATATGCCATAACCCAGCTACAAAAGTGTAAAGTATCAAGAAACTTATACTTAGGGGTGACGATACCTGGACTGACATACTGACAAACACATATGAGTAATAGTATATATTTATCCATCTTTGAGTGCTAAATGGATTTACCTTTTTACTACTTATTTATGCACTGTGCACTTTAGCATCTCAATGGAGTTTCTTGATACTTTACACTTTTGTAGCTGGGTTATGGCATATGCTTGACATACCCATACCCTTACTTACCCCAATTATTGATTCTTAAACTTTCTAGTATGTGGTTATTCAGTTTGTGGTATCTCTCTATTTTATTATGTTTAAAAGAAACGATTTTTTAATTAATCTCTAAATATTTTAAATTACTTTGTACTTCTTTTCTCCTCTTGAGCAAATGTTCATGTGCATTATGATTTTAGATTTGTTTCCAAGATTTCCTTCCCCTTTTCTCTCTCTCCCTCGCTCCTTTTTTTTTCCCTCTTTTTGGCGCCAAGGGGTGCTTTGGCAGTTTTTTTCTTCACTCCATGTGCTAGCATGTGTGTATATATACCTTCCATGTTGTAACAAGTAGCAGCTATGTTCCTGAAGAAGTGGACGGGATGTCAACGAAGCACGTAGTCTTTTATAGCTTTTACAGTCTCCAATAATTGCTGGGAACATTATCCATCTCTGGCATATATATACATTTTTTCATGGAGGAGCGCGGTGATTAATGGCACCTTTATCATCTGTATACTAGACTACTCGAAGATCCCAAGGGACCTGTGCCTGCTGCAGCACCTCAGCATATACTTTCTCATGAGTTGTGCATTTCACAACCCACAAAGGTGAGCAATTTCCCTTTTATCTTTACTGTTGTCTATTGGATATCAGCGCTACTTGCGCTCCTTTCTTTACTTATTTGAGTTATTGCCAACTGAGCTGGGGACAGCAGCGCACTTTGGTTAATTTGGGAGCAGCATTAGCGAATCCATACCGTTAACATGGAATATTTTGACAGACGCATGTCAACCAGAGAACGGCTTATTAAACAAGCCATGGGAAGCACTATCCCATACTCTGATGAATCTTTCACCTTAATTTCAATGGACTTCAATGAAGAGGACACCAACACTATGAAGAATTTATTTAATGAATTTGAGGAATCACTTAAAGATGAGCTACGTCTCGACCTGGACATTCGTTTTCTAAGGATTTATATGGAGGAGAAACTATGTCCTCGGGGTTTGAGAATAACAATTCCCTCACCATTCCCTGAGGACAAACCATTTAATAAGGAATGGACTACTATTTTGGACACGTGCATGCACAATCTGCTAAAAAGTATACATACAAAAAGGTCAGAAATATGTCTAACAATTACTAATAGAATATTTGATATCGCTAAAAACCTATTACCATTTGAAACCCATCCTGTGTTTGGAAAGATTGATAGCAATATTGCAACAAGTATTTTACAGAATGTGCATGAAATTATCATCAAAAAGGCAAAAAAACTACAGAGAGATAGAGATGATTACAAAGGACTAACTAGTACTACCTCACGTACTAAAACGTCGGTCATATCCAGTGATCAGTCATCTGATCCTTTGAGAACAGTGGGTTCCTATCCTCCTCCCCACAAAGGAAGGATGTTCTCTAATAGTTATTACCATAAGAATAAGAACAATAACAATAAGACTTACAACCGCACACCTGCATTCACACATAGCAAAAAACAACTCAGGTTGTCAAATGCTAACGATAGAACGAAAGACGGACAGAAGATTGTAATTAATATGCGCATATCTACTACTGTTAACTCTCCACAGAGCACTAGCAGTAATAAGAGTCTGGTCTCTATCATGTCTCCCACCTGCAATACTATGGGTAGTGCAGTTCCTAAAAGGCTGGTAATGCATCAGGAGGAGATGAATAATGATAGTATAGCAGTCAATCCTTATGACACAACATTACACTCTAAATTAAGAAAAAAATCCAACTTCTATTCTGTGGAGAGTAAAAGCCATCAGATAGATACTTTTTGCGACATCACTCTCCAAGATTTCAAGGAGGTTATGAGGACTCCAATCTCATACAGAGATAATAATATAAACCGACAAGAGAAGTTAGCACTTAATAATATTTGAAATAATAGGGATATAGTCCTCAGATCAGCGGACAAGAGGGGTGGTATAGTTATCCAGGATTATGATGTGTATACAAAAGAAGCACTCCAGATATTGAGTGATGATAACTATTACAAAGAGATTTTGTATAATCCCATTTTGAAAATGATCCCTATATATAAGAAACTGATATCTAAAGCAGTAGATGAGAATATATTAAATGACAACAAAAGAAAGTTCTTGACTGTCCAAAGTCCTTGTATGCCCTTCTTTTATCATCTTCCCAAAATTCATAAGGATGAAAGCAAACCTCCAGGGAGACCGATTATATCGGGGATAGGCTCCCTTACATCAAATCTGGCTGAATACTTTGATATACTACTACAACCACCTGTCAAAAATTTAAAGAGTTACCTGCAAGACTCCAGCCATCTTCTTAGATTAACCTATGACATCAAATGGAAAAAAATCATACACTTTCCTTAGCCTAGATGTTAACTCTTTATATACCAATATTGATGTTGGTCTATTATGCATAGAGTATGTAATTTCCAGAGACATACGGCTGTCTTCCAGCCAGAGATCTTTTAATATAGCAGGTTTATCTTTCATCCTAAAAAACATTTTTTTTACCTTTCTAGATAAGACCTACCATCAAATTAAGGGAGTAGCAATGGGCTCTAAAGTAGCACCTACCTTTGCCAATTTATTCATGGGATTATTTGAGCAAGTTTTTATTTACCAGGGAGACTTCCATAAGGGGGTTGTATTTTATAGAAGATACATAGACGATCTGATCTTCATCATTAACAGGAACATCACTGATCCCACCATTTTTTTAAATTTCCTCAATACAAATAATTGGGGCATCTCTTTCAATCAGGACAGTAATGAACTCACAATTAATTTTTTTAGATCTAGTTTTATATGGAGAGGAAGACAGGATACTTAGCAAAACTTTCTTCAAATCAGTGGACACTAATAGCTATATTCATTTCACTATTGGTCACTACAGAAAATGGCTCACCAATATTCCCCGCTATCAGTTTCAAAGACTTCGTAGGAGCTGCTCAACAGAAATCGAATATGACTAACAGTCAGAGATTCTCAAAAAAAGGTTCCAACAGAAATATTCTGAGACATTGGTTGTAGAATCTTGCAAACAGGTCAAAGAAAGATATGACCAGGGCTCATTACTTATGGCTTCAACACA
The DNA here is from genome assembly GCF_046119375.1 of Phyllobates terribilis. NCBI lineage: Eukaryota > Metazoa > Chordata > Amphibia > Anura > Dendrobatidae > Phyllobates > Phyllobates terribilis. The sequence continues at coordinate 1,089,753,919 of NW_027362761.1, read as the reverse complement.
CAAAAAAGATGTAAGTTTTGAACATGAACAGAAATTCATTACTACATACAATCAACAACACAAGAAAATTAGAGAAATTATTCAAAAAAACTGTCATATTCTATTAAATGACCAGACATTAAAACAGGCATTACCAAAAAAACCCTCTCTAATCTTTAGAAGAGCACCGACACTTAGGAATATCTTGGGCCCCAGTAGATTGTGTGGACATGGAACATTGATTAATAAGAATAATGAAAAAGTCAGGGACAATATGGTCACCAAGTGTGGTAAAAGAGGTTGCAAGTGCTGTGAATCTATTTTGCATTCCATAGACAATTTCACTTCTGTAGCTGTGGCACCCCAGGGGTCTGGTTTCCACAATAACAGCAATGTTATGTCTGAGAGCAGGTGGGAGGTCTCTTGGTCAGGAATCCTATGCATGCCACACCTCCTGCCCAGTCCTGGGAGGGGAAGGACTTCCCCTAAATAAACCTGGGGCTGAGGCAGGGTTAGGGAGTAGAGAAGAAGTAGAGAAAGAGAAGCAGCATAGGAAGAAACAACAGGAGCTCTGTGGGAGCAGTGTTACAAGGAGTCAGGGGCTGGCAGCTGCAGAGCTCGCCCTGACTGAGAAGTTATCACCGGACCCGGAGTCCGAGGCTGTGGGGACTAACTCCTATCCAGCAGCAGAAACCGACCAGCAGGGGATTGCAGGTCCTCTGGCCCAGAAACCCGAAGGCATGGTCACACGCGTGGGACCAGCACCGCCGTCGTGGAGCGGAAGCTACTAGAAGGCCCCGAGTCACCGGCCATACGGGTGAGCACCACACGGTACACTCAGGGACGTGGGCTACTTATACCCGCCTCTAGCAAGGTAGCCAGAAGAGTATCGTTAGTTTGGGAGGCCTACAACTCCGCCTGGCCAGGGGAGATCCCATCTGCTCAAGGACTGACCAGGCCCCAATCGCTAGCCAGTACTCCGGGAGGGTCTATCTTTGTCATCAGTAAAGACCCTGAACTACACAGTACCGTCTCCGAGTGGTTCCTGCTACCCCCATCATCCACGTCGGCTGCCCTGAGGCCATACCCCTCCCGTTGGGGGTTATACTATCACGCTGCACAATCCTACCACCGGCCTCAGCGGTCTGCCCTGCAGCAGCAGCTCCCTGGCTGCACTCAACGGGTGGCATAGTCGTCCAACATCTACCGCTAAAACAGCGCCACTTAGTCTGACTCCCTGGGCACGGACCGGATCACCGCCACGAGACTACAACCCTCAACAGATCCGGCTCCGGGTAAGCTCCCGCGTGCGCAACGCAGCGCGACACAGGCCCAGGGGCGCGTCAACTTTTGGCGTAGTCGGCAGGATCTCGTGCCCGCAACCACCGGGTACTGCGTGCCTGAAAAAGACTGTGAAAACTTACCCGTGGTGAAGATTCCCGCCATCCGGCGCCATCTTCCGCTTTCTTCCTGCCATCGGTGGAGTTTTCCCGCCATCCGGCGCCATCTTCGGCCTTCTTCCCGCCATCCGTGGAGTTTTCCCGCCATTGGACGCCATCTTGAGGACGCCGCGCGGGAAGAAGAGGGGCGTGGACTCCGAAAACGCGCGAGAACTGAAGCCCCGCCTCACGTCCGGACGTTGCGTAAGGTCCTGGAAGGAGCCCAGCAGACGCCGACGTCACAGGAGCGCGACGGAAGGTCCTCAACCCTGACGATCCACTGCGGAGCCGCGGCCTACGGAAGAGGATCATCGCAAGGTAGGCCACGGTCCACTAGGGGGGAGATGGATGTCGGATACGGAGGAGAGCTTCACCGCTTCAACCCCCGCCAGCGCCACCGCTGTTGCGGTCATGCCTTTCACCATGCCCTATATCCCGGGGGCAGCCTGGCTACCCCAGTACTCAGGGGAGTCACATACCCTGCAGGACTTGAGAGAAAAACTGGATAGCCTCTTCCAGGTGTACCCCCTCACAGAAGAGCAAAAAGTAAGCATCCTGGTGGCCCAATTAACCGGGGCAGCCCAAAGGGAGGTAAAGTCCTGGCCACCTGGGGGGAGGACTGTCGCAGGGATACTAACCCGGCTGAGGGACACCTTTGATACCCGCACCTCAGCCGAGATCAAGCTTAGATTCTACGGGTGCAAACTGCGGGCACATGAGAGTATAAGGGACCATGCCCTGAACCTACAAGAGGCCCTGAGAGCCATTAAGCAGACCGACCCTGACGGCGTGGGAGACGAGGACAGGCTGTTAACTGAACAATTTATAGAGGGTTTATATTGCAATGCCCACCGAACCCAGTTGCGGGCAATGGCCTTACAGGACCCTCATCTGGGATTTGCACAGTTCAAGGACAGAGCCATCCGGGTGCTCCGAGAACCGGCACCAGGTGGCGTTGTGACCCACAGACGCCCCACTACCACCTACCACCAGGAGGCGGCGCCCTTGTCGGCAGGGCCTGTGGGAGCTGATGCGCAGGCTTTGAACAATGACTCGGCTCCAGACCTGCACCATCAGGTCCAAGAGCTAGCTAAAAGGTACTGAAGGAGATCGTAGAAGAAATTTTAGAACCACTCTCCATAATCTTTGAAAATTCTTGGAGAACAGGAGAAGTCCCAGAAGACTGGAGAAGAGCAAATGTTGTTCCTATCTTCAAAAAGGGAAAGAAGGTGGACCCAGGGAACTATAGGCCGGTGAGTCTGACTTCTATACCAGGAAAGATCTTTGAACAAATTATTAAACAACATGTATGTAAGTACATGGATAAGAATGAAGTGATTAACCAGAGTCAGCATGGGTTTGTAACTAACAAGTCATGTCAGACTAACTTAATTTCCTTCTATGACAGAATCACTGACTGGGTGGATCAGGGAAATGCTGTAGATATAGTATATCTTGACTTCAGCAAAGCATTTGACAAAGTATCTCACACCATCCTTATTGAAAAAATGACCAAGTATGCAATGGACCAGGCAACTGTTAGGTGGATTCATAACTGGCTTAGTGATCGGACTCAAAGGGTGGTTGTAAATGGCTTCACATCCAGCTGGATGAATGTCTCAAGTGGGGTACCACAGGGCTCCGTCCTGGGACCTGTATTGTTCAACATCTTTATCAATGATTTAGGTGAAGGAATTGAGGGTAAACTGATTAAATTTGCTGATGACACAAAGCTAGGAGGGATAGCTAATACTAGAGAAGAGAGAGAGAGGATTCAAAAAGACCTAAATAAACTGGAGCAGTGGGCAGCAACCAACAGAATGGTTTTTAACAGGGAAAAATGCAAAGTACTACATCTGGGCAATAAAAATGAAAAAAGCAGATACAGAATGGGAGGAATAGAGCTAAGCAACAGTACATGTGAAAAAGACTTAGGTATACTAATAGATCATAGACTGAACATGAGTCAACAATGTGATGCAGCAGCAAAAAAGGCAAATACAATTCTGGGATGTATTAACAGAAGCATACAGTCTAGATCACGTGAAGTCATTATCGGTCTTTACTCCTCTTTGGTCAGACCTCATCTGGAATACTGTGTACAGTTTTGGGCACCACATTTTAAAAAAGACATAGACAAACTGGAGCAAGTTCAGAGAAGAGCGACCAGAATGGTGACTGGTCTGCAAACCATGTCCTATGAGGAACGGTTGCAGGATTTGGGAATGTTTAGCTTGCAAAAAAGAAGACTGAGAGGAGACTTAATAGCTGTCTACAAATATGTCAAGGGCTGTCACATTGTAGAAGGATCATCTTTATTCTCATTTGTACAAGGAAAGACTAGAAGCAATGGGATGAAACTAAATGGGAGGAGACACAGATTAGATATTAGAAAAAACTTTTTGACAGGGTGATTAATGAGTGGAACAGGCTGCCACGAGAGGTAGTGAGTTCCCCTTCAATGGACGTCTTCAAACAGAGGCTGGACAGACATCTGTCTGAGATGATCTAGTGAATCCTGCTTTGAGCAGGGGGTTGGACCAGATGACCCAGGAGGTCCCTTCCAACTCTACCATTCTATGATTCTATGATTCTATGATTCTATGATTAAAAGCGTTGCTGCACTAACCCGAACTGTGCAGTCTTTACAGGTTTCCACTCCAGGGAAGATCCAGCTGGCATCCGGACCGGAGGACATCCCGTGGCGTCGACCAAGGAGGACCCCACCGGCCAGAGGAAGACCCAGCGACCGATACAACGAGGACGGACAACCCATCTGCCGCCGCTGCAATCAACCCGGACATATGGCAAGGTACTGTCCTTTAAACTGGCACAACCTAGGGTAGAGGGCGAACCCCTAGGAAAAAGATCATCAGGCCCATCGAACTGGCGCGACAAATATGTGGGAGGACGTCCAGTCTTGCCTGTGGTACTGGATTGCATTCCTATGAGTGCCCTACTGGATACCGGGTCACAGGTCACCACCATCCCGTACGTGCTCTTCAAGCAGTACTGGAATGACTCGGATATTACCCGCTACCCTGACGACGACTTGAGTATCATCGCCAGCAATGGTCAGCCCGTGCCACAGATCGGATTTAAAGAGGTGACCATTAAAATTGGTAGAGTTGAACTGGCAGCACAGGGACTGATCATTGTAGACATTGACAAACATGAGAGTCACCCAAAGATAACTCTAGGAACTAATGTAATTGAAAATTGTCTTGCAGAGGTGATTTTCCTTTTACAGCAGGTTGCCAAGAACGCCAGCTCCGGCCAGCAGCGAGTGCTCCAGAAAGAGATCCGGGCACTGATGCGACGGCAACAGCTAGAACTCTCCGGTGGTGAGATTGGTAGCGTAAGAATGTGTGACCCTTTCCCTATTGCCATGCCCCCAAAAAGTGAAATGATGATTTGGTGCCGGGCAGCTATTGGTCTGAGAGGTAGAGATTACCAGGCAATGGTAGAACCAGTTTACTCAGACAGTAGGCCCACCATTTTGACAGCACGGGGGGTGGTCAATGTACGCCATGGGAGGGTGCCCGTTCGCATAATAAATATCGGGAAGAGGGAAGTATACCTGCCCCGGTATGCCACGCTAGCCAAATTGTATACCATCAATCAAGATTCCATACAGTCCGTAGAACCCTTGCCTCCATCTTTCCCGGGGGAAGGTAACGGCTCTAAGACAACAATGGAGGACTGGTGTCAGCAACTACATTTGGGTACTGACTCCACTCCTTCACACCAGAAACAGGGAGTCTATCGGGTGGTTCAAGAGTACGAGAGAGTGTTTAGTAAACACCCGTTAGACTTCGGGCGAGTCAAGGGGGTAGAACACCACATCCCCACGGGAGACCATCCTCCCATAAAAGAGAGGTATCGACCCGTACCCCCTGCACACTACCAACACGCCAAGGGGATGCTTAGAGACATGAAGGAGGCTGGGGTGATCAGGGATAGCTGTAGCCCCTGGGCAGCTCCACTAGTCTTAGTCAAAAAGAAAGACAACACCATGAGGATGTGTGTAGATTACCGGAAAATCAACCGTATCACACACAAGGATGCGTACCCCTTACCAAGGATAGAGGAGTCTTTGGCTGCTTTAAGATCTGCTAACTTCTTCTCTACCTTGGATCTCACTAGCGGGTACTGGCAGGTTCCTGTAGCAGAGGCGGACCGGGAGAAGACCGCATTCACCACTCCGATGGGACTTAGCGAGTTTACCTGCATGCCGTTCGGACTCTGCAACGCACCAGGAACCTTCCAACGACTAATGGAGTGTTGTCTGGGCCACAGAAACTTCGAGACGGTCCTGTTGTACCTGGACGATGTCATTGTATATTCCAAGACGTATGAGGACCACCTGAAACACCTGGCGGAAGTGTTCGAAGCTCTGGCAAGCTACGGCCTAAAGGTGAAACCCTCCAAGTGTCACCTCCTGAAACCAAAGGTGCAGTACCTGGGACACGTGGTGAGCGCTGACGGAGTGGCTCCCGACCCTGATAAGATCACCGCAATTAAGGAATGGCCAAGTCCCTCCAGTGTAAAGGAAGTGCGGCAGTTCCTCGGGTTGGTAGGCTATTACCGCAGATTCATCCCCGGTTTCACCAAAAAGGCAGCTCCTATGCAGGACCTCCTGATAGGCCAGTCCCGGAAGGCCAAGAACCAGAAGCCGCCCTTCAGATGGGAGAAGTTAGAAGAGGAGTCCTTCCGCCAGCTGAAAATGGCCCTCACGGGGGATGAAATCCTTGCGTACCCTGATTACAGCCAGCCCTTTATCCTCTACACCGACGCAAGTAACATCGGGCTAGGAGCCGTGCTGTCCCAGATCCAGCAGGGGAAAGAACGAGTAATCACTTACGCTAGCCGAAAACTGCGACCCACCGAAAGAAACCCTGAGAATTACAGCTCATTTAAGCTAGAGTTCCTGGCAGTGGTGTGGGCAGTCACCGAACGCTTTAAGCACTACCTCGCTTCTTCCCGGTTCACCGTGTACACGGATAACAACCCGTTGACACACCTGGACACAGCAAGACTCGGTGCCCTAGAGCAGAGATGGATGGCCCGTCTGTCCAACTACGAGTTCACAATCAAATACCGGGCAGGACGCTCCAATACCAACGCGGACGCCCTGTCCAGGATGCCAAACCTACCGGACGTAGGAGAAGATCCAGAGGGACTGGAAGAAGTCGAACTCCCCGCGTTCCACCGGCATGGGACTATCCAGTATTCCCACCGGGTAAGGAGTAAGCAAGCCGCTACGTTTAACCCCTTGCCTCACTACAACTGGGAGGAAACGCAAGACAGTGACCCTGCCGTCCGACTGGTGAAGGAGATGCTGACTCGGCCAGAGGCTCGCCTTGACCCAGACGCTCCGGAGGAAGCCAAGCAACTGTGGGCTGAGAAGAGTCGACTGTTCCTTTACAAGGGGAAGTTGTGCCGCAGAATGGTTAACTCCCGGACGCATGAACTAATCTGGCAAGTAGTGGTGCCACGAAGAGACGCAGCCATGGTGATGGAGGCATACCACGACGGGGCTGGACACTTCGGATGGAAGAAGCTGGAGTTCCTGCTGCGTGAGCGGTTCCACTGGGTAGGCATGAGGGGAACCATCGAGAGGTGGTGCAGAGACTGTGGCCCGTGCAACCTAAGAAGGAAGGACCGTGCCAGCCAGAAGACTCCCCTGCAGTCCATCGTCACCCGGCAGCCGTTGGAACTGGTAGCCTTGGATCATGTAAAACTGACCCCAAGCAGAAGTGGCTACGTCTACGCACTAACCATCGTGGATCACTACTCCCGGTTCTTGGTTGTCGTCCCTGTCAAGGACTTAACAGCTCGAACAGCAGCTAGAGCCTTCCAGCAGCATTTCTGCCGTCCACACGGGTACCCGGACCAAGTGTTGACAGACCAGGGACCTGCCTTTGAAGCGGAGGTCTTCCAAGAATTCTGCACTCTGTATGGCTGCCGGAAGATAAGGACGACACCCTATCATCCGCAAACTAATGGACTTTGTGAGAAAATGAACCAGGTGGTAATGGATCTTCTGAAAACGTTGCCCCTGGAAGAACGCAGTCTGTGGCCCGAGAAGCTGCCCGATCTGGTGGACCTATACAACCACATCCCGGTAGGTTCCACCAACTGTACCCCGGCTTACCTAATGAGGGCGAGACCTGGTAAGTTACCTGTTGACCTGGAAATGGGAGTCCTGACACCCGAGGACACTTCACCAGAAGCAGACTGGGACACAGAGAGGCAGCAGCAGTACCGGAGAGTACAGGAGAGCGTGGAGCGAAGTCTCTGTCAGGCTAGGGAAAGACAAGAGAAAACTTACAACCAGTATGCTCCCGCTGTTCCCCTGGTACCCGGAGAGCAGGTCTTGAAGAGAAAAAGACGGCTCCACAAGTTGGACGACCAGTGGAAGAAGGACCCGTACACCGTACTGCCCTCAAGCCACGACAACCCAAAGGTCTGTACCATCAGTAAAGACGGGGGGGAAACCACAACCATTGTATCCCGGGATCACCTGAAGAAGTGTCCCGAACAGCTACGGAACCCTGAAGAGGAACAAGAAGACCCTCGACCCATAGAGGAAAGGGAAGACATGGTTAGTACTGTGCTCGGAGACTTCCCTCGGTCTTGGACTCAAGTCAATGGCGCAGTTGTGGTACCCGTACTCACCTTCCTCCAACCAGCATCCCAAGTACCTACGGAGCAACAGGTAGAGCTGGAAGAACAGCCGGTCCAGGAGGCAGAAGACTCCACACAAGCAGAACAGGAGGATCAACCCTCTGCTTATAGTGAGCCTGCCGTACCCCTAGTGAGCCAAAGAGCCGGTAGACAGCTGCCCAGTTTACCCTTGACAGCTCCTACACCCTGTAGTTCAGGGCTAGGCAGTCAGCTCCGTAGGTCCACTAGGGCCACTAGGGGCCAGTTACCCGCACGTTGGAGGATTTGAAGTGTATAAATTGTTTTATTTGTGGTTACCTGTTTATTGTTGCTTGTGTATAATTATGTGTTTCTAGTTATTTTTAGGAGTCCTTGGTGGATTTACCGGGAATCCTTTGTACATAGTTGGAGCGTAACCCAGGACGGACTAAAGACTGTTAAGGACTCGGGGCAGGACAGACCCCTACCTGGTTACGTCTCCCTGTTTTGGTGAAATGGACACCTTGCTTTCTTCAAAGACTGCACCCGGTTACGGACATGCCGTGACCACCTTTATGTATTTCTTTATTGTATTGTTATTGTTATATCTTGTTATGTTTTTCTAAAATATGTTTAGTCCCGGAGTACTAAATTTCACTAGGGGGGAATGTGGCACCCCAGGGGTCTGGTTTCCACAATAACAGCAATGTTATGTCTGAGAGCAGGTGGGAGGTCTCTTGGTCAGGAATCCTATGCATGCCACACCTCCTGCCCAGTCCTGGGAGGGGAAGGACTTCCCCTACATAAACCTGGGGCTGAGGCAGGGTTAGGGAGTAGAGAAGAAGTAGAGAAAGAGAAGCAGCCTAGGAAGAAACAACAGGAGCTCTGTGGGAGCAGTGTTACAAGGAGTCAGGGGCTGGCAGCTGCAGAGCTCGCCCTGACTGAGAAGTTATCACCGGACCCGGAGTCCGAGGCTGTGGGGACTAACTCCTATCCAGCAGCAGAAACCGACCAGCAGGGCATTGCAGGTCCTCTGGCCCAGAAACCCGAAGGCACGGTCACACGCGTGCGACCAGCACCGCCGTCATGGAGCGGAAGCTACTAGAAGGCCCCGAGTCACCGGCCATACGGGTGAGCACCACACGGTACACTCAGGGACGTGGGCTACTTATACCCGCCTCTAGCAAGGTAGCCAGAAGAGTATCGTTAGTTTGGGAGGCCTACAACTCCGCCTGGCCAGGGGAGATCCCATCTGCTCAAGGACTGACCAGGCCCCAATCGCTAGCCAGTACTCCGGGAGGGTCTATCTTTGTCACCAGTAAAGACCCTGAACTACACAGTACCGTCTCCGAGTGGTTCCTGCTACCCCCATCATCCACGTCGGCTGCCCTGAGGCCATACCCCTCCCGTTGGGGGTTATACTATCACGCTGCACAATCCTACCACCGGCCTCAGCGGTCTGCCCTGCAGCAGCAGCTCCCTGGCTGCACTCAACGGGTGGCGTAGTCGTCCAACATCTACCGCTAAAACAGGGCCACTTAGTCTGACTCCCTGGGCACGGACCGGATCACCGCCACGAGACTACAACATTCAACAGATCCGGCTCTGGGTAAGCTCCCGCGTGCGCAACGCAGCGCGACACAGGCCCAGGGGCGCGTCATAGCCACTACTGAGAATTTCAATATCTCTCATCCCATGTCATGTGGAACTTATTATGTGATATATGTCATCGAGTACAGTTGCCCCAAACAGTATGTGGGCAGAACCACCCAGGCACTACATAATAGGTTGAATTCACATAGACATAATATCACCACAGGATTTATTAAACATGGGCTGTCCCGACATATGGTCCTTCATCACAAACAGGACCTTAGGGAATTAAGGGTATTACTTATTGAACACATTTCTATTGACACTCCAAATAGGGTGCAATGTTTAAAATAAATCTACTGGATTTATAAACTAAAGACGCTTAAACCGCAGGGGTTAAACAAAATCACAGAAGTTTTTCTTTGAGAATTCCAGCAGTCACTTTTTACACCTCCCCAGTTCTTTTTCAATACCCAACATATAGCCACCTCTCCCCAAACCCACACTCCTGTTATCACCACCCACATTATAGCCTTCCAGTTACCTCTCACCACTCTTACAGATCTGTTTTTCAGCTGACAAAACAAATCAGGAGCCCTAGTGTAGTGGGCTATGTGCCTAGAGTGACTGCACACAGCAACTTGAGCAAGTATTTAAGTTCTAGCCCTCCATGGTTCATCATGATTAATATGAAAATTATTGGTATTAAAAGGTCATTTCAAATCTCAGGGAGACAGAAAAATTTGGGAATATAAACTAATGGTGACCTTTGACACCTTCAGAGCAGGAATGAATGTGTTGCATGGATTTATGTCATTCTACATCAACTAAGGAATATGCTCCTCAGAGCTTTGGGGTCATCATAAACCTGGACCAGACCTCAATCACTGGACAATAAAACTTTCACAGTCCTTATCTATGAACTAATCTAATATTTACAGCCAGAACTGTTTACCTTTCTCCCACAGTAATAGCTCTGCTTTACGTTACCTGTCTCATCTATTGCATTATTTCTGTGTCCTATTGTGTATAAATATGTGACTCTTCAGATTTTGTGTCATACTATGCCTGATGAAGAGACCTGAGTAGTCTCGAAAGCTTGCAACTTGATAACCATTAAAAGGTATCAGCCACTGAGGACTCTCAAATCTTAATATTTTTCTAATAATTTTTCCATGGCTAACACAGTACAAAAATATATATTTTCCCTGATGTAAACATAACACCATCTGTAATAAGCTAAAGTTGAAAAGAGGATGGCTTCTACAAATGGATAATGATCCTAAACACGTCAAAATCAAGATCTTCACTGGTAAAGCCCCCCACTCATAACACATTAGGTAGCTGTCAGCCAAAAGATTGTTCAACTGACAGCCATCTCTTCTGAGCCCCTTATATACAAGAACGCTCAGCTTGGCTCCTGTGTTCTCTATGAGAGCGACTAATAGATTCCACTGGCAGCGGCTTATCTGCTGGAAAACAGAATGAGCTACCATTGGAAATACAACATGCAGGCTCCTTCTCTCCTCCAACATCATCTGTAGGGTACGTTCACATGACTGTATTGTCGTTCCCAGTGTTTTCCGTGAAAAAACTGACAGAACTAGACACAGACAGATCTAGGTCCATTGGGCTGTTTAGATAAGTGTTTGAAAAAAAGCAAGTGAAAAAAATCATAGCACGCATAGGTTCTTCCTTACAATGGATGAGAGTAAACCATTCAAGTCCAAAGGTGCACAAAAAAACAGATCCCATACAGATCATCCATATAGCTTCCATTTTTTTATGGATACATTTCCATTATTAACCTAGAAAACTGTATTTGGTCTTGTGAATGATAATAACTGTTGATGGAAAAGAAGGATAGTGTACAGACCACAACTGACCACCAAACTGATGAAAATCATCCATTTTTCTGGATGAAAAGATAAATGTCCCCTTCTTGTCTGATGTCAGATTCTCGCTGCTCCACAGTCTGGGAATTCTGCTGGATTTTTTATTTTATAATGCATCAAATGTTTTCTCCTGGTGAAAGGTCTGGACTGCAGGCGGCCGGTTCTTCACCTGAACTCTTCCTCTTCGATGCCATGCTGCTGTGATGGATGTAGTATGTGGTTTAGCATTGTCTTGCCAAAATATGCAAGAAAAGATCCAACAAATACACAGAAAAAAAGTATGCAAAAAGAGGGATAACCTAAAAATCTAAAAATAGTCAATGCTTATTAACATGCAAGACATATTAAAAATATTTAAAAAGCACAAATGGCTGTAAGCCTGTAACATAAATTTTCCAGACCACAGCACTATAGTGCTACGATCTACCCTGTCTGTCAATAAGGTAATTTAGGAACCCAAAAGTTAATACCACCTTAATACAGATATATTACTGTATAATATACCAATAATATGAAAATTGTTACATCAATGACCCAGGCCCTAAAATAAGGGCAAGTATTAAAGTGTATAGTGGGTTAAAGATATACACGCCCAATAAATAATGCACAAAAGCACAAAATAAAAGATGATAAAGAGGAGTGTATACAACAATTGTATGATAGAGTCAGAAAAGTTGCAGAAAAATCCTACTGCCGGCACAATAGCAAATAGCCACACAGAGTGAAGGTAAATGTGAAGTTTGTGCCACCTGGGCCATAGATATAACAATTTTCATATTATTGGTATAGCTGTGATTTGGGGTATATTATAATATACCTTTATTAAGGTGGTATCAACTTTTGGTTTCCTAAATTACCTTATTGACAGACAGGGTAGATCCTAGCATTATAGAGCTGCGGTCTGGAAAATTTGTCATTTGTGCTTTTTAAATATTTTTAATATGTCTTGTTTGGCTTGTATGTTAATATACATTGACTATTTTTAGGTGATCCCTCTTTTTGCAACACCTCTGTATAAGGCTCATCATTGATCACTCCTTTCATGTGTAAGCTGCCCGTGTCAGAGGCACTAATGCAGCCCCAGACCATCAGAGATGCAGGAACTAAGCGCTGATAACAAGCTGGATGGTCCCTCTGCTCTGCAGTCTGCAGGACAAGGCGTCCACAGTTTCCATAAATAATTTCATATTTTTATTCATCCGACCTCAGAACAGTTAATATCTTCTGATCTGATTTCTATGTTCTGCAGTGAATATAATATGGCTAAAAGAGATTTCCAAATCATTACATTCCTGTTCTCTTTATACATTTACACAGCGTCACAAGTTTTTTGGAATTGGGGTTGTAAATATATCTATAAATATTTCTATCTACATGTGTACATCCATCAGAATAACTGATCTTAGCGATGTCACAATATCAGAGTTCTAGAATGTTGATGTCACACAAGTCATGAAGTCACAATATGAAGAACTGATAAAACTTCTGCTCACGGCCTCCTCCACTGAGGGTTATAGAATTTGTGGAGTGAGGATATTTTTGCAATTCTGATTGAGTGAGCAAAATGTCTGAGTATAAGCGCAAACGTCGCTTTATTATTGAGTCTATTACAGAGAGCAGCGGTATTGATGACCAGGTGAGTGGCGGATTCTGGAGTATGTTGTCTATTTGAAATTCTGGAAATTTGAAGACTTTTTTTTACTTTTTATTATTTCCTTTTCCCAGTTACTGGTCAATAAAAAATGCCGCAGAGTTTTTGCGTCCGACACAGAGGACAGCAGCGGTGATGAGAATCTCCATCAGGTGAGTGCTCACTTCTCTCCAGCACTGTCTGCGGCTCTGGGGGTCTACTGGAGATCAGGGGACGCCCCATTCTGTGATTATGCCACTGTATCGCTGCTAATCCTTCATTCTCAAGGTCTTTATATTTCTTTATTTCAGTCTCATCCACTTATTTCAAGGTCTCCAAGGAGCCTTGAAGATGAAGATGGTGGCTCTGGTCCCCACCTGCTATACATAGAGTCAGGCATGTAATAAAGCGTCTGGAAGGATCATAAATTCCTTCCTGTAAAATAAGAAAATTAGATTTCTATTGATTAGGAAAACTGAATGAAACAGAAGTAAATGACGATGTTTCTTCTTTTCTCCAGAGCCCAATTCTCCCCGATTCAGCTTTGTGCAGGAGGAGACAGCAAGGTAATGTATTCCTATATATCCGTTTCATCTGGGTCATGTTCATGATATGTGGTCGCTAGATGGCGCTATTATTAGCATATTTTCAGATAAGGTGTCAGCCGTGTACGGTCTTAGTATATATCCAATAGTGATGTGTGATCCTCTTTGATGCTTTGCTACCAGGAGACAGGAGCATCCCATCAATTACTGTTTCCTGAGAAATCTGTCTTCACCCACGTCCAAATATGTCACCGACTTCCGTAAGAAAAAACAGGAGCTGGTACGACGTCTGTACAAGTTTTATAACAGGACCGTCTTTGAGAACCAGGTATTCAGTTATAACACACAGCTTGGAATAGGGTTATAGGGGATTAAGGTTTAGAGCTAGGGATAGTGTATCCAGTGTATATAGTATATACCTCTATATTCTGTATGTATATGGTGATATGAGGCAAAGGGTTAGAGCTAGGGATAGTGTATCCAGTGTATATAGCATATACCTCTATATTCTGTATGTATAGGGTGATACGAGGCAAAGGGTTAGAGCTAGGTATAGTGTATCCAGTGTATATAGCATATACCTCTACATTCTGTATGTATATGGTGATATGAGTCGAAGGGTTAGAGCTAGGGATAGTGTATCCAGTGTATATAGTATATACCTCTATATTCTGTACGTATATTGTGATAGGAGGATAAAGGGTTACAGCTAGGGATGGTGTATCCAGTGTAAATAGCATATACCTCTATATTCTGTAGGTATGGGGTGATATGGGAGATAGTGAGTAGATGGTTAAAGATAGGGATGGTGTATCCAGTGTACATAGTATATACCTCTATATTCTGTAGGTGTGGGGTAATATGAGGGATAATGAATGGAGGGTTAGAGCTAGGATTAATGTATCCAGTATATATAGTATATACCTCTATATTCTGTAGGTATGGGGTGATATTGAAGATAGTGAATGGAGGGTTAGAGCAAGGGTTAGTGTATCCAGTGTATATAGTATATACCTCTGTATTCTGTAGGTATGGGGTGATATTGAAGATAGTGAATGGAGGGTTAGAGCAAGGTTAGTGTATCCAGTGTATATAGTATATACCTCTATATTCTGTAGGAATGGGGTGATGTGGGGGATAGTGAATAGAGGGTTAGAGCTAGGGTTAGTGTATCCACTATATACAGTATATACCTCTATATTCTGTATTTCTACTTCTTCTGCAGCTTCCTGCATATATGGACATCAGCTGGAATAAAAGGCTGCGTAAAACAGCTGGTCGCACTGGATTCCGGGAGAACAACGGGGACCGCTACGCCATCATCCAGTTATCGGATAAAGTCTGCGATTCAGCAGGTAGTCGTCACATCTGGCACAATTTATAGATTAGCTGTGGTGAAATCTTCCCCACATCTTTACTCCTGATTGTTATTATATCCTGCTTTGTCCTTAGAACGACTCCGAGACACATTGATCCATGAGATGTGTCATGCTGCCTGCTGGGTCATCGATGGCAATGGAGAACTTGCCCATCACCAACTATGGGAGCAGTATTGTGAGAAGGTCGCACAGATCCACCCCGACCTTCCACCCATTACTGTATTCCACAGTTGGGAGTACCACTACCCGGTGGTGTACCAATGCTCAGGGTGCCAGTACAGGTAAGATACGACTCAAATAAACTATGGACAGATGGGCGTCTGATACTGGCCGTGGGTGTATGTGCTACTACCACTGCTTGCTTCATGACTTCTGCAATCAATATGAAGGGGCTCTGTCATTGATATTGAATGTGTGTGTACCTTTAGGATCAGTCTTTAATATCTTTAATAAGCTTTATCTCCCACTCCAGAGTCGGACGTTGGACGGATTCTCTCGACACCGAGAAGTTTGGGTGCGGCTACTGTGAGAACAAGTTGGTTCTAGTAACCACAACCTGAGAAGATCTATCAGCGACCATCCAGCTCCATCAATAGTCCGATCATCGGCTCGGCCAAGATAGCAGCACACAGATGAAGTCATCCAGAAGACTAGTGGAAAGTCACATCTCAGTCTTCCACCATTTTTCGGGCGTCACGGTGACTCAGTGGTTAGCACTGGTGTCTGCAGCACTCAGGTGGTGGAAACAAATACGACCACGGACATCTGCATGGAGTTTGTATGTCCTCCCCGTGTCTGCGTGGGTTTCCTCCGGGTTCTCCGGTTTCCTCCCACACTCCAAAAATATACTGATAGGTTAATTGGCTTATTCCAAATTGTCCCTAACATGAATTATGGTTCTCCCTGTACAGCGCTACAGACTATGTCATCGCTATATTATCGAGGGGAATCAAATTCATCATTAAATACAAATGCTTTAAACAAACTTATTATTGTAATGTTGCCTTGTGTCAGTAATTTCATACACAGATTATTTACAAAAAAGTTATGTCCTATAGTGGGACGTCTGGAATTGAGAACACAGATTCCGCCATACCGATGGCCAGGGACAGGCATGCGGGTGCTAACACCTACATGGACTGGCAGGACAGGCTTAGACTGGTACTATACAGCGTATACACCCATAACGACTCACACACATCAAACCAAGCAAAGTCATCAAGTTTCAGAGCTCCCATAGAAATGAATGGTGATAGCCGCACATGCGCAGCCACCTTTCCATTTCTGACAGTGTGTAATGGGGTCGTTCTTGAGTTACATGTGGGTCCCTGATCTCAGCAATGGGACCTGCATCTATCAAACATTTATGACGTATGCTTTCAATAGAGGATGAAATAATGTCTTCAATGCGCTTCGTCACGTGTCCATGGGCATGCTCGCGATTTCTAATGCTGACCCTATGCTGCTCTCTGATTCAGTTATGTCACCAGCAACATAGTGCATTAAGCATTAATGCTTTAAAGGGCACAGCTCAACTTTCCATCCTAATGTGGCACCTCAAACGTCACAAATTTTTCCAGGGCATTCATAAGGGGTATCTCTGCATTATCGTCCCGAACGGGGAAACAGCTGATCAGCGGATGTGCACGGTGCTGGACCCTCACTGATCTGATATTGATGACCTATTCTAAAGATATTCCACCAATTATCAAACACCTGAATAACTTCTTTAATTAGTTTAGGGGAGTGATTGAACCATTTTTAAGCCAAACACAATCCTTAGTATTTATTCTTCACCGGAAGGTACAATGTTTTAAAAAACAGGTGATTATGGGGCCCATGGGCATTACCAGTATAGGAGACCCGCTCCTTTCTAATGGGAACATTTTTTTATGAGACCCTCCTCCACGTCTCTTCCAAGGGGCATTGGAGTGACTCCCAATTTTTAGCAGCCCTTGCATTCACTGCATAGCAAACACAATGGGAGACCCACTTTCTAATAATGGGAACATTGTTTTCAGGAGGCCCTCTGACCTCCACGTCTTTTCCAAGGGGCATTGGAGTGCCTCCAAATTTTTGACAATCCTTGCATTCACTGCATAGGCAAACACAATGGGAGACCTACTTCCTAATAATGGGAAATTTGTTTTCAGGAGTCCCTCCTCTAAGTCTCTTCAAAGGGGTATTGGGGTGCGTCCAAATTTTCAAAGTGGTATTGGGGTGCGTCCAAATTTTGGGCAGCCCTGCCACTCACTGCATACGCAATAACAGTATAGGAGACCTACTCTTTAGTAATGGGAACAATAAAACATAGTCGGCTGATGGCTCTCTAAGAATAGTGAGGGCCGATTGCTGGCCATTTAAGAATAGTAAAGGCCGCCTGATGAACATTGTTGACAGAAGTGACCTGGGAGTCAGAAATGCTTCCAGGGGTCTTTCCCATACTGTCCCCATGTCATTTTAGCACTCTTCCCATCGATTTGGGCAATTTGCAATCTTCAGACCGCCGGGGGGAGGCGCCTGAAAAATGCCCGAGTTTCCCATATACTTACATTGGGCTCGTTGCTCGGGTCGAGCACCCGAGTATTCCAATGTGCTCGGCCCGAGCATCGAGCACCCGAGCATTTTAGTGCTGTCCCATCACTACTCATAAGAGCACATTTATCTTTACAAACAACAGAACAGTGATAGCTGTCACATCTGTGTTCTGATACCTTAGCTCCCCAATAAGACATGGGAGTAAATCAATACTTTACAAGCTGCTCTGTGGCTGGGGGCACTGGTAAAATAGTGTCTTATTGTCATGCAAGGTGAGGGAAGGAACAGTGTACAAGGACAGGAATAGGGGGAAGGGGAAGGGAGCCCAACATCTAGAGAAAGGGGGAGTGGAGACCCCTAGGCAGATCTAATATCACCCTGACTACTCTATCATACTTATATAGGTTCATCTCCAATCGCAGAGCAGGAAACTTAATCCCTAAATGTCCCTAGAGCTAGGCCCTAGGTAGGGAGGGACACTATATGAGGGGCAGCTTATGATAAGTGTTACTTCTCTTTTCTTTACATGATACCAGATTGATGGTGCTATTGTGGACTGATGTTCTTCATAGACTTGTGTGAACAGCCCCTATTATATTCTTGCTCGGATGATTGAGAAGTTTGCTGTATATATGATACCTCTCTGTGGAGAATCAGCTTTAGGGATTCTCTTAACAATGTAAGAAAAAGAAAGATTAACCACTGCATGTGATAGGGGTTATATACTGGGCTCGGGTAATGATTGATAGAACTTATTCAGGAATTTATAAGCCCTACTAGCCCAGTTATTTGTAGTTATGTATTGTCTCTAAATTTCCCTAGAGCTGTCATTTTGCTTTATTGAACAGTTGTCCTCTACTAATGTTTATTGAAATGGTCGGTCTCTGAATCTATACGTTCACTTCTTCCTATCTTTTTTCACGACTGTAGTTTTGTATTTATTAGGATAAATGTATTTATTAGTATAGAAGAATTTTTAGGGACATAAGGGACACCGTCGTTAAGCAGGGGCGCCACTTAACACAAATTATGGTGCCAACCTCCTCTGCCAGGAAGGTAGAGACATTAGGGATAAAGTAGGGACAGGTTTAGCCTGCACTCTCTCCTGATCAGTGTGTAACCTAATATGGATATTCCCTAATACTTTATTTTGTATTTTTGTTGTTTTGTCTATTGTGGATTGTTATAGTTATTTTTCAGATAATTTATTAAAAGTTACATTTTAGGGGTCTAATCTTCTATAGGTTTTTCATGCTAAATTAGGCCCTGTTTACATATTTTTTGCTAAGGTGTTTAACTGAACACTAGTCAGGCCCCACTGTAACTAAAGAAAACAAGGTAAACAAACAAAGGGGATACATTTAGCTTGAGAAGACACCAGAGAGGTAGGGCCAACTGTCCTCCAAGGCAAGTCCAAGAATGAACTAGCTGGCTACTAGTACTCCAGGCATAGACAGCAGAACATAGAACTATCACCAGTGACTCTCTGGAGACACAGAGTTTTTAACTACCAAGCAAGGGTGTGTCAACCAGCAGCAGAAGTTGGAGGTCACCGCTGGGTACTAAAGGAAGAAGGATATCACTACACTACAGAAATGAGAGGATCAAGAAGGTGTCTGTAATGCCAAGCGCAGTGACCTTCTACAGCCGGATCCAGAGTGACTGTCTCTCACACTTGATACACCAGTGATATCTGATAAACAAAAAAAAATAAAATGTTGTAGGTACATTCTCCTGAAATGGTTGCAACAGTCACAACTCCTATAAAAGCATGTAAAGGCTGCTGCAGGATGTCACGCACGGTGTGGGAAAGACTAAGTGCAACACGAAGGGAAGAAGGGGAGGAAGCAAAAACACTAGGGTAAGTGGGATTGGAGACCCCTAGGCAGATCTAATATCACCCTGCCTACCCTACCATCCCAATATAGGTTCCACATTTATCTCCGAACAGGACCCTAAACCCTGGATGACCCTAGAGCTAGACCCTAGATAGTGAGGGGGAAGGGTGAGCACTGGTCAGGACCTACTACAAACTATAGACAACAAGGTAGACAAACAAAGGGGATTAACTTAGCTTAAGAAGACACCAGAGGAGTAATGCCAACTGTCCTCCAAGGGCACCAGAGAAGACGCTAGCCGATTGCTAATGCTCCAACCCTGTACATAGAAGTATTACCGGCAATTCCCTGGAGAAAGCGGAGTGTTTTTAACTGCCAGGCAAGGGTGTGTCAATCAGCAGCAGGAGGGAGATTGCCACTGGGTCATAAAGGCAGAAGGATTAAGAAGGCATCTGTAATGCCAAGCGCAGTGACCTTCTACAGCCAGGTCTATTACACCTGTCACACCCTTGACACAGGACCACCAATAAATTCACATGAAGAAAATGAGAGGAATACGGTGGTTCAGAGTCCGCACTGCCCAGAGTTCAAAAGGTGTAGTCGCACACAAGGATTAAGCATGAATGTGGTTTATTGTGTCAATGCGTTTCAAGGTCTCCAAACCTCTTCATCAGGACCAAACCACAATGATTTTTATATATATACAGTACAGACCAAAAGTTTGGACACACCTCATTTAAAGATTTTTCTGCATTTTTATGACTATGAAAATTGTATATTCACACTGAAGGCATCAAAACTATGAATTAACACATGTGGAATTATATACTTAATAAAAAAGTGTGAAACAACTGAAAATATGTCTTATATTCTAGGTTCTTCAAAGTAGCCACCTTTTGCTTTAATGACTGCTTTGCACATTCTTGGCATTCTCTTGATGAGCTTCAAGAGGTAGTCACCGGAAATGGTCTTCCAACAATCTTGAAGGAGTTCCCAGAGATGCTTAGCACTCGTTGGCCCTTTTTGCCAGCTCACCCCAAACCATCTCGATTGGGTTCAGGTCTGGTGACTGTGGAAGCCAGGTCATTTGGCGTAGCAGCCCATCACTCTCCTTCTTGGTCAAATAGCCCTTACACAGCCTGGAGGTGTGTTTGGGGTCATTGTCCTGTTGAAAAATAAATGATGGTCCAACTAAATGCAAATCGGATGGAATAGCATGCCGCTGCAAGATGCATTGGTAGCCATGCTGGTACAGTATGCCTTAAATTTTAAATAAATCCACAGTGTCACCAGCAAAGCACCCCCACACCATGACACCACCTCCTCCATGCTTCACGGTGGGAACCAGGCATGTAGAGTCCATCCATTCACCTTTTCTGCGTCGCACAAAGACACGGTGGTTGGAACCAAAGATCTCAAATTTGGACTCATCATACCAAAGCACAGATTTCCACTGGTCTAATGTCGATTCCTTGTGTTCTTTAGCCCAAACAAGTCTCTTTTGCTTGTTGCCTGTCCTTAGCAGTGGTTTCCTAGCAGATATTTTACCATGAAGGCCTGCTGCACAAAGTCTCCTCTTAACAGTTGTTGTAGAGATGTGTCTGCTGCTAGAACTGTGTGGCATTGACCTGGTCTCTAATTTGAGCTGCTGTAAACCTACGATTTCTGAGGCTGGTGACTCGGATAAACTTATCCTCAGAAGCAGAGGTGACTCTTGGTCTTCCTTTCCTGTGGCGGTCCTCATGTGAGCCAATATCTTTGTAGCGCTTGATGGTTTTTGCAACTGCACTTGAGGACACTTTCAAAGATTTCCCAATTTTTCGGACTGACTGACCTTCATTTCTAAAAGAAACAATGGCCACTCGTTTTTCTTTACTTAGCTGCTTTTTTCTTGCCATAATACAAATTCTAACAGTCTATTCAGTAGGACTATCAGCTGTGTATCCACCTGACTTCTGCACAACACAACTGATGGTCCCAACCCCATTTATAAGCCAAGAAATCCCACTTATTAAACCTGACAGGGCACACCAGTGAAGTGAAAACCATTTCCGATGACT
Organism: Phyllobates terribilis; assembly: GCF_046119375.1. Taxonomy (NCBI): domain Eukaryota; kingdom Metazoa; phylum Chordata; class Amphibia; order Anura; family Dendrobatidae; genus Phyllobates; species Phyllobates terribilis. The sequence continues at coordinate 1,089,732,375 of NW_027362761.1, read as the reverse complement.
ACCTCTTGAAGCTCATCAAGAGAATGCCAAGAGTGTGCAAAGCAGTCATCAAAGCAAAAGGTGGCTACTTTGAAGAACCTAGAATATAAGACATATTTTAAGTTGTTTCACACTTTTTTGTTAAGTATATAATTCCACATGTGTTAATTCATAGTTTTGATGCCTTCAGTGTGAATGTACAATTTTTATAGTCATGAAAATACAGAAAAATCTGTAGGAGGTGTGTCCAAACTTTTGGTCTATACTGTATATATATATATATATATATATATATATATATATATATATATATATATATATATATATATATATATATATACATACATATATACACTGCTTAAAAAAATAAAGGGAACACTCAAATAACACATCCTAGATCTGAATGAATGAAATATTCTCATTGAATACTTTGTTCTGTGCAAAGTTGAATGTGCTAACAACAAAATCACACAAAAATCATCAATGGAAATCAAATTTATTAGCCAATGGAGGCCTCGATTTGGAGTAACCCCCAAAATTAAAGTAGAAAAACACACTACAGGCTGATCCAACTTAGATGTAATGTCCTCAAAACAAGTCAAAATGAGGCTCAGTATTGTGTGTAGCCTATACGTGCATGTATGACCTCCCTACAACGCCTGGGCATGCTCCTGATGAGGTTGCGGATGGTCTCCTGTGGGATCTCCTCCCAAACCTGGACTAAAGCATCCGCCAACTCCTGGACAGTCTGTGGTGCAACGTGACGTGATGTCTCAGATGTGCTCAATCGGATTCAGGTCTGGGGAACGGGTGGGCCAGTCCATAGCTTCAATGCCCTCATGTTGCAGAACTGCTGACAAACTCCAGCTACATGAGGTCTGGCATTGTCCTGCATTAGGAGGAACCCAGGGCCAACCGCACCAGCATATGGTCTCACAAGGGGTCTGAGGATCTCATCTCGGTACCTAATGGCAGTTAGGCTACCTCTGGCGAGCACATGGAGGACTGTGTGGCCCTCCAAAGAAATGCCACCCCACACCATTACTGACCCACTGCCAAACCGGTCATGCTGAAGGATGCTGCAGGCAGCAGATTGCTCTCCACGGCGTCTCCAAACTCTGTCACGTCTGTCACATGTGCTCAATGTGAACCAGCTTTCATCTGTGAAGAGCACAGGGCGCCAGTGGTGACTTTGCCAATCCTGGTTGTAACATCCCTGGCGGTGTGCTGGCATGGCTTACCACCTCCCACCATTCAAGACCGCCATCTTACCTATCAATCTAGGCTGCACACTTTGCTCCAGTACCTGCTGTGTCTCTTGTCTGATTGCTTAGGGCGGCGGCGCAGCTGCTGCCTGATTCTTATATTTGCTGTGTGTGCACTCCTATTGCCTCCCCAGCCTATTGCTGTGAGTCACTGGATACTTAAACCCCCTCCATCCAGTAGGGGGTGCCTGAGCAACACTTTCATTCAGTGTGCTCTGTGCAACTGAGTTGCCAGGTCCTGTCCTGTATCTTGTTTGTTTCCGCCCCTGGGGGCTGTATACCCAGGCCTGTTACCTGTATCTGTGACTTCTAGTCTGTCTCTGCCACCCTGGGGGCTGAGTTCCCAGGCTCGCTCCTGTATCTTATTCCTGGTTCAGTTCCTGTCTGAACTGTGTCCTAGCCCGTTACCTGTTTCTCTCTATGTCCGAACCTTCCCTTTTCCTGCAGTGTCTGAACCTGCAGCTAACTCCAACTCGTTGTCTCTGAACTTCTGTTTGTGAGTTTTGTGTACACTCGCTACTTCATTGTAATTACCTTGTGTGTACTGGTTCTGCTTGTTCACCGCACCTGCGGTTTTGCTCTGCCGTGCTTGTTCACCGCACCTGTGGTTTCGCTCTGCTCAGCTTGTTTACCGCACCTGCAGGTTTTGCTCTGCTTGTTTACCGCACCTGCGGGTTTTGCTCTGCTCTGCTTGTCTACCGAACCTGCGGGTTTTGCTCTGCTCTGCTTGTCTACCGCATCTGCGGGTTTTGCTCTGCTCTGCTTGTCTACCGCATCCGCGGGTTTTGCTCTGCTCTGCTTGTCTACCGCATCTGCAGGTTTTGCTCTGCTCTGCTTGTCTACTGCACCTGCTGGTTTTGCTCTGTTCTGCTTGTCTACTGCACCTGCGGGTTTTGCTCTGCTTGTCTACCACATCTGCGGGTTTTGCTCTGCTCTGCTTGTCTACCGCACCTGCTGGTTTTGCTCTGCTCTGCTTGTCTACCGCACCTGCGGGTTTTGCTCTGCTCTGCTTGTCTACCGCACCTGCTGGTCTTGCTCTGCTTGTCTACCGCATCTGTGGGTTTTGCTGTGCTCTGCTTGTCTACCGCATCTGCGGATTTTGCTCTGCTCTGCTTGTCTACCGCACCTGCGGCTCCGTTACTAAGTCCCAGTCTCTACAGGTCCATATCCTGCCTGTGTTCCTACCTGCCAGTACCCACCTGTCTGCATGCCAGCCGTGCCTTCCAGTGCCCACCTGTCTGCATGCCAGCCGTGCCTGCCAGTGCCCACCTGTCTGCATACCAGCCGTGCCTGCCAATACCCACCTGTCTGCATACCAGCCGTGCCGGCCGGTACCCACCTGTCTGTATGCCAGCCTAACCTGTCTGTTCCTGCATTCCCCGGTGTGGGTCAACAGCTGTGACCAGGGTCCGACCTGGAGTAGCACCTGGTACCTCTCCTTGGTTCCTCCCTGGTTCACGGAGTCGACTGAGCCACCGTGTGACCTTGGTTGGACCGAGTTGATACTTAGTTACACCCCTCCAAGCACTCCTCGGTTCATGGTCCAGTGGGATCACTAATCATGCTCACGCCAGTCAGTCTGGACGTGTGCGTAACACTGGTGTTCTGTGGCAAATGCCAAGCGTCCAGCACGGTGTTGGGCTGTGAGCACAACCCCCATCTGTGGACGTCGGGCCCTCATACCACCCTCATGGAGTCGGTTTCTAACCGTTTGTGCAGATACATGCACATTTGTGGCCTGCTGGAGGTCATTTTGCAGGGCTCTGGCAGTGCTCCTCCTGTTCCTCCTTGCACAATGGCGGAGGTAGCAGTCCTGCTGCTGGGTTGTTGCCCTCCTACGGCCCCCTCCACCTTTCCTGGTGTACTGGCCTGTCTCCTGGTAGCCTCCAGCCTCTGGACACTATGCTGACAGACACAGCAAACCTTCTTGCCACAGCTCGCATTGATGTGCCATCCTGGATGAGCTGCACTACCTGAGCAACTTCTGTGGGTTGTAGAGTCCGTCTCATGCTACCACGAGTGTGAAAGCACAACCAACATTCAAAAGTGACCAAAACATCAGCCAGAAAGCATTGGTACTGAGATGTGGTCTGTGGTCCCCACCTGCAGAACCACTCCTTTATTGAGGGTGTCTTGATAATTGCCAATAATTTCCATCTATTGTCTATTCCATTTGCACACCAGCATGTGAAATTTATTGTCAATCAGTGTTGCTTCCTAAGTGAACAGTTTGATTTCACAGAAGTTTGATTCACTTGAAGTTATATTCTGTTGTTTAAGTGTTCCCTTTATTTTTTTGAGCAGTGTAAATATATATATATATATATATATATATATATATATAAATATATATGTGTGTATATACTGTATGTAATTGGTAAACTTATCGGCACCTTCAACCAGTATGTTCAGCAAGTGGGAACAGGTGCAAGCTGCTATGACTGCATAATATGCAAACAAAATTAGATACAGTGGGTATGGAAAGTATTCAGACCCCTTTAAATTTTTCACTCTTTGTTTCATTGCAGCCATTTGGTAAATTCTAAAAGGTTCTTCATTTTTTTCTCATTAATGTACACTCTACACCCCATCTTGACTGAAAAAAACAGAAATGTAGAAATTTTTGCAAATTTATCAAAAAAGAAAAACTGAAATATCACGTGGTAACAAGTATTCCGACCCTTTGCTCAGACAGTCATATTTAAGTCACATGCTGTCCATTTCCTTGTGATCCTCCTTGAGATGGTTCTACTCCTTCATTGGAGTCCAGCTGTGTTTAATTAAACTGATAGGACTTTATTTGGAAAGGCACACACCTGTCTATATAAGACCTCATAGCTCACAGTGCATGTCAGACCAAATAAGAATCATGAACTCAAAGGAACTGCCCAAGGAGCTCAGAGACAGAGTTGTGGCAAGGCACAGATCTAGCCAACGTTACAAAAGAATTTCTGCAGTATTCAAGGTTCCTAAGAGCACAGTGGCCTCCATAATCCTTAAATAGAAGAAGTTTGGGACCACCAGAAGTCTTCCTAGACCTGGCCGTCCAGCCAAACTGAGCAATTGTGGGAGAAAAGCCTTGGTGAGAAAGGTAAAGAAGAACCTCAAGATCACAATGGCTGAGCTCCAGAGATGCAGTAGGGAGATGAGAGAAAGTTCCACAAAGTCAACTATCACTGCAGCCCTCCACCAGTCAGGCCTTTATGGCAGAGTGGCCCAACGGAAGCCTCTCCTCAGTGCAAGACATATGAAAGCCTGCATCGAGTTTGCTCAAAAACACATGAAGGACTCCCAGACTATGAGAAATAAGATTCTCTGGTCTGAGACGAAGATAAAACTTTTTGTTGATAATTCTAAGCGGTATGTGTGGAGAAAACCAGGCACTGCTCATCACCTGCCCAATACAATCCCAACAGTGAAACCAGGGAAAATTTGGGCCGAATGACCTCTTTAACTGGATTAGTAATATCAGCCTACAGTGGGCGAATTTCCTTCTGCTGATTAAGAATAATAGGCAGTAGCCCACGATGATTTTTTATTTAATTCTGTAGTTTACACATAATGTACACTGCGGGTGCTGACTAAAACTCCCATCATTGTTGCCTGATCATGATCATCTTAGGGAGACAAGGCGTTAGATGATAGGTAACTATATCTGTATTTTTTATTTTTAATTCAATATGTATTTATTTATTTTACTTTAAGAACAGGCCCTGGCTGATGACTACTTCCATCAGCGGCGCCTGCTCTCGCCTTATTAGTGAAAGCAGGCATAGGCTGATCTGATGGGAGTAGTACACTCATCAGCCAACGCCTGTGACCCGCGGTAAGCTTTTTACCGTGGGTCATAGTCACAGCTGCGGGCTCACACTGACATCTGACAGCATGATCCTGCAGTGCTCTAACTGGTGGTAACGATGTTACCGCCGATCAGAGCTGCCAGTGTTTCTCATGCTGTCACACAGATGACATCATGAGAAACACAGACTTCCTGAGGATTGCTAGAGAGGCAAATCAGAACACTCGATTGACTGCAAAAGACCTTCAGAAAGATTTATCAGACCCTGGACTTGTGGTACATTGTTCTACTTTTCAGAGACACGTGCACAAATATGGCCTTCATGGAAGAGTCATGAGAAGAAAACCTCTCCCGCATCTGACGCGCCCCCTGGGCCTGTGCTGTGCAGGGGATACCCGGAGCCGGATCGCTGGGGGTTGTAGTCCTCCGTGGCTGTGACCCGGTCCGTGCCCAGGGCGGTCAAACCAATGGCAGTCTGAGTGTGATAACAAATGTCCGACTACGCCACCCGTGGATTGCGGTCAGTGGGGACCGCCGCTGTGCTGCAGACCGCTGAGGCTGATGTTGTATGCGCAGCCAAGTATGGGATAACTCCCCACGGGAGAAGTATTGCCTCAGGGCAGCTAGTGTGGATGATGGGAGTGATGGTGTGAGCGTCCCAGTATTAATGGTGCTGGTGCGGCGATGAAACACAGAGACGTGTGGTGCAGTTAAGGGTCTTTACTGATGGTATAACGCAGACCGTCCCGGGAGTACTGGCTAGCAGTAGAGGCCTGGTCAGTCTGAGAGCTAGCAGGATCTCCCCTTGGCCAGGTGGAGTTGTAGGCCTCCCCGTCTCTCTGCACTCTTTCCTGGCTACCTTGCTGTGTGCGGGTAGAAGTAGCCCACGTCCCTGAGTATACCGTGTGGTGCTCACCCGTATGGCCGGTGACTTGGGGCCTTCCGTTAGCCTCCGCTTCACGATGGCAGTGCTGGTCCCTTGCTTGTGACCGTGCCTCCGGGCTTCTATGGCCAGAGGACATGGAATCCCCTGCCGGTTGGATTCTGCTGCTGGACCTGGATGTCCACACAGCCTCGGACTCCGTGTCCGGGTTTAGTATCTTTAGCCAAGGCGAGCTTTCTAGCTTCCAGCCTCTGGCACTCGCTCCTGCTTCTACAGAGCTACAAGTTCTCGCTTTCCCTCTCCAGGCTCTGACTCTCAGACTCTGTCTGTCCTAATCCCGCCCCAGACCCAGTTTATAAGGGCAGAATCCTCCCCTCCAAGGTCTGGGCGGGCAGTGTTGCATGCTTAGGGCTCCTGACCAGAGAAACCTCCCACTTGCTCTCAGACATAATATTTCTATTACTGTGGCAACCAGACCCCTGGGGTGCCACACATCCTTATCATAAAAATCAGCATCAGAAGTATGCAAAAGAACATCTAAACAAGTCGGATGCATTTTGGAAACAAGTACTGTGGACCGATGAGGTTAAAATAGAACTCTTTGGCCTCAATGATCATAGGTATGTGTTGAGAAAAAGGGCACAGAATTTCAGGAAAATAATATCTCGCCAATCATTAAGCATGGGGGTGGATGAATCATTGCTTTGGGGTTGTGTTGCAGCCAATGGCACGGGGAACATTTAACGGGTAGAGGGAAGAATAGATTCAATGAAATTTCAGTATAATCTCTTTTTATTGAAATAGAAATAGACATTAACATATATAACATACATTAATAAATGCCGGTGTTTAGTCATCATGGCGATCAAAATAACATATTCTCTATCACTTCTCTGATAATACTCATACACCTCTTATCTAATAATGTAAATGACTCGCCCCCTGGGCCGTGGGGCTCTCGGAGTCGGGCAACAGGGCAATAATGGGGGTAGTAGTGGCAACCCGGTCCGTGGCTCAGGGTGGTCAGACCAAATGTTGTGGCAGTCTATTTATATGGTTTTGCAATGTCCGACTACGCCACCCGTGGATTGCGGCTATTATGAACCGCCGCTGCAAGGCAGTCCCCTGAGGCTGATGGTGTGTGCAGCTGAGATAGTATAACTCCCCACGGGCAGAGTGTAGCCTCAGGGCAGTGTAGTAGATGGTGGGGGTGATGGTGCAGGGAGTCCCAGTACCGTTAGTGCTGGCGAAGTAAGAAGCACAAAGACAACATGTTGCAGTCCAGGGTCTTTTACTCACAGTTCGTATACTCCAAGCCACTTCTGTACAGGTAGTGACTGCCCAAGCCGTGCCACGTCCACCAGGTGAGGGGCTCGGTCAACTCCCAGGCAATTCAGGAGCATGGCACAGGACCAAACTTCTGTCCAGCTGTCGCGGATTTATGCGGGAAAACGTGGGCCCCGTTTCCCGCTATCCTATATGGTGCCTTCCTAGCAGGTTTCGTGAGGGGTCGCACCAATATATGATCACGACCTCCGGTTCTTGGCTGAGGATTATTTGCCTCCACCAACTTGGGATCCGGTACCCTTTCCTTGCCTGACCCGTCACCCGTAATTTCCTGGGTCCTTAGGGTCCCTTCTTCCTTTGTGTTCCTGGGCCTTTCTCTTCGGTTCCTTTCTCTTTCTGTTCTGTTCCTTTCTTTCTCTCCCTCTCGCCCTACCCGTGTCCTAGGCCTGGCTCTGGAGCAGAACTCCAGCGGAGCCTCTGCTCCCCTCCTCCTCCACTCTCACTTCCTCCTCACAGACTCAACTTCTCTCTACTCTTTTAGAACTAAGATGGTGCCCACCTTATATACCTCCTCCTCTGTGTCTGAGCCCAGGTGACCTGCAACCAATGAGCTCCTTCCTATGCCCAGAAACCAGTCCCTATCTGCTCCCACATCACTAGGGTCCCCCCCCCCTCCACTCCAGCCAGGGACATAGTCAGTCGTACTCGCATACTAATGGGAGCACCGTAGAGCTGTCCCCCGGAAATGAGGAGTGTATATGTGTGCAGCTAACTGAGCCCTGGTCCATACTCCAACCTTACCCGCGAGTGGAATACCACACCTCTGGCAGAGGTGCAATATCCCTGTAGCGGCCGAACCCTCGGGGCGCTACATAAACATTACTTTTAATCATATCCAACAGTGCAGACAACTACATAAATCAACAATACAACAGTACAAAAACAAAAAGAGAAAAAAGAAAAAAAAGAAGGGGTGGTGAGGGGGGAAGAGGAAAAAGAGAAAGAAAGATAAGAAAGGAGGGTAGGATTAGGATATTGAAGAGGAGAAGGAGAACATAAACTAAGGCTCATTTTTAGACTCTCTAATTAGTTCCCAGCACCAACCCAGATCCAATTCACCAATTTATCAGTCTCTCACTCAAACAGCCTGTGAAACTCCGATGAGTCCTGAAACAGAATCCAGACACTCCAGATCTTCCTGAATTTATCAGCACATCCATTAAAGTCAGCAGAAAGTTCCTCCATTCTGCAGATATTAAACATTTCATTTTTTTGAGATCCTATTGATGAGGGCAGGATAGAAAGCCGAGCTTTCTCAGGACGATTTTTGACCCTACTTCCGGTAATTAGATTATAATTGGGAAATATTTTTTCCCACAAAGGTTTGACCTTACTACACTCCCACCATATGTGAAGCATAGATCCTTTTCCACTTTACATCGCCAACATAAGTCTGAGGCTGCCGGAAATATGGTGTGAAGTTTTACTGGATACTGGTACCATCTTGCCATAATTTTGAAATTTTTCTCCTGCGCATAACATGTGACCGACATTTTGTGTGTAAACAAGAATCCTTTTCCCCAATCTGTTGAAGATATGACTACCCCCAATTCTTGTTCTCACATGTGTTGAAATTGTAACTTTCCTGAGATATTTTCCCTAATCAAATAATTATAAAGCAGCGATATTATATGATTGGGGGGAGATTCCTGTAAGAATAACCTCTTAAAAGAAGATGGTATACACTGGAATGGGGGTGCCAACCTCCGAGAAAACAAGAATGATTGCAACTGTAAGTATTCCATCCACAGCAATTTTCTAGACAGAGACCTATCCTGTAATGTATTGAATGATGGTATTTTACCATTTTCTAATATATGTAGGAGGCGAGTGTCCTCCATAGCTCTCCATCCCAAGAAAGATTCTCTCAGATATCCAGGAGGAAAGGAAACATTAGAGAAAAGTGGCGTAAGAGGGCTGAATGTTCTAGAGGGATGGTATTTTTTCATAGTTGCATGCCAAATTTTAATTGTTCCCCTAGTCAATTCTGTCAAGCCTCCTATCGAGAAAACATCAGAGGCAAAAAGCCAAGGAAGGTGCTTCAAAGGAACACCCACCCCTTCCTGCTCAATAGTGACCCATTGTTTTGTCAGAGAGTTGATATGCCAGTCTATAAAGTGACCTAAAACAGAAGCTTGAAAGTATATTTTAAAATTCGGAAATCCAGCTCCACTGGCTATTTAGGGCGGTTTAATTTCTGCATACTTATCCTGGGTCTATATTTACCCCACACAAACCTGATTAATGCTGTACGTAGTTTGCTGAAGAAGCTGCATGGCGAGAAATGGGAACAGTTTGAAAAATGTATAAAAAGCGGGGCAATATATCGGTTTTTACTGCGTTCATTTTACCAAACCAGGATAGTCTCAGTTTACTGTAATTCAGTAGGTCTTTATATGTACGATCCAAAAGCGATTGGTAATTTAGTGCAAAAAGTTTTGAAAAGTCAGGAGAAATGAGCACGCCTAAGTATTTTATCGCTTCTGACTTCCATTTAAAAGGGAAGTTATCCATTACATGTTCAACTTCTCTCTGTGACAGCGATAAATTTAATGCCTCCGATTTTGAATAATTAACTTTAAAATTACTCAGGATCTATCAAACTCCTTCATTAAAGCAGGAAGAGATGTTTGAGGCTGAGACACATAGAGGAGAAGGACATCTGCATATAATGCTGTCTTATATGTGATGCGACCCCTGGGCCGTGGGGTACTCGGCAGCCGGGCCTCTGGTTGCTGGGGGATATCACGGTAGCTGGCCCGGTCCATGACCCAGGGCGGTCAGTAAAAGGGGGGATACTTTATAGGGGATTTAAGAAAGCGTTCGTGACGCCACCTGTGGATTGCGGCTAGAGGGAGCCACCGCAGCGGAGCAGTACTCTGGAGCTGGTGTTACGGCAGTGGCTCTCCACAGGTAGAGGTAGCTCCAGGGCAGCATGGGGTGTAATGGTGGTGGTGCAGGGGAGAGAGACGGCAGGACGGTCCCGGAGGAAAGACGGACTCTCACACGGGGGTAAGCTTCAGTTCCTTTACTGGTGATGTTGCAGACACGGTCCAGGGTACTCCAGGTGAAGGGCACACTTTTGGACTCTCCCCAGTGAGCGGGTATAGGGCCTCCTGTTCCGTTGCTTTATTCTCTAAGCTTCTGACCTGCCTGGAGCTAGGCCTAGCTTGGTTACTGTCTCTCTTTGCACCTGCTGACCTGGTGGTATGGCCTTCTCTTTGGAGATCACTCTGCCTGGACGCTGGGACCTCCGTGACTCCTAGCCCTGGTACTGTAAGCAGCGTTTGGTGAACCTGGGACCTGTAGTCCTCCAGGGGTTCCGGTTGTTCCTACTGGGTATAAAGGGTCCCTGTAGGCGCGGACCCGGTGGCCGGTATATATATATCTGCCCCCTCACTACTTCTTCCTTCTCCTCTCGCCTTCGGCCACACTCAACGCCCTCACACGTGCTGTAGACCTTGGTTCGCCTAAGCACAGCAGCCAGCGTGCTGCTCTCTTCACTGCTTTCTGAGCGTCAGCACGCTCTCTGCTCAACTCTGAGCTGTGTTCCTCTCTGTGTCTGAACACTAAACTGAGCTGCCTAGCTCCACCCTCCCTATATATATCCCTAACGGGCTCCCTCTGCTGGTCTGAGGTGGTAAGGTGGAGGTGCGTGAATGTGTGAGGGCCTCTTGTGGAGAAGTCCATCCATGCACCTTTCTGGGTTCTGTGGCACCAATGTGCAGCAGGGTGCCACATTCCCCCCTAGTAAAACTCAGTACTTCTGGACTGAAGCATTTTTCTCAAACAGGTTTAAACAATAACATTTCTTCCCTTTATGGGAGGCACTTTCCTTGAACGTTGCAGGTGACATTATAATACAATAATTACAACTATAAATAACAATAAAGTTACAGTCAGTCCCGTAACTTGGTGTCCATTTCACCGAAGAAAGAACATGAGGGACCCGCCTGAAAACCCTCAACTTAGGCTCTGGGCGTGGCTACAGGGCATGGGTGATCCAGGTGCTGGACCACGTCTTCGGCCACGCCAAATGGGTTTTTGTTCCGTGGTCTAATAAGGGGCACTCCAGGGAGCGCAACTATGTACATGACAGTTTTTGGGCTGCTCACAGTCCTCAGCCACTGAGTCCTTTATATATACCCTTACGGGTAACCAAATAAACACATATATTTCAGTTTATACAATAAACATGATGCAATATCCTACTGGGTAACTATTTATACTGCAGGTATTTCTCTATTTACTCCCTATACCTGACAGGGGTCTGGCCTTTACTGCTACGTGATGACCTACGTAGTACGGGGATGCATGTAGCGTGGATGCTTGTGTAATTTCCCGCTCTATGGGTTGGTGGACTGCAAGACTGCCTTAACCTCTCTACGGGACTGGCAAGTACACTGCTTACTGGGCCTTCTGGCTCTGCTTCTACCGGTGATCCTTCTTCCGGGGATTCTTCCTGAGCAGGCTCTTCTGGGGCACTTACAGGTTCTACTTGCAATGGAGGGTCTTCTGGCTGTTGGTAGAAGTGTAACACAGGTATTATTACCGCTCCATCCAGTTGAGGCCAATCTGCCGGGAAATCTCCTAAGACATTATGGAGTACTTCTTCTTTAGGCTCCTCCGGTACGGTGAGATGCACTTCCTCCTGGGGCTTCAGCGGACTTGGGCACAACTTCAGATGGTCTCTTGATACCGTTGCAGTTGTTTTTCCTCCGTCTTTGCTAATTAGACAGGTTTTCCTATTGTCGAACCTGGAATTCAACACAGTGTAAGGTTCCCTTTCCCACTGGTCGTCAAGTTTGTGGCTTCTTCTCTTTCGTTTCAACACAACTTCTCCAGGTGTCAAGGGTTCGGCTGGTGCACTCTTGTTGTACTGTGCTTCCTGCTTATCTCTCACCCTACTTAGACTGTTTTCGACACAGGCCTGTACTCTCTTGTACTGCTCCTGTCGAGTCGCATCCCAGTCTTCAGTGGACATATCTGCTTCCGGCTCTACCACTCCAAGCTCCAAGTCCATGGGCAACTTTCCGTGTCTTGCTCTCATGAGGTACGCTGGAGTACAATTGGTGGAACTCACAGGTATGTGATTGTACAGATCTACCAGGTCAGGTAGTTTGTCTGGCCACTGGTTTCTTTCCTCTAGAGGTAAGGTCTTCAACAGGTCGATGACTATGTTATTCATCTTTTCACATAACCCATTGGTTTGGGGGTGGTACGGTGTAGTCTGGATCTTCTTACACCTGTACAGATGGCAAAACTCTTTGAACAGCTCGGCTTCAAAGGCAGGGCCTTGATCCATCAGCACTTTATCCGGGTATCCATGGGGCCTGCAGAAGTATGCTTGAAACGTCCTTGCTGCTGTTTCTACCATCAGATCCTTGATGGGGGCTACCACCAGGAACCAGGAGTAGTGATCCACCATGGTCAGGGCATACGAGTAGCCTGACCTGCTGGGTGACAAATTGACGTGATCCAGGGCAACGATCTCCAGGGGCTGGGTTGTCTTGATGGACTGCAGGGGTGCCTTCTGGCTGCTGTAGTCTTTTCTTCTGAGACTACAGGGTCCAAAATCCCAGCACCACCTCTCTATGGAGCTTCGCATTCCAACCCAGTAAAACCGACTCTTCGGGAGAGTTTCCAGCTTTTTCCAGCCAAAGTGCAATGCTTGATCGTGGTAGACCTCCAATACCATCTGGATGTCTGTCCTGGGCACTACGATCTGCCATACCATCTCATGGGTCCTGGGGTTAACATACTTTCGGCACAGTTTCTCTCTATAGATGAACAGCCGGCTTCTCTCATTCCACAGTTGCTTGGCTTGTGGAGACGCGTCCTTCTCCAGGGAGGAACCTTCCTGGGTTATCAGTTCTATGATACGGCTGACAACCGGGTCGCTGTCCTGGGTCTCCTTCCAACTGTGGTGAGGTAAAGGGTTTAGTGTGTTACCACGATACCTCCTGGAGGTGCGCTGCTCGTGGACCATCCCATTTATATGGAAGGCAGGTAGCTCAATCTCCTGCAGGTCATCCACTTCTTCTTCAGTGTCCGACTGGTGAGGCTTGTGGCCTGCCCGGTACTTGATGGTGAACTGATAGTTTGACAGACGGGCCATCCAACGCTGTTCCATGGCTCCCAACTTAGCTGTCTCTAGATGTGTCAAGGGGTTGTTGTCAGTGTAAGCTGTAAACTTACTGGAGGCCAAGTAGTGCTTGAATCGTTCAGTGATGGCCCAGACCAAGGCCAGGAGCTCCAACTTGAAGGAGCTATAGTTTTCTGGATTCCTCTCGGTAGGGCGGAGCTTCCTGCTGGCATAGGCAATCACCTTCTCTTTGCCATACTGCTTCTGGCTTAACACAGCTCCTAGTCCCTCATTGCTGGCATCGGTGTACAGCAGGAATGGTTGGCTGTAGTCAGGGTAGGTCAGGATTTCTTTGCCAGTCAGGATCTCTTTCATCACTGCAAAGGACTCAGCCTGCTCTTTACCCCACTGGAAGGGGTGGTTCTTGCCTCTGTTGGACGGTATTACCAGGAGATCTTGCAAAGGTGCTGCCTTCTTGGTGTAGTCCTTTACAAACCTCCGGTAATACCCAACCAGTCCCAGGAACTGACGTACCTCCTTGAGATTCTTCGGCTCCGGCCATTTCTGGATGGCAGTGACCTTCTCCGGGTCTGGTGCTACTCCTTCTGGACTGACGATGTGCCCCAGGTACTGAACCTTCCGTTTGAGCAGGTGGCACTTGGAAGGCTTCAATTTCATCCCATACCGGGACAATGCTTCAAATACCTCCACCAGGTGCTTCAAATGGTCCTCATACGTCTTGGAGTACACTATCACGTCATCCAGGTATAGCAGCACGGTATCGAAGTTACGGTGTCCCAAACAGCACTCCATCAATCTCTGGAACGTTCCAGGGGCGTTGCAGAGTCCGAAAGGCATACTGTTGAACTCGCAGAGTCCCATCGGGGTAGTGAAGGCCGTCTTCTCCCGGTCCTCCTCAACAACTGCTACTTGGCAGTACCCACTATTGAGGTCAAGGGTAGAGGAGTAATTTGCAGGCTTTAATGCAGCCAGGGATTCCTCTATACGGGGCAAAGAGTATGCATCTTTATGTGTTATGCGATTTACCTGTCTGTAATCTACACACATCCTCATGCTTCCATCCTTTTTCCTGACCAGGACGAGGGGAGCTGCACATGGGCTACAGCTATCTCTTATTACCCCTGCCTTCCTCATGTCATGCAACATTTCCTTCGCTTTCTGGTAATGTGCTGGTGGGATTGGCCTGTAACGTTCTTTGATGGGTGGATGGTCATCTGTGGGTATATAGTGTTGTACCCCTTTAATCCTCCTGAAATCAAGTGGGTATTTGCTGAATACCTGCTCGTATTCCTGAACCACCCTGTATACACCTTGTTTTTTATGGACTGGAGTGGCGTCAGTCCCAACATGGAGCTGTTGACACCAATCCTCCAACTGAGCTTCGGAGTCATTGTCCACCACTGTATCTGGTGGGGTCAAGGATTCCACTGTGTGTATGGCGTTGTTCTCGTTGTTATCCACAGTATACAACCTGGCGACAGTGGCATATCTTGGTAATTTAACTTCATCCTCCCCATAATTTAGGAGTCGTACGGGTACCCTCCCATTGCGTTCATCAACCACCCCTCTGGCAGTTAAGAGTGTAGGTCTGTGCTCCGAACTAATGGGCTCCACTACTGCCTGATAGTTCTGTTCTTTGAGACCTATTGCTGCTCTACACCAAATCAGCATTTCACTCATCGGGGGAATCATAATGGGTATCGGGTCTGTGACCCGTACATTAGCAATTTCACCACCTGATAGCTTTACCTGTTGCTGGTACATAAGGGCTCGGATCTCTTTCTGGAGCACCCTCCTCTGCCCTGGTTTGGCGGTGTCAGCAATCTGTTGGAGCAAAAACAACACTTCTCCCAAACAGTTACCGACAATATTCGTACCAAGTATAATATACAAGTCTGTATCACCAGGATTAAACTCCACTACAATCAGCCCTTGGTCCTTTAGTTCCACTCTCCCCACCTTCACTGTCACATTCTTAACCCCTACTAGGTTAAGAGAAAGGCCGTTAGAGGCATACACGGAGAGGTTCGGGGCTGGCGGCTGGAGTTCGTCTAAGGACCAGAACCTTTTGTAGAGGACATCAGGCATGATGGTTACCTGAGATCCAGTGTCTAGCAGGGCAGGTGTCGCGATGCCATCCAGCACAATGGACAGGAAAGGTCTTCCTCCCACGAACCGATGGTACCAGTTTGATGGGCCTGCTTGGTTTACTCCTGGGTGTCGGCCC
Source organism: Phyllobates terribilis (assembly GCF_046119375.1). Lineage (NCBI taxonomy): Eukaryota > Metazoa > Chordata > Amphibia > Anura > Dendrobatidae > Phyllobates > Phyllobates terribilis. The sequence continues at coordinate 1,089,716,769 of NW_027362761.1, read as the reverse complement.
TCGGCCCAATGGTTTGCTTGTTTAAAGGACAGTTCCGCTCTGTGTGGCCTGCCTTCTGGCAGCGGTAGCAGATGAACTCTCCTGGAGGGCGACGTTGGTCGTTGGTCCTCCCATGGGGTGGCGTTGTCCTCCTCTGGGGTGGCATTGTCCTCATATGGGGTGGCGTTGTCCTCCTTCTTCTTCTCATCCAGGGCACATCCTCAGGGCTGTCGGCGAGTAGTATCCGTCCTTCCGGCTCGGGCTCCTCCTGTAGCTACAGGGTGCTGAGGACAGTGGCCAGGGTTTTACTTAACTGGCGCACTTCATAGCGCAGGCTGTCCAGCTCGCTAGGTGGCACTGTTTGCATCTTTGTTTCCACCGTTAGTGAAGGAGCAGTGGGTGCTGCGGGCACTGGGGTGGCCCCACCCTGGTAACGCTGGGTAGCAGTATCTGATGTTTCCAGGGGCTGCAGACCCTTTATAGCCTCGTCCTTAAGGGACGAACCTGTTTCAGGGCCCGCAGGGCTTCTTGTAAGCGCCAGGCATAGTCCCGGACACTGTCCTCAGGTTTCTGGACACAGTGGTAGAACCTCATCCGGAGGTCTGTCTCAGTGCGGTTTTCAAACACAGTTTGCAGTCTCTTAAAGATGATGAATACTGATTCCGAGTCTGTGGCTGGCTAGGTTTCAATTTCCCGCTCTGCGGCACGAGTCAATTGTCCCAGCACAACAGCAGCTCTCTGTTTACCGGTCATAGAATACATGTCTAGCACACCGCATATTTTCCTCTTGAATCCGGACAGGGTGTCCGGTTTTCCATTATACTGGGGAAGCCATTTCTGTTAGAACCCTTCTGTTTGTTTTTGTTTCTATCTTGTGTTTTGCGGTCACGTGACCATCTTCCTATATATTCCAGCTACGCCCTTCGGGCCTTGCTGGACTTCAGTGTAGTTTTGACTGTCTCTCTAGCCAGGTGCTTTTGTGCCTATCTATCTCTAGTTTGCTTGGTCCTCTGGACCTCTAGTACTTTTGTCAGTTTTTATTTTCCTCTGCAACAACTTCTCTTAGGAGGTGTCCCATTTTTGTCACAGTCCTTAGTTCTTTTTGGTACCCCTCCCTTTTTCTATAGGTCTCCATTCAGACTAGCCGAGGACGCAGGCGGGTCTGTTCACTAGGAACAGGTTGCCCGCTACAACTTAAGGACTCAGCTTAGTCTTACTGTAAAGACAGCTCTCCCCTTCTTTTCCTAGTTTATGTTGCAGATCATAACAATTTCGCTCCAGGGATCTACGGCAGGGCCATGGGTATTAACGTGGTCACGACCCATGCTGGTGGAGCGGCCGTTCCGGCCTGTGCAGCGCCCGGCGCAGGTTGGGCATCTGGAGCGTTAACCGGTGCTCCGGCAGCTTGCTGGTCATCGGCCATGGTTGCGCCCCCCTAGTGAACCGGAGCCTACCTTCTTCACTTCTTATCAGGTAGGCCGCAGCTCCGCGGGCGACGGTCTTCTTCCAGGACCTTGCGTCGCTCACGTATGATGTCAGAGCGTCCTCTGGGCTCCTTCCAGGACCTGACGCTTCCTGGTTCGACATCAGTGGCGGGGTGTGTCTTGGGCTTCGTGCGCTTCCAGCGGTTACGCCCCTCCGATTCCCGCGGTTACGCCCCTCTTCTTCCCGCGCGGCAACAGGAAGATGGCGGACAATGGCGAGAAATCTCGGGAATGGTGGGAAAACTTCACCACAGTGAGTATTACAGTCTCTTAAGGCGCACAGTACCCGGTGGCAACGGGCATGGAATCCTGTTCGTGACGCCAAGGCTGATACGCCCCCTGGGCCGTGGGGTACTCGGCAGCCGGGCCTCTGGTTGCTGGGGGATATCACGGTAGCTGGCCCGGTCCGTGACCCAGGGCGGTCAGTAAAAGGGAGGATACTTTATAGGGGATTTAAGAAAGTGTTTGTGACGCCACCTGTGGATTGCGGCTAGAGGGAGCCGCCGCTGTGGAGCAGTCCTCTGGAGCTGGTGTTACGGCAGCAGGGATGGTGTGGCTCTCCACAGGTAGAGGTTGCTACAGGGCAGCGTGGGGTGTAATGGTGGTGGACCAGGGGAGAGAGACGGCAGGATGGTCCTGGAGGAAAGAAGGACACTCACACGGTAGTAAGCTTCAGTACCTTTACTGGTGATGTTGCAGGCACGATCCAGGGTACTCCAAGCGAAGGGCACACTTTTTTACTCTCCCCAGTCAGCGGGTATAGGACCTCCTGATCCGTTGCTTTATTCTCTAAGCTTCTGACCTGCCTGGAGCTAGGTCTAGCTTGGTTACTGTCTCTCTTTGCACCTGCTGACCTGGTGGTAAGGCCTTCTCTTTGGAAATCACTCTCCCTGGATGCTGGGACCTCCGTGACTCCTAGTCCTGGTACTGTAATCAGCGTTTGGTGAACCTGGGACCTGTAGTCCTCCAGGGGTTCCGGTTGTTCCTACTGGGTATAAAGGGTCCCAGTAGACGCGGACCCGGTGTCCGATATATATATATCGGGGTGAGCCTGGTATGCTCCTCTGCCCCCTCACTACTTCTTCCTTCTCCTCTCGCCTTTGGCCACACTCAAGGCCCTCACACATGCTGTAGCCCTTGACTCGCCTAAGCACAGCAGCCAGCATGCTGCTCTCTGAGCGTCAGCACGCTCTCTGCTCAACTCTGAGCTGTGTTCCTCTCTGTGTCTGTGACTCGCCCAGGGGAATGGGGATGACTCGGTACCCGTGCCTTTAGCCTGGCCTTTAGGGATGTCGCGGTGGTCGGCTCCGGGGCCCGTACCCTGGGGTCGCTCCTTAAAAAGGGTGGATATTTGTTAATTTTAAGATAGAGTTTGTGATGCCACCTGTGGCTTCTGGTGAGGATCACCAGCGCTGCGCAGTTCACTGAGGCTGTTGATAAGGCAGCTCGATGGTATAGCTCCCCACAGGTGGAGATAGGCCTCAGGGCAGTGTATGACGGGGAATGCAGGACAGGCGAGAGCGAGCCAGGTCAGAGCAAGAACAGGGACAGACACAATAGTCACTTCAGTACATTTTACTGATGGAAATTCAGGCACATCCCGGAGCGCTGTAGGGTGAAGGGTGCATGTCAGGATCCTCCCCAATGAGCGGTTTTTGGGCCTCCTGCTTCTTGCCTCTGCGTAGTAAGTTTCTGACCTGCCTGGAGCTAGGCCTAACTTTGTCTCTGTCCTGCGCTGGCTGACCTTGTGGTAGGGCCTTTTCTTGGATTACACACACCTTAGCTGCGGGCCTATGTGTCTCCTGGCTCTGTTACGTATCAGCACTTTAGCGATCCTGGGACTTGTAGATCTCCAGGGATTCCGGTTTATCTTACTGGGTCGTGGAGATCCCGGTAAGCTTCGGACCCGGTGTCCGGTAACCGCTTCGGGGTGAGCCAATTAAACTCCTCTGCCCCCTATGTGCTAACTCTCTACTCGCCTTCGGCCTACTCGGGCCCTCACTAGGCTACTCACACTAACGGCAGCTTGCCGCGCTTCACCGATCTTATGGCGCCAGCACGCCTAAAGCTCACCACTCTGAGCTACAACTGAGTCTGGATCTGGATAAGCTCCACTGCAGGATAGCAAATGCAGGAGCTGGAACAGGCTTTTGTCCTCTGAGGTAACTCCTCTCAGGCTGTACTAGACTCACTGCTAAACCAGAATAGACTAACTCTGACTAACTGCCGCCTGGCTCCACCTTCCCTTTTTATCTATCCCTAACGGGCTCCCTCTGGTGGTCTGAGGTGGAAGGTGGAGATGTGTGAATGGTTATGGGGGCCTCTTGTGGAGGAATCCTTCAATACACCCTTCTAGGATCTGTGATACCAAGCACAGCTGGGCATCACATTTGAACACTAAACTGAGCTGCCTAGCTCCACCCTCCCTATACATATCCGTAATGGGCTCCCTCTGCTGGTCTGAGGTGGTAGGGTGGAGGTGTGTGAATGTGTGAGGGCCTCTTGTGGAGAAGTCCATCCATGCACCCTTCTGGGTTCTGTGGCAAGAATGCACAGCAGGGCGCCACATATGTCCTGGTACCTATTTTAACCCCATGAATATTGTTGTTTTTCCTTATTGCATTGACCAAGAGTTCCATCACTATCATGTACAGAAGGGGGGACAGAGGGCACCCTTGTCTAGTCCCGTTTCGTATCGCAAAAGGTAAGGACAAGGTTCCATTGACCCTAACTCTAGCAGTAGGGCCAGAGTACAGGGAAAAAATTAACTGTAAAAATTGTGGTCCAATGCCTATTTGACATAATGCCTCCTTCATAAACCCCCAATGAACCCTGTCAAAGGCCTTCTCTGAATCAACAGATAAAAGGCCCATATATATGGAGCGACTTTTAGCTTTAGAGATTAGCAACATGCTCATAATAGTGTTGTCTCTTGCCTCTCGGCCCTGAATAAATCCTACTTGATCCTACTTGATCAGTATTTATAAGAGAGGGCAACAATGGGGTAAGTCTTTCTGTTAGTATTTTTGAGAGTAGTTTAATGTCTACATTTATTAATGATATGGGTCTATAATTAGCTGTGATTGTAAGATCCTTACCTGGTTTAGGGAGAACGTTAATATGAGCTTCCAATGATTGGGGGACAAACATGTCTTATCATTTAATGAATTAAAGGTTTTGTTCATAACAGGGGATAGCTGAGTTTTAAGGGACTTATAGAATGCTGGAGTGAATCCGTCTGGGCCAGGACTTTCACCAGATGGTGTAGATTGAATTGCAAGATTGACCTCCTGCTCTGTAATGTCCTTTTCCAGTGCCTCAGAAACATGACTATCTAAAGAGGTTAAAGAAGTATCTTGTATGTACTCCTTAATTCGGATAGATAGGTCAGAAGGGGAGAGATCAGAGTATTGCCTTTTAATATTGTACATCTTCTCATAGTTTGAGCGGAATATGTCAATGATTTCTGTAGGATTATGAGCATCCTCCCCATTTTGTTTTTTGATATATAGAACGTATGCCGCCACAGAGCAAGGGTGAAGCAACCTTGAGAGTGCCCGTCCACATTTATCTGACGATTCATAAAAAAAGTTTTTAATTAGCTCCCTGTGTCTTAGGTATTTTTGGTCTAGCAAGATCTTGAGAACATTCCTTTTTTCGGATAATTCTGCAAGAGTGTTAGGCGACAATGTAGGTTTATGCGAGACCTCAAGTGTGTGTATCTGTCTCAAAAGGTCATTTACCTTTAGAGTTCTCTCCTTTTTGAGTTTTGAACCATGCTTAATCAACACGCCTCTCATGACACATTTTAAAGTTTCCCATTGCAGAGGTATTGAGGTCTGATCTGCTTTATGAATCTGCAAAAAAGAATCAATAGAATCCTTTAATTCTGCCATACAGATTTTGTCTTTTAGAAAGTGATCATTCATTTTCCATGTCCATGAACGCTGGACCAGGGAGGGTACAGTGTCCATTTTAGGACATGATCAGATATCAAAATCAAGCATCGGAATGATGTCAGTTTGAGGCTAAATACCATGTCTGACAAGTGATTCTGACAAGCGATCCAGACAAGTAATTTTGACAAGTGATTTTGACAGGTGATTCTGACGAGTGATTTTGATGAGTGATTCTGACAAGTGATTTTGATGAGTGATTTTGATGAGTGATTCTGACGAGTGATTTTGACAAATGATTTTGAGAAGTCATTCTGACAAGTGATTCTGACAAGTGATTTTGACAAATCATTCTGAAAAGTGATCCTTACAAGTGATTTTGACAAGTGATTTTGACGAGTGATTTTGATGAGTGATTCTGACAAGTGATTTTGACAAGTGATTCTGACAAGTGATTTTGACAAGTGATTTTGACGAGTGATTCTGACAAGTGATTCTGACGAGTGATTTTGACAAGTGATTTTAACAAGTGATTTTGACGAGTGATTCTGACGAGTGATTTTGACAAGTGATTCTGACAAGTGATTTTGACAAATGATTCTGACAAGTGATCCTTACAAGTGATTTTGACAAGTGATTTCGACGAGTGATTCTGACGAGTGATTCTGACGAGTGATTTTGACAAGTGATTCTGACAAGTGATTTTGACAAATGATTCTGACAAGTGATCCTTACAAGTGATTTTGACAAGTGATTTTGACAAGTGATTTTGACGAGTGATTCTGACAAGTGATTTTGATGATGATTCTGACAAGTGATTTTGACAAGTGATTTTGACAAGTGATTCTGACAAGTGATTTTGATAAGTGATTTTGACAAGTGATTCTGACAAGTGATTTTGACGAGTGATTTTGACGAGTGATTCTGACGAGTGATTTTGACAAGTGATTTTGACAAGTGATTCTTACAAGTGATTTTGATGAGTGATTCTGATGAGTGATTTTGATGAGTGATTCTGACGAGTGACTTTGACAAGTCATTCTGACAAGTGACTTTGACAAGTGATTTTTACAACTATAATAATAAAAAAAAAAAATAACTTCGCTGATGGGACTTGAACCCAAAATTCTGTATTCCAAATACAGTGCACTAACCACTAAGCTAGAAACTCAGTTCTGAAAGCTTTGGATTTGTATTTGCTTATATAATTTTCAGTGCAAACTGGTCTATAACTCATTGGGACTTATGCACAGACTTCAAGCAAGCCAAATTCAAATAATGTTTGATTTTGATGTGTGAGTCTGATGTGTTACTTTCTTCAAACATCAGAATCAAAATCATAATGACTTTTAGTCACCCTGAGTATTTTCATGGTTAATGTCATAAGACAAGAAAAGCTACAAGCTACTATTACTTGACTGGATAGCGCAATGGTAAAACATCAGCCTCTGAAATTACAGTGTCAGAATTCAAATCCTGATAGAAATACAATTTTTTTTTAAATTAATTATGCCTATTTAGCACATAAACTACAGGGGTGTTTTACTTTTAATATCTGACACTCTGATTGTCATCCTGACGTGTTACGAGTTTCAGACACGCTGTCTATTTGCATGTTAAATTACATAGCCAAAGTAAATCACTTGGCAGACTCACTTGTCAAAATCACTTGTCAAAATCATTTGTCAAAATCACTCGTCAGAATCACTCATCAAAATCACACGTCAAAATCATTCATCAAAATCACTTGTCAGAATCACTCGTCAAAATCACTCGTCAGAATCACATGTCAGAATCACTCGTCAGAATCACTCGTCTAAATCACTCGTCTAAATCACTCGTCAAAACCACTCGTCAAAATCACTTGTCAGAATCACTTGCCAGAATCACTTGCAGGAATCACTCGTCAAAATCACTCATCAAAATCACTTGTCAAAATCACTCATCAGAATCACTCATCAAAATCACTCGTCAAAATCACTTGTCAGAATCACTTATCAAAATCAGTTCTCAGACAGGGTATTTAGCCTCAAACTGACATCATTCTGATGTTTGATTTTGATATCTGATCATGTGCTAAAATGGACACTGTAGAAGGGAACGGAAATAGATAGGAAGATTGGGGCATGGTCAGACCACAATATGTCACCTATTGTAGCAGATGGGTTCCAAGAGAGAACGTGATGACTCAACAGGAAGAAATCAATTCATAAAGAAAAAATGACGTATACGAACATATGCAAAAAAAGCCAAAGTTTATTATAAATGCAAGATATAACAAGCATACACAATGAAGAGAATGGCATAAATACATTGGTAGTAAGCTAATAAGAGAGATACCACGAACTGAATAACCACATACTAGAAAGTTTAAGAATCAATAATTGTAGTAAGTAAGGGTATGGGTATGTCAAGCATATGCCATAACCCAGCTACAAAAGTGTAAAGTATCAAGAAACTTATACTTAGGGGTGACGATACCTGGACTGACATACTGACAAACACATGTGAGTAATAGTATATATTTATCCATCTTTGAGTGCTAAATGGATTTACCTTTTTACTACTTATTTATGCACTGTGCACTTTAGCATCTCAGTGGAGTTTCTTGATACTTTACACTTTTGTAGCTGGGTTATGGCATATGCTTGACATACCCATACCCTTACTTACCGAAATTATTGATTCTTAAACTTTCTAGTATGTGGTTATTCAGTTTGTGGTATCTCTCTTATTAGCTTACTACCAATGTATTTATGCCATTCTCTTCACTGTGTATGTTTTTTATATCTTGCATTTATAATAAACTTTGTTTTTTTTTTGCATATGAATGTTTGTATACGTCATTTTTTCTTTATGAGTTGCTCTTGGAGACGTTGAACAGATTCTGATTGTTCTATCGTAGAGAATTAACTATATATGTGGTCTTGGTGGTCAACCTATTTGCCTCAGGAAGAAATCAATGCGACTATATGAGCCATGGGTAGGAGAAAAATATGTATAATCCTTACCCTGAGGATTTAAAATGCAGCAAACATCTGTCAACCTGAGGGCATGGATGACCCATTTCAATGAACGAAGCTGTCTCAGAGGGACGACACCCCTTCCTGAGGAGGAGTCTAACGCGGCATTCCATGTGAAGTTGAAGTCTCCACCTGCAATCAGAACTCCGTCTGCAAAATCAGAGAGGGACGTTAAAAAGGACCTACGTGTGCAGATCTGATCTTTGCTAGGGAGGTACCAGTTTGCTATTCTATATCTTGATTCTGCTATTTTGAGTTTGAGGAACACATATCTGCCTTGATCATCAATGAGAGAGTCTATGAGAGTATAGGCCAACGACTTGTGTATGGCTATGGATACACCCTTAGAGCGTGAATCCGGATTAGTGCTGTGGAACCACCGAGAGTAATACCTATCTCCAAAAACAGGCATATGCCCAGTTTTAAAGTGCATTTCCTGTAACATAAGAACCTGGACTCTTTGTTTGTGCCTAGAGTACAAAATTTGTGAACGTTTCTGTGGGACATTAAAGCCTCTTACATTCAGTGAGCCTACTTTAACAGAGGACATGATTACCAAGGGGGACGAAAGGAGTGGGGCAAGAAGGAAAACGGAAATACACAGAAAACTAAGAAGAAATTACGGGATATATAAAATAAAAACCAAAACAAAATTATATAACAAAATGAAAGCGAAACAATCTGATGAGGGGAAATAGGTATATTTTACACCTGCACAGCAGAGTGTAAACCCCCCTGGGAGGATGGGCTTTCTACTGGGGAGCCCCCCCCCCCCAAACCAGACATCAGGCCATACCATTTTGTCTTAAAACCTATGATAGAAAAGCAGCCAAAAGCTGTCAAAGATTAGCATCTACTTATCATTATATTAAACGTTGAATCAGTATATCACATATCCTTATGGAATAATATCCATATTGTCCAAGAACGGAATATTATTGACATAATATAATCAAATCTTATTATTGAGAGCCAGTCATATAAATGAATTATTCGTAATATCAACTATACTCATTGCTGAAAACATTTTAGAGGAATATAACACTCTAATATCTTTCACAAGATTGACTAGCGCTGAAGGCTAGCGTATTAACCACAGGATCCATTTGTAATAGACGATTCAATCTGGGGAGTGAGGGATATGTTTTCCATTGTTCCCTCTCCTGACTTCTTCTCTGGATTTGTTTCTTGTCGCTCTTTATGGTCGTGGATTGAGATCCGACTTGGGACCTCTCGGGAGACTCGGCCAATCCTCTGTTGGTATAGATTCGTGGGGATTCCCCAAACCTGTAACAAAAGCCGGAATGTCTCCAGGGCAACGTATCACATGTAAAGCCCCTGAATGGCGGACCTGTAGACGGAAAGGGAAACCCCAAGAGTATAGAATGTTCTGCTGTCTCAGAACCTCTAATAGAGTCTTTAATGCCTTCCTCTTCTGTAGTGTGTGGTGCGATAGATCAGACATGAGTTGTATAGGATATTCTTGATATAAAATAGAATCACATCATGAGGTTTTGTCGCATCAGAGGATCTGGGGCCCAAGGACCTATAAGCCCTATCTAGCTCCAACTCATTCTCTAAGGGCAGACCCAAGATAGAGTTAAACAAATGACATAGTGTCTCATCCAGTTCATGGTGTTCAATTGTCTCTGGAAGTCCTCTAATCGTAATATTGTTGCGCCTTCCTCTGTTTTCAATATCATCTATCAAATCTGTTAGGTATTCCAGTTGGTATGAGTGAGAAGACAAAGTTTGTTCCTGAGAATTTACTTGTTGAGCTATTGATGCTGTATGTGATTCAGCAGCAGACACTTTTTCTGTTAACTCTTGCATGTCCCCTCTAAGGGAGGCTGCTTCAGCCCTGTAAGAGGACTCCAGTCTAGACATATAATTCTCCATGTGCCTCTGGTTGGAATAGCTCGTATTCGATCTCTGAGGTCTCTCCACACTGCCTCACATTGTAATGAGTCATCCTGTTGGCTCTCCTCTGAGCAGCCAGGGGAAGAAGAATGTAATAATGCAGGGAAGGAGCCTCTCTCAGGGGAACTCCGGGCATCAGTGTGTGACTGGGGCCTCTGCAGGTCTGAACCCGCAGCAGAGATAAGTACTGCCCAATCTGGTGTGTCCAGGGGCCGGGGCACCAAGTGATCCTCCACCACGCACCTGAGCTCCGAAGGCGCAAAGCCAGAATCTGCCATCTTGGACTGAGGGAGATCCCCCGCAGCAGCAACAAGGCCTCCCACGTCTCCCCAAGTCCGGGAAGCCAGGTCCGCGTCCTCCGCCGATGAAGGTATCGTCCGCTCTGCTAATGTTGATGTGGGGGAGCATTTACCCCAGGACCTTTGGACCTCCGATGCAGGAGATGATTAGCGCTAGGCAGGGACAGCCGATGTCATCTTAGATCCCACTCTTGCAGGAGAGGCAGATGCTGCAATTTCTTAGGTAGCGGGTAATATTTGTTGGAGGGACCCGCTGAGTACTCACACTGGTCTGCATTATATTCTTCTTCTTTTTTGCCGGCATTGGAAGTGTTTTGACCTGATTTGAAGTGATAGGCATGCCCTGAAGCTGGTCTAGGGATGGGAGCAGACAACCATGCGACTTCACTCCTCCATAGCCAGGCCACGCCCCCCCATTCAAAGAAATTTCAACAAATTCTTGATGTAAACATTAAGATTTGAGAGTCCTCAGTGGCTGATACCTTTTAATGGTTAACTGAAAAGATGATAACAAGTTGCAAGCTTTCGAGACTACTCAGGTCTCTTTAACAGGTATAGTATGACACAAAATCTGAAGAGTCACATATTTATACACAATAAGACACAGAAATAATGAAATAGATGAGACAGGTAATGTAAAGCAGAGCTATTACTGTGGGAGAAAGGTAAACAGTTCTGGCTGTAAATATTGGTTTAGTTCATTGATAAGGACTGTGAAAGTTTTATTGTCTAATGATTGAGATTTCGAGGGTTATGATGACCCCAAAGCTCTGTGAAGCTCATTCCTTAGTTGATGTAAGTAAAGAAAGCAAAGAAAGGAGCGCAAATAGCGCTGTTATCCAATAGACAGCAGTAAAGATAAAAGGGAAATTGCTCACCTCTGTGAGAATTCCAGCAGACCCTTAAACTGCAGGGGTTAAACGAAATCACAGAAGTTTTTCTTTGAGAATTCCAGCAGTCACTTTTTACACCTCCCCAGTTCTTTTTCAATACCCAACATATAGCCACCTATCCCCAAACCCACACTCCTGTTATTACCGCCCACATTATAGCCTTCAAGTTACCTCTCACCACTCTTACAGCTCCTTTTTTCAGCTGACAATATAAATCAGGAGCCCTAGTGTAGCGGGCTATGTTCCTAGAGTGACTGCACCCAGCAACTTGAGCAAGTATTTAAGTTCTAGCCCTCCATGGTTCATCATGATTAATATTAGACCCATATTTTATTATGTTTAAAAGAAACGATTTTTTAATTAATCTCTAAATATTTTAACTTACTTTGTACTTCTTTTCTCCTCTTGAGCAAATGTTCATGTGCATTATGATTTTAGATGTGTTTCCAAGATATCCTTCCCCTTTTTTCTCTCTCTCTCTCGCTCCTTTTTTTTCCCCTCTTTTTGGCGCCAAGGGGTGCTTTTGCAGTTTTTTTCTTCACTCCATGTGCTAGCATGTGTGTATATATACCTTCCATGTTGTAACAAGTAGCAGCTATGTTCCTGAAGAAGTGGACGGGATGTCAACGAAGCACGTAGTCTTTTATAGCTTTTACAGTCTCCAATAAATGCTGGGAACATTATTCATCTCTGGCATATATATACATTTTTTCATGGAGGAGCGCGGTAATTAATGGCACCTTTATCATCTGTATACTAGACTACTCGAAGATCCCAAGGGACCTGTGCCTGCTGCAGCACCTCAGCATATACTTTCTCATGAGTTGTGCATTTCACAACCCACAAAGGTGAGCAATTTCCCTTTTATCTTTACTGTTGTCTATTGGATATCAGCGCTACTTGCGCTCCTTTCTTTACTTATTTGAGTTATTGCCAACTGAGCTGGGGACAGCAGCGCACTTTGGTTAATTTGGGAGCAGCATTAGCGAATCCATACTGTTAACATGGAATATTTTGACAGACGCATGTCAACCAGAGAACGGCTTATTAAACAAGCCATGGGAAGCACTATCCCATACTCTGATGAATCTTTCACCTTAAATTCAATGGACTTCAATGAAGAGGACACCAACACTATAAAGAATTTATTTAATGAATTTGAGGAATCACTTAAAGATGAGCTACGTCTCGACCTGGACATTCGTTTTCTAAGGATTTATATGGAGGAGAAACTATGTCCTCGGGGTTTGAGAATAACAATTCCCTCACCATTCCCTGAGGACAAACCATTTAATAAGGAATGGACTACTATTTTGGACACGTGCATGCACAATCTGCTAAAAAGTATACATACAAAAAGGTCAGAAATATGTCTAACAATTACTAATAGAATATTTGATATCGCAAAAAACCTATTACCATTTGAAACCCATCCTGTGTTTGGAAAGATTGATAGCAATATTGCAACAAGTATTTTACAGAATGTGCATGAAATTATCATCAAAAAGGCAAAAAAACTACAGAGATAGAGATGATTACAAAGGACTAACTAGTACTACCTCACGTACTAAAACGTCGGTCATATCCAGTGATCAGTCATCTGATCCTTTGAGAACAGTGGGTTCCTATCCTCCTCCCCACAAAGGAAGGATGTTCTCTAATAGTTATCACCATAAGAATAAGAACAATAACAATAAGACTTACAACCGCACACCTGCATTCACACATAGCAAAAAACAACTCCGGTTGTCAAATGCTAACGATAGAACGAAAGACGGACAGAAGGTTGTAATTAATATGCGCATATCTACTACTGTTAACTCTCCACAGAGCACTAGCAGTAATAAGAGTCTGGTCTCTATCATGTCTCCCACCTGCAATACTATGGGTAGTGCAGTTCCTAAAAGGCTGGTAATGCATCAGGAGGAGATGAATAATGATAGTATAGCAGTCAATCCTTATGACACAACATTACACACTAAATTAAGAAAAAAATCCAACTTCTATCCTGTGGGGAGTAAAAGCCATCAGATAGATACTTTTTGCGACATCACTCTCCAAGATTTCAAGGAGGTTATGAGGACTCCAATCTCATACAGAGATAATAATATAAACCGACAAGAGAAGTTAGCACTTAATAATATTTGAAATAATAGGGATATAGTCCTCAGATCAGCGGACAAGAGGGGTGGCATAGTTATCCAGGATTATGATGTGTATACAAAAGAAGCACTCCAGATATTGAGTGATGACAACTAATACAGAGATATTGAGTATAATCCCATTTTGAAAATGATCCCTATATATAAGAAACTGATATCTAAAGCAGTAGATGAGAATATATTAAATGACAACAAAAGAAAGTTCTTGACTGTCCAAAGTCCTTGTATGCCCTTCTTTTATCATCTTCCCAAATTTCATAAGGATGAAAAAAAAACTCCAGGGAGACCGATTATATCGGGGATAGTCTCCCTTACATCAAATCTGGTTGAATACTTTGATATACTACTACAACCACCTGTCAAAAATTTAAAGAGTTACCTGCAAGACTCCAGCCATCTTCTTAGATTAACCTATGACATCAAATGGAAAAAAATCATGCACTTTCCTTAGCCTAGATGTTAACTCTTTATATACCAATATTGATGTTGGTCTATTATGCATAGAGTATGTAATTTCCAGAGACATACGGCTGTCTTCCAGCCAGAGATCTTTTAATATAGCAGGTTTATCTTTCATCCTAAAAAACAATTTTTTTACCTTTCTAGATAAGACCTACCATCAAATTAAGGGAGTAGCAATGGGCTCTAAAGTACCACCTACCTTTGCCAATTTATTAATGGGATTATTTGAGCAAGTTTTTATTTACCAGGGAGACTTCCATAAGGGGGTTGTATTTTATAGAAGATACATAGACGATCTGATCTTCATCATTAACAGGAACATCACTGATCCCACCATTTTTTTTAATTTCCTCAATACAAATAATTGGGGCATCTCTTTCAATCAGGACAGTAATGAACTCACAATTAATTTTTTTAGATCTAGTTTTATATGTAGAGGAAGACAGGATACTTAGCAAAACTTTCTTCAAATCAGTGGACACTAATAGCTATATTCATTTCACTATTGGTCACTACAGAAAATGGCTCACCAATATTCCCCGCTATCAGTTTCAAAGACTTCGTAGGAGCTGCTCAACAGAAATCGAATATGACTAACAGTCAGAGATTCTCAAAGAAAGGTTCCAACAGAAATATTCTGAGACATTGGTTGTAGAATCTTGCAAACAGGTCAAAGAAAGATATGACCAGGGCTCATTACTTATGGCTTCAACACACAAAAATGATGTAAGTTTTGAACATGAACAGAAATTCATTACTACATACAATCAACAACACAAGAAAATTAGAGAAATTATTCAAAAAAACTGGCATATTCTATTAAATGACCAGACATTAAAACAGGCATTACCAAAAAAACCCTCTCTAATCTTTAGAAGGGCACCGACACTTAGGAATATCTTGGGTCCCAGTAGATTGTATGGACATGGAACATTGATTAATAAGAATAATGAAAAAGTCAGGGACAATATGGTCTCCAAGTGTGGTAAAAGAGGTTGCAAGTGCTGTGAATCTATTTTGCATTCCATAGACAATTTCACTTCTGTAGCCACTAGTGAGAATTTCAATATCTCTCATCCCATGTCATGTGGAACTTATTATGTGATATATGTCATCGAGTACAGTTGCCCCAAACAGTATGTGGGCAGAACCACCCAGGCACTACATAATAGGTTGAATTCACATAGACATAATATCACCACAGGATTTATTAAACATGGGCTGTCCCGACATATGGTCCTTCATCACAAACAGGACCTTAGGGATTTAAGGGTATTACTTATTGAACACATTTCTATTGACACTCCAAATAGGGTGCAATGTTTAAAAGAAATCTACTGGATTTATAAACTAAAGACGCTTAAACCGCAGGGGTTAAACAAAATCACAGAAGTTTTTCTTTGAGAATTCCAGCAGTCACTTTTTACACCTCCCCAGTTCTTTTTCAATACCCAACATATAGCCACCTCTCCCCAAACCCACACTCCTGTTATCACCGCCCACATTATAGCCTTCCAGTTACCTCTCACCACTCTTACAGCTCTGTTTTTCAGCTGACAAAACAAATCAGGAGCCCTAGTGTAGCGGGCTATGTGCCTAGCGTGACTGTACACAGCAACTTGAGCAAGTATTTAAGTTCTAGCCCTCCATGGTTCATCATGATTAATATGAAAATTATTGGTATTAAAAGGTTATTTCAAATCTCAGGGAGACAGAAAAATTTGGGAATATAAACTAATGGTGACCTTTGACACCTTCAGAGCAGGAATGAATGAGTTGCATGGATTTATGTCATTCTACATCAACTAAGGAATGTGCTCTTCATAGCTTTGGGGTCATCATAAACCTGGACCAGACCTCAATCACTGGACAATAAAACTTTCACAGTCCTTATCTATGAACTAATCCAATATTTACAGCCAGAACTGTTTACCTTTCTCCCACAGTAATAGCTCTGCTTTACGTTACCTGTCTCATCTATTGCATTATTTCTGTGTCCTATTGTGTATAAATATGTGACTCTTCAGATTTTGTGTCATACTATGCCTGATGAAGAGACCTGAGTAGTCTCGAAAGCTTGCAACTTGATAACCATTAAAAGGTATCAGCCACTGAGGACTCTCAAATCTTAATATTTTTCTAATAATTTTTCCATGGCTAACACAGTACTAAAATATATATTTTCCCTGATGTAAACATAACACCATCTGTAATAAGCTAAAGTTGAAAAGAGGATGGCTTCTACAAATGGATAATGATCCTAAACACGTCAAAATCAAGATCTTCACTGGTAAAGCCCCCCACTCATAACACATTAGGTAGCTGTCAGCCAAAAGATTGTTCAACTGACAGCCATCTCTTCTGAGCCCCTTATATACAAGAACGCTCAGCTTGGCTCCTGTGTTCTCTATGAGAGCGACTAATAGATTCCACTGGCAGCGGTTTATCTGCTGGAAAACAGAATGAGCTACCATTGGAAATACAACATGCAGGCTCCTTCTCTCCTCCAACATCATCTGTAGGGTACGTTCATATGACTGTATTGTCGTTCCCAGTGTTTTCCGTGAAAAAACTGACAGAACTAGACACAGACAGATCTAGGTCCATTGGGCTGTTTAGATAAGTGTTTAAAAAAAAGCAAGTGAAAAAAATCATAGCATGCATAGGTTCTTCCTTACAATGGATGAGAGTAAGCCATTCAAGTCCAAAGGTGCACAAAAAAACAGATCCCATACAGATCATCCATATAGCTTCCATTTTTTATGGATACATTTCCATTATTAACCTAGAAAACTGTATTTGGTCTTGTGAATGATAATAACTGTTGATGGAAAAGAAGGATGGTGTACAGACCACAACTGACCACCAAACTGATGAAAATCATCCATTTTTCCGGATGAAAAGATAAATGTCCCTTTCTTGTCTGATGTCAGATTCTCGCTGCTCCACAGTCTGGGAATTCTGCTGGATTTTTTATTTTATAATGCATCAAATGTTTTCTCCTGGTGAAAGGTCTGGACTGCAGGCGGCCGGTTCTTCACCTGAACTCTTCCTCTTTGATGCCATGCTGCTGTGATGGATGTAGTATGTGGTTTAGCATTGTCTTGCCAAAATATGCAAAAAAAGATCCAACAAATACACAGAAAAAAAGTATGCAAAAAGAGGGATAACCTAAAAATCTAAAAATAGTCAATGCTTATTAACATGCAAGACATATTAAAAATATTTAAAAAGCACAAATGGCTGTAAGCCTGTAACATAAATTTTCCAGACCACAGCAGTATAGTGCTACGATCTACCCTGTCTGTCAATAAGGTAATTTAGGAACCCAAAAGTTAATACTACCTTAATACAGATATATTACTGTATAATGTACCAATAATATGAAAATTGTTACATCAATGACCCAGGCCCTAAAATAAGGGCAAGTATTAAAGTGTATAGTGGGTTAAAGATATACACGCCCAATAAATAATGCACAAAAGCACAAAATAAAAGATGATAAAGAGGAGTGTATACAACAATTGTATGATAGAGTCAGAAAAGTTGCAGAAAAATCCTACTGCCGGCACAATAGCAAATAGCCACACAGAGTGAAGGTAAATGTGAAGTTTGTGCCACCTGGGCCATAGATATAACAATTTTCATATTATTGGTATAGCTGTGATTTGGGTTATATTATAATATACCTTTATTAAGGTGGTATCAACTTTTGGTTTCCTAAATTACCTTATTGACAGACAGGGTAGATCCTAGCATTATAGAGCTGCGGTCTGGAAAATTTGTCATTTGTGCCTTTTAAATATTTTTAATATGTCTTGTTTGGCTTGTATGTTAATATACATTGACTATTTTTAGGTGATCCCTCTTTTTGCAACACCTCTGTATAAGGCTCATCATTGATCACTCCTTTCATGTGTAAGCTGCCCGTGTCAGAGGCACTAATGCAGCCCCAGACCATCAGAGATGCAGGAACTAAGCGCTGATAACAAGCTGGATGGTCCCTCTGCTCTGAAGTCTGCAGGACAAGGCGTCCACAGTTTCCATAAATAATTTCATATTTTTATTCATCCGACCTCAGAACAGTTAATATCTTCTGATCTGATTTCTATGTTCTGCAGTGAATATAATATGGCTAAAAGAGATTTCCAAATCATTACATTCTTGTTCTCTTTATACATTTACACAGCGTCACAAGTTTTTTGGAATTGGGGTTGTAAATATATCTATAAATATTTCTATCTACATGTGTACATCCATCAGAATAACTGCTCTTAGCGATGTCACAATATCAGAGTTCTAGAATGTTGATGTCACACAAGTCATGAAGTCACAATATGAAGAACTGATAAAACTTCTGCTCACGGCCTCCTCCACTGAGGGTTATAGAATTTGTGGAGTGAGGATATTTTTGTAATTCTGATTGAGTGAGCAAAATGTCTGAGTATAAGCGCAAACGTCGCTTTATTATTGAGTCTATTACAGAGAGCAGCGGTATTGATGACCAGGTGAGTGGCGGATTCTGGAGTATGTTGTCTATTTGAAATTCTGGAAATTTGAAGACTTTTTTTTACTTTTTATTATTTCCTTTTCCCAGTTACTGGTCAATAAAAAATGCCGCAGAGTTTTTGCGTCCGACACAGAGGACAGCAGCGGTGATGAGAATCTCCATCAGGTGAGCGCTCACTTCTCTCCAGCACTG
Source organism: Phyllobates terribilis (assembly GCF_046119375.1). Taxonomy (NCBI): domain Eukaryota; kingdom Metazoa; phylum Chordata; class Amphibia; order Anura; family Dendrobatidae; genus Phyllobates; species Phyllobates terribilis. The sequence goes on along the minus strand of NW_027362761.1, from coordinate 1,089,697,949 downwards.
TCTGCGGCTCTGGGGGTCTACTGGAGATCAGGGGACGCCCCATTCTGTGATTATGCCACTGTATCGCTGCTAATCCTTCATTCTCAAGGTCTTTATATTTCTTTATTTCAGTCTCATCCACTTATTTCAAGGTCTCCAAGGAGCCTTGAAGATGAAGATGGTGGCTCTGGTCCCCACCTGCTATACATAGAGTCAGGCATGTAATAAAGCGTCTGGAAGGATCATAAATTCCTTCCTGTAAAATAAGAAAATTAGATTTCTATTGATTAGGAAAACTGAACGACACAGAAGTAAATGACGATGTTTCTTCTTTTCTCCAGAGCCCAATTCTCCCCGATTCAGCTTTGTGCAGGAGGAGACAGCAAGGTAATGTATTCCTATATATCCGTTTCATCTGGGTCATGTTCATGATATCTGGTCGCTAGATGGCGCTATTATTAGCATATTTTCAGATAAGGTGTCAGCTGTATGTCTGCAGGTCGTGTACGGTCTTAGTATATATCCAGTAGTGATGTGTGATCCTCTTTGATGCTTTGCTACCAGGAGACAGGAGCATCCCATCAATTACTGTTTCCTGAGAAATCTGTCTTCACCCACGTCCAAATATGTCACCGACTTCCGTAAGAACAAACAGGAGCTGGTACGACGTCTGTACAAGTTTTATAACAGGACCGTCTTTGAGAACCAGGTATTCAGTTATAACACACAGCTTGGAATAGGGTTATAGGGGATGAAGGTTTAGAGCTAGGGATAGTGTATCCAGTGTATATAGTATATACCTCTATATTCTGTATGTATAGGGTGATACGAGGCAAAGGGTTAGAGCTAGGGATAGTGTATCCAGTGTATATGGTATATACCTCTACATTCTGTATGTATATGGTGATATGAGTCGAAGGGTTAGAGCTAGGGATAGTGTATCCAGTGTATATAGTATATACCTCTATATTCTGTATGTATATGGTGATATAAGGTGAAGGGTTAGAGCTAGGGATACTGTATCCAGTGTATATAGTATATACCTCTACATTCTGTATGTATAGGTTGATAGGGGATGAAGGGTTAGAGCTAGGGATAGTGTATCCAGTGAATATAGTATATACCTCTATATTCTGTATGTATATGGTGATACGAGGCAAAGGGTTAGAGCTAGGGATCGTGTATCCAGTGTATAAAGCATATACCTCTACATTCTGTATGTATATGGTGTTACGAGCCGAAGGGTTAGAGTTAAGGATAGTGTATCCAGTGTATATAGTATATACCTCTACATTCTGTATGTATATGGTGATACGAGGCAAAGGGTTAGAGCTAGGGATAGTGTATCCAGTGTATATAGCATATACCTCTACATTCTGTATGTATAGGTTGATAGGGAATGAAGGGTTAGAGCCTGGGTTAGTGTATCCAGTGTATATAGTATATACCTCTATATTCTGTACGTATATTGTGATAGGAGGATAAAGGATTACAGCTAGGGATGGTGTATCCAGTGTAAATAGCATATACCTCTATATTCTGTAGGTATGGGGTGGTATGGGAGATAGTGAGTAGATGGTTAAAGATAGGGTTAGGGTATCCAGTGTACATAGTATATACCTCTATATTCTGTAGGTGTGGGGTAATATGAGGGATAATGAATGGATGGTTAGAGCTAGGATTAATGTATCCAGTATATATAGTATATACCTCTATATTCTGTAGGTATGGGGTGATATTGAAGATAGTGAATGGAGGGTTAGAGCAAGGGTTAGTGTATCCAGTGTATATAGTATATACCTCTGTATTCTGTAGGTATGGGGTGATATTGAAGATAGTGAATGGAGGGTTAGAGCAAGGTTAGTGTATCCAGTGTATATAGTATATACCTCTATATTCTGTAGGTATGGGGTGATGTGGGGGATAGTGAATAGAGGGTTAGAGCTAGGGTTAGTGTATCCACTATATACAGTATATACCTCTATATTCTGTATTTCTACTTCTTCTGTAGCTTCCTGCATATATGGACATCAGCTGGAATAAAAGGCTGCGTAAAACAGCTGGTCGCACTGGATTCCTGGAGAACAACGGGGACCGCTACGCCATCATCCAGTTATCGGATAAAGTCTGCGATTCAGCAGGTAGTCGTCACATCCGGCACAATTTATAGATTAGCTGTGATGAAATCTTCCCCACATCTTTACTCCTGATTGTTTTTATATCCTGCTTTGTCCTTAGAACGACTCCGAGACACATTGATCCATGAGATGTGTCATGCTGCCTGCTGGGTCATCGATGGCAATGGAGAACTTGCCCATCACCAACTATGGGAGCAGTATTGTGAGAAGGTCGCACAGATCCACCCTGACCTTCCACCCATTACTGTATTCCACAGTTGGAAGTACCACTACCCGGTGGTGTACCAATGCTCAGGGTGCCAGTACAGGTAAGATACGACTCAAATAAACTATGGACCGACGGGCGTCTGATACTGGTCGTGGGTGTATGTGCTACTACCACTGCTTGCTTCATGACTTCTGCAATCAATATGAAGGGGCTCTGTCATTGATGTTGGATGTGTGTGTACCTTTAGGATCAGTCTTTAATATCTTTAATAAGCTTTATCTACCACTCCAGAGTCGGACGTTGGACGGATTCTCTCGACACCGAGAAGTTTGGGTGCGGCTACTGTGAGAACAAGTTGGTTCTAGTAACCACAACCTGAGAAGATCTATCAGCGACCATCCAGCTCCATCAATAGTCCGATCATCGGCTCGGCCAAGATAGCAGCACACAGATGAAGTCATCCAGAAGACTAGTGGAAAGTCACATTTCAGTCTTCCACCATTTTTCGGGCGTCACGGTGACTCAGTGGTTAGCACTGGTGTCTGCAGCACTCAGGTGGTGGAAACAAATACGACCACGGACATCTGCATGGAGTTTGTATGTCCTCCCCGTGTCTGCGTGGGTTTCCTCCGGGTTCTCCGGTTTCCTCCCACACTCCAAAAATATACTGATAGGTTAATTGGCTTATTCCAAATTGTCCCTAACATGAATTATGGTTCTCCCTGTACAGCGCTACAGACAATGTCATCGCTATATTATCGAGGGGAATCAAATTCATCATTAAATACAAATGCTTTAAACAAACTTATTATTGTAATGTTGCCTTGTGTCAGTAATTTCATACACAGATTATTTACATAAAAGTTATGTCCTAAAGTGGGACGTCTGGAGGTGAGATTCCGCCATACCGATGGCCAGGGACAGGCATGCGGGTGCTAACACCTACATGGACTGGCAGGACAGGCTTAGACTGGTAATATACAGCGTATACACCCACAACGACTCACACACATCAAACCAAGCAAAGTCATCAAGTTTCAGAGCTCCCATAGAAATTAATGGTGATAGCCGCACATGCGCAGCCACCTTTCCATTTCTGACAGTGTGTAATGGGGTCGTTCTTGAGTTACATGTGGGTCCCTGATCTCAGCAATGGGACCTGCATCTATCAAACATTTATGACGTATGCTTTCGATAGAGGATGAAATAATGTCTTCAATGCGCTTCGTCACGTGTCCACGGGCATGCTCGCGATTTCTAATGCTGCCCCTATGCTGCTCTCTGATTCAGTTATGTCACCATCAACATAGTGCATTAAGCATTAATGCTTTAAAGGGCACAGCTCAACTTTCCATCCTAATGTGGCACCTCAAACGTCACAAATTTTTCCAGGGCATTCATAAGGGGTATCTCTGCATTATCGTCCCGAACGGGGAAACAGCTGATCAGCGGATGTGCACGGTGCTGGACCCTCACTGATCTGATATTGATGACCTATTCTAAAGATATTCCACCAATTATCAAACACCTGAATAACTTCTTTAATTAGTTTAGGGGAGTGATTGAACCATTTTTAAGCCAAACACAATCCTTAATATTTATTCTTCACCGGAAGGTACAATGTGTTAAAAAACAGGTGATTATGGGGCCCATGGGCATTACCAGTATAGGAGACCCGCTCCTTTCTAATGGGAACATTTTTTTATGAGACCCTCCTCCACGTCTCTTCCAAGGGACATTGGAGTGACTCCCAATTTTTAGCAGCCCTTGCATTCACTGCATAGCAAACACAATGGGAGACCCACTTTCTAATAATGGGAACATTGTTTTCAGGAGGCCCTCTGACCTCCACGTCTTTTCCAAGGGGCATTGGAGTGCCTCCAAATTTTTGACAATCCTTGCATTCACTGCATAGGCAAACACAATGGGAGACCTACTTCCTAATAATGGGAAATTTGTTTTCAGGAGTCCCTCCTCTAAGTCTCTTCAAAGGGGTATTGGGGTGCGTCCAAATTTTCAAAGTGGTATTGGGGTGCGTCCAAATTTTGGGCAGCCCTGCCACTCACTGCATACGCAATAACAGTATAGGAGACCTACTCTTTAGTAATGGGAACAATAAAACATAGTCGGCTGATGGCTCTCTAAGAATAGTGAGGGCCGATTGCTGGCCCTTTAAGAATAGTAAAGGCCGCCTGATGAACATTGTTGACAGATGTGACCTGGGAGTCAGAAATGCTTCCAGGGGTCTTTCCCATACTGTCCCCATGTCATTTTAGCACTGTTCCCATCGATTTGGGCAATTTGCAATCTTCAGACCGCCGGGGGGAGGCGCCTGAAAAATGCCCGAGTTTCCCATATACTTACATTGGGCTCGTTGCTCGGGTCGAGCACCCGAGTATTCCAATGTGCTCGGCCCGAGCATCGAGCACCCGAGCATTTTAGTGCTGGCCCATCACTACTCATAAGAGCACATTTATCTTTACAAACAACAGAACAGTGATAGCCGTCACATCTGTGTTCTGATACCTTAGCTCCCCAATAAGACATGGGAGTAAATCAATACTTTACAAGCTGCTCTGTGGCTGGGGGCACTGGTAAAATAGTGTCTTATTGTCATGCAAGGTGAGGGAAGGAACAGTGTACAAGGACAGGAATAGGGGGAAGGGGAAGGGAGCCCAACATCTAGAGAAAGGGGGAGTGGAGACCCCTAGGCAGATCTAATATCACCCTGACTACTCTATCATACTTATATAGGTTCATCTCCAATCGCAGAGCAGGAAACTTAATCCCTGAATGTCCCTAGAGCTAGGCCCTAGGTAGGGAGGGACACTATATGAGGGGCAGCTTATGATAAGTGTTACTTCTCTTTTCTTTACATGATACCAGATTGATGGTGCTATTGTGGGCTGATGTTCTTCATAGACTTGTGTGAACAGCCCCTATTATATTCTTGCTCGGATGATTCAGAAGTTTGCTGTATATATGAGACCTCTCTGTGGAGAATCAGCTTTAGGGATTCTCTTAACAATGTAAGAAAAAGAAAGATTAACCACTGCATGTGATAGGGGTTATATACTGGGCTCGGGTAATGATTGATAGAACTTATTCAGGAATTTATAAGCCCTACTAGCCCAGTTATTTGTAGTTATGTATTGTCTCTAAATTTCCCTAGAGCTGTCATTTTGCTTTATTGAACAGTTGTCGTCTTCTAATGTTTATTGAAATGGTCAGTCTCTGAATCTATACGTTCACTTCTTCCTATCTTTTTTCACGACTGTAGTTTTGTATTTATTAGGATAAATGTATTTATTAGTATAGAAGAATTTTTAGGGACATAAGGGACACCGTCGTTAAGCAGGGGCGCCACTTAACACAAATTATGGTGCCAACCTCCTCTGCCAGGAAGGTAGAGACATTAGGGATAAAGTAGGGACAGGTTTAGCCTGCACTCTCTCCTGATCAGTGTGTAACCTAATATGGATATTCCCTAATACTTTATTTTGTATTTTTATTGTTTTGTCTATTGTGGATTGTTATAGTCCTTTTCAGATAATTTATTAAAAGTTACATTTTAGGGGTCTAATCTTCTATAGGTTTTTCATGCTAAATTAGGCCCTGTTTACATATTTTTTGCTAAGGTGTTTAACTGAACACTAGTCAGGCCCCACTGTAACTAAAGAAAACAAGGTAAACAAACAAAGGGGATACATTTAGCTTGAGAAGACACCAGAGAGGTAGGGCCAACTGTCCTCCAAGGCAAGTCCAAGAATGAACTAGCTGGCTACTAGTACTCCAGGCATAGACAGCAGAACATAGAACTATCACCAGTGACTCTCTGGAGACACAGAGTTTTTAACTACCAAGCAAGGGTGTGTCAACCAGCAGCAGAAGTTGGAGGTCACCGCTGGGTACTAAAGGAAGAAGGATATCACTACACTACAGAGATGAGAGGATCAAGAAGGTGTCTGTAATGCCAAGCGCAGTGACCTTCTACAGCCGGATCCAGAGTGACTGTCTCTCACACTTGATACACCAGTGATATCTGATAAACAAAAAAAAATAAAATGTTGTAGGTACGTTCTCCTGAAATGGTTGCAACAGTCACAACTCCTATAAAAGCATGTAAAGGCTGCTGCAGGATGTCACGCACGGTGTGGGAAAGACTAAGTGCAACACGAAGGGAAGAATGGGAGGAAGCAAAAACACTAGGGTAAGTGGGATTGGAGACCCCTAGGCAGATCTAATATCACCCTGCCTACCCTACCATCCCTATATAGGTTCCAGATTTATCTCCGAACAGGACCCTAAACCCTGGATGACCCTAGAGCTAGACCCTAGATAGGGAGGGGGAAGGGTGAGCACTGGTCAGGACCTACTATAAACTGTAGACAACAAGGTAGACAAACAAAGGGGATTAACTTAGCTTAAGAAGACACCAGAGGAGTAATGCCAACTGTCCTCCAAGGGCACCAGAGAAGACGCTAGCCGATTGCTAATGCTCCAAGCCTGTACATAGAAGTATTACCGGCAATTCCCTGGAGAAAACGTAGTGTTTTTAACTGCCAGGCAAGGGTGTGTCAATCAGCAGCAGGAGGGAGATTGCCACTGGGTCATAAAGGCAGAAGGATTAAGAAGGCATCTGTAATGCCAAGCGCAGTGACCTTCTACAGCCAGGCCTATTACACCTGTCACACCCTTGACACAGTACCACCAATAAATTCAAATGAAGAAAATGAGAGGAATACGGTGGTTCAGAGTCCGCACTGCCCAGAGTTCAAAAGGTGTAGTCGCACACAAGGATTAAGCATGAATGTGGTTTATTGTGTCAATGCGTTTCAAGGTCTCCAAACCTCTTCATCAGGACCAAACCACAATGATTTTTATATATATACAGTACAGACCAAAAGTTTGGACACACCTCATTTAAAGATTTTTCTGCATTTTCATGACTATGAAAATTGTATATTCACACTGAAGGCATCAAAACTATGAATTAACACATGTGGAATTATATACTTAACAAAAAAGTGTGAAACAACTGAAAATATGTCTTATATTCTAGGTTCTTCAAAGTAGCCACCTTTTGCTTTGATGACTGCTTTGCACATTCTTGGCATTCTCTTGATGAGCTTCAAGAGGTAGTCACCGGAAATGGTCTTCCAACAATCTTGAAGGAGTTCCCAGAGATGCTTAGCACTCGTTGGCCCTTTTTGCGAGCTCACCCCAAACCATCTCGATTGGGTTCAGGTCTGGTGACTGTGGAAGCCAGGTCATTTGGCAAGGCACCGCATCACTCTCCTTCTTGGTCAAATAGCCCTTACACAGCCTGGAGGTGTGTTTGGGGTCATTGTCCTGTTGAAAAATAAATGATGGTCCAACTAAATGCAAATCGGATGGAATAGCATGCCGCTGCAAGATGCATACTGTACCATGCTGGTACAGTATGCCTTAAATTTTAAATAAATCCACAGTGTCACCAGCAAAGCACCCCCACACCATGACACCACCTCCTCCATGCTTCACGGTGGGAACCAGGCATGTAGAGTCCATCCATTCACCTTTTCTGCGTCGCACAAAGACACGGTGGTTGGAACCAAAGATCTCAAATTTGGACTCATCATACCAAAGCACAGATTTCCACTGGTCTAATGTCGATTCCTTGTGTTCTTTAGCCCAAACAAGTCTCTTTTGCTTGTTGCCTGTCCTTAGCAGTGGTTTCCTAGCAGCTATTTTACCATGAAGGCCTGCTGCACAAAGTCTCCTCTTAACAGTTGTTGAAGAGATGTGTCTGCTGCTAGAACTCTGTGTGGCATTAACCTGGTCTCTAATCTGAGCTGCTGTTAACCTGCGATTTCTGAGGCTGGTGACTCGGATAAACTTATCCTCAGAAACAGAGGTGACTCTTGGTCTTCCTTTCCTGGGGCGGTCCTCATGTGAGCCAGTTTCTTTGTAGCGCTTGATGGTTTTTGCAACTGCACTTGAGGACACTTTCAAAGATTTCCCAATTTTTCAGACTGACTGACCTTCATTTCTAAAAGTAACAATGGCCACTCGTTTTTCTTTACTTAGCTGCTTTTTTCTTGCCATAATACAAATTCTAACAGTCTATTCAGTAGGACTATCAGCTGTGTATGCACCTGACTTCTGCACAACACAACTGATGGTCCCAACCCCATTTATAAGCCAAGAAATCCCACTTATTAAACCTGACAGGGCACACCAGTGAAGTGAAAACCATTTCTGATGACTACCTCTTGAAGCTCATCAAGAGAATGCCAAGAGTGTGCAAAGCAGTCATCAAAGCAAAAGGTGGCTACTTTGAAGAACCTAGAATGTAAGACATATTTTCAGTTGTTTCACACTTTTTTGTTAAGTATATAATTCCACATATGTTAATTCATAGTTTTGATGCCTTCAGTGTGAATGTACAATTTTTATAGTCATGAAAATACAGAAAAATCTGTAGGAGGTGTGTCCAAACTTTTGGTCTGTACTGTATATATATATATATATATATATATATATATATATATATATATATATATATATATATATATATACATACATATATACACTGCTCAAAAAAATAAAGGGAACACTCAAATAACACATCCTAGATCTGAATGAATGAAATATTCTCATTGGAAACTTTGTTCTGTACAAAGTTGAATGTGCTAACAACAAAATCGCACAAAAATCATCAATGGAAATCAAATTTATTAGCCAACGGAGGCCTCGATTTGGAGTAACCCCCAAAATTAAAGTGGAAAAACACACTACAGGCTGATCCAACTTAGATGTAATGTCCTCAAAACAAGTCAAAATGAGGCTCAGTATTGTGTGTAGCCTATACGTGCATGTATGACCTCCCTACAACGCCTGGGCATGCTCCTGATGAGGTTGCGGATGGTCTCCTGTGGGATCTCCTCCCAAACCTGGACTAAAGCATCCGCCAACTCCTGGACAGTCTGTGGTGCAACGTGACGTTGGTGGATGGAGCGAGACATGATGTCTCAGATGTGCTCAATCGGATTCAGGTCTGGGGAACGAGGTGGGCCAGTCCATAGCTTCAATGCCCTCATGTTGCAGAACTGCTGACAAACTCCAGCTACATGAGGTCTGGCATTGTCCTGCATTAGGAGGAACCCAGGGCCAACCGCACCAGCATATGGTCTCACAAGGGGTCTGAGGATCTCATCTCGGTACCTAATGGCAGTTAGGCTACCTCTGGCGAGCACATGGAGGACTGTGCGGCCCTCCAAAGAAATGCCACCCCACACCATTACTGACCCACTGCCAAACCGGTCATGCTGAAGGATGCTGCAGGCAGCAGATTGCTCTCCACGGCGTCTCCAAACTCTGTCACGTCTGTCACATGTGCTCAATGTGAACCAGCTTTCATCTGTGAAGAGCACAGGGCGCCAGTGGTGACTTTGCCAATCCTGGTTGTAACATCCCTGGCGGCGTGCTGGCATGGCTTACCACCTCCCACCATTCAAGACCGCCATCTTACCTATCAATCCAGGCTGCACACTTTGCTCCAGTACCTGCTGTGTCTCTTGTCTGATTGCTTAGGGCGGCGGCGCGGCTGCTGCCTGATTCTTATATTTGCTGTGTGTGCACTCCTAGCCTATTGCTGTGAGTCACTGGATACTTAAACCCCCTCCATCCAGTAGGGGGTGCCTGAGCAACACTTTCATTCAGTGTGCTCTGTGCAACTGAGTTGCCAGGTCCTGTCCTGTATCTTGTTTGTTTCCGCCCCTGGGGGCTGTATACCCAGGCCTGTTACCTGTATCTGTGACTTCTAGTCTGTCTCTGCCACCCTGGGGGCTGAGTTCCCAGGCTCGCTCCTGTATCTTATTCCTGGTTCAGTTCCTGTCTGAACTGTGTCCTAGCCCGTTACCTGTTTCTCTCTATGTCCGAACCTTCCCTTTTCCTGCAGTGTCTGAACCTGCAGCTAACTCCAACTCGTTGTCTCTGAACTTCTGTTTGTGAGTTTTGTGTACACTCGCTACTTCATTGTAAGTACCTTGTGTGTATCTGGTTCTGCTTGTTCACCGCACCTGCGGTTTTGCTCTGCCCTGCTTGTTCACCGCACCTGTGGTTTCGCTCTGCTCAGCTTGTTCACCGCACCTGCAGGTTTTGCTCTGCTCTGCTTGTTTACCGCACCTGCGGGTTTTGCTCTGCTCTGCTTGTCTACCGCACCTGCTGGTTTTGCTCTGCTCTGCTTGTCTACTGCACCTGCGGGTTTTGCTCTGCTCTGCTTGTCTACCGCACCTGCTGGTCTTGCTCTGCTTGTCTACCGCATCTGTGGGTTTTGCTCTGCTCTGCTTGTCTACCGCATCTGCGGATTTTGCTCTGCTCTGCTTGTCTACCGCACCTGCGGCTCCGTTACTAAGTCCCAGTCTGTACAGGTCCATATCCTGCCTGTGTTCCTACCTGCCAGTACCCACCTGTCTGCATGCCTGCCGTGCCTGCCAGTGCCCACCTGTCTGCATGCCAGCCGTGCCTGCCAGTGCCCACCTGTCTGCATACCAGCCGTGCCTGCCAATACCCACCTGTCTGCATACCAGCCGTGCCGGCCGGTACCCACCTGTCTGTATGCCAGCCTAACCTGCCTGTTCCTGCATTCCCCGGTGTGGGTCAACAGCTGTGACCAGGGTCCGACCTGGAGTAGCACCTGGTACCTCTCCTCGGTTCCTCCCTCGTTCACGGAGTCGACTGAGTCACCGTGTGACCTTGGTTGGACCGAGTTGATACTTAGTTACACCCCTCCAAGCACTCCTCGGTTCATGGTCCAGTGGGATCACTAATCATGCTCACGCCAGTCAGTCTGGACGTGTGCGTAACACTGGTGTTCTGTGGCAAATGCCAAGCGTCCAGCACGGTGTTGGGCTGTGAGCACAACCCCCATCTGTGGACGTCGGGCCCTCATACCACCCTCATGGAGTCGGTTTCTAACCGTTTGTGCAGATACATGCACATTTGTGGCCTGCTGGAGGTCATTTTGCAGGGCTCTGGCAGTGCTCCTCCTGTTCCTCCTTGCACAATGGCGGAGGTAGCAGTCCTGCTGCTGGGTTGTTGCCCTCCTACTGCCCCCTCCACCTTTCCTGGTGTACTGGCCTGTCTCCTGGTAGCCTCCAGCCTCTGGACACTACGCTGACAGACACAGCAAACCTTCTTGCCACAGCTCGCATTGATGTGCCATCCTGGATGAGCTGCACTACCTGAGCAACTTCTGTGGGTTGTAGAGTCCGTCTCATGCTACCACGAGTGTGAAAGCACAACCAACATTCAAAAGTGACCAAAACATCAGCCAGAAAGCATTGGTACTGAGATGTGGTCTGTGGTCCCCACCTGCAGAACCACTCCTTTATTGAGGGTGTCTTGATAATTGCCAATAATTTCCATCTATTGTCTATTCCATTTGCACACCAGCATGTGAAATTGATTGTCAATCAGTGTTGCTTCCTAAGTGAACAGTTTGATTTCACAGAAGTTTGATTCACTTGAAGTTATATTCTGTTGTTTAAGTGTTCCCTTTATTTTTTTGAGCAGTGTAAATATATATATATATAAATATATATGTGTGTATATACTGTATGTAATTGGTAAACTTATCGGCACCTTCAACCAGTATGTATAGCAAGTGTGAACAGGTGCAAGCTGCTATGACTGCATAATATGCAAACAAAATTAGATACAGTGGGTATGGAAAGTATTCAGACCCCTTTAAATTTTTCACTCTTTGTTTCATTGCAGCCATTTGGTAAATTCTAAAAGGTTCTTCATTTTTTTCTCATTAATGTACACTCTACACCCCATCTTGACTGAAAAAAACAGAAATGTAGAAATTTTTGCAAATTTATCAAAAAAGAAAAACTGAAATATCACGTGGTAACAAGTATTCCGACCCTTTGCTCAGACAGTCATATTTAAGTCACATGCTGTCCATTTCCTTGTGATCCTCCTTGAGATGGTTCTACTCCTTCATTGGAGTCCAGCTGTGTTTAATTAAACTGATAGGACTTTATTTGGAAAGGCACACACCTGTCTATATAAGACCTCATAGCTCACAGTGCATGTCAGACCAAATAAGAATCATGAACTCAAAGGAACTGCCCAAGGAGCTCAGAGACAGAGTTGTGGCAAGGCACAGATCTAGCCAACGTTACAAAAGAATTTCTGCAGAATTCAAGGTTCCTAAGAGCACAGTGGCCTCCATAATCCTTAAATAGAAGAAGTTTGGGACCACCAGAAGTCTTCCTAGACCTGGCCGTCCAGCCAAACTGAGCAATTGTGGGAGAAAAGCCTTGGTGAGAAAGGTAAAGAAGAACCTCAAGATCACAATGGCTGAGCTCCAGAGATGCAGTAGGGAGATGAGAGAAAGTTCCACAAAGTCAACTATCACTGCAGCCCTCCACCAGTCAGGCCTTTATGGCAGAGTGGCCCAACGGAAGCCTCTCCTCAGTGCAAGACATATGAAAGCCTGCATCGAGTTTGCTCAAAAACACATGAAGGACTCCCAGACTATGAGAAATAAGATTCTCTGGTCTGAGACGAAGATAAAACTTTTTGTTGATAATTCTAAGCGGTATGTGTGGAGAAAACCAGTCACTGCTCATCACCTGCCCAATACAATCCCAACAGTGAAACCAGGGAAAATTTGGGCCGAATGACCTCTTTAACTGGATTAGTAATATCAGCCTACAGTGGGCGAATTTCCTTCTGCTGATTATGAATAATAGGCAGTAGCCCATGATGATTTTTTATTTAATTCTGTAGTTTACACATAATGTACACTGCGGGTGCTGACTAAAACTCCCATCATTGTCCCCTGATCTTAGGGAGACAAGGCGTTAGATGATAGGTAACTATATCTGTATTTTTTATTTTTAATTCAATATGTATTTATTTATTTTACTTTAAGAACAGGCCCTGGCTGATGACTACTTCCATCAGCGGCGCCTGCTCTCGCCGTTATTAGTGAACGCAGGCATAGGCTGATCTGATGGGAGTAGTACACTCATCAGCCAACGCCTGTGACCCGCGGTAAGCTTTTTACCGTGGGTCATAGTCACAGCTGCGGGCTCACACTGACATCTGACAGCATGATCCTGTAGTGCTCTAACTGGTGGTAACGATGTTACCGCCGATCAGAGCTGCCAGTGTTTCTCATGCTGTCACACAGATGACATCATGAGAAACACAGACTTCCTGAGGATTGCTAGAGAGGCAAATCAGAACACTCGATTGACTGCAAAAGACCTTCAGAAAGATTTATCAGACCCTGGACTTGTGGTACATTGTTCTACTTTTCGGAGACACGTGCACAAATATGGCCTTCATGGAAGAGCCATGAGAAGAAAACCTCTCCCGCATCTGACGCGCCCCCTGGGCCTGTGCTGTGCAGGGGATACCCGGAGCCGGATCGCTGGGGGTTGTAGCCCTCCGTGGCTGTGACCCGGTCCGTGCCCAGGGCGGTCAAACCAATGGCAGTCTGTGTGTGATAACAAATGTCCGACTACGCCACCCGTTGATTGTGGTCAGTGGGGACCGCCGCTGCGCTGCAGACCGCTGAGGCTGATGTTGTATGCGCAGCCAAGTATGGGATAACTCCCCACGGGAGAAGTATTGCCTCAGGGCAGCTAGTGTGGATGATGAGAGTGATGGTGTGAGCGTCCCAGTATTAATGGTGCTGGTGCGGCGATGAAACACAGAGATGTGTGGTGCAGTTAAGGGTCTTTTCTGATGGTATAACGCAGACCCTCCCGGGAGTTCTGGCTAGCAGTAGAGGCCTGGTCAGTCTGAGAGCTAGCAGGATCTCCCCTTGGCCAGGTGGAGTTGTAGGCCTCCCCGTCTCTCTGCACTCTTTCCTGGCTACCTTGCTGTGTGCGGGTAGAAGTAGCCCACGTCCCTGTGTATACCGTGTGGTGCTCACCCGTATGGCCGGTGACTTGGGGCCTTCCGTTAGCCTCCGCTTCACGATGGCAGTGCTGTTCCCTTGTTTGTGACCGTGCCTCTGGGCTTCTATGGCCAGAGGACATGGAATCCCCTGCCGGTTGGATTCTGCTGCTGGACCTGGATGTCCACACAGCCTCGGACTCCGTGTCCGGGTTTAGTATCTTTAGCCAAGGCGAGCTTTCTAGCTTCCAGCCTCTGGCACTCGCTCCTGCTCCTACAGAGCTTCTAGTTCTCGCTTTCCCTCTCCAGGCTCTGACTCTCAGACTCTGTCTGTCCTAATCCCGCCCCAGACCCAGTTTATAAGGGCAGATTCCTCCCCTCCCAGGTCTGGGCGGGCAGTGTTGCATGCTTAGGGCTCCTGACCAGAGAAACCTCCCACTTGCTCTCAGACATAATATTTCTATTACTGTGGCAACCAGACCCCTGGGGTGCCACACATCCTTATCATAAAAATCAGCATCAGAAGTATGCAAAAGAACATCTAAACAAGTCGGATGCATTTTGGAAACAAGTACTGTGGAAAATAATATCTCGCCAATCATTAAGCATGGGGGTGGATGAATCATTGCTTTGGGGTTGTGTTGCAGCCAATGGCATGGGGAACATTTAACGGGTAGAGGGAAGAATATATTCAATGAAATTTCAGTATAATCTCTTTTTATTGAAATAGAAATAGACATTAACATATACAACATACATTAATAAATACCGGTGTTTAGTCATCATGGCGATCAAAATAACATATTCTCTATCACTTCTCTGATAAGACTCGTACACCTCTTATCTAATAATGTAAATGACTCGCCCCCTGGGCCGTGGGGCTCTCGGAGTTGGGCAACAGGGCAATAATGGGGGTAGTAGTGGCAACCCGGTCCGTGGCTCAGGGTGGTCAGACCAAATGTTGTGGCAGTCTATTTATATGGTTTTGCAATGTCCGACTACGCCACCCGTGGATTGCGGCTATTATGAACCGCCGCTGCAAGGCAGTCCCCTGAGGCTGATGGTGTGTGCAGCTGAGATAGTATAACTCCCCACGGGAAGAGTGTAGCCTCAGGTCAGTGTAGTAGATGGTGGGGGTGATGGTGCAGGGAGTCCCAGTACCGTTAGTGCTGGCAAAGTAAGAAGCACAAAGACAACATGTTGCAGTCCAGGGTCTTTTACTCACAGTTCGTATACTCCAAGCCACTTCTGTACAGGTAGTGACTGCCCAAGCCGTGCCACGTCCACGAGGTGAGGTGCTCGATCAACTCCCAGGCAATTCAGGAGCATGGCACAGGACCCCCTTCTGTCCTTTCTCTGGCTCGTGCCCCACCAGTGACCAAACTTCTGTCCAGCTGTCGCGGATTTATGCGGGAAAACGTGGGCCCCGTTTCCCGCTATCCTATATGGAGCCTTCCTAGCAGGTTTAATGAGGGGTCGCACCAATATATGATCACGACCTCCGGTTCTTGGCTGAGGATTATTTGCCTCCACCAACTTGGGATCCGGTACCCTTTCCTTGCCTGACCCGTCACCCGTAATTTCCTGGGTCCTTAGGGTCCCTTCTTCCTTTGTGTTCCTGGGCCTTTCTCTTCGGTTCCTTTCTCTTTCTGTTCTGTTCCTTTCTTTCTCTCCCTCTCGCCCTGCCCGTGTCCTAGGCCTGGCTCTGGAGCAGAACTCCAGCGGAGCCTCTGCTCCCCTCCTCCTCCACTCTCACTTCCTCCTCACAGACTCAACTTCTCTCTACTCTTTTAGAACTAAGATGGTGCCCACCTTATATACCTCCTCCTCTGTGTCTGAGCCCAGGTGACCTGCAACCAATGAGCTCCTTCCTATGCCCAGAAACCAGCCCCTATCTGCTCCCACATCACTAGGGTTCCCCCCCCCTCCACTCCAGCCAGGGACATAGTCAGTCGTGCTCGCATACTAATGGGAGCACCGTAGAGCTGTCCCCCGGAAATGAGGAGTGTATATGTGTGCAGCTAACTGAGCCCTGGTCCATACTCCAACCTTACCCGGGAGTGGAATACCACACCTCTGGCAGAGGTGCAATATCCCTGTAGCGGCCGAACCCTCGGGGCGCTACATAAACATTACTTTTAATCATATCCAACAGTGCAGACAACTACATAAATCAACAATACAACAGTACAAAAACAAAAAGAGAAAAAAGAAAAAAAAGAAGGGGTGGTGAGGGGGGAAGAGGAAAAAGAGAAAGAAAGATAAGAAAGGAGGGTAGGATTAGGAAATTGAAGAGGAGAAGGAGAACATAAACTAAGGCTCATTTTTAGACTCTCTAATTAGTTCCCAGCACCAACCCAGATCAAATTCACCAATTTATCAGTCTCTCACACAAACAGCCTGTGAAACTCCGATGAGTCCTGAAACAGAATCCAGACACTCCAGATCTTCCTGAATTTATCAGCACATCCATTAAAGTCAGCAGAAAGTTCCTCCATTCTGCAGATATTAAACATTTCATTTTTTTGAGATCCTTTTGATGAGGGCAGGATAGAAAGCCGAGCTTTCTCAGGACGATTTTTGACCCTACTTCCGGTTATTAGATTATAATTGGAAAATATTTTTTCCCACAAAGGTTTGATCTTACTACACTCCCACCATATGTGAAGCATAGATCCCTTTTCCACTTTACATCGCCAACATAAGTCTGAGGCTGCCGGAAATATGGTGTGAAGTTTTAGTGGATACTGGTACCATCTTGCCATAATTTTGAAATTTTTCTCCTGCGCATAACATGTGACCGACATTTTGTGTGTAAACAAGAATCCTTTTCCCCAATCTGTTGAAGATATGACTACCCCCAATTCTTGTTCTCACATGTGTTGAAATTGTAACTTTCCTGAGATACTTTCCCTAATCAAATAATTATAAAGCAGCGATATTATATGATTGGGGGGAGATTCCTGTAAGAATAACCTCTTAAAAGAAGATGGTATACACTGGAATGGGGGTGCCAACCTCCGAGAAAACAAGAATGATTGCAACTGTAAGTATTCCATCCACAGCAATTTTCTAGACAGAGACCTATCCTGTAATGTATTTTACCATTTTCTAATATATGTAGGAGGCGAGTGTCCTCCATAGCTCTCCATCCCAAGAAAGATTCTCTCAGATATCCAGGAGGAAAGGAAACATTAGAGAAAACATTAGAGAAAAGTGGCGTAAGAGGGCTGAATGTTCTAGAGGGATGGTATTTTTTCATAGTTGCATGCCAAATTTTAATTGTTCCCCTAGTCAATTCTGTCAAGCCTCCTATCGAGAAAACATCAGAGGCAAAAAGCCAAGGAAGGTGCTTCAAAGGAACACCCACCCCTTCCTGCTCAATAGTGACCCATTGTTTTGTCAGAGAGTTGACATGCCAGTCTATAAAGTGACCTAAAACAGAAGCTTGAAAGTATATTTTAAAGTTCGGAAATCCAGCTCCACTGGCTATTTAGGGCGGTTTAATGTCTGCATACTTATCCTGGGTATATATTTACCCCACACAAACCTGATTAATGCTGTACGTAGTTTGCTGAAGAAGCTGCATGGCGAGAAATGGGAACAGTTTGAAAAATGTATAAAAAGCGGGGCAATATATCGGTTTTTACTGCATTCATTTTACCAAACCAGGATAGTCTCAGTTTACTGTAATTCAGTAGGTCTTTATATGTACGATCCAAAAGCGATTGGTAATTTAGTGCAAAAAGTTTGAAAAGTCAGGAGAAATGAGCACGCCTAAGTATTTTATCGCTTCTGACATCCATTTAAAAGGGAAGTTATCCATTACATGTTCAACTTCTCTCTGTGACAGCGATAAATTTAATGCCTCCGATTTTGAATAATTAACTTTAAAATTACTCAGGATCTATCAAACTCCTTCATTAAAGCAGGAAGAGATGTCTGAGGCTGAGACACATAGAGGAGAAGGACATCTGCATATAATGCTGTCTTATATGTGATGCGACCCCTGGGCCGTGGGGTACTCGGCAGCCGGGCCTCTGGTTGCTGGGGGATATCACGGTAGCTGGCCCGGTCCATGACCCAGGGCGGTCAGTAAAAGGGGGGATACTTTATAGGGGATTTAAGAAAGCGTTCGTGACGCCACCTGTGGATTACGGCTAGAGGGAGCCGCCGCAGCGGAGCAGTCCTCTGGAGCTGGTGTTACGGCAGCAGGGATGGTGTGGCTCGCCACAGGTAGAGGTAGCTCCAGGGCAGCATGGGGTGTAATGGTGGTGGTGCAGGGGAGAGAGACGGCAGGACGGTCCCGGAGGAAAGACGGACTCTCACACGGGGGTAAGCTTCAGTTCCTTTACTGGTGATGTTGCAGGCACGGTCCAGGGTACTCCAGGCGAAGGGCACACTTTTCGACTCTCCCCAGTGAGCGGGTATAGGGCCTCCTGATCCGTTGCTTTATTCTCTAAGTTTCTGACCTGCCTGGAGCTAGGCCTAGCTTGGTTACTTTCTCTCTTTGCACCTGCTGACCTGGTGGTATGGCCTTCTCTTTGGAGATCACTCTGCCTGGACGCTGGGACCTCCGTGACTCCTAGCCCTGGTACTGTAAGCAGCGTTTGGTGAACTTGGGACCTGTAGTCCTCCAGGGGTTCCGGTTGTTCCTACTGGGTATAAAGGGTCCCTGTAAGCACGGACCCGGTGTCCGGTATATATATATCTGCCCCCTCCCTACTTCTTCCTTCTCCTCTCGCCTTCGGCCACACTCAAGGCCCTCACACGTGCTGTAGACCTTGGTTCGCCTAAGCACAGCAGCCAGCGTGCTGCTCTCTTCACTGCTTTCTGAGCGTCAGCACGCTCTCTGCTCAACTCTGAGTTGTGTTCCTCTCTGTGTCTGAACACTAAACTGAGCTGCCTAGCTCCACCCTCCCTATATATATCCCTAACGGGCTCCCTCTGCTGGTCTGAGGTGGTAAGGTGGAGGTGCGTGAATGTGTGAGGGCCTCTTGTGGAGAAGTCCATCCATGCACCTTTCTGGGTTCTGTGACACCAATGTGCAGCAGGGTGCCACATTCCCCCCTAATAAAACTCAGTACTTCTGGACTGAAGCATTTTTCTCAAACAGGTTTAAACAATAACATTTCTTCCCTTTATGGGAGGCACTTTCCTTGAACGTTGCAGGTGACATTATAATACAATAATTACAACTATAAATAACAATAAAGTTACAGTCAGTCCCGTAACTTGGTGTCCATTTCACCGAAGAAAGAACATGAGGGACCCGCCTGAAAACCCTCAATGTAGGCTCTGGGCGTGGCTACAGGGCATGGGTGATCCAGGTGCTGGACCACGTCTTCGGCCACGCCAAATGGGTTTTTGTTCCGTGGTCTAATAAGGGGCACTCCAGGGAGCGCAACTATGTACATGACAGTTTTTGGGCTGCTCACAGTCCTCAGCCACTGAGTCCTTTATATATACCCTTACGGGTAACCAAATAAACACATATATTTCAGTTTATACAATAAACATGATGCAATATCCTACTGGGTAACTATTTATACTGCAGGTATTTCTCTATTTACTCCCTATACCTGACAGGGGTCTGGCCTTTACTGCTACGTGATGACCTACGTAGTACGGGGATGCGTGTAGTGTGGATGCTTGTGTAATTTCCCGCTCTATGGGTTGGTGGACTGCAAGACTGCCTTAACCTCTCTACGGGACTGGCAAGTACACTGCTTACTGGGCCTTCTGGCCCTGCTTCTACCGGTGATCCTTCTTCAAGGGATTCTTCCTGAGCAGGCTCTTCTGGGGCACTTACAGGTTCTACTTGCAATGGAGGGTCTTCTGGCTGTTGGTAGAAGTGTAACACAGGTATTATTACCGCTCCATCCAGTTGAGGCCAATCTGCCGGGAAATCTCCTAAGACAGTATGGAGTACTTCTTCTTTAGGCTCCTCCGGTACGGTGAGAGGCACTTCCTCCTGGGGCTTCAGCGGACTTGGGCACAACTTCAGATGGTCTCTTGATACCGTTGCAGTTGTTCTTCCTCCGTCTTTGCTAATTAGACAGGTTTTCCTATTGTCGAACCTGGAATTCAACACAGTGTAAGGTTCCCTTTCCCACTGTTCGTCAAGTTTGTGGCTTCTTCTCTTTCGTTTCAACACAACTTCTCCTGGTGTCAAGGGTTCGGCTGGTGCACTCTTGTTGTACTGTGCTTCCTGCTTATCTCTCACCCTACTTACACTGTTTTCGACACAGGCCTGTACTCTCTTGTACTGCTCCTGTCGAGTCGCATCCCAGTCTTCAGTGGACATATCTGCTTCCGGCTCTACCACTCCAAGCTCCAGGTCCATGGGCAACTTTCCGTGTCTTGCTCTCATGAGGTACGCTGGAGTACAATTGGTGGAACTCACAGGTATGTGATTGTACAGATCTACCAGGTCAGGTAGTTTGTCTGGCCACTGGTTTCTTTCCTCTAGAGGTAAGGTCTTCAACAGGTCGATGACTATGTTATTCATCTTTTCACATAACCCATTGGTTTGGGGGTGGTACGGTGTAGTCTGGATCTTCTTACACCTGTACAGATGGCAAAACTCTTTGAACATCTCGGCTTCAAAGGCAGGGCCTTGATCCATCAGCACTTTATCCGGGTATCCATGGGGCCTGCAGAAGTATGTTTGAAATGTCCTTGCTGCTGTTTCTGCCATCAGATCCTTGATGGGGGCTACCACCAGGAACCAGGAGTAGTGATCCACCATGGTCAGGGCATACGAGTAGCCTGACCTGCTGGGTGACAAATTGACGTGATCCAGGGCAACGATCTCCAGGGGCTGGGTTGTCTTGATGGACTGCAGGGGTGCCTTCTGGCTGCTGTAGTGTTTTCTTCTGAGACTACAGGGTCCAAAATCCCAGCACCACCTCTCTATGGAGCTTCGCATTCCAACCCAGTAAAACCGACTCTTCAGGAGAGTTTCCAGCTTTTTCCAGCCAAAGTGCAATGCTTGATCGTGGTAGACCTCCAATACCATCTGGATGTCTGTCCTGGGCACTACGATCTGCCATACCATCTCATGGGTCCTGGGGTTAACATACTTTCGGCACAGTTTCTCTCTATAGATGAACAGCCGGCTTCTCTCATTCCACAGTTGCTTGGCTTGTGGAGACGCGTCCTTCTCCAGAGAGGAACCTTCCTGGGTTATCAGTTCTATGATATGGCTGACAACCGGGTCGCTGTCCTGGGTCTCCTTCCAACTGTGGTGAGGTAAAGGGTTTAGTGTGTTACCACGATACCTCCTGGAGGTGCGCTGCTCGTGGACCATCCCATTTCTATGGAAGGCAGGTAGCTCAATCTCCTGCAGGTCATCCACTTCTTCTTCAGTGTCCGACTGGTGAGGCTTGTGGCCTGCCCGATACTTGATGGTGAACTGATAGTTTGACAGACGGGCCATCCAACGCTGTTCCATGGCTCCCAACTTAGCTGTCTCTAGATGTGTCAAGGGGTTGTTGTCAGTGTAAGCCATAAACTTACTGGAGGCCAAGTAGTGCTTGAATCGTTCAGTGATGGCCCAGACCAAGACCAGGAGCTCCAACTTGAAGGAGCTATAGTTTTCTGGATTCCTCTCGGTAGGGCGGAGCTTCCTGCTGGCATAGGCAATCACCTTCTCTTTGCCATACTGCTTCTGGCTTAACACAGCTCCTAGTCCCTCATTGCTGGCATCAGTGTACAGCAGGAATGGTTGGCTGTAGTCAGGGTAGGTCAGGATTTCTTTGCCAGTCAGGATCTCTTTCATCATTGCAAAGGACTCAGCCTGCTCTTTACCCCACTGGAAGGGGGGGTTCTTGCCTCTGTTGGACGGTATTACCAGGAGATCTTGCAAAGGTGCTGCCTTCTTGGTGTAGTCCTTTACAAACCTCCGGTAATACCCAACCAGTCCCAGGAACTGACGTACCTCCTTGAGATTCTTCGGCTCCGGCCATTTCTGGATGGCAGTGACCTTCTCCGGGTCTGGTGCTACTCTTTCTGGACTGACGATGTGCCCCAGGTACTGAACCTTCCGTTTGAGCAGGTGGCACTTGGAAGGCTTCAATTTCATCCCATACCGGGACAATGCTTCAAATACCTCCACCAGGTGCTTCAAATGGTCCTCATACATCTTGGAGTACACTATCACGTCATCCAGGTATAGCACCACGGTATCGAAGTTACGGTGTCCCAAACAGCACTCGATCAATCTCTGGAACGTTCCAGGGGCGTTGCAGAGTCCGAAAGGCATACTGTTGAACTCGCAGAGTCCCATCGGGGTAGTGAAGGCCGTCTTCTCCCGGTCCTCCTCAACAACTGCTACTTGGCAGTACCCACTAGTGAGGTCAAGGGTAGAGAAGTAATTTGCAGGCTTTAATGCAGCCAGGGATTCCTCTATACGGGGCAAGGGTATGCATCTTTATGTGTTATGCGATTTACCTGTCTGTAATCTACACACATCCTCATGCTTCCATCCTTTTTCCTGACCAGGACTAGGGGAGCTGCACACGGGCTACAGCTATCTCTTATTACCCCTGCCTTCCTCATGTCATGCAACATTTCCTTCGCTTTCTGGTAGTGTGCTGGTGGGATTGGCCTGTAACGTTCTTTGATGGGTGGATGGTCATCTGTGGGTATATAGCGTTGTACCCCTTTAATCCTCCCGAAATCAAGTGGGTGTTTGCTGAATACCTGCTCGTATTCCTGGACCACCCTGTATACACCTTGTTTTTTATGGACTGGAGTGGCATCAGTCCCAACATGGAGCTGTTGACACCAATCCTCCAACTGAGCTTCGGAGTCATTGTCCACCACTGTATCTGGTGGGGTCAAGGATTCCACTGTGTGTATGGCGTTGTTATCGTTGTTATCCACAGTATACAACCTGGCGACAGTGGCATATCTTGGTAATTTAACTTCATCCTCCCCATAATTTAGGAGTCGTACGGGTACCCTCCCATTGCGTACATCAACCACCCCTCTGGCAGTTAAGAGTGTAGGCCTGTGCTCCGAACTAATGGGCTCCACTACTGCCTGATAGTTCTGTCCTTTGAGACCTATTGCTGCTCTACACCAAATCAGCATTTCACTCATCGGGGGAATCATAATGGGTATCGGGTCTGTGACCCGTACATTAGCAATTTCACCACCTGATAGCTTTACCTGTTGCTGGTACATAAGGGCTCAGATCTCTTTCTGGAGCACCCTCCTCTGCCCTGGTTTGGCGGTGTCAGCAATCTGTTGGAGCAAAAACAACACTTCTCCCAAACAGTTACCGACAATATTCGTACCAAGTATAATATACAAGTCTGTATCACCAGGATTAAACTCCACTACAATCAGCCCTTGGTCCTTTAGTTCCACTCTCCCCACCTTCACTGTCACATTCTTAACCCCTACTAGGTTAAGAGAAAGGCCGTTAGAGGCATACACGGAGAGGTTCGGGGCTGGCGGCTGGAATTCGTCTAAGGACCAGAACCTTTTGTAGAGGACATCAGGCATGATGGTTACCTGAGATCCAGTGTCCAGCAGGGAAGGTGTCGCGATGCCATCCAGCACAATGGACAGGAAAGGTCTTCCTCCCACGAACCGATGGTACCAGTTTGATGGGCCTGCTTGATTTACTCCTGGGTGTCGGCCCTCGGCCCAATGGTTTGCTTGTTTAAAGGACAGTTCCGCTCTGTGTGGCCTGCCTTCTGGCAGCGGTAGCAGATGAACTCTCCTGGAGGGCGACGTTGGTCGTTGGTCCTCCCATGGGGTGGCGTTGTCCTCCTCTGGTGTGGCGTTGTCCTCATATGGGGTGGCATTGTCCTCCTTCTTCTTCTCATCCAGGGGACATCCTCAGGGCTGTCGGCGAGTAGTATCCTTCCTTCCGGCTCGGGCTCATCCTGTAGCTACAGGGTGCTGAGGACAGTGGCCAGGGTTTTACTTAACTGGCGCACTTCATAGCGCAGGCTGTCCAGCTCGCTAGGTGGCACTGTTTGCATCTTTGTTTCCACCGTTAGTGAAGGAGCAGTGGGTGCTGCGGGCACTGGGGTGGCCCCACCCTGGTAACGCTGGATAGCAGTATCTGATGTTTCCAGGGGCTGCAGACTATTTATAGCCTCGTCCTTAAGGGACGAACCTGTTTCAGGGCCCGCAGGGCTTCCTGTAAGCGCCAGGCATAGTCCCGGACACTGTCCTCAGGTTTCTGGACACAGTGGTAGAACCTCATCCGGAGGTCTGTCTCAGTGCGGTTTTCAAACACAGTTTGCAGTCTCTTAAAGATGATGAATACTGATTCCGAGTCTGTGGCTGGCTAGGTTTCAATTTCCCGCTCTGCGGCACGAGTCAATTGTCCCAGCACAACAGCAGCTCTCTGTTTACCGGTCATAGAATACATGTCTAGCACACCGCATATTTTCCTCTTGAATCCGGACAGGGTGTCCGGTTTTCCATTATACTGGGGAAGCCATTTCTGTTAGAACCCTTCTGTTTGTTTTTGTTTCTATCTTGTGTTTTGCGGTCACGTGACCATCTTCCTATATATTCCAGCTACGCCCTTCGGGCCTTGCTGGACTTCAGTGTTGATTTGACTGTCTCTCTAGCCAGGTGCTTTTGTGCCTATCTATCTCTAGTTTGCTTGGTCCTCTGGACCTCTAGTACTTTTGTCAGTTTTTATTTTGCTACAGGAAGATGGCGGACAATGGCGAGAAATCTCGGGAATGGCGGGAAAACTTCACCACA
The DNA here is from genome assembly GCF_046119375.1 of Phyllobates terribilis. Classification (NCBI taxonomy): domain Eukaryota; kingdom Metazoa; phylum Chordata; class Amphibia; order Anura; family Dendrobatidae; genus Phyllobates; species Phyllobates terribilis. The sequence goes on along the minus strand of NW_027362761.1, from coordinate 1,089,672,980 downwards.
GTGAGTATTACAGTCTCTTAAGGCGCACAGTACCCGGTGGCAACGGGCATGGAATCCTGTTCGTGACGCCAAGGCTGATGCGCCCCCTGGGCCGTGGGGTACTCAGCAGCCGGGCCTCTGGTTGCTGGGGGATATCACGGTAGCTGGCCCGGTCCGTGACCCAGGGCGGTCAGTAAAAGGGAGGATACTTTATAGGGGATTTAAGAAAGTGTTTGTGACGCCACCTGTGGATTGCGGCTAGAGGAAGCCGCCGCTGTGGAGCAGTGCTCTGGAGCTGGTGTTACGGCAGCAGGGATGGTGTGGCTCTCCACAGGTAGAGGTTGCTCCAGGGCAGCGTGGGGTGTAATGGTGGTGGACCAGGGGAGAGAGACGGCAGGATGGTCCTGGAGGAAAGAAGGACACTCACACGGGAGTAAGCTTCAGTACCTTTACTGGTGATGTTGCAGGCACAGTCCAGGGTACTCCAAGCGAAGGGCACACTTTTTTACTCTCCCCAGTCAGCGGGTATAGGGCCTCCTGATCCGTTGCTTTATTCTCTAAGCTTCTGACCTGCCTGGAGCTAGGTCTAGCTTGGTTACTGTCTCTCTTTGCACCTGCTGACCTGGTGGTAAGGCCTTCTCTTTGGAGATCACTTTCCCTGGATGCTGGGACCTCCGTGACTCCTAGCCCTGGTACTGTAATCAGCGTTTGGTGAACCTGGGACCTGTAGTCCTCCAGGAGTTCCGGTTGTTCCTACTGGGTATAAAGGGTCCCGGTAGACGCGGACCCGGTGTCCGATATATATATATCGGGGTGAGCCTGGTATGCTCCTCTGCCCCCTCACTACTTCTTCCTTCTCCTCTCGCCTTTGGCCACACTCAAGGCCCTCACACATGCTGTAGCCCTTGACTCGCCTAAGCACAGCAGCCAGCATGCTGCTCTCTGAGCGTCAGCACGCTCTCTGCTCAACTCTGAGCTGTGTTCCTCTCTGTGTCTGTGACTCGCCCAGGGGAATGGGGATGACTCGGTACCCGTGCCTTTAGCCTGGCCTTTAGGGATGTCGCGGTGGTCGACTCCGGGGCCCTTACCCTGGGGTCGCTCCTTAAAAAGGGTGGATATTTGTTAATTTTAAGATAGAGTTTGTGATGCCACCTGTGGCTTCTGGTGAGGATCAGTCCACTGAGGCCGTTGATAAGGCAGCTCGATGGTATAGCTCCCCACAGGTGGAGATAGGCCTCAGGGCAGTGTATGACGGGGAATGCAGGACAGGCGAGACCGAGCCAGGTCAGAGCAAGAACAGGACAGACACGATAGTCACTTCAGTACATTTTACTGATGGAAATTCATGCACATCCCGGAGCGCTGTAGGGTGAAGGGTGCATGTCAGGATCCTCCCCAATGAGCGTTTTTTGGGCCTCCTGCTTCTTGCCTCTGCGTAGTAAGTTTCTGACCTGCCTGGAGCTAGGCCTAACTTTGTCTCTGTCCTGCGCTGGCTGACCTTGTGGTAGGGCCTTTTCTTGGATTACACGCACCTTAGCTGCGGGCCTATGTGTCTCCTGGCTCTGTTATGTATCAGCACTTTAGCGATCCTGGGACTTGTAGTTCTCCAGGGATTCCGGTTTATCTTACTGGGTCGTGGAGATCCCGGTAAGCTTCGGACCCGGTGTCCGGTAACCGCTTCGGGGTGAGCCAATTAAGCTCCTCTGCCCCCTATGTGCTAACTCTCTACTCGCCTTCGGCCTACTCGGGCCCTCACTAGGCTACTCACACTAACGGCAGCTTGCCGCGCTTCACCGATCTTATGGCGCCAGCACGCCTAAAGCTCACCACTCTGAGCTACAACTGAGTCTGGATCTGGATAAGCTCCACTGCAGGATAGCAATTGCAGGAGCTGGAACAGGCTTTTGTCCTCTGAGGTAACTCCTCTCAGGCTGTACTGGACTCACTGCTAAACCAGAATAGACTAACTCTGACTAACTGCCGCCTGGCTCCACCTTCCCTATTTATCTATCCCTAACGGGCTCCCTCTGGTGGTCTGAGGTGGAAGGTGGAGATGTGTGAATGGTTATGGGGGCCTCTTGTGGAGGAATCCTTCAATACACCCTTCTAGGATCTGTGATACCAAGCACAGCTGGGCATCACATTTGAACACTAAACTGAGCTGCCTAGCTCCACCCTACCTATACATATCCCTAATGGGCTCCCTCTGCTGGTCTGAGGTGGTAGGGTGGAGGTGTGTGAATGTGTGAGGGCCTCTTGTGGAGAAGTCCATCCATGCACCCTTCTGGGTTCTGTGGCAAGAATGCACAGCAGGGCGCCACATATGTCCTGGTACCTATTTTAACCCCATGAATATTGCTGTTTTTCCTTATTGCATTGACCAAGAGTTCCATCACTATCACGTACAGAAGGGGGGACAGAGGGCACCCTTGTCTAGTCCCGTTTCGTATCGCAAAAGGTAAGGACAAGGTTCCATTGACCCTAACTCTAGCAGTAGGGCCAGAGTACAGGGAAAAAATTAACTGTAAAAATTGTGGTCCAATGCCTATTTGACATAATGCCTCCTTCATAAACCCCCAATGAACCCTGTCAAAGGCCTTCTCTGCATCAACAGATAAAAGGCCCATATATATGGAGCGACTTTTAGCTTTAGAGATTAGCAACATGCTCATAATAGTGTTGTCTCTTGCCTCTCGGCCCTGAATAAATCCAACTTGATCCTACTTGATCAGTATTTATAAGAGAGGGCAACAATGGGGTAAGTCTTTCTGTTAGTATTTTTGAGAGTATTTTAATGTCCACATTTATTAATGATATGGGTCTATAATTAGCTGTGATTGTAAGATCCTTACCTGGTTTAGGGAGAACGTTAATATGAGCTTCCAATGATTGGGGGACAAAACATGTCTTATCATTTAATGAATTAAAGGTTTTGTTCATAACAGGGGATAGCTGAGTTTTAAGGGACTTATAGAATGCTGGAGTAAATCCGTCTGGGCCAGGACTTTTACCAGATGGTGTAGATTGAATTGCAAGATTGACCTCCTGCTCTGTAATGTCCTTTTCCAGTGCCTCAGAAACATGACTATCTAAAGAGGGTAAAGAAGTATCTTGTATGTACTCCTTAATTCAGATAGATAGGTCAGAAGGGGAGAGATCAGAGTATTGCCTTTTAATATTGTACATCTTCTCATAGTTTGAGCGGAATATGTCAATGATTTCTGTAGGATTATGAGCATCCTCCCCATTTTGTTTTTTGATATATGGAACGTATGCCGCCACAGAGCAAGGCTGAAGCAACCTTGAGAGTGCCCGTCCACATTTATCTGACGATTCATAAAAAAAGTTTTTAATTAGCTCCCTGTGTCTTAGGTATTTTTGGTCTAGCAAGATCTTGAGAACATTCCTTTTTTCGGATAATTCTGCAAGAGTGTTAGGCGACAATGTAGGTTTATGCGAGACCTCAAGTGTGTGTATCTGTCTCAAAAGGTCATTTACCTTTAGAGTTCTCTCCTTTTTGAGTTTTGAACCATGCTTAATCAACACGCCTCTCATGACACATTTTAAAGTTTCCCATTGCAGAGGTATTGAGGTCTGATCTGCTTTATGAATCTGCAAAAAAGAATCAATAGAATCCTTTAATTCTGCCATACAGATTTTGTCATTTAGAAAGTGATCATTCATTTTCCATGTCCATGTACGCTGGACCAGGGAGGGTACAGTGTCCATTTTAGGACATGATCAGATATCAAAATCAAGCATCGGAATGATGTCAGTTTGAGGCTAAATACCCTGTCTAACAAGTGATTCTGACAAGCGATCCAGACAAGTAATTTTGACAAGTGATTTTGACAGGTGATTCTGACGAGTGATTTTGACGAGTGATTTTGATGAGTGATTCTGACAAGTGATTCTGACAAGTGATTTTGACAAGTGATTTTGATGAGTGATTTTGACGAGTGATTCTGACAAATGATTTTGACAAGTCATTCTGACAAGTGATTCTGACAAGTGATTTTGACAAATCATTCTGACAAGTGATCCTTACAAGTGATTTTGACAAGTGATTTTAACGAGTGATTTTGATGAGTGATTCTGACAATTGATTTTGACAAGTGATTTTGATGAGTGATTCTGACAAGTGATTCTGACGAGTGATTCTGACGAGTGATTTTGACAAGTGATTTTGACAAGTGATTTTGACGAGTGATTCTGACGAGTGAATTTGATGAGTGATTCTGACGAGTGATTTTGACTAGTGATTCTGACAAGTGATTCTGACGAGTGATTTTGACAAGTGATTCTGACAAGTAATTTTGACAAATGATTCTGACAAGTGATCCTTACAAGTGATTTTGACAAGTGATTTTGACGAGTGATTCTGACAAGTGATTTTGATGAGTGATTCTGACAAGTGATTTTGACAATTGATTTTGACAAGTGATTCTGACAAGTGATTTTGACAAGTGATTTTGACAAGTGATTCTGACAAGTGATTTTGACGAGTGATTTTGATGAGTGATTCTGACAAGTGATTCTGATGAGTGATTTTGATGAGTGATTTTGATGAGTGATTCTGACGAGTGATTTTGACAAGTCATTCTGACAAGTGACTTTGACAAGTGACTTTTACAACTATAATAATAATAATAAAAAAAAAAATAACTTCGCTGATGGGACTTGAACCCAAAATTCTGTATTCCAAATCCAGTGCACTAAGCACTAAGCTAGAAACTCAGTTGTGAAAGCTTTGGATTTGTATTTGCTTATATAATTTTCAGTGCAAACTGGTCTATAACTCATTGGGACTTATGCACAGACTTCAAGCAAGCCAAATTCAAATGATGCTTGATTTTGATGTGTGAGTCTGATGTGTTACTTTCTTCAAACATCAGAATCAAAATCATAATGACTTTTAGTCACCCTGAGTATTTTCATGGTTAATGTCATAAGTAGTGTTGAGCGATACCTTCCGATATCGGGAAATATCGGATCGGATTGGATCGGACCGATACCGAAAAAGTATCGGATATCGCCGATTCCGATACCGGAAACCAATGCAAGTCAATGGGACATAAATATCGGAATTAAAATAAACCCTTTCTTTCCTTGTAGGTTATTTCTACATGAAGGAAAACAACTAAGAATAATGTAGAATGTATTGGGGAGGTGGGGGAGACAATAAAGGCATAGAGGTTTAGCCCAGTCAAATGGAATAGCAGGAATTACTATTTTTTTATTATGTTCTGAGTTACGGAAATATTAACTATGTTAAGTATTTTTATATTTTGTCAGATATTTATGTTTCACTACTTCCATGCTCTTCACCTTCTTTTTTACTTCTCCCACACTTTCTCCTTCATCATCCTCAGCATCTTTTTCATCCACTTCTTCTTCACCTTCTTCTTCTTCACCTTCTTCGTATTATTCTTTTTTTTACATTCTTCATATTCTACTTCTTCATCTTCTTCATATTCTTCTTCTTCATCATATTCTTATTTGTGACAGGCATTCCTGTAGTTGTTATCTATAAAAGGTTGGACATTACACCTTTCGTTCTGCCCGTCACAAAAGATTTACAACAGGATTTGTCCGCGTTCAGTTTGGCCTGCAGCAGCAGGTCTTTTCCAGGGGCACCACGAGGAGGAACGGACTCACCCCCATACACTGCTTAGTCATCTTCTGCTTATAATTTAGATATTATCTTTTGCTCTGATTTTTAGTCTTATGCTTAATGTTCTTCCGCTTTTTGTTCTGCAGCTTCTTGTATTTCTGCTTCTTGGTTTTCTGTCTCTTGTTCTTCTGTATCTTGGTGCTTGTCTTCTCTTCTTTGTCTTCTTGGTCAACTTCTTCAGGGTCATCTTCTTGGTCTTCTTCGGGGTGGTCTTCAGGGTCGTCGTCTTCGGGGGTCCTCGTCTTCGGGGTCCTCGTCTTCTTCGGGTTGGTCTTCTGGGTCCTCGTCTTCGGGGTCCTCGTCTTCTTCGGGGTGGTCTTCAGGGTCCTCGTCTTCTTCAGGGTGGTCTTCAGGGTCCTCGTCTTCTTCGGGGTGGTCTTCAGGGTCCTCGTCTTCAGGGTCATTGTCTTCGGGGTCCTCGTCTTCTTAGGGTTGGTCTTCAGGGTCCTCGTCTTCAGGGTCCTCGTCAGGGAGATCCAGAGTGATTACCAAGAACCATTTCAAAAAGCTTGAACTTGGAAATGTAGCAGAAGGTACAAGAAAGCTTAGGAACTACCGAGGACCAGCTGACGGTACTGGAACCCGGATGGGTAGCAGAAGGTACAAGAGCCAATGGAACTACCGAGGACCAGCTGATGTTACTGGAACTCGGTTACTAAGCAGGAGGTACCTGTGCCAGAAAGCACTACCAAGGACCAGCAGACGTTGGTGGAACTTGGATACCGAGAAGGAGGCACCTAATCCAAAGGCACTGCCGAGAACCAGCTGACGGTACTGGAACCCGGATGGGTAGCAGAAGGTACCCATGTAAAAAAAAGTTCAAGGCCGCGAGCCGGCCGCAGTTACCAAAACCCACAGTCCTACAGGGGGTGCTTGTCCTATTGGCACTATGGAACCAGCCTTCATTGCCAGATCCCGCAGCCCACATAGGAGTCACCTAAACTGCAGGCACCATAGAGTCGGCTAACCCGACCGCAACACGACAGGACAACGCATTGGAGGCAAAGTGACGTTGACACTACCCGGAAACAGCTGGCGTGCTGGAACCAGGCTGGGCAGGAGGGAGTACCCGTGCCAAAGACACTGCCGAGAACCAGCTGACGGTACTGGAACCCGGATGGGTAGCAGAAGATAGAAGAGCAAATGGAACTACCGAGGACCAGCTGACGGTACTGGAACCCGGATGGGTAGCAGAAGGTACAAGAGCCAATGGAACTACCGAGGACCAGCTGATGTTACTGGAACTCGGTTACTAAGCAGGAGGTACCTGTGCCAGAAAGCACTACCAAGGACCAGCAGACGTTGGTGGAACTTGGATACCGAGAAGGAGGCACCTAATCCAAAGGCACTGCCGAGAACCAGCTGACGGTACTGGAACCCGGATGGGTAGCAGAAGGTACCCATGTAAAAAAAAGTTCAAGGCCGCGAGCCGGCCGCAGTTACCAAAACCCACAGTCCTACAGGGGGTGCTTGTCCTATTGGCACTATGGAACCAGCCTTCATTGCCAGATCCCGCAGCCCACATAGGAGTCACCTAAACTGCAGGCACCATAGAGTCGGCTAACCCGACCGCAACACGACAGGACAACGCATTGGAGGCAAAGTGACGTTGACACTACCCGGAAACAGCTGGCGTGCTGGAACCAGGCTGGGCAGGAGGGAGTACCCGTGCCAAAGACACTGCCGAGAACCAGCTGACGGTACTGGAACCCGGATGGGTAGCAGAAGATACAATAGCAAATGGAACTACCGAGGACCAGCTGACGGTACTGGAACCCGGATGGGTAGCAGAAGGTACAAGAGCCAATGGAACTACCGAGGACCAGCTGATGTTACTGGAACTCGGTTACTAAGCAGGAGGTACCTGTGCCAGAAAGCACTACCAAGGACCAGCAGACATTGGTGGAACTTGGATACCGAGAAGGAGGCACCTAATCCAAAGACACTGCCGAGAACCAGCTGACGGTACTGGAACCCGGATGGGTAGCAGAAGGTACCCATGTAAAAAAAAGTTCAAGGCCGCGAGCCGGCCGCAGTTACCAAAACCCACAGTCCTACAGGGGGTGCTTGTCCTATTGGCACTATGGAACCAGCCTTCATTGCCAGATCCCGCAGCCCACATAGGAGTCACCTAAACTGCAGGCACCATAGAGTCGGCTAACCCGACCGCAACACGACAGGACAACGCATTGGAGGCAAAGTGACGTTGACACTACCCGGAAACAGCTGGCGTGCTGGAACCAGGCTGGGCAGGAGGGAGTACCCGTGCCAAAGACACTGCCGAGAACCAGCTGACGATACTGGAACCCGGATGGGTAGCAGAAGATACAAGAGCAAATGGAACTACCGAGGACCAGCTGACGGTACTGGAACCCGGATGGGTAGCAGAAGGTACAAGAGCCAATGGAACTACCGAGTACCAGCTGATGTTACTGGAACTCGGTTACTAAGCAGGAGGTACCTGTGCCAGAAAGCACTACCAAGGACCAGCAGACGTTGGTGGAACTTGGATACCGAGAAGGAGGCACCTAATCCAAAGGCACTGCCGAGAACCAGCTGACGGTACTGGAACCCGGATGGGTAGCAGAAGGTACCCATGTAAAAAAAAGTTCAAGGCCGCGAGCCGGCCGCAGTTACCAAAACCCACAGTCCTACAGGGGGTGCTTGTCCTATTGGCACTATGGAACCAGCCTTCATTGCCAGATCCCGCAGCCCACATAGGAGTCACCTAAACTGCAGGCACCATAGAGTCGGCTAACCCGACCGCAACACGACAGGACAACGCATTGGAGGCAAAGTGACGTTGACACTACCCGGAAACAGCTGGCGTGCTGGAACCAGGCTGGGCAGGAGGGAGTACCCGTGCCAAAGACACTGCCGAGAACCAGCTGACGGTACTGGAACCCGGATGGGTAGCAGAAGATACAAGAGCAAATGGAACTACCGAGGACCAGCTGACGGTACTGGAACCCGGATGGGTAGCAGAAGGTACAAGAGCCAATGGAACTGCCGAGAACCAGCTGGCGGTGCTGGAGCCCAGGGTAAATACTAAAAACAGAGGAGCCAGAGGTGTATTTGGAGGAGGTTTTAAATCCGTAGTACAGTGGATGTGGACAAAGCAGGAGAATTTGCCGGACACACAGCTGGGGATCAGCTGACGTTACTGAACCCCAATAACACTGGAGCAAGCGTTGACTGTGCAGACGGCACTTCTGAGCAGCAACTAGCGGTATTGGAGCCCAGGGTAAATACTAAAAACGGAGGAGCCAGAGGTGTAATTGGAGCAAGTTTTAAATAAGTAGCACAGTGAATATGGACAGAGCAGGAGAAATTGCCGTGAACACAGCAGGGGAACAGCTGACGTTACCGAACCCCAATAACACCGCAGCAAGTGTTGACTGTGCAGACGGCACTTCCGAGCGCCAACTGGCAGTGCTGGAGCCCAGGGATAAGAATAAAAATAGAGAGGAGCCAGAGGTGTAATTGGAGCAAGTTTTAAATAAGTAGCACAGTGAATATGGACAGAGCAGGAGAAATTGCCGTGAACACAGCAGGGGAACAGCTGACGTTACCGAACCCCAATAACACGGCAGCAAGTGTTGACTGTGCAGACGGCACTTCCGAGCGCCAACTGGCAGTGTTGGAGCCCAGGGATAAGAATGAAAACAGAGGAGCCAGAGGTGTAATTGGAGCAACTTTAAAATGTGTAGTACAGTGGATGTGGACAAAGCAGGAGAAATTGCCGTCCGTACAGCAGGGGAACAGCTGACGTTACCGAACCCCAATAACACGGCAGCAAGTGTTGACTGTGCAGACAGCACTTCCGAGCGCCAACTGGCGGTGCTGGAGCCCAGGGATAAGAATAAAAATAGAGAGGAGCCAGAGGTGTCATTGGAGCAAGTTTTAAATAAGTAGCACAGTGAATATGGACAGAGCAGGAGAAATTGCCGTGAACACAGCAGGGGAACAGCTGACGTTACCGAACCCCAATAACACGGCAGCAAGTGTTGACTGTGCAGACGGCACTTCCGAGCGACAACTGGCGGTGTTGGAGCTCAGGGATAAGAATGAAAACAGAGGAGCCAGAGGTGTAAATGGAGCAACTTTAAAATGTGTAGTACAGTGGATGTGGACAAAGCAGGAGAAATTGCCGTCCGTACAGCAGGGGAACAGCTGACGTTACCGAACCCCAATAACACGGCAGCAAGTGTTGACTGTGCAGACAGCACTTCCGAGCGCCAACTGGCGGTGCTGGAGCCCAGGGATAAGAATAAAAATAGAGAGGAGCCAGAGGTGTAATTGGAGCAAGTTTTAAATAAGTAGCACAGTGAATATGGACAGAGCAGGAGAAATTGCCGTGAACACAGCAGGGGAACAGCTGACGTTACCGAACCCCAATAACACCGCAGCAAGTGTTGACTGTGCAGACGGCACTTCCGAGCGCCAACTGGCGGTGCTGGAGCCCAGGGATAAGAATGAAAACAGAGGAGCCAGAGGTGTAATTGGAGCAACTTTAAAATGTGTAGTACAGTGGATGTGGACAAAGCAGGAGAAATTGCCGTCCGTACAACAGGGGAACAGCTGACGTTACCGAACCCCAATAACACGGCAGCAAGTGTAGACTGTGCAGACAGCACTTCCGAGCGCCAACTGGCGGTGCTGGAGCCCAGGGATAAGAATAAAAATAGAGAGGAGCCAGAGGTGTAATTGGAGCAAGTTTTAAATAAGTAGCACAGTGAATATGGACAGAGCAGGAGAAATTGCCGTGAACACAGCAGGGGAACAGCTGACGTTACCGAACCCCAATAACACCGCAGCAAGTGTTGACTGTGCAGACGGCACTTCCGAGCGCCAACTGGCGGTGCTGGAGCCCAGGGATAAGAATGAAAACAGAGGAGCCAGAGGTGTAATTGGAGCAACTTTAAAATGTGTAGTACAGTGGATGTGGACAAAGCAGGAGAAATTGCCGTCCGCACAGCAGGGGAACAGCTGACGTTACTGAACCCCAATAACACGGCAGCAAGTGTTGACTGTGCAGACGGCACTTCCGAGCGCCAACTGGCGGTGTTGGAGCTCAGGGATAATACTGAAAACAGAGGAGCCAGAGGTGTAATTGGAGCAACTTTAAAATCTGTAGTAGTGAGAATGTGGACAGAGCAGGAGAAATTGCCGTCCGCACAGCAGGGGAACAGCTGACGTTACTGAACCCCAATAACATGGTAGCAAGTGTTGACTGTGCAGACGGCACTTCCGAGCGCCAACTGGCGGTGTTGGAGCTCAGGGATAATACTGAAAACAGAGGAGCCAGAGGTGTATTTGGAGGAGGTTTTAAATCAGTAGTACAGTGGATGTGGACAGAGCAGGAGAAATTGCCGTCCGCACAGCAGGGGAACAGCTGACGTTACTGAACCCCAATAACACGGCAGCAAGTGCTGACTGTGCAGATGGCACTTCCGAGCGCCAACTGGCGGTGTTGGAGCTCAGGGATAATACTGAAAACAGAGGAGCCAGAGGTGTAATTGGAGCAACTTTAAAATCTGTAGTAGTGAGAATGTGGACAGAGCAGGAGAAATTGCCGTCCGCACAGCAGGGGAACAGCTGACGTTACTGAACCCCAATAACACGGCAGCAAGTGTTGACTGTGCAGATGGCACTTCTGAGCGCCAACTGGCGGTGTTGGAGCTCAGGGATAATACTGAAAACAGAGGAGCCAGAGGTGTAATTGGAGCAACTTTAAAATCTGTAGTAGTGAGAATGTGGACAGAGCAGGAGAAATTGCCGTCCGCACAGCAGGGGAACAGCTGACGTTACTGAACCCCAATAACACGGCAGCAAGTGTTGACTGTGCAGACGGCACTTCCGAGCGCCAACTGGCGGTGTTGGAGCTCAGGGATAATGCTGAAAACAGAGGAGCCAGAGGTGTATTTGGAGGAGGTTTTAAATCAGTAGTACAGTGGATGTGGACAGAGCAGGAGAAATTGCCGTCCGCACAGCAGGGGAACAGCTGACGTTACTGAACCCCAATAACACGGCAGCAAGTGTTGACTGTGCAGACGGCACTTCCGAGCGCCAACTGGCGGTGTTGGAGCTCAGGGATAATACTGAAAACAGAGGAGCCAGAGGTGTAATTGGAGCAACTTTAAAATCTGTAGTAGTGAGAATGTGGACAGAGCAGGAGAAATTGCCGTCCGCACAGCAGGGGAACAGCTGACGTTACTGAACCCCAATAACATGGCAGCAAGTGTTGACTGTGCAGACGGCACTTCCGAGCGCCAACTGGCGGTGTTGGAGCTCAGGGATAATACTGAAAACAGAGGAGCCAGAGGTGTAATTGGAGCAACTTTAAAATCTGTAGTAGTGAGAATGTGGACAGAGCAGGAGAAATTGCCGTCCGCACAGCAGGGGAACAGCTGACGTTACTGAACCCCAATAACACGGCAGCAAGTGTTGACTGTGCAGACGGCACTTCCGAACGCCAACTGGCGGTGTTGGAGCTCAGGGATAATACTGAAAACAGAGGAGCCAGAGGTGTAATTGGAGCAACTTTAAAATCTGTAGTAGTGAGAATGTGGACAGAGCAGGAGAAATTGCCGTCCGCACAGCAGGGGAACAGCTGACGTTACTGAGCCCCAATAACACGGCAGCAAGTGTTGACTGTGCAGACGGCACTTCCGAGCGCCAACTGGCGGTGTTGGAGCTCAGGGTTAATACTGAAAACAGAGGAGCCAGAGGTGTAATTGGAGCAACTTTAAAATCTGTAGTAGTGAGAATGTGGACAGAGCAGGAGAAATTGCCGTCCGCACAGCAGGGGAACAGCTGACGTTACTGAACCCCAATAACACGGCAGCAAGTCTTGACTGTGCAGACGGCACTTCCGAGCGCCAACTGGCGGTGTTGGAGCTCAGGGATTACAGTTCAGGTGGTAGAAACATGAACAGAACAGGAGACCTGGATACTGTTGCCAACCAATTATTTATTCTGGAAGAGGACTGGCAAATTCATGAGAGATCCAGGCCTTGTTCATTTTGAGAAAAGTAAGCCGGTCAACGTTATCGGAGGATAGTCGCATGCGACGGTCTGTTAGTACACCACCTGCGGCACTAAAGACGCGTTCCGATAATACACTAGCAGCAGGGCAAGCTAGCACCTCCAGTGCATACTGACTAAGCTCTGGCCATGTATCCAGCTTACAGACCCAAAACTTGAAGGGAGAAGAGCCGTCTGGGAGGGCAAGACATGTAGTTTGTCACCATCTGATGGAAACGTTGCCTCCTGCTGACTGGAGCCATCTGTGATGGTGTAGACATTTGTGGCGGCGGGGACACAAAACTTTGCCACATTTCGGCCATACTGGTCTTGCCTTGTGCTGAGGCGCTGCTTCTGCTCCCTCTTTGTGCAGAGCTTCCTCCACTGCCTCGACGCACTGAGATGCTTTGTAAAGCACTAGCAGCACTGCTCTCGGTTGGAATGGAGAACATGATGGAATGCACCAGTGCGTCTTGGTACTCCCGCATTTTACGCTCCCGGTTCAACGGTGTTATGAGGCTTTGTAAGTTGTCCCGGTAGCGAGGATCTAGGAGGGTGGACACCCAATAATCAGCCGTGTTGAGAATGTGGGCGATGCGGCGGTCGTTTCTCAGGCACTGCAGCATGAAATCAACCATGTGCTGCAGACTGCCAACTGGCCAAGAAACGCTGTCCCCTGCTTGAGGCGTGATCTCTGCCTGCTCTGCATCACCCCACCCTCGCTCTAGATACTGACTACTAGAGCATTGTGTACCTCCCTCCTCTGGACAGATGTCTTCCTCATCCATTGACTCCTCCTCATCCTCCTCACAAAGTGTCCCCTGCCTAGGCCTTTGTGAGGAACCACGTTGTGCAGACTGTAGAGAAGCAGATGGCATTTGTGACTCCTCATCCTCCACCTCTTCCAAAACCTCGTCCCTTAGTGCTTGCAGTGTTTTTTCAAGCAGGCAGATAAGGGGGATAGTCATGCTGACTAGTGCATCATCTGCACTCGCCATCCGCGTGGAATAATCAAAGGCACGCAAAACGTGGCAAATGTCCTTCATAGAGGCCCACTCAGTGGTGGTGAAGTGTGAACGGCGCGCACTGCGACTTGTTTGCGCCTGCTGCAGCTGGTACTCCATTACTGCTGCCTGCTGCTCACACAACCTCTCCAACATATGTAACGTTGAATTCCACCTGGTGGGTAGGTCACATATGATGCGATGTTCCGGAAGACATAATCGGAGCTGCAGAGCTGCAATGCGTGATCTTGCATTGCTGGAACGCCGCAAGTGAGCGCACTCTATGCGGACCTTGTGAAGCAGTGCATCAAGATCCGGATAGTCCCTCAAAAAACTCTGCACGACCAAGTTGAGCACATGTGCCAGACATGGGATGTGAGTGAGGTTGCCTAGGCCCAGAGCTGCCACCAGATTTCGGCCATTGTCACACACTACCATGCCTGGCTGGAGATTCGCTGGCACAAACCACACGTCACTCTGCTGCTTGATGGCATTCCAGAGCTCCTGCGCTGTGTGGCTTTGATTCCCCAAAGAAATTAATTTTAATACGGCCTGTTGACGTTTGGCCACGGCTGTGCTCATATCAGTCATCATAACAGGTAACCGTTCACGGGTCGATGTGGAGGTAGACCGTGACGGCTCCTGCAGCGCTGATTCAGAGGAACTGGAGTATGAGGAGGAGTCAATGTGTACAGACTGGATTCCTGCAATCCTTGGAGTTGGCAGAACACGTACAGCGCCACTCTCAAGATCTGTACCCGGCTCCACAACATTTACCCAATGGGCAGTGAGGGAAAGGTATCGTCCCTGTCCATGCTTACTGGTCCACGCATCAGTGGTCAGGTGGACCTTGCTACTGACGGCGTTTTGTAGCGCATGTTTAATTTTTCCCTCCACATGATGTTGCAGGGCAGGGACGGCTTGCCTGCTGAAATAAAAGCGGCTGGGCACGTTGTATTGTGGGACTGCCAATGCCATAAAGTTACGGAATGTGTCAGTCTCCACCAGCCTGAATGATAGCATTTCAAGGGCCAGTAGTTTAGCAATGCCAGCATTCAGAGCCTGTGCTCGGGGGTGGTTTGCCGAGTATGGCCGCCTTTTCTCCCATGCCTGTGCTAACGATGGCTGTAGACTGGCCTGGGAGTGTGAGGATGACTGGGAAAGTGGTGCTGTGGGTGGAATTACACTGTGTCTCTGTACAACAGTGCCAGAGATTCTTCCATGGCGATCCTGTGAGGAAGCCGAACCAGCTGTGTGTGAGCTGGAGGAAGAGGCTACAACATGAGCTGAAGAGGTGGTAGGTGGCGCTGTAGGTTGGCCTAGGTCTTCAGTGTGTTTGTGTAACTCCACCACGTGCTTGGTCCGCACATGTTTCCACATATTTGTGGTATTGAGGTTGCTGACACTTTTCCCTCTTTTCACCTTCTGATTACACAGCTTGCATTTGACAAAGCAAATGTCATCTGCAACTGTGTCAAAAAAGGACCAGGCACTGCAAGTCTTGGGAGCGCCCGCTTTGGATTTTGGAAGAGCCATGCTCCTAATGGGTGCCGAAGTGGAGGCTACAGGCAACCAAGTCTGCCCCCTCCCTCTCCCTCCTTTTTGGGCCGTTCGGGGAATCTCTTCCTCAGAGCTGCTCCCACCACCTTCCTGTCCCTCACGCCATGATGGGTCAAGGACCTCATCATCTACACCACCCTCTTCAAACAACTGCTTCTCCTGGGTAGTCTCGACAGCACAGTACGCACCAGAAAGTGGCACCTGAGTCTCATCATCAGATGCGTACTGAGGTGTGCTGCTGACCATAGGCACTGGCCCACCCGCCTCTTCAGATTCAGAGAGACAAAACGGTTGCGCATCACTGCATACTACCTCTTCTTCAAATTCTCGAATTCTGCTTGGCTGGCCCCCTCTTTCCAAGCCAAGAGATTCAGAGAACAGAAGTAGAGATGGCTCCTGTCCAGGGCTCTCTGACTGCCTGGGCAATTTGGCAGGTGGTGAAGAGACAGATGGGTGCTCTTCAGTGCTCAGGACCTGAGAGGATCTGGAACTAATTGAAGTCGATGCGTTAGCTGCCATCCATCCGACAACGGCTTCAATTTGGTCCTCGCGCAGCAGTGGGGTACGGCTAGCTCCTACAAAGCTGCGCATAAAGGACTGTTCCCTGGTAAAACTGGGGGATGCTGAGTCACTGGTGCCCGCAGCAGGCACAGAATCCCCACGTCCTCTCCCTGCAGGCACAGAATCCTCACGTCCTCTCCCTGCAGAAACTCCACGCCCACGCCCACGCCCACGACCACATGCCTTACTCCCTGCCTTCTTCATCTTGGTAGACTGATAAAGATAGGCAGAAAAGTACTAAGGGCTTAGTGTGCTTATTCCTGAACAGCTGCTAACAGGTATAAGAAACACTAATTTTATAAAGTGTGGACTAGACTTTAATATGAGCTAATGTGGCCTACACAACTGTAAAGTGGAGTGTTTGGTGAACTTTATTTAGGTTTTTTTTTGTCACAAAAAGACACTGGATGTGCCTAAAGATGTAATAACGATAGTATCACAAACTTTTTGTAGCTATTACAATGTAGGAAGGTAACCTACAATGCAATAGATGAGGCTGCAAAAAATAGGCTAATACTAATCTGGCTGGGGCTGCATGGCCCAATGCTGCAGAAAGGCTCCTCTATCTACTCCTATATAGTGTGTTTGGAATCAATTTAGCTGAATATGGATGGAACCACCACACTAATAGGAGATATTAGGAAAAATTATGAATTGGCAATAAAGGACAATGTATGAGGCAGTGACACACACTGAGTGCACTACAACCAGACGGGGTTGAAGCACACACTACAGGGTGAGCTGCACTCACACACCAGACCTTGCAGACAGCGGTGAACAGTACAGATGCAGAGCACTGTGCACTAGCGCTGCAAGACCAAAAAAATTTCTCTATCTACTCCTATATAGTGTGTTTGGAACCAATTTAGCTGAATACGGATGGAACCACCACACTAATAGGAAATATCAGGAAAAATTATGAATTGGCAAAAAAGGACAATGTATGAGGCAGTGACACACACTGAGTGCACTACAACCAGACTTGGCTGAAGCACACACTACAGGGTGAGCTGCACTCACACACACAGACCTTGCAGACAGCGGTGAACAGCACAGGGAACTGTGCACTAGCACTGCAAGGCACAGTGAATTAGAAAGTAGCTTGGGTAAAGCAGTATAGAGCAAATAGGTAGCTAAAACTGTCCCTCAGAACAACAGCGTCCTATCCCTAACTGAATTCACAGCAGAGTGAGCTCAAAATGGCGGCGGTGGCTTTTATAGTGCATCATGACATCATTTCAGCAGCCAATCACAGCCATGCCATTAGTTAAGATGCCTACATGCCTAACAGGATGTGCCCACACTTCTTAGGATCCTCATTGGCTGAATAAAATGAAAATGTCTCATTGCATTATGGGAACTTCCGATTCCGGTATACGATATTGCAAAAGTATCGGAATTAAGTATCGGAATTCCGATACCGCGAATATCGGCCGATACCCGATATTTCAGTATCGGAATGCTCAACACTAGTCATAAGACAAGAAAAGCTACAAGCTATTATTACTTGACAGGATAGCGCAATGGTAAAACATCAGCCTCTGAAATTACAGTGTCAGAATTCAAATCCTGATAGAAATACATTTTTCTTTTTTAATTAATTATGCCTATTTAGCACACAAACTACAGGGGTGTTTTACTTTTAATATCTGACACTCTGATTGTCATCCTGACGTGTTACGAGTTTCAGACACGCTGTCTATTTGCATGTTAAATTACATAGCCAAAGTAAATCACTTGGCAGAATCAATTGTCAAAATCACTTGTCAAAATCATTTGTCAAAATCACTCGTCAGAATCACTCATCAAAATCACACGTCAAAATCATTCATCAAAATCACTCGTCAGAATCACTCGTCAAAATCACTCGTCAAAATCACTCGTCAGAATCACTCGTCAGAATCACTCGTCAAAATCACTAGTCAGAATCACTCGTCAAAATCACTCGTCAGAATCACTCGTCAGAATCACATGTCAGAATCACTCGTCAGAATCACTCGTCTAAATCACTCGTCAAAATCACTCGTCAAAACCACTCGTCAAAATCACTCGTCAGAATCACTTGCCAGAATCACTTGCAGGAATCACTCGTCAAAATCACTCATCAAAATCACTTGTCAAAATCACTCATCAGTAGAGATGAGCGGTGTTCGACTAGAACTGTTCGCCAATCTCAAATTCGAGCTGTTTTGGGCGGTGTTCGAGTTGTTCGACGAACCCAAACGATTTGCAAAAAATTCGGCTGTTCGAGGTTATGTTCGATAACTGTTCGTGCACCAAAAGCGTGTCCTGCATGTCTGGCGCTATTTAGAGCACCAATCATGCAGGGATTGTCTGCCACTCACTGTAATGCCACAGCCATGGTGGTTGTGGCATTACAGTGATTGCCCAAATCGATGGGAACAGTGCCAACAGTGAAACATGAAAAGCCGGCAATTCAGCAGCGGCATACACCTGTACCCGACAATTTAGAACCGAAAGAATAGAGCTTCACACATAGATTAGATAGATATAAACATGTCAGCCACATATATACGAAGTACAGTGAAAGTGCTGCTTACTGTACTTGTCATTTAGCGTAAAGGATTTATCAAAAAAAATAATAGTGTTTTCATGCACCGTCTCTTTAAAAAAGCCGGCCGGCAATTCAGCAGCGGTACCCGACAATTTAGAATAGAAAGAATAGAGAATCACACATAGATTAGATAGATAGAAACATGTCAGTCACATATATATGAAGTACAGTGACAGTGCTGCTTACTGTACTTGTCATTTAGCGTAAAGGATTTATCAAAAAAAATAATAGTGTTTTCATGCACCGTCTCTTTAAAAAAGCCGGCCGGCAATTCAGCAGCGGTACCCGACAATTTAGAATAGAAAGAATAGAGAATCACACATAGATTAGATAGATAGAAACATGTCAGTCACATATATATGAAGTACAGTGACAGTGCTGCTTACTGTACTTGTCATTTAGCGTAAAGGATTTATCAAAAAAAATAATAGTGTTTTCATGCACCGTCTCTTTAACAAAGCCGGCCGGCAATTCAGCAGCGGTACCCGACAATTTATAACAGACAGAATAGAGCTTCACACATAGATTAGATAGATAGAAACATGTCAGTCACATATATATGAAGTACAGTGATAGTGTTGGTTACTGTACTTGTCATTTAGTATTAAAATAAAGGATTTATTATTAAAAAAATTGGCGTGGGGTTCCCCTTAATTTTAGGCTCTAGCGGAGGTTAAGCAGACGGCTGGGGCAGATGTTTGAAGCCTGGGAAGGGGGTAATACCCACGGAGCTTCCCAGGCTACTAATATCAGCCCCCAGCTGAATACATAGCCTTTACTAGCTATTAAAATGGGGGACCCCCCAAAAAAAATGACGTGGGGTCCCCCCTAATTTAATAGCTAGCAAAGGCTAGGCAGACAGCTGGGGGCTGATATTAATAGCCCAGGAAGGGAGCCATGAATATTGGCCCCCTCCCAGGCTAGAAACACCAGCCGTCAGCCGCCCCAGAAATGGCGCATTCATAGGATGCGCCAATTCTGGCACTTAGCCTCGCTCTTCCACGCTGCCCTGGTGCGGTGGCAGGGGGTAATAGGGTTGGGGTTGATGTCAGCTTATAATGCCAGCTGACATCAAGCCCAGGTTAGTAATGGAGAGGCGTCTATAAGACACCCCCATTACTAACCCCATAGTCAAAGTTAAAAAAAACACAAACACCCAGAATAAAGTCCTTTAATTGAAATAAAGACACAATCCTTTATTGTTCTAAATTAAACCATACTTACCGTCACGCCCATTCCAGCTGAAGCCAACGATCTCCTGCAATAAAAGAAAAATAATAAAGCAACCTCATCCTTACCTTTCCATGGTTCCCACGACAGCTTCAGCTCTGCTACATCGAGATGACAGTCTGGACCGCAGCAGAACGCTGCCATCCAGCCTGTCATCCCGCAGACACTGAGAAGCGAAGGCTTGCTTGCGCTGCTCAGCATCTCTCTGTGACGACATCCAGATGAGCCGAGTTCATGTCCAATGAACTCGGCTCACCTCATGCACGTCACTGACAGCGTGGGAAAATTCTCACGCTGAAGCGGTGAGTGCAGGAGAATTCTCCCACGCTGTCAGTGACGTGCATAAGGTGAGCTCATGTCCAATGAACTCAGCTCACCTCCTGCACGTCACTGACAGCGTGGGAGAATTCTCCTGCACTCAGCGCTTCAGCGTGAGAATTCTCCCACGCTGAAGCGCTGAGTGCAGGAGAATTTTCCCACGCTGTCAGTGACGTGCATAAGGTGAGCTCATGTCCAATGAACTCAGCTCACCTCCTGCACGTCACTGACAGCGTGGGAGAATTCTCCTGCACTCAGCGCTTCAGTGTGAGAATTCTCCCACGCTGAAGCGCTGAGTGCAGGAGAATTTTCCCACGCTGTCAGTGACGTGCATGAGGTGAGCCGAGTTCATTGGACATTAACTCGGCTCATCTGGATGCCCTCACAGAGAGACACTGTGGAGCGCAAGCAAGCCTGCGCTTCTCAGTGTCTGCGGGATGACAGGCTGGATGGCAGCGTTCTGCTGCGGTCCAGCCTGTCATCTCGATGTAGCAGAGCTGAAGCTGTCATGGGAACCATGGAAAGGTAAGGATGATGTTGCTTTATTATTTTTCTTTTATTTCAGGAGATCGTTGGCTTCAGCTGGAATGGGCGTGATGGTAAGTATGGTTTAATTTAGAACAATAAAGAATTGTGTGTTTATTTCAATTAAAGGACTTTTTTCTGGGTGTTGTGTTTTTTTTAAATACTTTACTAGAAATTCATGGTGGTCATGTCTAATATTGGCGTGACCCCATGAATTTCGGGCTTAGGGCCAGCTGATAATGCCAAGCTGGCCCTAACCCCTTTATTACCCAGTGAGCCACCGCATCAGGGCCCTGGATGAGTTGGGTACAGCGCCAGAAGATGGCGCTTCTATGAACGCGCCATTTTCCGGGGTGGCTGCGGACTGCAATTTGCAGCGGGGGTGGCCCAGAAAGCTTGGGCCTCCCTGCGCTGCGGATTCCAGCCCCCAGCTGCCTAGTTGTACCTGGCTGGACACAAAAACAGGGCGAAGCCCCACGTCAATTTTCTTTAAATTATTTCATGAAATAATTAAGAAAAAAAGGGCTTCCCTATATTGTTGTGTCCGGCCAGGTACAAATAGGCAGCTGGTGGTTGGGGGCAGCCCGTTCCTGCCTGCTGTACCTGGCTGGACACAAATATAGTGCGAAGCCCCACGTCAATTTTTTTTTAATTATTTCATGAATTTCCTGAAATAATTTAAAAAAATTGAAGTGGGGCTTCGCACTATATTTGTGTCCAGCCAGGTACAGCAGGCAGGAACGGGCTGCCCCCATCTACCAGCTGCCTATTTGTACCTGGCCGGACACAACAATATAGGGAAGCCCTTTTTTTCTTAATTATTTCATGAATTTCATGAAATAATTAAAAAAAAAGTACGTGGGGCTTCGCCCTATTTTTGTGTCCAGCCAGGTACAACTAGGCAGCTGGGGGCTGGAATCTGCAGCGCAGGGAGGCCCAAGCTTTCTGGGCCCCCCCCCGCTACAAATTGCAGTCCGCAGCCACCCCGGAAAATGGCGCGTTCATAGAAGCGCCATCTTCTGGCGCTGTACCCAACTCATCCAGGGCCCTGGTGCGGTGGCTCACTGGGTAATAAAGGGGTTAGGGCCAGCTTGGTATTATCAGCTGGCCCCAAGCCCAAAATTCATGGGGTCACGCCAGTATTAGACATGACCGCCATGAATTTCTAGTAAAGTATTTAAAAAAAACACAATACCCAGAATAAAGTCCTTTAATTGAAATAAAGACACAATTCTTTATTGTTCTAAATTAAACCATACTTACCATCACACCCATTCCAGCTGAAGCCAACGATCTCCTGCAATAAAAGAAAAATAATAAACCAACCTCATCCTTACCTTTCTATGGTTCCCACGACAGCTTCAGCTCTGCTACATCGAGATGACAGGCTGGACCGCAGCAGAACGCTGCCATCCAGTCTGTCATCCCGCAGACACTGAGAAGCGCAGGCATGCTTGCGTTCCTCACTGTCTCGCTGTGACGGCATCCAGATGAGCCGAGGTCATGTCCAATGAACTCGGCTCACCTCATGCACGTCACTGATAGCGTGGGAAAATTCTCACGCTGAAGTGCTGAGTGCAGGAGAATTCTCCCACGCTGTCAGTGATGTGCATGAGGTGAGCTCATGTCCAATGAACTCAGCTCACCTCCTGCACGTCACTGACAGCGTGGGAAAATTCTCCTGCAATCAGCGCTTCAGCGTGAGAATTTTCCCACGCTGTCAGTGACGTGCATGAGGTGAGCCGAGTTCATTGGACATGAACTCGGCTCCTCTGGATGTCGTCACAGAGAGACGCTGAGCAGCGCAAGCAAGCCTGCGCTTCTCAGTGTCTGCGGGATGACAGACTGGATGGCAGCGTTCTGCTGCGGTCCAGCCTGTCATCTCGATGTAGCAGAGCTGAAGCTGTCGTGGGAACCATGGAAAGGTAAGGATGAGGTTGCTTTATTATTTTTCTTTTATTGCAGGAGATCGTTGGCTTCAGCTGGAATGGGTGTGATGGTAAGTATGGTTTAATTTAGAACAATAAAGGATTGTGTCTTTATTTCAATTAAAGGACTTTATTCTGGGTGTTTGTGTTTTTTTTAACTTTGACTATGGGGTTAGTAATGGGGGTGTCTTATAGACGCCTCTCCATTACTAACCTGGGCTTGATGTCAGCTGGCATTATAAGCTGACATCAACCCCAACCCTATTACCCCCTGCCACCGCACCAGGGCAGCGTGGAAGAGCGAGGCTAAGTGCCAGAATTGGCGCATCCTATGAATGCGCCATTTCTGGGGCGGCTGACGGCTGGTGTTTCTAGCCTGGGAGGGGGCCAATATTCATGGCTCCCTTCCTGGGCTATTAATATCAGCCCCCAGCTGTCTGCCTAGCCTTTGCTAGCTATTAAATTAGGGGGGACCCCACGTCATTTTTTGGGGGGGGTCCCCCATTTTAATAGCTAGTAAAGGCTATGTATTCAGCTGGGGGCTGATATTAGTAGCCTGGGAAGCTCCGTGGGTATTACCCCCTTCCCAGGCTTCAAACATCTGCCCCAGCCGTCTGCTTAACCTCCGCTAGAGACTAAAATTAAGGGGAACCCCACGCCAATTTTTTTAATAATAAATCCTTTATTTTAATACTAAATGACAAGTACAGTAACCAACACTATCACTGTACTTCATATATATGTGACTGACATGTTTCTATCTATCTAATCTATGTGTGATGCTCTATCTTTCTGTTCTAAATTGTCGGGTACCGCTGCTGAATTGCCGGCCGGCTTTTTTAAAGAGACGGTGCATGAAAACACTATTATTTTTTTAAATAAATCCTTTACACTAAATGACAAGTACAGTAAGCAACACTATCACTGTACTTCATATATATGTGACTGACATGTTTCTATCTATCTAATCTATGTGTGAAGCTCTATTCTTTCTGTTCTAAATTGTCGGGTACAGATGCTGAATTGCCGGCCGGCTTTTTTAAAGAGACGGTGCATGAAAACACTAATATTTTTTTTAATAAATCCTTTACACTAAATGACAAGTGCAGTAACCAACACTGTCACTGTGCTTCTTATATGTGTGACTGACATGTTTCTATCTATCTAATCTATGTGTGATGCTCTATTCCTTCTTGTCTAAATTGTCGGGTACCGGTGTATGCCGCTGCTGAATTTGCCAGCAGGCTTTTTTAAAGAGAGTGTCTTCTGAGCAGTTTGTCAGCTTTTGGACACCTTTGCAGGTGTTTTCTATGTGTTTCTATGTGTTTTTGTTTGCCTGCCATTGGTTTTAACGGTGTTCGACGGTGTTCTAAGGTGTTCGACGAACAGTTCGACGAACAGTTCCTCGAACATCCCGGTGTTCGACGAACCGAACCGAACCCGAACACTACAGGGGTGGCTCAACACTACTCATCAGAATCACTCATCAAAATCACTCGTCAAAATCACTTGTCAGAATCACTTATCAAAATCAGTTCTCAGACAGGGTATTTAGCCTCAAACTGACATCATTCTGATTTTGATTTTGATATCTGATCATGTGCTAAAATGGACACTGTAGGAGGGAACGGAAATAGATAGGAAGATTGGGGCATGGTCAGACCACAATATGTCACCTATTGTAGCAGATGGGTTCCAAGAGAGAGCGTGATGACTCAACAGGAAGAAATCAATTCATAAAGAAAAAATGACGTATACGAACATATGCAAAAAAACCGAAAGTTTATTATAAATGCAAGATATAACAAGCATACACAATGAAGAGAAAGGCATAAATACATTGGTAGTAAGCTAATAAGAGAGATACCACGAACTGAATAACCACATACTAGAAAGTTTAAGAATCAATAATTGAAGTAAGTAAGGGTATGGGTATGTCAAGCATATGCCATAACCCAGCTACAAAAGTGTAAAGTATCAAGAAACTTATACTTAGGGGTGACGATACCTGGACTGACATACTGACAAACACATGTGAGTAATAGTATATATTTATCCATCTTTGAGTGCTAAATGGATTTACCTTTTTACTACTTATTTATGCACTTTAGCATCTCAATGGAGTTTCTTGATACTTTACACTTTTGTAGCTGGGTTATGGCATACATGTGCAGATCTGATCTTTGTTAGGGAGGTACCAGTTGGCTATTCTATATCTTGATTCTGCTATTTTGAGTTTGAGGAACACATATCTGCCTTGATCATCAATGAGAGAGTCTGTGAGCGTATAGGCCAACGACTTGTGTATGGCTATGGATACACCCTTAGAGCGTGAGTCCGGATTAGTGCTGTGGAACCACCGAGAGTAATACCTATCTCCAAAAACAGGCATATGCCCAGTTTTAAAGTGCATTTCCTGTAACATAAGAACCTGGACTCTTTGTTTGTGCATAGAGTAGAAAATTTGTGAACGTTTCTGTGGGACATTAAAGCCTCTTACATTCAATGAGCCTACTTTAACAGAGGACATGATTACCAAGGGGGACGAAAGGAGTGGGGCAAGAAGGAAAACGGAAATACACAGAAAACTAAGAAGAAATTACGGGATATATAAAATAAAAACCAAAACAAAATTATAAAACAAAATGAAAGCAAAAAAATCTGATGAGAGGAAATAGGTATATTTTACACCTGCACAGCAGAGTGTAAACCCCCCTGGGAGGATGGGCTTTCTACTGGGGAGCCCCCGCCCCCAAACCAGACATCAGGCCATACCATTTTGTCTTAAAACCTATGATAGAAAAGCAGCCAAAAGCTGTCAAAGATTAGCATCTACTTATCATTATATTAAACGTTGAATCAGTATATCACATATCAGAGGATCTGGGGCCCAAGGACCTATAAGCCCTATCTAGCTCCAACTCATTCTCTAAGGGCAGACCCAAGATAGAGTTAAACAAATGACGTAGTGTCTCATCCAGTTCATGGTGTTCAGTTGTCTCTGTAAATCCTCTAATCCTAATATTGTTGCGCCTTCCTCTGTTTTCAATATCATCTATCAAATCTGTTAGGTATTCCAGTTGGTATGAGTGAGAAGACAAAGTTTGTTCCTGAGAATTTACTTGTTGAGCTATTGATGCTGTATGTGATTCAGCAGCAGACACTTTTTCTGTTAACTCTTGCATGTCCCCTCTAAGGGAGGCTGCTTCAGCCCTGTAAGAGGACTCCAGTCTAGACATATAATTCTCCATGTGCCTCTGGTTGGAATAGCTCGTATTCGATCTCTGAGGTCTCTCCACACTGCCTCACATTGTAATGAGTCATCCTGTTGGTTCTCCTCTGAGCAGCCAGGGGAAGAAGAATGTAATAATGCAGGGAAGGAGCCTCTCTCAGGGGAACTCCGGGCATCAGTGTGTGACTGGGGCCTCTGCAGGTCTGGACCCGCAGCAGAGATAAGAACTGCCAATCTGGTGTGTCCAGGGGCCGGGGCACCAAGTGATCCTCTACCACGCACCTGAGCTCCGAAGGCGCAAAGCCGGAATCTGCCATCTTGGACTGAGGGAGATCCCCCGCAGCAGCAACAAGGCCTCCCGCATCTCCCCAAGTCCAGGAAGCCAGGTCCGCGTCCTCCGCCGATGAAGGTATCGTCCGCTCTGCTAATGTTGATGTGGGGGAGCATTTACCCCAGGACCTTTGGACCTCCGATGCAGGAGATGAGGAGCGCTAGGCAGGGACAGCCGATGCCATCTTAGATCCCACTCTTGCAGGAGAGGCAGATGCTGCAATTTCTTAGGTAGCGGGTAATATTTGTTGGAGGGACCCGCTGAGTACTCACACTGGTCTGCATTATATTCTTCTTCTTTTTTGCCGGCATTGGAAGTGTTTTGACCTGATTTGAAGTGATAGGCATGCCCTGAAGCTGGTCTAGGGATGGGAGCAGACAACCATGCGACTTCACTCCTCCATAGCCAGGCCACGCCCCCCCATTCAAAGAAATTTCAACAAATTCTTGATGTAAACATTAAGATTTGAGAGTCCTCAGTGGCTGATACCTTTTAATGGTTAACTGAAAAGATGGTAACAAGTTGCAAGCTTTCGAGACTACTCAGGTCTCTTCATCAGGCATAGTATGACACAAAATCTGAAGAGTCACATATTTATACACAGT
Organism: Phyllobates terribilis; assembly: GCF_046119375.1. Classification (NCBI taxonomy): domain Eukaryota; kingdom Metazoa; phylum Chordata; class Amphibia; order Anura; family Dendrobatidae; genus Phyllobates; species Phyllobates terribilis. The sequence goes on along the minus strand of NW_027362761.1, from coordinate 1,089,646,432 downwards.
AAGACACAGAAATAATGAAATAGATGAGACAGGTAATGTAAAGCAGAGCTATTACTGTGGGAGAAAGGTAAACAGTTCTGGCTGTAAATATTGGTTTAGCTCATAGATAAGGACTGTGAAAGTTTTATTGTCTAATGATTGAGATTTCGAGGGTTATGATGACCCCAAAGCTCTGTGAAGCTCATTCCTTAGTTGATGTAAGTAAAGAAAGCAAAGAAAGGAGCACAAATAGCGCTGTTATCCAATAGACAGCAGTAAAGATAAAAGGGAAATTGCTCACCTCTGTGAGAATTCCAGCAGACCCTTAAACCGCAGGGGTTAAACGAAATCACAGAAGTTTTTCTTTGAGAATTCCAGCAGTCACTTTTTTCACCTCCCCAGTTCTTTTTCAATACCCAACATATAGCCACCTCTCCCCAAACCCACACTCCTGTTATCACCGCCCACATTATAGCCTTCCAGTTACCTCTCACCACTCTTAAAGCTCTGTTTTTCAGCTGACAAAACAAATCAGGAGCCCTAGTGTAGCGGGCTATGTGCCTAGCGTGACTGTACACAGCAACTTGAGCAAGTATTTAAGTTCTAGCCCTCCATGGTTCATCATGATTAATATGAAAATTATTGGTATTAAAAGGTCATTTCAAATCTCAGGGAGACAGAAAAATTTGGGAATATAAACTAATGGTGACGTTTGACACCTTCAGAGCAGGAATGAATGTGTTGTTTGGATTTATGTCAGTCTACATCAACTAAGGAATGTGCTCCTCAGAGCTTTGGGGTCATCATAACCCTGGACCAGACCTCAATCACTGGACAATAAAACTTTCACAGTCCTTATCTATGAACTAATCCAATATTTACAGCCAGAACTGTTTACCTTTCTCCCACAGTAATAGCTCTGCTTTACATTACCTGTCTCATCTATTGCATTATTTCTGTGTCCTATTGTGTATAAATATGTGACTCTTCAGATTTTGTGTCATACTATGCCTGATGAAGAGACCTGAGTAGTCTCGAAAGCTTGCAACTTGTTACCATCTTTTCAGTTAACCATTAAAAGGTATCAGCCACTGAGGACTCTCAAATCTTAATATTTTTCTAATAATTTTTCCATGGCTAGCACAGTACAAAAATATATATTTTCCCTGATGTAAACATAACACCATCTGTAATAAGCTAAAGTTGAAAAGAGGATGGCTTCTACAAATGGATAATAATCCTAAACACGTCAAAATCAAGATCTTCACTGGTAAAGCCCCCCACTCATAACACATTAGGTAGCTGTCAGCCAAAAGACTGTTCAACTGACAGCCATCTCTTCTGAGCCCCTTATATACAAGAACGCTCAGCTTGGCTCCTGTGTTCTCTATGAGAGCGACTAATAAACTCCACTGTCAGCAGCTTATCTGCTGGAAAACAGAATGAGCTACCATTGGAAATACAACATGCAGGCTCCTTCTCTCCTCCAACATCATCTGTAGGGTACGTTCATATGACTGTATTGTCGGTCCCAGTGTTTTCCGTGAAAAAACTGACAGAACTAGACACAGACAGATCTAGGTCCATTGGGCTGTTTAGATAAGTGTTTGAAAAAAAGCAAGTGAAAAAAATCATAGCATAGGTTCTTCCTTAAAATGGATGAGAGTAAGCCATTCAAGTCCAAAGGTGCACAAAAAAACAGATCCCATACAGATCATCCATATAGCTTCCATTTTTTTATGGATACATTTCCATTATTAACCTAGAAAACTGTATTTGGTCTTGTATATGATAATAACTGTTGATGGAAAAGAAGGATGGTGTACAGACCACAACTGACCACCAAACTGATGAAAATCATCCATTTTTCTGGATGAAAAGATAAATGTCCCATTCTTATCTGATGTCAGATTCTCGCTGCTCCACAGTCGGGGAATTCTGCTGGATTTTTTATTTTATAATGCATCAAATGTTTTCTCCTGGTGAAAGGTCTGGACTGCAGGCGGCCGGTTCTTCACCTGAACTCTTCCTCTTCGATGCCATGCTGCTGTGATGGATGTAGTATGTGGTTTAGCATTGTCTTGCCAAAATATGCAAAAAAAAAGATCCAACAAATACACAGAAAAAAAGTATGCAAAAAGAGGGATAACCTAAAAATCTAAAAATAGTCAATGCTTATTAACATGCAAGACATATTAAATATATTTAAAAAGCACAAATGGCTGTAAGCCTGTAACATAAATTTTCCAGACCACAGCACTATAGTGCTACGATCTACCCTGTCTGTCAATAAGGTAATTTAGGAACCCAAAAGTTAATACCACCTTAATACAGATATATTACTGTATAATGTACCAATAATATGAAAATTGTTACATCAATGACCCAGGCCCTAAAATAAGGGCAAGTATTAAAGTGTATAGTGGGTTAAAGATATACACGCCCAATAAATAATGCACAAAAGCACAAAATAAAAGATGATAAAGAGGAGTGTATACAACAATTGTATGATAGAGTCAGAAAAGTTGCAGAAAAATCTTACTGCCGGCACAATAGCAAATAGCCACACAGAGTGAAGGTAAATGTGAAGTTTGTGCCACCTGGGTCATAGATATAACAATTTTCATATTATTGGTATAGCTGTGATTTGGGTTATATTATAATATACCTTTATTAAGGTGGTATCAACTTTTGGTTTCCTAAATTACCTTATTGACAGACAGGGTAGATCCTAGCATTATAGAGCTGCGGTCTGGAAAATTTGTCATTTGTGCTTTTTAAATATTTTTAATATGTCTTGTTTGGCTTGTATGTTAATATACATTGACTATTTTTAGGTGATCCCTCTTTTTGCAACACCTCTGTATAAGGCTCATCATTGATCACTCCTTTCATGTGTAAGCTGCCCGTGTCAGAGGCACTAATGCAGCCCCAGACCATCAGAGATGCAGGAACTAAGCGCTGATAACAAGCTGGATGGTCCCTCTGCTCTGCAGTCTGCAGGACAAGGCGTCCACAGTTTCCATAAATAATTTCATATTTTTATTCATCCGACCTCAGTACAGTTAATATCTTCTGATCTGATTTTTATGTTCTGCAGTGAATATAATATGGCTAAAAGAGATTTCCAAATCATTACATTCCTGTTCTCTTTATACATTTACACAGCGTCACAAGTTTTTTGGAATTGGGGTTGTAAATATATCTATAAATATTTCTATCTACATGTGTACATCCATCAGAATAACTGCTCTTAGCGATGTCACAATATCAGAGTTCTAGAATGTTGATGTCACACAAGTCATGAAGTCACAATATGAAGAACTGATAAAACTTCTGCTCACGGCCTCCTCCACTGAGGGTTATAGAATTTGTGGAGTGAGGATATTTTTGCAATTCTGATTGAGTGAGCAAAATGTCTGAGTATATGCGCAAACGTCGCTTTATTATTGAGTCTATTACAGAGAGCAGCGGTATTGATGACCAGGTGAGTGGCGGATTCTGGAGTATGTTGTCTATTTGAAATTCTGGAAATTTGAAGACTTTTTTTTACTTTTTATTATTTCCTTTTCCCAGTTACTGGTCAATAAAAAATGCCGCAGAGTTTTTGCGTCCGACACAGAGGACAGCAGCGGTGATGAGAATCTCCATCAGGTGAGCGCTCACTTCTCTCCAGCACTGTCTGCGGCTCTGGGGGTCTACTGGAGATCAGGGGACTCCCCATTCTGTGATTATGCCACTGTATCGCTGCTAATCCTTCATTCTCAAGGTCTTTATATTTCTTTATTTCAGTCTCATCCACTTATTTCAAGGTCTCCAAGAAGCCTTGAAGATGAAGATGGTGGCTCTGGTCCCCACCTGCTATACATAGAGTCAGGCATGTAATAAAGCGTCGGGAAGGATCATAAATTCCTTCCTGTAAAATAAGAAAATTAGATTTTTATTGATTAGGAAAACTGAACGACACAGAAGTAAATGACAATGTTTCTTTTTTCTCCAGAGCCCAATTCTCCCCGATTCAGCTTTGTGCAGGAGGAGACAGCAAGGTAATGTATTCCTATATATCCGTTTTATCTGGGTCATGTTCATGATTTCTGGTCGCTAGATGGCGCTATTATTAGCATATTTTCAGATAAGGTGTCAGCTGTATGTCTGCAGGTCGTGTACGGTCTTAGTATATATCCAGTAGTGATGTGTGATCCTCTTTGATGCTTTGTTACCAGGAGACAGGAGCGTCCCATCAATTACTGTTTCCTGAGAAATCTGTCTTCACCCACGTCCAAATATGTCACCGACTTCCGTAAGAACAAACAGGAGCTGGTACGACGTCTGTACAAGTTTTATAACAGGACCGTCTTTGAGAACCAGGTATTCAGTTATAACACACAGCTTGGAATAGGGTTATAGGGGATGAAGGTTTAGAGCTAGGGATAGTGTATCCAGTGTATATAGTATATACCTCTATATTCTGTATGTATATCGTGATATGAGGCGAAGGGTTAGAGCTAGGGATAGTGTATCCAGTGTATATAGTATATACCTCTACATTCTGTATGTATAGGTTGATAGGGGATGAAGGGTTAGAGCTAGGGATAGTGTATCCAGTGTATATAGCATATACCTCTACATTCTGTATGTATATGGTGATACGAGGCAAAGGGTTAGAGCTAGGGATAGTGTATCCAGTGTATATAGTATATTCCTCTATATTCTGTATGTATATGGTGATACGAGGCAAAGGGTTAGAGCTAGGGATAGTGTATCTAGTGTATATAGCATATACCTCTATATTCTGTATGTATATGGTGATATGAGGTGAAGGGTTAGAGCTAGGGATAGTGTATCCAGTGTATATAGTATATACCTCTACATTCTGTATGTATAGGTTGATAGGGGATGAAGGGTTAGAGCTAGGGTTAGTTTATCCAGTGTATATAGTATATACCTCTATATTCTGGACGTATATTGTGATAGGAGGATAAAGGATTACAGCTAGGGATGGTGTATCCAGTGTAAATAGCATATACCTCTATATTCTGTAGGTATGGGGTGGTATGGGAGATAGTGAGTAGATGGTTAAAGATAGGGTTAGGGTATCCAGTGTACATAGTATATACCTCTATATTCTGTAGGTGTGGGGTAATATGAGGGATAATGAATGGATGGCTAGAGCTAGGATTAATGTATCCAGTATATATAGTATATACCTCTATCTTCTGTAGGTATGGGGTGATATTGAAGACAGTGAATGGAGGGTTAGAGCAAGGGTTAGTGTATCCAGTGTATATAGTATATACCTCTGTATTCTGTAGGTATTGGGTGATATTGAAGATAGTGAATGGAGGGTTAGAGCAAGGTTAGTGTATCCAGTGTATATAGTATATACCTCTATATTCTGTAGGTATGGGGTGATGTGGGGGATAGTGAATAGAGGGTTAGAGCTAGGGTTAGTGTATCCACTATATACAGTATATACCTCTATATTCTGTATTTCTACTTCTTCTGTAGCTTCCTGCATATATGGACATCAGCTGGAATAAAAGGCTGCGTAAAACAGCTGGTCGCACTGGATTCCTGGAGAACAACGGGGACCGCTACGCCATCATCCAGTTATCGGATAAAGTCTGCGATTCAGCAGGTAGTCGTCACATCCGGCACAATTTATAGATTAGCTGTGGTGAAATCTTCCCCACATCTTTACTCCTGATTGTTATTATATCCTGCTTTGTCCTTAGAACGACTCCGAGACACATTGATCCATGAGATGTGTCATGCTGCCTGCTGGGTCATCGATGGCAATGGAGAACTTGCCCATCACCAACTATGGGAGCAGTATTGTGAGAAGGTCGCACAGATCCACCCTGACCTTCCACCCATTACTGTATTCCACAGTTGGGAGTACCACTACCCGGTGGTGTACCAATGCTCAGGGTGCCAGTACAGGTAAGATACGACTCAAATAAACTATGGACAGACGGGCGTCTGATACTGGCCGTGGGTGTATGTGCTACTACCACTGCTTGCTTCATGACTTCTGCAATCAATATGAAGGGGCTCTGTCATTGATGTTGGATGTGTGTGTACCTTTAGGATCTGTCTTTAATATCTTTAATAAGCTTTATCTCCCACTCCAGAGTCGGACGTTGGACGGATTCTCTCGACACCGAGAAGTTTGGGTGCGGCTACTGTGAGAACAAGTTGGTTCTAGTAACCACAACCTGAGAAGATCTATCAGCGACTATCCAGCTCCATCAATAGTCCGATCATCGGCTCGGCCAAGATAGCAGCACACAGATGAAGTCATCCAGAAGACTAGTGGAAAGTCACATCTCAGTCTTCCACCATTTTTCGGGCGTCACGGTGACTCAGTGGTTAGCACTTGTGTCTGCAGCACTCAGGTGGTGGAAATAAATCCGACCACGGACATCTGCATGGAGTTTGTATGTCCTCCCCGTGTCTGCGTGGGTTTCCTCCGGGTTCTCCGGTTTCCTCCCACACTCCAAAAATATACTGATAGGTTAATTGGCTTATTCCAAATTGTCCCTAACATGAATTATGGTTCTCCCTGTACAGCGCTACAGACTATGTCATCGCTATATTATCGAGGGGAATCAAATTCATCATTAAATACAAATGCTTTAAACAAACTTATTATTGTAATGTTGCCTTGTGTCAGTCATTTCATACACAGATTATTCCAAAAAAGTTATGTCCTATAGTGGGACGTCTGGAGGTGAGATTCCGCCATACCGATGGCCAGGGACAGGCATGCGGGTGCTAACACCTACATGGACTGGCAGGACAGGCTTACACTGGTAATATACAGCGTATACACCCACAACGACTCACACACATCAAACCAAGCAAAGTCATCAAGTTTCAGAGCTCCCATAGAAATGAATGGTGATAGCCGCACATGCGCAGCCACTTTCCATTTCTGACAGTGTGTAACGGGGTAGTTCTTGAGTTACATGTGGGTCCCTGATCTCAGCAATGGGACCTGCATCTATCAAACATTTATGACGTATGCTTTCGATAGAGGATGAAATAATGTCTTCAATGCGCTTCGTCACGTGTCCACGGGCATGCTCGCGATTTCTCATGCTGACCCTATGCTGCTCTCTGATTCAGTTATGTCACCAGCAACATAGTGCATTAAGCATTAATGCTTTAAAGGGCACAGCTCAACTTTCCATCCTAATCTGGCACCTCAAACGTCACAAATTTTTCCAGGGCATTCATAAGGGGTATCTCTGCATTATCGTCCCGAACGGGGAAACAGCTGATCAGCGGATGTGCACGGTGCTGGACCCTCACTGATCTGATATTGATGACCTATTCTAAAGATATTCCACCAATTATCAAACACCTGAATAACTTCTTTAATTAGTTTAGGGGAGTGATTGAACCATTTTTAAGCCAAACACAATCCTTAATATTTATTCTTCACCGGAAGGTACAATGTGTTAAAAAACAGCTGATTATGGGGCCCATGGGCATTACAAGTATTGGAGACCCGCTCCTTTCTAATGGGAACATTTTTTTATGAGGCCCTCCTCCACGTCTCTTCCAAGGGGCATTGGAGTGACTCCCAATTTTTGGCAGCCCTTGCATTCACTGCATAGCAAACACAATGGGAGACCCTCTTTGTAATAATGGGATCATTGTTTTCAGGAGGCCCTCTGACCTCCACGTCTTTTCCAAGGGGCATTGGAGTGCCTCCAAATTTTTGGCAACCCTTGCATTCACTGCATAGGCAAACACAATGGGAGACCTAATTCCTAATAATGGGAAATTTGTTTTCAGGAGTCCCTCCTCTAGGTCTCTTCAAAGGGGTATTGGGGTGCGTCCAAATTTTCAAAGTGGTATTGGGGTGCGTCCAAATTTTGAGCAGCCCTGCCACTCACTGCATACGCAATAACAGTATAGGAGACCTACTCTTTAGTAATGGGAACAATAAAACATAGCCGGCTGGTGGCTCTCTAAGAATAGTGAGGGCCGATTGCTGGCCCTTTAAGAATAGTAAAGGCCGCCTGATGAACATTGTTGACAGAAGTGACCTGGGAGTCAGAAATGCTTCCAGGGGTCTTTCCCACACTGTCCCCATGTCATTTGAACACTGTTCCCATAGATTTGGGCAATTTGCAATCTTCAGACCGCCGGGGGGAGGCGCCTGAAAAATGCCCGAGTTTGCCATAGACTTACATTGGGCTCGTTGCTCGGGTTGAGCACCCGAGTATTCCAATGTGCTCGGCCTGAGCATCGAGCACCCGAGCATTTTAGTGCTGGCCCATCACTACTCATAAGAGCACATTTATCTTTACAAACAACAGAACAGTGATAGCTGTCACATCTGTGTTCTGATACCTTAGCTCCCCAATAAGACATGGGAGTAAATCAATACTTTACAAGCTGCTCTGTGGCTGGGGGCACTGGTAAAATAGTGTCTTATTGTCATGCAAGGTGAGGGAAGGAACAGTGTACAAGGACAGGAATAGGGGGAAGGGGAAGGGAGCCCAACATCTAGAGAAAGGGGGAGTGGAGACCCCTAGGCAGATCTAATATCACCCTGACTACTCTATCATACTTATATAGGTTCATCTCCAATAGCAGAGCAGGAAACTTAATCCCTGAATGTCCCTAGAGCTAGGCCCTAGGTAGGGAGGGCCACTATATGAGGGGCAGCTTATGATAAGTGTTACTTCTCTTTTCTTTACATGATACCAGATTGATGGTGCTATTGTGGGCTGATGTTCTTCATAGACTTGTGTGAACAGCCCCTATTATATTCTTGCTCGGATGATTCAGAAGTTTGCTGTATATATGATACCTCTCTGTGGAGAATCAGCTTTAGGGATTCTCTTAACAATGTAAGAAAAAAAAAGATTAACCACTGCATGTGATAGGGGTTATATACTGGGCTCGGGTAATGATTGATAGAACTTATTCAGGAATTTATAAGCCCTACTAGCCCAGTTATTTGTAGTTATGTATTGTCTCTAAATTTCCCTAGAGCTGTCATTTTGCTTTATTGAACAGTTGTCGTCTTTTAATGTTTATTGAAATGGTCAGTCTCTGAATCTATACGTTCACTTCTTCCTATCTTTTTTCACGACTGTAGTTTTGTATTTATTAGGATAAATGTATTTATTAGTATAGAAGAATTTTTAGGGACATAAGGGACACCGTCGTTAAGCAGGGGCGCCACTTAACACAAATTATGGTGCCAACCTCCTCTGCCAGGAAGGTAGAGACATTAGGGATAAAGTAGGGACAGGTTTAGCCTGCACTCTCTCCTGATCAGTGTGTAACCTAATATGGATATTCCCTAATACTTTATTTTGTATTTTTGTTGTTTTGTCTATTGTGGATTGTTATAGTCCTTTTCAGATAATTTATTAAAAGTTACATTTTAGGGGTCTAATCTTCTATAGGTTTTTCATGCTAAATTAGGCCCTGTTTACATATTTTTTTTGCTAAGGTGTTTAACTGAACACTAGTCAGGCCCCACTGTAACTAAAGAAAACAAGGTAAACAAACAAAGGGGATACATTTAGCTTGAGAAGACACCAGAGAGGTAGCGCCAACTGTCCTCCAAGGGAAGTCCAAGAATGAACTAGCTGGCTACTAGTACTCCAGGCATAGACAGCAGAACATAGAACTATCACCAGCGACTCTCTGGAGACACAGAGTTTTTAACTACCAAGCAAGGGTGTGTCAACCAGCAGCAGAAGGTGGAGGTCACCGCTGGGTACTAAAGGAAGAAGGATATCACTACACTACAGAGATGAGAGGATCAAGAAGGTGTCTGTAATGCCAAGCGCAGTGACCTTCTACAGCCGGATCCAGAGTGACTGTCTCTCACACTTGATACACCAGTGATATCTGATAAACAAAAAAAAATAAAATGTTGTAGGTACGTTCTCCTGAAATGGTTGCAACAGTCACAACTCCTATAAAAGCATGTAAAGGCTGCTGCAGGATGTCACGCACGGTGTGGGAAAGACTAAGTGCAACACGAAGGGAAGAAGGGGAGGAAGCCAAAACACTAGGGTAAGTGGGATTGGAGACCCCTAGGCAGATCTAATATCACCCTGCCTACCCTACCATCCCTATATAGGTTCCACACTTATCTCCGAACAGGACCCTAAACCCTGGATGACCCTAGAGCTAGACCCTAGATAAGGAGGGGGAAGGGTGAGCACTGGTCAGGACCTACTACAAACTATAGACAACAAGGTAGACAAACAAAGGGGATTAATTTATCTTAAGAAGACACCAGAGGAGTAATGCCAACTGTCCTCCAAGGGCACCAGAGAAGACGCTAGCCGATTGCTAATGCTCCAAGCCTGTACATAGAAGTATTACCGGCAATTCCCTGGAAAAAACGGAGTGTTTTTAACTCCCAGGCAAGGGTGTGTCAATCAGCAGCAGGAGGGAGATTGCCACTGGGTCATAAAGGCAGAAGGATTAAGAAGGCATCTGTAATGCCAAGCGCAGTGACCTTCTACAGCCAGGTCTATTACACCTGTCACACCCTTGACATAGGACCACCAATAAATTCAAATGAAGAAAATGAGAGGAATACGGTGGTTCAGAGTCCGCACTGCCCAGAGTTCAAAAGGTGTAGTCGCACACAAGGATTAAGCATGAATGTGGTTTATTGTGTCAATGCGTTTCAAGGTCTCCAAACCTCTTCATCAGGACCAAACCACAATGATTTTTATATATATACAGTACAGACCAAAAGTTTGGACACACCTTCTCATTTAAAGATTTTTCTGTATTTTCTATTTGCTATGACTGCATAATATGCGAACAAAATTAGATACAGTGGGTATGGAAAGTATTCAGACCCCTTTAAATTTTTCACTCTTTGTTTCATTGCAGCCATTTGGTAAATTCTAAAAAGTTCATCATTTTTTTCTCATTAATGTACACTCTACACCCCATCTTGACTGAAAAAAACAGAAATGTAGAAATTTTTGCAAATTTATCAAAAAAGAAAAACTGAAATATCAGGTGGTAACAAGTATTCCGACCCTTTGCTCAGACAGTCATATTTAAGTCACATGCTGTCCATTTCCTTGTGATCCTCCTTGAGATGGTTCTACTCCTTCATTGGAGTCAGGCTGTGTTTAATTAAACTGATAGGACTTTATTTGGAAAGGCACACACCTGTCTATATAAGACCTCATAGCTCACAGTGCATGTCAGACCAAATAAGAATCATGAACTCAAAGGAACTGCCCAAGGAGCTCAGAGACAGAGTTGTGGCAAGGCACAGATCTAGCCAACGTTACAAAAGAATTTCTGCAGTATTCAAGGTTCCTAAGAGCACAGTGGCCTCTATAATCCTTAAATAGAAGAAGTTTGGGACCACCAGAAGTCTTCCTAGACCTGGCCGTCCAGCCAAACTGAGCAATTGTGGGAGAAAAGCCTTGGTGAGAAAGGTAAAGAAGAACCTCAAGATCACAATGGCTGAGCTCCAGAGATGCAGTAGGGAGATGAGAGAAAGTTCCACAAAGTCAACTATCACTGCAGCCCTCCACCAGTCAGGCCTCTATGGCAGAGTGGCCCAACGGAAGCCTCTCCTCAGTGCAAGACATATGAAAGCCTGCATCGAGTTTGCTCAAAAACACATGAAGGACTCCCAGACTATGAGAAATAAGATTCTCTGGTCTGAGACGAAGATAAAACTTTTTGTTGATAATTCTAAGCGGTATGTGTGGAGAAAACCAGGCACTGCTCATCACCTGCCCAATACAATCCCAACAGTGAAACCAGGGAAAATTTGGGCCGAATGACCTCTTTAACTGGATTAGTAATATCAGCCTACAGTGGGCGAATTTCCTTCTGCTGATTATGAATAATAGGCAGTAGCCCATGATGATTTTTTATTTAATTCTGTAGTTTACACATAATGTACACTGCGGGTGCTGACTAAAACTCCCATCATTGTCCCCTGATCTTAGGGAGACAAGGCTTTAGATGATAGGTAACTATATCTGTATTTTTTATTTTTAATTCAATATGTATTTATTTATTTTACTTTAAGAACAGGCCCTGGCTGATGACTACTTCCATCAGCGGCGCCTGCTCTCGCCGTTATTAGTGAACGCAGGCATAGGCTGATCTGATGGGAGTAGTACACTCATCAGCCAACGCCTGTGACCCGCGGTAAGCTTTTTACACCTGACAGCATGATCCTGCAGTGCTCTAACTGGTGGTAACGATGTTACCGCCGATCAGAGCTGCCAGTGTTTCTCATGCTGTCACACAGATGACATCATGAGAAACACAGACTTCCTGAGGATTGCTAGAGAGGCAAATCAGAACACTCGACTGACTGCAAAAGACCTTCAGAAAGATTTATCAGACCCTGGACTTGTGGTACATTGTTCTACTTTTCGGAGACACGTGCACAAATATGGCCTTCATGGAAGAGTCATGAGAAGAAAACCTCTCCTGCATCTGACGCGCCCCCTGGGCCTGTGCTGTGCAGGGGATACCCGGAACCGGATCGCTGGGGGTTGTAGTCCTCCGTGGCTGTGACCCGGTCCGTGCCCAGGGCGGTCAAACCAGTGGCAGTCTGAGTGTGATAACAAATGTCCGACTACGCCACCCGTGGATTGCGGTCAGTGGGGACCGCCGCTGCGCTGCAGACCGCTGAGGCTGATGTTGTATGCGCAGCCGAGTATGGGATAACTCCCCACGGGAGAAGTATTGCCTCAGGGCAGCAAGTGTGGATGATGAGAGTGATGGTGTGAGCGTCCCAGTACTAATGGTGCTGGTGCGGCGATGAAACACAGAGACGTGTGGTGCAGTTAAGGGTCTTTACTGATGGTATAACGCAGACCCTCCCGGGAGTACTGGCTAGCAGTAGAGGCCTGGTCAGTCTGAGAGCTAGCAGGATCTCCCCCTGGCCAGGTGGAGTTGTAGGCCTCCCCGTCTCTCTGCACTCTTTCCTGGCTACCTTGCTGTGTGCGGGTAGAAGTAGCCCACGTCCCTGAGTATACCGTGTGGTGCTCACCCGTATGACCGGTGACTTGGGGCCTTCCGTTAGCCTCCGCTTCACGATGGCAGTGCTGGTCCCTTGCTTGTGACCGTGCCTCCGGGCTTCTATGGCCAGAGGACATGGAATCCCCTGCCGGTTGGATTCTGCTGCTGGACCTGGATGTCCCCACAGCCTCGGACTCCGTGTCCGGGTTTAGTGTCTTCAGCCAAGGCGAGCTTTCTAGCTTCCAGCCTCTGGCACTCGCTCCTGCTCCTACAGAGCTTCTAGTTCTCGCTTTCCCTCTCCAGGCTCTGACTCTCAGACTCTGTCTGTCCTAATCCCGCCCCAGACCCAGTTTATAAGGGCAGATTCCTCCCCTCCCAGGTCTTGGCGGGCAGTGTTGCATGCTTAGGGCTCCTGACCAGAGAAACCTTCCACTTGCTCTCAGACATAATATTTCTATTACTGTGGCAACCAGACCCCTGGGGTGCCACACATCCTTATCATAAAAATCAGCATCAGAAGTATACAAAAGAACATCTAAACAAGTCGGATGCATTTTGGAAACAAGTACTGAGGACCGATGAGATTAAAATAGAACTCTTTGGCCTCAATGATCATAGGTATGTGTTGAGAAAAAGGGCACAGAATTTCAGGAAAATAATATCTCGCCAATCATTAAGCATGGGGGTGGATCAATCATTGCTTTGGGGTTGTGTTGCAGCCAATGGCACGGGGAACATTTAACGGGTAGAGGGAAGAATAGATTCAATGAAATTTCAGTATAATCTCTTTTTATTGAAATAGAAATAGACATTAACATATATAACATACATTAATAAATGCCGGTGTTTAGTCATCATGGCGATCAAAATAACATATTCTCTATCACTTCTCTGATAAGACTCGTACACCTCTTATCTAATAATGTAAATGACTCGCCCCCTGGGCCGTGGGGCTCTCGGAGTCGGGCAACAGGGCAATAATGGGGGTAGTAGTGGCAACCCGGTCCGTGGCTCAGGGTGGTCAGACCAAATGTTGTGGCAGTCTATTTATATGGTTTTGCAATGTCCGACTACGCCACCCGTGGATTGCGGCTATTATGAACCGCCGCTGCAAGGCAGTCCCCTGAGGCTGATGGTGTGTGCAGCTGAGATAGTATAACTCCCCACGGGAAGAGTGTAGCCTCAGGGCAGTGTAGTAGATGGTGGGGGTGATGGTGCAGGGAGTCCCAGTACCGTTAGTGCTGGCAAAGTAAGAAGCACAAAGACAACATGTTGCAGTCCAGGGTCTTTTACTCACAGTTCGTATACTCCAAGCCACTTCTGTACAGGTAGTGACTGCCCAAGCCGTGCCACGTCCACCAGGTGAGGGGCTCGGTCAACTCCCAGGCAATTCAGGAGCATGGCACAGGACCCCCTTCTGTCCTTTCTCTGGCTCGTGCCCCATCAGTGACCAAACTTCTGTCCAGCTGCAGCGGATTTATGCGGGAAAACGTGGGCCCCGTTTCCCGCTATCCTATATGGTGCCTTCCTAGCAGGTTTAGTGAGGGGTCGCACCAATATATGATCACGACCTCCGGTTCTTGGCTGAGGATTATTTGCCTCCACCAACTTGATCGAAGTCGATCGCGGCATTGCGGGGGCAAGGGGAGGTGATCGGCGATACTCACCTCCTCTTCCGGCTTCCAGCGCAGTCTGCAAAGGCTTCCCGGGTGTTGCCATGACGACCCGATGTCGTCATGACAACATCCGGGTCACCAGAGAGCAGGAAGATTGCTTGGACATGCGCAGTGCATCTCCAAGCAATCTTCACACTGTGCACTTCTGATAGCCTTCATGGCATAGGGATGGTGCTCCATTCCTGTGCCATGCAGGCGATCAGAAAAAAAAAAGTGAAAGTCCCAGAGTGGGACAAAGTAATAAAGTGTATAAACTGTGTGAAAGTGGAAAAAAAAAAAAAAATGTGCAAAAATATTATAAAAAAATAAAAAAAATAATACACCAAAAATAAAAATATAATGTACCCATCAATAAATATTATTATAAAAAAATAAAAAAAAACAATAAAAGTACACATATTTGGTATCGCCGCGTCCGGAACAACCTGACCTATAAAACTGTCCCACTAGTTAACCCCTTCAGTGAACACGGTAAAAAAAAAAAAAACGAAGCAAAAAACAATGCTTTATCACCATACCGCCAAACAAAAAGTGGAATAACACGCGATCAAAAAGACGCATATAAATAAAAATGATACCGCTGAAAATGTCATCTCGTCCCGCAAAAAACAAGCCGCCATACAGCTCCATCAGCCGAAAAATAAAAAAGTTATAGCTCTCAGAATAAAGCGATACTAAAAAATATTTTTTTCTATAAAATAGCTTTTATTGTGTATAAGCGCCAAAACATAGAAAAATGATACAAATGTGGTACCGCTGTAAACGTACTGACCCGAAGAATAAAGCTACCTCATCAATTTTACCACACGCGGAACAGAATAAAAAAAAAAAAAAAAACAATTCCTGAATTGTTGGTTTTTGTTTATTCTGCCTTCCAAAAATCGGAATAGAAAGCGATCAAAAAATGTCACGTGCCTGAAAATGGCACCAATAACAACGTCAAGTCATCCCGCAAAAAACGAGCCGTCACATGACTGTCTGCCAAAATCTGGAAAAATTATAGCTCTCAAAATATGGCGATGCAAAAACTAGATTTTACAAAAAATGCGTCTTTTAGTGTGTGACAGCTGTCAGTCATAAAAACCCCATATGATTCTGGCATTGCTGTAATCACACCGACCCGAAGAATAAAGTCGTCTAATCACTTATACCGCACAAGGAACGGCGTCAAAAATAAACTCTTGGGTTAGGATTGGGCTAGGGTTAGGGCTGGGTTTGGGGCTAGGGTTGTGCTGGGGCTAGGGTTGTGCTGGGGCTAGGGTTGTGCTGGGGCTAGGGTTGTGCTAGGGTTAGGGCTGGGGTTGAGATTTTTTTCAAAAGTAAGAAAAAAAGATGACGATATGGCGACTAGTGTTGAGAGCAAGTGCTCGCTACTTGAGTTTGCATCGGGTGCTCTGGTATGCATTGAGTATCGTGGGTATTTGAGTGACATGCTCGAGTCTCTGCCCCATATGCTTCGCAGCCAAAAAACTTTACGGGGATTGCCTGCCATGCACGAGCGATCCCCGCATGTTTTTTTTTGGGTGTCTAATAACCGTGAAACATGCGGAGCAGGGACTCGAGCATGTCACTCGAGCACACGCTGTACATGGTGCATACCTGAGTACCTGATGCAAACTTAAGTAGCGAGCACTTGCGCTCAAGAATAATGACAACTTATTCAATATGATGACCTAATGTAAACAAATTCTGTGCTGTACCTCTGGGTTCAAAATGTTCACTATACACCTTAATAAAATCCTTGAGGGGTATAGTTTCCAAAATGGGGACACTTGTGGGGGATCTCCACTGTTTAGGCACATCACGGGCTCTCCAAACGCGACATGGTGTCCGCTAACAAATTGAATGGAAAATCGGCTCAAATTGTTAGCGGACGCCATGTTGCTTTTGGAGAGCCCCTGTGTGCCCAAACATTGGAACTCCCCCACAAGTGACCCCATTTTGGAAACTAGACCCCCCAAGGCACCTATTTAGATGCATAGTGAGCACTTGGAATCCCCAGGTGCTTCACAAATTGATTCGTAAAAATGAAAAAGTGAAAAAAAAAACACTTTTTCATTTTTATGAATCAATTTGTGAGGCACCTGGGGTTCCAAGTGCTCACTATGAATCTAGATAGGTGCCTTGGGGGGTCTAGTTTCCAAAATGGGGTCACTTGTGGGGGAGCTCCAATGTTTGGGCACGCAGGGACTCTCTAAATGCAACATGGTATCCGCTAACAAATAGAATGGAAAATAGGCTCAAATTGTTAGCGGACACCACATTGCGTTTGGAGAGCCCCTCTGTGCCCAAACTTTGGAGCTCCCCCACAAGTGACCCCATTTTGGAAACTAGACCCCCCAAGGCACCTTTCTAGATGCATAGTGAGCACTTGGAACCCCCAGGTGCTTCACAAATTGATTCGTAATAATGAAAAAGTGAAAAAAAAAACACTTTTTCATTTTTATGAATCAATTTGTGAAGCACCTGGGGGTTGCAACTGCTCACTATGCATCTAGATAGGTGCCTTGGGGGGTCTAGTTTCCAAAATGGGGTCACTTGTGGGGGAGCTCCAATGTTTGGGCACACAGGGGCTCTCTAAACGCAACATGGTGTCCGCTAATTATTCACGCAAATTTTACAATCAAAAAGTCAAATGGCGCTCCTTCCCTTCCGAGCCCTACAGTGCGCCCAAACAGTGTTTTTTCCCCAAATATTGGGTATCTGCGTGCCCAGGGGAAATTGCACAACAAATTTTGCGGTCCATTTTTTCTTGTTACCCCTGTGAAAATAAAAAAAATTGGGTCTAAAGTAACATTTTTGTGAAAAAAGTTAAATGTTCATTTTTTTCTTCCACATTCAAAAAATTCCTGTGAAGCACCTGAAGGGTTAATAAAGTTCTTGAATGTGGTTTTGAGCACCTTGAGGGGTGCAGTTTTTAGAATGGTGTCACTTTTGGGTATTTTCTGTCATAAAGACCTCTCAAAGTGACTTCAAATGTGATGTGGTCCCTAAAAAAATGGTTTTGTAAATTTTGTTGGAAAAATGAGAAATCGCTGGTCAACTTTTAACCCTTATAGCTCCCTAACAAAAAAAAATTTTGGTTCCAAAATTGTGCTGATGTAAAGTAGACATGTGGGAAATGTTATTTATTAACTCTTTTGTATGACATATCGCTCTGATTTCAGGGCTTAAAAATTAAAATTTTGAAAATTGCAAAATTTTCTAAATTTTCGCCAAATTTCCGTTTTTTTCACAAATAAACGCAAGTGATATCGAAGAAATTTTTCCAAAATCATGAAGTACAATATGTCACGAAAAACAATCTTAGAATCACAGGGATCCGTTGAAGCGTTCCAGAGTAATTACCTCATAAAGTGACAGTGGTCAGAATTGTAAAAATTGGCCCGGTCATTAACGTGCAAACTACCCGCGGGGCTTAAGGGGTTAAAATTCGGAAATCCAGCTCCACTGGCTATTTAGGGCGGTTTAATGTCTGCATATTTATCCTGGGTCTATATTTACCCCACACAAACCTGATTAATGCTGTACATAGTTTGCTGAAGAAGCTGCATGGCGAGAAATGGGAACAGTTTGAAAAATGTATAAAAAGCGGGGCAAGATATAGTTTTTTACTGCGTTGATTTTACCAAACCAGGATAGTCTCAGTTTACTGTAATTCAGTAGGTCTTTATATGTGCGATCCAAAAGCGATTGGTAATTTAGTGCAAAAAGTTTGAAAAGTCAGGAGAAATGAGCACGCCTAAGTATTTTATCGCTTCTGACTTCCATTTAAAAGGGAAGTTATCCATTACATGTTCAACTTCTCTCTGTGACAGCGATACATTTAATGCCTCCGATTTTGAATAATTAACTTTAAAATTACTCAGGATCTATCAAACTCCTTCATTAAAGCAGGAAGAGATGTCTGAGGCTGAGACACATAGAGGAGAAGGTCGTCTGCATATAATGCTGTCTTATATGTGATGCGACCCCTGGGCCGTGGGGTACTCGGCAGCCGGGCCTCTGGTTGCTGGGGGATATCACGGTAGCTGGCCCGGTCTATGACCCAGGGCGGTCAATAAAAGGGGGGATACTTTATAGGGGATTTAAGAAAGCGTTCGTGACGCCACCTGTGGATTGCGGCTAGAGGCAGCCGCCGCAGCGGAGCAGTCCTCTGGAGCTGGTGTTACGGCAGCAGGGATGGTGTGGCTCTCCACAGGTAGAGGTAGCTCCAGGGCAGCATGGGGTGTAATGGTGGTGGTGCAGGGGAGAGAGACGGCAGGGCGGTCCCGGAGGAAAGACGGACACTCACACAGGGGTAAGCTTCAGTTCCTTTACTGGTGATGTTGCAGGCACGGTCCAGGGTACTCCAGGCGAAGGGCACACTTTTGGACTCTCCCCATTGAGCGGGTATAGGGCCTCCTGATCCGTTGCTTTATTCTCTAAGCTTCTGACCTGCCTGGAGCTAGGCCTAGCTTGGTTACTGTCTCTCTTTGCACCTGCTGACCTGGTGATATGGCCTTCTCTTTGGAGATCACTCTGCCTGGACGCTGGGACCTCCGTGACTCCTTGCCCTGGTACTGTAATCAGTGTTTGGTGAACCTGGGACCTGTAGTCCACCAGGGGTTCCGGTTGTTCCTACTGGGTATAAAGGGTCCCTGTAGGCGCGGACCAGGTGTCCAGTATATATATATCTGCCCCCTCACTACTTCTTCCTTCTCCTCTCGCCTTCGGCCACACTCAAGGCCCTCACACGTGCTGTAGACCTTGGTTCGCCTAAGCACAGCTGCCAGCGTGCTGCTCTCTTCACTGCTTTCTGAGCGTCAGCACGCTCTCTGCTCAACTCTGAGCTGTGTTCCTCTCTGTGTCTGAACACTAAACTGAGCTGCCTAGCTCCACCCTCCCTATATATATCCCTAACGGGCTCCCTCTGCTGGTCTGAGGTGGTAAGGTGGAGGTGCGTGAATGTGTGAGGGCCTCTTGTGGAGAAGTCCATCAATGCACCTTTCTGGGTTCTGTGGCACCAATGTGCAGCAGGGTGCCACATTCCCCACTAGTAAAACTCAGTACTTCTGGACTGAAGCATTTTTCTCAAACAGGTTTAAACAATAACATTTCTTCCCTTTATGGGAGGCACTTTCCTTGAACGTTACAGGTGACATTATAATACAATAATTACAACTATAAATAACAATAAAGTTACAGTCAGTCCCGTAACTTGGTGTCCATTTCACCGAAGAAAGAACATGAGGGACCCGCCTGAAAACCCTCAACGTAGGCTCTGGGCGTGGCTACAGGGCATGGGTGATCCAGGTGCTGGACCACGTCTTCGGCCACGCCAAATGGGTTTTTGTTCTGTGGTCTAATAAGGGGCACTCCAGGGAGCCCAACTATGTACATGACAGTTTTTGGGCTGCTCACAGTCCTCAGCCACTGAGTCCTTTATATATACCCTTACGGGTAACCAAATAAACACATATATTTCAGTTTATACAATAAACATAATGCAATATCCTACTGGGTAACTATTTATACTGCAGGTATTTCTCTATTTACTCCCTATACCTGACAGGGGTCTGGCCTTTTCTGCTACGTGATGACCTACGTAGTACGGGGATGCGTGTAGTGTGGATGCTTGTGTAATTTCCAGCTTTATGGGTTGATGGACTGCAAGACTGCCTTAACCTCTCTATGGGACTGGCAAGTACACTGCTTACTGGGCCTTCTGGCTCTGCTTCTACTGGTGATCCTTCTTCCGGGGATTCTTCCTGAGCAGGCTCTTCTGGGGCACTTACAGGTTCTACTTGCAATGGAGGGTCTGCTGGCTGTTGGTAGAAGTGTAACACAGGTATTATTACCACTCCATCCAGTTGAGGCCAATCTGCCGGGAAATCTCCTAAGACAGTATGGAGTACTTCTTCTTTAGGCTCCTCCGGTACGGTGAGAGGCACTTCCTCCTGGGGCTTCAGCGGACTTGGGCACAACTTCAGATGGTCTCTTGATACCGTTGCAGTTGTTCTTCCTCCGTCTTTGCTAATTAGACAGGTTTTCCTATTGTCGAACCTGGAATTCAACACAGTGTAAGGTTCCCTTTCCCACTGGTCGTCAAGTTTGTGGCTTCTTCTCTTTCGTTTCAACACAACTTCTCCAGGTGTCAAGGGTTCGGCTGGTGCACTCTTGTTGTACTGTGCTTCCTGCTTATCTCTCACCCTACTTAGACTGTTTTCGACACAGGCCTGTACTCTCTTGTACTGCTCCTGTCGAGTCGCATCCCAGTCTTCAGTGGACATATCTGCTTCCGGCTCTACCACTCCAAGCTCCAGGTCCATGGGCAACTTTCCGTGTCTTGCTCTCATGAGGTACGCTGGAGTACAATTGGTGGAACTCACAGGTATGTGATTGTACAGATCTACCAGGTCAGGTAGTTTGTCTGGCCACTGGTTTCTTTCCTCTAGAGGTAAGGTCTTCAAAAGGTCGATGACTATGTTATTCATCTTTTCACATAACCCATTGGTTTGGGGGTGGTACGGTGTAGTCTGGATCTTCTTACACCTGTACAGATGGCAAAACTCTTTGAACAGCTCGGCTTCAAAGGCAGGGCCTTGATCCATCAACACTTTATCCGGGTATCCATGGGGCCTGCAGAAGTATGCTTGAAACGTCCTTGCTGCTGTTTCTGCCATCAGATCCTTGATGGGGGCTACCACCAGGAACCAGGAGTAGTGATCCACCATGGTCAGGGCATACGAGTAGCCTGACCTGCTGGGTGACAAATTGACGTGATCCAGGGCAACGATCTCCAGGGGCTGGGTTGTCTTGATGGACTGCAGGGGTGCCTTCTGGCTGCTGTAGTCTTTTCTTCTGAGACTACAGGGTCCAAAATCCCAGCACCACCTCTCTATGAAGCTTCGCATTCCAACCCAGTAAAACCGACTCTTCAGGAGAGTTTCCAGCTTTTTCCAGCCAAAGTGCAATGCTTGATCGTGGTAGACCTCCAATACCATCTGGATGTCTGTCCTGGGCACTATGATCTGCCATACCATCTCATGGGTCCTGGGGTTAACATACTTTCGGCACAGTTTCTCTCTATAGATGAACAGCCGGCTTCTCTCATTCTACAGTTGCTTGGCTTGTGGAGTCGCGTCCTTCTCCAGGGAGGAACCTTCCTGGGTTATCAGTTCTATGATACGGCTGACAACCGGGTCGCTGTCCTGGGTCTCCTTCCAACTGTGGTGAGGTAAAGGGTTTAGTGTGTTACCACGATACCTCCTGGAGGTGCGCTGCTCATGGACCATCCCATTTCTATGGAAGGCAGGTAGCTCAATCTCCTGCAGGTCATCCACTTCTTCTTCAGTGTCCGACTGGTGAGGCTTGTGGCCTGCCCTGTACTTAATGGTGAACTGATAGTTTAACAGACGGGCCATCCAACGCTGTTCCATGGCTCCCAACTTAGCTGTCTCTAGATGTGTCAAGGGGTTGTTGTCAGTGTAAGCCGTGAACTTACTGGAGGCCAAGTAGTGCTTGAATCGTTTAGTGATGGCCCAGACCAAGGCCAGGAGCTCCAAATTGAAGGAGCTATAGTTTTCTGGATTCCTCTCGGTAGGGCGGAGCTTCCTGCTGGCATAGGCAATCACCTTCTCTTTGCCATACTGCTTCTGGCTTAACACAGCTCCTAGTCCCTCATTGCTGGCATCAGTGTACAGCAGGAATGGTTGGCTGTAGTCAGGGTAGGTCAGGATTTCTTCGCCAGTCAGGATCTCTTTCATCACTGCAAAGGACTCAGCCTGCTCTTTACCCCACTGGAAGGGGGGGTTCTTGCCTCTGTTGGACGGTATTACCAGGAGATCTTGCAAAGGTGCTGCCTTCTTGGTGTAGTCCTTTACAAACCTCCGGTAATACCCAACCAGTCCCAGGAACTGACGTACCTCCTTGAGATTCTTCGGCTCCAGCCATTTCTGGATGGCAGTGACCTTCTCCGGGTCTGGTGCTACTCCTTCTGGACTGACGATGTGCCCCAGGTACTGAACCTTCCGTTTGAGCAGGTGGCACTTGGAAGGCTTCAATTTCATCCCATACCGGGACAATGCTTCAAATACCTCCACCAAGTGCTTCAAATGGTCCTCATACATCTTGGAGTACACTATCACGTCATCCAGGTATAGCAGCACGGTATTGAAGTTACGGTGTCCCAAACAGCACTCCATCAATCTCTGGAACGTTCCAGGGGCGTTGCAGAGTCCGAACGGCATACTGTTGAACTCGCAGAGTCCCATCGGGGTAGTGAAGTCCGTCTTCTCCCGGTCCTCCTCAACAACTGCTACTTGGCAGTACCCACTAGTGAGGTCAAGGGTAGAGAAGTAATTTGCAGGCTTTAATGCAGCCAGGGATTCCTCTATACGGGGCAAAGGGTATGCATCTTTATGTGTTATGCGATTTACCTGTCTGTAATCTACACACATCCTCATGCTTCCATCCTTTTTCCTGACCAGGGGAGCTGCACAGGGGCTACAGCTATCTCTTATAACCCCTGCCTTCCTCATGTCATGCAACATTTCCTTCGCTTTCTGGTAGTGTGCTGGTGGGATTGGCCTGTAACGTTCTTTGATGGGTGGATGGTCATCTGTGGGTATATAGTGTTATACCCCTTCAAACCTCCCGAAATCAAGTGGGTGTTTGCTGAATACCTGCTCGTATTCCTGGACCACCCTGTATACACCATGTTTTTTATGGACTGGAGTGGCGTCAGTTCCAACATGGAGCTGTTGACACCAATCCTCCAACTGAGCTTCGGAGTCATTGTCCACCACTGTATCTGGTGGGGTCAAGGATTCCACTGTGTGTATGGCGTTGTTATCATTGTTATCCACAGTATACAACCTGGCGACAGTGGTATATCTTTGAAATTTAACTTCATCCTCCCCATAATTTAGGAGTCGTACGGGTACCCTCCCATTGCGTACATCAACCACCCCTCTGGCAGTTAAGAGTGTAGGTCTGTGCTCCGAACTAATGGGCTCCACTACTGCCTGATAGTTCTGTCCTTTGAGACCTATTGCTGCTCTACACCAAATCAGCATTTCACTCATCGGGGGAATCATAATGGGTATCGTGTCTGTGACCCGTACATTACCAATTTCACCACCTGATAGCTTTACCTGTTGCTGGTACATAAGGGCTCGGATCTCTTTCTGGAGCACCCTCCTCTGCCCTGGTTTGGCGGTGTCAGCAATCTGTTGGAGCAAAAACAACACTTCTCCCAAACAGTTACCGACAATATTCGTACCAAGTATAATATACAAGTCTGTATCACCAGGATTAAACTCCACTACAATCAGCCCTTGGTCCTTTAGTTCCACTCTCCCCACCTTCACTGTCACATTCTTAACCCCTACTAGGTTAAGAGAAAGGCCGTTAGAGGCATACACGGAGAGGTTCGGGGCTGGCGGCTGGAGTTCGTCTACGGACCAGAACCTTTTGTAGAGGACATCAGGCATGATGGTTACCTGAGATCCAGTGTCCAGCAGGGCAGGTGTCGCGATGCCATCCAGCACAATGGACAGGAAAGGTCTTCCTCCCACGAACCGATGGTACCAGTTTGATGGGCCTGCTTGATTTACTCCTGGGTGTCGGCCCTTGGCCCAATGGTTTGCTCGTTTAAAGGACAGTTCCGCGCTGTGTGGCCTGCCTTCTGGCAGCGGTAGCAGATGAACTCTCCTGGAGGGCGACGTTGGTCGTTGGTCCTCCCATGGGGTGGCGTTGTCCTCCTCTGGGGTGGCGTTGTCCTCCTACGGGGTGGCGTTATCCTCCTTCTTCTTCTCATCCAGGGGACATCCTCAGGGCTGTCGGCGAGTAGTATCCGTCCTTCCGGCTCGGGCTCCTCCTGTAGTTACATAGTTACATAGTTAGTAAAGCCGAATAAAGACTTGCGTCCATCAAGTTCGACCTGTTAGTTCTGTAATTGCTAAAGTTGATCCAGAGGAGGGCAAAAACCCCAAATGATTTAGCCAATCTTCACCTGAGGAAAAATTCCCTCCCGACTCTGAAACCAGCAGTCAGAATAAATCCCTGTATCAACCTACTATTTTATTTTATTTTTAAGTATATGCAGAAATCTGCCTGGTATCTAGAAATGCATCCAGTCCCCGCTTGAACTGGTTTAGTGAATCCGACATTACCGTCTCCTCACTCAGTGAATTCTATATTCTCACTGCTCTTACCGTAAAGAACCCCTTCCTATGCTGGTGCTGAAACCTTTTCTCTTCCAGTCTTAGTGAATGCCCTCTTGTTACCGTAATATCCCTCCTTTTGAACAAATCCCGGGCAAGGTCTCTATACTGTCCCCTAACATATTTGTACACATTTATTATGTCCCCCCTCAACCTTCTCTTTTCCAGGCTGAATAGTCCTAGTTTTGCCAACCTCTCTGGGTATTGCAGTCCCTCCATTCCCTTTATTAATTTTGTTGCCCTCCTTTGTACCTTTTCAAGCTCATTTATATCCTTTCTATATATTGGGGCCCATAACTGAGCACAGTATTCCAAGTGTGGTCTGACCAGTGCTTTGTACAGTGGAAGAACAATGTTCTCATCCTTTGCAGCTATACCTCTTCTGATACACCCCATTACCCTGTTTGCCCTTACAGCAGCGGCCTGACTTTGGGCACTCCAATTTAGTTTGCTATCAATCAAGATGCCCAAGTCCTTCTCCATCTCTGAATTCCCCAATGATTTCCCATTCAGTGAGTACTGGTGACTTCCATTTTTCCTTCCCATATGTATGACCTTACATTTCTCCTCGTTAAACCTCATTTGCCATTTAATGCTCCACCTACCCAGCTTATCCAAATCCCTCTGTAGGTCTGCACTGTCCTCTTTTGTATTAATTGTTTTACATAACTTTGTGTCATCTGCAAATATTGATATTTTACTATTTATCCCGTTGACTATGTCGTTAATAAAGATATTAAATAACATTGGGCCTAGTACAGACCCCTGTGGTACCCCACTAGTGACGCTTACCCAATCTGAGTATATTCCATTTATAACCACCCTCTGCCTTCTATCCTTTAGCCAGTTAGCTACCCACTTGCAGACATTTTCCCCCTGCCCCATCATTCTCATTTTGTATACCAACCTATTATGTGGCACGCTATCGAATGCTTTTGAGAAGTCGAGATACACGACATCCACTGGTTCCCCCTGATCTACTCGAGAGCTAACCTCCTCGTAGAAGTCAATCAGGTTTGTTTGGCAGGAGCGATTCCTCATGAATCCATGTTGGTTCGGGGTTAATAGATTATTAGCATCAAGATGCTCCATGATTGCCTCATTAATAAAGCCTTCAAAAATTTTGCCCACAACGGACGTCAGACTCACCGGCCGATAGTTTCCGGCGTCACTTTTCGCTCCCTTTTTGAATATTGGCACTACATTCGCCTGTCGCCAATCAAGTGGTACAGACCCAGTCTCAACAGAGTCCTTAAATATAAGATATAACGGTCTGTCTATCACATTACTTAGTTCCCTTAGTACCCGTGGGTGTATGCTATCAGGTCCTGGTGATTTGTTTATTTTAATGTTACTGAGGCGTTTCTGTACCCCAGCTTGGGTTAGATTTGTCATACTTAGTGGAGGATTAAGTTTGTCACTTCTCATTTCGCCTGTTAGTTCTTTTTCCTTTGTGAAAGTTGACGAAAAAAATTTATTTAATAGATTAGCTTTATCCTCATCTTTCTCTATGATTTTGCCTTCATCACTTTTTATCGGTCCAATATTATTCGATTTAATCCTTTTACTATTTATATATGTAAAGAACAGTTTGGGATTTGATCTACTTTCCCTAGCAATACGTCTCTCTGTTTCCTCCTTTGCTATTTTTAGTTGTTTTTTGCAGGTTCTCATTTTTTCCTTGTAACACATTAGTGCTTCCTTACTGTTTTCCTGTTTTAATCTCTTGAATGCCTCTTTTTTGCTATTTAACGCCCCTTTTACGTTCTTGTTCAACCATATTGGTTTCCTCTTATTTCGGGCCCTTTTATTCCCATACGGTATATACCTTTCGCACTGAGTATTCAGAATTATTTTGAAGGTTTCCCATTTACTATTCGTATTTCCTTGATTAAGAACTTTGTCCCAGTCTATAAGTTGAAGGTTTTCTTTCAGCTGATCAAACTTCGCCCTCCTAAAGTTTAATGTTTTAGTTGTTCCCTTATTGATAACCCTACTGAAGGGCATTTTGAAATTGATAATATTATGATCACTATTACCTAGGTGCCCCCCTATCTGTACCTCAGTTATTCTATCAGGCCTATTAGTCAATATTAAGTCCAACACGGCCTTCCCTCTCGTTGGTTCCTGCACTAGTTGGGAGAGATAATTATCCTTGATATTTGTCAAGAACCTTTTTCCTTTCTGCGATCTACAGGTTTCTGTTTCCCAGTCAATATCCGGGTAGTTGAAGTCCCCCATTACAATCACCTCATTATGTTTTGCTACTTTGTCTATTTGTCCTAATAGCAGTTTCTCATTCTCCTCTGTTATATTGGGTGGCTTATAGCAGACCCCCAGTAATATTTTATTATTATTTTTTGCCCCCTCTATCTCTACCCACATGGACTCGACCCCCTCTTCTCCCTCTCCTATATCTTCCCTTAGTCTGGGCTTTAGACGTGACTTTACATATAAGCAGACTCCTCCGCCCTTCCCCTGTTTCCGGTCCCTTCTAAATAAACTATAATCTGTTAAATTTACCGCCCAGTCGTAGCTATCGTCTAGTCAAGTCTCTGTTATACCTACGATGTCATACCTCTCCTCCGATATAAGCGCCTGCAGCTCATCCACCTTATTGGTCAGGCTTCTTGCGTTGGTCAGCATGCAAGATAAAACTTTGGGGTTATTTAGCATCCTATTCTTCTCTAACGATCTAGCTGTACTATCCCCACCCCCCTCTCCACCCTCACTATATTCACTTCTCCCCTTCCCCCTTGCTTGCCTCACATCCCACCTATTTCCTTGGTTTCCCACCCCGTCTCTAGTTTAAAAACTCCTCCAACCTATTAGCCATCTTCTTCCCCAGCACCGCTGCACCCTCCCCATTGAGGTGCAGCCCGTCCCTACGGTAGAGCCTGTAGCCGACAGCGAAGTCGGCCCAGTTCTCCATGAACCCAAACCCTTCTGCCTTGCACCAACTCTTTAGCCACTTATTCACCTCCCTAACCTCCCGTTGGCGCTCCTGTGTAGCTCGCGGGATTGGTAGTATTTCTGAGAAAACTACCTTGGAGGTCCTTGCCCTAAGCTTCCTACCTAGGTCCCTGAAATCATTTTTAAGGACCCTCCATCTACCACTCACTTTGTCATTGGTGCCAATGTGGACCATGACCGCTGGGTCTTCGCCAGCCCCACCCAGTAACCTGTCAACCCGATCCGCGATGTGCCGGACTCGAGCGCCAGGGAGGCAGCACACCGTTCGGCGATCCCGGTCTTTGTGACAGATTGCCCTGTCTGTCCCCCTAATAATAGAGTCACCCACTACCAGGACCTGTCTAGCCTGCCCTACACTTCCCCCCTCCCCCTCATTACTGGAGCATACACTCCCCCGGCGGTCAGAGGATCTGTCGTGCTCCAATAATGCCGGTTCTGAACCAGCCTTCCTATACTTCTTCCCTCTATCCCTTCTAACTGTTACCCAGCTCCCTGCCTGTTCAGCCTGCGCTTCCCCACTAAGCTCCACCCTCAGTGTTGACCCATTGAGTGTCTGCTCGGTGAGCAGCAAACTCCGTTCCATGTTGTCGATGCTCCTCAGTACCGCTATCTGAGCACTTAGATCCAGGATTTGGGCTTCCAAGTGCACGATATGCTCACATCTCTCGCAGCAGTATGGATCCCTGAGCGGTAGC
Source organism: Phyllobates terribilis (assembly GCF_046119375.1). NCBI lineage: Eukaryota > Metazoa > Chordata > Amphibia > Anura > Dendrobatidae > Phyllobates > Phyllobates terribilis. The sequence goes on along the minus strand of NW_027362761.1, from coordinate 1,089,617,899 downwards.
TCAGGGAATGCATACATTGCGCAAGATGTACACTGCACGGCTCCGGCCAACATGGACGTCATTCTAAATATGGGGATACAGTCAGTATATATGTACAAGTACAAAACACAATTATTTATATATAGGTGTATGGACGGGGATCAATTAGGGATGTGCAAGTGTATCGATTAGATATCGGCGCGGGATCAGTTAAGTATGGACGGGGGATCAATTAAGTATCAATTAAGTATGGATGGGGATCAGCTGAGTGGGTCAGGTGGATTAATTAAGTATGGACGGTGTGTCAATTAACTATGGACTGGGATCAATAAGTATGAACTGGGGAAATAATTAATTGTGGACTAGGGAATCAATCAATTAATTATGGACAGGGGGTTTAATTAAATAGGATGGAGGGTAAAGCAAATAAATAGGTATGGACGGTGGGTCTATTAACTAAGGACTGGGGATCAATAAGTATCAATAATATCAATAAATATGGACTGGGGAAATAATTAATTGTGGTCTGGGGAATCAATCAATTAATTATGGACAGGGGTTAATTAAATATGTAGCTACAGGGTGCTGAGGACAGTTGCCAGGGTTTTACTTAACTGGTGCACTTCATAGCGCAGGCTGTCCAGCTCGCTAGGTGGCACTGTTTGCATCTTTGTTTCCCCCGTTAGTGAAGGAGCAGTGGGTGCTGCGGGCACTGGGGTGGCCCCACCGTGGGAACGCTGGATAGCAGTATCTGATGTTTCCAGGGGCTGCAGACCCTTTATAGCCTCGTCCTTAAGGGACGAACCTGTTTCAGGGCCTGCAGGGCTTCCTGTAAGCGCCAGGCATAGTCCCGGACACTGTCCTCAGGTTTCTGGACACAGTGGTAGAACCTCATCCGGAGGCCTGTCTCAGTGCGGTTTTCAAACACAGTTTGCAGTCTCTTAAAGATGATGAATACTGATTCCTAGTCTGTGGCTGGCTAGGTTTCAATTTCCCGCTCTGCGGCACGAGTCAATTGTCCCAGCACAACAGCAGCTCTCTGTTTACCGGTCATAGAATACATGTCTAGCACACCGCATATTTTCCTCTTGAATCCGGACAGGGTGTCCGGTTTTCCATTATACTGGGGAAGCCATTTCTGTTAGAACCCTTCTGTTTGTTTTTGCTTCTATCTTGTGTTTTGCGGTCACGTGACCATCTTCCTATATATTCCAGCTACGCCCTTCTGGCCTTGCTGGACTTCAGTGTTGTTTTGACTGTCTCTCTAGCCAGGTGCTTTTGTGCCTATCTATCTCTAGTTTGCTTGGTCCTCTGGACCTCTAGTACTTTTGTCAGTTTTTCTTTTGCTCTGCAACAACTTCTGTTAGGAGGTGTCCCATTTTTGTCCCAGTCCTTAGTTTTTTTAGGGACCCCTCCCTTTTTCTATAGGTCTCCATTCAGACTAGCCGAGGACGCAGGCGGGTCTGTTCACTAGGAACAGGTTGCCCGCTACAACTTAGGGACTCAGCTTAGTCTTACTGTAGGGACAGCTCTCCCCTTTTCTCCCTAGTTTATGTTGAAGATCATAACAGTAAGTCCAGCCCAAACAAAAAAAACTTTAAGGAAAGAAATCCGGGGATCAGTATGGTTTCTGTTCAAGATTTGGCTCAACGCCTGCAGGGATTGTCTCTGGAGGTGTCCGAGCTCCGGCAACACGTGAGTAGCTGTTCTGGAGCGCATTTTGTCAAACCCAAGGTAGGGTTCCCTGATATTTTTTATGGTAAACAACAAGATTTTTTTTCCATTAAAAATGCTTGTTTATTATATTTTCGTTTGAGACCAAGGTCCTCTGGGAATGAATCACAGCGCATTGGGTTTATCATGTCACTTTTGCGCAAGGAACCACAGGGGTGGGCCTTTTCTCTCCAACCTAATGATCCTTGTTTTAGGTCAGTGGAGGATTTGTTTTCTGCTATGGGGCTATTGTATGACGATCCTGATCGAGTCTCATCTGCTGAGACAGAACTGAGGCGTTTGAATCAGGGGTCAGGTGATGTTGAAAATTATTGTACACACTTCAGAAGGTGGTACTCAGAAGTGAAATGGAATGATTCGGCATTAAAATGTTTTTTTTCTTGCTGGTCTAAGTGAAAGGATTAAGGATCTGCTGATTGCCTTTCCTGCACCTGAGACCTTGCAAGAAGCCATGCAATTAGCTATACGTGTGGACAGGAGACAGCGTGCCAGGGTTACTGATGAAAAAATTCCTGCAATGGCAGCTTCTAGTCCCCAGAGGGTCTGCTTGGATGGCGGAGAACCGATGGAGGTTGAGGCGATGTCACTCCGCTCTCAGGAAAGAGACTGCAGGTTTTCCAAGGGATTGTGTTTTTATTGTGGTAAACCTGACCATTTGATTAAGAACTGTGAGCTTCGTTTAAGTAAAGAAAAAAAAAGGTCAATTACGCCCGTATTGCTTGTTTGAGCTCTAAGGGAGTATTTCTTTCAGGGAGTACCTCATTGCAGGAAGATTTGATTGAATTTCAGGTATTTGTGGATTGTGGTTCAACACTTAATGTGATTGATAAGGGGTTTTTGGAAAAACTTAAATTGGAATCCAAACCTTCATCATCACCTATTTCTGTGATTGCAATTGATAACACTCCTTTGAAATGTATTACTCACAATGTTGCTGCATTTCCCCTCACTATCAATGGCATTCACCAAGAGAATTTGGATTTGGTGGTATTAAATAATTTACCCTCTCCAGTCGTTTTAGGTTTGCCTTGGTTAAAACTGCAAAATCCTTTACTGGACTGGTCTACTAATGAGATTAAGTCTTGGAGTCCTAAGTGCTATGATAAATGTTGTAATGGTCGCATTGCGGCTGTGGAAAAAGGGGAATTACCTGTACCTATTCAGGATTTTTGGAAGGTTTTTTCAGAGGAGGAGTCGCAAGTTTTACCTCCTCATAGGGACTGTGATTGCACAATTGAGTTTGTTCCTGGAGCTACTCTTCCCAAGAGTCGCTTATTTAATCTGACTATCCCTGAAAGAAAGGCCTTGGAGGAATACATACAAACGAGCTTGGCTGCTGGTCACATTAGACCTTCTAAGTCGCCTGTGGCCGTTGGATTTTTCTTTGTTAAAAAAAAGGAAGGCGGTTTACGTCCATGTCTGGACTTTCGTGAAATTAATAAGATTACCGTACGCAATTCCTACCCATTGCCGTTAATTCCTGACTTGTTTAACCAGTTAGTGGGGTCCAAGTGGTTCTCTAAAATTGATCTCCGGGGGACATACAATTTGTTACGAATGAAGGAGGGTGATGAATGGAAAATGGCTTTTAACACTCCGGTAGGTCATTTTGAGAATCTGGTGATGCCTTTTGGTCTTACCAATGCACCCGCGTTTTTTCAGAACCTTATTAATGACATCCTGAGACCTTTGATTGGTAAGAATGTGGTTGTGTATTTGGATGACATTCTGATTTATTCACCAGATCTGGAGTCCCATTGGCAGAGCGTACGTGAGGTGTTACATAGTTACATAGTTACATAGTTTATAAGGCCGAAAAAAGACAAGCGTCCATCCAGTTCAGCCTATTTCTTGTGCACTGCAGCTATTCCGCTATTCCTATACCATGCGGTATAGGCCAATTTACATCATTGAGGAAAAATTCACTTCCTGACACCAATGTGGCAGTCAGATTAAATCCCTGGATTAATTAACTAAGCATATGATGTAATTTTATTGTTCTCAAGAAAGGCGTCCAGGCCTCTCTTGAACTCATTAAGTGAGTTGGACATCACCACTTCCTCTCCCAGAGAGTTCCAGAGTCTCACGGCTCTGACCGTAAAGAATCCCCTTCTATGCTGGTGCAGGAACCTCCTTTCCTCCAGACGCATAGTGTGCCCCCTCGTCTTTGTCACCATCCTTGGTATAAACAGGTCATGGGAGAGATCTCTGTACTGCCCCCTGATGTATTTATACATGTTTATGAGGTCTCCCCTAAGCCTTCTCTTTTCCAATGTAAACAGGCCTAATTTTGACAACCTCTCTGGGTATTCTAGTCCCTCCATTCCCTTTATTACCTTAGTCGCCCTCCTTTGTACCCTCTCTACCTCCAATATGTCTTTCCTGAGCACCGGAGCCCAGAACTGTGCACAATATTCTAAGTGCGGCCTTACCAGCGCTTTATACAGAGGAAGAACAATGTTCTCATCATATGCCCCTATTCCTCTTCTGATGCATGCCATGACTCTATTTGCCTTCGCAGCTGCTGCCTGACACTGGGCACTCCAATTTAATTTGCTATTAACCAAGACGCCCAGGTCCTTCTCCATGTCAGATTTCCCCAACAGTTTCCCATTTAATATGTATGGGTGACTGCTGTTTTTCTTTCCCATGTGCATGACCTTACATTTATCGGCATTGAACCCCATTTGCCATTTTTTGGCCCAACTCCCCAATTTATCTAAATCCTCCTGTAGCTGTGCCCTATCCTCATCTGTATTAACTACTTTACAAAGTTTAGTATCATCTGCAAATATTGCTATTTTACTATGCAACCCTTCCACTAGATCATTAATAAATATATTAAATAATATAGGGCCCAAGACAGACCCTTGAGGCACCCCGCTAGTAACCCTGACACCCCCTGAGCTTACTCCATTGATAACCACCCTCTGCTTTCTATCACTCAGCCAGCTATTTACCCACTTGCACACATTATCCCCCACTCATTTTATATACCAACCTTTTGTGTGGCACGGTATCAAACGCTTTGGAGAAGTCAAGGTATACAACATCCACTGACTCTCCCCGGTCCAGCTGTGAGCTCACCTCCTCGTAGAAGGCGATCAGGTTTGTTTGGCAGGAGCAATCCCTCATGAATCCATGTTGATATGGAGTTAGACAGTTATTATCATTAAGATATTCTACAATAGCATCTCTAAGAAATCCTTCAAACAATTTACCCACAACAGACGTTAAGCTGACTGGTCTATAGTTCCCAGGGTCACTTTTAGACCCCTTTTTGAATATTGGTACCACATTTGCTTGGCGCCAGTCTAGTGGGATAGTCCCTGTCCATAAAGAGTGCTTGAATATAAGATACAGTGGTCTGTCTATCGCATTACTTAATTCTTTTAGTACCTGGGGGTGTATGCCATCTGGGCCTGGTGACTTGTCTATTTTGATATTATTTAGGCGTTTCTGAACTTCCTCCTGGGTTAGGTGGGTGATATTTAGCGGAGGGTTTACTTTATCACTCTGCATTTCCTCCGATAAATTTTCTTTTGTGAAAACAGTGGAGAAGAAGCTATTGAGTAGGTTTGCTTTACCCTCTTCGCCCTCTATGATTTTAACCAGGTTATTTTTCAATGGGGCAACGCCATCAGTTTTAATCCTTTTACTGTTTATATAGTTAAAGAACAGTTTGGGATTCGTTTTACTTTCCTTGGCAATTAGTCTCTCTGTCTCCTCTTTTGCTATTCTTATTTGTTTCTTACAGATTTTGTTTTTTTCCCTATAAGATATTAGCGCTTCCTCGCTGCCTTCTTGTTTAAGTTTACCGAAAGCCCTTTTTTTGTTTTTCATTGCCCTCTTGACTTCCTTATTTAGCCACATTGGCTTCCTCCTATTCCTAGCCCTTTTATTCCCATAAGGTATGTACCTTCTACAGTGACTATGTAGGACTGTTTTGAAAATTTCCCATTTTCTATCCGTGCTCCTATTACTGTAGATACTATCCCAGTCTATAAGGTGAAGGGCATCTCTTAGCTGATCAAACTTTGCCCTCCTGAAGTTCAGTGTTTTTGTGACTCCCTCACTGGGCACCCTACTGAAGCACATGTGGAATTGTATAATGTTGTGGTCACTATTTCCCAGGTGCTCCCCGACCTGCACATCAGTTATTCTGTCTGGCCTGTTAGTTAATATTAAGTCTAAAAGGGCCGTCCCTCTAGTTGGTTCCTGTACAAGTTGTGACAAATAATTGTCTTTGATAATTGACAGAAACCTGTTTCCTTTCTGAGATCTACAGCTTTCGGTTTCCCAGTCTATATCGGGGTAGTTGAAGTCCCCCATAATAATCACCTCGTTATTTTTTGCTACTTCGTCTATTTGTCTCATTAATAGACTTTCCGTGGCTTCTGCTATATTTGGTGGTTTATAACAGACTCCTATGATAATTTTATTATTGTTTTTTGCCCCATGTATCTCCACCCATAAGGACTCGACCTCCTCATTTCCCTCCCATACATCCTCCCACATTGTAGGCTTTAGACACGTCTTTACATATAGACAGACTCCACCCCCTTTCCGACTTCTTCGATCCCTTCTAAACAGACTGTAACCCTGTAAGTTAACTGCCCAGTCATAGCTTTCATCTAACCATGTCTCGGTTATTCCCACTATGTCATAGTTACCTGTAGATATTTCTGCTTCCAGTTCATCCATCTTGTTTGTCAGGCTCCTGGCATTTGCTAGCACGCAGTTTACACAATTTTGTTTTGTTCCAATCTTCTCCCTGTGGATTGTATTAGAAATTTTCTTACCTCCCTTCCAAGCATCTTGTCTTGGACCTTCTTTGTCGCACTTCATATCTTTCATTAGTAGCATTAGTTGCATGTTCGTGTCCGGCGTTTTTCTTCCCATCCCCTCTTCTTCTAGTTTAACGCCCTCCTGATGAGTGTTGCGAGTCTCCTGGCGAATGTGTGTTTCCCGGGTTTGTTGAGGTGTAGTCCGTCTCTGGCAAGGAGTCCGTCATAGAGGTAATTCACACCGTGGTCCAGGAATCCACGGCAGTTGCAGTTATTGAGTGATAATTCACTTTTTGCTAAGCTGGAGAAATGTGAGTTCGCTGTGCAGAGAATTAGTTTTTTGGGCTACATTATCTCCAGCGAGGGGTTCAGATGGACCTGGTGAAGGTTCAGGCTGTGCAGGAATGGCCAAGGCCTATTGGTTTGAAATCGATACAGAGATTTTTGGGTTTCGCCAATTATTACAGGAAATTCATTAAGAATTTTTCTATAATTGTTAAGCCGCTGACCGATCTCACTAGGAAAGGTGCGAATACGGTCCAGTGGACTACGGAGGCCATTGAAGCTTTTGTATATCTCAAGGAGAGGTTCAGTTCTGCCTCAATCCTTATGCATCCTGATGAGACCAAGCCTTTTTTGGTCGAGGTTGATGCTTCTTCGGTGGGGGTCGGTGTAGTTTTGTCTCAGGAGAACAAGGATGGAGTACATCCCTGTGCTTTTTTTTCGAAAAAATTTTCAGAAACCGAACTTAATTACGATGTTGGTAATCGGGAATTGCTGGCTATTAAACTCGCGTTTGAACATTGGCATCATTTCTTGGAAGGTGCTAAATTTCCCATTCAGGTTTTCACAGATCATAAGAATTTGATCTATCTGGATGCTGCCAAACGCTTGAATGCCCATCAAGCTAGGTGGGCACTTTTTTTTTCTCGGTTTAATTTTTCTGTTACCTATATCCCTGGTACTAAGAATGTTAAAGCCGATGCTTTATCTCACAGCTTTTCTCCCATGGTTGGTACCGAGGAGGAGGAGAGCATTTTACAGGAAGGAGTTGTGGTAGCAGCATTGGACTCCGTTTTGGAAGATGGGATTCTGAAAGCCCAAGAGGATGCCCCATCTAACACTCCTCATGGGAGGTTGTTTGTGCCTAGAACCTTTAGGAGAGATTTGTTTGTGGAGTATCATGAGTCTCGGTTGGCAGGTCATCCAGGAATTTCTGAGACTAAGAGACTTATCAGTCGCAGTTTTTGGTGGCCTGGGTGGCAGAAGGAAGTCATCAAGTGGGTGTGTCAATGTACGGTGTGCGCTAGGTCTAAGGCTTCACATACCCCTGCTGCTGGGTTGCTTTACCCTCTGGAGGTTCCTAGTGCGCCTTGGACGCATCTGGCAATGGATTTTATTATTGACCTTCCTGTATCCGAGGGTTTCACTGTAATCTGGGTGGTCGTGGACCGTTTTAGCAAGATGTGTCATTTGGTTCCATTCATTAAGCTACCCTGCGCTAAGACACTCGCTAAGGCGTTTGTTAAGGAAATTGTCAGGCTCCATGGCGTTCCCACCGACATTGTTTCTGATAGGGGACCTCAGTTTGTGGCTCGCTTTTGGCGTGCATTTTGTGACAGGTTGGGAGTCCATTTGTCATTTTCGTCTGGTTATCATCCTGAGTCTAATGGACAGACTGAAAGAAAGAACCAGGATGCTGAACCGTTTTTGCGTTGTTTTGTGGCAGACAATCAAGATTGGTGGTCTGAGTTTCTGCCACTCGCAGAATTTGCTCTTAACAACCATACATCCTTATCTGCTGGGTGTTCTCCTTTTTTTTTTGTACTGGGAGACATCCATCTTTTGGTTCGTTCTCCAAATTGGGGTCGGTGATGCCGGTGGAGGAGAATTTTTCCGGTGATTTGGAGAGAGTTTGGACTAATGTACGTTGTAACCTTCAAGAGGTTAACAAAAAGTCCAAGAAGTATTTTAACAGGAAACGTAAAGAGGTTTTGTTTACTGTGGGTGACATGGTTTGGTTGTCCTCAAAGAATCTGCGGTTGAGGATTCCCTCTAAAAAATTGGGTCCGAAGTTTGTGGGGCCATTTAAGGTTAACCAGTCTGCTGTTAGGTTGGAGGTTCCCTCCTCCTGAAAGATTAATCCTGTGTTTCATGTTTCCTTGTTAAAAAAGGCTGATGTATCTGATAGGGAGGCCATTGTCACAGTTCCTCTGGTGGTGGAAGACGGCGAATATGAAATTTCTCGTATCCTGAATTCAAGAGAGCATAGAGGGATATTGCAGTATCTCGTCGCTTGGAAAGGTTTTGGTCCCGAGGATAACTCCTGGGTAAAGGCGGATGATGTCTCTGCCCCTAGACTTGTCAGAGCTTTCCACAAGAGATTTCCGGATAGGCCTGGGCCTGGAGGATTCGGAGGATCCTCCTAAAAGAGGGGGTACTGTTAGAACCCTCCTGTTTGTTTTTGTTTCTATCTTGTGTTTTGCGGTCACGTGACCATCTTCCTATATATTCCAGCTACGCCCTTCTGACCTTGCTGGACTTCAGTGTTGTTTTGACTGTCTCTCTAGCCAGGTGCTTTTCTGCCTATCTATCTCTAGTTTGCTTGGTCCTCTTGACCTCTAGTACTTTTGTCAGTTTTTCTTTTGCACTGCAACAACTTCTGTTAGGAGGTGTCCCATTTTTGTCACAGTCCTTAGTTCTTTTTGGTACCCCTCCCTTTTTCTATAGGTCTCCGTTCAGACTAGCTGAGGATGCAGGCGGGTCTGGTCACTAGGAACAGGTTGCCCGCTACAACGTAGGGACTCAGCTTAGTCTTACTGTAGAGACAGCTCTCCCCTTCTTTCCCTAGTTTATGTTGCAGATCATAACAATTTCGCTCCAGGGATATACGGCAGGGCCATGGGTATTAACGTGGTCACGACCCATGCTGGTGGAGCGGCCGCTCTAGCCTGTGCAGCGCCGGGCGCAGGTTTGGCATCTGGAGCGTTAACCGGTGCTCCGGCGGCTTGCTGGTCATCGGCCATGGTTGCGCTCCCCTAGTGAACCGGAGTCTACCTTCTTCACTTCTTATCAGGTAGGCCGCAGTTCCGCGGGCGGCGGTCTTCTTCCAGGACCTTGCGTCGCTCACGTATGACGTCAGAGCGCCCTCTGGGTTCCTTCCAGGACCTGATGCTTTCTGGTTCGACATCAGTGGCGGGGCGTGTCTTGGGCTTCGTGCGCTTCCAGCGGTTACGCCCCTCCGATTCCCGCGGTTACGCCCCTCTTCTTCCCGTGCGGCAACAGGAAGATGGCGGACAATGGCGAGAAATCTCGGGAATGGCGGGAAAACTTCACCACAGTGAGTATTACAGTCTCTTAAGGCGCACAGTACCCGGTGGCAACGGGCATGGAATCCTGTTCGTGACGCCAAGGCTGATGCGCCCCCTGGGCCGTGGGGTACTCGGCAGCCGGGCCTCTGGTTGCTGGGGGATATCACGGTAGCTGGCCCGGTCCGTGACCCAGGGCGGTCAGTAAAAGGGAGGATACTTTATAGGGGATTTAAGAAAGTGTTCGTGACGCCACCTGTGGATTGCGGCTAGAGGGAGCCGCCGCTGTGGAGCAGTCCTCTGGAGCTGGTGTTACGGCAGCAGGGATGGTGTGGCTCTCCACAGGTAGAGGTTGCTCCAGGGCAGCGTGGGGTGTAATGGTGGTGGACCAGGGGAGAGAGACGGCAGGATGGTCCTGGAGGAAAGAAGGACACTCACATGGGAGTAAGCTTCAGTACCTTTACTGGTGATGTTGCAGGCACGGTCCAGGGTACTCCAGGCGAAGGGAACACTTTTGTACTCTCCCCAGTCAGCGGGTATAGGGCCTCCTGATCCGTTGCTTTATTCTCTAAGCTTCTGACCTGCTTGGAGCTAGGTCTAGCTTGGTTACTGTCTCTCTTTGCACCTGCTGACCTGGTGGTAAGGCCTTCCCTTTGGAGATCACTCTCCCTGGATGCTGGGACCTCCGTGACTCCAAGCCCTGGTACTGTAATCAGCGTTTGGTGAACCTGGGACATGTAGTCCTCCAGGGGTTCCGGTGGTTCCTACTGGGTATACGCGGACCCGGTGTCCGATATATATATATATCGGGGTGAGCCTGGTATGCTCCTCTGCCCCCTCACTACTTCTTCCTTCTCCTCTCGCCTTTGGCCACACTCAAGGCTCTCACACATGCTGTAGCCCCTGACTCGCCTAAGCACAGCAGCCAGCATGCTGCTCTCTGAGCGTCAGCACGCTCTCTGCTCAACTCTGAGCTATTTTCCTCTCTGTGTCTGTGACTTGCCCAGGGGAATGGGGATGACTCGGTACCTGGGCCTTTAGCCTGGCCTTTAGGGATGTCGCGGTGGTCGGCTCCAGGGCCCGTACCCTGGGGTCGCTCCTTAAAAAGGGTGGATATTTGTTAATTTTAAGATAGAGTTCGTGACGCCACCTGTGGCTTCTGGTGAGGATCACCAGCGCTGCGCAGTCCACTGAGGCCGTTGATAAGGCAGCTCGATGGTATAGCTCCCCACAGGTGGAGCTAGGCCTCAGGGCAGTGTATGACGGGGAATGCAGCACAGGCGAGACCGAGCCAGGTCAGAGCAAGAACAGGGACAGACACGATAGTCACTTCAGTACATTTTACTGAAGGAAATTCAGGCACATCCCGGAGCGCTGTAGGGTGAAGGGTGCATGTCAGGATCCTCCCAAATGAGCGGTTTTTGGGCCTCCTGCTTCTTGCCTCTGCGTAGTAAGTTTCTGACCTGCCTGGAGCTAGGCCTAACTTTGTCTCTGTCCTGCGCTGGCTGACCTTGTGGTAGGGCCTTTTCTTGGATTACATGCACCTTAGCTGCGGGCCTATGTGTCTCCTGGCTCTGTTACGTATCAGCACTTTAGCGATCCTGGGACTTGTAGTTCTCCAGGGATTCCGGTTTATCTTACTGGGTCGTGGAGATCCCGGTAAGCTTCGGACCCGGTGTCCGGTAACCGCTTCGGGGTGAGCCAATTAAGCTTCTCTGCCCCCTATGTGCTAACTCTATACTTGCCTTCGGCCTACTCGGGCCCTCACTAGGCTACTCACACTAACGGCAGCTTGCCGCGCTTCACCGATCTTATGGCGCCGGCACGCCTAAAGCTCACCACTCTTAGCTACAACTGAGTCTGGATCTGGATAAGCTCCACTGCAGGATAGCAATTGCAGGAGCTGGAACAGGCTTTTGTCCTCTGAGGTAACTCCTCTCAGGCTGTACTGGACTCACTGCTAAACCAGAATAGACTAACTCTGACTAACTGCCGCCTGGCTCCACCTTCCCTATTTATCTATCCCTAACGGGCTCCCTCTGGTGGTCTGAGGTGGAAGGTGGAGATGTGTGAATGGTTATGGGGGCCTCTTGTGGAGGAATCCTTCAATACACCCTTCTAGGATCTGTGATACCAAGCACAGCTGGGCATCACATTTGAACACTAAACTGAGCTGCCTAGCTCCACCCTCCCTATACATATCCCTAATGGGCTCCCTCTGCTGGTCTGAGGTGGTAGGGTGGAGGTGTGTGAATGTGTGAGGGCCTCTTGTGGAGAAGTCCATCCATGCACCCTTCTGGGTTCTGTGGCAAGAATGCACAGCAGGGCGCCACATATGTCCTGGTACCTATTTTAACCCCATGAATATTGCTGTTATTCCTTATTGCGTTGACCAAGAGTTCCATCACTATCACATACAGAAGGGGGGACAGAGGGCACCCTTGTCTAGTTCCGTTTCGTATCGCAAAAGGTAAGGACAAGGTTCCATTGACCCTAACTCTAGCAGTAGGGCCAGAGTACAGGGAAAAAATTAACTGTAAAAATTGTGGTCCAATGCCTATTTGACATAATGCCTCCTTCATAAACCCCCAATGAACCCTGTCAAAGGCCTTCTCTGAATCAGCAGATAAAAGGCCCATATATATGGAGCGACTTTTAGCTTTAGAGATTAGCAACATGCTCATAATAGTGTTGTCTCTTGCCTCTCGGCCCTGAATAAATCCTACTTGATCCTACTTGATCAGTATTTATAAGAGAGGGCAACAATGGGGTAAGTCTTTCTGTTAGTATTTTTGAGAGTAGTTTAATGTCCACATTTATTAATGATATGGGTCTATAATTAGCTGTGATTGTAAGATCCTTACCTGGTTTAGGGAGAACGTTAATATGAGCTTCCAATGATTGGGGGACAAAACATGTCTTATCATTTAATGAATTAAAGGTTTTGTTCATAACAGGGGATAGCTGAGTTTTAAGGGACTTATAGAATGCTGGAGTAAATCCGTCTGGGCCAGGACTTTTACCAGATGGTGTAGATTGAATTGCAAGATTGACCTCCTCCTCTGTAATGTCCTTTTCCAGTGCCTCAGAAACATGACTATCTAAAGAGGTTAAAGAAGTATCTTGTATGTACTCCTTAATTCGGATAGATAGGTCAGAAGGGGAGAGATCAGAGTATTGCCCTTTAATATTGTACATCTTCTCATAGTTTGAGCGGAATATGTCAATGATTTCTGTAGGATTATGAGCTTCCTCCCCATTTTGTTTTTTGATATTTGGAACGTATGCCGCCACAGAGCAAGGGTGAAGCAACCTTGAGAGTGTCCGTCCACATTTATCTGACGATTCATAAAAAAAGTTTTTAATTAGCTCCCTGTGTCTTAGGTATTTTTAGTCCAGCAAGATCTTGAGATCATTTATTTTTTTGGATAATTCTGCAAGAGTGTTAGGCGACAACGTATGTTTATGCGAGACCTCAAGTGTGTGTATCTGTCTCAAAAGGTCATTTACCTTTAGAGTTCTCTCCTTTTTGAGTTTTGAACCATGCTTAATCAACACGCCTCTCATGACACATTTTAAAGTTTCCCATTGCAGAGGTATTGAGGTCTGATCTGCTTTATGAATCTGCAAAAAATAATCAAGAGAATCCTTTAATTCTGCCATACAGATTTTGTCTTTTAGAAAGTGATCATTCATTTTCCATGTCCATGAACGCTGGACCAGGGAGGGTACAGTGTCCATTTTAGGACATGATCAGATATCAAAATCAAGCATCGGAATGATGTCAGTTTGAGGCTAAATACCCTGTCTGACAAGTGATTCTGACAAGCGATCCAGACAAGTAATTTTGACAAGTGATTTTGACAGGTGATTCTGACAAGTGATTTTGACAAGTGATTTTGATGAGTGATTTTGACGAGTGATTCTGACGAGTGATTCTTACAAATGATTTTGAGAAGTCATTCTGACAAGTGATTCTGACAAGTGATTTTGACAAATCATTCTGAAAAGTGATCTTTACAAGTGATTTTGACAAGTGATTTTGACGAGTGATTTTGATGAGTGATTCTGACAAGTGATTTTGACAAGTGATTCTGACAAGTGATTTTGACAAGTGATTTTGACAAGTGATTCTGACAAGTGATTTTGACAAATGATTCTGACAAGTGATCCTTACAAGTGATTTTGACAAGTGATTTTGACAAGTGATTCTGACAAGTGATTTTGATGAGTGATTCTGACAAGTGATTTTGACAAGTGATTTTGACAAGTGATTCTGACAAGTGATTTTGACAAGTGATTTTGACAAGTGATTCTGACAAGTGATTTTGACGAGTGATTTTGATGAGTGATTCTGACGAGTGATTCTAACGAGTGATTTTGACAAGTGATTTTGACAAGTGATTTTGACAAGTGATTCTGACAAGTGATTTTGATGAGTGATTCTGATGAGTGATTTTGATGAGTGATTTTGATGAGTGATTCTGACGAGTGATTTTGACAAGTCATTCTGACAAGTGACTTTTACAACTATAATAATAATAATAAAAAAAAAAATAACTTCGCTGATGGAACTTGAACCCAAAATTCTGTATTCCAAATCCAGTGCACTAAGCACTAAGCTAGAAACTCAGTTGAGAAAGCTTTGGATTTGTATTTGCTTATATAATTTTCAGTGCAAACTGGTCTATAACTCATTGGGACTTATGCACAGACTTCAAGCAAGCCAAATTCAAATGATGTTTGATTTTGATGTGTGAGTCTGATGTGTTACTTTCTTCAAACATCAGAATCAAAATCATAATGACTTTTAGTCACCCTGAGTATTTTCATGGTTAATGTCATAAGACAAGAAAAGCTACAAGCTACTATTACTTGACTGGATAGCGAAAATGGTAAGGCAACAGCCTCTGAAATTACAGTGTCAGAATTCAAATCCTGATAGAAATATGAATTTTTTTTTAAATTAATTATGCCTGTTTAGCACACAAACTACAGGGGTGTTTTACTTTTAATATCTGACACTTTGATTGTCATCCTGACGTGTTACGAGTTTCAGACACGCTGTCTATTTGCATGTTAAATTACATAGCCAAAGTAAATCACTTGGCAGAATCACTTGTCAAAATCATTTGTCAAAATCACTCGTCAGAATCACTCATCAAAATCACACGTCAAAATCATTCATCAAAATCACTTGTCAGAATCACTCGTCAAAATCACTCGTCAAAATCACTCGTCAGAATCACTCGTCAGAATCACTCGTCAAAATCACTTGTCAGAATCACTCGTCAAAATCACTCGTCAGAATCACATGTCAGAATCACTCGTCAGAATCACTCGTCTAAATCACTTGTCAAAATCACTCGTCAAAACCATTCGTCAAAATCACTCGTCAGAATCACTTGCCAGAATCACTTGCAGGAATCACTCGTCAAAATCACTCATCAAAATCACTTGTCAAAATCACTCATCAGAATCACTCATCAAAGTCACTCGTCAAAATCACTTGTCAGAATCACTTATCAAAATCAGTTCTCAGACAGGGTATTTAGCCTCAAACTGACATCATTCTGATGTTTGATTTTGATATCTGATCATGTGCTAAAATGGACACTGTAGGAGGGAACGGAAATAGATAGGAAGATTGGGGCATGGTCATACCACAATATGTCACCTATTGTAGCAGATGGGTTCCAAGAGAGAGCGTGATGACTCAACAGGAAGAAATAAATTCATAAAGAAAAAATGACGTATACGAACATATGCAAAAAAAAACAAAGTTTATTATAAATGCAAGATATAACAAGCATACACAATGAAGAGAATGGCATAAATACATTGGTAGTAAGCTAATAAGAGAGATACCACGAACTGAATAACCACATACTAGAAAGTTTAAGAATCAATAATTGAAGTAAGTAAGGGTATGGGTATGTCAAGCATATGCCATAACCCAGCTACAAAAGTGTAAAGTATCAAGAAACTTATACTTAGGGGTGACGATACCTGGACTGACATACTGACAAACACATGTGAGTAATAGTATATATTTATCCATCTTTGAGTGCTAAATGGATTTACCTTTTTACTACTTATTTATGCACTGTGCACTTTAGCATCTCAATGGAGTTTCTTGATACTTTACACTTTTGTAGCTGGGTTATGGCATATGCTTGACATACCCATACCCTTACTTACCCCAATTATTGATTCTTAAACTTTCTACTATGTGGTTATTCAGTTTGTGGTATCTCTCTTATTAGCTTACTACCAATGTATTTATGCCATTCTCTTCACTGTGTATGTTTTTTATATCTTGCATTTATAATAAACTTTGTTTTTTTTTTGCATATGAATGTTCGTATACGTCATTTTTTCTTTATGAGTTGCTCTTGGAGACGTTGAACAGATTCTGATTGTTCTATCATAGAGAATTAACTATATATGTGGTCTTGGTGGTCAACCTATTTGCCTCAGGAAGAAATCAATGCGACTATATGAGCCATGGGTAGGAGAAAAATATGTATAATCCTTACCCTGAGGATTTAAAATGCAGCAAACATCTGTCAACCTGAGGGCATGGATGACCCATTTCAATGAACGAAGCTGTCTCAGAGGGACGACACCCCTTCCTGAGGAGGAGTCTAACGTGGCATTCCATGTGAAGTTGAAGTCTCCACCTGCAATCAGAACTCCTTCTGCAAAATCAGAGAGGGACGTTAAAAAGGACCTACATGTGCAGATCTGTTCTTTGTTAGGGAGGTACCAGTTTGCTATTCTAGATCTTGATTCTGCTATTTTGAGTTTGAGGAACACATATCTGACTTGATCATCAATGAGAGAGTCTATGAGAGTATAGGCCAACGGCTTGTGTATGGCTATGGATACACCCTTAGAGCGTGAATCCGGATTAGTGCTGTGGAACCACCGAGAGTAATACCTATCTCCAAAAACAGGCATATGCCCAGTTTTAAAGTGCATTTCCTGTAACATAAGAACCTGGACTCTTTGTTTATGCATAGAGTACAAAATTTGTGAACGTTTCTGTGGGACATTAAAGCCTCTTACATTCAGTGAGCCTACTTTAACAGAGGACATGATTACCAAGGGGGACGAAAGGAGTGGGGCAAGAAGGGAAACAGAAATACACAGAAAACTAAGAAGAAATTACGGGATATATAAAATAAAAACCAAACAAAATTATATAACAAAATGAAAGCAAAACAATCTGATGAGAGGAAATAGGTATATTTTACACCTGCACAGCAGAGTGTAAACCCCTCTGGGAGGATGGGCTTTCTACTGGGGAGCCCCCGCCCCCAAACCAGACATCAGGCCACACCATTTTGTCTTAAAACCTATGATAGAAAAGCAGCCAAAAGCTGTAAAAGATTAGCATCTACTTATCATTATATTAAACGTTGAATCAGTATATCACATATCCTTATGGAATAATATCCATACTGTCCAAGAACGGAATATTATTGACATAATATAATCAAATCTTATTATTGAGAGCCAGTCATATAAATGAATTATTCGTAATATCAACTATACTCATTGCTGAAAACATTTTAGAGAAATATAACACTCTAATATCTTTCACAAGATTGACTAGCGCTGAAGGCTAGCGTATTGACCACAGGATCCATTTGTAATAGACGATTCAATCTGGGGAGTGAGGCATAAGTTTTCCATTGTTCCCTCTCCTGACTTCTTCTCTGGATTTGTTTCTTGTCGCTCTTTATGGTCGTGGATTGAGATCCGACTTGGGGCCTCCCGGGAGACTCGGCCAATCCTCTGTTGGTATAGATACGTGGGGAATCCCCAAACCTGTAACAAAAGCCGGAATGTCTCCAGGGCAACGTATCACATGTAAAGCCCCTGAATGGCGGACCTGTAGACAGAAAGGGAAACCCCAAGAGTATAGAATGTTCTGCTGTCTCAGAACCTCTAATAGAGTCTTTAATGCCTTCCTCTTCTGTAGTGTATGGCGCGATAGATCAGACATGAGTTGTATAGGATATTCTTGATATAAAATAGAATCACATCATGAGGTTTTGTCGCATCAGAGGATCTGGGGCCCAAGGACCTATAAGCCTTATCTAGCTCCAACTCATTCTCTAAGGGCAGACCCAAGATAGAGTTAAACAAATGACGTAGTGTCTCATCCAGTTCATGGTGTTCAGTTGTCTCTGGAAGTCCTCTAATCCTAATATTGTTGCGCCTTCCACTGTTTTCAATATCATCTATCAAATCTGTTAGGTATTCCAGTTGGTATGAGTGAGAAGACACAGTTTGTTCCTGAGAATTTACTTGTTGAGCGATGGATGCTGTATGTGATTCAGCAGCAGACACTTTTTCTGTTAACTCTTGCATGTCCCCTCTAAGGGAGGCTGCTTCAGCCCTGTAAGAGGACTCCAGTCTAGACATATAATTCTCCATGTCCCTCTGGTTGGAATAGCTCGTATTCGATCTCTGAGGTCTCTCCACACTGCCTCACAATATAATGAGTCATCCTGTTGGTTCTCCTCTGAGCAGCCAGGGGAAGAAGAATGTAATAATGCAGGGAAGGAGCCTCTCTCAGGGGAACTCCGGGCATCAGTGTGTGACTGGGGCCTCTGCAGGTCTGGACCCGCAGCAGAGATAAGTACTGCCCAATCTGGTGTGTCCAGGGGCCGGGGCACCAAATGATCCTCTACCACGCACCTGAGCTCCGAAGGCGCAAAGCCGGAATCTGCCATCTTGGACTGAGGGAGATGCCCCGCAGCAGCAACAAGGCCTCCCGCGTCTCCCCAAGTCCGGGAAGCCAGGTCCGCGTCCTCCGCCGATGAAGGTATTGTCCGCTCTGCTAATGTTGATGTGGGGGAGCATTTACCCCAGGACCTTTGGACCTCCGAGGCAGGAGATGAGGAGCGCTAGGCAGGGACAGCCGATGCCATCTTAGATCCCACTCTTGCAGGAGAGGCAGATGCTGCAATTTCTTAGGTAGCGGGTAATATTTGTTGGAGGGAATCGCTGAGTACTCACACTGGTCTGCATTATATTCTTCTTCTTTTTTGCCGGCATTGGAAGTGTTTTGACCTGATTTGAAGTGATAGGCATGCCCTGAAGCTGGTCTAGGGATGGGAGCAGACAACCATGCGACTTCACTCCTCCATAGCCAGGCCACGCCCCCCCATTCAAAGAAATTTCAACAAATTCTTGATGTAAACATTAAGATTTGAGAGTCCTCAGTGGCTGATACCTTTTAATGGTTAACTGAAAAGATGGTAACAAGTTGCAAGCTTTCGAGACTACTCAGGTCTCTTCATCAGGCACAGTATGACACAAAATCTGAAGAGTCACACATTTATACACAATAAGACACAGAAATAATGCAATAGATGAGACAGGTAATGTAAAGCAGAGCTATTACTGTGAGAGAAAGGTAAACAGTTCTGGCTGTAAATATTGGTTTAGTTCATAGATAAGGACTGTGAAAGTTTTATTGTCTAATGATTGAGATTTCGAGGGTTATGATGACCCCAAAGCTCTGTGAAGCTCATTCCTTAGTTGAAGCAAGTAAAGAAAGGAGCGCAAATAGCGCTGTTATCCAATAGACAGCAGTAAAGATAAAAGGGAAATTGCTCACCTCTGTGAGAATTCCAGCAGACCCTTAAACCGCAGGGGTTAAACGAAATCACAGAAGTTTTTCTTTGAGAATTCCAGCAGTCACTTTTTACACCTCCCCAGTTCTTTTCAATACCCAACATATAGCCACCTGTCCCCAAACCCACACTCCTGTTATCACCGCCTACATTATAGCCTTCAAGTTACCTCTCACCACTCTTACAGCTCCTTTTTTCAGCTGACAATATAAATCAGGAGCCCTAGTGTAGCGGGCTATGTTCCTAGAGTGACTGCACACAGCAACTTAAGCAAGTATTTAAGTTCTAGCCCTCCATGGTTCATCATGATTAATATTAGACCCATATTTTATTATGTTTAAAAGAAACGATTTTTTAATTAATCTCTAAATATTTTAAATTACTTTGTACTTCTTTTCTCCTCTTGAGCAAATGTTCATGTGCATTATGATTTTAGATGTGTTTCCAAGATTTCCTTCCCCTTTTTTCTCTCTCTCTCTCGCTCCTTTTTTTTTCCTCTTTTTGGCGCCAAGGGGTGCTTTGGCAGTTTTTTTCTTCACTCCATGTGCTAGCATGTGTGTATATATACCTTCCATGTTGTAACAAGTAGCAGCTATGTTCCTGAAGAAGTGGACGGGATGTCAACGAAGCACGTAGTCTTTTATAGCTTTTACAGTCTCCAATAAATGCTGGGAACATTATCCATCTCTGGCATATATATACATTTTTTCATGGAGGAGCGCGGTGATTAATGGCACCTTTATCATCTGTATACTAGACTACTCGAAGATCCCAAGGGACCTGTGCCTGCTGCAGCACCTCAGCATATACTTTCTCATCAGTTGTGCATTTCACAACCCACAAAGGTGAGCAATTTCCCTTTTATCTTTACTGTTGTCTATTGGATATCAGCGCTACTTGCGCTCCTTTCTTTACTTATTTGAGTTATTGCCAACTGAGCTGGGGACAGCAGCGCACTTTGGTTAATTTGGGAGCAGCATTAGCGAATCCATACCGTTAACATGGAATATTTTGACAGACGCATGTCAACCAGAGAACGGCTTATTAAACAAGCCATGGGAATCACTATCCCATACTCTGATGAATCTTTCACCTTAAATTCAATGGACTTCAATGAAGAGGACACCAACACTATGAAGAATTTATTTAATGAATTTGAGGAATCACTTAAAGATGAGCTACGTCTCGACCTGGACATTCGTTTTCTAAGGATTTATATGGAGGAGAAACTATGTCCTCGGGGTTTGAGAATAACAATTACCTCACCATTCCCTGAGGACAAACCATTTAATAAGGAATGGACTACTATTTTGGACACGTGCATGCACAATCTGCTAAAAAGCATACATACAAAAAGGTCAGAAATATGTCTAACAATTACTAATAGAATATTTGATATCGCTAAAAACCTATTACCATTTGAAACCCATCCTGTGTTTGGAAAGATTGATAGCAATATTGCAACAAGTATTTTACAGAATGTGCATGAAATTATCATCAAAAAGGCAAAAAAAACTACAGAGAGATAGAGATGATTACAAAGGACTAACTAGTACTACCTCACGTACTAAAACGTCGGTCATATCCAGTGATCAGTCATCTGATCCTTTGAGTACAGTGGGTTCCTATCCTCCTCCCCACAAAGGAAGGATGTTCTCTAATAGTTATTACCATAAGAATAAGAACAATTACAATAAGACTTACAACCGCACACCTGCATTCACACATAGCAAAAAACAACTCACGATAGAACGAAAGACGGACAGAAGGTTGTAATTAATATGCGCATATCTACTACTGTTAACTCTCCACAGAGCACTAGCAGTAATAAGAGTCTGGTCTCTATCATGTCTCCCACCTGCAATACTATGGGTAGTGCAGTTCCTAAAAGGCTGGTAATGCATCAGGAGGAGATGAATAATGATAGTATAGCAGTCAATCCTTATGACACAACATTACACACTAAATTAAGAAAAAAATCCCACTTCTATCCTGTGGAGAGTAAAAGCCACCAGATAGATACTTTTTGCGACATCACTCTCCAAGATTTCAAGGAGGTTATGAGGACTCCAATCTCATACAGAGATAATGATATAAACCGACAAGAGAAGTTAGCACTTAATAATATTTGAAATAATAGGGATATAGTCCTCAGATCAGCGGACAAGAGGGGTGGTATAGTTATCCATGATTATGATGTGTATACAAAAGAAGCACTGCAGAAGTTGAGTGATGACAACTATTGCAAAGAGATTTTGTATAATCCCATTTTGAAAATGATCCCTATATATAAGAAACTGATATCTAAAGCAGTAGATGAGAATATATTAAATGACAACAAAAGAAAGTTCTTGACTGTCCAAAGTCCTTGTATGCCCTTCTTTTATCATCTTCCCAAAATTCATAAGGACGAAAAAAAAACTCCAGGGAGACCGATTATATCGGGGATAGGCTCCCTTACAACAAATCTGGCTGAATACTTTGATATACTACTACAACCACCTGTCAAAAATTTAAAGAGTTACCTGCAAAACTCCAGTCATCTTCTTAGATTAACCTATGACATCAAATGGAAAAAAATCATGCACTTTCCTTAGCCTAGATGTTAACTCTTTATATACCAATATTGATGTTAGTCTATTATGCATAGAGTATGTAATTTCCAGAGACATACGGCTGTCTTCCAGCCAGAGATCTTTTAATATAGCAGGTTTATCTTTCATCCTAAAAAACAATTTTTTTACCTTTCTAGATAAGACCTACCATCAAATTAAGGGAGTAGCAATGGGCTCTAAAGTAGCACCTACCTTTGCCAATTTATTCATGGGATTATTTGAGCAAGTTTTTATTTACCAGGGAGACTTCCATAAGGGGGTTGTATTTTATAGAAGATACATAGACGATCTGATCTTCATCATTAACAGGAACATCACTGATCCCACCATTTTTTTTAATTTCCTCAATACAAATAATTGGGGCATCTCTTTCAATCAGGACAGTAATGAACTCACAATTAATTTTTTTAGATCTAGTTTTATATGTAGAGGAAGACAGGATACTTAGCAAAACTTTCTTCAAATCAGTGGACACTAATAGCTATATTCATTTCACTATTGGTCACTACAGAAAATGGCTCACCAATATTCCCCGCTATCAGTTTCAAAGACTTCGTAGGAGCTGCTCAACAGAAATCGAATATGACTAACAGTCAGAGATTCTCAAAAAAAGGTTCCAACAGAAATATTCTGAGACATTGGTTGTAGAATCTTGCAAACAGGTCAAAGAAAGATATGACCAGGGCTCATTACTTATGGCTTCAACACACAAAAATGATGTAAGTTTTGAACATGAACAGAAATTCATTACTACATACAATCAACAACACAAGAAAATTAGAGAAATTATTCAAAAAAAACTGGCATATTCTATTAAATGACCAGACATTAAAACAAGCATTACCAAAAAAAACCCTCTCTAATCTTTAGAAGGGCACCGACACTTAGGAATATCTTGGGTCCCAGTAGATTGCATGGACATGGAACATTGATTAATAAGAATAATGAAAAAGTCAGGGACAATATGGTCTCCAAGTGTGGTAAAAGAGGTTGCAAGTGCTGTGAATCTATTTTGCATTCCATAGACAATTTCACTTCCGTAGCCACTAGTGAGAATTTCAATATCTCTCATCCCATGTCATGTGGAACTTATTATGTGATATATGTCATCGAGTACAGTTGCCCCAAACACTATGTGGGCAGAACCACCCAGGCACTACATAATAGGTTGAATTCACATAGACATAATATCACCACAGGATTTATTAAACATGGGCTGTCCCGACATATGGTCCTTCATCACAAACAGGACCTTAGGGAATTAAGGGTATTACTTATTGAACACATTTCTATTGACACTCCAAATAGGGTGCAATGTTTAAAAGAAATCTACTGGATTTATAAACTAAAAACGCTTAAACCGCAGGGGTTAAACGAAATCACAGAAGTTTTTTCTTTGAGAATTCCAGCAGTCACTTTTTACACCTCCCCAGTTCTTTTTCAATACCCAACATATAGCCACCTCTCCCCAAACCCACACTCCTGTTATCACCGCCCACATTATAGCCTTCCAGTTACCTCTCACCACTCTTACAGCTCTGTTTTTCAGCTGACAAAACAAATCAGGAGCCCTAGTGTAGCGGGCTATGTGCCTAGCATGACTGTACACAGCAACTTGAGCAAGTATTTAAGTTCTAGCCCTCCATGGTTCATCATGATTAATATGAAAATTATTGGTATTAAAAGGTCATTTCAAATCTCAGGGAGACAGAAAAAATTGGGAATATAAACTAATGGTGACCTTTGACACCTTCAGAGCAGGAATGAATGTGTTGCATGGATTTATGTCATTCTACATCAACTAAGGAATGAGCTCCTCAGAGCTTTGGGGTCATCATAACCCTGGACCAGACCTCAATCACTGGACAATAAAACTTTCACAGTCCTTATCTATGAACTAATCCAATATTTACAGCCAGAACTGTTTACCTCTCTCCCACAGTAATAGCTCTGCTTTACGTTACCTGTCTCATCTATTGCATTATTTCTGTGTCCTATTGTGTATAAATATGTGACTCTTCAGATTTTGTGTCATACTATGCCTGATGAAGAGACCTGAGTAGTCTCGAAAGCTTGCAACTTGATAACCATTAAAAGGTATCAGCCACTGAGGACTCTCAAATCTTAATATTTTTCTAATAATTTTTCCATGGCTAACACAGTACTAAAATATATATTTTCCCTGATGTAAACATAACACCATCTGTAATAAGCTAAAGTTGAAAAGAGGATGGCTTCTACAAATGGATAATGATCCTAAACACGTCAAAATCAAGATCTTCACTGGTAAAGCCCCCCACTCATAACACATTAGGTAGCTGTCAGCCAAAAGATTGTTCAACTGACAGCCATCTCTTCTGAGCCCCTTATATACAAGAACACTCAGCTTGGCTCCTGTGTTCTCTATGAGAGCGACTAATAGATTCCACTGGCAGCGGCTTATCTGCTGGAAAACAGAATGAGCTACCATTGGAAATACAACATGCAGGCTCCTTCTCTCCTCCAACATCATCTGTAGGGTACGTTCATATGACTGTATTGTCGTTCCCAGTGTTTTCCGTGAAAAAACTGACAGAACTAGACACAGACAGATCTAGGTCCATTGGGCTGTTTAGATAAGTGTTTGAAAAAAAGCAAGTGAAAAAAATCATAGCACGCATAGGTTCTTCCTTACAATGGATGAGAGTAAGCCATTCAAGTCCAAAGGTGCACAAAAAAACAGATCCCATACAGATCATCCATATAGCTTCCATTTTTTTATGGATACATTTCCATTATTAACCTAGAAAACTGTATTTGGTCTTGTGAATGATAATAACTGTTGATGGAAAAGAAGGATAGTGTACAGTCATGGCCAAAAGTATTGAGAATGACACCAAAATTATATTTTCACATGATCTGCTGGCCTCTGGTTTTTATTAGTGTTTGTCTGATGCTTATATCACATACAGAAATATAATTGCAATCATATTATGAGTACCAATAGGTTATATTGACAGTTAGAATGAGTTAATGCAGCAAGTCAATATTTGCAGTGTTGCCCCTTCTTCTTCAAGACCTCTGTAATTATCCCTGGCATGCTCTCAATCAACTTTTGGACCAAATCCTGACGGATAGCAGTCCATTCTTGCATAATCAATGCTTGCATTTTGCCAGAATTTGTTGGTTTTTGTTTGTCCACCCGTCTCTTGATGATTGACCACAAGTTCTCAATGGGATTAAGATCTGGGGAGTTTCCAAGCCATGGACCCAAAATCTCTAGGTTTTGTTCCATGAGCCATTTAGTTATCACCTTTGCTTTATGGCAAGGTGCTCCATCATGCTGGAAAAGGCATTGTTGGGAGCCAAACTGATCTTGGACGGTTGGGAGAAGTTGCTCTTGGAGGACATTCTGGTACCATTCTTTATTCATGGCTGTGTTTTTAGGCAAGACTGTGAGTGAGCCAATTCCCTTGGCTGAAAAGCAACCCCACACATGAATGGTTTCAGGATGCTTTACAGTTGGCATGAGACAAGACTGGTGGTAGCGCTCACCTCTTCTTCTCCGAATAAGCTGTTTTCCAGATGTCCCAAACAATCGAAAAGGGGATTCATCAGAGAAAATGACTTTGCCCCAGTCCTCAGCAGTCCAGTCCCTGTACCTTTTGCAGAATATCAGTCGGTCCCTGATGTTTTTTCTGGAGAGAAGTGGCTTCTTTGCTGCCCTCCTTGAAACCAGCCCTTGCTCAAAGAGTCTCCGCCTCACAGTGCGTGCAGAAGCACTCACACCAGCCTGCTGCCATTCCTGAGCAAGCTTGGCACTGCTGGTAGTCCGATCCCGCAGCTGAAACAGTTTTAAGATACGGTCCTGGCACTTGCTGGTCTTTCTTGGGTGCCCTGGAGCCTTTTTGACAACAATGGAAGCTCTCTCTTTGAAGTTCTTGATGATGCAATAGATTGTTGACTGAGGTGCAATCTTGGTAGCTGCGATACTCTTCCCTGTTAGGCCATTTTTGTGCAGTGCAATGATGGCTGCACGTGTTTCTTTAGAGATAACCATGGTTAACTGAAGAGAAACAATGATACCAAGAACCAGCCTCCTTTTAAAGTGTCCAGTGATGTGATTCTTACTTAATCATGACTGATTGATCGCCAGCCCTGTCCTCATCAACACCCACACCTGTGTTAATGGATCAATCACTAAAACGATGTTAGCTGCTCCTTTTAAGGCAGGACTGCAATGATGTTGAAATGTGTTTTGGGGGTTAAAGTTCATTTTCTGGGCAAATATTGACATTGCAAATACAGTAATTGCTGTTAAGCTGATCACTCTTTGACTTTCAGGAGTATATGCAAATTGCCATTACAAAAAATGAAGCAGTAAACTTTGGAAAAATTACTATTTGTCTCATTCTCAATACTTTTGGCCATGACTGTACAGACCACAACTGACCACCAAACTGATGAAAATCATCCATTTTTCCGGATGAAAAGATAAATGTCCCTTTCTTGTCTGATGTCAGATTCTCGCTGCTCCACAGTCTGGGAATTCTGCTGGATTTTTTATTTTATAATGCATCAAATGTTTTCTCCTGGTGAAAGGTCTGGACTGCAGGCGGCCGGTTCTTCACCTGAACTCTTCCTCTTCGATGCCATGCTGCTGTGATGGATGTAGTATGTGGTTTAGCTTTGTCTTGCCAAAATATGCAAAAAAAGATCCAACAAATACACAGAAAAAAAGTATGCAAAAAGAGGGATAACCTAAAAATCTAAAAATAGTCAATGCTTATTAACATGCAAGACATATTAAAAATATTTAAAAAGCACAAATGGCTGTAAGCCTGTAACATAAATTTTCCAGACCACAGCACTATAGTGCTACGATCTACCCTGTCTGTCAATAAGGTAATTTAGGAACCCAAAAGTTAATACCACCTTAATACAGATATATTACTGTATAATATACCAATAATATGAAAATTGTTACATCAATGACCCAGGCCCTAAAATAAGGGCAAGTATTAAAGTGTATAGTGGGTTAAAGATATACACGCCCAATAAATAATGCACAAAAGCACAAAATAAAAGATGATAAAGAGGAGTGTATACAACAATTGTATGATAGAGTCAGAAAAGTTGCAGAAAAATCCTACTGCCGGCACAATAGCAAATAGCCACACAGAGTGAAGGTAAATGTGAAGTTTGTGCCACCTGGGCCATAGATATAACAATTTTCATATTATTGGTATAGCTGTGATTTGGGGTATATTATAATATACCTTTATTAAGGTGGTATCAACTTTTGGTTTCCTAAATTACCTTATTGACAGACAGGGTAGATCCTAGCATTATAGAGCTGCGGTCTGGAAAATTTGTCATTTGTGCTTTTTAAATATTTTTAGTATGTCTTGTTTGGCTTGTATGTTAATATACATTGACTATTTTTAGGTGATCCCTCTTTTTGCAACACCTCTGTATAAGGCTCATCATTGATCACTCCTTTCATGTGTAAGCTGCCCGTGTCAGAGGCACTAATGCAGCCCCAGACCATCAGAGATGCAGGAACTAAGCGCTGATAACAAGCTGGATGGTCCCTCTGCTCTGCAGTCTGCAGGTCAAGGCGTCCACAGTTTCCATAAATAATTTCATATTTTTATTCATCCGACCTCAGAACAGTTAATATCTTCTGATCTGATTTCTATGTTCTGCAGTGAATATAATATGGCTAAAAGAGATTTCCAAATCATTACATTCCTGTTCTCTTTATACATTTACACAGCGTCACAAGTTTTTTGGAATTGGGGTTGTAAATATATCTATAAATATTTCTATCTACATGTGTACATCCATCAGAATAACTGCTCTTAGCGATGTCACAATATCAGAGTTCTAGAATGTTGATGTCACACAAGTCATGAAGTCACAATATGAAGAACTGATAAAACTTCTGCTCACGGCCTCCTCCACTGAGGGTTATAGAATTTGTATAGTGAGGATATTTTTGTAATTCTGATTGAGTGAGCAAAATGTCTGAGTATAAGCGCAAACGTCGCTTTATTATTGAGTCTATTACAGAGAGCAGCGGTATTGATGACCAGGTGAGTGGCGGATTCTGGAGTATGTTGTCTATTTGAAATTCTGGAAATTTGAAGACTTTTTTTTTACTTTTTATTATTTCCTTTTCCCAGTTACTGGTCAATAAAAAATGCCGCAGAGTTTTTGCGTCCGACACAGAGGACAGCAGCGGTGATGAGAATCTCCATCAGGTGAGCGCTCACTTCTCTCCAGCACTGTCTGCGGCTCTGGGGGTCTACTGGAGATCAGGGGACGCCCCATTCTGTGATTATGCCACTGTATCGCTGCTAATCCTTCATTCTCAAGGTCTTTATATTTCTTTATTTCAGTCTCATCCACTTATTTCAAGGTCTCCAAGGAGCCTTGAAGATGAAGATGGTGGCTCTGGTCCCCACCTGCTATACATAGAGTCAGGCATGTAATAAAGCGTCTGGAAGGATCATCAATTCCTTCCTGTAAAATAAGAAAATTAGATTTCTATTGATTAGGAAAACTGAACGACACAGAAGTAAATGACGATGTTTCTTCTTTTCTCCAGAGCCCAATTCTCCCCAATTCAGCTTTGTGCAGGAGGAGACAGCAAGGTAATGTATTCCTATATATCCGTTTTATCTGGGTCATGTTCATGATATCTGGTCGCTAGATGGCGCTATTATTAGCATATTTTCAGATAAGGTGTCAGCTGTATGTCTGCAGGTCGTGTACGGTCTTAGTATATATCCAGTAGTGATGTGTGATCCTCTTTGATGCTTTGCTACCAGGAGACAGGAGCGTCCCATCAATTACTGTTTCCTGAGAAATCTGTCTTCACCCACGTCCAAATATGTCACCGACTTTCGTAAGAACAAACAGGAGCTGGTACGACGTCTGTACAAGTTTTATAACAGGACCGTCTTTGAGAACCAGGTATTCAGTTATAACACACAGCTTGGAATAGGGTTATAGGGGATGAAGGTTTAGAGCTAGGGATAGTGTATCCAGTGTATATAGTATATACCTCTATATTCTGTATGTATAGGGTGATATGAGGCAAAGGGTTAGAGCTAGGGATAGTGTATTCAGTGTATATAGTATATACCTCTATATTCTGTATGTATAGGGTGATATGAGGCAAAGGGTTAGAGCTAGGGATACTGTATCCAGTGTATATAGTATATACCTCTACATTCTGTATGTATAGGTTGATAGGGGATGAAGGGTTAGAGCTAGGGATAGTGTATCCAGTGAATATAGTATATACCTCTATATTCTGTATGTATATGGTGATACGAGGCAAAGGGTTAGAGCTAGGGATCGTGTATCCAGTGTATAAAGCATATACCTCTACATTCTGTATGTATATGGTGTTACGAGCCGAAGGGTTAGAGCTAAGGATAGTGTATCCAGTGTATATAGTACATACCTCTACATTCTGTATGTATATGGTGATACGAGGCAAAGGGTTAGAGCTAGGGATAGTGTATCCAGTGTATATAGCATATACCTCTACATTCTGTATGTATAGGTTGATAGGGAATGAAGGGTTAGAGCTAGGGTTAGTGTATCCAGTGTATATAGTATATACCTCTATATTCTGTACGTATATTGTCATAGGAGGATAAAGGATTACAGCTAGGGATGGTGTATCCAGTGTAAATAGCATATACCTCTATATTCTGTAGGTATGGGGTGGTATGGGAGATAGTGAGTAGATGGTTAAAGATAGCGTTAGGGTATCCAGTGTACATAGTATATACCTCTATATTCTGTAGGTATGGGGTGATATGGGAGATAGTGAGTAGATGGTTAAAGATAGGGTTAGGGTATCCAGTGTACATAGTATATACCTCTATATTCTGTAGGTGTGGGGTAATATGAGGGATAATGAATGGATGGTTAGAGCTAGGATTAATGTATCCAGTATATATAGTATATACCTCTATAGTCTGTAGGTATGGGGTGATATTGAAGATAGTGAATGGAGGGTTAGAGCAAGGGTTAGTGTATCCAGTGTATATAGTATATACCTCTGTATTCTGTAGGTATGGGGTGATATTGAAGATAGTGAATGGAGGGTTAGAGCAAGGTTAGTGTATCCAGTGTATATAGTATATACCTCTATATTCTGTAGGTATGGGGTGATGTGGGGGATAGTGAATAGAGGGATAGAGCTAGGGTTAGTGTATCCACTATATACAGTATATACCTCGATATTCTGTATTTCTACTTCCTCTGTAGCTTCCTGCATATATGGACATCAGCTGGAATAAAAGGCTGCGTAAAACAGCTGGTCGCACTGGATTCCGGGAGAACAACGGGGACCGCTACGCCATCATCCAGTTATCGGATAAAGTCTGCGATTCAGCAGGTAGTCGTCACATCCGGCACAATTTATAGATTAGCTGTGATGAAATCTTCCCCACAGCTTTACTCCTGATTGTTATTATATCCCGCTTTGTCCTTAGAACGACTCCGAGACACATTGATCCATGAGATGTGTCATGCTGCCTGCTGGGTCATCGATGGCAATGGAGAACTTGCCCATCACCAACTATGGGAGCAGTATTGTGAGAAGGTCGCACAGATCCACCCTGACCTTCCACCCATTACTGTATTCCACAGTTGGGAGTACCACTACCCGGTGGTGTACCAATGCTCAGGGTGCCAGTACAGGTAAGATACGACTCAAATAAACTATGGACAGACGGGCGTCTGATACTGGTCGTGGGTGTATGTGCTACTACCACTGCTTGCTTCATGACTTCTGCAATCAATATGAAGGGGCTCTGTCATTGATGTTGGATGTGTGTGTACCTTTAGGATCAGTCTTTAATATCTTTAATAAGCTTTATCTCCCACTCCAGAGTCGGACGTTGGACGGATTCTCTCGACACCGAGAAGTTTGGGTGCGGCTACTGTGAGAACAAGTTGGTTCTAGTAACCACAACCTGAGAAGATCTATCAGCGACCATCCAGCTCCATCAATAGTCCGATCATCGGCTCGGCCAAGATAGCAGCACACAGATGAAGTCATCCAGAAGACTAGTGGAAAGTCACATCTCAGTCTTCCACCATTTTTCGGGCGTCACGGTGACTCAGTGGTTAGCACTGGTGTCTGCAGCACTCAGGTGGTGGAAACAAATACGACCACGGACATCTGCATGGAGTTTGTATGTCCTCCCCGTGTCTGCGTGGGTTTCCTCCGGGTCCTCCGGTTTCCTCCCACACTCCAAAAATATACTGATAGGTTAATTGGCTTATTCCAAATTGTCCCTAACATGAATTATGGTTCTCCCTGTACAGCGCTACAGACTATGTCATCGCTATATTATCGAGGGGAATCAAATTCATCATTAAATACAAATGCTTTAAACAAACTTATTATTGTAATGTTGCCTTGTGTCAGTAATTTCATACACAGATTATTTACAAAAAAGTTATGTCCTAAAGTGGGACGTCTGGAGGTGAGATTCCGCCATACCGATGGCCAGGGACAGGCATGCGGGTGCTAACACCGACATGGACTGGCAGGACAGGCTTAGACTGGTAATATACAGCGTATACACCCACAACGACTCACACACATCAAACCAAGCAAAGTCATCAAGTTTCAGAGCTCCCATAGAAATTAATGGTGATAGCGGCACATGCGCAGCCACCTTTCCATTTCTGACAGTATGTAATGGGGTCGTTCTTGAGTTACATGTGGGTCCCTGATCTCAGCAATGGGACCTGCATCTATCAAACATTTATGACGTATGCTTTCGATAGAGGATGAAATAATGTCTTCAATGTGCTTCGTCACGTGTCCACGGGCATGCTCGCGATTTCTAATGCTGACCCTATGCTGCTCTCTGATTCAGTTATGTCACCAGCAACATAGTGCATTAAGCATTAATGCTTTAAAGGGCACAGCTCAACTTTCCATCCTAATGTGGCACCTCAAACGTCACAAATTTTTCCAGGGCATTCATAAGGGGTATCTCTGCATTATCGTCCCGAACGGGGAAACAGCTGATCAGCGGATGTGCACGGTGCTGAACCCTCACTGATCTGATATTGATGACCTATTCTAAAGATATTCCACCAATTATCAAACACCTGAATAACTTCTTTAATTAGTTTAGGGGAGTGATTGAACCATTTTTAAGCCAAACACAATCCTTAATATTTATTCTTCACCGGAAGGTAGAATGTGTTAAAAAACAGCTGATTATGGGGCCCATGGGCATTACAAGTATAGGAGACCCGCTCCTTTCTAATGGGAACATTTTTTTATGAGACCCTCCTCCACGTCTCTTCCAAGGGGCATTGGAGTGACTCCCAATTTTTGGCAGCCCTTGCATTCACTGCATAGACCCACTTTCTAATAATGGGAACATTGTTTTCAGGAGGCCCTCTGACCTCCACGTCTTTTCCAAGGGGCATTGGAGTGCCTCCAAATTTTTGACAATCCTTGCATTCACTGCATAGGCAAACACAATGGGAGACCTACTTCCTAATAATGGGAAATTTGTTTTCAGGAGTCCCTCCTCTAAGTCTCTTCAAAGGGGTATTGGGGTGCGTCCAAATTTTGGGCAGCCCTGCCACTCACTGCATACGCAATAACAGTATAGGAGACCTACTCTTTAGTAATTGGAACAATAAAACATAGCCGGCTGATGGCTCTCTAAGAATAGTGAGGGCCGATTGCTGGCCCTTTAAGAATAGTAAAGGCCGCCTGATGAACATTGTTGACAGAAGTCACCTGGGAGTCAGAAATGGTTCCAGGGGTCTTTCCCATACTGTCAAGAGAATGCCAAGAGTGTGCAAAGCAGTCATCAAAGCAAAAGGTGGCTACTTTGAAGAACCTAGAATATAAGACATATTTTCAGTTGTTTCACACTTTTTTGTTAAGTATATAATTCCACATGTGTTAATTCATAGTTTTGATGCCTTCAGTGTGAATGTACAATTTTTATAGTCATGAAAATACAGAAAAATCTGTAGGAGGTGTGTCCAAACTTTTGATCTGTACTGTATATATATATATATATATATATTTATATATATATATATACACTGCTCAAAAAAATAAAGGGAACACTCAAATAACACATCCTAGATCTGAATGAATGAAATATTCTCATTGGAAACTTTGTTCTGTACAAAGTTGAATGTGCTAACAACAAAATCGCACAAAAATCATCAATGGAAATCAAATTTATTAGCCAATGGAGGCCTCGATTTGGAGTAACCCCCAAAATTAAAGTGGAAAAACACACTACAGGCTGATCCAACTTAGATGTAATGTCCTCAAAACAAGTCAAAATGAGGCTCAGTATTGTGTGTAGCCTATACGTGCATGTATGACCTCCCTACAACGCCTGGGCATGCTCCTGATGAGGTTGCGGATGGTCTCCTGTGGGATCTCCTCCCAAACCTGGACTAAAGCATCCGCCAACTCCTGGACAGTCTGTGGTGCAACGTGACGTTGGTGGATGGAGCGAGACATGATGTCTCAGATGTGCTCAATCGGATTCAGGTCTGGGGAACGAGGTGGGCCAGTCCATAGCTTCAATGCCCTCATGTTGCAGAACTGCTGACAAACTCCAGCTACATGAGGTCTGGCATTGTCCTGCATTAGGAGGAACCCAGGGCCAACCGCACCAGCATATGGTCTCACATGGGGTCTGAGGATCTCATCTCGGTACCTAATGGCAGTTAGGCTACCTCTGGTGAGCACATGGAGGACTGTGCGGCCCTCCAAAGAAATGCCACCCCACACCATTACTGACCCACTGCCAAACCGGTCATGCTGAAGGATGCTGCAGGCAGCAGATTGCTCTCCACGGCGTCTCCAAACTCTGTCACGTCTGTCACATGTGCTCAATGTGAACCAGCTTTCATCTGTGAAGATCACAGGGCGCCAGTGGTGACTTTGCCAATCCTGGTTGTAACATCCCTGGCGGCGTGCTGGCATGGCTTACCACCTCCCACCATTCAAGACCGCCATCTTACCTATCAATCCAGGCTGCACACTTTGCTCCAGTACCTGCTGTCTCTTGTCTGATTGCTTAGGGCGGCGGCGCGGCTGCTGCCTGATTCTTATATTTGCTGTGTGTGCACTCCTAGCCTATTGCTGTGAGTCACTGGATACTTAAACCCCCTCCATCCAGTAGGGGGTGCCTGAGCAACACTTTCATTCAGTGTGCTCTGTGCAACTGAGTTGCCAGGTCCTGTCCTGTATCTTGTTTGTTTCCGCCCCTGGGGGCTGTATACCCAGGCCTGTTACCTGTATCTGTGACTTCTAGTCTGTCTCTGCCACCCTGGGGGCTGAGTTCCCAGGCTCGCTCCTGTATCTTATTCCTGGTTCAGTTCCTGTCTGAACTGTGTCCTAGCCCGTTACCTGTTTCTCTCTATGTCCGAACCTTCCCTTTTCCTGCAGTGTCTGAACCTGCAGCTAACTCCAACTCGTTGTCTCTGAACTTCTGTTTGTGAGTTTTGTGTACACTCGCTACTTCATTGTAAGTACCTTGTGTGTATCTGGTTCTGCTTGTTCACCGCACCTGCGGTTTTGCTCTGCCCTGCTTGTTCACCGCACCTGTGGTTTCGCTCTGCTCAGCTTGTTCACCGCACCTGCAGGTTTTGCTCTGCTCTGCTTGTTTACCGCACCTGCGAGTTTTGCTCTGCTCTGCTTGTCTACCGAACCTGCGGGTTTGGCTCTGCTCTGCTTGTCTACCGCATCTGCGGGTTTTGCTCTGCTCTGCTTGTCTACCGCATCCGCGGGTTTTGCTCTGCTCTGCTTGTCTACCGCAGCTGCGGCTCCGTTACTAAGTCCCAGTCTGTACAGGTCCATATCCTGCCTGTGTTCCTACCTGCCAGTACCCACCTGTCTGCATGCCAGCCGTGTCTGCCAGTGCCCACCTGTCTGCATGCCAGCCGTGCCTGCCAGTGCCCACCTGTCTGCATACCAGCCGTGCCTGCCAATACCCACCTGTCTGCATACCAGCCGTGCCGGCCGGTACCCACCTGTCTGTATGCCAGCCTAACCTGCCTGTTCCTGCATTCCCCGGTGTGGGTCAACAGCTGTGACCAGGGTCTGACCTGGAGTAGCACCTGGTACCTCTCCTCTGTTCCTCCCTGGTTCACGGAGTCGACT
The DNA here is from genome assembly GCF_046119375.1 of Phyllobates terribilis. Taxonomy (NCBI): domain Eukaryota; kingdom Metazoa; phylum Chordata; class Amphibia; order Anura; family Dendrobatidae; genus Phyllobates; species Phyllobates terribilis. The sequence goes on along the minus strand of NW_027362761.1, from coordinate 1,089,582,649 downwards.
GAGTCACCGTGTGACCTTGGTTGGACCGAGTTGATACTTAGTTACACCCCTCCAAGCACTCCTCGGTTCATGGTCCAGTGGGATCACTAATCATGCTCACGCCAGTCAGTCTGGACGTGTGCGTAACACTGGTGTTCTGTGGCAAATGCCAAGCGTCCAGCACGGTGTTGGGCTGTGAGCACAACCCCCATCTGTGGACGTCGGGCCCTCATACCACCCTCATGGAGTCGGTTTCTAACCGTTTGTGCAAACACATGCACATTTGTGGCCTGCTGGAGGTCATTTTGCAGGGCTCTGGCAGTGCTCCTCCTGTTCCTCCTTGCACTATGGCAGAGGTAGCAGTCCTGCTGCTGGGTTGTTGCACTCCTACTGCCCCCTCCACCTTTCCTGGTGTACTGGCCTGTCTCCTGGTAGCCTCCAGCCTCTGGACACTACGCTGACAGACACAGCAAACCTTCTTGCCACAGCTCGCATTGATGTGCCATCCTGGATGAGCTGCACTACCTGAGCAACTTCTGTGGGTTGTAGAGTCCGTCTCATGCTACCACGAGTGTGAAAGCACAACCAACATTCAAAAGTGACCAAAACATCAGCCAGAAAGCATTGGTACTGAGATGTGGTCTGTGGTCCCCACCTGCAGAACCACTCCTTTATTGAGGGTGTCTTGATAATTGCCAATAGTTTCCATCTATTGTCTATTCCATTTGCACACCAGCATGTGAAATTGATTGTCAATCAGTGTTGCTTCCTAAGTGAACAGTTTGATTTCACAGAAGTTTGATTCACTTGAAGTTATATTCTGTTGTTTAAGTGTTCCCTTTATTTTTTTGAGCAGTGTAAATATATATATATATAAATATATATGTGTGTATATACTGTATGTAATTGGTAAACTTATCGGCACCTTCAACCAGTATGTACAGCAAGTGTGAACAGGTGCAAGCTGCTATGACTGCATAATATGCAAACAAAATTAGATACAGTGGGTATGAAAAGTATTCAGACCCCTTTAAATTTTTCACTCTTTGTTTCATTGCAGCCATTTGGTAAATTCTAAAAGGTTCTTCATTTTTTTCTCATTAATGTACACTCTACACCCCATCTTGACTGAAAAAAACAGAAATGTAGAAATTTTTGCAAATTTATCAAAAAAGAAAAACTGAAATATCACGTGGTAACAAGTATTCCGACCCTTTGCTCAGACAGTCATATTTAAGTCACATGCTATCCATTTCCTTGTGATCCTCCTTGAGATGGTTCTACTCCTTCATTGGAGTCCAGCTGTGTTTAATTAAACTGATAGGACTTTATTTGGAAAGGCACACACCTGTCTATATAAGATCTCATAGCTCACAGTGCATGTCAGACCAAATAAGAATCATGAACTCAAAGGAACTGCCCAAGGAGCTCAGAGACAGAGTTGTGGCAAGGCACAGATCTAGCCAACGTTACAAAAGAATTTCTGCAGTACTCAAGGTTCCTAAGAGCACAGTGGCCTCCATAATCCTTAAATAGAAGAAGTTTGGGACCACCAGAAGTCTTCCTAGACCTGGCCGTCCAGCCAAACTGAGCAATTGTGGGAGAAAAGCCTTGGTGAGAAAGGTAAAGAAGAACCTCAAGATCACAATGGCTGTGCTCCAGAGATGCAGTAGGGAGATGAGAGAAAGTTCCACAAAGTCAACTATCACTGCAGCCCTCCACCAGTCAGGCCTTTATGGCAGGGTGGCCCAACGGAAGCCTCTCCTCAGTGCAAGATATATGAAAGCCTGCATCGAGTTTGCTCAAAAACACATGAAGGACTCCCAGACTATGAGAAATAAGATTCTCTGGTCTGAGACGAAGATAAAACTTTTTGTTGATAATTCTAAGCGGTATGTGTGGAGAAAACAAGGCACTGCTCATCACCTGCCCAATACAATCCCAACAGTGAAACCAGGGAAAATTTGGGCCGAATGACCTCTTTAACTGGATTAGTAATATCAGCCTACAGTGGGCGAATTTCCTTCTGCTGATTATGAATAATAGGCAGTAGCCCACGATGATTTTTTATTTAATTCTGTAGTTTACACATAATGTACACTGCTGGTGCTGACTAAAACTCCCATCATTGTCGCCTGATCATGATCATCTTAGGGAGACAAGGCGTTAGATGATAGGTAACTATATCTGTATTTTTTATTTTTAATTCAATATGTATTTATTTATTTTACTTTAAGAACAGGCCCTGGCTGATGACTACTTCCATCAGCGGCGCCTGCTCTCGCCGTTATTAGTGAAAGCAGGCATAGGCTGATCTGATGGGAGTAGTACACTCATCAGCCAATGCCTGTGACCCGCGGTAAGCTTTTTACCGTGGGTCATAGTCACAGCTGCGGGCTCACACTGACATCTGACAGCATGATCCTGTAGTGCTCTAACTGGTGGTAACGATGTTACCGCCGATCAGAGCTGCCAGTGTTTCTCATGCTGTCACACAGATGACATCATGAGAAACACAGACTTCCTGAGGATTGCTAGAGAGGCAAATCAGAACACTCGATTGACTGCAAAAGACCTTCAGAAAGATTTATCAGACCCTGGACTTGTGGTACATTGTTCTACTTTTCGGAGTCACGTGCACAAATATGGCCTTCATGGAAGAGTCATGAGAAGAAAACCTCTCCCGCATCTGACGCGCCCCCTGGGCCTGTGCTGTGCAGGGGATACCCGGAGCCGGATCGCTGGGGGTTGTAGTCCTCCGTGGCTGTGACCCGGTCCATGCCCAGGGCGGTCAAACCAATGGCAGTCTGAGTGTGATAACAAATGTCCGACTATGCCACCCGTGGATTGCGGTCAGTGGGGACCGCCGCTGCGCTGCAGACCGCTGAGGCTGATGTTGTATGCGCAGCCAAGTATGGGATAACTCCCCACGGGAGAAGTATTGCCTCAGGGCAGCTAGTGTGGATGATGAGAGTGATGGTGTGAGCGTCCCAGTATTAATGGTGCTGGTGCGGCGATGAAACACAGAAACGTGTGGTGCAGTTAAGGGTCTTTACTGATGGTATAACGCAGACCCTCCCGGGAGTACTGGCTAGCAGTAGAGGCCTGGTCAGTCTGAGAGCTAGCAGGATCTCCCCTTGGCCAGGTGGAGTTGTAGGCCTCCCCGTCTCTCTGCACTCTTTCCTGGCTACCTTGCTGTGTGCGGGTAGAAGTAGCCCACGTCCCTGAGTATACCGTGTGGTGCTCACCCGTATGGCCGGTGACTTGGGGCCTTCCGTTAGCCTCCGCTTCACGATGGCAGTGCTGTTCCCTTGTTTGTGACCGTGCCTCTGGGCTTCTATGGCCAGAGGACATGGAATCCCCTGCCGGTTGGATTCTGCTGCTGGACCTGGATGTCCACACAGCCTTGGACTCCGTGTCCGGGTTTAGTATCTTTAGCCAAGGCGAGCTTTCTAGCTTCCAGCCTCTGGCACTCGCTCCTGCTCCTACAGAGCTTCTAGTTCTCGCTTTCCCTCTCCAGGCTCTGACTCTCAGACTCCGTCTGTCCTAATCCCGCCCCAGACCCAGTTTATAAGGGCAGATTCCTCCCCTCCCAGGTCTGGGCGGGCAGTGTTGCATGCTTAGGGCTCCTGACCAGAGAAACCTCCCACTTGCTCTCAGACATAATATTTCTATTACTGTGGCAACCAGACCCCTGGGGTGCCACACATCCTTATCATAAAAATCAGCATCAGAAGTATGCAAAAGAACATCTAAACAAGTCGGATGCATTTTGGAAACAAGTACTGTGGACCGATGAGGTTAAAATAGAACTCTTTGGCCTCAATGATCATAGGTATGTGTTGAGAAAAAGGGCACAGAATTTCAGGAAAATAATATCTCGCCAATCATTAAGCATGGGGGTGGATGAATCATTGCTTTGGGGTTGTGTTGCAGCCAATGGCACGGGGAACATTTAACGGGTAGAGGGAAGAATAGATTCAATGAAATTTCAGTATAATCTCTTTTTATTGAAATAGAAATAGACATTAACATATATAACATACATTAATAAATGCCGGTGTTTAGTCATCATGGCGATCAAAATAACATATTCTCTATCACTTCTCTGATAAGACTCGTGCACCTCTTATCTAATAATGTAAATGACTCGCCCCCTGGGCCGTGGGGCTCTCGGAGTCGGGCAACAGGGCAATAATGGGGGTAGTAGTGGCAACCCGGTCCGTGGCTCAGGGTGGTCAGACCAAATGTTGTGGCAGTCTATTTATATGGTTTTGCAATGTCCGACTACGCCACCCGTGGATTGCGGCTATTATGAACCGCCGCTGCAAGGCAGTCCCCTGAGGCTGATGGTGTGTGCAGCTGAGATAGTATAACTCCCCACGGGAAGAGTGTAGCCTCAGGGCAGTGTAGTAGATGGTGGGGGTGATGGTGCAGGGAGTCCCAGTACCGTTAGTGCTGGCGAAGTAAGAAGCACAAAGACAACATGTTGCAGTCCAGGGTCTTTTACTCACAGTTCGTATACTCCAAGCCACTTCTGTACAGGTAGTGACTGCCCAAGCCGTGCCACGTCCACCAGGTGAGGGGCTCGGTCAACTCCCAGGCAATTCAGGAGCATGGCACAGGACCCCCTTCTGTCCTTTCTCTGGATCGTGCCCCACCAGTGACCAAACTTCTGTCCAGCTGTCGCGGATTTATGCGGGAAAACGTGGGCCCCGTTTCCCGCTATCCTATATGGTGCCTTCCTAGCAGGTTTAGTGAGGGGTCGCACCAATATATGATCACGACCTCCGGTTCTTGGCTGAGGATTATTTGCCTCCACCAACTTGGGATCCGGTACCCTTTCCTTGCCTGACCCGTCACCCGTAATTTCCTGGGTCCTTAGGGTCCCTTCTTCCTTTGTGTTCCTGGGCCTTTCTCTTCGGTTCCTTTCTCTTTCTGCTCTGTTCCTTTCTTTCTCTCCCTCTCGCCCTGCCCGTGTCCTAGGCCTGGCTCTGGAGCAGAACTCCAGCGGAGCCTCTGCTCCCCTCCTCCTCCACTCTCACTTCCTCCTCACAGACTCAACCTCTCTCTACTCTTTTAGAACTAAGATGGTGCCCACCTTATATACCTCCTCCTCTGTGTCTGAGCCCAGGTGACCTGCAACCAATGAGCTCCTTCCTATGCCCAGAAACCAGCCCCTATCTGCTCCCACATCACTAGGGTCCCCCCCCCCCTCCACTCCAGCCAGGGACATAGTCAGTCGTGCTCGCATACTAATGGGAGCACCGTAGAGCTGTCCCCTGGAAATGAGGAGTGTATATGTGTGCAGCTAACTGAGCCCTGGTCCATACTCCAACCTTACCCGGGAGTGGAATACCACACCATCAATATCCCTGTAGCGGCCGAACCCTCGGGGCGCTACATAAACATTACTTTTAATCATATCCAACAGTGCAGACAACTACATAAATCAAAAATACAACAGTACAAAAACAAAAAGAGAAAAAAGAAAAAAAAGAAGGGGTGGTGAGGGGGGAAGAGGAAAAAGAGAAAGAAAGATAAGAAAGGAGGGTAGGATTAGTAAATTGAAGAGGAGAAGGAGAACATAAACTAAGGCTCATTTTTAGACTCTCTAATTAGTTCCCAGCACCAACCCAGATCCAATTCACCAATTTATCAGTCTCTCACTCAAACAGCCTGTGAAACTCCGATGAGTCCTGAAACAGAATCCAGACACTCCAGATCTTCCTGAATTTATCAGCACATCCATTAAAGTCAGCAGAAAGTTCCTCCATTCTGCAGATATTAAACATTTCATTTTTTTGAGATCCTTTTGATGAGGGCAGGATAGAAAGCCGAGCTTTCTCAGGACGATTTTCGACCCTACTTCCGGTAATTAGATTATAATTGGAAAATATTTTTTCCCACAAAGGTTTGATCTTACTACACTCCCACCATATGTGAAGCATAGATCCCTTTTCCACTTTACATCGCCAACATAAGTCTGAGGCTGCCGGAAATATGGTGTGAAGTTTTACTGGATACTGGTACCATCTTGCCATAATTTTGAAATTTTTCTCCTGCGCATAACATGTGACCGACATTTTGTGTGTAAACAAGAATCCTTTTCCCCAATCTGTTGAAGATATGACTACCCCCAATTCTTGTTCTCACATGTGTTGAAATTGTAACTTTCCTGAGATACTTTCCCTAATCAAATAATTATAAAGCAGCGATATTATATGATTGGGGGGAGATTCCTGTAAGAATAACCTCTTAAAAGAAGATGGTATACACTGGAATGGGGGTGCCAACCTCTGAGAAAACAAGAATGATTGCAACTGTAAGTATTCCATCCACAGCAATTTTCTAGACAGAGACCTATCCTGTAATGTATTGAATGATGGTATTTTACCATTTTCTAATATATGTAGGAGGCGAGTGTCCTCCATAGCTCTCCATCCCAAGAAAGATTCTCTCAGATATCCAGGAGGAAAGGAAACATTAGAGAAAAGTGGCGTAAGAGGGCTAAATGTTCTAGAGGGATGGTATTTTTTCATAGTTGCATGCCAAATTTTAATTGTTCCCCTAGTCAATTCTGTCAAGCCTCCTATCGAGAAAACATCAGAGGCAAAAAGCCAAGGAAGGTGATTCAAAGGAACACCCACCCCTTCCTGCTCAATAGTGACCCATTGTTTTGTCAGAGAGTTGACATGCCAGTCTATAAAGTGACCTAAAACAGAAGCTTGAAAGTATATTTTAAAATTCGGAAATCCAGCTCCACTGGCTATTTAGGGCGGTTTAATGTCTGCATACTTATCCTGGGTCTATATTTACCCCACACAAACCTGATTAATGCTGTACGTAGTTTGCTGAAGAAGCTGCATGGCGAGAAATGGGAACAGTTTGAAAAATGTATAAAAAGCGGGGCAATATATCGGTTTTTACTGCGTTCATTTTACCAAACCAGGATAGTCTCAGTTTACTGTAATTCAGTAGGTCTTTATATGTACGATCCAAAAGCGATTGGTAATTTAGTGCAAAAAGGTTTGAAAAGTCAGGAGAAATGAGCACGCCTAAGTATTTTATCGCTTCTGACTTCCATTTAAAAGGGAAGTTATCCATTACATGTTCAACTTCTCTCTGTGACAGCGATAAATTTAATGCCTCCGATTTTGAATAATTAACTTTAAAATTACTCAGGATCTATCAAACTCCTTCATTAAAGCAGGAAGAGATGTCTGAGGCTGAGACACATAGAGGAGAAGGACATCTGCATATAATGCTGTCTTATATGTGATGCGACCCCTGGGCCGTGGGGTACTCGGCAGCCGGGCCTCTGGTTGCTGAGGGATATCACGGTAGCTGGCCCGGTCCATGACCCAGGGCGGTCAGTAAAAGGGGGGATACTTTATAGGGGATTTAAGAAAGCGTTCGTGACGCCACCTGTGGATTGCGGCTAGAGGGAGCCGCCGCAGCGGAGCAGTCCTCTGGAGCTGGTGTTACGGCAGCAGGGATGGTGTGGCTCTCCACAGGTAGAGGTAGCTCCAGGGCAGCATGGGGTGTAATGGTGGTGGTGCAGGGGAGAGAGACGGCAGGACGGTCCCGGAGGAAAGACGGACTCTCACACGGGGGTAAGCTTCAGTTCCTTTACTGGTGATGTTGCAGGCACGGTCCAGGGTACTCCAGGCGAAGGACACACTTTTGGACTCTCCCCAGTGAGCGGGTATAGGGCCTCCTGATCCGTTGCTTTATTCTCTAAGCTTCTGACCTGCCTGGAGCTAGGCCTAGCTTGGTTACAGTCTCTCTTTGCACCTGCTGACCTGGTGGTATGGCCTTCTCTTTGGAGATCACTCTGCCTGGACGCTGGGACCTCCGTAACTCCTAGCCCTGGTACTGTAAGCAGCGTTTGGTGAACCTGGGACCTGTAGTCCTCCAGGGGTTCCGGTTGTTCCTACTGGGTATAAAGGGTCCCTGTAGGCGCGGACCCGGTGTCCGGTATATATATATCTGCCCCCTCCCTACTTCTTCCTTCTCCTCTCGCCTTCGGCCACACTCAAGGCCCTCACACGTGCTGTAGACCTTGGTTCGCCTAAGCACAGCAGCCAGCGTGCTGCTCTCTTCACTGCTTTCTGAGCGTCAGCACGCTCTCTGCTCAACTCTGAGCTGTGTTCCTCTCTGTGTCTGAACACTTAGCTGAGCTGCCTAACTCCACCCTCCCTATATATATCCCTAACGGGCTCCCTCTGCTGGTCTGAGGTGGTAAGGTGGAGGTGCGTGAATGTGTGAGGGCCTCTTGTGGAGAAGTCCATCCATGCACCTTTCTGGGTTCTGTGACACCAATGTGCAGCAGGGTGCCACATTCCCCCCTAATAAAACTCAGTACTTCTGGACTGAAGCATTTTTCTCAAACAGGTTTAAACAATAACATTTCTTCCCTTTATGGGAGGCACTTTCCTTGAACGTTGCAGGTGACATTATAATACAATAATTACAACTATAAATAACAATAAAGTTACAGTCAGTCCCGTAACTTGGTGTCCATTTCACCGAAGAAAGAACATGAGGGACCCGCCTGAAAACCGTCAATGTAGGCTCTGGGCGTGGCTACAGGGCATGGGTGATCCAGGTGCTGTACCACGTCTTCGGCCACGCTAAATGGGTTTTTGTTCCGTGGTCTAATAAGGGGCACTCCAGGGAGCGCAACTATGTACATGACAGTTTTTGGGCTGCTCACAGTCCTCAGCCACTGAGTCCTTTATATATACCCTTACGGGTAACCAAATAAACACATATATTTCAGTTTATACAATAAACATGATGCAATATCCTACTGGGTAACTATTTATACTGCAGGTATTTCTCTATTTACTCCCTATACCTGACAGGGGTCTGGCCTTTACTGCTACGTGATGACCTACGTAGTACGGGGATGCGTGTAGTGTGGATGCTTGTGTAATTTCTATGGGTTGGTGGACTGCAAGACTGCCTTAACCTCTCTACGGGACTGGCAAGTACACTGCTTACTGGGCCTTCTGGCTCTGCTTCTACTGGTGATCCTTATTCCGGGGATTCTTCCTGAGCAGGCTCTTCTGGGGCACTTACAGGTTCTACTTGCAATGGAGGGTCTTCTGGCTGTTGGTAGAAGTGTAACACAGGTATTATTACCGCTCCATCCAGTTGAGGCCAATCTGCCGGGAAATCTCCTAAGACAGTATGGAGTACTTCTTCTTTAGGCTCCTCCGGTACGGTGAGAGGCACTTCCTCCTGGGGCTTCAGCGGACTTGGGCACAACTTCAGATGGTCTCTTGATACCGTTGCAGTCGTTCTTCCTCCGTCTTTGCTAATTAGACAGGTTTTCCTATTGTCGAACCTGGAATTCAACACAGTGTAAGGTTCCCTTTCCCACTGGTCGTCAAGTTTGTGGCTTCTTCTCTTTCGTTTCAACACAACTTCTCCAGGTGTCAAGGGTTCGGCTGGTGCACTCTTGTTGTACTGTGCTTCCTGCTTATCTCTCACCCTACTTAGACTGTTTTCGACACAGGCCTGTACTCTCTTGTACTGCTCCTGTCGAGTCGCATCCCAGTCTTCAGTGGACATATCTGCTTCCGGCTCTACCACTCCAAGCTCCAGGTCCATGGGCAACTTTCCGTGTCTTGCTCTCATGAGGTACGCTGGAGTACAATTGGTGGAACTCACAGGTATGTGATTGTACAGATCTACCAGGTCAGGTAGTTTGTCTGGCCACTGGTTTCTTTCCTCTAGAGGTAAGGTCTTCAACAGGTCGATGACTATGTTATTTATCTTTTCACATAACCCATTGGTTTGGGGGTGGTACGGTGTAGTCTGGATCTTCTTACACCTGTACAGTTGGCAAAACTCTTTGAACATCTCGGCTTCAAAGGCAGGGCCTTGATCCATCAGCACTTTATCCGGGTATCCATGGGGCCTGCAGAAGTATGTTTGAAATGTCCTTGCTGCTGTTTCTGCCATCAGATGCTTGATGGGGGCTACCACCAGGAACCAGGAGTAGTGATCCACCATGGTCAGGGCATACGAGTAGCCTGACCTGCTGGGTGACAAATTGACGTGATCCAGGGCAACGATCTCCAGGGGCTGGGTTGTCTTGATGGACTGCAGGGGTGCCTTCTGGCTGCTGTAGTCTTTTCTTCTGAGACTACAGGGTCCAAAATCCCAGCACCACCTCTCTATGGAGCATCGCATTCCAACCCAGTAAAACCGACTCTTCAGGAGAGTTTCCAGCTTTTTCCAGCCAAAGTGCAATGCTTGATCGTGGTAGACCTCCAATAACATCTGGATGTCTGTCCTGGGCACTACGATCTGCCATACCATCTCATGGGTCCTGGGGTTAACATACTTTCGGCACAGTTTCTCTCTATAGATGAACAGCCGGCTTCTCTCATTCCACAGTTGCTTGGCTTGTGGAGACGCGTCCTTCTCCAGAGAGGAACCTTCCTGGGTTATCAGTTCTATGATATGGCTGACAACCGGGTCGCTGTCCTGGGTCTCCTTCCAACTGTGGTGAGGTAAAGGGTTTAGTGTGTTACCACGATACCTCCTGGAGGTGCGCTGCTCGTGGACCATCCCATTTCTATGGAAGGCAGGTAGCTCAATCTCCTGCAGGTCATCCACTTCTTCTTCAGTGTCCGACTGGTGAGGCTTGTGGCCTGCCCGATACTTGATGGTGAACTGATAGTTTGACAGACGGGCCATCCAACGCTGTTCCATGGCTCCCAACTTAGCTGTCTCTAGATGTTTCAAGGGGTTGTTGTCAGTGTAAGCCGTAAACTTACTGGAGGCCAAGTAGTGCTTGAATCGTTCAGTGATGGCCCAGACCAAGACCAGAAGGAGCTATAGTTTTCTGGATTCCTCTCGGTAGGGCGGAGCTTCCTGCTGGCATAGGCAATCACCTTCTCTTTGCCATACTGCTTCTGGCTTAACACATCTCCTAGTCCCTCATTGCTGGCATCAGTGTACAGCAGGAATGGTTGGCTGTAGTCAGGGTAGGTCAGGATTTCTTTGCCAGTCAGGATCTCTTTCATCACTGCAAAGGACTCAGCCTGCTCTTTACCCCACTGGAAGGGGGGGTTCTTGCCTCTGTTGGACGGTATTACCAGGAGATCTTGCAAAGGTGCTGCCTTCTTGGTGTAGTCCTTTACAAACCTCCGGTAATACCCAACCAGTCCCAGGAACTGACGTACCTCCTTGAGATTCTTCGGCTCCGGCCATTTCTGGATGGCAGTGACCTTCTCCGGGTCTGGTGCTACTCCTTCTGGACTGACGATGTGCCCCAGGTACTGAACCTTCCGTTTGAGCAGGTGGCACTTGGAAGGCTTAAATTTCATCCCATACCGGGACAATGCTTCAAATACCTCCACCAGGTGCTTCAAATGGTCCTCATACATCTTGGAGTACACTATCACGTCATCCAGGTATAGCAGCACGGTATCGAAGTTACGGTGTCCCAAACAGCACTCCATCAATCTCTGGAACGTTCCAGGGGCGTTGCAGAGTCCGAAAGGCATACTGTTGAACTCGCAGAGTCCCATCGGGGTAGTGAAGGCCGTCTTCTCCCGGTCCTCCTCAACAACTGCTAATTGGCAGTACCCACTAGTGAGGTCAAGGGTAGAGAAGTAATTTGCAGGCTTTAATGCAGCCAGGGATTCCTCTATATGGGGCAAAGGGTATGCATCTTTATGTGTTATGCGATTTACCTGTCTGTAATCTACACACATCCTCATGCTTCCATCCTTTTTCCTGACCAGGACCAGGGGAGCTGCACATGGGCTACAGCTATCTCTTATTACCCCTGCCTTCCGCATGTCATGCAACATTTCCTTCGCTTTCTGGTAGTGTGCTGGTGGGATTGGCCTGTAACGTTCTTTGATGGGTGGATGGTCATCTGTGGGTATATAGTGTTGTACCCCTTTAATCTTCCCGAAATCAAGTGGGTGTTTGCTGAATACCTGCTCGTATTCCTGGACCACCCTGTATACACCTTGTTTTTTATGGACTGGAGTGGCGTCAGTCCCAACATGGAGCTGTTGACACCAATCCTCCAACTGAGCTTCGGAGTCATTGTCCACCACTGTATCTGGTGGGGTCAAGGATTCCGCTGTGTGTATGGCGTTGTTATCGTTGTTATCCACAGTATACAACCTGGCGACAGTGGCATATCTTGGTAATTTAACTTCATCCTCCCCATAATTTAGGAGTCGTATGGGTACCCTCCCATTGCGTACATCAACCACCCCTCTGGCAGTTAAGAGTGTAGGCCTGTGCTTCAAACTAATGGGCTCCACTACTGCCTGATAGTTCTGTCCTTTGAGACCTATTGCTGCTCTACACCAAATCAGCATTTCACTCATCGGGGGAATCATAATGGGTATCGGGTCTGTGACCCGTACATTAGCAATTTCACCACCTGATAGCTTTACCTGTTGCTGGTACATAAGGGCTCGGATCTCTTTCTGGAGCACCCTCCTCTGCCCTGGTTTGGCGGTGTCAGCAATCTGTTGGAGCAAAAACAACACTTCTCCCAAACAGTTACCGACAATATTCGTACCAAGTATAATATACAAGTCTGTATCACCAGGATTAAACTCCACTACAATCAGCCCTTGGTCCTTTAGTTCCACTTTCCCCACCTTCACTGTCACATTCTTAACCCCTACTAGGTTAAGAGAAAGGCCGTTAGAGGCATACACGGAGAGGTTCGGGGCTGGCGGCTGGAGTTCGTCTAAGGACCAGAACCTTTTGTAGAGGACATCAGGCATGATGGTTACCTGAGATCCAGTGTCCAGCAGGGCAGGTGTCGCGATGCCATCCAGCACAATGGACAGGAAAGGTCTTCCTCCCACGAACCGATGGTACCAGTCTGATGGGCCTGCTTGATTTACTCCTGGGTGTCGGCCCTCGGCCCAATGGTTTGCTTGTTTAAAGGACAGTTCCGCTCTGTGTGGCCTGCCTTCTGGCAGCGGTAGCAGATGAACTCTCCTGGAGGGCGACGTTGGTCGTTGGTCCTCCCATGGGGTGGCGTTGTCCTCCTCTGGGGTGGCGTTGTCCTCATACGGGGTGGCGTTGTCCTCCTTCTTCTTCTCATCCAGGGGACATCCTCAGGGCTGTCGGCGAGTAGTATCCGTCCTTCCGGCTCGGGCTCATCCTGTAGCTACAGGGTGCTGAGGACAGTGGCCAGGGTTTTACTTAACTGGCGCACTTCATAGCGCAGGCTGTCCAGCTCGCTAGGTGGCACTGTTTGCATCTTTGTTTCCACCGTTAGTGAAGGAGCAGTGGGTGCTGCGGGCACTGGGGTGGCCCCACCCTGGGAACGCTGGATAGCAGTATCTGATGTTTCCAGGGGCTGCAGACCATTTATAGCCTCGTCCTTAAGGGACGAACCTGTTTCAGGGCCCGCAGGGCTTCCTGTAAGCGCCAGGCATAGTCCCGGACACTGTCCTCAGGTTTCTGGACTCAGTGGTAGAACCTCATCCGGAGGTCTGTCTCAGTGCGGTTTTCAAACACAGTTTGCAGTCTCTTAAAGATGATGAATACTGATTCCGAGTCTGTGGCTAGCTAGGTTTCAATTTCCCGCTCTGCGGCACGAGTCAATTGTCCCAGCACAACAGCAGCTCTCTGTTTACCGGTCATAGAATACATGTCTAGCACAACGCATATTTTCCTCTTGAATCCGGACAGGGTGTCCGGTTTTCCATTATACTGGGGAAGCCATTTCTGTTAGAACCCTTCTGTTTGTTTTTGTTTCTATCTTGTGTTTTGCGGTCACGTGACCATCTTCCTATATATTCCAGCTACGCCCTTCGGGCCTTGCTGGACTTCAGTGTTGTTTTGACTGTTTCTCTAGCCAGGTGCTTTTGTGCCTATCTATCTCTAGTTTGCTTGGTCCTCTGGACCTCTAGTACTTTTGTCAGTTTTTATTTTGCTACAGGAAGATGGCGGACAATGGCGAGAAATCTCGGGAATGGCAGGAAAACTTCACCACAGTGAGTATTACAGTCTCTTAAGGCGCACAGTACCCGGTGGCAACGGGCATGGAATCCTGTTCGTGACGCCAAGGCTGATGTGCCCCCTGGGCCGTGGGGTACTCAGCAGCCGGGCCTCTGGTTGCTGGGGGATATCACGGTAGCTGGCCCGGTCCGTGACCCAGGGCGGTCAGTAAAAGGGAGGATACTTTATAGGGGATTTAAGAAAGTGTTTGTGACGCCACCTGTGGATTGCGGCTAGAGGGAGCCGCCGCTGTGGAGCAGTCCTCTGGAGCTGGTGTTACGGCAGCAGGGATGGTGTGGCTCTCCACAGGTAGAGGTTGCTCCAGGGCAGCGTGGGGTGTAATGGTGGTGGACCAGGGGAGAGAGACGGCAGGATGGTCCTGGAGGAAAGAAGGACACTCACACGGGAGTAAGCTTCAGTACCTTTACTGGTGATGTTGCAGGCACGGTCCAGGGTACTCCAAGCGAAGGGCACACTTTTTTACTCTCCCCAGTCAGCGGGTATAGGGCCTCCTGATCCGTTGCTTTATTCTCTAAGCTTCTGACCTGCCTGGAGCTAGGTCTAGCTTGGTTACTGTCTCTCTTTGCACCTGCTGACCTGGTGGTAAGGCCTTCTCTTTGGAGATCACTCTCCCTGGATGCTGGGACCTCCGTGACTCCTAGCCCTGGTACTGTAATCAGCGTTTGGTGAACCTGGGACCTGTAGTCCTCCAGGGGTTCCGGTGGTTCCTACTGGGTATAAAGGGTCCCGGTAGACGCGGACCCGGTGTCCGATATATATATATCGGGGTGAGCCTGGTATGCTCCTCTGCCCCCTCACTACTTCTTCCTTCTCCTCTCGCCTTTGGCCACACTCAAGGCCCTCACACATGCTGTAGCCCTTGACTCGCCTAAGCACAGCAGCCAGCATGCTGCTCTCTGAGCGTCAGCACGCTCTCTGCTCAACTCTGAGCTGTGTTCCTCTCTGTGTCTGTGACTCGCCCAGGGGAATGGGGATGACTCGGTACCCGTGCCTTTAGCCTGGCCTTTAGGGATGTCGCGGTGGTCGGCTCCGGGGCCCTTACCCTGGGGTCGCTCCTTAAAAAGGGTGGATATTTGTTAATTTTAAGATAGAGTTTGTGATGCCACCTGTGGCTTCTGGTGAGGATCACCAGCGCTGCGCAGTCCACTGAGGCCGTTGATAAGGCAGCTCGATGGTATAGCTCCCCACAGGTGGAGATAGGCCTCAGGGCAGTGTATGACGGGGAATGCAGGACAGGCGAGACCGAGCCAGGTCAGAGCAAGAACAGGGACAGACATGATAGTCACTTCAGTACATTTTACTGATGGAAATTCAGGCACATCCCGGAGCGCTGTAGGGTGAAGGGTGCATGTCAGGATCCTCCCCAATGAGCATTTTTTGGGCCTCCTGCTTCTTGTCTCTGCGTAGTAAGTTTCTGACCTGCCTGGAGCTAGGCCTAACTTTGTCTCTGTCCTGCGCTGGCTGACCTTGTGGTAGGGCCTTTTCTTGGATTACACGCACCTTAGCTGCGGGCCTATGTGTCTCCTGGCTCTGTTACGTATCAGCACTTTAGCGATCCTGGGACTTGTAGTTCTCCAGGGATTCCGGTTTATCTTACTGGGTCGTGGAGATCCCGGTAAGCTTCGGACCCGGTGTCCGGTAACCGCTTCGGGGTGAGCCAATTAAGCTCCTCTGCCCCCTATGTGCTAACTCTCTACTCGCCTTCGGCCTCCTCGGGCCCTCACTAGGCTACTCACACTAACGGCAGCTTGCCGCGCTTCACCGATCTTATGGCGCCAGCACGCCTAAAGCTCACCACTCTGAGCTACAACTGAGTCTGGATCTGGATAAGCTCCACTGCAGGATAGCAATTGCAGGAGCTGGAACAGGCTTTTGTCCTCTGAGGTAACTCCTCTCAGGCTGTACTGGACTCACTGCTAAACCAGAATAGACTAACTCTGACTAACTGCCGCCTGGCTCCACCTTCCCTATTTATCTATCCCTAACGGGCTCCCTCTCGTGGTCTGAGGTGGAAGGTGGAGATGTGTGAATGGTTATGGGGGCCTCTTGTGGAGGAATCCTTCAATACACCCTTCTAGGATCTGTGATACCAAGCACAGCTGGGCATCACATTTGAACACTAAACTGAGCTGCCTAGCTCCACCCTCCCTATACATATCCCTAATGGGCTCCCTCTGCTGGTCTGAGGTGGTAGGGTGGAGGTGTGTGAATGTGTGAGGGCCTCTTGTGGAGAAGTCCATCCATGCACCCTTCTGGGTTCTGTGGCAAGAATGCACAGCAGGGCGCCACATATGTCCTGGTACCTATTTTAACCCCATGAATATTGCTGTCTTTCCTTATTGCATTGACCAAGAGTTCCATCACTATCACGTACAGAAGGGGGGACAGAGGGCACCCTTGTCTAGTCCCGTTTCGTATCGCAAAAGGTAAGGACAAGGTTCCATTGACCCTAACTCTAGCAGTAGGGCCAGAGTACAGGGAAGAAATTAACTGTAAAAATTGTGGTCCAATGCCTATTTGACATAATGCCTCCTTCATAAACCCCCAATGAACCCTGTCAAAGGCCTTCTCTGCATCAACAGATAAAAGGCCCATATATATGGAGCGACTTTTAGCTTTAGAGATTAGCAACATGCTCATAATAGTTTTGTGTCTTGCCTCTCGGCCCTGAATAAATCCAACTTGATCCTACTTGATCAGTATTTATAAGAGAGGGCAACAATGGGGTAAGTCTTTCTGTTAGTATTTTTGAGAGTATTTTAATGTCCACATTTATTAATGATATGGGTCTATAATTAGCTGTGATTGTAAGATCCTTACCTGGTTTAGGGAGAACGTTAATATGAGCTTCCAATGATTGGGGGACAAAACATGTCTTATCATTTAATGAATTAAAGGTTTTGTTCATAACAGGGGATAGCTGAGTTTTAAGGGACTTATAGAATGCTGGAGTAAATCCGTCTGGGCCAGGACTTTCACCAGATGGTGTAGATTGAATTGCAAGATTGACCTCCTCCTCTGTAATGTCCTTTTCCAGTGCCTCAGAAACATGACTATCTAAAGAGGGTAAAGAAGTATCTTGTATGTACTCCTTAATTCGGATAGATAGGTCAGAAGGGGAGAGATCAGAGTATTGCCTTTTAATATTGTACATCTTCTCATAGTTTGAGCGGAATATGTCAATGATTTCTGTAGGATTATGAGCATCCTCCCCATTTTGTTTTTTGATATTTGGAACGTATGCCGCCACAGAGCAAGGGTGAAGCAACCTTGAGAGTGCCCGTCCACATTTATCTGACGATTCCTAAAAAAAGTTTTTAATTAGCTCCCTGTGTCTTAGGTATTTTTGGTCTAGCAAGATCTTGAGAACATTCCTTTTTTCGGATAATTCTGCAAGAGTGTTAGGCGACAATGTAGGTTTATGCGAGACCTCAAGTGTGTGTATCTGTCTCAAAAGGTCATTTACCTTTAGAGTTCTCTCCTTTTTGAGTTTTGAACCATGCTTAATCAACACGCCTCTCATGACACATTTTAAAGTTTCCCATTGCAGAGGTATTGAGGTCTGATCTGCTTTATGAATCTGCAAAAAAGAATCAATAGAATCCTTTAATTCTGCCATACAGATTTTGTCTTTTAGAAAGTGATCATTCATTTTCCATGTCCATGTACGCTGGACCAGGGAGGGTACAGTGTCCATTTTAGGACATGATCAGATATCAAAATCAAGCATCGGAATGATGTCAGTTTGAGGCTAAATACCCTGTCTAACAAGTGAATCTGACAAGCGATCCAGACAAGTAATTTTGACAAGTGATTTTGACAGGTGATTCTGACGAGTGATTTTGACGAGTGATTTTGATGAGTGATTCTGACAAGTGATTCTGACAAGTGATTTTGACAAGTGATTTTGATGAGTGATTTTGACGAGTGATTCTGACAAATGATTTTGACAAGTCATTCTGACAAGTGATTTTGACAAATCATTCTGACAAGTGATCCTTACAAGTGATTTTGACAAGTGATTTTGACGAGTGATTTTGATGAGTGATTCTGACAAGTGATTTTGACAAGTGATTTTGACAAGTGATTTTGATGAGTGATTCTGACAAGTGATTCTGACGTGTGATTCTGACGAGTGATTTTGACAAGTGATTTTGACGAGTGATTCTGACGAGTGATTTTGATGAGTGATTCTGACGAGTGATTTTGACTAGTGATTCTGACAAGTGATTCTGACGAGTAATTTTGACAAATGATTCTGACAAGTGATACTTACAAGTGATTTTGACAAGTGATTTTGACGAGTGATTCTGACAAGTGATTTTGATGAGTGATTCTGACAAGTGATTTTGACAATTGATTTTGACAAGTGATTCTGACAAGTGATTTTGACAAGTGATTTTGACAAATGATTCTGACAAGTGATTTTGACGAGTGATTTTGACGAGTGATTCTAACGAGTGATTCTAACGAGTGATTTTGACAAGTGATTTTGACAAGTGATTCTGACAAGTGATTTTGACAAGTGATTTTGTTGAGTGATTCTGACGATTGATTCTGATGAGTGATTTTGATGAGTGATTTTGATGAGTGATTCTGACGAGTGATTTTGACAAGTCATTCTGACAAGTGACTTTGACAAGTGACTTTTACAACTATAATAATAATAATAATAAAAAAAATAACTTCGCTGATGGGACTTGAACCCAAAATTCTGTATTCCAAATCCAGTGCACTAAGCACTAAGCTAGAAACTCAGTTGTGAAAGCTTTGGATTTGTATTTGCTTATATAATTTTCAGTGCAAACTGGTCTCTAACTCATTGGGACTTATGCACAGACTTCAAGCAAGCCAAATTCAAATGATGTTTGATTTTGATGTGTGAGTCTGATGTGTTACTTTCTTCAAACATCAGAATCAAAATCATAATGACTTTTAGTCACCCTGAGTATTTTCATGGTTAATGTCATAAGACAAAAAAAGCTACAAGCTACTATTACTTGAGAGGATAGCGCAATGGTAAAACATCAGCCTCTGAAATTACAGTGTCAGAATTCAAATCCTGATAGAAATACATTTTTTTTTTTAAATTAATTATGCCTATTTAGCACACAAACTACAGGGGTGTTTTACTTTTAATATCTGACACTCTGATTGTCATCCTGACGTGTTACGAGTTTCAGACACGCTGTCTATTTGCATGTTAAATTACATAGCCAAAGTAAATCACTTGGCAGAATCACTTGTCAAAATCACTTGTCAAAATCATTTGTCAAAATCACTCGTCAGAATCACTCATCAAAATCACACGTCAAAATCATTCATCAAAATCACTCGTCAGAATCACTCGTCAAAATCACTAGTCAGAATCACTCGTCAAAATCACTCGTCAAAATCACTCGTCAGAATCACTCGTCAGAATCACATGTCAGAATCACTCGTCAGAATCACTCGTCTAAATCACTCGTCAAAATCACTCGTCAAAACCACTCGTCAAAATCACTCGTCAGAATCACTTGCCAGAATCACTTGCAGGAATCACTCGTCAAAATCACTCATCAAAATCACTCATCAAAATCACTCGTCAAAATCACTTGTCAGAATCACTTATCAAAATCAGTTCTCAGACAGGGTATTTAGCCTCAAACTGACATCATTCTGATTTTGATTTTGATATCTGATCATGTGCTAAAATGGACACTGTAGGAGGGAACGGAAATAGATAGGAAGATTGGGGCATGGTCAGACCACAATATGTCACCTATTGTAGCAGATGGGTTCCAAGAGAGAGCGTGATGACTCAACAGGAAGAAATGAATTCATAAAGAAAAAATGACGTATACGAACATATGCAAAAAAAACCCAAAGTTTATTATAAATGCAAGATATAACAAGCATACACAATGAAGAGAATGGCATAAATACATTGGTAGTAAGCTAATAAGAGAGATACCACGAACTGAATAACCACATACTAGAAAGTTTAAGAATCAATAATTGAAGTAAGTAAGGGTATGGGTATGTCAAGCATATGCCATAACCCAGCTACAAAAGTGTAAAGTATCAAGAAACTTATACTTAGGGGTGACGATACCTGGACTGACATACTGACAAACACATGTGAGTAATAGTATATATTTATCCATCTTTGAGTGCTAAATGGATTTACCTTTTTACTACTTATTTATGCACTGTGCACTTTAGCATCTCAATGGAGTTTCTTGATACTTTACACTTTTGTAGCTGGGTTATGGCATACATGTGCAGATCTGTTCTTTGTTAGGGAGGTACCAGTTGGCTATTCTATATCTTGATTCTGCTATTTTGAGTTTGAGGAACACATATCTGCCTTGATCATCAATGAGAGAGTCTGTGAGAGTATAGGCCAACGACTTGTGTATGGCTATGGATACACCCTTAGAGCGTGAATCCGGATTAGTGCTGTGGAACCACCGAGAGTAATACCTATCTCCAAAAACAGGCATATGCCCAGTTTTAAAGTGCATTTCCTGTAACATAAGAACCTGGACTCTTTATTTGTGCATAGAGTAGAAAATTTGTGAACGTTTCTGTGGGACATTAAAGCCTCTTACATTCAGTGAGCCTACTTTAACAGAGGACATGATTACCAAGGGGGACGAAAGGAGTGGGGCAAGAAGGAAAACGTAAATACACAGAAAACTAAGAAGAAATTACGGGATATATAAAATAAAAACCAAAACAAAATTATAAAACAAAATGAAAGCAAAACAATCTGATGAGAGGAAATAGGTATATTTTACACCTGCACAGCAGAGTGTAAACCCCCCTGGGAGGATGGGCTTTCTACTGGGGAGCCCCCCCCCCCCCCCCCCAAACCAGACATCAGGCCATACCATTTTGTCTTAAAATCTATGATAGAAAAGCAGCCAAAAGCTGTCAAAGATTAGCATCTACTTATCATTATATTAAACGTTGAATCAGTATATCACATATCAGAGGATCTGGGGCCCAAGGACCTATAAGCCCTATCTAGCTCCAACTCATTCTCTAAGGGCAGACCGAAGATAGAGTTAAACAAATGACGTAGTGTCTCATCCAGTTCATGGTGTTCAGTTGTCTCTGGAAGTCCTCTAATCCTAATATTGTTGCCCTTCCTCTGTTTTCAATATCATCTATCAAATCTGTTAGGTATTCCAGTTGGTATGAGTGAGAAGACAAAGTTTGTTCCTGAGAATTTACTTGTTGAGCGATGGATGCTGTATGTGATTCAGCAGCAGACACTTTTTCTGTTAACTCTTGCATGTCCCCTCTAAGGGAGGCTGCTTCAGCCCTGTAAGAGGACTCCAGTCTAGACATATAATTCTCCATGTGCCTCTGGTTGGAATAGCTCGTATTCGATCTCTGAGGTCTCTCCACACTGCCTCACATTGTAATGAGTCATCCTGTTGGTTCTCCTCTGAGCAGCCAGGGGAAGAAGAATGTAATAATGCAGGGAATGAGCCTCTCTCAGGGGAACTCCGGGCATCAGTGTGTGACTGGGGCCTCTGCAGGTCTGGACCCGCAGAAGAGATAAGTACTGCCAATCTGGTGTGTCCTGTAGTGTTGTACCACCCCCGTAGTGTTCGGGTTCGGTTCGGTTCGTCGAACACCGGGATGTTCGAGGAACTGTTCGTCGAACTGTTTGTCGAACACCTTAGAACACCGTCGAACACCGTTAAAACCAATGGCAGGCAAACAAAAACACATAGAAACACATAGAAAACACCTTCAAAGGTGTCCAAAAGCTGACAAACTGCTCAGAAGACGCTTTCTTTAAAAAAGCCGGCCGGCAATTCAGCAGCGGCATACACCGGTACCCGACAATTTAGACAAGAAGGAATAGAGCCTCACACAAAGATTAGATAGATAGAAACATGTCAGTCACATATATATGAAGTACAGTGACAGTGTTGCTTACTGTACTTGTCATTTAGTGTAAAGGATTTATTAAAAAATATAATAGTGTTTTCATGCACTGTCTCTTTAGAAAAGCCGGCCGGCAATTCAGCAACTGTACCCGACAATTTATAACAGACAGAATAGAGCTTCACACATAGATTAGATAGATAGAAACATGTCAGTCACATATATGTGAAGTACAGTGACAATGTTGCTTACTGTACTTGTCATTTAGTGTAAAGGATTTATTAAAAAAAATAATAGTGTTTTCATGCACCGTCTCTTTAAGAAAGCCGGCCGGCAATTCAGCATCTGTACCCGACAATTTATAACAGACAGAATAGAGCTTCACACATAGATTAGATAGATAGAAACATGTCAGTCACATATATATGAAGTACAGTGATAGTGTTGGTTACTGTACTTGTCATTTAGTATTAAAATAAAGGATTTATTATTAAAAAAAATTGGCGTGGGGTTCCCCTTAATTTTAGTCTCTAGCGGAGGTTAAGCAGACAGCTGGGGCAGATGTTTGAAGCCTGGGAAGGGGGTAATACCCACGGAGCTTCCCAGGCTACTAATATGAGCCCCCAGCTGAATACCTAGCCTTTACTAGCTATTAAAATGGGGGACCCCCCCCAAAAAATGACGTGGGGTCCCCCCTAATTTAATAGCTAGCAAAGGCTAGGCAGACAGCTGGGGGCTGATATTAATAGCCCAGGAAGGGTGCCATGAATATTGGCCCCCTCCCAGGCTAGAAACACCAGCCATCAGCCGCCCCAGAAATGGCGCATTCATAGGATGCGCCAATTCTGGCACTTAGCCTCGCTCTTCCACGCTGCCCTGTAGCGGTGGCAGGGGGTAATAGGGCTGGGGTTGATGTCAGCTTATAATGCCAGCTGACATCAAGCCCAGGTTAGTAATGGAGAGGCGTCTATAAGACACCCCCATTACTAACCCCATAGTCAAAGTTAAAAGAAAACACAAACACCCAGAATAAAGTCCTTTAATTGAAAAAAAGACACAATCCTTTATTGTTCTAAATTAAACCATACTTACCGTCACGCCCATTCCAGCTGAAGCCAACGATCTCCTGCAATAAAAGAAAAATAATAAAGCAACCTCATCCTTACCTTTCCATGGTTCCCACGACAGCTTCAGCTCTGCTACATCGAGATGACATGCTGGACCGCAGCAGAAAGCTGCCATCCAGCCTGTCATCCCGCAGACACTGAGAAGCGCAGGCTTGCTTGCGCTCTGCAGTGTCTGGCTGTGACGGCATAAAGATGAGACGAGTTCATGTCCAATGAACTCGGCACACCTCATGCACGTCACTGACAACGTGGGAAAATTCTCATGCTGAAGCGCTGAGTGCAGGAGAATTCTCCCACGCTGTCAGTGACGTGCATAAGGTGAGCTCATGTCCAATGAACTCAGCTCACCTCCTGCACGTCACTGACAGCGTGGGAGAATTCTCCTGCACTCAGCGCTTCAGCGTGAGAATTCTCCCACGCTGAAGTGCTGCGTGCAGGAGAATTTTCCCACGCTGTCAGTGACGTGCATAAGGTGAGCTCATGTCCAATGAACTCAGCTCACCTCCTGCACGTCACTGACAGCGTGGGAGAATTCTCCTGCACTCAGCGCTTCAGTGTGAGAATTCTCCTACGCTGAAGCGCTGAGTGCAGGAGAATTTTCCCACGCTGTCAGTGACGTGCATGAGGTGAGCCGAGTTCATTGGACATTAACTCGGCTCATCTGGATGCCCTCACAGATAGACACTGTGGAGCGCAAGCAAGCCTGCGCTTCTCAGTGTCTGCGGGATGACAGGCTGGATGGCAGCGTTCTGCTGCGGTCCAGCCTGTCATCTCGATGTAGCAGAGCTGAAGCTGTCGTGGGAACCATGGAAAGGTAAGGATGATGTTGCTTTATTATTTTTCTTTTATTTCAGGAGATCGTTGGCTTCAGCTGGAATGGGCGTGACGGTAAGTATGGTTTAATTTAGAACAATAAAGAATTGTGTGTTTATTTCAATTAAAGGACTTTTTTCTGGGTGTTGTGTTTTTTTTAAATACTTTACTAGAAATTCATGGTGGTCATGTCTAATATTGGCGTGACCCCATGAATTTTGGGCTTAGGGCCAGCTGATAATGCCAAGCTGGCCCTAACCCCTTTATTACCCAGTAAGCCACCGCATCAGGGCCCTGGATGAGTTGGGTACAGCGCCAGAAGATGGCGCTTCTATGAACGCGCCATTTTCCAGGGTGGCTGCGGACTGCAATTTGCAGCGGGGGTGGCCCAGAAAGCTTGGGCCTCCCTGCGCTGCGGATTCCAGCCCCCAGCTGCATAGTTGTACCTGGCTGGACACAAAAACAGGGCGAAGCCCCACGTCAATTTTCTTTAAATTATTTCATGAAATAATTAAGAAAAAAAGGGCTTCCCTATATTGTTGTGTCCGGCCAGGTACAAATAGGCAGCTGGTGGTTGGGGGCAGCCCGTTCCTGCCTGCTGTACCTGACTGGACACAAATATAGTGCGAAGCCCCACGTCAATTTTTTTTTAATTATTTCATGAATTTCCTGAAATAATTTAAAAAAATTGAAGTGGGGCTTCGCACTATATTTGTGTCCAGCCAGGTACAGCAGGCAGGAATGGGCTGCCCCCAACCACCAGCTGCCTATTTGTACCTGGCCGGACACAACAATATAGGGAAGGCCTTTTTTTCTTAATTATTTCATGAATTTCATGAAATAATTAAAAAAAATTGAAGTGGGGCTTCGCACTATATTTGTGTCCAGCCAGGTACAGCAGGCAGGAACGGGCTGCCCCCAACCACCAGCTGACTATTTGTACCTGGCCGGACACAACAATATAGGGAAGGCCTTTTTTTCTTAATTATTTCATGAATTTCATGAAATAATTAAAAAAAAAATACGTGGGGCTTCGCCCTATTTTTGTGTCCAGCCAGGTACAACTAGGCAGCTGGGGACTGGAATCTGCAGCGCAGGGAGGCCCATGCTTTCTGGGCCCCCCCCGCTGCAAATTGCAGTCCGCAGCCACCCCGGAAAATGGCGCGTTCATAGAAGCGCCATCTTCTGGCGCTGTACCCAACTCATCCAGGGCCCTGGTGCGGTGGCTCACTGGGTAATAAAGGGGTTAGGGCCAGCTTGGTATTATCAGCTGGCCCCAAGCCCAAAATTCATGGGGTCACGCCAGTATTAGACATGACCGCCATGAATTTCTAGTAAAGTATTTAAAAAAAACACAACACCCAGAATAAAGTCCTTTAATTGAAATAAACACACAATTCTTTATTGTTCTAAATTAAACTATACTTACCATCACGCCCATTCCAGCTGAAGCCAACGATCTCCTGCAATAAAAGAAAAATAATAAACCAACCTCATCCTTACCTTTCCATGGTTCCCACGACAGCTTCAGCTCTGCTACATCGAGATGACAGGCTGGACCGCAGCAGAACGCTGCCATCCAGCCTGTCATGCCGCAGACACTGAGAAGAGCAGGCATGCTTCGCTCCTCAGTGTCTCGCTGTGACGGCATAAAGATGAGCCGAGGTCATGTCCAATGAACTCGGCTCACCTCATGCACGTCACTGACAGCGTGGGAAAATTCTCACGCTGAAGTGCTGAGTGCAGGAGAATTCTCCCACGCTGTCAGTGACGTGCATGAGGTGAGCTCATGTCCAATGAACTCAGCTCACCTCATGCACCTCACTGACAGCGTGGGAAAATTCTCCTGCACTCAGCGCTTCAGCGTGAGAATTCTCCCACGCTGTCAGTGACGTGCATGAGGTGAGCCGAGTTCATTGGACATGACCTCGGCTCATCTTTATGCCGTCACAGAGAGACAATGTGGAGCGCAAGCATGCCTGCTCTTCTCAGTGTCTGCGGGATGACAGGCTGGATGGCAGCGTTCTGCTGTGGTCCAGCCTGTCATCTCGATGTAGCAGAGCTGAAGCTGTCGTGGGAACCATGGAAAGGTAAGGATGAGGTTGCTTTATTATTTTATTTTTATTACAGGAGATCGTTGGCTTCAGCTGGAATGGGCGTGACGGTAAGTATGGTTTAATTTAGAACAATAAAGAATTGTGTCTTTATTTCAATTAAAGGACTTTATTCTGGGTGTTTGTGTTTTTTTTAACTTTGACTATGGGGTTAGTAATGGGGGTGTCTTATAGACGCCTCTCCATTACTAACCTGGGCTTGATGTCAGCTGGCATTATAAGCTTACATCAACCCCAGCCCTATTACCCCCTGCCACCGCTACAGGGCAGCGTGGAAGAGCGAGGCTAAGTGCCAGAATTGGCGCATCCTATGAATGCGCCATTTCTGGGGCGGCTAGTGGCTGGTGTTTCTAGCCTGGGAGGGGGCCAATATTCATGGCTCCCTTCCTGGGCTATTAATATCAGCCCCCAGCTGTCTGCCTAGCCTTTGCTAGCTATTAAATTAGGGGGGACCCCACATCATTTTTTGGGGGGGGTCCCCCATTTTAATAGCTAGTAAAGGCTATGTATTCAGCTGGGGGCTGATATTAGTAGCCTGGGTAGCTCCGTGGGTATTACCCCCTTCCCAGGCTTCAAACATCTGCCCCAGCTGTCTGCTTAACCTCCGCTAGAGCCTAAAATTAAGGGGAACCCCACACCAATTTTTTTAATAATAAATCCTTTATTTTAATACTAAATGACAAGTACAGTAACCAACACTATCACTGTACTTCATATATATGTGACTGACATGTTTCTATCTATCTAATCTATGTGTGAAGCTCTATTCTGTCTGTTATAAATTGTCGGGTACCGCTGCTGAATTGCCGGCCGGCTTTCTTAAAGAGACGGTGCATGAAAACACTATTATTTTTTTTAATAAATCCTTTACACTAAATGACAAGTACAGTAACCAACACTGTCACTGTACTTCATATATATGTGACTGACATGTTTCTATCTATCTAATCTATGTGTGATGCTCTATTCCTTCCATTCTAAATTGTCGGGTACCGGTGTATGCCGCTGCTGAATTGCCGGCTTTTCATGTTTCACTGTTGGCACTGTTCCCATCGATTTGGGCAATCACTGTAATGCCACAACCACCATGGCTGTGGCATTACAGTGAGTGGCAGACAATCCCTGCATGATTGGTGCTCTAAATAGCGCCAGACATGCAGGACACGCTTTTGGTGCACGAACAGTTATCGAACATAACCTCGAACAGCCGAATTTTTTGCAAATCGTTCGGGTTCGTCGAACAACTCGAACACCGCCCAAAACAGCTCGAATTTGAGATTGGCGAACAGTTCTAGTCGAACAACGCTCATCTCTAGTGTCCAGGGGCTGGGGCACCAAGTGATCCTCTACCACGCACCTGAGCTCCGAAGGCGCAAAGCCGGAATCTGCCATCTTGGACTGAGGGAGATCCCCCGCAGCAGCAACAAGGCCTCCCGCGTCTCCCCAAGTCCAGGAAGCCAGGTCAGCGTCCTCCGCCGATGAAGGTATCGTCCGCTCTGCTAATGTTGATGTGGGGGAGCATTTACCCCAGGACCTTTGGACCTCCGATGCAGGAGATGAGGAGCGCTAGGCAGGGACAGCCGATGCCATCTTAGATCCCACTCTTGCAGGAGAGGCAGATGCTGCAATTTCTTAGGTAGCGGGTAATATTTGTTGGAGGGACCCGCTGAGTACTCACACTGGTCTGCATTATATTCTTCTTCTTTTTTGCCGGCATTGGAAGTGTTTTGACCTGATTTGAAGTGATAGGCATGCCCTGAAGCTGGTCTAGGGATGGGAGCAGACAACCATGCGACTTCACTCCTCCATAGCCAGGCCACACCCCCCCATTCAAAGAAATTTCAACAAATTCTTGATGTAAACATTAAGATTTGAGAGTCCTCAGTGGCTGATACCTTTTAATGGTTAACTGAAAAGATGGTAACAAGTTGCAAGCTTTCGAGACTACTCAGGTCTCTTCATCAGGCATAGTATGACACAAAATCTGAAGAGTCACATATTTATACACAATAAGACACAGAAATAATGAAATAGATGAGACAGGTAATGTAAAGCAGAGCTATTACTGTGGGAGAAAGGTAAACAGTTCTGGCTGTAAATATTGGTTTAGTTCATAGATAAGGACTGTGAAAGTTTTATTGTCTAATGATTGAGATTTCGAGGGTTATGATGACCCCAAAGCTCTGTGAAGCTCATTCCTTAGTTGATGTAAGTAAAGAAAGCAAAGAAAGGAGCACAAATAGCGCTGTTATCCAATAGACAGCAGTAAAGATAAAAGGGAAATTGCTCACCTCTGTGAGAATTCCAGCAGACCCTTAAACCGCAGGGGTTAAACGAAATCACAGAAGTTTTTCTTTGAGAATTCCAGCAGTCACTTTTTACACCTCCCCAGTTCTTTTTCAATACCCAACATATAGCCACCTCTCCCCAAACCCACACTCCTGTTATCACCGCCCACATTATAGCCTTCCAGTTACCTCTCACCACTCTTACAGCTCTGTTTTTCAGCTGACAAAACAAATCAGGAGCCCTAGTGTAGCGGGCTATGTGCCTAGCGTGACTGTACACAGCAACTTGAGCAAGTATTTAAGTTCTAGCCCTCCATGGTTCATCATGATTAATATGAAAATTATTGGTATTAAAAGGTCATTTCAAATCTCAGGGAGACAGAAAAATTTGGGAATATAAACTAATGGTGACGTTTGACACCTTCAGAGCAGGAATGAATGTGTTGTTTGGATTTATGTCATTCTACATCAACTAAGGAATGTGCTCCTCAGAGCTTTGGGGTCATCATAACCCTGGACCAGACCTCAATCACTGGACAATAAAACTTTCACAGTCCTTATCTATGAACTAATCCAATATTTACAGCCAGAACTGTTTACCTTTCTCCCACAGTAATAGCTCTGCTTTACATTACCTGTCTCATCTATTGCATTATTTCTGTGTCCTATTGTGTATAAATATGTGACTCTTCAGATTTTGTGTCATACTATGCCTGATGAAGAGACCTGAGTAGTCTCGAAAGCTTGCAACTTGTTACCATCTTTTCAGTTAACCATTAAAAGGTATCAGCCACTGAGGACTCTCAAATCTTAATATTTTTCTAATAATTTTCCCATGGCTAGCACAGTACAAAAATATATATTTTCCCTGATGTAAACATAACACCATCTGTAATAAGCTAAAGTTGAAAAGAGGATGGCTTCTACAAATGGATAATAATCCTAAACACGTCAAAATCAAGATCTTCACTGGTAAAGCCCCCCACTCATAACACATTAGGTAGCTGTCAGCCAAAAGACTGTTCAACTGACAGCCATCTCTTCTGAGCCCCTTATATACAAGAACGCTCAGCTTGGCTCCTGTGTTCTCTATGAGAGCGACTAATAAACTCCACTGTCAGCAGCTTATCTGCTGGAAAACAGAATGAGCTACCATTGGAAATACAACATGCAGGCTCCTTCTCTCCTCCAACATCATCTGTAGGGTACGTTCATATGACTGTATTGTCGGTCCCAGTGTTTTCCGTGAAAAAACTGACAGAACTAGACACAGACAGATCTAGGTCCATTGGGCTGTTTAGATAAGTGTTTGAAAAAAAGCAAGTGAAAAAAATCATAGCATAGGTTCTTCCTTAAAATGGATGAGAGTAAGCCATTCAAGTCCAAAGGTGTACAAAAAAACAGATCCCATACAGATCATCCATATAGCTTCCATTTTTTTATGGATACATTTCCATTATTAACCTAGAAAACTGTATTTGGTCTTGTATATGATAATAACTGTTGATGGAAAAGAAGGATGGTGTACAGACCACAACTGACCACCAAACTGATGAAAATCATCCATTTTTCTGGATGAAAAGATAAATGTCCCTTTCTTGTCTGATGTCAGATTCTCGCTGCTCCACAGTCGGGGAATTCTGCTGGATTTTTTATTTTATAATGCATCAAATGTTTTCTCCTGGTGAAAGGTCTGGACTGCAGGCGGCCGGTTCTTCACCTGAACTCTTCCTCTTCGATGCCATGCTGCTGTGATGGATGTAGTATGTGGTTTAGCATTGTCTTGCCAAAATATGCAAAAAAAAAGATCCAACAAATACACAGAAAAAAAGTATGCAAAAAGAGGGATAACCTAAAAATCTAAAAATAGTCAATGCTTATTAACATGCAAGACATATTAAAAATATTTAAAAAGCACAAATGGCTGTAAGCCTGTAACATAAATTTTCCAGACCACAGTACTATAGTGCTACGATCTACCCTGTCTGTCAATAAGGTCATTTAGGAACCCAAAAGTTAATACCACCTTAATACAGATATATTACTGTATAATGTACCAATAATATGAAAATTGTTACATCAATGACCCAGGCCCTAAAATAAGGGCAAGTATTAAAGTGTATAGTGGGTTAAAGATATACACGCCCAATAAATAATGCACAAAAGCACAAAATAAAAGATGATAAAGAGGAGTGTATACAACAATTGTATGATAGAGTCAGAAAAGTTGCAGAAAAATCCTACTGCCGGCACAATAGCAAATAGCCACACAGAGTGAAGGTAAATGTGAAGTTTGTGCCACCTGGGCCATAGATATAACAATTTTCATATTATTGGTATAGCTGTGATTTGGGTTATATTATAATATACCTTTATTAAGGTGGTATCAACTTTTGGTTTCCTAAATTACCTTATTGACAGACAGGGTAGATCCTAGCATTATAGAGCTGCGGTCTGGAAAATTTGTCATTTGTGCTTTTTAAATATTTTTAATATGTCTTGTTTGGCTTGTATGTTAATATACATTGACTATTTTTAGGTGATCCCTCTTTTTGCAACACCTCTGTATAAGGCTCATCATTGATCACTCCTTTCATGTGTAAGCTGCCCGTGTCAGAGGCACTAATGCAGCCCCAGACCATCAGAGATGCAGGAACTAAGCGCTGATAACAAGCTGGATGGACCCTCTGCTCTGCAGTCTGCAGGACAAGGCGTCCACAGTTTCCATAAATAATTTCATATTTTTATTCATCCGACCTCAGAACAGTTAATATCTTCTGATCTGATTTCTATGTTCTGCAGTGAATATAATATGACTAAAAGAGATTTCCAAATCATTACATTCCTGTTCTCTTTATACATTTACACAGCGTCACAAGTTTTTTGGAATTGGGGTTGTAAATATATCTATAAATATTTCTATCTACATGTGTACATCCATCAGAATAACTGCTCTTAGCGATGTCACAATATCAGAGTTCTAGAATGTTGATGTCACACAAGTCATGAAGTCACAATATGAAGAACTGATAAAACTTCTGCTCACGGCCTCCTCCACTGAGGGTTATAGAATTTGTATAGTGAGGATATTTTTGCAATTCTGATTGAGTGAGCAAAATGTCTGAGTATAAGCGCAAACGTCGCTTTATTATTGAGTCTATTACAGAGAGCAGCGGTATTGATGACCAGGTGAGTGGCGGATTCTGGAGTATGTTGTCTATTTGAAATTCTGGAAATTTGAAGACTTTTTTTTACTTTTTATTATTTCCTTTTCCCAGTTACTGGTCAATAAAAAATGCCGCAGAGTTTTTGCGTCCGACACAGAGGACAGCAGCGGTGATGAGAATCTCCATCAGGTGAGCGCTCACTTCTCTCCAGCACTGTCTGCGGCTCTGGGGGTCTACTGGAGATCAGGGGACGCCCCATTCTGTGATTATGCCACTGTATCGCTGCTAATCCTTCATTCTCAAGGTCTTTATATTTCTTTATTTCAGTCTCATCCACTTATTTCAAGGTCTCCAAGGAGCCTTGAAGATGAAGATGGTGGCTCTGGTCCCCACCTGCTATACATAGAGTCAGGCATGTAATAAAGCGTCTGGAAGGATCATAAATTCCTTCCTGTAAAAGAAGAAAATTAGATTTTTATTGATTAGGAAAACTGAATGACACAGAAGTAAATGACAATGTTTCTTCTTTTCTCCAGAGCCCAATTCTCCCCGATTCAGCTTTG
The DNA here is from genome assembly GCF_046119375.1 of Phyllobates terribilis. Lineage (NCBI taxonomy): Eukaryota > Metazoa > Chordata > Amphibia > Anura > Dendrobatidae > Phyllobates > Phyllobates terribilis. The sequence continues at coordinate 1,089,550,683 of NW_027362761.1, read as the reverse complement.
TGCAGGAGGAGACAGCAAGGTAATGTATTCCTATATATCCGTTTTATCTGGATCATGTTCATGATTTCTGGTCGCTAGATGGCGCTATTATTAGCATATTTTCAGATAAGGTGTCAGCTGTATGTCTGCAGGTCGTGTACGGTCTTAGTATATATCCAGTAGTGATGTGTGATCCTCTTTGATGCTTTGTTACCAGGAGACAGGAGCGTCCCATCAATTACTGTTTCCTGAGAAATCTGTCTTCACCCACGTCCAAATATGTCACCGACTTCCGTAAGAACAAACAGGAGCTGGTACGACGTCTGTACAAGTTTTATAACAGGACCGTCTTTGAGAACCAGGTATTCAGTTATAACACACAGCTTGGAATAGGGTTATAGGGGATGAAGGTTTAGAGCTAGGGATAGTGTATCCAGTGTATATAGCATATACCTCTATATTCTGTATGTATATCGTGATATGAGGCGAAGGGTTAGAGCTAGGGATAGTGTATCCAGTGTATGTAGTATATACCTCTACATTCTGTATGTATAGGTTGATAGGGGATGAAGGGTTAGAGCTAGGGATAGTGTATCCAGTGAATATAGTATATACCTCTATATTCTGTATGTATATGGTGATACGAGGCAAAGGGTTAGAGCTAGGGATAGTGTATCCAGTGTATATAGTATATTCCTCTATATTCTGTATGTATATGGTGATACGAGGCAAAGGGTTAGAGCTAGGGATAGTGTATCCAGTGTATACAGTATATACCTCTATATTCTGTATGTATAGGGTGATACGAGGCAAAGGGTTAGAGCTAGGGATAGTGTATCCAGTGTATATAGCATATACCTCTACATTCTGTATGTATATGGTGATATGAGGTGAAGGGTTAGAGCTAGGGATAGTGTATCCAGTGTATATAGCATATACCTCTACATTCTGTATGTATAGGTTGATAGGGGATGAAGGGTTAGAGCTAGGGTTAGTGTATCCAGTGTAAACAGTATATACCTCTATATTCTGGACGTATATTGTGATAGGAGGATAAAGGATTACAGCTAGGGATGGTGTATCCAGTGTAAATAGCATATACCTCTATATTCTGTAGGTATGGGGTGGTATGGGAGATAGTGAGTAGATGGTTAAAGATAGGGTTAGGGTATCCAGTGTACATAGTATATACCTCTATATTCTGTAGGTGTGGGGTAATATGAGGGATAATGAATGGATGGTTAGAGCTAGGATTAATGTATCCAGTATATATAGTATATACCTCTATATTCTGTAGGTATGGGGTGATATTGAAGATAGTGAATGGAGGGTTAGAGCAAGGGTTAGTGTATCCAGTGTATATAGTATATACCTCTGTATTCTGTAGGTATTGGGTGATATTGAAGATAGCGAATGGAGGGTTAGAGCAAGGTTAGTGTATCCAGTGTATATAGTATATACCTCTATATTCTGTAGGTATGGGGTGATGTGGGGGATAGTGAATAGAGGGTTAGAGCTAGGGTTAGTGTATCCACTATATACAGTATATACCTCTATATTCTGTATTTCTACTTCTTCTGTAGCTTCCTGCATATATGGACATCAGCTGGAATAAAAGGCTGCGTAAAACAGCTGGTCGCACTGGATTCCTGGAGAACAACGGGGACCGCTACGCCATCATCCAGTTATCGGATAAAGTCTGCGATTCAGCAGGTAGTCGTCACATCCGGCACAATTTATAGATTAGCTGTGGTGAAATCTTCCCCACATCTTTACTCCTGATTGTTATTATATCCTGCTTTGTCCTTAGAACGACTCCGAGACACATTGATCCATGAGATGTGTCATGCTGCCTGCTGGGTCATCGATGGCAATGGAGAACTTGCCCATCACCAACTATGGGAGCAGTATTGTGAGAAGGTCGCACAGATCCACCCTGACCTTCCACCCATTACTGTATTCCACAGTTGGGAGTACCACTACCCGGTGGTGTACCAGTGCTCAGGGTGCCAGTACAGGTAAGATACGACTCAAATAAACTATGGACAGACGGGCGTCTGATACTGGCCGTGGGTGTATGTGCTACTACCACTGCTTGCTTCATGACTTCTGCAATCAATATGAAGGGGCTCTGTCATTGATGTTGGATGTGTGTGTACCTTTAGGATCAGTCTTTAATATCTTTAATAAGCTTTATCTCCCACTCCAGAGTCGGACGTTGGACGGATTCTCTCGACACCGAGAAGTTTGGGTGCGGCTACTGTGAGAACAAGTTGGTTCTAGTAACCACAACCTGAGAAGATCTATCAGCGACTATCCAGCTCCATCAATAGTCCGATCATCGGCTCGGCCAAGATAGCAGCACACAGATGAAGTCATCCAGAAGACTAGTGGAAAGTCACATCTCAGTCTTCCACCATTTTTCGGGCGTCACGGTGACTCAGTGGTTAGCACTTGTGTCTGCAGCACTCAGGTGGTGGAAATAAATCCGACCACGGACATCTGCATGGAGTTTGTATGTCCTCCCCGTGTCTGCGTGGGTTTCCTCCGGGTTCTCCGGTTTCCTCCCACACTCCAAAAATATACTGATAGGTTAATTGGCTTATTCCAAATTGTCCCTAACATGAATTATGGTTCTCCCTGTACAGCGCTACAGACTATGTCATCGCTATATTATCGAGGGGAATCAAATTCATCATTAAATACAAATGCTTTAAACAAACTTATTATTGTAATGTTGACTTGTGTCAGTCATTTCATACACAGATTACTTCCAAAAAAGTTATGTCCTATAGTGGGACGTCTGGAGGTGAGATTCCGCCATACCGATGGCCAGGGACAGGCATGCGGGTGCTAACACCTACATGGACTGGCAGGACAGGCTTACACTGGTAATATACAGTGTATACACCCACAACAACTCACACACATCAAACCAAGCAAAGTCATCAAGTTTCAGAGCTCCCATAGAAATGAATGGTGATAGCCGCACATGCGCAGCCACTTTCCATTTCTGACAGTGTGTAACGGGGTAGTTCTTGAGTTACATGTGGGTCCCTGATCTCAGCAATGGGACCTGCATCTATCAAACATTTATGACGTATGCTTTCGATAGAGGATGAAATAATGTCTTCAATGCGCTTCGTCACGTGTCCACGGGCATGCTCGCGATTTCTAATGCTGACCCTATGCTGCTCTCTGATTCAGTTATGTCACCAGCAACATAGTGCATTAAGCATTAATGCTTTAAAGGGCACAGCTCAACTTTCCATCCTAATGTGGCACCTCAAGCGTCACAAATATTTCCAGGGCATTCATAAGGGGTATCTCTGCATTATCGTCCCGAACGGGGAAACAGCTGATCAGCGGATGTGCACGGTGCTGGACCCTCACTGATCTGATATTGATGACCTATTCTAAAGATATTCCACCAATTATCAAACACCTGAATAACTTCTTTAATTAGTTTAGGGGAGTGATTGAACCATTTTTAAGCCAAACACAATCCTTAATATTTATTCTTCACCGGAAGGTACAATGTGTTAAAAAACAGCTGATTATGGGGCCCATGGGCATTACAAGTATTGGAGACCCGCTCCTTTCTAATGGGAACATTTTTTTATGAGGCCCTCCTCCACGTCTCTTCCAAGGGGCATTGGAGTGACTCCCAATTTTTGGCAGCCCTTGCATTCACTGCATAGCAAACACAATGGGAGACCCACTTGCTAATAATGGGAACATTGTTTTCAGGAGGCCCTCTGACCTCCACGTCTTTTCCAAGGGGCATTGGAGTGCCTCCAAATTTTTGGCAACTCTTGCATTCACTGCATAGGCAAACACAATGGGAGACCTACTTCCTAATAATGGGAAATTTGTTTTCAGGAGTCCCTCCTCTAGGTCTCTTCAAAGGGGTATTGGGGTGCGTCCAAATTTTCAAAGTGGTATTGGGGTGCGTCCAAATGTTGGGCAGCCCTGCCACTCACTGCATACGCAATAACAGTATAGGAGACCTACTCTTTAGTAATGGGAACAATAAAACATAGCCGGCTGATGGCTCTCTAAGAATAGTGAGGGCCGATTGCTGGCCCTTTAAGAATAGTAAAGGCCGCCTGATGAACATTTTGACAGAAGTGACCTGGGAGTCAGAAATGGTTCCAGGGGTCTTTCCCATACTGTCCCCATGTCATTTGAACACTGTTCCCATAGATTTGGGCAATTTGCAATCTTCAGACCGCCGGGGGGAGGCGCCTGAAAAATGCCCGAGTTTGCCATAGACTTACATTGGGCTCGTTGCTCGGGTCGAGCACCCGAGTATTCCAATGTGCTCGGCCTGAGCATCGAGCACCCGAGCATTTTAGTGCTGGCCCATCACTACTCATAAGAGCACATTTATCTTTACAAACAACAGAACAGTGATAGCTGTCACATCTGTGTTCTGATACCTTAGCTCCCCAATAAGACATGGGAGTAAATCAATACTTTACAAGCTGCTCTGTGGCTGGGGGCACTGGTAAAATAGTGTCTTGTTGTCATGCAAGGTGAGGGAAGGAACAGTGTACAAGGACAGGAATAGGGGGAAGGGGAAGGGAGCCCAACATCTAGAGAAAGGGGGAGTGGAGACCCCTAGGCAGATCTAATATCACCCTGACTACTCTATCATACTTATATAGGTTCATCTCCAATAGCAGAGCAGGAAACTTAATCCCTGAATGTCCCTAGAGCTAGGCCCTAGGTAGGGAGGGACACTATATGAGGGGCAGCTTATGATAAGTGTTACTTCTCTTTTCTTTACATGATACCAGATTGATGGTGCTATTGTGGGCTGATGTTCTTCATAGACTTGTGTGAACAGCCCCTATTATATTCTTGCTCGGATGATTCAGAAGTTTGCTGTATATATGATACCTCTCTGTGGAGAATCAGCTTTAGGGATTCTCTTAACAATGTAAGGAAAAAAAAGATTAACCACTGCATGTGATAGGGGTTATATACTGGGCTCGGGTAATGATTGATAGAACTTATTCAGGAATTTATAAGCCCTACTAGCCCAGTTATTTGTAGTTATGTATTGTCTCTAAATTTCCCTAGAGCTGTCATTTTGCTTTATTGAACAGTTGTCGTCTTTTAATGTTTATTGAAATGGTCAGTCTCTGAATCTATACGTTCACTTCTTCCTATCTTTTTTCACGACTGTAGTTTTGTATTTATTAGGATAAATGTATTTATTAGTATAGAAGAATTTTTAGGGACATAAGGGACACCGTCGTTAAGCAGGGGCGCCACTTAACACAAATTATGGTGCCAACCTCCTCTGCCAGGAAGGTAGAGACATTAGGGATAAAGTAGGGACAGGTTTAGCCTGCACTCTCTCCTGATCAGTGTGTAACCTAATATGGATATTCCCTAATACTTTATTTTGTATTTTTGTTGTTTTGTCTATTGTGGATTGTTATAGTCCTTTTCAGATAATTTATTAAAAGTTACATTTTAGGGGTCTAATCTTCTATAGGTTTTTCATGCTAAATTAGGCCCTGTTTACATATTTTTTTTGCTAAGGTGTTTAACTGAACACTAGTCAGGCCCCACTGTAACTAAAGAAAACAAGGTAAACAAACAAAGGGGATACATTTAGCTTGAGAAGACACCAGAGAGGTAGCGCCAACTGTCCTCCAAGGGAAGTCCAAGAATGAACTAGCTGGCTACTAGTACTCCAGGCATAGACAGCAGAACATAGAACTACCACCAGCGACTCTCTGGAGACACAGAGTTTTTAACTACCAAGCAAGGGTGTGTCAACCAGCAGCAGAAGGTGGAGGTCACCGCTGGGTACTAAAGGAAGAAGGATATCACTACACTACAGAGATGAGAGGATCAAGAAGGTGTCTGTAATGCCAAGCGCAGTGACCTTCTACAGCCGGATCCAGAGTGACTGTCTCTCACACTTGATACACCAGTGATATCTGATAAACAAAAAAAAAAAAAATGTTGTAGGTACGTTCTCCTGAAATGGTTGCAACAGTCACAACTCCTATAAAAGCATGTAAAGGCTGCTGCAGGATGTCACGCACGGTGTGGGAAAGACTAAGTGCAACACGAAGGGAAGAAGGGGAGGAAGCCAAAACACTAGGGTAAGTGGGATTGGAGACCCCTAGGCATATCTAATATCACCCTGCCTACCCTACCATCCCTATATAGGTTCCACACTTATCTCCGAACAGGACCCTAAACCCTGGATGACCCTAGAGCTAGACCCTAGATAAGGAGGGGGAAGGGTGAGCACTGGTCAGGACCTACTACAAACTATAGACAACAAGGTAGACAAACAAAGGGGATTAACTTAGCTTAAGAAGACACCAGAGGAGTAATGCCAACTGTCCTCCAAGGGCACCAGAGAAGACGCTAGCCGATTGCTAATGCTCCAAGCCTGTACATAGAAGTATTACCGGCAATTCCCTGGAGAAAACGGAGTGTTTTTAACTCCCACTCAAGGGTGTGTCAATCAGCAGCAGGAGGGAGATTGCCACTGGGTCATAAAGGCAGAAGGATTAAGAAGGCATCTGTAATGCCAAGCGCAGTGACCTTCTACAGCCAGGTCTATTACACCTGTCACACCCTTGACACAGGACCACCAATAAATTCACATGAAGAAAATGAGAGGAATACGGTGGTTCAGAGTCCGCACTGCCCAGAGTTCAAAAGGTGTAGTCGCACACAAGGATTAAGCATGAATGTGGTTTATTGTGTCAATGCGTTTCAAGGTCTCCAAACCTCTTCATCAGGACCAAACCACAATGATTTTTATATATATATACAGTACAGACCAAAAGTTTGGACACACTTTCTCATTTAAAGATTTTTCTGCATTTTCATGACTATGAAAATTGTATATTCACACTGAAGGCATCAAAACTATGAATTAACACATGTGGAATTATATACTTAACAAAAAAGTGTGAAACAACTGAAAATATGTCTTATATTCTAGGTTCTTCAAAGTAGCCACCTTTTGCTTTGATGACTGCTTTGCACACTCTTGGCATTCTCTTGATGAGCTTCAAGAGGTAGTCACCGGAAATGGTCTTCCAACAATCTTGAAGGAGTTCCCAGAGATGCTTAGCACTTGTTGGCCCTTTTTGCCAGCTCACCCCAAACCATCTCGATTCGGTTCAGGTCTGGTGACTGTGGAGGCCAGGTCATTTGGCGTAGCACCCCATCACTCTCCTTCTTGGTCAAATAGCCCTTACACAGCCTGGAGGTGTGTTTGGGGTCATTGTCCTGTTGAAAAATAAATGATGGTCCAACTAAACGCAAATCGGATGGAATAGCAAGCCGCTGCAAGATGCTTTGGTAGCCATGCTGGTACAGTATGCCTTAAATTTTAAATAAATCCCCAACAGAGTCACCAGCAAAGCACCCCCACACCATGACACCACCTCCTCCATGCTTCACGGTGGGAACCAGGCATGTAGAGTCCATCCATTCACCTTTTCTGCGTCGCACAAAGACACGGTGGTTGGAACCAAAGATCTCAAATTTGGACTCATCATACCAAAGCACAGATTTCCACTGGTCTAATGTTGATTCCTTGGGTTCTTTAGCCCAAACAAGTCTCTTTTGCTTGTTGCCTGTCCTTAGCAGTGGTTTCCTAGCAGCTATTTTACCATGAAGGCCTGCTGCACAAAGTCTCCTCTTAACAGTTGTTGTAGAGATGTGTCGGCTGCTAGAACTGTGTGGCATTGACCTGGTCTCTAATCTGAGCTGCTGTAAACCTGCGATTTCTGAGGCTGGTGACTCGGATAAACTTATCCTCAGAAGCAGAGGTGACTCTTGGTCTTCCTTTCCTGGGGCGGTCCTCATGTGAGCCAGTTTCTCTGTAGCGCTTGATGGTTTTTGCAACTGCACTTGAGGACACTTTCAAAGATTTCCCAATTTTTCGGACTGACTGACCTTTATTTCTAAAAGTAACAATGGCCACTCGTTTTTCTTTAATTAGCTGCTTTTTTCTTGCCATAATACAAATTCTAACAGTCTATTCAGTAGGACTATCAGCTGTGTATGCACCTGACTTCTGCACAACACAACTGATGGTCCCAACCCCATTTATAAGCCAAGAAATCCCACTTATTAAACCTGACAGGGCACACCAGTGAAGTGAAAACCATTTCCGGTGACTACCTCTTGAAGCTCATCAAGAGAATGCCAAGAGTGTGCAAAGCAGTCATCAAAGCAAAAGGTGGCTACTTTGAAGAACCTAGAATATAAGACATATTTTCAGTTGTTTCACACTTTTTTGTTAAGTATATAATTCCACATGTGTTAATTCATAGTTTTGATGCCTTCAGTGTGAATGTACAATTTTCATAGTCATGAAAATACAGAAAAATCTTTAAATGAGGAGGTGTGTCCAAACTTTTGGTCTGTACTGTATATATATATATATATATATATATATATATACATACATATATACACTGCTCAAAAAAATAAAGGGAACACTCAAATAACACATCCTAGATCTGAATGAATGAAATATTCTCATTGAATACTTTGTTCTGTACAAAGTTGAATGTGCTGACAACAAAATCACACAAAAATCATCAATGAAAATCAAATTTATTAGCCAATGGAGGCCTCGATTTGGAGTAACCCCCAAAATTAAAGTGGAAAAACACACTACAGGCTGATCCAACTTAGATGTAATGTCCTCAAAACAAACAAAGTGAGGCTCAGTATTGTGTGTAGCCTATACGTGCATGTATGACCTCCCTACAACGCCTGGGCATGCTCCTGATGAGGTTGCGGATGGTCTCCTGTGGGATCTCCTCCCAAACCTGGACTAAAGCATCCGCCAACTCCTGGACAGTCTGTGGTGCAACGTGACGTTGGTGGATGGAGCGAGACATGATGTCCCAGATGTGCTCAATCGGATTCAGGTCTGGGGAACGGGTGGGCCAGTCCATAGCTTCAATGCCCTCATGTTGCAGAACTGCTGACACACTCCAGCTACATGAGGTCTGGCATTGTCCTGCATTAGGAGGAACCCAGGGCCAACCGCACCAGCATATGGTCTCACAAGGGGTCTGAGGATCTCATCTCGGTGCCTAATGGCAGTTAGGCTACCTCTGGCGAGCACATGGAGGACTGTGCGGCCCTCCAAAGAAATGCCACCCCACACCATTACTGACCCACTGCCAAACCGGTCATGCTGAAGGATGCTGCAGGCAGCAGATTGCTCTCCACGGCGTCTCCAAACTCTGTCACGTCTGTCACATGTGCTCAATGTGAACCTGCTTTCATCTGGGAAGAGCACAGGGCGCCAGGGGTGACTTTGCCAATCCTGGTTGTAACATCCCTGGCGGCGTGCTGGCATGGCTTACCACCTCCCACCATTCAAGACCGCCATCTTACCTATCAATCCAGGCTGCACACTTTGCTCCAGTACCTGCTGTGTCTCTTGTCTGATTGCTTAGGGCGGCGGCGCGGCTGCTGCATGATTCTTATATTTGCTGTGTGTGCACTCCTATTGCCTCCCCAGCCTATTGCTGTGAGTCACTGGATACTTAAACCCCCTCCATCCAGTAGGGGGTGCCTGAGCAACACTTTCATTCTGTGTGCTCTGTGCAACTGAGCTGCCAGGTCGTGTCCTGTATCTTGTCTGTTTCCGCCCCTGGGGGCTGTATACCCAGGCCTGTTACCTGTATCTGTGACTTTTAGTCTGTCTCTGCCACCCTGGGGGCTGAGTTCCCAGGCTCGCTCCTGTATCTTATTCCTGGTTCAGTTCCTGTCTGAACTGTGTCCTAGCCCATTACCTGTTTCTCTCTATGTCCGAACCTTCCCTTTTACTGCAGTGTCTGAACCTGCACCTAACTCCAACTCGTTGTCTCTGAACTTCTGTTTGTGAGTTTTGTGTACACTCGCTACTTCATTGTAAGTACCTTGTGTGTATCTGGTTCTGCTTGTTCACCGCACCTGCGGTTTTGCTCTGCCCTGCTTGTTCACCGCACCTGTGGTTTCGCTCTGCTCAGCTTGTTCACCGCACCTGCGGGTTTTGCTCTGCTCTGCTTGTTTACCGCACCTGCGGGTTTTGCTCTGCTCTGCTTGTCTGCCGAACCTGCGGGTTTTGCTCTGCTCTGCTTGTCTACCGCATCTGCGGGTTTTGCTCTGCTCTGCTCGTCTACCGCATCCGCGGGTTTTGCTCTGCTCTGCTTGTCTACCGCATCTGCGGGTTTTGCTCTGCTCTGCTTGTCTACTGCACCTGCTGGTTTTGCTCTGTTCTGCTTGTCTACTGCACCTGCGGGTTTTGCTCTACTTGTCTACCACATCTGCGCGTTTTGCTCTGCTCTGCTTGTCTACCGCACCTGCTGGTTTTGCTCTGCTCTGCTTGTCTACCGCACCTGCGGGTTTTGCTCTGCTCTGCTTGTCTACCGCACCTGCTGGTCTTGCTCTGCTTGTCTACCGCATCTGCGGGTTTTGCTCTGCTCTGCTTGTCTACCGCATCCGCGGGTTTTTCTCTGCTCTGCTTGTCTACCACATCTGTGGGTTTTGCTCTGCTCTGCTTGTCTACCGCACCTGCTGGTTTTGCTCTGCTCTGCTTGTCTACCGCACCTGCGGGTTTTGCTCTGCTCTGCTTGTCTACCGCACCTGCTGGTCTTGCTCTGCTTGTCTACCGCATCTGCGGGTTTTGCTCTGCTCTGCTTGTCTACCGCATCCGCGGGTTTTTCTCTGCTCTGCTTGTCTACCACATCTGTGGGTTTTGCTCTGCTCTGCTTGTCTACCGCACCTGCTGGTTTTGCTCTGCTCTGCTTGTCTACCGCACCTGCGGGTTTTGCTCTGCTCTGCTTGTCTACCGCACCTGCTGGTCTTGCTCTGCTTGTCTACCGCATCTGTGGGTTTTGCTCTTCTCTGCTTGTCTACCGCATCTGCGGATTTTGCTCTGCTCTGCTTGTCTACCGCACCTGCGGCTCCGTTACTAAGTCCCAGACTGTACAGGTCCATATCCTGCCTGTGTTCCTACCTGCCAGTACCCACCTGTCTGCATGCCAGCCGTGCCTGCCAGTGGCCATCTGTCTGCATGCCAGCCGTGCCTGCCAGTGCCCACCTGTCTGCATAACAGCCATGCCTGCCAATACCCACCTGTCTGTATGCCAGCCTAACCTGCCTGTTCCTGCATTCCCCGGTGTGGGTCAACAGCTGTGACCAGGGTCTGACCTGGAGTAGCACCTGGTACCTCTCCTCGGTTCCTCCCTGGTTCACGGAGTCGACTGAGTCACCGTGTGACCTTGGTTGGACCGAGTTTATACTTAGTTTTACCCCTCCAAGCACTCCTCGGTTCATGGTCCAGTGGGATCACTAATCATGCTCACGCCAGTCAGTCTGGACGTGTGCGTAACACTGGTGTTCTGTGGCAAATGCCAAGCGTCCAGCACGGTGTTGGGCTGTGAGCACAACCCCCATCTGTGGACGTCGGGCCCTCATACCACCCTCATGGAGTCGGTTTCTAACCGTTTGTGCAGACACATGCACATTTGTGGCCTGCTGGAGGTCATTTTGCAGGGCTCTGGCAGTGCTCCTCCTGTTCCTCCTTGCACAATGGCGGAGGTAGCAGTCCTGCTGCTGGGTTGTTGCCCTCCTACGGCCCCCTCCACCTTTCCTGGTGTACTGGCCTGTCTCCTGGTAGCCTCCAGCCTCTGGATACTACGCTGACAGACACAGCAAACCTTCTTGCCACAGCTCGCATTGATGTGCCATCCTGGATGAGCTGCACTACCTGAGCAACTTCTGTGGGTTGTAGAGTCCGTCTCATGCTACCACGAGTGTGAAAGCACAACCAACATTCAAAAGTGACCCAAACATCAGCCAGAAAGCATTGGTACTGAGATGTGTTCTGTGGTCCCCACCTGCAGAACCACTCCTTTATTGAGGGTGTCTTGATAATTGCCAATAATTTCCATCTATTGTCTATTCCATTTGCACACCAGCATGTGAAATTGATTGTCAATCAGTGTTGCTTCCTAAGTGAACAGTTTGATTTCACAGAAGTTTGATTTACTTGGAGTTATATTCTGTTGTTTAAGTGTTCCCTTTATTTTTTTGAGCAGTGTAAATATATATATATATATATATATAAATATATATGTGTGTATATACTGTATGTAATTGGTAAACTTATCGGCACCTTCAACCAATATGTACAGCAAGTGTGAACAGGTGCAAGCTGCTATGACTGCATAATATGCGAACAAAATTAGATACAGTGGGTATGGAAAGTATTCAGACCCCTTTAAATTTTTCACTCTTTGTTTCATTGCAGCCATTTGGTAAATTCTAAAAAGTTCATCATTTTTTTCTCATTAATGTACACTCTACACCCCATCTTGACTGAAAAAAACAGAAATGTAGAAATTTTTGCAAATTTATCAAAAAAGAAAAACTGAAATATCACGTGGTAACAAGTATTCCGACCCTTTGCTCAGACAGTCATATTTAAGTCACATGCTGTCCATTTCCTTGTGATCCTCCTTGAGATGGTTCTACTCCTTCATTGGAGTCCAGCTGTGTTTAATTAAACTGATAGGACTTTATTTGGAAAGGCACACACCTGTCCATATAAGACCTCATAGCTCACAGTGCATGTCAGACCAAATAAGAATCATGAACTCAAAGGAACTGCCCAAGGAGCTCAGAGACAGAGTTGTGGCAAGGCACAGATCTAGCCAACGTTACAAAAGAATTTCTGCAGAATTCAAGGTTCCTAAGAGCACAGTGGCCTCCATAATCCTTAAATAGAAGAAGTTTGGGACCACCAGAAGTCTTCCTAGACCTGGCCGTCCAGCCAAACTGAGCAATTGTGGGAGAAAAGACTTGGTGAGAAAGGTAAAGAAGAACCTCAAGATCACAATGGCTGAGCTCCAGAGATGCAGTAGGGAGATGAGAGAAAGTTCCACAAAGTCAACTATCACTGCAGCCCTCCACCAGTCAGACCTTTGTGGCAGAGTGGCCCAACGGAAGCCTCTCCTCAGTGCAAGACATATGAAAGCCTGCATCGAGTTTGCTCAAAAACACATGAAGGACTCCCAGACTATGAGAAATAAGATTCTCTGGTCTGAGACGAAGATAAAACTTTTTGTTGATAATTCTAAGCGCTATGTGTGGAGAAAACCAGGCACTGCTCATCACCTGCCCAATACAATCCCAACAGTGAAACCAGGGAAAATTTGGGCCGAATGACCTCTTTAACTGGATTAGTAATATCAGCCTACAGTGGGCGAATTTCCTTCTGCTGATTATGAATAATAGGCAGTAGCCTATGATGATTTTTTATTTAATTCTGTAGTTTACACATAATGTACACTGCGGGTGCTGACTAAAACTCCCATCATTGTCCCCTGATCTTAGGGAGACAAGGCGTTAGATGATAGGTAACTATATCTGTATTTTTTATTTTTAATTCAATATGTATTTATTTATTTTACTTTAAGAACAGGCACTGGCTGATGACTACTTCCATCAGCGGCGCCTGCTCTCGCCGTTATTAGTGAACGCAGGCATAGGCTGATCTGATGGGAGTAGTACACTCATCAGCCAACGCCTGTGACCCGCGGTAAGCTTTTTACATCTGACAGCATGATCCTGCAGTGCTCTAACTGGTGGTAACGATGTTACCGCCGATCAGAGCTGCCAGTGTTTCTCATACTGCCACACAGATGACATCATGAGAAACACAGACTTCCTGAGGATTGCTAGAGAGGCAAATCAGAACACTCGATTGACTGCAAAAGACCTTCAGAAAGATTTATCAGATCCTGGACTTGTGGTACATTGTTCTACTTTTCGGAGACACGTGCACAAATATGGCCTTCATGGAAGAGTCATGAGAAGAAAACCTCTCCTGCATCTGACGCGCCCCCTGGGCCTGTGCTGTGCAGGGGATACCCGGAACCGAATCGCTGGGGGTTGTAGTCCTCCGTGGCTGTGACCCGGTCCGTGCCCAGGGCGGTCAAACCAGTGGCAGTCTGAGTGTGATAACAAATGTCCGACTACGCCACCCGTGGATTGCGGTCAGTGGGGACCGCCGCTGCGCTGCAGACCGCTGAGGCTGATGTTGTATGCGCAGCCGAGTATGGGATAACTCCCCACGGGAGAAGTATTGCCTCAGGGCAGCTAGTGTGGATGATGGGAGTGATGGTGTGAGCGTCCCAGTACTAATGGTGCTGGTGCAGCGATGAAACACAGAGATGTGTGGTGCAGTTAAGGGTCTTTACTGATGGTATAACGCAGACCCTCCCGGGAGTACTGGCTAGCAGTAGAGGCCTGGTCAGTCTGAGAGCTAGCAGGATCTCCCCCTGGCCAGGTGGAGTTGTAGGCCTCCCCGTCTCTCTGCACTCTTTCCTGGCTACCTTGCTGTGTGCGGGTAGAAGTAGCCCACGTCCCTGAGTATACCGTGTGGTGCTCACCCGTATGGCCGGTGACTTGGGGCCTTCCGTTAGCCTCCGCTTCACGATGGCAGTGCTGGTCCCTTGCTTGTGACCGTGCCTCCGGGCTTCTATGGCCAGAGGACATGGAATCCCCTGCCGGTTGGATTCTGCTGCTGGACCTGGATGTCCCCACAGCCTCGGACTCCGTGTCCGGGTTTAGTGTCTTCAGCCAAGGCGAGCTTTCTAGCTTCCAGCCTCTGGCACTCGCTCCTGCTCCTACAGAGCTTCTAGTTCTCGCTTTCCCTCTCCAGGCTCTGACTCTCAGACTCTGTCTGTCCTAATCCCGCCCCAGACCCAGTTTATAAGGGCAGATTCCTCCCCTCCCAGGTCTTGGCGGGCAGTGTTGCATGCTTAGGGCTCCTGACCAGAGAAACCTTCCACTTGCTCTCAGACATAATATTTCTATTACTGTGGCAACCAGACCCCTGGGGTGCCACACATCCTTATCATAAAAATCAGCATCAGAAGTATGCAAAAGAACATCTAAACAAGTCGGATGCATTTTGGAAACAAGTACTGTGGACCGATGAGATTAAAATAGAACTCTTTGGCCTCAATGATCATAGGTATGTGTTGAGAAAAAGGGCACAGAATTTCAGGAAAATAATATCTCGCCAATCATTAAGCATGGGGGTTGATCAATCATTGCTTTGGGGTTGTGTTGCAGCCAATGGCACGGGGAACATTTAACGGGTAGAGGGAAGAATAGATTCAATGAAATTTCAGTATAATCTCTTTTTATTGAAATAGAAATAGACATTAACATATATAACATACATTAATAAATGCCGGTGTTTAGTCATCATGGCGATCAAAATAACATATTCTCTATCACTTCTCTGATAAGACTCGTACACCTCTTATCTAATAATGTAAATGACTCGCCCCCTGGGCCGTGGGGCTCTCGGAGTCGGGCAACAGGGCAATAATGGGGGTAGTAGTGGCAACCCGGTCCGTGGCTCAGGGTGGTCAGACCAAATGTTGTGGCAGTCTATTTATATGGTTTTTCAGTGTCCGACTACGCCACCCGTGGATTGCGGCTATTATGAACCGCCGCTGCAAGGCAGTCCCCTGAGGCTGATGGTGTGTGCAGCTGAGATAGTATAACTCCCCACGGGAAGAGTGTAGCCTCAGGGCAGTGTAGTAGATGGTGGGGGTGATGGTGCAGGGAGTCCCAGTACCGTTAGTGCTGGCAAAGTAAGAAGCACAAAGACAACATGTTGCAGTCCAGGGTCTTTTACTCACAGTTCGTATACTCCAAGCCACTTCTGTACAGGTAGTGACTGCCCAAGCCGTGCCACGTCCACCAGGTGAGGGGCTCGGTCAACTCCCAGGCAATTCAGGAGCATGGCACAGGACCCCCTTCTGTCCTTTCTCTGGCTCGTGCCCCATCAGTGACCAAACTTCTGTCCAGCTGCAGCGGATTTATGCGGGAAAACGTGGGCCCCGTTTCCCGCTATCCTATATGGTGCCTTCCTAGCAGGTTTAGTGAGGGGTCGCACCAATATATGATCACGACCTCCGGTTCTTGGCTGAGGATTATTTGCCTCCACCAACTTGATCGAAGTCGATCGCGGCATTGCGGGGGCAAGGGGAGGTGATCGGCGATACTCACCTCCTCTTCCGGCTTCCAGCGCAGTCTGCAAAGGCTTCCCGGGTGTTGCCATGACGACCCGATGTCGTCATGACAACATCCGGGTCACCAGAGAGCAGGAAGATTGCTTGGACATGCGCAGTGCATCTCCAAGCAATCTTCACACTGTGCACTTCTGACAGCCTTCATGGCATAGGGATGGTGCTCCATTCCTGTGCCATGCAGGCGATCAGAAAAAAAAAAGTGAAAGTCCCAGAGTGGGACAAAGTAATAAAGTGTATAAACTGTGTGAAAGTGGAAAAAAAAAAAAAATGTGCAAAAATATTATAAAAAAATAAAAAAAATAATACACCAAAAATAAAAATATAATGTACCCATCAATAAATATTATTATAAAAAAAATAAAAAAAAAACAATAAAAGTACACATATTTGGCATGGCCGCGTCCGGAACAACCTGACCTATAAAACTGTCCCACTATTTAACCCCTTCAGTTAACACGGTAAAAAAAAAAAAAAAAAAACGAAGCAAAAAACAATGCTTTATCACCATACCGCCAAACAAAAAGTGGAATAACACACGATCAAAAAGACGCATATAAATAAAAATGATACTGCTGAAAACGTCATCTCGTCCCGCAAAAAACAAGCCACCATACAGCTCTATCAGCCGAAAAATAAAAAAGTTATAGCTCTCAGAATAAAGCGATACTAAAACATATTTTTTTCTATAAAATAGCTTTTATTGTGTATTAGCGCCAAAACATAGAAAAATGATACAAATGTGGTACCGCTGTAAACGTACTGACCCGAAGAATAAAGCTACCTCATCAATTTTACCACACGCGGAACAGAATAAAAAAAAAAAAAAAAACAATTCCTGAATTGTTGGTTTTTGTTTATTCTGCCTTCCAAAAATCGGAATAGAAAGCGATCAAAAAATGTCACGTGCATGAAAATGGCACCAATAACAACGTCAAGTCATCCCGCAAAAAACGAGCCATCACATGACTGTCTGCCAAAATCTGGAAAAATTATAGCTCTCAAAATATGGCGATGCAAAAACTAGATTTTACAAAAAATGCGTCTTTTAGTGTGTGACAGCTGTCAGTCATAAAAACCCCATATGATTCTGGCATTGCTGTAATCACACCGACCCGAAGAATAAAGTCGTCTAATCACTTATACCGCACAAGGAACGGCGTCAAAAATAAACTCTTGGGTTAGGATTGGGCTAGGGTTAGGGCTGGGTTTGGGGCTAGGGTTGTGCTGGGGCTAGGGTTGTGCTGGGGCTAGGGTTGTGCTGGGGCTAGGGTTAGGGCTGGGGTTGGGATTTTTTTCAAAAGTAAGAAAAAAAGATGATGATATGGCGACTAGTGTTGAGAGCAAGTGCTCGCTACTTGAGTTTGCATCGGGTGCTCTGGTATGCATTGAGTATCGTGGGTATTTGAGTGACATGCTCGAGTCTCTGCCCCATATGCTTCGCAGCCAAAAAACTTTACGGGGATTGCCTGCCATGCACGAGCGATCCCCGCATGTTTTTTTTTGGGTGTCTAATAACCGTGAAACATGCGGAGCAGGGACTCGAGCATGTCACTCGAGCACACGCTGTACATGGTGCATACCTGAGTACCTGATGCAAACTCAAGTAGCGAGCACTTGCGCTCAAGAATAATGACAACTTATTCAATATGATGACCTAATGTAAACAAATTCTGTGCCGTACCTCTGGGTTCAAAATGTTCACTATACACCTTAATAAAATCCTTGAGGGGTAAAGTTTCCAAAATGGGGACACTTGTGGGGGAGCTCCACTGTTTAGGCACATCACGGGCTCTCCAAACGCGACATGGTGTCCGCTAACAAATTGAATGGAAAATCGGCTCAAATTGTTAGCGGACGCCATGTTGCTTTTGGAGAGCCCCTGTGTGCCCAAACATTAGAGCTCCCCCACAAGTGACCCCATTTTGGAAACTAGACCCCCCAAAGCACCTATCTAGATGCATAGTGAGCACTTGGAATCCCCAGGTGCTTCACAAATTGATTTGTAAAAATGAAAAAGTGAAAAAAAAAACACTTTTTCATTTTTATGAATCAATTTGTGAAGCACCTGGGGTTCCAAGTGCTCACTATGAATCTAGATAGGTGCCTTGGGGGGTCTAGTTTCCAAAATGGGGTCACTTGTGGGGGAGCTCCAATGTTTGGGCACGCAGGGACTCTCTAAATGCAACATGGTATCCGCTAACAAATTGAATGGAAAATCGGCTCAAATTGTTAGCGGACACCACATTGCGTTTGGAGAGCCCCTCTGTGCCCAAACTTTGGAGCTCCCCCACAAGTGACCCCATTTTGGAAACTAGACCCCCCAAGGCACCTATCTAGATGCATAGTGAGCACTTGGAATCCCCAGGTGCTTCACAAATTGATTCGTAAAAATGAAAAAGTGAAAAAAAAAACACTTTTTCATTTTTATGAATCAATTTGTGAAGCACCTGGGGTTCCAAGTGCTCACTATGAATCTAGATAGGTGCCTTGGGGGGTCTAGTTTCCAAAATGGGGTCACTTGTGGGGGAGCTCCAATGTTTGGGCACGCAGGGACTCTCTAAATGCAACATGGTATCCGCTAACAAATTGAATGGAAAATCGGCTCAAATTGTTAGCGGACACCACATTGCGTTTGGAGAGCCCCTCTGTGCCCAAACTTTGGAGCTCCCCCACAAGTGACCCCATTTTGGAAACTAGACCCCCCAAGGCACCTTTCTAGATGCATAGTGAGCACTTGGAACCCCCAGGTGCTTCACAAATTGATTCGTAATAATGAAAAAGTGAAAAAAAAAACACTTTTTCATTTTTATGAATCAATTTGTGAAGCACCTGGGGGTTGCAACTGCTCACTATGCATCTAGATAGGTGCCTTGGGGGGTCTAGTTTCCAAAATGGGGTCACTTGTGGGGGAGCTCCAATGTTTGGGCACACAGGGGCTCTCTAAACGCAACATGGTGTCCGCTAATTATTCAAGCAAATTTTACAATCAAAAAGTCAAATGGCGCTCCTTCCCTTCCGAGCCCTACAGTGCGCCCAAACAGTGTTTTTTCCCCAAATATTGGGTATCTGCGTGCCCAGGGGAAATTGTACAACAAATTTTGCGGTCCATTTTTTCTTGTTACCCCTGTGAAAATAAAAAAAATTGGGTCTAAAGTAACATTTTTGTGAAAAAAGTTAAATGTTCATTTTTTTCTTCCACATTCAAAAAATTCCTGTAAAGCACCTGAAGGGTTAATAAAGTTCTTGAATGTGGTTTTGAGCACCTTGAGGGGTGCAGTTTTTAGAATGGTGTCACTTTTGGGTATTTTCTGTCATAAAGACCTCTCAAAGTGACTTCAAATGTGATGTGGTCCCTAAAAAAATGGTTTTGTAAATTTTGTTGGAAAAATGAGAAATCGCTGGTCAACTTTTAACCCTTATAGCTCCCTAACAAAAAAAAATTTTGGTTCCAAAATTGTACTGATGTAAAGTAGACATGTGGGAAATGTTATTTATTAACTCTTTTGTGTGACATATCGCTCTGATTTCAGGGCTTAAAAATTCAAATTTTGAAAATTGCTAAATTTTCAAAATTTTCGCCAAATTTCCATTTTTTTCACAAATAAACGCAAGTGATATCGAAGAAATTTTTCCAAAATCATGAAGTACAATATGTCACGAAAAAACAATCTCAGAATCAGGGGGATCCGTTGAAGCGTTCCAGAGTAATTACCTCATAAAGTGACAGTGGTCAGAATTGTAAAAATTGGCCCGGTCATTAACGTGCAAACTACCCGCGGGGCTTAAGGGGTTAAAATTCGGAAATCCAGCTCCACTGGCTATTTAGGGCGGTTTAATGTCTACATATTTATCCTGGGTCTATATTTACCCCACACAAACCTGATTAATGCTGTACGTAGTTTGCTGAAGAAGCTGCATGGCGAGAAATGGGAACAGTTTGAAAAATGTATAAAAAGCGGGGCAATATATCGTTTTTTACTGCGTTCATTTTACCAAACCAGGATAGTCTCAGTTTACTGTAATTCAGTAGGTCTTTATATGTACGATCCAAAAGCGATTGGTAATTTAGTGCAAAAAGTTTGAAAAGTCAGGAGAAATGAGCACGCCTAAGTATTTTATCGCTTCTGACTTCCATTTAAAAGGGAAGTTATCCATTACATGTTCAACTTCTCTCTGTGACAGCGATACATTTAATGCCTCCGATTTTGAATAATTAACTTTAAAATTACTCAGGATCTATCAAACTCCTTCATTAAAGCAGGAAGAGATGTCTGAGGCTGAGACACATAGAAGAGAAGGTCATCTGCATATAATACTGTCTTATATGTGATGCGACCCCTGGGCCGTGGGGTACTCGGCAGCCGGGCCTCTGGTTGCTTGGGGATATCACGGTAGCTGGCCCGGTCTATGACCCAGGGCGGTCAGTAAAAGGGGGGATACTTTATAGGGGATTTAAGAAAGCGTTCGTGACGCCACCTGTGGATTGCGGCTAGAGGCAGCCGCCGCAGCGGAGCAGTCCTCTGGAGCTGGTGTTACGGCAGCAGGGATGGTGTGGCTCTCCACAGGTAGAGGTAGCTCCAGGGAAGCATGGGGTGTAATGGAGGTGGTGCAGGGGAGAGAGACGGCAGGACGGTCCCGGAGGAAAGACGGACACTCACACAGGGGTAAGCTTCAGTTCCTTTACTGGTGATGTTGCAGGCACGGTCCAGGGTACTCCAGGCGAAGGGCACACTTTTGGACTCTCCCCAGTGAGCGGGTATAGGGCCTCCTGATCCGTTGCTTTATTCTCTAAGCTTCTGACCTGCCTGGAGCTAGGCCTAGCTTGGTTACTGTCTCTCTTTGCACCTGCTGACCTGGTGGTATGGCCTTCTCTTTGGAGATCACTCTGCCTGGACGCTGGGACCTCCGTGACTCCTAGCCCTGGTACTGTAATCAGTGTTTGGTGAACCTGGGACCTGTAGTCCACCAGGGGTTCCGGTTGTTCCTACTGGGTATAAAGGGTCCCTGTAGGCGCGGACCAGGTGTCCGGTATATATATATCTGCCCCCTCACTACTTCTTCCTTCTCCTCTCGCCTTCGGCCACACTCAAGGCCCTCACACGTGCTGTAGACCTTGGTTCGCCTAAGCACAGCTGCCAGCGTGCTGCTCTCTTCACTGCTTTCTGAGCGTCAGCACGCTCTCTGCTCAACTCTGAGCTGTGTTCCTCTCTGTGTCTGAACACTAAACTGAGCTGCCTAGCTCCACCCTCCCTATATATATCCCTAACGGGCTCCCTCTGCTGGTCTGAGGTGGTAAGGTGGAGGTGCGTGAATGTGTGAGGGCCTCTTGTGGAGAAATCCATCCATGCACCTTTCTGGGTTCTGTGGCACCAATGTGCAGCAGGGTGCCACATTCCCCACTAGTAAAACTCAGTACTTCTGGACTGAAGCATTTTTCTCAAACAGGTTTAAACAATAACATTTCTTCCCTTTATGGGAGGCACTTTCTTTGAACGTTACAGGTGACATTATAATACAATAATTACAACTATAAATAACAATAAAGTTACAGTCAGTCCCGTAACTTGGTGTCCATTTCACCGAAGAAAGAACATGAGGGACCCGCCTGAAAACCCTCAACGTAGGCTCTGGGCGAGGCTACAGGGCATGGGTGATCCAGGTGCTGGACCACGTCTTCGGCCACGCCAAATGGGTTTTTGTTCCGTGGTCTAATAAGGGGCACTCCAGGGAGCGCAGCTATGTACATGACAGTTTTTGGGCTGCTCACAGTCCTCAGCCACTGAGTCCTTTATATATACCCTTACGGGTAACCAAATAAACACATATATTTCAGTTTATACAATAAACATAATGCAATATCCTACTGGGTAACTATTTATACTGCAGGTATTTCTCTATTTATTCCCTATACCTGACAGGGGTCTGGCCTTTTCTGCTACGTGATGACCTACGTAGTACGGGGATGCGTGTAGTGTGGATGCTTGTGTAATTTCCAGCTTTATGGGTTGATGGACTGCAAGACTGCCTTAACCTCTCTACGGGACTGGCAAGTACACTGCTTACTGGGCCTTCTGGCTCTGCTTCTACTGGTGATCCTTCTTCCGGGGATTCTTCCTGAGCAGGCTCTTCTGGGGCACTTACAGGTTCTACTTGCAATGGAGGGTCTGCTGGCTGTTGGTAGAAGTGTAACACAGGTATTATTACCACTCCATCCAGTTGAGGCCAATCTGCCGGGAAATCTCCTAAGACAGTATGGAGTACTTCTTCTTTAGGCTCCTCCGGTACGGTGAGAGGCACTTCCTCCTGGGGCTTCAGCGGACTTGGGCACAACTTCAGATGGTCTCTTGATACCGTTGCAGTTGTTCTTCCTCCGTCTTTGCTAATTAGACAGGTTTTCCTATTGTCGAACCTGGAATTCAACACAGTGTAAGGTTCCCTTTCCCACTGGTCGTCAAGTTTGTGGCTTCTTCTCTTTCGTTTCAACACAACTTCTCCAGGTGTCAAGGGTTCGGCTGGTGCACTCTTGTTGTACTGTGCTTCCTGCTTATCTCTCACCCTACTTAGACTGTTTTCGACACAGGCCTGTACTCTCTTGTACTGCTCCTGTCGAGTCGCATCCCAGTCTTCAGTGGACATATCTGCTTCCGGCTCTACCACTCCAAGCTCCAGGTCCATGGGCAACTTTCCGTGTCTTGCTCTCATGAGGTACGCTGGAGTACAATTGGTGGAACTCACAGGTATGTGATTGTACAGATCTACCAGGTCAGGTAGTTTGTCTGGCCACTGGTTTCTTTCCTCTAGAGGTAAGGTCTTCAACAGGTCGATGACTATGTTATTCATCTTTTCACATAACCCATTGGTTTGGGGGTGGTACGGTGTAGTCTGGATCTTCTTACACCTGTACAGATGGCAAAACTCTTTGAACAGCTCGTCTTCAAAGGCAGGGCCTTGATCCATCAGCACTTTATCCGGGTATCCATGGGGCCTGCAGAAGTATGCTTGAAACGTCCTTGCTGCTGTTTCTGCCATCAGATCCTTGATGGGGGCTACCACCAGGAACCAGGAGTAGTGATCCACCATGGTCAGGGCATACGAGTAGCCTGACCTGCTGGGTGACAAATTGACGTGATCCAGGGCAACGATCTCCAGGGGCTGGGTTGTCTTGATGGACTGCAGGGGTGCCTTCTGGCTGCTGTAGTCTTTTCTTCTGAGACTACAGGGTCCAAAATCCCAGCACCACCTCTCTATGGAGCTTCGCATTCCAACCCAGTAAAACCGACTCTTCAGGAGAGTTTCCAGCTTTTTCCAGCCAAAGTGCAATGCTTGATCGTGGTAGACCTCCAATACCATCTGGATGTCTGTCCTGGGCACTACGATCTGCCATACCATCTCATGGGTCCTGGGGTTAACATACTTTCGGCACAGTTTCTTTCTATAGATGAACAGCCGGCTTCTCTCATTCCACAGTTGCTTGGCTTGTGGAGTCGCGTCCTTCTCCAGGGAGGAACCTTCCTGGGTTATCAGTTCTATGATACGGCTGACAACCGGGTCGCTGTCCTGGGTCTCCTTCCAACTGTGGTGAGGTAAAGGGTTTAGTGTGTTACCACGATACCTCCTGGAGGTGCGCTGCTCATGGACCATCCCATTTCTATGGAAGGCAGGTAGCTCAATCTCCTGCAGGTCATCCACTTCTTCTTCAGTGTCCGACTGGTGAGGCTTGTGGCCTGCCCTGTACTTGATGGTGAACTGATAGTTTAACAGACGGGCCATCCAACGCTGTTCCATGGCTCCCAACTTAGCTGTCTCTAGATGTGTCAAGGGGTTGTTGTCAGTGTAAGCCGTGAACTTACTGGAGGCCAAGTAGTGCTTGAATCGTTCAGTGATGGCCCAGACCAAGGCCAGGAGCTCCAACTTGAAGGAGCTATAGTTTTCTGGATTCCTCTCGGTAGGGCGGAGCTTCCTGCTGGCATAGGCAATCACCTTCTCTTTGCCATACTGCTTCTGGCTTAACACAGCTCCTAGTCCCTCATTGCTGGCATCAGTGTACAGCAGGAATGGTTGGCTGTAGTCAGGGTAGGTCAGGATTTCTTCGCCAGTCAGGATCTCTTTCATCACTGCAAAGGACTCAGCCTGCTCTTTACCCCACTGGAAGTCGGGGTTCTTGCCTCTGTTGGACGGTATTACCAGGAGATCTTGCAAAGGTGCTGCCTTCTTGGTGTAGTCCTTTCCAAACCTCCGGTAATACCCAACCAGTCCCAGGAACTGACGTACCTCCTTGAGATTCTTCGGCTCCGGCCATTTCTGGATGGCAGTGACCTTCTCCGGGTCTGGTGCTACTCCTTCTGGACTGACGATGTGCCCCAGGTACTGAACCTTCCATTTGAGCAGGTGGCACTTGGAAGGCTTCAATTTCATCCCATACCGGGACAATGCTTCAAATACCTCCACCAAGTGCTTCAAATGGTCCTCATACGTCTTGGAGTACACTATCACGTCATCCAGGTATAGCAGCACGGTATTGAAGTTACGGTGTCCCAAACAGCACTCCATCAATCTCTGGAACGTTCCAGGGGCGTTGCAGAGTCCGAACGTCATACTGTTGAACTCGCAGAGTCCCATCGGGGTAGTGAAGGCCGTCTTCTCCCGGTCCTCCTCAACAACTGCTACTTGGCAGTACCCACTAGTGAGGTCAAGGGTAGAGAAGTAATTTGCAGGCTTTAATGCAGCCAGGGATTCCTCTATACGGGGCAAAGGGTATGCATCTTTATGTGTTATGCGATTTACCTGTCTGTAATCTACACACATCCTCATGCTTCCATCCTTTTTCCTGACCAGGACCAGGGGAGCTGCACAGGGGCTACAGCTATCTCTTATAACCCCTGCCTTCCTCATGTCATGCAACATTTCCTTCGCTTTCTGGTAGTGTGCTGGTGGGATTGGCCTGTAACGTTCTTTGATGGGTGGATGGTCATCTGTGGGTATATAGTGTTATACCCCTTCAAACCTCCCGAAATCAAGTGGGTGTTTGCTGAATACCTGCTCGTATTCCTGGACCACCCTGTATACACCATGTTTTTTATGGACTGGAGTGGCGTCAGTCCCAACATGGAGCTGTTGACACCAATCCTCCAACTGAGCTTCGGAGTCATTGTCCACCACTGTATCTGGTGGGGTCAAGGATTCCACTATGTGTATGGCGTTGTTATCGTTGTTATCCACAGTATACAACCTGGCGACAGTGGTATATCTTGGTAATTTAACTTCATCTTCCCCATAATTTAGGTGTCGTACGGGTACCCTCCCATTGCGTACATCAACCACCCCTCTGGCAGTTAAGAGTGTAGGTCTGTGCTCCGAACTAATGGGCTCCACTACTGCCTGATAGTTCTGTCCTTTGAGACCTATTGCTGCTCTACACCAAATCAGCATTTCACTCATCGGGGGAATCATAATGGGTATCGTGTCTGTGACCCGTACATTACCAATTTCACCACCTGATAGCTTTACCTGTTGCTGGTACATAAGGGCTCGGATCTCTTTCTGGAGCACCCTCCTCTGCCCTGGTTTGGCGGTGTCAGCAATCTGTTGGAGCAAAAACAACACTTCTCCCAAACAGTTACCGACAATATTCGTACCAAGTATAATATACACGTCTGTATCACCAGGATTAAACTCCACTACAATCAGCCCTTGGTCCTTTAGTTCCACTCTCCCCACCTTCACTGTCACATTCTTAACCCCTACTAGGTTAAGAGAAAGGTCGTTAGAGGCATACACGGAGAGGTTCGGGGCTGGCGGCTGGAGTTCATCTACGGACCAGAACCTTTTGTAGAGGACATCAGGCATGATGGTTACCTGAGATCCAGTGTCCAGCAGGGCAGGTGTCGCGATGCCATCCAGCACAATGGACAGGAAAGGTCTTCCTCCCACGAACCGATGGTACCAGTTTGTTGGGCCTGCTTGATTTACTCCTGGGTGTCGGCCCTTGGCCCAATGGTTTGCTCGTTTAAAGGACAGTTCCGCGCTGTGTGGCCTGCCTTCTGGCAGCGGTAGCAGATGAACTCTCCTGGAGGGCGACGTTGGTCGTTGGTCCTCCCATGTGGTGGCGTTGTCCTCCTCTGGGGTGGCGTTGTCCTCCTACGGGGTGGCGTTATCCTCCTTCTTCTTCTCATCCAGGGGACATCCTCAGGGCTGTCGGCGAGTAGTATCCGTCCTTCCGGCTCGGGCTCCTCCTGTAGCTACAGGGTGCTGAGGACAGTGGCCAGGGTTTTACTTAACTGGCGCACTTCATAGCGCAGGCTGTCCAGCTCGCTAGGTGGCACTGTTTGCATCTTTGTTTCCACCGTTAGTGAAGGAGCAGTGGGTGCTGCGGGCACTGGGGTGGCCCCACCCTGGTAACGCTGGATAGCAGTATCTGATGTTTCCAGGGGCTGCAGACCCTTTATAGCCTCGTCCTTAAGGGACGAACCTGTTTCAGGGCCTGCAGGTCTTCCTGTAAGCGCCAGGCATAGTCCCGGACACTGTCCTCAGGTTTCTGGACACAGTGGTAGAACCTCATCCGGAGGTCTGTCTCAGTGCGGTTTTCAAACACAGTTTGCAGTCTCTTAAAGATGATGAATACTGATTCCTAGTCTGTGGCTGGCTAGGTTTCAATTTCCCGCTCTGCGGCACGAGTCAATTGTCCCAGCACAACAGCAGCTCTTTGTTTACCGGTCATAGAATACATGTCTAGCACACCGCATATTTTCCTCTTGAATCCGGACAGGGTGTCCGGTTTTCCATTATACTGGGGAAGCCATTTCTGTTAGAACCCTTCTGTTTGTTTTTGTTTCTATCTTGTGTTTTGCGGTCACGTGACCATCTTCCTATATATTCCAGCTACGCCATTCTGGCCTTGCTGGACTTCAGTGTTGTTTTGACTGTCTCTCTAGCCAGGTGCTTTTGTGCCTATCTATCTCTAGTTTGCTTGGTCCTCTGGACCTCTAGTACTTTTGTCAGTTTTTCTTTTGCTCTGCAACAACTTCTGTTAGGAGGTGTCCCATTTTTGTCCCAGTCCTTAGTTCTTTTAGGGACCCCTCCCTTTTTCTATAGGTCTCCATTCAGACTAGCCGAGGACGCAGGCGGGTCTGTTCACTAGGAACAGGTTGCCCGCTACAACTTAGAGACTCAGCTTAGTCTTACTGTAGGGACAGCTCTCCCCTTTTCTCCCTAGTTTATGTTGAAGATCATAACAGTAAGTCCAGCCCAAACAAAAAAAACTTTAAGGAAAGAAATCCGGGGATCAGTATGGTTTCTGTTCAAGATTTGGCTCAACGCCTGCAGGGATTGTCTCTGGAGGTGTCCGAGATCCGGCAACACGTGAGTAGCTGTTCTGGAGCGCATTTTGTCAAACCCAAGGTAGGGTTCCCTGATATTTTTTATGGTAAACAACAAGATTTTTTTTCCATTAAAAATGCTTGTTTATTATATTTTCGTTTGAGACCAAGGTCCTCTGGGAATGAATCACAGCGCATTGGGTTTATCATGTCACTTTTGCGCAAGGAACCACAGGGGTGGGCCTTTTCTCTCCAACCTAATGATCCTTGTTTTAGGTCAGTGGAGGATTTTTTTTCTGCTATGGGGCTATTGTATGACGATCCTGATCGAGTCTCATCTGCTGAGACAGAACTGAGGCGTTTGAATCAGGGGTCAGGTGATGTTGAAAATTATTGTACACACTTCAGAAGGTGGTACTCAGAAGTGAAATGGAATGATTCGGCGTTAAAATGTTTTTTTTCTTGCTGGTCTAAGTGAAAGGATTAAGGATCTGCTGATTGCCTTTCCTGCACCTGAGACCTTGCAAGAAGCCATGCAATTAGCTATACGTGTGGACAGGAGACAGCGTGCCAGGGTTACTGATGAAAAAATTCCTGCAATGGCAGCTCCTAGTCCCCAGAGGGTCTGCTTGGATGGCGGAGAACCGATGGAGGTTGAGGCGATGTCACTCCGCTCTCAGGAAAGAGACTGCAGGTTTTCCAAGGGATTGTGTTTTTATTGTGGTAAACCTGACCATTTGATTAAGAACTGTGAGCTTCGTTTAAGTAAAGAAAAAAAAAGGTCAGTTACGCCCGTATTGCTTGTTTGAGCTCTAAGGGAGTATTTCTTTCAGGGAGTACCTCATTGCAAAAAGATTTGATTGAATTTCAGGTATTTGTGGATTGTGGTTCAACACTTAATGTGATTGATAAGGGGTTTTTGGAAAAACTTAAATTGGAATCCAAACCTTCATCATCACCTATTTCTGTGATTGCAATTGATAACACTCCTTTGAAATGTATTACTCACAATGTTGCTGCATTTCCCCTCACTATCAATGGCATTCACCAAGAGAATTTGGATTTGGTGGTATTAAATAATTTACCCTCTCCAGTCGTTTTAGGTTTGCCTTGGTTAAAACTGCACAATCCTTTACTGGACTGGTCTACTAATGAGATTAAGTTTTGGAGTCCTAAGTGCTATGATAAATGTTGTAATGGTCGCATTGCGGCTGTGGAAAAAGGGGAATTACCTGTACCTATTCAGGATTTTTGGAAGGTTTTTTCAGAGGAGGAGTCGCAAGTTTTACCTCCTCATAGGGACTGTGATTGCACAATTGAGTTTGTTCCTGGAGCTACTCTTCCCAAGAGTCACTTATTTAATCTGACTATCCCTGAAAGAAAGGCCTTGGAGGAATACATACAGACGAGCTTGGCTGCTGGTCACATTAGACCTTCTAAGTCGCCTGTGGCCGTTGGATTTTTCTTTGTTAAAAAAAGGACGGCGGTTTACGTCCATGTCTGGACTTTCGTGAAATTAATAAGATTACCGTACGCAATTCCTACCCATTGCCGTTAATTCCTGACTTGTTTAACCAGTTAGTGGGGTCCAAGTGGTTCTCTAAAATTGATCTCCGGGGGACATACAATTTGTTACGAATGAAGGAGGGTGATGAATGGAAAATGGCTTTTAACACTCCGGTAGGTCATTTTGAGAATCTGGTGATGCCTTTTGGTCTTACCAATGCACCCGCGTTTTTTCAGAACCTTATTAATGACATCCTGAGACCTTTGATTGGTAAGAATGTGGTTGTGTATTTGGATGACATTCTGATTTATTCACCAGATCTGGAGTCCCATTGGCAGAGCGTACGTGAGGTGTTACATAGTTACATAGTTACATAGTTTATAAGGCCGAAAAAAGACAAGCGTCCATCCAGTTCAGCCTATTTCTTGTGCACTGCAGCTATTCAGCTATACCTATACCATGCGGTATAGGCCAATTTACATCATTGAGGAAAAATTCACTTCCCGACACCAATGTGGCAGTCAGATTAAATCCCTGGATTAATTAACTAAGCATATGATGTAATTTTATTGTTCTCAAGAAAGGCGTCCAGGCCTCTCTTGAACTCATTAAGTGAGTTGGACATCACCACTTCCTCTCCCAGAGAGTTCCAGAGTCTCACGGCTCTGACCGTAAAGAATCCCCTTCTATGCTGGTGCAGGAACCTCCTTTCCTCCAGACGCATAGTGTGCCTCCTTGTCTTTGTCACCATCCTTGGTATAAACAGGTCATGGGAGAGATCTCTGTACTGCCCCCTGATGTATTTATACATGTTTATGAGGTCTCCCCTAAGCCTTCTCTTTTCCAATGTAAACAGGCCTAATTTTGACAACCTCTCTGGGTATTCTAGTCCCTCCATTCCCTTTATTACCTTAGTCGCCCTCCTTTGTACCCTCTCTAGCTCCAATATGTCTTTCCTGAGCACCGGAGCCCAGAACTGTGCACAATATTCTAAGTGCGGCCTTACCAGCGCTTTATACAGAGGAAGAACAATGTTCTCATCATATGCCCCTATTCCTCTTCTGATGCATGCCATGACTCTATTTGCCTTCGCAGCTGCTGCCTGACACTGGGCACTCCAATTTAATTTGCTATTAACCAAGACGCCCAGGTCCTTCTCAATGTCAGATTTCCCCAACGGTTTCCCATTTAATATGTATGGGTGACTGCTGTTTTTCTTTCCCATGTGCATGACCTTACATTTATCGGCATTGAACCCCATTTGCCATTTTTGGCCCAACTCCCCAATTTATCTAAATCCTCCTGTAGCTGTGCCCTATCCTCATCTGTATTAACTACTTTACAAAGTTTAGTATCATCTGCAAATATTGCTATTTTACTATGCAACCCTTCCACTAGATCATTAATAAATATATTAAATAATATAGGGCCCAAGACAGACCCTTGAGGCACCCCGCTAGTAACCCTGACACCCCCTGAGCTTACTCCATTGATAACCACCCTCTGCTTTCTATCACTCAGCCAGCTATTTACCCACTTGCACACATTATCCCCCACTCATTTTATATACCAACCTTTTGTGTGGCACGGTATCAAACGCTTTGGAGAAGTCAAGGTATACAACATCCACTGACTCTCCCCGGTCCAGCTGTGAGCTCACCTCCTCGTAGAAGGCGATCAGGTTTGTTTGGCAGGAGCAATCCCTCATGAATCCATGTTGATATGGAGTTAGACAGTTATTATCATTAAGATATTCTACAATAGCATCTCTAAGAAATCCTTCAAACAATTTACCCACAACAGACGTTAAGCTGACTGGTCTATAGTTCCCAGGGTCACTTTTAGACCCCTTTTTGAATATTGGTACCACATTTGCTTGGCGCCAGTCTAGTGGGATAGTCCCTGTCCATAAAGAGTGCTTGAATATAAGATACAGTAGTCTGTCTATCACATTACTTAATTCTTTTAGCACCCGGGGGTGTATGCCATCTGGGCCTGGTGACTTGTCTATTTTGATATTATTTAGGCGTTTCTGAACTTCCTCCTGGGTTAGGTGGGTGATATTTAGCGGAGGGTTTACTTTATCACTCTGCATTTCCTCCGATAAATTTTCTTTTGTGAAAACAGTGGAGAAGAAGCTATTGAGTAGGTTTGCTTTACCCTCTTCGCCCTCTATGATTTTACCCAGGTTATTTTTCAATGGGGCAACGCCATCAGTTTTAATCCTTTTACTGTTTATATAGTTAAAGAACACTTTGGGATTCGTTTTACTTTCCTTGGCAATTAGTCTCTCTGTCTCCTCTTTTGCTATTCTTATTTGTTTCTTACAGATTTTGTTTTTTTCCCTATAAGATATTAGCGCTTCCTCGCTGCCTTCTTGTTTAAGTTTACCGAAAGCCCTTTTTTTGTTTTTCATTGCCCTCTTGACTTCCTTATTTAGCCACATTGGCTTCCTCCTATTCCTAGCCCTTTTATTCCCATAAGGTATGTACCTTCTACAGTGACTATGTAGGACTGTTTTGAAAATTTCCCATTTTCTATCCGTGCTCCTATTACTGTAGATACTATCCCAGTCTATAAGGTGAAGGGCATCTCTTAGCTGATCAAACTTTGCCCTCCTGAAGTTCAGTGTTTTTGTGACTCCCTCGCTGGGCACCCTACTGAAGCACATGTGGAATTGTATAATGTTGTGGTCACTATTTCCCAGGTGCTCCCCGACCTGCACATCAGTTATTCTGTCTGGCCTGTTAGTTAATATTAAGTCTAAAAGGGCCGTCCCTCTAGTTGGTTCCTGCACAAGTTGTGACAAATAATTGTCTTTGATAATTGACAGAAACCTGTTTCCTTTCTGAGATCTACAGCTTTCGGTTTCCCAGTCTATATCGGGGTAGTTTAAGTCCCCCATAATAATCACCTCGTTATTTTTTGCTACTTCGTCTATTTGTCTCATTAATAGACTTTCCGTGGCTTCTGCTATATTTGGTGGTTTATAACAGACTCCTATGATAATTTTATTATTGTTTTTTGCCCCATGTATCTCCACCCATAAGGACTCGACCTCCTCATTTCCCTCCCATACATCCTCCCACATTGTAGGCTTTAGACACGTCTTTACATATAGACAGACTCCACCCCCTTTCCGACTTCTTCGATCCCTTCTAAACAGACTGTAACCCTGTAAGTTAACTGCCCAGTCATAGCTTTCATCTAACCATGTCTCGGTTATTCCCACTATGTCATAGTTACCTGTAGATATTTCTGCTTCCAGTTCATCCATCTTGTTTGTCACGCTCCTGGCATTTGCTAGCACGCAGTTTACACAATTTTGTTTTGTTCCAATCTTCTCCCTGTGGATTGTATTAGAAATTTTCTTACCTCCCTTCCAAGCATCTTGTCTTGGACCTTCTTTGTCGCACTTCATATCTTTCATTAGTATGTTCTCTGGTTGCATGTTCGTGTCCGGCGTTTTTCTTCCCATCCCCTCTTCTTCTAGTTTAACGCCCTCCTGATGAGTGTTGCGAGTCTCCTGGCGAATGTGTGTTTCCCGGGTTTGTTGAGGTGTAGTCCGTCTCTGGCAAGGAGTCCGTCATAGAGGTAATTCACACCGTGGTCCAGGAATCCACGGCAGTTATTGAGTGATAATTCACTTTTTGCTAAGCTGGAGAAATGTGAGTTCGCTGTGCAGAGAATTAGTTTTTTGGGCTACATTATCTCCAGCGAGGGGTTCAGATGGACCTGGTGAAGGTTCAGGCTGTGCAGGAATGGCCTAGGCCTATTGGTTTGAAATCGATACAGAGGTTTTTGGGTTTCGCCAATTATTACAGGAAATTCATTAAGAATTTTTCTATAATTGTTAAGCCGCTGACCGATCTCACTAGGAAAGGTGCGAATACGGTCCAGTGGACTACGGAGGCCATTGAAGCTTTTGTATATCTCAAAGAGAGGTTCAGTTCTGCCTCAATCCTTATGCATCCTGATGAGACCAAGCCTTTTTTGGTCGAGGTTGATGCTTCTTCGGTGGGGGTTGGTGTAGTTTTGTCTCAGGAGAACAAGGATGGAGTACATCCCTGTGCTTTTTTTTCGAAAAAATTTTCAGAAACCGAACTTAATTACGATGTTGGTAATCGGGAATTGCTGGCTATTAAACTCGCGTTTGAACATTGGCATCATTTCTTGGAAGGTGCTAAATTTCCCATTCAGGTTTTCACAGATCATAAGAATTTGATCTATCTGGATGCTGCCAAACGCTTGAATGCCCATCAAGCTAGGTGGGCACTTTTTTTTTCTCGGTTTAATTTTTCTGTTACCTATATCCCTGGTACTAAGAATGTTAAAGCCGATGCTTTATCTCACAGCTTTTCTCCCATGGTTGGTACCGAGGAGGAGGAGAGCATTTTACAGGAAGGAGTTGTGGTAGCAGCATTGGACTCCGTTTTGGAAGATGGGATTCTGAAAGCCCAAGAGGATGCCCCATCTAACACTCCTCATGGGAGGTTGTTTGTGCCTAGAACCTTTAGGAGAGATTTGTTTGTGGAGTATCATGAGTCTCGGTTGGCAGGTCATCCAGGAATTTCTGAGACTAAGAGACTTATCAGTCGCAGTTTTTGGTGGCCTGGGTGGCAGAAGGAAGTCATCAAGTGGGTGTGTCAATGTACGGTGTGCGCTAGGTCTAAGGCTTCACATACCCCTGCTGCGGGGTTGCTTTACCCTCTGGAGGTTCCTAGTGCGCCTTGGACGCATCTGGCAATGGATTTTATTACTGACCTTCCTGTATCCGAGGGTTTCACTGTAATCTGGGTGGTCGTGGACCGTTTTAGCAAGATGTGTCATTTGGTTCCATTCATTAAGCTACCCTGCGCTAAGACACTCGCTAAGGCGTTTGTTAAGGAAATTGTCAGGCTCCATGGCGTTCCCACCGACATTGTTTCTGATAGGGGACCTCAGTTTGTGGCTCGCTTTTGGCGTGCATTTTGTGACAGGTTGGGAGTCCATTTGTCATTTTCGTCTGGTTATCATCCAGAGTCTAATGGACAGACTGAAAGAAAGAACCAGGATGCTGAACCGTTTTTGCGTTGTTTTGTGGCAGACAATCAAGAGGGGTGGTCTGAGTTTCTGCCACTCGCAGAATTTGCTCTTAACAACCATACATCCTTATCTGCTGGGTGTTCTCCTTTTTTTTTTGCACTGGGAGACATCCGTCTTTTGGTTCGTTCTCCAAATTGGGGTCGGTGATGCCGGTGGAGGAGAATTTTTCCGGTGATTTGGAGAGAGTTTGGACTAATGTACGTTGTAACCTTCAAGAGGTTAACAAAAAGTCCAAGCAGTATTTTAACAGGAAACGTAAAGAGGTTTTGTTTACTGTGGGTGACATGGTTTGGTTGTCCTCAAAGAATCTGCGGTTGAGGATTCCCTCTAAAAAATTGGGTCCGAAGTTTGTGGGGCCATTTAAGGTTAACCAGTCTGCTGTTAGGTTGGAGGTTCCCTCCTCCTGAAAGATTAATCCTGTGTTTCATGTTTCCTTGTAAAAAAAGGCTGATGTATCTGATAGGGAGGCCATTGTCACAGTTCCTCCGGTGGTGGAAGACGGCGAATATGAAATTTCTCGTATCCTGAATTCCAGAGAGCATAGAGGGAGATTGCAGTATCTCGTCGCTTGGAAAGGTTTTGGTCCCGAGGATAACTCCTGGGTAAAGGCGGATGATGTCTCTGCCCCTAGACTTGTCAGAGCTTTCCACAAGAGATTTCCGGATAGGCCTGGGCCTGGAGGATTCGGAGGATCCTCCTAAAAGAGGGGGTACTGTTAGAACCCTCCTGTTTGTTTTTGTTTCTATCTTGTGTTTTGCGGTCACGTGACCATCTTCCTATATATTCCAGCTACGCCCTTCTGACCTTGCTGGACTTCAGTGTTGTTTTGACTGTCTCTCTAGCCAGGTGCTTTTGTGCCTATCTATCTCTAGTTTGCTTGGTCCTCTTGACCTCTAGTACTTTTGTCAGTTTTTCTTTTGCACTGCAACAACTTCTGTTAGGAGGTGTCCCATTTTTGTCACAGTCCTTAGTTCTTTTTGGTACCCCTCCCTTTTTCTATAGGTCTCCGTTCAGACTAGCTGAGGACGCAGGCGGGTCTGGTCACTAGGAACAGGTTGCCCGCTACAACGTAGGGACTCAGCTTAGTCTTACTGTAGAGACAGCTCTCCCCTTCTTTCCCTAGTTTATGTTTCAGATCATAACAATTTCGCTCCAGGGATATACGGCAGGGCCATGGGTATTAACGTGGTCACGACCCATGCTGGTGGAGCGGCCGCTCCAGCCTGTGCAGCGCCGGGCGCAGGTTGGGCATCTGGAGCGTTAACCGGTGCTCCGGCGGCTTGCTGGTCATCGGCCATGGTTGCGCTCCCCTAGTGAACCGGAGCCTACCTTCTTCACTTCTTATCAGGTAGGCCGCAGCTCCGCGGGCGGCGGTCTTCTTCCAGGACCTTGCGTCGCTCACGTATGACGTCAGAGCGCCCTCTGGGTTCCTTCCAGGACCTGATGCTTCCTGGTTCGACATCAGTGGCGGGGCGTGTCTTGGGCTTCGTGCGCTTCCAGCGGTTACGCCCCTCCGATTCCCGCGGTTACGCCCCTCTTCTTCCCGCACGGCAACAGGAAGATGGCGGACAATGGCGAGAAATCTCGGGAATGGCGGGAAAACTTCACCACAGTGAGTATTACAGTCTCTTAAGGCGCACAGTACCCGGTGGCAACGGGCATGGAATCCTGTTCGTGACGCCAAGGCTGATGTGCCCCCTGGGCCAAGGGGTACTCGGCAGCCGGGCCTCTGGTTGCTGGGGGATATCACGGTAGCTGGCCCGGTCCGTGACCCAGGGCGGTCAGTAAAAGGGAGGATACTTTATAGGGGATTTAAGAAAGTGTTCGTGACGCCACCTGTGGATTGCGGCTAGAGGGAGCCGCCGCTGTGGAGCAGTCCTCTGGAGCTGGTGTTACGGCAGCAGGGATGGTGTGGCTCTCCACAGGTAGAGGTTGCTCCAGGGCAGCGTGGGGTGTAATGGTGGTGGACCAGGGGAGAGAGACGGCAGGATGGTCCTGGAGGAAAGAAGGACACTCACACGGGAGTAAGCTTCAGTACCTTTACTGGTGATGTTGCAGGCACGGTCCAGGGTACTCCAGGCGAAGGGAACACTTTTGTACTCTCCCCAGTTAGCGGGTATAGGGCCTCCTGATCCGTTGCTTTATTCTCTAAGCTTCTGACCTGCCTGGAACTAGGTCTAGCTTGGTTACTGTCTCTCTTTGCACCTGCTGACCTGGTGGTAAGGCCTTCTCTTTGGAGATCACTCTCCCTGGATGCTGGGACATCCGTGACTCCTAGCCCTGGTACTGTAATCAGCGTTTGGTGAACCTGGGACCTGTAGTCCTCCAGGGGTTCCAGTGGTTCCTACTGGGTATAAAGGGTCCCGGTAGACGCGGACCCGGTGTCCGATATATATATATCGGGGTGAGCCTGGTATGCTCCTCTGCCCCCTCACTACTTCTTCCTTCTCCTCTCGCCTTTGGCCACACTCAAGGCTCTCACACATGCTGTAGCCCTTGACTCGCCTAAGCACAGCAGCCAGCATGCTGCTCTCTGAGCGTCAGCACGCTCTCTGCTCAACTCTGAGCTGTTTTCCTCTCTGTGTCTGTGACTTGCCCAGGGGAATGGGGATGACTCGGTACCCGCGCCTTTAGCCTGGCCTTTAGGGATGTCGCGGTGGTCGGCTCCGGGGCCCGTACCCTGGGGTCGCTCCTTAAAAAGGGTGGATATTTGTTAATTTTAAGATAGAGTTCGTGACGCCACCTGTGGCTTCTGGTGAGGATCACCAGCGCTGCGCAGTCCACTGAGGCCGTTGATAAGGCAGCTCGATGGTATAGCTCCCCACAGGTGGAGCTAGGCCTCAGGGCAGTGTATGACGGGGAATGCAGCACAGGCGAGACCGAGCCAGGTCAGAGCAAGAACAGGGACAGACACGATAGTCACTTCAGTACACTTTACTGAAGGAAATTCAGGCACATCCCGGAGCGCTGTAGGGTGAAGGGTGCATGTCAGGATCCTCCCCAATGAGCGGTTTTTGGGCCTCCTGCTTCTTGCCTCTGCGTAGTAAGTTTCTGACCTGCCTGGAGCTAGGCCTAACTTTGTCTCTGTCCTGCGCTGGCTGACCTTGTGGTAGGGCCTTTTCTTGGATTACATGCACCTTAGCTGCGGGCCTATGTGTCTCCTGGCTCTGTTACGTATCAGCACTTTAGCGATCCTGGGACTTGTAGTTCTCCAGGGATTCCGGTTTATCTTACTGGGTTGTGGAGATCCCGGTAAGCTTCGGACCCGGTGTCCGGTAACCGCTTCGGGGTGAGCCAATTAAGCTCCTCTGCCCCCTATGTGCTAACTCTATACCCGCCTTCGGCCTACTTGGGCCCTCACTAGGCTACTCACACTAACGGCACCTTGCCGCGCTTCACCAATCTTATGGCGCCGTCACGCCTAAAGCTCACCACTCTGAGCTACAACTGAGTCTGGATCTGGATAAGCTCCACTGCAGGATAGCAATTGCAGGAGCTGGAACAGGCTTTTGTCCTCTGAGGTAACTCCTCTCAGGCTGTACTGGACTCACTGCTGAACCAGAATAGACTAACTCTGACTAACTGCCGCCTGGCTCCACCTTCCCTATTTATATATCCCTAACGGGCTCCCTCTGGTGGTCTGAGGTGGAAGGTGGAGATGTGTGAATGGTTATGGGGGCCTCTTGTGGAGGAATCCTTCAATACACCCTTCTAGGATCTGTGATACCAAGCACAGCTGGGCATCACATTTGAACACTAAACTGAGCTGCCTAGCTCCACCCTCCCTATACATATCCCTAATGGGCTCCCTCTGCTGGTCTGAGGTGGTAGGGTGGAGGTGTGTGAATGTGTGAGGGCCTCTTGTGGAGAAGTCCATCCATGCACCCTTCTGGGTTCTGTGGCAAGAATGCACAGCAGGGCGCCACATATGTCCTGGTACCTATTTTAACCCCATGAATATTGCTGTTTTTCCTTATTGCGTTGACCAAGAGTTCCATCACTATCACATACAGAAGGGGGGACAGAGGGCACCCTTGTCTAGTTCCGTTTCGTATCGCAAAAGGTAAGGACAAGGTTCCATTGACCCTAACTCTAGCAGTAGGGCCAGTGGTACAGGGAAAAAATTAACTGTAAAAATTGTGGTCCAATGCCTATTTGACATAATGCCTCCTTCATAAACCCCCAATGAACCCTGTCAAAGGCCTTCTCTGAATCAGCAGATAAAAGGCCCATATATATATGGAGTGACTTTTAGCTTTAGAGATTAGCAACATGCTCATAATAGTGTTGTCTCGTGCCTCTCGGCCCTGAATAAATTCTACTTGATCCTACTTGATCAGTATTTATAAGAGAGGGCAACAATGGGGTAAGTCTTTCTGTTAGTATTTTTGAGAGTAGTTTAATGTCCACATTTATTAATGATATGGGTGTATAATTAGCTGTGATTGTAAGATCCTTACCTGGTTTAGGGAGAACGTTAATATGAGCTTCCAATGATTGGGGGACAAAACATGTCTTATCATTTAATGAATTAAAGGTTTTGTTCATAACAGGGGATAGCTGAGTTTTAAGGGACTTATAGAATGCTGGAGTAAATCCGTCTGGGCCAGGACTTTTACCAGATGGTGTAGATTGAATTGCAAGATTGACCTCCTGCTCTGTAATGTCCTTTTCCAGTGCCTCAGAAACATGACTATCTAAAGAGGTTAAAGAAGTATCTTGTATGTACTCCTTAATTCGGATAGATAGGTCAGAAGGGGAGAGATCAGAGTATTGCCCTTTAATATTGTACATCTTCTCATAGTTTGAGCGGAATATGTCAATGATTTCTGTAGGATTATGAGCTTCCTCCCCATTTTGTTTTTTGATATTTGGAACGTATGCCGCCACAGAGCAAGGGTGAAGCAACCTTGAGAGTGCCCGTCCACATTTATCTGACGATTCATAAAAAAAGTTTTTAATTAGCTCCCTGTGTCTTAGGTATTTTTAGTCCAGCAAGATCTTGAGATCATTCATTTTTTTGGATAATTCTGCAAGAGTGTTAGGCGACAACGTATGTTTATGCGAGACCTCAAGTGTGTGTATCTGTCTCAAAAGGTAATTTACCTTTAGAGTTCTCTCCTTTTTGAGTTTTGAACCATGCTTAATCAACACGCCTCTCATGACACATTTTAAAGTTTCCCATTGCAGAGGTATTGAGGTCTGATCTGCTTTATGAATCTGCAAAAAATAATCAATAGAATCCTTTAATTCTGCCATACAGATTTAGTCTTTTAGAAAGTGATCATTCATTTTCCATGTCCATGAACGCTGGACCAGGGAGGGTACAGTGTCCATTTTAGGACATGATCAGATATCAAAATCAAGCATCGGAATGATGTCAGTTTGAGGCTAAATACCCTGTCTGACAAGTGATTCTGACAAGCGATCCAGACAAGTAATTTTGACAAGTGATTTTGACAGGTGATTCTGACAAGTGATTCTGACAAGTGATTTTGACAAGTGATTTTGATGAGTGATTTTGACGAGTGATTCTGACGAGTGATTCTGACAAATGATTTTGAGAAGTCATTCTGACAAGTGATTCTGACAAGTGATTTTGACAAATCATTCTGAAAAGTGATCCTTACAAGTGATTTTGACAAGTGATTTTGACGAGTGATTTTGATGAGTGATTCTGACAAGTGATTTTGACAAGTGATTCTGACAAGTGATTTTGACAAGTGATTTTGACGAGTGATTCTGACAAGTGATTCTGACGAGTGATTCTGACGAGTGATTTTGACAAGTGATTTTGACGAGTGATTCTGACGAGTGATTTTGATGAGTGATTCTGACAAGTGATTCTGACGAGTGATTTTGACTAGTGATTCTGACGAGTGATTTTGACAAGTGATTCTGACAAGTGATTTTGACAAATGATTCTGACAAGTGATCCTTACAAGTGATTTTGACAAGTGATTTTGACGAGTGATTGTGACAAGTGATTTTGATGAGTGATTCTGACAAGTGATTTTGACAAGTGATTCTGACAAGTGATTTTGACAAGTGATTCTGACAAGTGATTTTGACGAGTGATTTTGATGAGTGATTCTGACGAGTGATTCTAACGAGTGATTTTGACAAGTGATTTTGACAAGTGATTCTGACAAGTGATTTTGATGAGTGATTCTGATGAGTGATTTTGATGAGTGATTCTGACGAGTGATTTTGACAAGTCATTCTGACAAGTGACTTTTACAACTATAATAATAATAATAATAAAAAAAAAAATAACTTCGCTGATGGAACTTGAACCCAAAATTCTGTATTCCAAATCCAGTGCACTAAGCACTAAGCTAGAAACTCAGTTGTGAAAGCTTTGGATTTGTATTTGCTTATATAATTTTCAGTGGAAACTGGTCTATAACTCATTGGGACTTATGCACAGACTTCAAGCAAGCCAAATTCAAATGATGTTTGATTTTGATGTGTGAGTCTGATGTGTTACTTTCTTCAAACATCAGAATCAAAATCATAATGACTTTTAGTCACCCTGAGTATTTTCATGGTTAATGTCATAAGACAAGAAAAGCTACAAGCTACTATTACTTGACTGGATAGCGCAATGGTAAAGCATCAACCTCTGAAGTTACAGTGTCAGAATTCAAATCCTGATAGAAATACGAATTTTTTTTTAAATTAATTATGCCTATTTAGCACACAAACTACAGGGGTGTTTTACTTTTAATATCTGACACTTTGATTGTCATCCTGACGTGTTACGAGTTTCAGACACGCTGTCTATTTGCATGTTAAATTACATAGCCAAAGTAAATCACTTGGCAGAATCACTTGTCAAAATCACTTGTCAAAATCATTTGTCAAAATCACTCGTCAGAATCACTCATCAAAATCACACGTCAAAATCATTCATCAAAATCACTTGTCAGAATCACTCGTCAAAATCACTCGTCAAAATCACTCGTCAAAATCACTCGTCAAAATCACTCGTCAGAATCACTCGTCAAAATCACTCGTCAGAATCAATCGTCAGAATCACATGTCAGAATCACTCGTCAGAATCACTCGTCTAAATCACTCGTCAAAATCACTCGTCAAAACCACTCGTCAAAATCACTCGTCAGAATCACTTGCCAGAATCACTTGCAGGAATCACTCGTCAAAATCACTCATCAAAATCACTTGTCAAAATCACTCATCAGAATCACTCATCAAAGTCACTCGTCAAAATCACTTGTCAGAATCACTTATCAAAATCAGTTCTCAGACAGGGTATTTAGCCTCAAACTGACATCATTCTGATGTTTGATTTTGATATCTGATCATGTGCTAAAATGGACACTGTAGGAGGGAACGGAAATAGATAGGAAGATTGGGGCATGGTCAGACCACAATATGTCACCTATTGTAGCAGATGGGTTCCAAGAGAGAGCGTGATGACTCAACAGGAAGAAATCAATTCATAAAGAAAAAATGACGTATACGAACATATGCAAAAAACCCCAAAGTTTATTATAAATGCAAGATATAACAAGCATACACAATGAAGAGAATGGCATAAATACATTGGTAGTAAGCTAATAAGAGAGATACCACGAACTGAATAACCACATACTAGAAAGTTTAAGAATCAATAATTGAAGTAAGTAAGGGTATGGGTATGTCAAGCATATGCCATAACCCAGCTACAAAAGTGTAAAGTATCAAGAAACTTATACTTAGGGGTGACGATACCTGGACTGACATACTGACAAACACATGTGAGTAATAGTATATATTTATCCATCTTTGAGTGCTAAATGGATTTACCTTTTTACTACTTATTTATGCACTGTGCACTTTATCATCTCAATGGAGTTTCTTGATACTTTACACTTTTGTATCTGGGTTATGGCATATGCTTGACATACCCATATCCTTACTTACCCCAATTATTGATTCTTAAACTTTCTAGTATGTGGTTATTCAGTTTGTGGTATCTCTCTTATTAGCTTACTACCAATGTATTTATGCCATTCTCTTCACTGTGTATGTTTTTTATATCTTGCATTTATAATAAACTTTGTTTTTTTTTTGCATATGAATGTTCGTATACGTCATTTTTTCTTTATGAGTTGCTCTTGGAGACGTTGAACAGATTCTGATTGATCTATCGTAGAGAATTAACTATATATGTGGTCTTGGTGGTCAACCTATTTGCCTCAGGAAGAAATCAATGCGACTATATGAGCCATGGGTAGGAGAAAAATATGTATAATCCTTACCCTGAGGATTTAAAATGCAGCAAACATCTGTCAACCTGAGGGCATGGATGACCCATTTCAATGAACGAAGTTGTCTCAGAGGGACGACACCCCTTCCTGAGGCGGAGTCTAACGCGGCATTCCATGTGAAGTTGAAGTCTCCACCTGCAATCAGAACTCCTTCTGCAAAATCAGAGAGGGACGTTAAAAAGGACCTACATGTGCAGATCTGATCTTTGTTAGGGAGGTACCAGTTTGCTATTCTATATCTTGATTCTGCTATTTTGAGTTTGAGGAACACATATCTGCCTTGATCATCAATGAGAGAGTCTATGAGAGTATAGGCCAACGACTTGTGTATGGCTATGGATACACCCTTAGAGCGTGAATCCGGATTAGTGCTGTGGAACCACCGAGAGTAATACCTATCTCCAAAAACAGGCATATGCCCAGTTTTAAAGTGCATTTCCTGTAACATAAGAACCTGGACTCTTTGTTTGTGCATAGAGTACAAAATTTGTGAACGTTTCTGTGGGACATTAAAGCCTCTTACATTCAGTGAGCCTACTTTAACAGAGGACATGATTACCAATGGGGATGAAAGGAGTGGGGCAAGAAGGGAAACAGAAATACACAGAAAACTAAGAAGAAATTACGGGATATATAAAATAAAAACCAAACAAAATTATATAACAAAATGAAAGCAAAACAATCTGATGAGAGGAAATAGGTATATTTTACACCTGCACAGCAGAGTGTAAACCCCCCTGGGAGGATGGGCTTTCTACTGGGGAGCCCCCGCCCCCAAACCAGACATCAGGCCATACCATTTTGTCTTAAAACCTATGATAGAAAAGCAGCCAAAAGCTGTCAAAGATTAGCATCTACTTATCATTATATTAAACGTTGAATCAGTATATCACATATCCTTATGGAATAATATCCATACTGTCCAAGAACGGAATATTATTGACATAATATAATCAAATCTTATTATTGAGAGCCAGTCATATAAATGAATTATTCGTAATATCAACTATACTCATTGCTGAAAACATTTTAGAGGAATATAACACTCTAATATCTTTCACAAGATTGACTAGCGCTGAAGGCTTAGCGTATTTGTAATAGACGATTCAATCTGGGGAGTGAGGGATATGTTTTCCATTGTTCCCTCTCCTGACTTCTTCTCTGGATTTGTTTCTTGTCGCTCTTTATGGTCGTGGATTGAGATCCGACTTGGGGCCTCCCGGGAGACTCGGCCAATCCTCTGTTGGTATAGATACGTGGGGAATCCCCAAACCTGTAACAAAAGCCGGAATGTCTCCAGGGCAACGTATCACATGTAAAGCCCCTGAATGGCGGACCTGTAGACGGAAAGGGAAACCCCAAGAGTATAGAATGTTCTGCTGTCTCAGAACCTCTAATAGAGTCTTTAATGCCTTCCTCTTCTGTAGTGTGTGGCGCGATAGATCAGACATGAGTTGTATAGGATATTCTTGATATAAAATAGAATCACATCATGAGGTTTTGTCACATCAGAGGATCTGGGGCCCAAGGACCTATAAGCCCTATCTAGCTCCAACTCATTCTCTAAGGG
The DNA here is from genome assembly GCF_046119375.1 of Phyllobates terribilis. Lineage (NCBI taxonomy): Eukaryota > Metazoa > Chordata > Amphibia > Anura > Dendrobatidae > Phyllobates > Phyllobates terribilis. The sequence continues at coordinate 1,089,506,839 of NW_027362761.1, read as the reverse complement.
CAGACCCAAGATAGAGTTAAACAAATGACGTAGTGTCTCATCCAGTTCATGGTGTTCAGTTATCTCTGGAAGTCCTCTAATCCTAATATTGTTGCGTCTTCCACTGTTTTCAATATCATCTATCAAATCTGTTAGGTATTCCAGTTGGTATGAGTGAGAAGACAAAGTTTGTTCCTGAGAATTTACTTGTTGAGCGATGGATGCTGTATGTGATTCAGCAGCAGACACTTTTTCTGTTAACTCTTGCATGTCCCCTCTAAGGGAGGCTGCTTCAGCCCTGTAAGAGGACTCCAGTCTAGACATATAATTCTCCATGTCCCTCTGGTTGGAATAGCTCGTATTCGATCTCTGAGGTCTCTCCACACTGCCTCACATTGTAATGAGTCATCCTGTTGGTTCTCCTCTGAGCAGCCAGGGGAAGAAGAATGTAATAATGCAGGGAAGGAGCCTCTCTCAGGGGAACTCCGGGCATCAGTGTGTGACTGGGGCCTCTGCAGGTCTGGACCCGCAGCAGAGATAAGTACTGCCCAATCTGGTGTGTCCAGGGGCCGGGGCACCAAATGATCCTCTACCACGCACCTGAGCTCCGAAGGCGCAAAGCCGGAATCTGCCATCTTGGACTGAGGGAGATCCCCCGCAGCAGCAACAAGGCCTCCCGCGTCTCCCCAAGTCCGGGAAGCCAGGTCCGCGTCCTCCGCCGATGAAGGTATCGTCCGCTCTGCTAATGTTGATGTGGGGGAGCATTTACCCCAGGACCTTTGGACCTCCGATGCAGGAGATGAGGAGCGCTAGGCAGGGACAGCCGATGCCATCTTAGATCCCACTCTTGCAGGAGATGCAGATGCTGCAATTTCTTAGGTAGCGGGTAATATTTGTTGGAGGGAATCGCTGAGTACTCACACTGGTCTGCATTATATTCTTCTTCTTTTTTGCCGGCATTGGAAGTGTTTTGACCTGATTTGAAGTGATAGGCATGCCCTGAAGCTGGTCTAGGGATGGGAGCAGACAACCATGCGACTTCACTCCTCCATAGCCAGGCCACGCCCCCCCATTCAAAGAAATTTCAACAAATTCTTGATGTAAACGTTAAGATTTGAGAGTCCTCAGTGGCTGATACCTTTTAATGGTTAACTGAAAAGATGGTAACAAGTTGCAAGCTTTCGAGACTACTCAGGTCTCTTCATCAGGCACAGTATGACACAAAATCTGAAGAGTCACACATTTATACACAATAAGACACAGAAATAATGCAATAGATGAGACAGGTAATGTAAAGCAGAGCTATTACTGTGAGAGAAAGGTAAACAGTTCTGGCTGTAAATATTGGTTTAGTTCATAGATAAGGACTGTGAAAGTTTTATTGTCTAATGATTGAGATTTCGAGGGTTATGATGACCCCAAAGCTCTGTGAAGCTCATTCCTTAGTTGATGTAAGTAAAGAAAGCAAAGTAAGGAGCGCAAATAGCGCTGTTATCCAATAGACAGCAGTAAAGATAAAAGGGAAATAGCTCACCTCTGTGAGAATTCCAGCAGACCCTTAAACCGCAGGGGTTAAACGAAATCACAGAAGTTTTTCTTTGAGAATTCCAGCAGTCACTTTTTACACCTCCCCAGTTCTTTTTCAATACCCAACATATAGCCACCTGTCCCCAAACCCACACTCCTGTTATTACCGCCCACATTATAGCCTTCAAGTTACCTCTCACCACTCTTACAGCTCCTTTTTTCAGCTGACAATATAAATCAGGAGCCCTAGTGTAGCGGGCTATGTTCCTAGAGTGACTGCACCCAGCAACTTAAGCAAGTATTTAAGTTCTAGCCCTCCATGGTTCATCATGATTAATATTAGACCCATATTTTATTATGTTTAAAAGAAACGATTTTTTAATTAATCTCTAAATATTTTAAATTACTTTGTACTTCTTTTCTCCTCTTGAGCAAATGTTCATGTGCATTATGATTTTAGATGTGTTTCCAAGATTTCCTTCCCCTTTTCTCTCTCTCTTTCCCTCGCTCCTTTTTTTTTCCTCTTGTTGGCGCCAAGGGGTGCTTTGGCAGTTTTTTTCTTCACTCCATGTGCTAGCATGTGTGTATATATACCTTCCATGTTGTAACAAGTAGCAGCTATGTTCCTGAAGAAGTGGACGGGATGTCAACGAAGCACGTAGTCTTTTATAGCTTTTACAGTCTCCAATAAATGCTGGGAACATTATCCATCTCTGGCATATATATACATTTTTTCATGGAAGAGCGCGGTGATTAATGGCACCTTTATCATCTGTATACTAGACAACTCGAAGATCCCAAGGGTCCTGTGCCTGCTGCAGCACCTCAGCATATACTTTCTCATGAGTTGTGCATTTCACAACCCACAAAGGTGAGCAATTTCCCTTTTATCTTTACTGTTGTCTATTGGATATCAGCGCTACTTGCGCTCCTTTCTTTACTTATTTGAGTTATTGGGAACTGAGCTGGGGACAGCAGCGCACTTTGGTTAATTTGGGAGCAGCATTAGCGAATCCATACTGTTAACATGGAATATTTTGACAGACGCATGTCAACCAGAGAACGGCTTATTAAACAAGCCATGGGAATCACTATCCCATACTCTGATGAATCTTTCACCTTAAATTCAATGGACTTCAATGAAGAGGACACCAACACTATGAAGAATTTATTTAATGAATTTGAGGAATCACTTAAAGATGAGCTACGTCTCGACCTGGACATTCGTTTTCTAAGGATTTATATGGAGGAGAAACTATGTCCTCGGGGTTTGAGAATAACAATTCCCTCACCATTCCCTGAGGACAAACCATTTAATAAGGAATGGACTACTATTTTGGACACGTGCATGCACAATCTGCTAAAAAGTATACATACAAAAAGGTCAGAAATATGTCTAACAATTACTAATAGAATATTTGATATCGCTAAAAACCTATTACCATTTGAAACCCATCCTGTGTTTGGAAAGATTGATAGCAATATTGCAACAAGTATTTTACAGAATGTGCATGAAATTATCATCAAAAAGGCAAAAAAACTACAGAGATAGAGATGATTACAAAGGACTAACTAGTACTACCTCACGTACTAAAACGTCGGTCATATCCAGTGATCAGTCATCTGATCCTTTGAGAACAGTGGGTTCCTATCCTCCTCCCCACAAAGGAAGGGTTTTCTCTAATAGTTATTACCATAAGAATAAGAACAATAACAATAAGACTTACAACCGCACACCTGCATTCACACATAGCAAAAAACAACTCACGATAGAACGAAAGACGGACAGAAGGTTGTAATTAATATGCGCATATCTACTACTGTTAACTCTCCACAGAGCACTAGCAGTAATAAGAGTCTGGTCTCTATCATGTCTCCCACCTGCAATACTATGGGTAGTGCAGTTCCTAAAAGGCTGGTAATGCATCAGGAGGAGATGAATAATGATAGTATAGCAGTCAATCCTTATGACACAACATTACACACTAAATTAAGAAAAAAATCCCACTTCTATTCTGTGGAGAGTAAAAGCCATCAGATAGATACTTTTTGCGACATCACTCTCCAAGATTTCAAGGAGGTTATGAGGACTCCAATCTCATACAGAGATAATAATATAAACCGACAAGAGAAGTTAGCACTTAATAATATTTGAAATAATAGGGATATAGTCCTCAGATCAGCGGACAATGGGGGTGGTATAGTTATCCAGGATTATGATGTGTATACAAAAGAAGCACTCCAGATATTGAGTGATGACAACTAATACAGAGATATTGAGTATAATCCCATTTTGAAAATGATCCCTATATATAAGAAACTGATATCTAAAGCAGTAGATGAGAATATATTAAATGACAACAAAAGAAAGTTCTTGACTGTCCAAAGTCCTTGTATGCCCTTCTTTTATCATCTTCCCAAAATTCATAAGGATGAAAACAAACCTCCAGGGAGACCGATTATATCGGGGATAGGCTCCCTTACATCAAATCTGGCTGAATACTTTGATATACTACTACAACCACCTGTCAAAAATTTAAAGAGTTACCTGCAAGACTCCAGCCATCTTCTTAGATTAACCTATGACATCAAATGGAAAAAAATCATGCACTTTCCTTAGCCTAGATGTTAACTCTTTATATACCAATATTGATGTTGGTCTATTATGCATAGAGTATGTAATTTCCAGAGACATACGGCTGTCTTCCAGCCAGAGATCTTTTAATATAGCAGGTTTATCTTTCATCCTAAAAAACATTTTTTTTACCTTTCTAGATAAGACCTACCATCAAATTAAGGGAGTAGCAATGGGCTCTAAAGTAGCACCTACCTTTGCCAATTTATTCATGGGATTATTTGAGCAAGTTTTTATTTACCAGGGAGACTTCCATAAGGGGGTTGTATTTTGTAGAAGATACATAGACGATCTGATCTTCATCATTAACAGGAACATCACTGATCCCACCATTTTTTTTAATTTCCTCAATACAAATAATTGGGGCATCTCTTTCAATCAGGACAGTAATGAACTCACAATTAATTTTTTTAGATCTAGTTTTATATGTAGAGGAAGACAGGATACTTAGCAAAACTTTCTTCAAATCAGTGGACACTAATAGCTATATTCATTTCACTATTGGTCACTACAGAAAATGGCTCACCAATATTCCCCGCTATCAGTTTCAAAGACTTCGTAGGAGCTGCTCAACAGAAATCGAATATGACTAACAGTCAGAGATTCTCAAAAAAAGGTTCCAACAGAAATATTCTGAGACATTGGTTGTAGAATCTTGCAAACAGGTCAAAGAAAGATATGACCAGGGCTCATTACTTATGGCTTCAACACACAAAAAAGATGTAAGTTTTGAACATGAACAGAAATTCATTACTACATACAATCAACAACACAAGAAAATTAGAGAAATTATTCAAAAAAACTGGCATATTCTATTAAATGACCAGACATTAAAACAGGCATTACCAAAAAAACCCTCTCTAATCTTTAGAAGAGCACCGACACTTAGGAATATCTTGGGCCCCAGTAGATTGTGTGGACATGGAACATTGATTAATAAGAATAATGAAAAAGTCAGGGACAATATGGTCACCAAGTGTGGTAAAAGAGGTTGCAAGTGCTGTGAATCTATTTTGCATTCCATAGACAATTTCACTTCTGTAGCCACTAGTGAGAATTTCAATATCTCTCATCCCATGTCATGTGGAACTTATTATGTGATATATGTCATCGAGTACAGTTGCCCCAAACAGTATGTGGGCAGAACCACCCAGGCACTACATAATAGGTTGAATTCACATAGACATAATATCACCACAGGATTTATTAAACATGGGCTGTCCCGACATATGGTCCTTCATCACAAACAGGACCTTAGGGAATTAAGGGTATTACTTATTGAACACATTTCTATTGACACTCCAAATAGGGTGCAATGTTTAAAAGAAATCTACTGGATTTATAAACTAAAGACGCTTAAACCGCAGGGGTTAAACAAAATCACAGAAGTTTTTCTTTGAGAATTCCAGCAGTCACTTTTTACACCTCCCCAGTTCTTTTTCAATACCCAACATATAGCCACCTCTCCCCAAACCCACACTCCTGTTATCACCGCCCACATTATAGCCTTCCAGTTACCTCTCACCACTCTTACAGATCTGTTTTTCAGCTGACAAAACAAATCAGGAGCCCTAGTGTCGTGGGCTATGTGCCTAGAGTGACTGCACACAGCAACTTGAGCAAGTATTTAAGTTCTAGCCCTCCATGGTTCATCATGATTAATATGAAAATTATTGGTATTAAAAGGTCATTTCAAATCTCAGGGAGACAGAAAAATTTGGGAATATAAACTAATGGTGACCTTTGACACCTTCAGAGCAGGAATGAATGTGTTGCATGGATTTATGTCATTCTACATCAACTAAGGAATATGCTCCTCAGAGCTTTGGGGTCATCATAAACCTGGACCAGACCTCAATCACTGGACAATAAAACTTTCACAGTCCTTATCTATGAACTAATCCAATATTTACAGCCAGAACTGTTTACCTTTCTCCCACAGTAATAGCTCTGCTTTACGTTACCTGTCTCATCTATTGCATTATTTCTGTGTCCTATTGTGTATAAATATGTGACTCTTCAGATTTTGTGTCATACTATGCCTGATGAAGAGACCTGAGTAGTCTCGAAAGCTTGCAACTTGATAACCATTAAAAGGTATCAGCCACTGAGGACTCTCAAATCTTAATATTTTTCTAATAATTTTTCCATGGCTAACACAGTACAAAAATATATATTTTCCCTGATGTAAACATAACACCATCTGTAATAAGCTAAAGTTGAAAAGAGGATGGCTTCTACAAATGGATAATGATCCTAAACACGTCAAAATCAAGATCTTCACTGGTAAAGCCCCCCACTCATAACACATTAGGTAGCTGTCAGCCAAAAGATTGTTCAACTGACAGCCATCTCTTCTGAGCCCCTTATATACAAGAACGCTCAGCTTGGCTCCTGTGTTCTCTATGAGAGCGACTAATAGATTCCACTGGCAGCGGCTTATCTGCTGGAAAACAGAATGAGCTACCATTGGAAATACAACATGCAGGCTCCTTCTCTCCTCCAACATCATCTGTAGGGTACGTTCATATGACTGTATTGTCGTTCCCAGTGTTTTCCGTGAAAAAACTGACAGAACTAGACACAGACAGATCTAGGTCCATTGGGCTGTTTAGATAAGTGTTTGAAAAAAAGCAAGTGAAAAAAATCATAGCACGCATAGGTTCTTCCTTACAATGGATGAGAGTAAACCATTCAAGTCCAAAGGTGCACAAAAAAACAGATCCCATACAGATCATCCATATAGCTTCCATTTTTTTATGGATACATTTCCATTATTAACCTAGAAAACTGTATTTGGTCTTGTGAATGATAATAACTGTTGATGGAAAAGAAGGATGGTGTACAGACCACAACTGACTACCAAACTGATGAAAATCATCCATTTTTCTGGATGAAAAGATAAATGTCCCATTCTTGTCTGATGTCAGATTCTCGCTGCTCCACAGTCGGGGAATTCTGCTGGATTTTTTATTTTATAATGCATCAAATGTTTTCTCCTGGTGAAAGGTCTGGACTGCAGGCGGCCGGTTCTTCACCTGAACTCTTCCTCTTCGATGCCATGCTGCTGTGATGGATGTAGTATGTGGTGTAGCATTGTCTTGCCAAAATATGCAAAAAAAGATCCAACAAATACACAGAAAAAAAGTATGCAAAAAGAGGGATAACCTAAAAATCTAAAAATAGTCAATGCTTATTAACATGCAAGACATATTAAAAATTTTAAAAAGCACAAATGGCTGTAAGCCTGTAACATAAATTTTCCAGACCACAGCACTATAGTGCTAGGATCTACCCTGTCTGTCAATAAGGTAATTTAGGAACCTAAAAGTTAATACCACCTTAATACAGATATGTTACTGTATAATATACCAATAATATGAAAATTGTTACATCAATGACCCAGGCCCTAAAATAAGGGCAAGTATTAAAGTGTATAGTGGGTTAAAGATATACACGCCCAATAAATAATGCACAAAAGCACAAAATAAAAGATGATAAAGAGGAGTGTATACAACAATTGTATGATAGAGTCAGAAAAGTTGCAGAAAAATCCTACTGCCGGCACAATAGCAAATAGCCACACAGAGTGAAGGTAAATGTGAAGTTTGTGCCACCTGGGCCATAGATATAACAATTTTCATATTATTGGTATAGCTGTGATTTGGGGTATATTATAATATACCTTTATTAAGGTGGTATCAACTTTTGGTTTCCTAAATTACCTTATTGACAGACAGGGTAGATCCTAGCATTATAGAGCTGCGGTCTGGAAAATTTGTCATTTGTGCTTTTTAAATATTTTTAATATGTCTTGTTTGGCTTGTATGTTAATATACATTGACTATTTTTAGGTGATCCCTCTTTTTGCAACACCTCTGTATAAGGCTCATCATTGATCACTCCTTTCATGTGTAAGCTGCCCGTGTCAGAGGCACTAATGCAGCCCCAGACCATCAGAGATGCAGGAACTAAGTGCTGATAACAAGCTGGATGGTCCCTCTGCTCTGCAGTCTGCAGGACAAGGCGTCCACAGTTTCCATAAATAATTTCATATTTTTATTCATCCGACCTCAGAACAGTTAATATCTTCTGATCTGATTTCTATGTTCTGCAGTGAATATAATATGGCTAAAAGAGATTTCCAAATCATTACATTCCTGTTCTCTTTATACATTTACACAGCGTCACAAGTTTTTTGGAATTGGGGTTGTAAATATATCTATAAATATTTCTATCTACATGTGTACATCCATCAGAATAACTGCTCTTAGCGATGTCACAATATCAGAGTTCTAGAATGTTGATGTCACGCAAGTCATGAAGTCACAATATGAAGAACTGATAAAACTTCTGAGGGTTATAGAATTTGTGGAGTGAGGATATTTTTGTAATTCTGATTGAGTGAGCAAAATGTCTGAGTATAAGCGCAAACGTCGCTTTATTATTGAGTCTATTACAGAGAGCAGCGGTATTGATGACCAGGTGAGTGGCGGATTCTGGAGTATGTTGTCTATTTGAAATTCTGGAAATTTGAAGACTTTTTTTTACTTTTTATTATTTCCTTTTCCCAGTTACTGGTCAATAAAAAATGCTGCAGAGTTTTTGCGTCCGACACAGAGGACAGCAGCGGTGATGAGAATCTCCATCAGGTGAGCGCTCACTTCTCTCCAGCACTGTCTGCGGCTCTGGGGGTCTACTGGAGATCAGGGGACGCCCCATTCTGTGATTATGCCACTGTATCGCTGCTAATCCTTCATTCTCAAGGTCTTTATATTTCTTTATTTCAGTCTCATCCACTTATTTCAAGGTCTCCAAGGAGCCTTGAAGATGAAGATGGTGGCTCTGGTCCCCACCTGCTATACATAGAGTCAGGCATGTAATAAAGCGTCTGGAAGGATCATAAATTCCTTCCTGTAAAATAAGAAAATTAGATTTCTATTGATTAGGAAAACTGAACGACACAGAAGTAAATGACGATGTTTCTTCTTTTCTCCAGAGCCCAATTCTCCCCGATTCAGCTTTGTGCAGGAGGAGACAGCAAGGTAATGTATTCCTATATATCCGTTTCATCTGGGTCATGTTCATGATTTCTGGTCGCTAGATGGCGCTATTGTAGCACCCTGAGGATTCGGCTGCTACAGGGGTATTGCACCTCAACCCAGAGGTGTGATATTCCACTCCCGGGTAAGGATGGAGTGTGGAACTGAGCTCGGTAGGCTGCATGCACTACATACATCCCATTTCCGGGGAACAGGCCGACGGTACTCCCACTTAGAAATGTGCAGGTACGACCGAGTCTGTTCCTGGCTGGAGTGGGAGGGGGGTGGTACATCCCAAGTAGTGTAGGGGCAGATAGGGGGAGCAGCCTGGGTAAAGATAGGAGCTCATTGGGTGCTGGTCACCTGAGCTCACACATAGAGGGTGTATATAAGGTGGGCACCAACTAAGAACAGGGTCAGTCAGTCTTTGCAGGCAGGTCAGTCTGTCAGAGTAAGAAGCAGAGGAGCAGAGCAGCCCCAGAGAGAGAGAGAGGAGAAAGCAAGAGAGACCCAGAGGGGGAAACAGAAGAGAGGACTCTGAGACCCCAAATCCAATCCACGGGTGAAGAGTCGGCATCAGGGTACCGGAACCCAAGCTGGTGGGGGCAAAAACACACCCCAGCCAGAGACCGGAGGCCGTGGGCAGCGTCTGCCACGGCCACCCACCACATCCACCCCGAAGGCATACCACGTGGAGGGTCAGGGAACCCAAGGCCAAGGGTCTCCCAACAGAAGGCCCGAGGGAGCTGGACCTGGGTGGATCACTAGTGGGGACGGCCAGAGAAAGGACAGAAGGAGAGCTCAGGGTCACGCTCCGGACTCGCTTGGGGGTTGGCTGGATCCAGGACCTGGTGGATGCAGCACGGCTCGGGAGGTCACTTGAAGCTAGAGTGACCGGAACATCAGCAGTGAGTAAATACCCTTAACTGCATAACCCGACTCTGTCTTCCTTTAACATCTATGCTGCACAACCACAACCCCCATTCTCTGCACCTGACCCCCTGAGGCTATACCCCACCCGTTGGGGGTTATACCATCAAAAGCTGCACCTACACCATCAGCCTCAGCGGACCCTGCTGCAGCGGCGGCCATAGTGACCGCAATACAACGGGTGGCGTAGTCGACATTAAGAACTTATTAACATCTGTAGGACTGCCACATACAACTGAGTTTGACACCCTGGGCACGGACCGGGTCATAGCCACTCGGAAGACTACAACTCCCATCTGATCCGGCTCCGGATATTCCCCCTAAAGAATATGGCCCAGGGGGCGCGTCAACTTTGGCGTAGTCGGCAGGATTACGTGCCCACAACAACCGGGTACTGCGTGCCTGAAGAAAAGTGCAAGTTTACCTCAGAAAGAAGTCTCCTGCCGGTTCCGGAGGGTCCCCGCCATCGGACCCCATCACCAGTCGATTCCAGCCGGTTGTCCGCCATTAACCGCGTTTTCCCGCCATCTGCAGAGTTTCCCGCCACTGGGAAGCGATTCCCGCCATTTCCAAAGGTTTCCCGCCTTGGAAGAGCGGACGCCATTATGGGCGTGCCAGAGGGTGGCAAGAGGCCACCTCCCATCGTGGGCCAGGACCGAAAATGGCGCCAAAAGTGGAAACCGCCCCCACCAACAGAGATTGTGATGCTAGAGGTGTCTGTCAGCGTGAAAGAACCGCCCCTGGAGCTGACAATCACCAAGTGGCCCCGGGACCGCCCTGGAGGTGGGAGGAGACGAAAGGAGAGAGAAAAGATGGGTGCCGCCTGGAGCAGTCTAGAGCGAGCGCACCCGGAGGCAAGAAGCCTGGAGAAGAATATCGGAGGAGCTTACCCGGAGATGGCGAGAAAGCAGAGCAGCACCGGCCCGCTGGCCAGGAGCCTGCTGGAGACGACTGTAGGAGAGCAGAGCAGCACCGACCCGTTGGTCAGGAGCCTGCTGGAAACAACGACCCCACTAGGCCTAGTGGAGGTCCTAGCACAGCTCCCCCGAGACCGGGAGTGTGCACAGACCGCTCTGGAGGGCCTCGCAAGGAGGATGGCCCGGGTGCAGCGAGAGACGTTGGCGGAGTGGAGCCGTGAGATGGCCCAGCAGACTGAGACCTGTCAGCGGAGCACGCCACCCAAGACGAGGAGACAGACCGCCTCTGAGGATGACACGGGAGGACTCAAGGCCGGAGACGGCGCCGAGAAGGGAGCCGAATGAGTGGAGGCAGGTAAAGGGGACGTCTATACCCCAAACCGGGAAACCGCGTACCTGCCCCAGCTCCCCGTCGCAGAGCCCGAAGTCTATCCTGCCGTGCCCGTCGCTGCAACGTCACCGCCGCAGACTAGGCCTCAAACGGGAGCCGCGACCCCTGTGACGTCACACGCCTCGACCCCGAGCGTGACCAAGCAGGAAGTACCACCAGCCTGGTCGCAAGGCCTAGTACCCCCGGGCGCCGCAATACCAACAGCGCCCCCTACCTCCGCGGAGCCCCCGGCCTGGTCGCAGGGCCAAGTAGCCCAGGGCGCCGCCGTCCTTACGGTGCCCTTTACCTTCCAGATACCCCAGGCCTGGCCGCAAGGCCCGGGCAACCCGGGCGCCACCACTACCGCGCCCATAAGACCAAGAGTGCCGCATCTGGGAGAGGACCTGTACGCCCAACATACGTGCCCGGATGGGCAGCCATTTATATGGCCACCGGAGTTCCACCATCCCCGACTCCGGAGAGAGAGACCCCTGGATGAACCCCTGATCCCGGCTCCAAAGCCCGTAAAGAGGATCTCGCCCCCGCTAGCGGAAGCACAGTTTGAGTGGGACCCCACCGGAGAAGATCTTATGGGGTTCACTCAAGAGACTCGGGCAGCTGCAGCGGAGCGTGCTGAGTGCTGCCGCCAACAGCTCGAGGACTTCGAGAGGGAGCGGAGAGAGAGGCGGGTCCGGGAACAGCTAGCTCAAGTAAAGAGCGCGGAGCAGAAGAGCCGGGCCAGGAGAGACCCCCGTGCAGCGCATAGTCCCCGCACTACCGGGACTGTGATAAAGTTTAACCTGCAGCATGGGTGGGGCTTCATCCGAGACCACCACACCCTAGGCGACGTCTTCGTAACCAGGAGAGACGTTGAGTCCCACCTACCGGAGGGACACAGAGGTCGTGACCTTTACATCGGGGACGAGGTCACCTTCACCCGGCACAAGTGTGCCAAAGGTCCCTACGCCCTCCATGTGCATCGCCTGACGGAGGAAGAGCTGCGGTGTGAGGAGGAAGAACAAGAGGACCCGGACGGGTCTGAAACTAGAGCCAAAGGTAACCAAAAAGCAAGAGCAGGAGGACGCCGTCGCTAAGGACAGCGAAGCAGAAGCTGTATATAGTTGCCCGTCGGGGCACAGTAAACTGAAACCGTGAACTGAAACTGAAACTGTTGCTGTTGCTAATATAGTCCCCGTTGGGACCAGCATGTGTGAACTGTTTATCCGTATTTCCCTTAATTCCCACTGACCGAGGACTGAGAGCGGCCATATCTTTGTATATAGTTGCGCATCCTAAAGCGCCCCCTACCGGTTTTCCAGGAAAACCAGTTTTCCAGAAAGACTGTCGCACTTTACCCGGTCACACGTTGCACAGTGGCCGGAGGAGGAGCCAGAGGCGACGAGAATGTTTTATATTGAAATATATATATATAATGTTTTATATGTTTTATATGTTTTATATGTTTATGCAAAAATTTGTATGTTTTTGGTGTTATGTCTTACAGCCCGAGGACGTGCTGTGATTTACCAGGGGGGAATGTAGCACCCTGAGGATTCGGCTGCTACAGGGGTATTGCACCTCAACCCAGAGGTGTGATATTCCACTCCCGGGTAAGGATGGAGTGTGGAACTGAGCTCGGTAGGCTGCATGCACTACATACATCCCATTTCCGGGGAACAGGCCGACGGTACTCCCACTTAGAAATGTGCAGGTACGACCGAGTCTGTTCCTGGCTGGAGTGGGAGGGGGGTGGTACATCCCAAGTAGTGTAGGGGCAGATAGGGGGAGCAGCCTGGGTAAAGATAGGAGCTCATTGGGTGCTGGTCACCTGAGCTCACACATAGAGGGTGTATATAAGGTGGGCACCAACTAAGAACAGAGTCAGTCAGTCTTTGCAGGCAGGTCAGTCTGTCAGAGTAAGAAGCAGAGGAGCAGAGCAGCCCCAGAGAGAGAGAGAGGAGAAAGCAAGAGAGACCCAGAGGGGGAAACAGAAGAGAGGACTCTGAGACCCCAAATCCAATCCACGGGTGAAGAGTCGGCATCAGGGTACCGGAACCCAAGCTGGTGGGGGCAAAAACACACCCCAGCCAGAGACCGGAGGCCGTGGGCAGCGTCTGCCACGGCCACCCACCACATCCACCCCGAAGGCATACCACGTGGAGGGTCAGGGAACCCAAGGCCAAGGGTCTCCCAACAGAAGGCCCGAGGGAGCTGGACCTGGGTGGATCACTAGTGGGGACGGCCAGAGAAAGGACAGAAGGAGAGCTCAGGGTCACGCTCCGGACTCGCTTGGGGGTTGGCTGGATCCAGGACCTGGTGGATGCAGCACGGCTCGGGAGGTCACTTGAAGCTAGAGTGACCGGAACATCAGCAGTGAGTAAATACCCTTAACTGCATAACCCGACTCTGTCTTCCTTTAACATCTATGCTGCACCACCACAACCCCCATTCTCTGCACCTGACCCCCTGAGGCTATACCCCACCCGTTGGGGGTTATACCATCAAAAGCTGCACCTACACCATCAGCCTCAGCGGACCCTGCTGCAGCGGCGGCCATAGTGACCGCAATACAACGGGTGGCGTAGTCGACATTAAGAACTTATTAACATCTGTAGGACTGCCACATACAACTGAGTTTGACACCCTGGGCACGGACCGGGTCACAGCCACTCGGAAGACTACAACTCCCATCTGATCCGGCTCCGGATATTCCCCCTAAAGAATATGGCCCAGGGGGCGCGTCACTATTATTAGCATATTTTCAGATAAGGTGTCAGCTGTGTGTCTGCAGGTCGTGTACGGTCTTAGTATATATCCAGTAGTGATGTGTGATCCTCTTTGATGCTTTGCTACCAGGAGACAGGAGCGTTCCATCAATTACTGTTTCCTGAGAAATCTGTCTTCACCCACGTCCAAATATGTCACCGACTTCCGTAAGAACAAACAGGAGCTGGTACAACGTCTGTACAAGTTTTATAACAGGACCGTCTTTGAGAACCAGGTATTCAGTTATAACACACAGCTTGGAATAGGGTTATAGGGGATGAAGGTTTAGAGCTAGGGATAGTGTATCCAGTGTATATAGTATATACCTCTATATTCTGTATGTATAGGGTGATACGAAGCAAAGGGTTAGAGCTAGGGATAGTGTATCCAGTGTATATAGCATATACCTCTATATTCTGTATGTATATGGTGATATAAGGTGAAGGGTTAGAGCTAGGGATACTGTATCCAGTGTATATAGTATATACCTCTACATTCTGTATGTATAGGTTGATAGGGGATGAAGGGTTAGAGCTAGGGATAGTGTATCCAGTGAATATAGTATATACCTCTATATTCTGTATGTATATGGTGATACGAGGCAAAGGGTTAGGGCTAGGGATAGTGTATCCAGTGTATATAGCATATACCTCTACATTCTGTATGTATAGGTTGATAGGGAATGAAGGGTTAGAGCTAGGGTTAGTGTATCCAGTGTATATAGTATATACCTCTATATTCTGTACGTATATTGTGATAGGAGGATAAAGGATTACAGCTAGGGATGGTGTATCCAGTGTAAATAGCATATACCTCTATATTCTGTAGGTATGGGGTGTTATGGGAGATAGTGAGTAGATGGTTAAAGATAGGGATGGTGTATCCAGTGTACATAGTATATACCTCTATATTCTGTAGGTGTGGGGTAATATGAGGGATAATGAATGGATGGTTAGAGCTAGGATTAATGTCTCCAGTATATATAGTATATACCTCTATATTCTGTAGGTATGGGGTGATATTGAAGATAGTGAATGGAGGGTTAGAGCAAGGGTTAGTGTATCCAGTGTATATAGTATATACCTCTGTATTCTGTAGGTATGGGGTGATATTGAAGATAGTGAATGGAGGGTTAGAGCAAGGTTAGTGTATCCAGTGTATATAGTATATACCTCTATATTCTGTAGGTATGGGGTGATGTGGGGGATAGTGAATAGAGGGTTAGAGCTAGGGTTAGTGTATCCACTATATACAGTATATACCTCGATATTCTGTATTTCTACTTCCTCTGTAGCTTCCTGCATATATGGACATCAGCTGGAATAAAAGGCTGCGTAAAACAGCTGGTCGCACTGGATTCCGGGAGAACAACGGGGACCGCTACGCCATCATCCAGTTATCGGATAAAGTCTGCGATTCAGCAGGTAGTCGTCACATCCGGCACAATTTATAGATTAGCTGTGATCAAATCTTCCCCACATCTTTACTCCTGATTGTTATTATATCCTGCTTTGTCCTTAGAACGACTCCGAGACACATTGATCCATGAGATGTGTCATGCTGCCTGCTGGGTCATCGATGGCAATGGAGAACTTGCCCATCACCAACTATGGGAGCAGTATTGTGAGAAGGTCGCACAGATCCACCCTGACCTTCCACCCATTACTGTATTCCACAGTTGGGAGTACCACTACCCGGTGGTGTACCAATGCTCAGGGTGCCAGTACAGGTAAGATACGACTCAAATAAACTATGGACAGACGGGCGTCTGATACTGGTCGTGGGTGTATGTGCTACTACTACTGCTTGCTTCATGACTTCTGCAATCAATATGAAGGGGCTCTGTCATTGATGTTGGATGTGTGTGTACCTTTAGGATCAGTCTTTAATATGTTTAATAAGCTTTATCTCCCACTCCAGAGTCGGACGTTGGACGGATTCTCTCGACACCGAGAAGTTTGGGTGCGGCTACTGTGAGAACAAGTTGGTTCTAGTAACCACAACCTGAGAAGATCTATCAGCGACCATCCAGCTCCATCAATTGTCCGATCATCGGCTCGGCCAAGATAGCAGCACACAGATGAAGTCATCCAGAAGACTAGTGGAAAGTCACATCTCAGTCTTCCACCATTTTTCGGGCGTCACGGTGACTCAGTGGTTAGCACTGGTGTCTGCAGCACTCAGGTGGTGGAAACAAATACGACCACGGACATCTGCATGGAGTTTGTATGTCCTCCCCGTGTCTGCGTGGGTTTCCTCCGGGTTCTCCGGTTTCCTCCCACACTCCAAAAATATACTGATAGGTTAATTGGCTTATTCCAAATTGTCCCTAACATGAATTATGGTTCTCCCTGTATAGCGCTACAGACTATGTCATCGCTATATTATCGAGGGGAATCAAATTCATCATTAAATACAAATGCTTTAAACAAACTTATTATTGTAATGTTGCCTTGTGTCAGTAATTTCATACACAGATTATTTACAAAAAAGTTATGTCCTAAAGTGGGACGTCTGGAGGTGAGATTCCGCCATACCGATGGCCAGGGACAGGCATGCGGGTGCTAACACCTACATGGACTCGCAGGACAGGCTTACACTGGTAATATACAGCGTATACACCCACAACGACTCACACACATCAAACCAAGCAAAGTCATCAAGTTTCAGAGCTCCCATAGAAATTAATGGTGATAGCCGCACATGCGCAGCCACCTTTCCATTTCTGACAGTGTGTAATTGGGTCGTTCTTGAGTTACATGTGGGTCCCTGATCTCAGCAATGGGACCTGCATCTATCAAACATTTATGACGTATGCTTTCGATAGAGGATGAAATAATGTCTTCAATGCGCTTCGTCACGTGTCCACGGGCATGCTCGCGATTTCTAATGCTGACCCTATGCTGCTCTCTGATTCAGTTATGTCACCAGCAACATAGTGCATTAAGCATTAATGCTTTAAAGGGCACAGCTCAACTTTCCATCCTAATGTGGCACCTCAAACGTCACAAATTTTTCCAGGGCATTCATAAGGGGTATCTCTGCATTATCGTCCCGAACGGGGAAACAGCTGATCAGCGGATGTGCACGGTGCTGGACCCTCACTGATCTGATATTGATGACCTATTCTAAAGATATTTCACCAATTATCAAACACCTGAATAACTTCTTTAATTAGTTTAGGGGAGTGATTGAACCATTTTTAAGCCAAACACAATCCTTAATATTTATTCTTCACCGGAAGGTACAATGTGTTAAAAAACAGCTGATTATGGGGCCCATGGGCATTACCAGTATAGGAGACCCGCTCCTTTCTAATGGGAACATTTTTTTATGAGACCCTCCTCCACGTCTCTTCCAAGGGGCATTGGAGTGACTCCCAATATTTAGCAGCCCTTGCATTCACTGCATAGCAAACACAATGGGAGACCCACTTTCTAATAATGGGAACATTGTTTTCAGGAGGCCCTCTGACCTCCACGTCTTTTCCAAGGGGCATTGGAGTGCCTCCAAATTTTTGACAATCCTTGCATTCACTGCATAGGCAAACACAATGGGAGACCTACTTCCTAATAATGGGAAATTTGTTTTCAGGAGTCCCTCCTCTAAGTCTCTTCAAAGGGGTATTGGGGTGCGTCCAAATTTTCAAAGTGGTATTGGGGTGCGTCCAAATTTTGGGCAGCCCTGCCACTCACTGCATACGCAATAACAGTATAGGAGACCTACTCTTTAGTAATGGGAACAATAAAACATAGCCGGCTGATGGCTCTCTAAGAATAGTGAGGGCCGATTGCTGGCCCTTTAAGAATAGTAAAGGCCGCCTGATGAACATTGTTGACAGAAGTCACCTGGGAGTCAGAAATGCTTCCAGGGGTCTTTCCCATACTGTCCCCATGTCATTTTAGCACTGTTCCCATCGATTTGGGCAATTTGCAATCTTCAGACCGCCGGGGGGAGGCGCCTGAAAAATGCCCGAGTTTCCCATATACTTACATTGGGCTCGTTGCTCGGGTCGAGCACCCGAGTATTCCAATGTGCTCGGCCCGAGCATCGAGCACCCGAGCATTTTAGTGCTGGCCCATCACTACTCATAAGAGCACATTTATCTTTACAAACAACAGAACAGTGATAGCCGTCACATCTGTGTTCTGATACCTTAGCTCCCCAATAAGACATGGGAGTAAATCAATACTTTACAAGCTGCTCTGTGGCTGGGGGCACTGGTAAAATAGTGTCTTATTGTCATGCAAGGTGAGGGAAGGAACAGTGTACAAGGACAGGAATAGGGGGAAGGGGAAGGGAGCCCAACATCTAGAGAAAGGGGGAGTGGAGACCCCTAGGCAGATCTAATATCACCCTGACTACTCTATCATACTTATATAGGTTCATCTCCAATCGCAGAGCAGGAAACTTAATCCCTGAATGTCCCTAGAGCTAGGCCCTAGGTAGGGAGGGAAACTATATGAGGGGCAGCTTATGATAAGTGTTACTTCTCTTTTCTTTACATGATACCAGATTGATGGTGCTATTGTGGGCTGATGTTCTTCATAGACTTGTGTGAACAGCCCCTATTATATTCTTGCTCGGATGATTCAGAAGTTTGCTGTATATATGAGACCTCTCTGTGGAGAATCAGCTTTAGGGATTCTCTTAACAATGTAAGAAAAAGAAAGATTAACCACTGCACGTGATAGGGGTTATATACTGGGCTCGGGTAATGATTGATAGAACTTATTCAGGAATTTATAAGCCCTACTAGCCCAGTTATTTGTAGTTATGTATTGTCTCTAAATTTCCCTAGAGCTGTCATTTTGCTTTATTGAACAGTTGTCGTCTTCTAATGTTTATTGAAATGGTCAGTCTCTGAATCTATACGTTCACTTCTTCCTATCTTTTTTCACGACTGTAGTTTTGTATTTATTAGGATAAATGTATTTATTAGTATAGAAGAATTTTTAGGGACATAAGGGACACCGTCGTTAAGCAGGGGCGCCACTTAACACAAATTATGGTGCCAACCTCCTCTGCCAGGAAGGTAGAGACATTAGGGATAAAGTAGGGACAGGTTTAGCCTGCACTCTCTCCTGATCAGTGTGTAACCTAATATGGATATTCCCTAATACTTTATTTTGTATTTTTGTTGTTTTGTCTATTGTGGATTGTTATAGTCCTTTTCAGATAATTTATTAAAAGTTACATTTTAGGGGTCTAATCTTCTATAGGTTTTTCATGCTAAATTAGGCCCTGTTTACATATTTTTTGCTAAGGTGTTTAACTGAACACTAGTCAGGCCCCACTGTAACTAAAGAAAACAAGGTAAACAAATAAAGGGGATACATTTAGCTTGAGAAGACACCAGAGAGGTAGGGCCAACTGTCCTCCAAGGCAAGTCCAAGAATGAACTAGCTGGCTACTAGTACTCCAGGCATAGACAGCAGAACATAGAACTATCACCAGTGACTCTCTGGAGACACAGAGTTTTTAACTACCAAGCAAGGGTGTGTCAACCAGCAGCAGAAGTTGGAGGTCACCGCTGGGTACTAAAGGAAGAAGGATATCACTACACTACAGAGATGAGAGGATCAAGAAGGTGTCTGTAATGCCAAGCGCAGTGACCTTCTACAGCCGGATCCAGAGTGACTGTCTCTCACACTTGATACACCAGTGATATCTGATAAACAAAAAAAAATAAAATGTTGTAGGTACGTTCTCCTGAAATGGTTGCAACAGTCACAACTCCTATAAAAGCATGTAAAGGCTGCTGCAGGATGTCACGCACGGTGTGGGAAAGACTAAGTGCAACACGAAGGGAAGAATGGGAGGAAGCAAAAACACTAGGGTAAGTGGGATTGGAGACCCCTAGGCAGATCTAATATCACCCTGCCTACCCTACCATCCCTATATAGGTTCCACATTTATCTCCGAACAGGACCCTAAACCCTGGATGACCCTAGAGCTAGACCCTAGATAGGGAGGGGGAAGGGTGAGAACTGGTCAGGACCTACTACAAACTATAGACAACAAGGTAGACAAACAAAGGGGATTAACTTAGCTTAAGAAGACACCAGAGGAGTAATGCCAACTGTCCTCCAAGGGCACCAGAGAAGACGCTAGCCGATTGCTAATGCTCCAAGCCTGTACATAGAAGTATTACCGGCAATTCCCTGGAGAAAACGTAGTGTTTTTAACTGCCAGGCAAGGGTGTGTCAATCAGCAGCAGGAGGGAGATTGCCACTGGGTCATAAAGGCAGAAGGATTAAGAAGGCATCTGTAATGCCAAGCGCAGTGACCTTCTACAGCCAGGTCTATTACACCTGTCACACCCTTGACACAGGACCACCAATAAATTCACATGAAGAAAATGAGAGGAATATGGTGGTTCAGAGTCCGCACTGCCCAGAGTTCAAAAAGTGTAGTCGCACACAAGGATTAAGCATGAATGTGGTTTATTGTGTCAATGCGTTTCAAGGTCTCCAAACCTCTTCATCAGGACCAAACCACAATGATTTTTATATATATACAGTACAGACCAAAAGTTTGGACACACCTCATTTAAAGATTTTTCTGCATTTTCATGACTATGAAAATTGTATATTCACACTGAAGGCATCAAAACTATGAATTAACACATGTGGAATTATATACTTAACAAAAAAGTGTGAAACAACTGAAAATATGTCTTATATTCTAGGTTCTTCAAAGTAGCCACCTTTTGCTTTGATGACTGCTTTGCACATTCTTGGCATTCTCTTGATGAGCTTCAAGAGGTAGTCACCGGAAATGGTCTTCCAACAATCTTGAAGGAGTTCCCAGAGATGCTTAGCACTCGTTGGCCCTTTTTGCCAGCTCACCCCAAACCATCTCGATTGGGTTCAGGTCTGGTGACTGTGGAAGCCAGGTCATTTGGCGTAGCACCCCATCACTCTCCTTCTTGGTCAAATAGCCCTTACACAGCCTGGAGGTGTGTTTGGGGTCATTGTCCTGTTGAAAAATAAATGATGGTCCAACTAAATGCAAATCGGATGGAATAGCATGCCGCTGCAAGATGCATTGGTAGCCATGCTGGTACAGTATGCCTTAAATTTTAAATAAATCCACAGTGTCACCAGCAAAGCACCCCCACACCATGACACCACCTCCTCCATGCTTCACGGTGGGAACCAGGCATGTAGAGACCATCCATTCACCTTTTCTGCGTCGCACAAAGACACGGTGGTTGGAACCAAAGATCTCAAATTTGGACTCATCATACCAAAGCACAGATTTCCACTGGTCTAATGTCGATTCCTTGTGTTCTTTAGCCCAAACAAGTCTCTTTTGCTTGTTGCCTGTCCTTAGCAGTGGTTTCCTAGCAGCTATTTTACCATGAAGGCCTGCTGCACAAAGTCTCCTCTTAACAGTTGTTGAAGAGATGTGTCTGCTGCTAGAACTCTGTGTGGCATTAACCTGGTCTCTAATCTGAGCTGCTGTTAACCTGCGATTTCTGAGGCTGGTGACTCGGATAAACTTATCCTCAGAAGCAGAGGTGACTCTTGGTCTTCCTTTCCTGGGGCGGTCCTCATGTGAGCCAGTTTCTTTGTAGCGCTTGATGGTTTTTGCAACTGCACTTGAGGACACTTTCAAAGATTTCCCAATTTTTCGGACTGACTGACCTTCATTTCTAAAAGTAACAATGGCCACTCGTTTTTCTTTACTTAGCTGCTTTTTTCTTGCCATAGTACAAATTCTAACAGTCTATTCAGTAGGACTATCAGCTGTATATGCACCTGACTTCTGCACAACACAACTGATGGTCCCAACCCCATTTATAAGCCAAGAAATCCCACTTATTAAACCTGACAGGGCACACCAGTGAAGTGAAAACCATTTCCGATGACTACCTCTTGAAGCTCATCAAGAGAATGCCAAGAGTGTGCAAAGTAGTCATCAAAGCAAAAGGTGGCTACTTTGAAGAACCTAGAATATAAGACATATTTTCAGTTGTTTCACACTTTTTTGTTAAGTATATAATTCCACATGTGTTAATTCATAGTTTTGATGCCTTCAGTGTGAATGTACAATTTTTATAGTCATGAAAATACAGAAAAATCTGTAGGAGGTGTGTCCAAACTTTTGGTCTGTACTGTATATATATATATATATATATATATATATATATACATACATATATACACTGCTCAAAAAAATAAAGGGAACACTCAAATATAACACATCCTAGATCTGAATGAATGAAATATTCTCATTGGAAACTTTGTTCTGTACAAAGTTGAATGTGCTAACAACAAAATCGCACAAAAATCATCAATGGAAATCAAATTTATTAGCCAATGGAGGCCTCGATTTGGAGTAACCCCCAAAATTAAAGTGGAAAAACACACTACAGGCTGATCCAACTTAGATGTAATGTCCTCAAAACAAGTCAAAATGAGGCTCAGTATTGTGTGTAGCCTATACGTGTATGTATGACCTCCCTACAATGCCTGGGCATGCTCCTGATGAGGTTGCGGATGGTCTCCTGTGGGATCTCCTCCCAAACCTGGACTAAAGCATCCGCCAACTCCTGAACAGTCTGTGGTGCAACGTGACGTTGGTGGATGGAGCGAGACATGATGTCTCAGATGTGCTCAATCGGATTCAGGTCTGGGGAACGAGGTGGGCCAGTCCATAGCTTCAATGCCCTCATGTTGCAGAACTGCTGACAAACTCCAGCTACATGAGGTCTGGCATTGTCCTGCATTAGGAGGAACCCAGGGTCAACCGCACCAGCATATGGTCTCACAAGGGGTCTGAGGATCTCATCTCGGTACCTAATGGCAGTTAGGCTACCTCTGGCGAGCACATGGAGGACTGTGCGGCCATCCAAAGAAATGCCACCCCACACCATTACTGACCCACTGCCAAACCGGTCATGCTGAAGGATGCTGCAGGCAGCAGATTGCTCTCCACGGCATCTCCAAACTCTGTCACGTCTGTCACATGTGCTCAATGTGAACCAGCTTTCATCTGTGAAGAGCAAAGGGCGCCAGTGGTGACTTTGCCAATCCTGGTTGTAACATCCCTGGCGGCGTGCTGGCATGGCTTACCACCTCCCAACATTCAAGACCGTCATCTTACCTATCAATCCAGGCTGCATACTTTGCTCCAGTACCTGCTGTGTCTCTTGTCTGATTGCTTAGGGCGGCGGCGCGGCTACTGCCTGATTCTTATATTTGCTGTGTGTGCACTCCTATTGCCTCCCCAGCCTATTGCTGTGAGTCACTGGATACTTAAACCCCCTCCATCCAGTAGGGGGTGCCTGAGCAACACTTTCATTCAGTGTGCTCTGTGCAACTGAGTTGCCAGGTCCTGTCCTGTATCTTGTTTGTTTCCGCCCCTGGGGGCTGTATACCCAGGCCTGTTACCTGTATCTGTGACTTCTAGTCTGTCTCTGCCACCCTGGGGGCTGAGTTCCCAGGCTCGCTCCTGTATCTTATTCCTGGTTCAGTTCCTGTCTGAACTGTGTCCTAGCCCGTTACCTGTTTCTCTCTATGTCCGAACCTTCCCTTTTCCTGCAGTGTCTGAACCTGCAGCTAACTCCAACTCGTTGTCTCTGAACTTCTGTTTGTGAGTTTTGTGTACACTCGCTACTTCATTGTAAGTACCTTGTGTGTATCTGGTTCTGATTGTTCACCGCACCTGCGGTTTTGCTCTGCCCTGCTTGTTCACCGCACCTGTGGTTTCGCTCTGCTCAGATTGTTCACCGCACCTGCAGGTTTTGCTCTGCTCTGCTTGTTTACCGCACCTGCGAGTTTTGCTCTGCTCTGCTTGTCTACCGAACCTGCGGGTTTTGCTCTGCTTGTCTACCGCATCTGCGGGTTTTGCTCTCCTCTGCTTGTCTACCGCATCCGCGGGTTTTTCTCTGCTCTGCTTGTCTACCGCATCTGCGGGTTTTGCTCTGCTCTGCTTGTCTACTGCACCTGCTGGTTTTGCTCTGTTCTGCTTGTCTACTGCACCTGCGGGTTTTGCTCTGCTTGTCTACCACATCTGTGGGTTTTGCTCTGCTCTGCTTGTCTACCGCACCTGCTGGTTTTGCTCTGCTCTGCTTGTCTACCGCACCTGCGGGTTTTGCTCTGCTCTGCTTGTCTACCGCACCTGCTGGTCTTGCTCTGCTTGTCTACCGCATCTGTGGGTTTTGCTCTGCTCTGCTTGTCTACCGCATCTGCGGATTTTGCTCTGCTCTGCTTGTCTACCGCACCTGTGGCTCCGTTACTAAGTCCCAGTCTGCACAGGTCCATATCCTGCCTGTGTTCCTACCTGCCAGTACCCACCTGTCTGCATGCCAGCCGTGCCTGCCAGTGCCCACCTGTCTGCATGCCAGCCGTGCCTGCCAGTGCCCACCTGTCTGCATACCAGCCGTGCCTGCCAATACCCACCTGTCTGCATACCAGCCATGCCGGCCGGTACCCACCTGTCTGTATGCCAGCCTAACCTGCCTGTTCCTGCATTCCCCGGTGTGGGTCAACAGCTGTGACCAGGGTCTGACATGGAGTAGCACCTGGTACCTCACCTCGGTTCCTCCCTGGTTCACGGAGTCGACTGAGTCACCGTGTGACCTTGGTTGGACCGAGTTGATACTTAGTTACACCCCTCCAAGCACTCCTCGGTTCATGGTCCAGTGGGATCACTAATCATGCTCACGCCAGTCAGTCTGGACGTGTGCGTAACACTGGTGTTCTGTGGCAAATGCCAAGCGTCCAGCACGGTGTTGGGCTGTGAGCACAACCCCCATCTGTGGACGTCGGGCCCTCATACCACCCTCATGGAGTCGGTTTCTAACCGTTTGTGCAAACACATGCACATTTGTGGCCTGCTGGAGGTCATTTTGCAGGGCTCTGGCAGTGCTCCTCCTGTTCCTCCTTGCACAATGGCGGAGGTAGCAGTCCTGCTGCTGGGTTGTTGCCCTCCTACTGCCCCCTCCACCTTTCCTGGTGTACTGGCCTGTCTCCTGGTAGCCTCCAGCCTCTGAACACTACGCTGACAGACACAGCAAACCTTCTTGCCACAGCTCGCATTGATGTGCCATCCTGGATGAGCTGCACTACCTGAGCAACTTCTGTGGGTTGTAGAGTCCGTCTCATGCTACCACGAGTGTGAAAGCACAACCAACATTCAAAAGTGACCAAAACATCAGCCAGAAAGCATTGGTACTGAGATGTGGTCTGTGGTCCCCACCTGCAGAACCACTCCTTTATTGAGGGTGTCTTGATAATTGCCAATAATTTCCATCTATTGTCAATTCCATTTGCACACCAGCATGTGAAATTGATTGTCAATCAGTGTTGCTTCCTAAGTGAACAGTTTGATTTCACAGAAGTTTGATTCACTTGAAGTTATATTCTGTTGTTTAAGTGTTCCCTTTATTTTTTTGAGCAGTGTAAATATATATATATATAAATATATATGTGTGTATATACTGTATGTAATTGGTAAACTTATCGGCACCTTCAACCAGTATGTACAGCAAGTGTGAACAGGTGCAAGCTGCTATGACTGCATAATATGCAAACAAAATTAGATACAGTGGGTATGGAAAGTATTCAGACCCCTTTAAATTTTTCACTCTTTGTTTCATTGCAGCCATTTGGTAAATTCTAAAAGGTTCTTCATTTTTTTCTCATTAATGTACACTCTACACCCCATCTTGACTGAAAAAAACAGAAATGTAGAAATTTTTGCAAATTTATCAAAAAAGAAAAACTGAAATATCACGTGATAACAAGTATTCCGACCCTTTGCTCAGACAGTCATATTTAAGTCACATGCTGTCCATTTCCTTGTGATCCTCCTTGAGATGGTTCTACTCCTTCATTGGAGTCCAGCTGTGTTTAATTAAACTGATAGGACTTTATTTGGAAAGGCACACACCTGTCTATATAAGACCTCATAGCTCACAGTGCATGTCAGACCAAATAAGAATCATGAACTCAAAGGAACTGCCCAAGGAGCTCAGAGACAGAGTTGTGGCAAGGCACAGATCTAGCCAACGTTACAAAAGAATTTCTGCAGTATTCAAGGTTCCTAAGAGCACAGTGGCCTCCATAATCCTTAAATAGAAGAAGTTTGGGACCACCAGAAGTCTTCCTAGACCTGGCCGTCCAGCCAAACTGAGCAATTGTGGGAGAAAAGCCTTGGTGAGAAAGGTAAAGAAGACCCTCAAGATCACAATGGCTGAGCTCCAGAGATGCAGTAGGGAGATGAGAGAAAGTTCCACAAAGTCAACTATCACTGCAGCCCTCCACCAGTCAGGCCTTTATGGCAGAGTGGCCCAACGGAAGCCTCTCCTCAGTGCAAGACATATGAAAGCCTGCATCGAGTTTGCTCAAAAACACATGAAGGACTCCCAGACTATGAGAAATAAGATTCTCTGGTCTGAGACGAAGATAAAACTTTTTGTTGATAATTCTAAGCGGTATGTGTGGAGAAAACCAGGCACTGCTCATCACCTGCCCAATACAATCCCAACAGTGAAACCAGGGAAAATTTGGGCCGAATGACCTCTTTAACTGGATTAGTAATATCAGCCTACAGTGGGCGAATTTCCTTCTGCTGATTATGAATAATAGGCAGTAGCCCACGATGATTTTTTATTTAATTCTGTAGTTTACACATAATGTACACTGCGGGTGCTGACTAAAACTCCCATCATTGTCGCCTGATCATGATCATCTTAGGGAGACAAGGCGTTAGATGATAGGTAACTATATCTGTATTTTTTACTTTTAATTCAATATGTATTTATTTATTTTACTTTAAGAACAGGCCCTGGCTGATGACTACTTCCATCAGCGGCGCCTGCTCTCGCCGTTATTAGTGAAAGCAGGCATAGGCTGATCTGATGGGAGTAGTACACTCATCAGCCAACGCCTGTGACCCGCGGTAAGCTTTTTACCGTAGGTCATAGTCACAGCTGCGGGCTCACACTGACATCTGACAGCATGATCCTGTAGTGCTCTAACTGGTGGTAACGATGTTACCGCCGATCAGAGCTGCCAGTGTTTCTCATGCTGTCACACAGATGACATCATAAGAAACACAGACTTCCTGAGGATTGCTAGAGAGGCAAATCAGAACACTCAATTGACTGCAAAAGACCTTCAGAAAGATTTATCAGACCCTGAACTTGTGGTACATTGTTCTACTTTTCGGAGACACGTGCACAAATATGGCCTTCATGGAAGAGTCATGAGAAGAAAACCTCTCCCGCATCTGACGCGCCCCCTGGGCGTGTGCTGTGCAGGGGATACCCGGAGCCGGATCGCTGGGGGTTGTAGTCCTCCGTGGCTGTGACCCGGTCCGTGCCCAGGGAGGTCAAACCAATGGCAGTCTGAGTGTGATAACAAATGTCCGACTACGCCACCCGTGGATTGCGGTCAGTGGGGACCGCCGCTGCGCTGCAGACCGCTGAGGCTGATGTTGTATGCGCAGCCAAGTATGGGATAACTCCCCACGGGAGAAGTATTGCCTCAGGGCAGCTAGTGTGGATGATGAGAGTGATGGTGTGAGCGTCCCAGTATTAATGGTGCTGGTGCGGCGATGAAACACAGAGACTTGTGGTGCAGTTAAGGGTCTTTACTGATGGTATAACGCAGACCCTCCCGGGAGTACTGGCTAGCAGTAGAGGCCTGGTCAGTCTGAGAGCTAGCAGGATCTCCCCTTGGCCAGGTGGAGTTGTAGGCCTCCCCGTCTCTCTGCACTCTTTCCTGGCTACCTTGCTGTGTGCGGGTAGAAGTAGCCCACGTCCCTGAGTATACCGTGTGGTGCTCACCCGTATGGCCGGTGACTTGGGGCCTTCCGTTAGCCTCCGATTCACGATGGCAGTGCTGTTCCCTTGCTTGTGACCGTGCCTCTGGGCTTCTATGGCCAGAGGACATGGAATCCCCTGCCGGTTGGATTCTGCTGCTGGACCTGGATGTCCACACAGCCTCGTACTCCGTGTCCGGGTTTAGTATCTTTAGCCAAGGCGAGCTTTCTAGCTTCCAGCCTCTGGCACTCGCTCCTGCTCCTACAGAGCTTCTAGTTCTCGCTTTCCCTCTCCAGGCTCTGACTCTCAGACTCTGTCTGTCCTAATCCCGCCCCAGACCCAGTTTATAAGGGCAGATTCCTCCCCTCCCAGGTCTGGGCGGGCAGTGTTGCATGCTTAGGGCTCCTGACCAGAGAAACCTCCCACTTGCTCTCAGACATAATATTTCTATTACTGTGGCAACCAGACCCCTGGGGTGCCACACATCCTTATCATAAAAATCAGCATCAGAAGTATGCAAAAGAACATCTAAACAAGTCGGATGCATTTTGGAAACAAGTACTGTGGACCGATGAGATTAAAATAGAACTCTTTGGCCTCAATGATCATAGGTATGTGTTGAGAAAAAGGGCACAGAATTTCAGGAAAATAATATCTCGCCAATCATTAAGCATGGGGGTGGATGAATCATTGCTTTGGGGTTGTGTTGCAGCCAATGGCACGGGGAACATTTAACGGGTAGAGGGAAGAATAGATTCAATGAAATTTCAGTATAATCTCTTTTTATTGAAATAGAAATAGACATTAACATATATAACATACATTAATAAATGCCGGTGTTTAGTCATCATGGCGATCAAAATAACATATTCTCTATCACTTCTCTGATAAGACTCGTACACCTCTTATCTAATAATGTAAATGACTCGCCCCCTGGGCCGTGGGGCTCTCGGAGTCGGGCAACAGGGCAATAATGGGGGTAGTAGTGGCAACCCGGTCCGTGGCTCAGGGTGGTCAGACCAAATGTTGTGGCAGTCTATTTATATGGTTTTGCAATGTCCGACTACGCCACCCGTGGATTGCGGCTATTATGAACCGCCGCTGCAAGGCAGTCCCCTGAGGCTGATGGTGTGTGCAGCTGAGATAGTATAACTCCCCACGGGAAGAGTGTAGCCTCAGGGCAGTGTAGTAGATGGTGGGGGTGATGGTGCAGGGAGTCCCAGTACCGTTAGTGCTGGCGAAGTAAGAAGCACAAAGACAACATGTTGCAGTCCAGGGTCTTTTACTCACAGTTCGTATACTCCAAGCCACTTCTGTACAGGTAGTGACTGCCCAAGCCATGCCACGTCCACCTGGTGAGGGGCTCGGTCAACTCCCAGGCAATTCAGGAGCATGGCACAGGACCCCCTTCTGTCCTTTCTCTGGCTCGTGCCCCACCAGTGACCAAACTTCTGTCCAGCTGTCGCGGATTTATGCGGGAAAACGTGGGCCCCGTTTCCCGCTATCATATATGGTGCCTTCCTAGCAGGTTTAGTAAGGGGTCGCACCAATATATGATCACGACCTCCGGTTCTTGGCTGAGGATTATTTGCCTCCACCAACTTGGGATCCGGTACCCTTTCCTTGCCTGACCCGTCACCCGTAATTTCCTGGGTCCTTAGGGTCCCTTCTTCCTTTTTGTTCCTGGGCCTTTCTCTTCGGTTCCTTTCTCTTTCTGTTCTGTTCCTTTCTTTCTCTCCCTCTCGCCCTGCCCGTGTCCTAGGCCTGGCTCTGGAGCAGAACTCCAGCGGAGCCTCTGCTCCCCTCCTCCTCCACTCTCACTTCCTCCTCACAGACTCAACTTCTCTCTACTCTTTTAGAACTAAGATGGTGCCCACCTTATATACCTCCTCCTCTGTGTCTGAGCCCAGGTGACCTGCAACCAATGAGCTCCTTCCTATGCCCAGAAACCAGCCCCTATCTGCTCCCACATCACTAGGGTCCCGTCCCCCCCCCTCCACTCCAGCCAGGGACATAGTCAGTCGTGCTCGCATACTAATGGGAGCACCGTAGAGCTGTCCCCCGGAAATGAGGAGTGTATATGTGTGCAGCTAACTGAGCCCTGGTCCATACTCCAACCTTACCCGGGAGTGGAATACCACACCTCTGGCAGAGGTGCAATATCCCTGTAGCGGCCGAACCCTCGGGGCGCTACATAAACATTACTTTTAATCATATCCAACAGTGCAGACAACTACATAAATCAACAATACAACAGTACAAAAACAAAAAGAGAAAAAAGAAAAAAAAGAAGGGGTGGTGAGGGGGGAAGAGGAAAAAGAGAAAGAAAGATAAGAAAGGAGGGTAGGATTAGGAAATTGAAGAGGAGAAGGAGAACATAAACTAAGGCTCATTTTTTAGACTCTCTAATTAGTTCCCAGCACCAACCCAGATCCAATTCACCAATTTATCAGTCTCTCACTCAAACAGCCTGTGAAACTCCGATGAGTCCTGAAACAGAATCCAGACACTCCAGATCTTCCTGAATTTATCAGCACATCCATTAAAGTCAGCAGAAAGTTCCTCCATTCTGCAGATATTAAACATTTCATTTTTTTTTTAGATCCTTTTGATGAGGGCAGGATAGAAAGCCGAGCTTTCTCAGGACGATTTTCGACCCTACTTCCGGTAATTAGATTATAATTGGAAAATATTTTTTCCCACAAAGGTTTGATCTTACTACACTCCCACCATATGTGAAGCATAGATCCCTTTTCCACTTTACATCGCCAACATAAGTCTGAGGCTGCCGGAAATATGGTGTGAAGTTTTACTGGATACTGGTACCATCTTGCCATAATTTTGAAATTTTTCTCCTGCGCATAACATGTGACCCACATTTTGTGTGTAAACAAGAATCCTTTTCCCCAATCTGTTGAAGATATGACTACCCCCAATTCTTGTTCTCACATGTGTTGAAATTGTAACTTTCCTGAGATACTTTCCCTAATCAAATAATTATAAAGCAGCGATATTATATGATTGGGGGGAGATTCCTGTAAGAATAACCTCTTAAAAGAAGATGGTATACACTGGAATGGGGGTGCCAACCTCTGAGAAAACAAGAATGATTGCAACTGTAAGTATTCCATCCACAGCAATTTTCTAGGGGCGTGGCCTGGAGCTCATGGAGAGAGGACGTGTGTAGCTGAAGCTCTTGCCATCCAGCCTTAAACCTACAGGATTTGACCCCTTATAGGGGTTTGGTTCCCACCACAACGACAGATCATCGTCTGGGATGTCCTCCTGATCCCTTTGGATCCTTTGGATACCACTTATATCCTGATTTAACCCGCCGCATCCCATCCGCAGTTGTAACAGTAGCCCTGCTGCTGTCGGACCATTACCTCATTGCCCTTAATATACTGAAGGATTACTGTTATCCATTATACTTTCTCCATTATCCTGGAAGCCTCCTAACACCTGGAAGATACCGGAGTTACACAGATTGGGCCGCCCGCCATTTGACGCGATTATCCAGAGCCTGGAGTGAAGATCACAAAATGGCGGCGGCGATTTACCTCAGCACTACACTGCTGTGATTCTGACAGGAGTCTGTCAAATAATCTCTGAACTGGACTCTGGAAAATTCTTATTTCACGGATTTTATGCATTTATATATCTGCTGAACTTCTACTCTAAAACCACTGAAAAAGGAATCTGGACTCCTCAACCCTTAGATGATCACAAACAGGATCGACCTCTCACTGAAGCCTTGGATTAGGTCTTATATTGTGATAGTCATTCTCACTTCTTCTCTATCTTAACCCTTTGCTGTTCTTATTCCTCTGTAAAGTAATTAATACAACTGTTTGCCTTAACTGCCCATTGCACATATAGCTTGATAATTTGCCATTGCTTAGTATAAAACGATTTTCCTATACTATATCTGGGGTATTGTTACTAGTGTCGTACTTTTGTGTTATTGAGTAATTGTTTATCTAAATTTACCACCTGAGACTTACTCTCCTATTTACTCATTTGATCATCCTTGTCTTACTGTGTAACTGATAAGTAGTATAGACATATTTGCATATATCTACAATATATCAATGTAAACTCTAATATTTGGGAAGGCTCTCTGAAAACCATGGCGTTTATGAAATCCAAGCTAGATAAATCCAAACCCACTTATAAAGACTCAGCTCAACTAGGAAACCCACATAGGAATAGATCTAGATCCCCTACTAAACAGAGTGATAATGACTCAAGGTCAAGGGATCGAGGCATGAAATCTGATGACTCCACAAATCCAGAATTTGATCCCCAGAATCAAAGGAGAGAAAAGAGGAAGGAGTCGGCCTTTAAACTAGCATCTGCACAAAAACCGACAGTGCAGGAGAGTTCTGACTCAGATGAAGACTCGTCCCTTATAACTAGTCCTCCTAAGCAACGGATAAGGACAGACAGCCCTCCGTCTTTAGAAGTTACGGACCCGTTGCAGAATTTTGATTGGAAACAGCCAATTGACCAATCATTTTTTAAAGGGATATTCTCTGCCTTCAAGGAGTCCCTTCGCATTGACTTCGACACTAGGTATGATAAACTTCAGAAACAAATCGACTCAGTTACCAACAAAATAGATAAGACTGAGTCTGAGATCTTTGAATTGGAGCAAAAAAATAACAGACTAGAAAAAGAGTACCACCTCCTCAAGGAGGAATTTAGAACAGTAATAAATAAGCTCACTGACCTGGAGGACAGAGGTAGACGACAGAACTTAAAATTCAGAGCTATACCAGAGTCTGTCGAGTCTGACCAACTTGCCCCCTACATCAAAAATTTGATTAGAACGGCAATTCCATCTTTATCTGACCTAGAAGTAACACTGGACAGGACACATCGGCTTCCTAAGCCTAAACACCTGAAACCTGATGTCCCAAGGGACGTTATCACTAAGTTCCATTTTTACCAGACTAAAGAGCAGCTCATGGAGTTTCTTAGGCACAAAAAATCCTTCCCTAAACCATATGACTCCATCAAGATCTTTGCTAACTTGTCGAGAGAGACAATGACCCAACGTAAAAACCTAACAAAGGTCACCGACGTATTACGAAATAATCAGATCCCCTATAAATGGGGATTCAACCCCACAAAGGTCCTGTTTCACCACCAGGGGAAAAATTACAGTATTTCTGACATTGCGGATGGGGGTAAACTCTTCAGGGACCTAGGAATTAACATCACCTGACGTTCCAATCTAATTAATGGGCTGAGGCATTAGGCCATAACTTTAGTCCCGCCTAGGAGGTCATCATCAAAACGTTAGTCCCTCCTTGTTTGGAACTTGGTATTTAGTTACTGGACTTAGACCTGTATTGAGGTATTTTATCGCTCAAGTTAAGTTGTTTTTTTTTTTTATTATTATTTAATTTCTATCTTTGTCTAAGGTTGTAGACTTGATCTGATTTATATTCTTTCTGGACATTTTATAGTTAATTTTTGAAAACATGCTTTGGAAAAAACAATGGACGATTTTATTTCACCAAATATTGAGCTTTTACCATTGCTTGTACAGTATAAGTCATGTCACTTAGATTTCTAACACATAATGTCAATGGCCTCAATACTCCACAGCGCCGTTTCTTTGCCTGGAAGACAATTAAGGACTATAATGCTGATATAGTAGCTCTCCAGGAAACTAAATTCTCCTCTGTCAAGCCACCCCATTTCGCTCATAAAGAATTCCAAAATATATTTTACGCCAATAATATCAAGAAAAAGTGGGGAGTAGCCCTGTTAATCAAAAATTCTGTCTCGTTTGAATTAATCTCAAGCCTTAAAGATCCAAATGGGAGGTATATTATATTAATCTGCAAACTGAACCACCAAATTTTTACCCTCGCTAATGTATATGTACCCAACCAAGGCCAAATATCCTTCCTGAATAAAATAATGCGTACTATTACCCAAAATAAACAAGGTGATTTAATTCTCTTCGGAGACTTTAACATTGTACCAAATTCTCTCCTGGACTCTTCTAACAAGTCAAGGCGTCAATCTTCCTCACTAGGCCCATGGTTGCTCAAAATGGATTTATACGACGTTTTTAGATGCCTTCATTCGTCTTCCCTGGAATTCACTCATTACTCTGGTACTCACAATTCCCACTCTAGGATAGATCTAATTCTCACTAACATATTCTCACTTCCTAAATTTAAAAATATACTAATAGCACCCAGAGTGTGGTCAGATCACTCACCTGTAATATTCGAAGTAACAAACCCCCAAAATACCATTGTAGAAAAAATCTGGCGTAATAATAGTTTCCTCTATAACCATCCTGTCTACAAAAAAGAAATCGACAAAGCCATCCAGAACTACTTCAATGAGAATGACACTGATGATATCTCTATATTCACACTTTGGTCGGCCTTCAAGGCAGTACTTAGAGGCAAGCTTATACAATTAAATTCACAACTAAACAAATCTAATAGAGAAAAAACTCAAAAATTAGTTCATGAAATTTATGCTTTAGAGCAAAAACAAGTCTCCAATCCTTCATTTGACTATTCAAAAGATATCCTTAAATTGAGAACAAACCTTAAATCTCTCCTCACCACCGAGTATGACAAATTTATACAGACTACTAAATCTAGGTACTATTTCTCTGCTGACAAACCATCGAAACTGCTTGCAGCTAAGATTAGACAGTACAAAACTAAGTCACGTATTAGCGAGATTAGAGACCCCCTAGGCCATTCCTATAACCATCCTAAAGATATAGTCAAAGTTTTTGCAAATTTTTATAATTCCCTATATAACCTAAAAGATGATCCAAGCTTCTCAAAACCTTCTGATTCAGACATTAATAATTATTTACACAAACTACATTTACCCACACTAACCGACCAAGACCTACAAGATTTGAACCTCCCATATTTACCGAAAGAGATTTCGGGAGTAATCAAAGGACTTAAACTGGGCAAATCTCCAGGCCCCGATGGACTACAGAATGAGCTATATAAAACTTTTGAAACTCGTTTAGTTCCCTACCTAACCAAATTAGCCAACCATACAACACAACAGGCCTATCTTCCTCAGGATATGCTTGAAGCGATAATAACCATAATCCCAAAAGAAAAAGGTGAC
Source organism: Phyllobates terribilis (assembly GCF_046119375.1). Classification (NCBI taxonomy): domain Eukaryota; kingdom Metazoa; phylum Chordata; class Amphibia; order Anura; family Dendrobatidae; genus Phyllobates; species Phyllobates terribilis. The sequence goes on along the minus strand of NW_027362761.1, from coordinate 1,089,471,762 downwards.
CCACTCGACACAAAGAACTAGGCCCATATCCCTCCTAAATTCGGATACAAAAATTTTAGCGAAGTTGGCTGCGGAAAGATTAAAAATTCATATCGGTAAATTGGTGCATGAGGATCAGACGGGTTTTATTCCTGGCAGAAATACTGCCGATGCCACCAGAAGAGCAGTCAATCTCATTACCCTAGTTGAGCGTTCCAATCTTCCTTCGGCCTTCCTTGCACTGGATGCAGAGAAGGCTTTCGACAGGGTCTACTGGCCATTCCTTTTTAACACACTACAAAAATTTGGTCTCAAGGGTAATATTCTCAACCTAATTAAGTCAATGTATTCTGCTCAATCAGCTCGTGTCTATTCCAATAGTTCTTTGTCACAAAGATTTTCCCTGTCTAATGGCACTAGACAGGGGTGCCCTCTTTCCCCCATTCTTTTTGCCCTGTTTATAGTGCCATTTGCCTCTTCTATTAGAGAAAACATTAACATTACTGGCATCCCTGTCAATACTAAGCAAAGCAAAATAGCCCTATTTGCGGATGATATTTTACTTACCATCTCAAATCCCCTTAAGTCCCTGAGGCATATTACCACCACAATTGACGAATTCTCACACCTATCACTATACAAAGTTAATAAGTCTAAATCTCAAATAATTGACTTTAACATAGAAAACACATTTCTACAATACCTAAAAAAAGAATTTGAGTACATATGGGAGGAGAAGAAAATTATATATCTGGGAATTAAGTTGACTAAACCTTCTTCAGATCTAGTCTCAGAAAATTTGACCACACTATTCAACACTTTTCATTTAGATTACATTCGCCTGGCTAAGCTAGAAATCTCATGGCTAGGTAGAATTGAAGCGTTCAAGATGCTCTTACTCCCAAAATTTATTTATGTCATAAGATCTATTCCCATTTTTAAACCAAAACAATGGTTCAAGAAACTACAATCTCAACTTATGAAATATATTTGGAACCATAAAAAGGCAAGAATCCCTACCCTCTCATTATTAAAACATAAAAAGATGGGAGGACTGGGTGTTCCCAATTTATATAATTATTATCTGGCCACCACATTAAAGCTTTCTCAGGGATGGTTAATTGAATCTAATAACACATCCTGGATCAACATAGAGACGTCAGCTGCTAAAACTGAACAATTAAGGTCCCTAATTCTCGCCCACCTTATTGAGCCTTCTAGGCCCCCGCCAAACTACCCCACCTTAAAAGCCGTTATTCTGGCCTGGAGAGACTTGGTAAACAAATCCTCTACACACTTCCCTTTAATTAAAATTAAAAATATCCCTTTGGTTGTACTAGAAATCTTAATTACAAACCTCGACCTGTCGACCTGGCTAGATAAAGGCATAAATACTGTTAATGACCTCATTTCTGATGATACCCTCTTACCCTTTTACACATTACAAACTAGATACTCTCTCTCAAGAGATGAGAGGACGAATTGGAAGCTTATCTCTAATTTGCTTACGAAACCTTCCCTCACGTTTGCCATGCCACCAATAGTAGTACAATTAATAAATAATCCAGAGAAAACATCTATTTGGAAGACAAATGCATTGTATAAAATTTTTAATGAGGAAGTGAATTTGCCTTACCACCCCTTTTTTAAAACTTGGGAGAAAGAACTTAACATTAAAATAGATCTGAATAAAATGAGTAAGACCTTAAACATAATATACTCTCACACAGCTTCAGCGACAATGCATGAGTCTTACTTCAAGGTTCTTTCACGGTGGTACTGGACTCCAATAAAACTTCATCGCATTAACCCCACCAATTCGCCTTATTGCTGGAGGAAATGCAATAATCAAGGCACATTAACCCACATGTTCTGGGGATGTCCTAGACTGCTTAAATTTTGGATGGATACTAAACTCTTAATATCAGATATCACAGGAATGACCATATTCATTACTCCACAATTAGCCCTCTTGTCAATTGGAATAGAAGACTTCCCAAAGCAGTTACGATTTATAATTTCGCATATTATAGTGACTGCTAGACTCATTATTGCTACGAGATGGACTAAACCTGATCCACCCGGTATAGATGTACTTATACACCGAATTACCCAACATAGCGTGTATGAACACAATATAGCAATTAGAAGCAACTCTTTCTCAAAATACCTAGATCGTTGGACCCCCTGGATCTCTAAATACTTACCGCTACTCTTACATAAGGCCAATTGACATTCCATATATTATCAAGTGAACCAATTGTTTGACTCTCTCCTTTGTTCTTTTTAATGGTAATACAGAACTTCCTTTAGCTCAATTAAAATCTAAATTTTTTATGAATCTTTTTTATTTTTATTTTTTTAGACACATTTAATGTATTTCTTTAATAAACCTAAAGTTTATGTCTTCATAGATTTTATGTCTAGACTCATTAATAGAGTACTTATCTATTTTCTGTTTGTATTTGAAACTATACTATATTGTACAATACAGTGATTTCTAAACCTTTTTGTCTACAATATGTACATTGTTTGTTTTCCTTTTCCCCCCTCTCCCTTCCCTTCCCTCCCTTTTTAATTTATGTACCCTACTCCTTCCCATCCCCTGGCTACTTTAAAAACTTTTTCAATAAAAATATTTTGAAACACAGCAATTTTCTAGACAGAGACCTATCCTGTAATGTATTGAATGATGGTATTTTACCATTTTCTAATATATGTAGGAGGCGAGTGTCCTCCATAGCTCTCCATCCCAAGAAAGATTCTCTCAGATATCCAGGAGGAAAGGAAACATTAGAGAAAAGTGGCGTAAGAGGGCTGAATGTTCTAGAGGGATGGTATTTTTTCATAGTTGCATGCCAAATTTTAAATGTTCCCCTAGTCAATTCTGTCAAGCCTCCTATCGAGAAAACATCAGAGGCAAAAAGCCAAGGAAGGTGCTTCAAAGGAACACCCACCCCCTCCTGCTCAATAGTGACCCATTGTTTTGTCAGAGAGTTGACATGGCAGTCTATAAAGTGACCTAAAACAGAAGCTTGAAAGTATATTTTAAAATTCGGAAATCCAGCTCCACTGGCTATTTAGGGCGGTTTAATGTCTGCATATTTATCCTGGGTCTATATTTACCCCACACAAACCTGATTAATGCTGTATGTAGTTTGCTGAAGGAGCTGCATGGGGAGAAATGGGAACAGTTTGAAAAATGTATAAAAAGCGGGGCAATATATTGGTTTTTACTGCATTCATTTTACCAAACCAGGATAGTCTCAGTTTACTGTAATTCAGTAGGTCTTTATATGTACGATCCAAAAGCGATTGGTAATTTAGTGCAAAAAGTTTTGAAAAGTCAGGAGAAATGAGCACGCCTAAGTATTTTATCGCTTCTGACTTCCATTTAAAAGGGAAGTTATCCATTACATGTTCAACTTCTCTCTGTGACAGCGATAAATTTAATGCCTCCGATTTTGAATAATTAACTTTAAAATTACTCAGGATCTATCAAACTCCTTCATTAAAGCAGGAAGAGATGTCTGAGGCTGAGACACATGGAGGAGAAGGACATCTGCATATAATGCTGTCTTATATGTGATGCGACCCCTGGGCCGTGGGGTACTCGGCAGCCGGGCCTCTGGTTGCTGGGGGATATCACGGTAGCTGGCCCGGTCCATGACCCAGGGCGGTCAGTAAAAGGGGGGATACTTTATAGGGGATTTAAGAAAGCGTTCGTGACACCACCTGTGGATTGCGGCTAGAGGGAGCCGCCGCAGCGGAGCAGTCCTCTGGAGCTGGTGTTACGGCAGCAGGGATGGTGTGGCTCTCCACAGGTAGAGGTAGCTCCAGGGCAGCATGGGGTGTAATGGTGGTGGTGCAGGGGAGAGAGACGGCAGGACGGTCCCGGAGGAAAGACGGACTCTCACACGGGGGTAAGCTTCAGTTCCTTTACTGGTGATGTTGCAGGCACGGTCCAGGGTACTCCAGGCGAAGGGCACACTTTTGGACTCTCCCCAGTGAGCGGGTATAGGACCTCCTGATCCGTTGCTTTATTCTCTAAGCTTCTGACCTGCCTGGAGCTAGGCCTAGCTTGGTTACTGTCTCTCTTTGCACCTGCTGACCTGGTGGTATGGCCTTCTCTTTGGAGATCACTCTGCCTGGACGCTGGGACCTCCGTGACTCCTACCCCTGGTACTGTAAGCAGCGTTTGGTGAACCTGGGACCTGTAGTCCTCCAGGGGTTCCGGTTGTTCCTACTGGGTATAAAGGGTCCCTGTAGGCGCGGACCCGGTGTCCGGTATATATATATCTGCCCCCTCCCTACTTCTTCCTTCTCCTCTCGCCTTCGGCCACACTCAAGGCCCTCACACGTGCTGTAGACCTTGGTTCGCCTAAGCACAGCAGCCAGCGTGCTGCTCTCTTCACTGCTTTCTGAGCGTCAGCACGCTCTCTGCTCAACTCTGAGCTGTGTTCCTCTCTGTGTCTGAACACTAAACTGAGCTGCCTAGCTCCACCCTCCCTATATATATCCCTAACGGGCTCCCTCTGCTGGTCTGAGGTGGTAAGGTGGAGGTGCGTGAATGTGTGAGGGCCTCTTGTGGAGAAGTCCATCCATGCACCTTTCTGGGTTCTGTGACACCAATGTGCAGCAGGGTGCCACATTCCCCCCTAGTAAAACTCAGTACTTCTGGACTGAAGCATTTTTCTCAAACAGGTTTAAACAATAACATTTCTTCCCTTTATGGGAGGCACTTTACTTGAACGTTGCAGGTGACATTATAATACAATAATTACAACTATAAATAACAATAAAGTTACAGTCAGTCCCGTAACTTGGTGTCCATTTCACCGAAGAAAGAACATGAGGGACCCGCCTGAAAGCCCTCAACGTAGGCTCTGGGCGTGGCTACAGGGCATGGGTGATCCAGGTGCTGGACCACGTCTTCGGCCACGCCAAATGGGTTTTTGTTCCGTGGTCTAATAAGGGGCACTCCAGGGAGCGCAACTATGTACATGACAGTTTTTGGGCTGCTCACAGTCCTCAGCCACTGAGTCCTTTATATATACCCTTACGGGTAACCAAATAAACACATATATTTCAGTTTATACAATAAACATGATGCAATATCCTACTGGGTAACTATTTATACTGCAGGTATTTCTCTATTTACTCCCTATACCTGACAGGGGTCTGGCCTTTACTGCTACGTGATGACCTACGTAGTACGGGGATGCGTGTAGTGTGGATGCTTGTGTAATTTCCCGCTCTATGGGTTGGTGGACTGCAAGACTGCCTTAACCTCTCTACGGGACTGGCAAGTACACTGCTTACTGGGCCTTCTGGCTCTGCTTCTACCGGTGATCCTTCTTCCGGGGATTCTTCCTGAGCAGGCTCTTCTGGGGCACTTACAGGTTCTACTTGCAATGGAGGGTCTTCTGGCTGTTGGTAGAAGTGTAACACAGGTATTATTACCGCTCCATCCAGTTGAGGCCAATCTGCCGGGAAATCTCCTAAGACAGTATGGAGTACTTCTTCTTTAGGCTCCTCCGGTACGGTGAGAGGCACTTCCTCCTGGGGCTTCAGCGGACTTGGGCACAACTTCAGATGGTCTCTTGATACCGTTGCAGTTGTTCTTCCTCCGTCTTTGCTAATTAGACAGGTTTTCCTATTGTCGAACCTGGAATTCAACACAGTGTAAGGTTCCCTTTCCCACTGGTCGTCAAGTTTGTGGCTTCTTCTCTTTCGTTTCAACACAACTTCTCCAGGTGTCAAGGGTTCGGCTGGTGCACTCTTGTTGTACTGTGCTTCCTGCTTATCTCTCACCCTACTTAGACTGTTTTCGACACAGGCCTGTACTCTCTTGTACTGCTCCTGTCGAGTCGCATCCCAGTCTTCAGTGGACATATCTGCTTCCGGCTCTACCACTCCAAGCTCCAGGTCCATGGGCAACTTTCCGTGTCTTGCTCTCATGAGGTACGCTGGAGGAACTCACAGGTGGTGGAACTCACAGGTATGTGATTGTACAGATCTACCAGGTCAGGTAGTTTGTCTGGCCACTGGTTTCTTTCCTCTAGAGGTAAGGTCTTCAACAGGTCGATGACTATGTTATTCATCTTTTCACATAACCCATTGGTTTCGGGGTGGTACGGTGTAGTCTGGATCTTCTTACACCTGTACAGATGGCAAAACTCTTTGAACATCTCGGCTTCAAAGGCAGGGCCTTGATCCATCAGCACTTTATCCGGGTATCCATGGGGCCTGCAGAAGTATGTTTGAAATGTCCTTGCTGCTGTTTCTGCCATCAGATCCTTGATGGGGGCTACCACCAGGAACCAGGAGTAGTGATCCACCATGGTCAGGGCATAAAAGTAGCCTGACCTGCTGGGTGACAAATTGACGTGATCCAGGGCAACGATCTCCAGGGGCTGGGTTGTCTTGATGGACTGCAGTGGTGCCTTCTGGCTGCTGTAGTCTTTTCTTCTGAGACTACAGGGTCCAAAATCCCAGCACCACCTCTCTATGGAGCTTCGCATTCCAACCCAGTAAAACCGACTCTTCAGGAGAGTTTCCAGCTTTTTCCAGCCAAAGTGCAATGCTTGATCGTGGTAGACCTCCAATACCATCTGGATGTCTGTCCTGGGCACTACGATCTGCCATACCATCTCATGGGTCCTGGGGTTAACATACTTTCGGCACAGTTTCTCTCTATAGATGAACAGCCGGCTTCTGTCATTCCACAGTTGCTTGGCTTGTGGAGACGCGTCCGTCTCCAGAGAGGAACCTTCCTGGGTTATCAGTTCTATGATATGGCTGACAACCGGGTCGCTGTCCTGGGTCTCCTTCCAACTGTGGTGAGGTAAAGGGTTTAGTGTGTTACCACGATACCTCCTGGAGGTGCGCTGCTCGTGGACCATCCCATTTCTATGGAAGGCAGGTAGCTCAATCTCCTGCAGGTCATCCACTTCTTCTTCAGTGTCCGACTGGTGAGGCTTGTGGCCTGCCCGGTACTTGATGGTGAACTGATAGTTTGACAGACGGGCCATCCAACGCTGTTCCATGGCTCCCAACTTAGCTGTCTCTAGATGTGTCAAGGGGTTGTTGTCAGTGTAAGCCGTAAACTTACTGGAGGCCAAGTAGTGCTTGAATCGTTCAGTGATGGCCCAGACCAAGACCAGGAGCTCCAACTTGAAGGAGCTATAGTTTTCTGGATTCCTCTCGGTAGGGCGGAGCTTCCTGCTGGCATAGGCAATCACCTTCTCTTTGCCATACTGCTTCTGGCTTAACACAGCTCCTAGTCCCTCATTGCTGGCATAAGTGTACAGCAGGAATGGTTGGCTGTAGTCAGGGTAGGTCAGGATTTCTTTGCCAGTCAGGATCTCTTTCATCACTGCAAAGGACTCAGCCTGCTCTTTACCCCACTGGAAGGGGGGGTTCTTGCCTCTGTTGGACGGTATTACCAGGAGATCTTGCAAAGGTGCTGCCTTCTTGGTGTAGTCCTTTACAAACCTCCGGTAATACCCAACCAGTCCCAGGAACTGACGTACCTCCTTGAGATTCTTCGGCTCCGGCCATTTCTGGATGGCAGTGACCTTCTCCGGGTCTGGTGCTACTCCTTCTGGACTGACGATGTGCCCCAGGTACTGAACCTTCCGTTTGAGCAGGTGGCACTTGGAAGGCTTCAATTTCATCCCATACCGGGACAATGCTTCAAATACCTCCACCAGGTGCTTCAAATGGTCCTCATACGTCTTGGAGTACACTATCACGTCATCCAGGTATAGCAGCACGGTATCGAAGTTACGGTGTCCCAAACAGCACTCCATCAATCTCTGGAACGTTCCAGGGGCGTTGCAGAGTCCGAAAGGCATACTGTTGAACTCGCAGAGTCCCATCGGGGTAGTGAAGGCCGTCTTCTCCCGGTCCTCCTCAACAACTGCTACTTGGCAGTACCCACTAGTGAGGTCAAGGGTAGAGAAGTAATTTGCAGGCTTTAATGCAGCCAGGGATTCCTCTATACGGGGCAAAGGGTATGCATCTTTATGTGTTATGCGATTTACCTGTCTGTAATCTACACACATCCTCATGCTTCCATCCTTTTTCCTGACCAGGACCAGGGGAGCTGCAAACGGGCTACAGCTATCTCTTATTACCCCTGCCTTCCTCATGTCATGCAACATTTCCTTCGCTTTCTGGTAGTGTGCTGGTGGGATTGGCCTGTAACGTTCTTTGATGGGTGGATGGTCATCTGTGGGTATATAGTGTTGTACCCCTTTAATCCTCCCGAAATCAAGTGGGTGTTTGCTGAATACCTGCTCGTATTCCTGGACCACCCTGTATACACCTTGTTTTTTATGGACTGGAGTGGCGTCAGTCCCAACATGGAGCTGTTGACACCAATCCTCCAACTGAGCTTCGGAGTCATTGTCCACCACTGTATCTGGTGGGGTCAAGGATTCCACTGTGTGTATGGCGTTGTTATCGTTGTTATCCACAGTATACAACCTGGCGACAGTGGCATATCTTGGTAATTTAACTTCATCCTCCCCATAATTTAGGAGTCGTACGGGTACCCTCCCATTGCGTACATCAACCACCCCTCTGGCAGTTAAGAGTGTAGGCCTGTGCTTCGAACTAATGGGCTCCACTACTGCCTGATAGTTCTGTCCTTTGAGACCTATTGCTGCTCTACACCAAATCAGCATTTCACTCATCGGGGGAATCATAATGGGTATCGGGTCTGTGACCCGTACATTAGCAATTTCACCACCTGATAGCTTTACCTGTTGCTGGTACATAAGGGCTCGGATCTCTTTCTGGAGCACCCTCCTCTGCCCTGGTTTGGCGGTGTCAGCAATCTGTTGGAGCAAAAACACTTCTCCCAAACAGTTACCGACAATATTCGTACCAAGTATAATATACAAGTCTGTATCACCAGGATTAAACTCCACTACAATCAGCCCTTGGTCCTTTAGTTCCACTCTCCCCACCTTCACTGTCACATTCTTAACCCCTACTAGGTTAAGAGAAAGGCCGTTAGAGGCATACACGGAGAGGTTCGGGGCTGGCGGCTGGAGTTCGTCTAAGGACCAGAACCTTTTGTAGAGGACATCAGGCATGATGGTTACCTGAGATCCAGTGTCCAGCAGGGCAGGTGTCGCGATGCCATCCAGCACAATGGACAGGAAAGGTCTTCCTCCCACGAACCGATGGTACCAGTTTGATGGGCCTGCTTGATTTACTCCTGGGTGTCGGCCCTCGGCCCAATGGTTTGCTTGTTTAAAGGACAGTTCCGCTCTGTGTGGCCTGCCTTCTGGCAGCGGTAGCAGATGAACTCTCCTGGAGGGCGACGTTGGTCGTTGGTCCTCCCATGGGGTGGCGTTGTCCTCCTCTGGGGTGGCGTTGTCCTCATACGGGGTGGCGTTGTCCTCCTTCTTCTTCTCATCCAGGGGACATCCTCAGGGCTGTCGGCGAGTAGTATCCGTCCTTCCGGCTCGGGCTCATCCTGTAGCTACAGGGTGCTGAGGACAGTGGCCAGGGTTTTACTTAACTGGCGCACTTCATAGCGCAGGCTGTCCAGCTCGCTAGGTGGCACTGTTTGCATCTTTGTTTCCACCGTTAGTGAAGGAGCAGTGGGTGCTGCGGGCACTGGGGTGGCCCCACCCTGGTAACGCTGGATAGCAGTATCTGATGTTTCCAGGGGCTGCAGACCATTTATAGCCTCGTCCTTAAGGTACGAACCTGTTTCAGGGCCTGCAGGGCTTCCTGTAAGCGCCAGGCATAGTCCCGGACACTGTCCTCAGGTTTCTGGACACAGTGGTAGAACCTCATCCGGAGGTCTGTCTCAGTGCGGTTTTCAAACACAGTTTGCAGTCTCTTAAAGATGATGAATACTGATTCCGAGTCTGAGGCTGGCTAGGTTTCAATTTCCCGCTCTGCGGCACGAGTCAATTGTCCCAGCACAACAGCAGTTCTCTGTTTACCGGTCATAGAATACATGTCTAGCACACCGCATATTTTCCTCTTGAATCCGGACAGGGTGTCCGGTTTTCCATTATACTGGGGAAGCCATTTCTGTTAGAACCCTTCTGTTTGTTTTTGTTTCTATCTTGTGTTTTGCGTTCACGTGACCATCTTCCTATATATTCCAGCTACGCCCTTCGGGCCTTGCTGGACTTCAGTGTTGTTTTGACTGTCTCTCTAGCCAGGTGCTTTTGTGCCTATCTATCTCTAGTTTGCTTGGTCCTCTGGACCTCTAGTACTTTTGTCAGTTTTTATTTTGCTACAGGAAGATGGCGAGAAATCTCGGGAATGGCGGGAAAACTTCACCACAGTGAGTATTACAGTCTCTAAAGGCGCACAGTACCCGGTGGCAACGGGCATGGAATCCTGTTCGTGACGCCAAGGCTGATGCGCCCCCTGGGCCGTGGGGTACTCGGCAGCCGGGCCTCTGGTTGCTGGGCCGGTCCGTGACCCAGGGCGGTCAGTAAAAGGGAGGATACTTTATAGGGGATTTAAGAAAGTGTTTGTGACGCCACCTGTGGATTGCGGCTAGAGGGAGCCGCCGCTGTGGAGCAGTCCTCTGGAGCTGGTGTTACGGCAGCAGGGTTGGTGTGGCTCTCCACAGGTAGAGGTTGCTCCAGGGCAGCGTGGGGTGTAATGGTGGTGGACCAGGGGAGAGAGACGGCAGGATGGTCCTGGAGGAAAGAAGGACACTCACACGGGAGTAAGCTTCAGTACCTTTACTGGTGATGTTGCAGGCACGGTCCAGGGTACTCCAAGCGAAGGGCACACTTTTTTACTCTCCCCAGTCAGCGGGTATAGGGCCTCCTGATCCATTGCTTTATTCTCTAAGCTTCTGACCTGCCTGGAGCTAGGTCTAGCTTGGTTACTGTCTATCTTTGCACCTGCTGACCTGGTGGTAAGGCCTTCTCTTTGGAGATCACTCTCCCTGGATGCTGGGACCTCCGTGACTCCTAGCCCTGGTACTGTAATCAGCATTTGGTGAACCTGGGACCTGTAGTCCTCCAGGGGTTCCGGTTGTTCCTACTGGGTATAAAGGGTCCCGGTAGACGCGGACCCGGTGTCCGATATATATATATCGGGGTGAGCCTGGTATGCTCCTCTGCCCCCTCACTACTTCTTCCTTCTCCTCTCGCCTTTGGCCACACTCAAGGCCCTCACACATGCTGTAGCCCTTGACTCGCCTAAGCACAGCAGCCAGCATGCTGCTCTCTGAACGTCAGCACGCTCTCTGCTCAACTCTGAGCTGTGTTCCTCTCTGTGTCTGTGACTCGCCCAGGGGAATGGGGATGACTTGGTACCCGTGCCTTTAGCCTGGCCTTTAGGGATGTCGCGGTGGTCGGCTCCGGGGCCCTTACCCTGGGGTCGCTCCTTAAAAAGGGTGGATATTTGTTAATTTTAAGATAGAGTTTGTGATGCCACCTGTGGCTTCTGGTGAGGATCACCAGCGCTGCGCAGTCCACTGAGGCTGTTGATAAGGCAGCTCGATGGTATAGCTCCCCACAGGTGGAGATAGGCCTCAGGGCAGTGTATGACGGGGAATGCAGGACAGGCGAGACCGTGCCAGGTCAGAGCAAGAACAGGGACAGACACGATAGTCACTTCAGTACATTTTACTGATGGAAATTCAGGCACATCCCGGAGCGCTGTAGGGTGAAGGGTGCATGTCAGGATCCTCCCCAATGAGCGTTTTTTGGGCCTCCTGCTTCTTGCCTCTGCGTAGTAAGTTTCTGACCTGCCTGGAGCTAGGCCTAACTTTGTCTCTGTCCTGCGCTGGCTGACCTTGTGGTAGGGCCTTTTCTTGGATTACACGCACCTTAGCTGCGGGCCTATGTGTCTCCTGGCTCAGTTACGTATCAGCACTTTAGCGATCCTGGGACTTGTAGTTCTCCAGGGATTCCGGTTTATCTTACTGGGTCGTGGAGATCCCGGTAAGCTTCAGACCCGGTGTCCGGTAACCGCTTCGGGGTGAGCCAATTAAGCTCCTCTGCCCCCTATGTGCTAACTCTCTACTCGCCTTCGGCCTACTCGGGCCCTCACTAGGCTACTCACACTAACGGCAGCTTGCCGTGCTTCACCGATCTTATGGCGCCAGCATGCCTAAAGCTCACCACTCTGAGCTACAACTGAGTCTGGATCTGGATAAGCTCCACTGCAGGATAGCAATTGCAGGAGCTGGAACAGGCTTTTGTCCTCTGAGGTAACTCCTCTCAGGCTGTACTGGACTCACTGCTAAACCAGAATAACTCTGACTAACTGCCGCCTGGCTCCACCTTCCCTATTTATCTATCCCTAACGGGCTCCCTCTGGTGGTCTGAGGTGGAAGGTGGAGATGTGTGAATGGTTATGGGGGCCTCTTGTGGAGGAATCCTTCAATACACCCTTCTAGGATCTGTGATACCAAGCACAGCTGGGCATCACATTTGAACACTAAACTGAGCTGCCTAGCTCCACCCTCCCTATACATATCCCTAATGGGCTCCCTCTGCTGGTCTGAGGTGGTAGGGTGGAGGTGTGTGAATGTGTGAGGGCCTCTTGTGGAGAAGTCCATCCATGCACCCTTCTGGGTTCTGTGGCAAGAATGCACAGCAGGGCGCCACATATGTCCTGGTACCTATTTTAACCCCATGAATATTGCTGTTTTTCCTTATTGCATTGACCAAGAGTTCCATCACTATCACGTACAGAAGGGGGGACAGAGGGCACCCTTGTCTAGTCCCGTTTCGTATCGCAAAAGGTAAGGACAAGGTTCCATTGACCCTAACTCTAGCAGTAGGGCCAGAGTACAGGGAAAAAATTAACTGTAAAAATTGTGGTCCAATGCCTATTTGACATAATGCCTCCTTCATAAACCCCCAATGAACCCTGTCAAAGGCCTTCTCTGCATCAACAGATAAAAGGCCCATATATGGAGCGAATTTTAGCTTTAGAGATTAGCAACATGCTCATAATAGTGTTGTCTCTTGCCTCTCGGCCCTGAATAAATCCAACTTGATCCTACTTGATCAGTATTTATAAGAGAGGGCAACAATGGGGTAAGTCTTTCTGTTAGTATTTTTGAGAGTATTTTAATGTCCACATTTATTAGTGATATGGGTCTATAATTAGCTGTGATTGTAAGATCCTTACCTGGTTTAGGGAGAACGTTAATATGAGCTTCCAATGATTGGGGGACAAAACATGTCTTATCATTTAATGAATTAAAGGTTTTGTTCATAACAGGGGATAGCTGAGTTTTAAGGGACTTATAGAATGCTGGAGTAAATCCGTCTGGGCCAGGACTTTTACCAGATGGTGTAGATTGAATTGCAAGATTGACCTCCTGCTCTGTAATGTCCTTTTCCAGTGCCTCAGAAACATGACTATCTAAAGAGGGTAAAGAAGTATCTTGTATGTACTCCTTAATTCGGATAGATAGGTCAGAAGGGGAGAGATCAGAGTATTGCCTTTTAATATTGTACATCTTCTCATAGTTTGAGCGGAATATGTCAATGATTTCTGTAGGATTATGAGCATCCTCCCCATTTTGTTTTTTGATATATGGAACGTATGCCGCCACAGAGCAAGGGTGAAGCAACCTTGAGAGTGCCCGTCCACATTTATCTGACGATTCATAAAAAAAGTTTTTAATTAGCTCCCTGTGTCTTAGGTATTTTTGGTCTAGCAAGATCTTGAGAACATTCCTTTTTTCGGATAATTCTGCAAGAGTGTTAGGCGACAATGTAGGTTTATGCGAGACCTCAAGTGTGTGTATCTGTCTCAAAAGGTCATTTACCTTTAGAGTTCTCTCCTTTTTGAGTTTTGAACCATGCTTAATCAACACGCCTCTCATGACACATTTTAAAGTTTCCCATTGAAGAGGTATTGAGGTCTGATCTGCTTTATGAATCTGCAAAAAATAATCAATAGAATCCTTTAATTCTGCCATACAGATTTTGTCATTTAGAAAGTGATCATTTATTTTCCATGTCCATGTACGCTGGACCAGGGAGGGTACAGTGTCCATTTTAGGACATGATCAGATATCCAAATCAAGCATCGGAATGATGTCAGTTTGAGGCTAAATACCCTGTCTGACAAGTGATTCTGACAAGCGATCCTGACAAGTAATTTTGACAAGTGATTTTGACAGGTGATTCTGACGAGTGATTTTGACGAGTGATTTTGATGAGTGATTCTGACAAGTGATTCTGACAAGTGATTTTGACAAGTGATTTTGACAGGTGATTCTGACGAGTGATTTTGACGAGTGATTTTGATGAGTGATTCTGACAAGTGATTCTGACAAGTGATTTTGATGTGTGATTTTGACGAGTGATTCTGACGAGTGATTCTGACAAATGATTTTGACAAGTCATTCTGACAAGTGATTCTGACAAGTGATTTTGACAAATCATTCTGACAAGTGATCCTTACAAGTGATTTTGACAAGTGATTTTGACGAGTGATTTTGATGAGTGATTCTGACAAGTGATTTTGACAAGTTATTCTGACAAGTGATTTTGACAAGTGATTTTGATGAGTGATTCTGAAAAGTGATTCTGACGAGTGATTTTGACAAGTGATTTTGACAAGTGATTTTGACGAGTGATTCTGACGAGTGATTTTGATGAGTGATTCTGACGAGTGATTTTGACTAGTGATTCTGACAAGTGATTCTGACGAGTGATTTTGACAAGTGATTCTGACAAGTAATTTTGACAAATGATTCTGACAAGTGATCCTTACAAGTAATTTTGACAAGTGATTTTGACGAGTGATTCTGACAAGTGATTTTGATGAGTGATTCTGACAAGTGATTTTGACAATTGATTTTGACAAGTGATTTTGACAAGTGATTTTGACAAGTGATTCTGACAAGTGATTTTGACGAGTGATTCTGACGAGTGATTCTAACGAGTGATTTTGACAAGTGATTTTGACAAGTGATTCTGACAAGTGATTTTGACGAGTGATTTTGATGAGTGATTTTGATGAGTGATTTTGATGAGTGATTCTGACGAGTGATTTTGACAAGTCATTCTGACAAGTGACTTTGACAAGTGACTTTTACAACTATAATAATAATAATAATAATAAAAAAAAAATAACTTCGCTGATGGGACTTGAACCCAAAATTCTGTATTCCAAATCCAGTGCACTAAGCACTAAGCTAGAAACTCAGTTGTGAAAGCTTTGGATTTGTATTTGCTTATATAATTTTCAGTGCAAACTGGTCTATAACTCATTGGGACTTATGCACAGACTTCAAGCAAGCCAAATTCAAATGATGTTTGATTTTGATGTGTGAGTCTGATGTGTTACTTTCTTCAAACATCAGAATCAAAATCATAATGACTTTTAGTCACCCTGAGTATTTTCATGGTTAATGTCATATGACAAGAAAAGCTACAAGCTACTATTACTTGACAGGATAGCGCAATGGTAAAACATCAACCTCTGAAATTACAGTGTCAGAATTCAAATCCTGATAGAAATACATTTTTTTTTTTTAAATTAATTATGCCTATTTAGCACACAAACTACAGGGGTGTTTTACTTTTAATATCTGACACTCTGATTGTCATCCTGACGTGTTACGAGTTTCAGACACGCTGTCTATTTGCATGTTAAATTACATAGCCAAAGTAAATCACTTGGCAGAATCACTTGTCAAAATCACTTGTCAAAATCATTTGTCAAAATCACTCGTCAGAATCACTCATCAAAATCACTCGTCAAAATCACTCGTCAGAATCACTCGTCAGAATCACTCGTGAAAATCACTAGTCAGAATCACTCGTCAAAATCACTCGTCAGAATCACTCATCAGAATCACATGTCAGAAACACTCGTCAGAATCACTCGTCTAAATCACTCGTCAAAATCACTCGTCAAAATCACTCGTCAGAATCACTTGCCAGAATCACTTGCAGGAATCACTCGTCAAAATCACTCATCAAAATCACTTGTCAAAATCACTCATCAGAATCACTCATCAAAATCACTCATCAAAATCACTTGTCAGAATCAATTATCAAAATCAGTTCTCAGACAGGGTATTTAGCCTCAAACTGACATCATTCTGATTTTGATTTTGATAACTGATCATGTGCTAAAATGGACACTGTAGGAGGGAACGGAAATAGATAGGAAGATTGGGGCATGGTCAGACCACAATATGTCACCTATTGTAGCAGATGGGTTCCAAGAGAGAGCGTGATGACTCAACAGGAAGAAATCAATTCATAAAGAAAAAATGACGTATACGAACATATGCAAAAAAACCCAAAGTTTATTATAAATGCAAGATATAACAAGCATACACAATGAAGAGAATGGCATAAATACATTGGTAGTAAGCTAATAAGAGAGATACCACGAACTGAATAACCACATACTAGAAAGTTTAAGAATCAAAAATTGAAGTAAGTAAGGGTATGGGTATGTCAAGCATATGCCATAACCCAGCTACAAAAGTGTAAAGTATCAAGAAACTTATACTTAGGGGTGACGATACCTGGACTGACATACTGACAAACACATGTGAGTAATAGTATATATTTATCCATCTTTGAGTGCTAAATGGATTTACCTTTTTACTACTTATTTATGCACTGTGCACTTTAGCATCTCAATGGAGTTTCTTGATACTTTACACTTTTGTAGCTGGGTTATGGCATACATGTGCAGATCTGATCTTTGTTAGGGAGGTACCAGTTGGCTATTCTATATCTTGATTCTGCTATTTTGAGTTTGAGGAACACATATCTGCCTTGATCATCAATGAGAGAGTCTGTGAGAGTATAGGCCAACGACTTGTGTATGGCTATGGATACACCCTTAGAGCGTGAATCCGGATTAGTGCTGTGGAACCACCGAGAGTAATACCTATCTCCAAAAACAGGCATATGCCCAGTTTTAAAGTGCATTTCCTGTAACATAAGAACCTGGACTCTTTATTTGTGCATAGAGTACAAAATTTGTGAACGTTTCTGTGGGACATTAAAGCCTCTTACATTCAGTGAGCCTACTTTAACAGAGGACATGATTACCAAGGGGGACGAAAGGAGTGGGCAAGAAGGAAAACGTAAATACACAGAAAACTAAGAAGAAATTACGGGATATATAAAATAAAAACCAAAACAAAATTATAAAACAAAATGAAAGCAAAACAATCTGATGAGAGGAAATAGGTATATTTTACACCTGCACAGCAGAGTGTAAACCCCCCTGGGAGGATGGGCTTTCTACTGGGGAGCCCCCCCCCCCCCCCCAAACCAGACATCAGGCCACACCATTTTGTCTTAAAACCTATGATAGAAAAGCAGCCAAAAGCTGTCAAAGATTAGCATCTACTTATCATTATATTAAACGTTGAATCAGTATATCACATATCAGAGGATCTGGGGCCCAAGGACCTATAAGCCCTATCTAGCTCCAACTCATTCTCTAAGGGCAGACCCAAGATAGAGTTAAACAAATGACGTAGTGTCTCATCCAGTTCATGGTGTTCAGTTGTCTCTGTAAATCCTCTAATCCTAATATTGTTGCGCCTTCCTCTGTTTTCAATATCATCTATCAAATCTGTTAGGTATTCCAGTTGGTATGAGTGAGAAGACAAAGTTTGTTCCTGAGAATTTACTTGTTGAGCGATGGATGCTGTATGTGATTCAGCAGCAGACACTTTTTCTGTTAACTCTTGCATGTCCCCTCTAAGGGAGGCTGCTTCAGCCCTGTAAGAGGACTCCAGTCTAGACATATAATTCTCCATGTGCCTCTGGTTGGAATAGCTAGTATTCGATCTCTGAGGTCTCTCCACACTGCCTCACATTGTAATGAGTCATCCTGTTGGTTCTCCTCTGAGCAGCCAGGGGAAGAAGAATGTAATAATGCAGGGAAGGAGCCTCTCTCAGGGGAACTCCGGGCATCAGTGTGTGACTGGGGCCTCTGCAGGTCTGGACCCGCAGAAGAGATAAGTACTGCCAATCTGGTGTGTCCAGTAGTGTTGAGCCACCCCTGTAGTGTTCGGGTTCGGTTCGGTTCGTCGAACACCGGGATGTTCGAGGAACTGTTCGTCGAACTGTTCGTCGAACACCTTAGAACACCGTCGAACACCGTTAAAACCAATGGCAGGCAAACAAAAACACATAGTAACACATAGAAAACACCTTCAAAGGTGTCCAAAAGCTGACAAACTGCTCAGAAGACGCTTTCTTTAAAAAAGCCGGTCGGCAATTCAGCAGCGGCATACACCGGTACCCGACAATTTAGACAAGAAGGAATAGAGCCTCACACATAGATTAGATAGATAGAAACATGTCAGTCACATATATATGAAGTACAGTGACAGTGTTGCTTACTGTACTTGTCATTTAGTGTAAAGGATTTATTAAAAAATATAATAGTGTTTTCATGCACTGTCTCTTTAAAAAAGCCGGCCGGCAATTCAGCAACTGTACCCGACAATTTATAACAGACAGAATAGAGCTTCACACATAGATTAGATAGATAGAAACATGTCAGTCACATATATATGAAGTACAGTGACAATGTTGCTTACTGTACTTGTCATTTAGTGTAAAGGATTTATTAAAAAAAATAATAGTGTTTTCATGCACCGTCTCTTTAAGAAAGCCGGCCGGAAATTCAGCATCTGTACCCGACAATTTATAACAGACAGAATAGAGCTTCACACATAGATTAGATAGATAGAAACATGTCAGTCACATATATAATAAGTACAGTGATAGTGTTGGTTACTGTACTTGTCATTTAGTATTAAAATAAAGGATTTATTATTAAAAAAAATTGGCGTGGGGTTCCCCTTAATTTTAGTCTCTAGCGGAGGTTAAGCAGACAGCTGGGGCAGATGTTTGAAGCCTGGGAAGGGGGTAATACCCACGGAGCTTCCCAGGCTACTAATATGAGCCCCCAGCTGAATACCTAGCCTTTACTAGCTATTAAAATGGGGGACCCCCCCAAAAAAATGACGTGGGGTCCCCCCTAATTTAATAGCTAGCAAAGGCTAGGCAGACAGCTGGGGGCTGATATTAATAGCCCAGGAAGGGTGCCATGAATATTGGCCCCCTCCCAGGCTAGAAACACCAGCCATCAGCCGCCCCAGAAATGGCGCATTCATAGGATGCGCCAATTCTGGCACTTAGCCTCGCTCTTCCACGCTGCCCTGTAGCGGTGGCAGGGGGTAATAGGGCTGGGGTTGATGTCAGCTTATAATGCCAGCTGACATCAAGCCCAGGTTAGTAATGGAGAGGCATCTATAAGACACCCCCATTACTAACCCCATAGTCAAAGTTAAAAGAAAACACAAACACCCAGAATAAAGTCCTTTAATTGAAATAAAGACACAATCCTTTATTGTTCTAAATTAAACCATACTTACCGTCACGCCCATTCCAGCTGAAGCCAACGATCTCCTGCAATAAAAGAAAAATAATAAAGCAACCTCATCCTTACCTTTCCATGGTTCCCACGACAGCTTCAGCTCTGCTACATCGAGATGACATGCTGGACCACAGCAGAAAGCTGCCATCCAGCCTGTCATCCCGCAGACACTGAGAAGCGCAGGCTTGCTTGCGCTCTGCAGTGTCTGGCTGTGACGGCATAAAGATGAGACGAGTTCATGTCCAATGAACTCGGCGCACCTCATGCACGTCACTGACAGCGTGGGAAAATTCTCATGCTGAAGCGCTGAGTGCAGGAGAATTCTCCCACGCTGTCAGTGACGTGCATAAGGTGAGCTCATGTCCAATGAACTCAGCTCACCTCCTGCACGTCACTGACAGCGTGGGAGAATTCTCCTGCACTCAGCGCTTCAGCGTGAGAATTCTCCCACGCTGAAGTGCTGAGTGCAGGAGAATTTTCCCACGCTGTCAGTGACGTGCATAAGGTGAGCTCATGTCCAATGAACTCAGCTCACCTCCTGCACGTCACTGACAGCGTGGGAGAATTCTCCTGCACTCAGCGCTTCAGTGTGAGAATTCTCCTACGCTGAAGCGCTGAGTGCAGGAGAATTTTCCCACGCTGTCAGTGACGTGCATGAGGTGAGCCGAGTTCATTGGACATTAACTCGGCTCATCTGGATGCCCTCACAGATAGACACTGTGGAGCGCAAGCAAGCCTGCGCTTCTCAGTGTCTGCGGGATGACAGGCTGGATGGCAGCGTTCTGCTGCGGTCCAGCCTGTCATCTCGATGTAGCAGAGCTGAAGCTGTCGTGGGAACCATGGAAAGGTAAGGATGATGTTGCTTTATTATTTTTCTTTTATTTCAGGAGATCGTTGGCTTCAGCTGGAATGGGCGTGACGGTAAGTATGGTTTAATTTAGAACAATAAAGAATTGTGTGTTTATTTCAATTAAAGGACTTTTTTCTGGGTGTTGTGTTTTTTTTAAATACCTTACTAGAAATTCATGGTGGTCATGTCTAATATTGGCGTGACCCCATGAATTTTGGGCTTAGGGCCAGCTGATAATGCCAAGCTGGCCCTAACCCCTTTATTACCCAGTGAGCCACCGCATCAGGGCCCTGGATGAGTTGGGTACAGCGCCAGAAGATGGCGCTTCTATGAACGCGCCATTTTGTGGGGTGGCTGCGGACTGCAATTTGCAGCGGGGGTGGCCCAGAAAGCTTGGGCCTCCCTGCGGTGCGGATTCCAGCCCCCAGCTGCATAGTTGTACCTGGCTGGACACAAAAACAGGGCGAAGCCCCACGTCAATTTTCTTTAAATTATTTCATGAAATAATTAAGAAAAAAAGGGCTTCCCTATATTGTTGTGTCCGGCCAGGTACAAATAGGCAGCTGGTGGTTGGGGGCAGCAAGTTCCTGCCTGCTGCACCTGACTGGACACAAATATAGTGCGAAGCCCCACGTCAATTTTTTTTTAATTATTTCATGAATTTCCTGAAATAATTTAAAAAAATTGAAGTGGGGCTTCGCACTATATTTGTGTCCAGCCAGGTACAGCAGGCAGGAATGGGCTGCCCCCAACCACCAGCTGCCTATTTGTACCTGGCCGGACACAACAATATAGGGAAGGCCTTTTTTTCTTAATTATTTCATGAATTTCATGAAATAATTAAAAAAAAATTGAAGTGGGGCTTCGCACTATATTTGTGTCCAGCCAGGTACAGCAGGCAGGAACGGGCTGCCCCCAACCACCAGCTGACTATTTGTACCTGGCCGGACACAACAATATAGGGAAGGCCTTTTTTTCTTAATTATTTCATGAATTTCATGAAATAATTAAAAAAAAAATACGTGGGGCTTCGCCCTATTTTTGTGTCCAGCCAGGTACAACTAGGCAGCTGGGGGCTGGAATCTGCAGCGCAGGGAGGCCCATGCTTTCTGGGCCCCCCCCGCTGCAAATTGCAGTCCGCAGCCACCCCGGAAAATGGCGCGTTCATAGAAGCGCCATCTTCTGGCGCTGTACCCAACTCATCCAGGGCCCTGGTGCGGTGGCTCACTGGGTAATAAAGGGGTTAGGGCCAGCTTGGTATTATCAGCTGGCCCCAAGCCCAAAATTCATGGGGTCACGCCAGTATTAGACATGACCGCCATGAATTTCTAGTAAAGTATTTAAAAAAAACACAACACCCAGAATAAAGTCCTTTAATTGAAATAAACACACAATTCTTTATTGTTCTAAATTAAACTATACTTACCATCACGCCCATTCCAGCTGAAGCCAACGATCTCCTGCAATAAAAGAAAAATAATAAACCAACCTCATCCTTACCTTTCCATGGTTCCCATGACAGCTTCAGCTCTGCTACATCGAGATGACAGGCTGAACCGCAGCAGAACGCTGCCATCCAGCCTGTCATGCCGCAGACACTGAGAAGAGCAGGCATGCTTGCGCTCCTCAGTGTCTCGCTGTGACGGCATAAAGATGAGCCGAGGTCATGTCCAATGAACTCGGCTCACCTCATGCACGTCACTGACAGCGTGGGAAAATTCTCACGCTGAAGTGCTGAGTGCAGGAGAATTCTCCCACGCTGTCAGTGACGTGCATGAGGTGAGCTCATGTCCAATGAACTCAGCTCACCTCATGCACCTCACTGACAGCGTGGGAAAATTCTCCTGCACTCAGCGCTTCAGCGTGAGAATTCTCCCACGCTGTCAGTGACGTGCATGAGGTGAGCCGAGTTCATTGGACATGACCTCGGCTCATCTTTATGCCGTCACAGAGAGACAATGTGGAGCGCAAGCATGCCTGCTCTTCTCAGTGTCTGCGGGATGACAGGCTGGATGGCAGCGTTCTGCTGCGGTCCAGCCTGTCATCTCGATGTAGCAGAGCTGAAGCTGTCGTGGGAACCATGGAAAGGTAAGGATGAGGTTGCTTTATTATTTTATTTTTATTACAGGAGATCGTTGGCTTCAGCTGGAATGGGCGTGACGGTAAGTATGGTTTAATTTAGAACAATAAAGAATTGTGTCTTTATTTCAATTAAAGGACTTTATTCTGGGTGTTTGTGTTTTTTTTAACTTTGACTATGGGGTTAGTAATGGGGGTGTCTTATAGACGCCTCTCCATTACTAACCTGGGCTTGATGTCAGCTGGCATTATAAGCTGACATCAACCCCAGCCCTATTACCCCCTGCCACCGCACCAGGGCAGCGTGGAAGAGCGAGGCTAAGTGCCAGAATTGGCGCATCCTATGAATGCGCCATTTCTGGGGCGGCTGATGGCTGGTGTTTCTAGCCTGGGAGGGGGCCAATATTCATGGCTCCCTTCCTGGGCTATTAATATCAGCCCCCAGCTGTCTGCCTAGCCTTTGCTAGCTATTAAATTAGGGGGGACCCCACGTCATTTTTTGGGGGGGGTCCCCCATTTTAATAGCTAGTAAAGGCTATGTATTCAGCTGGGGGCTGATATTGGTAGCCTGGGAAGCTCCGTGGGTATTACCCCCTTCCCAGGCTTCAAACATCTGCCCCAGCTGTCTGCTTAACCTCCGCTAGAGCCTAAAATTAAGGGGAACCCCACGCCAATTTTTTTAATAATAAATCCTTTATTTTAATACTAAATGACAAGTACAGTAACCAACACTATCACTGTACTTCATATATATGTGACTGACATGTTTCTATCTATCTAATCTATGTGTGAAGCTCTATTCTGTCTGTTATAAATTGTCGGGTACCGCTGCTCAATTGCCGGCCGGCTTTCTTAAAGAGGCGGTGCATGAAAACACTATTATTTTTTTTAATAAATCCTTTACACTAAATGACAAGTACAGTAAGCAACACTGTCACTGTACTTCATATATATGTGACTGACATGTTTCTATCTATCTAATCTATGTGTGATTCTCTATTCCTTCTATTCTAAATTGTCGGGTACCGCTGCTGAATTGCCGGCCAGCTTTCTTAAAGAGACGGTGCATGAAAACACTAATATTTTTTTTGATAAATCCTTTACACTAAATGACAAGTACAGTAACCAACACTGTCACTGTACTTCATATATATGTGACTGACATGTTTCTATCTATCTAATCTATGTGTGATGCTCTATTCCTTCCATTCTAAATTGTCGGGTACCGGTGTATGCCGCTGCTGAATTGCCGGCTTTTCATGTTTCACTGTTGGCACTGTTCCCATCGATTTGGGCAATCACTGTAATGCCACAACCACCATGGCTGTGGCATTACAGTGAGTGGCAGACAATCCCTGCATGATTGGTGCTCTAAATAGCGCCAGACATGCAGGACACGCTTTTGGTGCACGAACAGTTATCGAACATAACCTCGAACAGCCGAATTTTTTGCAAATCGTTCGGGTTCGTCGAACAACTCGAACACCGCCCAAAACAGCTCGAATTTGAGATTGGCGAACAGTTCTAGTCGAACAACGCTCATCTCTAGTGTCCAGGGGCCGGGGCACCAAGTGATCCTCTACCACGCACCTGAGCTCCGAAGGCGCAAAGCCGGAATCTGCCATCTTGGACTGAGGGAGATCCCCCACAGCAGCAACAAGGCCTCCCGCGTCTCCCCAAGTCCAGGAAGCCAGGTTAGCGTCCTCCGCTGATGAAGGTATCGTCCGCTCTGCTAATGTTGATGTGGGGGAGCATTTACCCCAGGACCTTTGGACCTCCGATGCAGGAGATGAGGAGAGCTAGGCAGGGACAGCCGATGCCATCTTAGATCCCACTCTTGCAGGAGAGGCAGATGCTGCAATTTCTTAGGTAGCGGGTAATATTTGTTGGAGGGACCCGCTGAGTACTCACACTGGTCTGCATTATATTCTTCTTCTTTTTTGCCGGCATTGGAAGTGTTTTGACCTAATTTGAAGTGATAGACATGCCCTGAAGCTGGTCTAGGGATGGGAGCAGACAACCATGCGACTTCACTCCTCCATAGCCAGGCCACGCCCCCCCATTCAAAGAAATTTCAACAAATTCTTCATGTAAACATTAAGATTTGAGAGTCCTCAGTGGCTGATACCTTTTAATGGATAACTGAAAAGATGGTAACAAGTTGCAAGCTTTCGAGACTACTCAGGTCTCTTCATCAGGCATAGTATGACACAAAATCTGAAGAGTCACATATTTATACACAAGAAGACACAGAAATAATGAAATAGATGAGACAGGTAATGTAAAGCAGAGCTATTACTGTGGGAGAAAGGTAAACAGTTCTGGCTGTAAATATTGGTTTAGTTCATAGATAAGGACTGTGAAAGTTTTATTGTCTAATGATTGAGATTTCGAGGGTTATGATGACCCCAAAGCTCTGTGAGGCTCATTCCTTAGTTGATGTAAGTAAAGAAAGCAAAGAAAGGAGCACAAATAGCGGTGTTATCCAATAGACAGCAGTAAAGATAAAAGGGAAATTGCTCACCTCTGTGAGAATTCCAGCAGACCCTTAAACCGCAGGGGTTAAACGAAATCACAGAAGTTTTTCTTTGAGAATTCCAGCAGTCACTTTTTACACCTCCCCAGTTCTTTTTCAATACCCAACATATAGCCACCTCTCCCCAAACCCACACTCCTGTTATCACCGCCCACATTATAGCCTTCCAGTTACCTCTCACCACTCTTACAGCTCTGTTTTTCAGCTGACAAAACAAATCAGGAGCCCTAGTGTAGCGGGCTATGTGCCTAGCGTGACTGTACACAGCAACTTGAGCAAGTATTTAAGTTCTAGCCCTCCATGGTTCATCATGATTAATATGAAAATTATTGGTATTAAAAGGTCATTTCAAATCTCAGGGAGACAGAAAAATTTGGGAATATAAACTAATGGTGACGTTTGACACCTTCAGAGCAGGAATGAATGTGTTGTTTGGATTTATGTCATTCTACATCAACTAAGGAATGTGCTCCTCCGAGCTTTGGGGTCATCATAACCCTGGACCAGACCTCAATCACTGGACAATAAAACTTTCACAGTCCTTATCTATGAACTAATCCAATATTTACAGCCAGAACTGTTTACCTTTCTCCCACAGTAATAGCTCTGCTTTACATTACCTGTCTCATCTATTGCATTATTTCTGTGTCCTATTGTGTATAAATATGTGACTCTTCAGATTTTGTGTCATACTATGCCTGATGAAGAGACCTGAGTAGTCTCGAAAGCTTGCAACTTGTTACCATCTTTTCAGTTAACAATTAAAAGGTATCAGCCACTGAGGACTCTCAAATCTTAATATTTTTCTAATAATTTTTCCATGGCTAGCACAGTACAAAAATATATATTTTCCCTGATGTAAACATAACACCATCTGTAATAAGCTAAAGTTGAAAAGAGGATGGCTTCTACAAATGGATAATAATCCTAAACACGTCAAAATCAAGATCTTCACTGGTAAAGCCCCCCACTCATAACACATTAGGTAGCTGTCAGCCAAAAGACTGTTCAACTGACAGCCATCTCTTCTGAGCCCCTTATATACAAGAACGCTCAGCTTGGCTCCTGTGTTCTCTATGAGAGCGACTAATAAACTCCACTGTCAGCAGCTTATCTGCTGGAAAACAGAATGAGCTACCATTGGAAATACAACATGCAGGCTCCTTCTCTCCTCCAACATCATCTGTAGGGTACGTTCATATGACTGTATTGTCGGTCCCAGTGTTTTCCGTGAAAAAACTGACAGAACTAGACACAGACAGATCTAGGTCCATTGGGCTGTTTAGATAAGTGTTTGAAAAAAAGCAAGTGAAAAAAATCATAGCACGCATAGGTTCTTCCTTAAAATGGATGAGAGTAAGCCATTCAAGTCCAAAGGTGCACAAAAAAACAGATCCCATACAGATCATCCATATAGCTTCCATTTTTTTATGGATACATTTCCATTATTAACCTAGAAAACTGTATTTGGTCTTGTATATGATAATAACTGTTGATGGAAAAGAAGGATGGTGTACAGACCACAACTGACCACCAAACTGATGAAAATCATCCATTTTTCTGGATTAAAAGATAAATGTCCCTTTCTTGTCTGATGTCAGATTCTCGCTGCTCCACAGTCGGGGAATTCTGCTGGATTTTTTATTTTATAATGCATCAAATGTTTTCTCCTGGTGAAAGGTCTGGACTGCAGGTGGCCGGTTCTTCACCTGAACTCTTCCTCTTCGATGCCATGCTGCTGTGATGGATGTAGTATGTGGTTTAGCATTGTCTTGCCAAAATATGCAAAAAAAAAGATCCAACAAATACACAGAAAAAAAGTATGCAAAAAGAGGGATAACCTAAAAATCTAAAAATAGTCAATGCTTATTAACATGCAAGACATATTAAAAATATTTAAAAAGCACAAATGGCTGTAAGCCTGTAACATAAATTTTCCAGACCACAGCACTATAGTGCTAGGATCTACCCTGTCTGTCAATAAGGAAATTTAGGAACCCAAAAGTTAATACCACCTTAATACAGATATATTACTGTATAATGTACCAATAATATGAAAATTGTTACATCAATGACCCAGGCCCTAAAATAAGGGCAAGTATTAAAGTGTATAGTGGGTTAAAGATATACACGCCCAATAAATAATGCACAAAAGCACAAAATAAAAGATGATAAAGAGGAGTGTATACAACAATTGTATGATAGAGTCAGAAAAGTTGCAGAAAAATCCTACTGCCGGCACAATAGCAAATAGCCACACAGAGTGAAGGTAAATGTGAAGTTTGTGCCACCTGGGTCATAGATATAACAATTTTCATATTATTGGTATAGCTGTGATTTGGGTTATATTATAATATACCTTTATTAAGGTGGTATCAAGTTTTGGTTTCCTAAATTACCTTATTGACAGACAGGGTAGATCCTAGCATTATAGAGCTGCGGTCTGGAAAATTTGTCATTTGTGCTTTTTAAATATTTTTAATATGTCTTGTTTGGCTTGTATGTTAATATACATTGACTATTTTTAGATGATCCCTCTTTTTGCAACACCTCTGTATAAGGCTCATCATTGATCACTCCTTTCATGTGTAAGCTGCCCGTGTCAGAGGCACTAATGCAGCCCCAGACCATCAGAGATGCAGGAACTAAGCGCTGATAACAAGCTGGATGGTCCCTCTGCTCTGCAGTCTGCAGGACAAGGCGTCCACAGTTTCCATAAATAATTTCATATTTTTATTCATCCGACCTCAGAACAGTTAATATCTTCTGATCTGATTTCTATGTTCTGCAGTGAATATAATATGGCTAAAAGAGATTTCCAAATCATTACATTCCTGTTCTCTTTATACATTTACACAGCGTCACAAGTTTTTTGGAATTGGGGTTGTAAATATATCTATAAATATTTCTACCTACATGTGTACATCCATCAGAATAACTGCTCTTAGCGATGTCACAATATCAGAGTTCTAGAATGTTGATGTCACACAAGTCATGAAGTCACAATATGAAGAACTGATAAAACTTCTGCTCACGGCCTCCTCCACTGAGGGTTATAGAATTTGTGGAGTGAGGATATTTTTGCAATTCTGATTGAGTGAGCAAAATGTCTGAGTATAAGCGCAAACGTCGCTTTATTATTGATTCTGTTACAGAGAGCAGCGGTATTGATGACCAGGTGAGTGGCGGATTCTGGAGTATGTTGTCTATTTGAAATTCTGGAAATTTGAAGACTTTTTTTTACTTTTTATTATTTCCTTTTCCCAGTTACTGGTCAATAAAAAATGCCGCAGAGTTTTTGCGTCCGACACAGAGGACAGCAGCGGTGATGAGAATCTCCATCAGGTGAGCGCTCACTTCTCTCCAGCAGTGTCTGCGGCTCTGGGGGTCTACTGGAGATCAGGGGATGCCCCATTCTGTGATTATGCCACTGTATCGCTGCTAATCCTTCATTCTCAAGGTCTTTATATTTCTTTATTTCAGTCTCATCCACTTATTTCAAGGTCTCCAAGGAGCCTTGAAGATGAAGATGGTGGCTCTGGTCCCCACCTGCTATACATAGAGTCAGGCATGTAATAAAGCGTCTGGAAGGATCATAAATTCCTTCCTGTAAAATAAGAAAATTAGATTTTTATTGATTAGAAAACTGAACGACACAGAAGTAAATGACGATGTTTCTTCTTTTCTCCAGAGCCCAATTCTCCCCGATTCAGCTTTGTGCAGGAGGAGACAGCAAGGTAATGTATTCCTATATATCCGTTTTATCTGGGTCATGTTCATGATTTCTGGTCGCTAGATGGCGCTATTATTAGCATATTTTCAGATAAGGTGTCAGCTGTATGTCTGCAGGTCGTGTACGGTCTAAGTATATATCCAGTAGTGATGTGTGATCCTCTTTGATGCTTTGTTACCAGGATACAGGAGCGTCCCATCAATTACTGTTTCCTGAGAAATCTGTCTTCACCCACGTCCAAATATGTCACCGACTTCCGTAAGAACAAACAGGAGCTGGTACGACGTCTGTACAAGTTTTATAACAGGACCGTCTTTGAGAACCAGGTATTCAGTTATAACACACAGCTTGGAATAGGGTTATAGGGGATGAAGGTTTAGAGCTAGGGATAGTGTTTCCACTGTATATAGTATATACCTCTATATTCTGTATGTATATCGTGATATGAGGTGAAGGGTTAGAGCTAGGGATAGTGTATCCAGTGTATATAGTATATACCTCTACATTCTGTATGTATAGGTTGATAGGGGATGAAGGGTTAGAGCTAGGGATAGTGTATCCAGTGAATATAGTATATACCTCTATATTCTGTATGTGACGCGCCCCTGGGCCTGTGTCGCGCTGCGTTGCGCACGCGGGAGCTTACCCGGAGCCGGATCTCTTGAGGGTTGTAGTCTCGTGGCGGTGACCCGGTCCGTGCCCAGGGAGTCAAACTGAGCGGCGATGTAACAGCGGTAGATGTAGGACGACTACGCCACCCGTTGAATGCAGCTATGGAGCTGCCGCTGCAGGACAGTCCGCTGAGGCCGGTGGATGGATGGTGCAGCGTAGATGGTATAACCCCCAACGGGAGGGGTATGGCCTCAGGGCAGCAGATGTGGATGATGGGGGTAGCAGGAACCACTCAGAGACGGTGCGGTGTAATTCAGGGTCTTTACTGGTAACAACGATAGACCCTCCCGGAGTACTTGCTAGTGAATGGGGCCTGGTCAGTCCTTGAGCAGATGGGATCTCCCCTGGCCAGGCGGAGTTGTAGGCCTCCCAAACTGACTGTACTCTTCTGGCTACCTTGCTAGAAGCGGATATAAGTAGCCCACGTCCCTCAGTGTACCGTGTGGTGCTCACCCGTATGGCCGGTGACTCGGGGCCTTCTAATGGCTTCCGCTCCACGATGGCGGTGCTGGTCCCACGCGTGTGACCGTGCCTTCGGGTTTCTGGGCCTGAGGACCTGAAATCCCCTGCCGGTCGGCTTCTGCTGCTGGGTAAGAGTTAGTCCCCACAGCCTCGGACGCCGGGTCCGGTAAGAAAGCTTCTCAGTCAGGGCGAGCTCTGCAGCTGCCAGCCCCTGACTCGTAGTAGTATTGCTTCTGCTGTTTCTTGTCTCTACTCTCCTTGACTGACTAACCCTGCTTCAGCCCCGGGTTTATATAGGGGAAGTTCTTCCCCTCCCAAGACTGGGCAGGAGGTGTGGCATGCACAGGATCCCTGACCAAAGGACCTCCCACCTGCTCTCAGACGTAATATCTCTATCACTGTGGCAACCAGACCCCTGGGGTGTCACATTCCCCCCTAGTGAAATTTAGTACTCCGGGACTAAACACATTTTAGAAAAACATAACAAGATATAAACAATAATAATACAATAAGAAACACATAAAGGTGGTCACGGCATGTCCGTAACCGGGTGCAGTCTTTGAAGAAAGCAAGGTGTCCATTTCACCAAAACAGGGAGACGTAACCAGGTAGGGGTCTGTCCTACCCCGAGTCCTTAACAGTCTCTAGTCCATCCTGGGTTACGCTCCAACTATGTACAAGGATTCCCGGTAAATCCACCAAGGATTCCTAAAAATAGCTGGAAACACAAAATTATACACAAGCAACAATACACAGATAAACATAAATAAAACAATTTATACACTTCAAATCCTCCAGCGTGCGGGTAACTGGCCTCTAGTGGCCCTAGTGGACCTACGGAGCTGACTGTCTGGCCCTGAACTACAGGGTGTAGGAGCTGTCAAGGGTAAACTGGGCAGCTGTCTACCGGCTCTTTGTCTCACTAGGGGTACGGCAGGCTCACTATAAGCAGAGGGTTGATCCTCCTGTTCTGCTTGTGTGGAGTCTTCTGCCTCCTGGACCGGCTGTTCTTCCAGCTCTACCTGTTGCTCCGTAGGTGCTTGGGATGCTGGTTGGAGGAAGGTGAGTACGGGTACCACAACTGCACCATTGACTTGAGTCCAAGACCGAGGGAAGTCCCCGAGTACAGTACTAACCATATCTTCCCTTTCCTCTACGGGTCGATGGTCTTCTTGTTCCTCTTCAGGGTTCCTCAGTTGTTCGGGACACTTCTTCAGGTGGTCCCGGGATACAATGGCTGTGGTTTCCCCTCCGTCTTTACTGATGGTACAAACCTTCGGGTTTTCGTGGCTTGAGGGCAGTACGGTGTACGGGTCCTTCTCCCACTGGTCGTCCAACTTGTGGAGCCGTCTCTTCCTCTTCAAGACCTGCTCTCCGGGTACCAGGGGAACAGCGGGAGCATACTGGTTGTAAGTTTTCTCTTGTCTTTCCCTAGCCTGACAGAGACTTCGCTCCACGCTCTCCTGTACTCTCCGGTACTGCTGCTGCCTCTCTGTGTCCCAGTCTGTTTCTGGTGAAGTGTCCTCGGGTGTCAGGACTCCCATTTCCAGGTCAACAGGTAACTTACCAGGCCTCGCCCTCATTAGGTAAGCCGGGGTACAGTTGGTGGAACCTACCGGGATGTGGTTGTATAGGTCCACCAGATCGGGCAACTTCTCAGGCCACAGACTGCGTTCTTCCAGGGGCAACGTTTTTAGAAGATCCATTACCACCTGGTTCATTTTTTCACAGAGTCCATTAGTTTGCGGATGGTAGGGTGTCGTCCTTATCTTCCGGCAGCCATACAGATTGCAAAATTCCTGGAAGACCTCCGCTTCAAAGGCAGGTCCCTGGTCCGTCAGCACTTGGTCCGGGTACCCGTGTGGACGGCAGAAGTGCTGCTGGAAGGCTCTAGCTGCTGTTTGAGCCGTTAAGTCCTTGACGGGGACGACAACCAGGAACCGGGAGTAATGATCCACGATGGTTAACGCGTAGACGTAGCCACTTCTGCTTGGGGTCAGTTTTACATGATCCAAGGCTACCAGTTCCAACGGTTGCCGGGTGACGATGGACTGCAGGGGAGTCTTCTGGCTGGCACGGTCCTTCCTTCTCAGGTTGCACGGGCCACAGTCTCTGCACCACTTCTCGATGGTTCCCCTCATGCCTACCCAGTGGAACCGCTCGCGCAGCAGGAACTCCAGCTTCTTCCACCCAAAGTGTCCAGCTCCGTCGTGGTATGCCTCCATCACCATGGCTGCGTCTCTTCGTGGCACCACTACTTGCCAGAGTAATTCATGCGTCCGGGAGTTAACCATTCTGCGGCACAACTTCCCCTTGTAAAGGAACAGTCGACTCTTCTCTGCCCATAGTTGTTTGGCTTCCTCCGGAGCGTCTGGTTCAAGGCAAGCCTCCGGGCGAGTCAGCATCTCCTTCACCAGTCGGACGGCAGGGTCGCTGTCTTGCGTTTCCGCCCAGTTGTAGTGAGGTAAGGGGTTCAATGTAGCAGCCTGCTTACTCCTTACCCGGTGGGAATACTGGATAGTCCCATGACGGTGGAACGCAGGGAGTTCAACTTCCTCCAGTCCCTCCGGATCTTCTCCTTCGTCCGGCAAGTTGGGCATCCTGGACAGGGCGTCTGCGTTGGTATTGGAGCGTCCGGCCCGGTATTTGATTGTGAACTCGTAGTTGGACAGACGGGCCATCCACCTCTGCTCCAGGGCACCGAGTCTTGCCGTGTCCAGGTGTGTCAACGGGTTGTTATCCGTGTACACGGTGAACCGGGAAGAAGCGAGGTAATGCTTAAAGCGCTCGGTGACTGCCCATACTACGGCCAGGAACTCTAGCTTAAATGAGCTGTAATTCTCGGGGTTCCTTTCGGTGGGTCGCAGTTTTCGGCTGGCGTAGGCGATTACTCGTTCCTTCCCCTGCTGGATCTGGGACAGTACGGCTCCTAGCCCGATGTTACTGGCGTCGGTGTAGAGGATAAAGGGCTGGCTATAATCCGGGTACGCCAGGATTTCGTCCCCCGTGAGGGCCATCTTCAGCTGGCGGAAGGACTCTTCTTCCAGCTCCTCCCATTTGAAGGGCGGCTTCTGGTTCTTGGCCTTCCGGGACTGGCCTATCAGGAGGTCCTGCATAGGTGCTGCCTTTTTGGTGAAACCGGGAATAAACCTTCGGTAGTAGCCTACCAACCCGAGGAACTGCCGCACTTCTTTTACGCTGGAGGGGCTTGGCCATTCCTTAATTGCGGTGATCTTATCAGGGTCGGGAGCCACTCCATCAGCGCTCACCACGTGTCCCAGGTACTGCACCTTCGGTTTCAGGAGGTGACACTTGGAGGGTTTCACCTTTAGGCCGTAACTCGCCAGAGCTTCGAACACTTCCGCCAGGTGTTTCAGGTGGTCCTCATACGTCTTGGAATATACGATGACATCGTCCAGGTACAACAGGACCGTCTCGAAGTTTCTGTGGCCCAGACAACACTCCATTAGGCGTTGGAAGGTTCCTGGTGCGTTGCAGAGTCCGAACGGCATGCAGGTGAACTCGCTAAGTCCCATCGGGGTGGTGAATGCGGTCTTCTCCTGGTCCGCCTCTGCTACAGGAACCTGCCAGTACCCGCTAGTGAGATCCAAGGTAGAGAAGAAGTTAGCAGATCTTAAAGCAGCCAATGACTCCTCTATCCTTGGCAAGGGGTACGCATCCTTGTGTGTGATACGGTTGATTTTCCGGTAATCTACACACATCCTCATGGTGTTGTCTTTTTTTTCTGACTAAGACTAGTGGAGCTGCCCAGGGGCTACAGCTATCCCTGATCACCCCAGCCTCCTTCATATCTCTAAGCATCCCCTTGGCGTGTTGGTAGTGGGCAGGGGGTACGGGTCGATACCTCTCTTTTATAGGAGGATGGTCTCCCGTGGGGATGTGGTGTTCTACCCCCTTGACTCGCCCGAAGTCTAACGGGTGTTTACTGAACACTCTCTCGTACTCTTGAACCACCCGATAGACTCCTTGTTTCTGGTGTGAGGGAGTGGAGTCAGTACCCAGATGTAGTTGCTGACACCAGTCCTCCATGTTTTTCTTAGAGCCGTTACCTTCCTCCGGGTGAGATGGAGGCAAGGGTTCCACAGATTGTATAGAATTTTGGTTAATGGTATATAATTTGGCTAGCGTGGCATACCGGGGCAGGTACACTTCCCTCTTCCCGATATTGATTATGCGAACGGGCACCCTCCCATGGCGTACATTAACCACCCCCCGTGCTGTCAAGATGGTGGGCCTACTGTCTGAGTAAACTGGTTCTACCATTGCCTGGTAATCTCTACCCCTCAGACCAATAGCTGCCCGGCACCAAATCATCATTTCACTTTTTGGGGGCATGGCAATAGGAAAAGGGTCACACATTCTTACGCTACCAATCTCACCGCCGGAGAGTTCCACCTGTTGCCGTCGCATCAGTGCCCGGATCTCCTTCTGGAGCACCCGCTGCTCGCCGGAGCTGGCGTTCTTGGCAACCTGCTGTAAAAGGAAAATCACCTCTGCAAGACAATTTTCAATTACATTAGTTCCTAGAGTTATTTTTGGGTGACTCTCATGTTTGTCAATATCTACAATGATCAGTCCCTGTGCTGCCAGTTCGACTCTACCGATTTTGATGGTCACCTCTTTAAATCCGATCTGTGGCACGGGCTGGCCATTGCTGGCGATGATACTCAAGTCGTCGTCAGGGTAGCGGGTAATATCCGAGTCATTCCAGTACTGCTTAAAGAGCACGTACGGGATGGTGGTGACCTGTGACCCGGTGTCCAGTAGGGCACTCATGGGAATGCCATCCAGTACCACAGGCAAGACTGGACGTCCTCCCACATATCTGTCGCGCCAGTTCGATGGGCCTGGTGATCTTTTTCCTGGGGGTTGGCCCTCTACCCCAGGTTGTGCCCGTTTAAAGAACAGTACCTTTCCATATGTCCGGGTTGATTGCAGCGGCGGCAGATGGGTCGTCCGTCCTCGCTGTATCGGTTACTGGGTCTTCCTCTGGCCGGTGGGGTCCTCCTTGGTCGACGCCACGGGATGTCCTCTGGTCCGGATGCCAGCTGGATCTTCCCTGGAGTGGAAACCTGTAAAGACTGCACAGTTCGGGTTAGCGCAGCAACGCTCTTAACTAGCTCTTGGACCTGATGGTGTAGGTCTGGAGCCGGGTCATTGTCCAAAGCCTGCGAATCAGCTCCCACAGGCCCTGCCGACAAGGGCGCCGCCTCCTGGTGGTAAGTGATAGCTGGGCGCCTGTGGGTCACAACGCCACCCGGTGCCGGTTCTTGGAGCACCCGGATGGCTCTGTCCTTGAACTGTGCAAAGCCCAGATGGGGATCCTGTAAGGCCATCGCCCGCAACTGGTTTCGGTGGGCATTACAATACAGTCCCTCTATAAACTGTTCGGTCAACAGCCTGTCCTCGTTTCCCACTCCATCAGGGTCGGTCTGCTTAATGGCCCTCAGGGCCTCTTGTAGGTTTAGTGCATAGTCCCTTATACTCTCATGCGCTCGCTGCTTGCACCCGTAGAATCTAAGCTTAATCTCGGCTGAGGTGCGGGTATCAAAGGTGTCCTTCAGCCGGGTTAGTATCCCTGCGACAGTCTTCCTCCCAGGTGGCCAGGATTTTACTTCCCTTTTGGCTGCCCCGGTTAGTTGGGCCACCAGGATGCTCACTTTTTGCTCTTCTGTGAGGGGGTACACTTGGAAGAGACTATCCAGCTTTTCTCTAAAGTCATGCAGGGTATGTGACTCCCCTGAGTACTGGGGTAGCCAAGCTGCTCCCGGGATATAGGGCATGGTGAAGGGCATAACTGCAGCAGCGGTAGCGCTGGCGGGGGTTGAGGCAGTGAAGCTCTCCTCCGTATCCGACATCTTCCTCCCCCCTAGTGGACCGTGGCCTACCTTGCGATGATCCTCTTCCGTAGGCCGCGGCTCCGCAGTGGATCGTCAGGGTTGAGGACCTTCCGTCGTGCTCCTGTGACGTCGGCGTCTGCTGGGCTCCTTCCAGGACCTTACGCAACGTCCGGACGTGAGGCGGGGCTTCAGTTCTCGCGCGCTTTCGGAGTCCACGCCCCTCTTCTTCCCGCGCGGCGTCCTCAAGATGGCGTCCAATGGTGGGAAAACTCCACGGATGGCGGGAAGAAGGCAGAAGATGGCGCCGGATGGCGGGAAACTTCACCGATGGCGGGAAGAAGGCTGAAGATGGCGCCGGATGGCGGGAATCTTCACCACAGGTAAGTTTGAAAAGTCTCTTTACCAGGCACGCAGTACCCGGTGGTTGCGGGCACGAAATCCTGACGACTACGCCAAAGTTGACGCGCCCCTGGGCCTGTGTCGCGCTGCGTTGCGCACGCGGGAGCTTACCCGGAGCCGGATCTCTTGAGGGTTGTAGTCTCGTGGCGGTGACCCGGTCCGTGCCCAGGGAGTCAAACTGAGCGGCGATGTAACAGCGGTAGATGTAGGACGACTACGCCACCCGTTGAATGCAGCTATGGAGCTGCCGCTGCAGGACAGTCCGCTGAGGCCGGTGGATGGATGGTGCAGCGTAGATGGTATAACCCCCAACGGGAGGGGTATGGCCTCAGGGCAGCAGATGTGGATGATGGGGGTAGCAGGAACCACTCAGAGACGGTGCGGTGTAATTCAGGGTCTTTACTGGTAACAACGATAGACCCTCCCGGAGTACTTGCTAGTGAACGGGGCCTGGTCAGTCCTTGAGCAGATGGGATCTCCCCTGGCCAGGCGGAGTTGTAGGCCTCCCAAACTGACTGTACTCTTCTGGCTACCTTGCTAGAAGCGGATATAAGTAGCCCACGTCCCTGAGTGTACCGTGTGGTGCTCACCCGTATGGCCGGTGACTCGGGGCCTTCTAATGGCTTCCGCTCCACGATGGCGGTGCTGGTCCCACGCGTATGACCGTGCCTTCGGGTTTCTGGGCCTGAGGACCTGAAATCCCCTGCCGGTCGGCTTCTGCTGCTGGGTAAGAGTTAGTCCCCACAGCCTCGGACGCCGGGTCCGGTAAGAAAGCTTCTCAGTCAGGGCGAGCTCTGCAGCTGCCAGCCCCTGACTCGTAGTAGTATTGCTTCTGCTGTTTCTTGTCTCTACTCTCCTTGACTGACTAACCCTGCTTCAGCCCCGGGTTTATATAGGGGAAGTTCTTCCCCTCCCAAGACTGGGCAGGAGGTGTGGCATGCACAGGATCCCTGACCAAAGGACCTCCCACCTGCTCTCAGACGTAATATCTCTATCACTGTGGCAACCAGACCCCTGGGGTGTCACATATGTATATGGTGATACGAGGCAAAGGGTTAGAGCTAGGGATAGTGTATCTAGTGTATATAGCATATACCTCTACATTCTGTATGTATAGGGTGATACGAGGCAAAGGGTTAGAGCTAGGGATAGTGTATCCAGTGTATATAGCATATACCTCTACATTCTGTATGTATATGGTGATATGAGGTGAATGGTTAGAGCTAGGGATAGTGTATCCAGTGTATATAGCATATACCTCTACATTCTGTATGTATAGGTTGATAGGGGATGAAGGGTTAGAGCTAGGGTTAGTGTATCCAGTGTATACAGTATATACCTCTATATTCTGGACGTATATTGTGATAGGAGGATAAAGGATTACAGCTAGGGATGATGTGTCCAGTGTAAATAGCATATACCTCTATATTCTGTAGGTATGGAGTGGTATGGGAGATAGTGAGTAGATGGTTAAAGATAGGGTTAGGGTATCCAGTGTACATAGTATATACCTCTATATTCTGTAGGTGTGGGGTAATATGAGGGATAATGAATGTATGGTTAGAGCTAGGATTAATGTATCCAGTATATATAGTATATACCTCTATATTCTGTAGGTATGGGGTCATATTGAAGATAGTGAATGGAGGGTTAGAGCAAGGGTTAGTGTATCCAGTGTATATAGTATATACCTCTGTATTCTGTAGGTATTGGTTGATATTGAAGATAGTGAATGGAGGGTTAGAGCAAGGTTAGTGTATCCAGTGTATATAGTATATACCTCTATATTCTGTAGGTATGGGGTGATGTGGGGGATAGTGAATAGAGGGTTAGAGCTAGGGTTAGTGTATCCACTATATACAGTATATACCTCTATATTCTGTATTTCTACTTCTTCTGTAGCTTCCTGCATATATGGACATCAGCTGGAATAAAAGGCTGCGTAAAACAGCTGGTCGCACTGGATTCCTGGAGAACAACGGGGACCTCTACGCCATCATCCAGTTATCGGATAAAGTCTGCGATTCAGCAGGTAGTCGTCACATCCGGCACAATTTATAGATTAGCTGTGGTGAAATCTTCCCCACATCTTTACTCCTGATTGTTATTATATCCTGCTTTGTCCTTAGAACGACTCCGAGACACATTGATCCATGAGATGTGTCATGCTGCCTGCTGGGTCATCGATGGCAATGGAGAACTTGCCCATCACCAACTATGGGAGCAGTATTGTGAGAAGGTCGCACAGATCCACCCTGACCTTCCACCCATTACTGTATTCCATAGTTGGGAGTACCACTACCCGGTGGTGTACCAATGCTCAGGGTGCCAGTACAGGTAAGATACGACTCAAATAAACTATGGACAGACGGGCGTCTGATACTGGCCGTGGGTGTATGTGCTACTACCACTGCTTGCTTCATCACTTCTGCAATCAATATGAAGGGGCTCTGTCATTGATGTTGGATGTGTGTGTACCTTTAGGATCAGTCTTTAATATCTTTAATAAGCTTTATCTCCCACTCCAGAGTCGGACGTTGGACGGATTCTCTCGACACCGAGAAGTTTGGGTGCGGCTACTGTGAGAACAAGTTGGTTCTAGTAACCACAACCTGAGAAGATCTATCAGCGACTATCCAGCTCCATCAATAGTCCGATCATCGGCTCGGCCAAGATAGCAGCA
Organism: Phyllobates terribilis; assembly: GCF_046119375.1. Classification (NCBI taxonomy): domain Eukaryota; kingdom Metazoa; phylum Chordata; class Amphibia; order Anura; family Dendrobatidae; genus Phyllobates; species Phyllobates terribilis. Next base: position 1,089,433,113 of record NW_027362761.1, on the reverse strand, counting down.
CACAGATGAAGTCATCCAGAAGACTAGTGGAAAGTCACATCTCAGTCTTCCACCATTTTTCGGGCGTCACGGTGACTCAGTGGTTAGCACTTGTGTCTGCAGCACTCAGGTGGTGGAAATAAATACGAACACGGACATCTGCATGGAGTTTGTATGTCCTCCCCGTGTCTGCGTGGGTTTCCTCCGGGTTCTCCGGTTTCCTCCCACACTCCAAAAATATACTGATAGGTTAATTGGCTTATTCCAAATTGTCCCTAACATGAATTATGGTTCTCCCTGTACAGCGCTACAGACTATGTCATCGCTATATTATCGAGGGGAATCAAATTCATCATTAAATACAAATGCTTTAAACAAACTTATTATTGTAATGTTGACTTGTGTCAGTCATTTCATACACAGATTACTTCCAAAAAAGTTATGTCCTACAGTGGGACGTCTGGAGGTGAGATTCCGCCATACCGATGGCCAGGGACAGGCATGCGGGTGCTAACACCTACATGGACTGGCAGGACAGGCTTACACTGGTAATATACAGCGTATACACCCACAACGACTCACACACATCAAACCAAGCAAAGTCATCAAGTTTCAGAGCTCCCATAGAAATGAATGGTGATAGCCGCACATGCGCAGCCACTTTCCATTTCTGACAGTGTGTAACGGGGTCGTTCTTGAGTTACATGTGGGTCCCTGATCTCAGCAATGGGACCTGCATCTATCAAACATTTATGACGTATGCTTTCTATAGAGGATGAAATAATGTCTTCAATGCGCTTCGTCACGTGTCCACGGGCATGCTCGCGATTTCTAATGCTGACCCTATGCTGCTCTCTGATTCAGTTATGTTACCAGCAACATAGTGCATTAAGCATTAATGCTTTAAAGGGCACAGCTCAACTTTCCATCCTAATGTGGCACCTCAAACGTCACAAATTTTTCCAGGGCATTCATAAGGGGTATCTCTGCATTATCGTCACGAACGGGGAAACAGCTGATCAGCGGATGTGCACGGTGCTGGACCCTCAGTGATCTGATATTGATGACCTATTCTAAAGATATTCCACCAATTATCAAACACCTGAATAACTTCTTTAATTAGTTTAGGGGAGTGATTGAACCATTTTTAAGCCAAACACAATCCTTAATATTTATTCTTCACCGGAAGGTACAATGTGTTAAAAAACAGCTGATTATGGGGCCCATGGGCATTACAAGTATTGGAGACCCGCTCCTTTCTAATGGGAACATTTTTTTATGAGGCCCTCCTCCACGTCTCTTCCAAGGGGCATTGGAGTGACTCCCAATTTTTGGCAGCCTTGCATTCACTGCATAGCAAACACAATGGGAGACCCACTTTCTAATAATGGGAACATTGTTTTCAGGAGGCCCTCTGACCTCCACGTCTTTTCCAAGGGGCATTGGAGTGCCTCCAAATTTTTGGCAACCCTTGCATTCACTGCATAGGCAAACACAATGGGAGACCTACTTCCTAATAATGGGAAATTTGTTTTCAGGAGTCCCTCCTCTAGGTCTCTTCAAAGGGGTATTGGGGTGCGTCCAAATTTTCAAAGTGGTATTGGGGTGCGTCCAAATTTTGGGCAGCCCTGCCACTCACAGCATACGCAATAACAGTATAGGAGACCTACTCTTTAGTAATGGGAACAATAAAACATAGCCAGCTGATGGCTCTCTAAGAATAGTGAGGGCCGATTGCTGGCCCTTTAAGAATAGTAAAGGCCGCCTGATGAACATTGTTGACAGAAGTGACCTGGGAGTCAGAAATTCTTCCAGGGGTCTTTCCCATACTGTCCCCATGTCATTTGAACACTGTTCCCATAGATTTGGGCAATTTGCAATCTTCAGACCGCCGGGGGGAGGCGCCTGAAAAATGCCCGAGTTTGCCATAGACTTACATTGGGCTCGTTGCTCGGGTCGAGCACCCGAGTATTCCAATGTGCTCGGCCCGAGCATCGAGCACCCGAGCATTTTAGTGCTGGCCCATCACTACTCATAAGAGCACATTTATCTTTACAAACAACAGAACAGTGATAGCTGTCACATCTGTGTTCTGATACCTTAGCTTCCCAATAAGACATGGGAGTAAATCAATACTTTACAAGCTGCTCTGTGGCTGGGGGCACTGGTAAAATAGTGTCTTATTGTCATGCAAGGTGAGGGAAGGAACAGTGTACAACGACAGGAATAGGGGTAAGTGGAAGGGAGCCCAACATCTAGACAAAGGGGGAGTGGAGACCCCTAGGCAGATCTAATATCACCCTGACTACTCTATCATACTTATATAGGTTCATCTCCAATAGCAGAGCAGGAAACTTAATCCCTGAATGTCCCTAGAGCTAGGCCCTAGGTAGGGAGGGACACTATATGAGGGGCAGCTTATGATAAGTGTTACTTCTCTTTTCTTTACATGATACCAGATTGATGGTGCTATTGTGGGCTGATGTTCTTCATAGACTTGTGTGAACAGCCCCTATTATATTCTTGCTCGGATGATTCAGAAGTTTGCTGTATATATGACACCTCTCTGTGGAGAATCAGCTTTAGGGATTCTCTTAACAATGTAAGAAAAAAAAAGATTAACCACTGCATGTGATAGGGGTTATATACTGGGCTCGGGTAATGATTGATAGAACTTATTCAGGAATTTATAAGCCCTACTAGCCCAGTTATTTGTAGTTATGTATTGTCTCTAAATTTCCCTAGAGCTGTCATTTTGCTTTATTGAACAGTTGTCGTCTTTTAATGTTTATTGAAATGGTCGGTCTCTGAATCTATACGTTCACTTCTTCCTATCTTTTTTCACGACTGTAGTTTTGTATTTATTAGGATAAATGTATTTATTAGTATAGAAGAATTTTTAGGGACATAAGGGACACCGTCGTTAAGCAGGGGCGCCACTTAACACAAATTATGGTGCCAACCTCCTCTGCCAGGAAGGTAGAGACATTAGGGATAAAGTAGGGACAGGTTTAGCCTGCACTCTCTCCTGATCAGTGTGTAACCTAATATGGATATTCCCTAATACTTTATTTTGTATTTTTGTTGTTTTGTCTATTGTGGATTGTTATAGTCCTTTTCAGATAATTTATTAAAAGTTACATTTTAGGGGTCTAATCTTCTATAGGTTTTTCATGCTAAATTAGGCCCTGTTTACATATTTTTTTTGCTAAGGTGTTTAACTGAACACTAGTCAGGCCCCACTGTAACTAAAGAAAACAAGGTAAACAAACAAAGGGGATACATTTAGCTTGAGAAGACACCAGAGAGGTAGCACCAACTGTCCTCCAAGGGAAGTCCAAGAATGAACTAGCTGCCTACTAGTACTCCAGGCATAGACAGCAGAACATAGAACTATCACCAGCGACTCTCTGGAGACACAGAGTTTTTAACTACCAAGCAAGGGTGTGTCAACCAGCAGCAGAAGGTGGAGGTCACCGCTGGGTACTAAAGGAAGAAGGATATCACTACACTACAGAGATGAGAGGATCAAGAAGGTGTCTGTAATGCCAAGCGCAGTGACCTTCTACAGCCGGATCCAGAGTGACTGTCTCTGACACTTGATACACCAGTGATATCTGATAAACAAAAAAAAATAAAATGTTGTAGGTACGTTCTCCTGAAATGGTTGCAACAGTCACAACTCCTATAAAAGCATGTAAAGGCTGCTGCAGGATGTCACGCACGGTGTGGGAAAGACTAAGTGCAACACGAAGGGAAGAAGGGGAGGAAGCCAAAACACTAGGGTAAGTGGGATTGGAGACCCCTAGGCAGATCTAATATCACCCTGCCTACCCTACCATCCCTATATAGGTTCCACACTTATCTCCGAACAGGACCCTAAACCCTGGATGACCCTAGAGCTAGACCCTAGATAAGGAGGGGGAAGGGTGAGCACTGGTCAGGACCTACTACAAACTATAGACAACAAGGTAGACAAACAAAGGGGATTAACTTAGCTTAAGAAGACACCAGAGGAGTAATGCCAACTGTCCTCCAAGGGCACCAGAGAAGACGCTAGCCGATTGCTAATGCTCCAAGCCTGTACATAGAAGTATTACCGGCAATTCCCTGGAGAAAACGGAGTGTTTTTAACTCCCACTCAAGGGTGTGTCAATCAGCAGCAGGAGGGAGATTGCCACTGGGTCATAAAGGCAGAAGGATTAAGAAGGCATCTGTAATGCCAAGCGCAGTGACCTTCTACAGCCAGGTCTATTACACCTGTCACACCCTTGACACAGGACCACCAATAAATTCACATGAAGAAAATGAGAGGTGGATCAGAGTCCGCACTGCCCAGAGTTCAAAAGGTGTAGTCGCACACAAGGATTAAGCATGAATGTGGTTTATTGTGTCAATGCGTTTCAAGGTCTCCAAACCTCTTCATCAGGACCAAACCACAATGATTTTTATATATATACAGTACAGACCAAAAGTTTGGACACACCTTCTCATTTAAAGATTTTTCTGTATTTTCATGACTATGAAAATTGTATATTCACACTGAAGGCATCAAAACTATGAATTAACACATGTGGAATTATATACTTAACAAAAAAGTGTGAAACAACTGAAAATATGTCTTATATTCTAGGTTCTTCAAAGTAGCCACCTTTTGCTTTGATGACTGCTTTGCACACTCTTGGCATTCTCTTGATGAGCTTCAAGAGGTAGTCACCGGAAATGGTCTTCCAACAATCTTGAAGGAGTTCCCAGAGATGCTTAGCACTTGTTGGCCCTTTTTGCCAGCTCACCCCAAACCATCTCGATTGGGTTCAGGTCTGGTGACTGTGGAGGCCAGGTCATTTGGCGTAGCACCCCATCACTCTCCTTCTTGGTCAAATAGCCCTTACACAGCCTGGAGGTGTGTTTGGGGTCATTGTCCTGTTGAAAAATAAATGATGGTCCAACTAAACGCAAATCGGATGGAATAGCATGCCGCTGCAAGATGCTTTGGTAGCCATGCTGGTACAGTATGCCTTAAATTTTAAATAAATCCCCAACAGAGTCACCAGCAAAGCACCCCCACACCATGACACCACCTCCTCCATGCTTCACGGTGGGAACCAGGCATGTAGAGTCCATCCATTCACCTTTTCTGCGTCGCACAAAGACACGGTGGTTGGAACCAAAGATCTCAAATTTGGACTCATCATACCAAAGCACAGATTTCCACTGGTCTAATGTTGATTCCTTGTGTTCTTTAGCCCAAACAAGTCTCTTTTGCTTGTTGCCTGTCCTTAGCAGTGGTTTCCTAGCAGCTATTTTACCATGAAGGCCTGCTGCACAAAGTCTCCTCTTAACAGTTGTTGTAGAGATGTGTCGGCTGCTAGAACTGTGTGGCATTGACCTGGTCTCTAATCTGAGCTGCTGTAAACCTGCGATTTCTGAGGCTGGTGTCTCGGATAAACTTATCCTCAGAAGCAGAGGTGACTCTTGGTCTTCCTTTCCTGGGGCGGTCCTCATGTGAGCCAGTTTCTCTGTAGCGCTTGATGGTTTTTGCAACTGCACTTGAGGACACTTTCAAAGATTTCCCAATTTTTCGGACTGACTGACCTTTATTTCTAAAAGTAACAATGGCCACTCGTTTTTCTTTAATTAGCTGCTTTTTTCTTGCCATAATACAAATTCTAACAGTCTATTCAGTAGGACTATCAGCTGTGTATGCACCTGACTTCTGCACAACACAACTGATGGTCCCAACCCCATTTATAAGCCAAGAAATCCCACTTATTAAACCTGACAGGGCACACCAGTGAAGTGAAAACCATTTCCGGTGACTACCTCTTGAAGCTCATCAAGAGAATGCCAAGAGTGTGGAAAGCAGTCATTAAAGCAAAAGGTGGCTACTTTGAAGAACCTAGAATATAAGACATATTTTCAGTTGTTTCACACTTTTTTGTTAAGTATATAATTCCACATGTGTTAATTCATAGTTTTGATGCCTTCAGTGTGAATGTACAATTTTCATAGTCATGAAAATACAGAAAAATCTTTAAATGAGGAGGTGTGTCCAAACTTTTGGTCTGTACTGTATATATATATATATATATATATATATATATATATATACATATATATATACATACATATATACACTGCTCAAAAAAATAAAGGGAACACTCAAATAACACATCCTAGATCTGAATGAATGAAATATTCTCATTGAATACTTTGTTCTGTACAAAGTTGAATGTGCTGACAACAAAATCACACAAAAATCATCAATGGAAATCAAATTTATTAGCCAATGGAGGCCTCGATTTGGAGTAACCCCCAAAATTAAAGTGGAAAAACACACTACAGGCTGATCCAACTTAGATGTAATGTCCTCAAAACAAGTCAAAATGAGGCTCAGTATTGTGTGTAGCCTATACGTGCATGTATGACCTCCCTACAACGCCTGGGCATGCTCCTGATGAGGTTGCGGATGGTCTCCTGTGGGATCTCCTCCCAAACCTGGACTAAAGCATCCGCCAACTCCTGGACAGTCTGTGGTGCAACGTGACGTTGGTGGATGGAGCGAGACATGATGTCCCAGATGTGCTCAATCGGATTCAGGTCTGGGGAACGGGTGGGCCAGTCCATAGCTTCAATGCCCTCATGTTGCAGAACTGCTGACACACTCCAGCTACATGAGGTCTGGCATTGTCCTGCATTAGGAGGAACCCAGGGCCAACCGCACCAGCATATGGTCTCACAAGGGGTCTGAGGATCTCATCTCGGTACCTAATGGCAGTTAGGCTACCTCTGGCGAGCACATGGAGGACTGTGCAGCCCTCCAAAGAAATGCCACCCCACACCATTACTGACCCACTGCCAAACCGGTCATGCTGAAGGATGCTGCAGGCAGCAGATTGCTCTCCACGGCGTCTCCAAACTCTGTCACGTCTGTCACATGTGCTCAATGTGAACCTGCTTTCATCTGGGAAGAGCACAGGGCGCCAGGGGTGACTTTGCCAATCCTGGTTGTAACATCCCTGGCGGCGTGCTGGCATGGCTTACCACCTCCCACCATTCAAGACCGCCATCTTACCTATCAATCCAGGCTGCACACTTTGCTCCAGTACCTGCTGTGTCTCTTGTCTGATTGCTTAGGGCGGCGGCGCGGCTGCTGCATGATTCTTATATTTGCTGTGTGTGCACTCCTATTGCCTCCCCAGCCTATTGCTGTGAGTCACTGGATACTTAAACCCCCTCCATCCAGTAGGGGGTGCCTGAGCAACACTTTCATTCTGTGTGCTCTGTGCAACTGAGTTGCCAGGTCCTGTCCTGTATCTTGTCTGTTTCCGCCCCTGGGGGCTGTATACCCAGGCCTGTTACCTGTATCTGTGACTTTTAGTCTGTCTCTGCCACCCTGGGGGCTGAGTTCCCAGGCTCGCTCCTGTATCTTATTCCTGGTTCAGTTCCTGTCTGAACTGTGTCCTAGCCCGTTACCTGTTTCTCTCTATGTCCGAACCTTCCCTTTTCCTGCAGTGTCTGAACCTGCACCTAACTCCAACTCGTTGTCTCTGAACTTCTGTTTGTGAGTTTTGTGTACACTCGCTACTTCATTGTAAGTACCTTGTGTGTATCTGGTTCTGCTTGTTCACCGCACCTGCGGTTTTGCTCTGCCCTGCTTGTTCACCGCACCTGTGGTTTCGCTCTGCTCAGCTTGTTCACCGCACCTGCGGGTTTTGCTCTGCTCTGCTTGTTTACCGCACCTGCGGGTTTTGCTCTGCTCTGCTTGTCTGTCGAACCTGCGGGTTTTGCTCTGCTCTGCTTGTCTACCGCATCTGCGGGTTTTGCTCTGCTCTGCTTGTCTACCGCATCCGCGGGTTTTGCTCTGCTCTGCTTGTCTACCGCATCTGCGGGTTTTGCTCTGCTCTGCTTGTCTACTGCACCTGCTGGTTTTGCTCTGTTCTGCTTGTCTAGTGCACCTGCGGGTTTTGCTCTGCTTGTCTACCACATCTGCTGGTTTTGCTCTGCTCTGCTTGTCTACCGCACCTGCGGGTTTTGCTCTGCTCTGCTTGTCTACCGCACCTGCTGGTCTTGCTCTGCTTGTCTACCGCATCTGTGGGTTTTGCTCTGCTCTGCTTGTCTACCGCATCTGCGAATTTTGCTCTGCTCTGCTTGTCTACCGCACCTGCGGCTCCGTTCCTGTGTCCCAGTCTGTACAGGTCCATATCCTGCCTGTGTTCCTACCTGCCAGTACCCACCTGTCTGCATGCCAGCCATGCCTGCCAGTGGCCATCTGTCTGCATGCCAGCCGTGCCTGCCAGTGCCCACCTGTCTGCATACCAGCCGTGCCTGCCAATACCCACCTGTCTGTATGCCAGCCTAACCTGCCTGTTCCTGCATTCCCCGGTGTGGGTCAACAGCTGTGACCAGGGTCTGACCTGGAGTAGCACCTGGTACCTCTGCTTGGTTCCTTCCTGGTTCACGGAGTCGACTGAGCCGCCGCGTGACCTTAGTTGGACCGAGTTGATACTTAGTTATACCCCTCCAAGCACTCCTCGGTTCATGGTCCAGTGGGATCACTAATCATGCTCACGCCAGTCAGTCTGGACGTGTGCGTAACACTGGTGTTCTGTGGCAAATGCCAAGCGTCCAGCACGGTGTTGGGCTGTGAGCACAACCCCCATCTGTGGACGTCGGGCCCTCATACCACCCTCATGGAGTCGGTTTCTAACCGTTTGTGCAGACACATGCACATTTGTGGCCTGCTGGAGGTCATTTTGCAGGGCTCTGGCAGTGCTCCTCCTGTTCCTCCTTGCACAATGGCGGAGGTAGCAGTCCTGCTGCTGGGTTGTTGCCCTCCTACGGCCCCCTCCACCTTTCCTGGTGTACTGGCCTGTCTCCTGGTAGCCTCCAGCCTCTGGACACTACGCTGACAGACACAGCAAACCTTCTTGCCACAGCTCGCATTGATGTGCCATCCTGGATGAGCTGCACTACCTGAGCAACTTCTATGGGTTGTAGAGTCCGTCTCATGCTACCACGAGTGTGAAAGCACAACCAACATTCAAAAGTGACCAAAACATCAGCCAGAAAGCATTGGTACTGAGATGTGTTCTGTGGTCCCCACCTGCAGAACCACTCCTTTATTGAGGGTGTCTTGATAATTGCCAATAATTTCCATCTATTGTCTATTCCATTTGCACACCAGCATGTGAAATTGATTGTCAATCAGTGTTGCTTCCTAAGTGAACAGTTTGATTTCACAGAAGTTTGATTTACTTGGAGTTATATTCTGTTGTTTAAGTGTTCCCTTTATTTTTTTGAGCAGTGTAAATATATATATATATATATATATACATATATATATATATATATAAATATATATGTGTGTATATACTGTATGTAATTGGTAAACTTATCGGCACCTTCAACCAGTATGTACAGCAAGTGTGAACAGGTGCAAGCTGCTATGACTGCATAATATGCGAACAAAATTAGATACAGTGGGTATGGAAAGTATTCAGACCCCTTTAAATTTTTCACTCTTTGTTTCATTGCAGCCATTTGGTAAATTCTAAAAAGTTCATCATTTTTTTCTCATTAATGTACACTCTACACCCCATCTTGACTGAAAAAAACAGAAATGTAGAAATTTTTGCAAATTTATCAAAAAAGAAATACTGAAATATCACGTGGTAACAAGTATTCTGACCCTTTGCTCAGACAGTCATATTTAAGCCACATGCTGTCCATTTCCTTGTGATCCTCCTTGAGATGGTTCTACTCCTTCATTGGAGTCCAGCTGTGTTTAATTAAACTGATAGGACTTTATTTGGAAAGACACACACCTGTCTATATAAGACCTCATAGCTCACAGTGCATGTCAGACCAAATAAGAATCATGAACTCAAAGGAACTGCCCAAGGAGCTCAGAGACAGAGTTGTGGCAAGGCACAGATCTAGCCAACGTTACAAAAGAATTTCTGCAGTATTCAAGGTTCCTAAGAGCACAGTGGCCTCCATAATCCTTAAATAGAAGAAGTTTGGGACCACCAGAAGTCTTCCTAGACCTGGCCGTCCAGCCAAACTGAGCAATTGTGGGAGAAAAGCCTTGGTGAGAAAGGTAAAGAAGAACCTCAAGATCACAATGGCTGAGCTCCAGAGATGCAGTAGGGAGATGAGAGAAAGTTCCACAAAGTCAACTATCACTGCAGCCCTCCACCAGTCAGGCCTTTATGGCAGAGTGGCCCAACGGAAGCCTCTCCTCAGTGCAAGACATATGAAAGCCTGCATCGAGTTTGCTCAAAAACACATGAAGGACTCCCAGACTATGAGAAATAAGATTCTCTGGTCTGAGACGAAGATAAAACTTTTTGTTGATAATTCTAAGCGGTATGTGTGGAGAAAACAAGGCACTGCTCATCACCTGCCCAATACAATCCCAACAGTGAAACCAGGGAAAATTTGGGCCGAATGACCTCTTTAACTGGATTAGTAATATCAGCCTACAGTGGGCGAATTTCCTTCTGCTGATTATGAATAATAGGCAGTAGCCCATGATGATTTTTTATTTAATTCTGTAGTTTACACATAATGTACACTGCGGGTGCTGACTAAAACTCCCATCATTGTCCCCTGATCTTAGGGAGACAAGGCTTTAGATGATAGGTAACTATATCTGTATTTTTTATTTTTAATTCAATATGTATTTATTTATTTTACTTTAAGAACAGGCCCTGGCTGGTGACTACTTCCATCAGCGGCGCCTGCTCTCGCCGTTATTAGTGAACGCAGGCATAGGCTGATCTGATGGGAGTAGTACACTCATCAGCCAACGCCTGTGACCCGCGGTAAGCTTTTTACATCTGACAGCATGATCCTGCAGTGCTCTAACTGGTGGTAACGATGTTACCGCCGATCAGAGCCGCCAGTGTTTCTCATACTGTCACACAGATGACATCATGAGAAACACAGACTTCCTGAGGATTGCTAGAGAGGCAAATCAGAACACTCGATTGACTGCAAAAGACCTTCAGAAAGATTTATCAGACCCTGGACTTGTGGTACATTGTTCTACTTTTCGGAGACACGTGCACAAATATGGCCTTCATGGAAGAGTCATGAGAAGAAAACCTCTCCTGCATCTGACGCGCTCCCTGGGCCTGTGCTGTGCAGGGGATACCCGGAACCGGATCGCTGGGGGTCCTCCGTGGCTGTTACCCGGTCCGTGCCCAGGGCGGTCAAACCAGTGGCAGTCTGAGTGTGATAACAAATGTCCGACTACGCCACCCGTGGATTGCGGTCAGTGGGGACCGCCGCTGCGCTGCAGACCGCTGAGGCTGATGTTGTATGCGCAGCCGAGTATGGGATAACTCCCCACGGGAGAAGTATTGCCTCAGGGCAGCTAGTGTGGATGATGGGAGTGATGGTGTGAGTGTCCCAGTACTAATGGTGCTGGTGCGGCGATGAAACACAGAGACGTGTGGTGCAGTTAAGGGTCTTTACTGATGGTATAACGCAGACCCTCCCGGGAGTACTGGCTAGCAGTAGAGGCCTGGTCAGTCTGAGAGCTAGCAGGATCTCCCCCTGGCCAGGTGGAGTTGTAGGCCTCCCCGTCTCTCTGCACTCTTTCCTGGCTACCTTGCTGTGTGCGGGTAGAAGTAGCCCACGTCCCTGAGTATACCGTGTGGTGCTCACCCGTATGGCCGGTGACTTGGGGCCTTCCGTTAGCCTCCGCTTCACGATGGCAGTGCTGGTCCCTTGCTTGTGACCGTGCCTCCGGGCTTCTATGGCCAGAGGACATGGAATCCCCTGCCTGTTGGATTCTGCTGCTGGACCTGGATGTCCCCACAGCCTCGGACTCCTTGTCCGGGTTTAGTGTCTTCAGCCAAGGCGAGCTTTCTAGCTTCCAGCCTCTGGCACTCGCTCCTGCTCCTACAGAGCTTCTAGTTCTCGCTTTCCCTCTCCAGGCTCTGACTCTCAGACTCTGTCTGTCCTAATCCCGCCCAAGACCCAGTTTATAAGGGCAGATTCCTCCCCTCCCAGGTCTTGGCGGGCAGTGTTGCATGCTTAGGGCTCCTGACCAGAGAAACCTTCCACTTGCTCTCAGACATAATATTTCTATTACTGTGGCAACCAGACCCCTGGGGTGCCATACATCCTTATCATAAAAATCAGCATCAGAAGTATACAAAAGAACATCTAAACAAGTCGGATGCATTTTGGAAACAAGTACTGTGGACCGATGAGATTAAAATAGAACTCTTTGGCCTCAATGATCATAGGTATGTGTTGAGAAAAAGGGCACAGAATTTCAGGAAAATAATATCTCGCCAATCATTAAGCATGGGGGTGGATCAATCATTGCTTTGGGGTTGTGTTGCAGCCAATGGCACGGGGAACATTTAACGGGTAGAAGGAAGAATAGATTCAATGAAATTTCAGTATAATCTCTTTTTATTGAAATAGAAATAGATATTAACATATATAACATACATTAATAAATGCCGGTGTTTAGTCATCATGGCGATCAAAATAACATATTCTCTATCACTTCTCTGATAAGACTCGTACACCTCTTATCTAATAATGTAAATGACTCGCCCCCTGGGCCGTGGGGCTCTCGGAGTCGGGCAACAGGGCAATAATGGGGGTAGTAGTGGCAACCCGGTCCGTGGCTCAGGGTGGTCAGACCAAATGTTGTGGCAGTCTATTTATATGGTTTTGCAATGTCCGACTACGCCACCCGTGGATTGCGGCTATTATGAACCGCCGCTGCAAGGCAGTCCCCTGAGGCTGATGGTGTGTGCAGCTGAGATAGTATAACTCCCCACGGGAAGAGTGTAGCCTCAGGGCAGTATAGTAGATGGTGGGGGTGATGGTGCAGGGAGTCCCAGTACCGTTAGTGCTGGCAAAGTAAGAAGCACAAAGACAACATGTTGCAGTCCAGGGTCTTTTACTCACAGTTCGTATACTCCAAGCCACTTCTGTACAGGTAGTGACTGCCCAAGCCGTGCCTCGTCCACCAGGTGAGGGGCTCGGTCAACTCCCAGGCAATTCAGGAGCATGGCACAGGACCCCCTTCTGTCCTTTCTCTGGCTCGTGCCCATCAGTGACCAAACTTCTGTCCAGCTTCAGCGGATTTATGCGGGAAAACGTGGGCCCCGTTTCCCGCTATCCTATATGGTGCCTTCCTAGCAGGTTTAGTGAGGGGTCGCACCAATATATGATCACGACCTCCGGTTCTTGGCTGAGGATTATTTGCCTCCACCAACTTGGGATCCGGTACCCTTTCCTTGCCTGACCCGTCACCCGTAATTTCCTGGGTTCTTACGGTCCCTTCTTCCTTTGTGTTCCTGGGCCTTTCTCTTCGGTTCCTTTCTCTTTCTGTTCTTTTCCTTTCTTTCTCTCCCTCTCGCCCTGCCCGTGTCCTAGGCCTGGCTCTGGAGCAGAACTCCAGCGGAGCCTCTGCTCCCCTCCTCCTCCACTCTCACTTCCTCCTCACAGACTCAACTTCTCTCTACTCTTTTAGAACTAAGATGGTGCCCACCTTATATACCTCCTCCTCTGTGTCTGAGCCCAGGTGACCTGCAACCAATGAGCTCCATCCTATGCCCAGAAACCAGCCCCTATCTGCTCCCACATCACTAGGGTCCCCCCCCCCTCCACTCCAGCCAGGGACATAGTCAGTCGTGCCTGCATACTAATGGGAGCACCGTAGAGCTGTCCCCCGGAAATGAGGAGTGTATATGTGTGCAGCTAACTGAGCCCTGGTCCATACTACATCCTTAGCCGGGAGTGGAATACCACACCTCTGGCAGAGGTGCAATATCCCTGTAGCGGCCGAACCCTCGGGGCGCTACATAAACATTACTTTTAATCATATCCAACAGTGCAGACAACTACATAAATCAACAATACAACAGTACAAAAACAAAAAGAGAAAAAAGAAAAAAAAGAAGGGGTGGTGAGGGGGGAAGAGGAAAAAGAGAAAGAAAGATAAGAAAGGAGGGTAGGATTAGTAAATTGAAGAGGAGAAGGAGAACATAAACTAAGGCTCATTTTTAGACTCTCTAATCAGTTCCCAGCACCAACCCAGATCCAATTCACCAATTTATCAGTCTCTCACTCAAACAGCCTGTGAAACTCCGATGAGTCCTGAAACAGAATCCAGACACTCCAGATCTTCCTGAATTTATCAGCACATCCATTAAAGTCAGCAGAAAGTTCCTCCATTCTGCAGATATTAAACATTTCATTTTTTTGAGATCCTATTGATGAGGGCAGGATAGAAAGCCGAGCTTTCTCAGGACGATTTTCGACCCTACTTCCGGTAATTAGATTATAATTGGAAAATATTTTTTCCCACAAAGGTTTGATCTTACTACACTCCCACCATATGTGAAGCATAGATCCTTTTTCCACTTTACATCGCCAACATAAGTCTGAGGCTGCCGGAAATATGGTGTGAAGTTTTACTGGATACTGGTACCATCTTGCCATAATTTTGAAATTTTTCTCCTGTGCATAACATGTGACCGACATTTTGTGTGTAAACAAGAATCCTTTTCCCCAATCTGTTGAAGATATGACTACCCCCAATTCTTGTTCTCACATGTGTTGAAATTGTAACTTTCCTGAGATACTTTCCCCAATCAAATAATTATAAAGCAGTGATATTATATGATTGGGGGGAGATTCCTGTAAGAATAACCTCTTAAAAGAAGATGGTATACACTGGAATGGGGGTGCCAACCTCTGAGAAAACAAGAATGATTGCAACTGTAAGTATTCCATCCACAGCAATTTTCTAGACAGAGACCTATCCTGTAATGTATTGAATGACGGTATTTTACCATTTTCTAATATATGTAGGAGGCGAGTGTCCTCCATAGCTCTCCATCCCAAGAAAGATGCTCTCAGATATCCAGGAGGAAAGGAAAGATTAGAGAAAAGTGGCGTAAGAGGGCTGAATGTTCTAGAGGGATGGTATTTTTTCATAGTTGCATGTCAAATTTTAATTGTTCCCCTTGTCAATTCTGTCAAGCCTCCTATCGAGAAAACATCAGAGGCAAAAAGCCAAGGAAGGTGCTTCAAAGGAACAACCACCCCTTCCTGCTCAATAGTGACCCATTGTTTTGTCAGAGAGTTGACATGCCAGTCTATAAAGTGACCTAAAACAGAAGCTTGAAAGTATATTTTAACCCCTTAATAACATCTGACGTACTAATACGCATCTGTGCACTGGGACTTAAGAGCCAGACCCGTATTAGTACGTCATCGCGATCGCGCGCGCACACAGGCTGTGCGGGCGCGATCGCCGCCGGGTGTCAGCTGATTGTCACAGCTGACACCCGGTACTATGTGCAGGGAGCGGTCCTGCACCGTTCCCAGCACATTAACCCCCGCGATGCTGCGATCGAAGTCGATCGCGGCATTGCGGGGGCAAGGGGAGGTGATCGGCGATACTCACCTCCTCTTCCGGCTTCCAGTGCAGTCTGCAAAGGCTTCCCGGGTGTTGCCATGACGACCCGATGTCGTCATGACAACATCCGGGTCACCAGAGAGCAGGAAGATTGCTCGGACATGCGCAGTGCATCTCCAAGCAATCTTCACACTGTGCACTTCTGACAGCCTTCATGGCATAGGGATGGTGCTCCATTCCTGTGCCATGCAGGCGATCAGAAAAAAAAAAGTGAAAGTCCCAGAGTGGGACAAAGTAAGAAAGTGTATAAACTGTGTGAAAGTGGAAAAAAAAAAAAAAAAAAAGTGCAAAAATATTATAAAAAAATAAAAAAAATAATACACCAAAAATAAAAATATAATGTACCCATCAATAAATATTATTATAAAAAAAATAAAAAAAAAACAATAAAAGTACACATATTTGGTATCACCGCGTCCGGAACAACCTGACCTATAAAACTGTCCCACTAGTTAACCCCTTCAGTGAACACGGTAAAAAAAAAAAAAACGAAGCAAAAAACAATGCTTTATCACCATACCGCCAAACAAAAAGTGGAATAACACGCGATCAAAAAGACGCATATAAATAAAAATGATACCGCTGAAAACATCATCTCGTCCCGCAAAAAACAAGCCACCATACAGCTCCATCAGCCGAAAAATAAAAAAGTTATAGCTCTCAGAATAAAGCGATACTAAAAAATATTTTTTTCTATAAAATAGCTTTTATTGTGTATAAGCGCCAAAACATAGAAAAATGATACAAATGTGGTACCGCTGTAAACGTACTGACCCGAAGAATAAAGCTACCTCATCAATTTTACCACAGAATAAAAAAAAAAAAAAAACAATTCCTGAATTGTTGGTTTTTGTTTATTCTGCCTTCCAAAAATCGGAATAGAAAGCGATCAAAAAATGTCACGTGCCTGAAAATGGCACCAATAACAACGTCAAGTCATCCCGCAAAAAACGAGCCATCACATGACTGTCTGCCAAAATCTGGAAAAATTATAGCTCTCAAAATATGGCGATGCAAAAACTAGATTTTACAAAAAATGCGTCTTTTAGTGTGTGACAGCTGTCAGTCATAAAAACCCCATATGATTCTGGCATTGCTGTAATCACACCGACCCGAAGAATAAAGTCGTCTAATCACTTATACCGCACAAGGAACGGCGTCAAAAATAAACTCTTGGGTTAGGATTGGGCTAGGGTTAGGGCTGGGTTTGGGGCTAGGGTTGTGCTGGGGCTAGGGTTGTGCTGGGGCTAGGGTTGTGCTAGGGTTAGGGCTGGGGTTGGGATTTTTTTCAAAAGTAAGAAAAAAAGATGACGATATGGCGACTAGTGTTGAGAGCAAGTGCTCGCTACTTGAGTTTGCATCGGGTGCTCTGGTATGCATTGAGTATCGTGGGTATTTGAGTGACATGCTCGAGTCTCTGCCCCATATGCTTCGCAGCCAAAAAACTTTACGGGGATTGCCTGCCATGCACGAGCGATCCCCGCATGTTTTTTTTGGGTGTCTAATAACCGTGAAACATGCGGAGCAGGGACTCGAGCATGTCACTCGAGCACACGCTGTACATGGTGCATACCTGAGTACCCGATGCAAACTCAAGTAGCGAGCACTTGCGCTCAAGAATAATGACAACTTATTCAATATGATGACCTAATGTAAACAAATTCTGTGCCGTACCTCTGGGTTCAAAATGTTCACTATACACCTTAATAAAATCCTTGAGGGGTATAGTTTCCAAAATGGGGACACTTGTGGGGGAGCTCCACTGTTTAGGCACATCACGGGCTCTCCAAACGCGACATGGTGTCCGCTAACAAATTGAATGGAAAATCGGCTCAAATTGTTAGCGGACGCCATGTTGCTTTTGGAGAGCCCCTGTGTGCCCAAACATTGGAGCTCCCCCACAAGTGACCCCATTTTTGAAACTAGACCCCCCAAGGCACCTATCTAGATGCATAGTGAGCACTTGGAATCCCCAGGTGCTTCACAAATTGATTCGTAAAAATGAAAAAGTGAAAAAAAAAACACTTTTTCATTTTTATGAATCAATTTGTGAAGCACCTGGGGTTCCAAGTGCTCACTATGAATCTAGATAGGTGCCTTGGGGGGTCTAGTTTCCAAAATGGGGTCACTTGTGGGGGAGCTCCAATGTTTGGGCACGCAGGGACTCTCTAAATGCAACATGGTATCCGCTAACAAATTGAATGGAAAATCGGCTCAAATTGTTAGCGGACACCACATTGCGTTTGGAGAGCCCCTCTGTGCCCAAACTTTGGAGCTCCCCCACAAGTGACCCCATTTTGGAAACTAGACCCCCCAAGGCACCTATCTAGATGCATAGTGAGCACTTGGAATCCCCAGGTGCTTCACAAATTAATTCGTAAAAATGAAAAAGTGAAAAAAAACCCACTTTTTCATTTTTATGAATCAATTTGTGAAGCACCTGGGGTTCCAAGTGCTCACTATGAATCTAGATAGGTGCCTTGGGGGGTCTAGTTTCCAAAATTGTGTCACTTGTGGGGGAGCTCCAATGTTTGGGCACGCAGGGACTCTCTAAATGCAACATGGTATCCGCTAACAAATTGAATGGAAAATCGGCTCAAATTGTTAGCGGACACAACATTGCATTTGGAGAGCCCCTCTGTGCCCAAACTTTGGAGCTCCCCCACAAGTGACCCCATTTTGGAAACTAGACCCCCCAAGGCACCTTTCTAGATGCATAGTGAGCACTTGGAACCCCCAGGTGCTTCACAAATTGATTCGTAATAATGAAAAAGTGAAAAAAAAAACACTTTTTCATTTTTATGAATCAATTTGTGAAGCACCTGGGGGTTGCAACTGCTCACTATGCATCTAGATAGGTGCCTTGGGGGGTCTAGTTTCCAAAATGGGGTCACTTGTGGGGGAGCTCCAATGTTTGGGCACACAGGGGCTCTCTAAACGCAACATGGTGTCCGCTAATTATTCAAGCAAATTTTACAATCAAAAAGTCAAATGGCGCTCCTTCCCTTCCGAGCCCTACAGTGCGCCCAAACAGTGTTTTTTCCCCAAATATTGGGTATCTGCGTGCCCAGGGGAAATTGCACAACAAATTTTGTGGTCCATTTTTTCTTGTTACCCCTGTGAAAATAAAAAAAATTGGGTCTAAAGTAACATTTTTGTGAAAAAAGTTAAATGTTCATTTTTTCTTCCACATTCAAAAAATTCCTGTGAAGCACCTGAAGGGTTAATAAAGTTCTTGAATGTGGTTTTGAGCACCTTGAGGGGTGCAGTTTTTTGAATGGTGTCACTTTTGGGTATTTTCTGTCATAAAGACCTCTCAAAGTGACTTCAAATGTGATGTGGTCCCTAAAAAAATGGTTTTGTAAATTTTGTTGGAAAAATGAGAAATCGCTGGTCAACTTTTAACCCTTATAGCTCCCTAACAAAAAAAAATTTTGGTTCCAAAATTGTGCTGATGTAAAGTAGACATGTGGGAAATGTTATTTATTAACTCTTTTGTGTGACATATCGCTCTGATTTCAGGGCTTAAAAATTCAAATTTTGAAAATTGCAAAATTTTCAAAATTTTTGCTAAATTTCCATTTTTTTCACAAATAAACGCAAGTGATATCGAAGAAATTTTTCCAAAATCATGAAGTACAATATGTCACGAAAAAACAGTCTCAGAATCAGGGGGATCCGTTGAAGCGTTCCAGAGTAATTACCTCATAAAGTGACAGTGGTCAGAATTGTAAAAATTGGCCAGGTCATTAACGTGCAAACCACCCGCGGGGCTTAAGGGGTTAAAATTCGGAAATCCAGCTCCACTGGCTATTTAGGGCGGTTTAATGTCTGCATATTTATCCTGGGTCTATATTTACCCCACACAAACCTGATTAATGCTGTACGTAGTTTGCTGAAGAAGCTGCATGGCGAGAAATGGGAACAGTTTGAAAAATGTATAAAAAGCGGGGCAATATATCGTTTTTTACTGCGTTCATTTTACCAAACCAGGATAGTCTCAGTTTACTGTAATTCAGTAGGTCTTTATATGTACGATCCAAAAGCGATTGGTAATTTAGTGCAAAAAGTTTGAAAAGTCAGGAGAAATGAGCACGCCTAAGTATTTTATCGCTTCTGACTTCCATTTAAAAGGGAAGTTATCCATTACATGTTCAACTTCTCTCTGTGACAGCGATACATTTATTGCCTCCGATTTTGAATAATTAACTTTAAAATTACTCAGGATCTATCAAACTCCTTCATTAAAGCAGGAAGAGATGTCTGAGGCTGAGACACATAGAGGAGAAGGTCATCTGCATATAATGCTGTCTTATATGTGATGCGACCCCTGGGCCGTGGGGTACTCGGCAGCCGGGCCTCTGGTTGCTGGGGGATATCACGGTAGCTGGCCCGGTCTATGACCCAGGGCGGTCAGTAAAAGGGGGGATACTTTATAGGGGATTTAAGAAAGCGTTCGTGACGCCACCTGTGGTTTGCGGCTAGAGGCAGCCGCCGCAGCGGAGCAGTCCTCTGGAGCTGGTGTTACGGCAGCAGGGATGGTGTGGCTCTCCACAGGTAGAGGTAGCTCCAGGGCAGCATGGGGTGTAATGGTGGTGGTGCAGGGGAGAGAGACGGCAGGACGGTCCCGGAGGAAAGACGGACACTCACACAGGGGTAAGCTTCAGTTCCTTTACTGGTGATGTTGCAGGCACGGTCCAGGGTACTCCAGGCGAAGGGCACACTTTTGGACTCTCCCCATTGAGCGGGTATAGGGCCTCCTGATCCGTTGCTTTATTCTCTAAGCTTCTGACCTGCCTGGAGCTAGGCCTAGCTTGGTTACTGTCTCTCTTTGCACCTGCTGACCTGGTGGTATGGCCTTCTCTTTGGAGATCACTCTGCCTGGACGCTGGGACCTCCGTGACTCCTAGCCCTGGTACTGTAATCAGTGTTTGGTGAACCTGGGACCTGTAGTCCACCAGGGGTTCCGGTTGTTCCTACTGGGTATAAAGGGTCCCTGTAGGCGCGGACCAGGTGTCCGGTATATATATCTGCCCCCTCACTACTTCTTAATTCTCCTCTCGCCTTCGGCCACACTCAAGGCCCTCACACGTGCTGTAGACCTTGGTTCGCCTAAGCACAGCAGCCAGCGTGCTGCTCTCTTCACTGCTTTCTGAGCGTCAGCACGCTCTCTGCTCAACTCTGAGCTGTGTTCCTCTCTGTGTCTGAACACTAAACTGAGCTGCCTAGCTCCAAACTCCCTATATATATCCCTAATGGGCTCCCTCTGCTGGTCTGAGGTGGTAAGGTGGAGGTGCGTGAATGTGTGAGGGCCTCTTGTGGAGAAGTCCATCCATGCACCTTTCTGGGTTCTGTGGCACCAATGTGCAGCAGGGTGCCACATTCCCCACTAGTAAAACTCAGTACTTCTGGACTGAAGCATTTTTCTCAAACAGGTTTAAACAATAACATTTCTTCCCTTTATGGGAGGCACTTTCCTTGAACGTTACAGGTGACATTATAATACAATAGTTACAACTATAAATAACAATAAAGTTACAGTCAGTCCCGTAACTTGGTGTCCATTTCACCGAAGAAAGAACATGAGGGACCCGCCTGAAAACCCTCAACGTAGTCTCTGGGCGTGGCTACAGGGCATGGGTGATCCAGGTGCTGGACCACGTCTTCGGCCACGCCAAATGGGTTTTTGTTCTCTGGTCTAATAAGGGGCACTCCAGGGAGCGCAACTATGTACATGACAGTTTTTGGGCTGCTCACAGTCCTCAGCCACTGAGTCCTTTATATATACCCTTACGGGTAACCAAATAAACACATATATTTCAGTTTATACAATAAACATAATGCAATATCCTACTGGGTAACTATTTATACTGCAGGTATTTCTCTATTTACTCCCTATACCTGACAGGGGTCTGGCCTTTTCTGCTACGTGATGACCTCCGTAGTACGGGGATGCGTGTAGTGTGGATGCTTGTGTAATTTCCAGCTTTATGGGTTGATGGACTGCAAGACTGCCTTAACCTCTCTACGGGACTGGAAAGTACACTGCTTACTGGGCCTTCTGGCTCTGCTTCTACTGGTGATCCTTCTTCCGGGGATTCTTCCTGAGCAGGCTCTTCTGGGGCACTTACAGGTTCTACTTGCAATGGAGGGTCTGCTGGCTGTTGGTAGAAGTGTAACACAGGTATTATTACCACTCCATCCAGTTGAGGCCAATCTGCCGGGAAATCTCCTAAGACAGTATGGAGTACTTCTTCTTTAGGCTCCTCCGGTACGGTGAGAGGCACTTCCTCCTGGGGCTTCAGCGGACTTGGGCACAACTTCAGATGGTCTCTTGATACCGTTGCAGTTGTTCTTCCTCCGTCTTTGCTAATTAGACAGGTTTTCCTATTGTCGAACCTGGAATTGAACACAGTGTAAGGTTCCCTTTCCCACTGGTCGTCAAGTTTGTGGCTTCTTCTCTTTCGTTTCAACACAACTTCTCCAGGTGTCAAGGGTTCGGCTGGTGCACTCTTATTGTACTGTGCTTCCTGCTTATCTCTCACCCTACTTAGACTGTTTTCGACACAGGCCTGTACTCTCTTGTACTGCTCCTGTCGAGTCGCATCCCAGTCTTCAGTGGACATATCTGCTTCCGGCTCTACCACTCCAAGCTCCAGGTCCATGGGCAACTTTCCGTGTCTTGCTCTCATGAGGTACGCTGGAGTACAATTGGTGGAACTCACAGGTATGTGATTGTACAGATCTACCAGGTCAGGTAGTTTGTCTGGCCACTGGTTTCTTTCCTCTAGAGGTAAGGTCTTCAACAGGTCGATGACTATGTTATTCATCTTTTCACATAACCCATTGGTTTGGGGGTGGTACGGTGTAGTCTGGATCTTCTTACACCTGTACAGATGGCAAAACTCTTTGAACAGCTCGGCTTCAAAGGCAGGGCCTTGATCCATCAGCACTTTATCCGGGTATCCATGGGGCCTGCAGAAGTATGCTTGAAACGTCCTTGCTGCTGTTTCTGCCATCAGATCCTTGATGGGGGCTACCACCAGGAACCAGGAGTAGTGATCCACCATGGTCAGGGCATACGAGTAGCCTGACCTGCTGGGTGACAAATTGACGTGATTCAGGGCAACGATCTCCAGGGGCTGGGTTGTCTTGATGGACTGCAGGGGTGCCTTCTGGCTGCTGTAGTCTTTTCTTCTGAGACTACAGGGTCCAAATCCCAGCACCACCTCTCTATGGAGTTTCACATTCCAACCCAGTAAAACCGACTCTTCAGGAGAGTTTCCAGCTTTTTCCAGCCAAAGTGCAATGCTTGATCGTGGTAGACCTCCAATACCATCTGGATGTCTGTCCTGGGCACTACGATCTGCCATACCATCTCATGGGTCCTGGGGTTAACATACTTTCGGCACAGTTTCTCTCTATAGATGAACAGCCGGCTTCTCTCATTCCACAGTTGCTTGGCTTGTGGAGTCGCGTCCTTCTCCAGGGAGGAACCTTCCTGGGTTATCAGTTCTATGATACGGCTGACAACCGGGTCGCTGTCCTGGGTCTCCTTCCAACTGTGGTGAGGTAAAGGGTTTAGTGTGTTACCACGATACCTCCTGGAGGTGCGCTGCTCGTGGACCATCCCATTTCTATGGAAGGCAGGTAGCTCAATCTCCTGCAGGTCATCCACTTCTTCTTCAGTGTCCGACTGGTGAGGCTTGTGGCCTGCCCTGTACTTGATGGTGAACTGATAGTTTAACAGACGGGCCATCCAACGCTGTTCCATGGCTCCCAACTTAGCTGTCTCTAGATGTGTCAAGGGGTTGTTGTCAGTGTAAGCCGTGAACTTACTGGAGGCCAAGTAGTGCTTGAATCGTTCAGTGATGGCCCAGACCAAGGCCAGGAGCTCCAACTTGAAGGAGCTATAGTTTTCTGGATTCCTCTCGGTAGGGTGGAGCTTCCTGCTGGCATAGGCAATCACCTTCTCTTTGCCATACTGCTTCTGGCTTAACACAGCTCCTAGTCCCTCATTGCTGGCATCAGTGTACAGCAGGAATGGTTGGCTGTAGTCAGGGTAGGTCAGGATTTCTTCGCCAGTCAGGATCTCTTTCATCACTGCAAAGGACTCAGCCTGCTCTTTACCCCACTGGAAGGGGGGGTTCTTGCCTCTGTTGGACGGTATTACGAGGAGATCTTGCAAAGGTGCTGCCTTCTTGGTATAGTCCTTTACAAACCTCCGGTAATACCCAACCAGTCCCAGGAACTGACGTACCTCCTTGAGATTCTTCGGCTCCGGCCATTTCTGGATGGCAGTGACCTTCTCCGGGTCTGGTGCTACTCCTTCTGGACTGACGATGTGCCCCAGGTACTGAACCTTCCGTTTGAGCAGGTGGCACTTGGAAGGCTTCAATTTCATCCCATACCGGGACAATGCTTCAAATACCTCCACCAAGTGCTTCAAATGGTCCTCATACGTCTTGGAGTACACTATCACGTCATCCAGGTATAGCAGCACGGTATTGAAGTTACGGTGTCCCAAACAGCACTCCATCAATCTCTGGAACGTTCCAGGGGCGTTGCAGAGTCCGAACGGCATACTGTTGAACTCGCAGAGTCCCATCGGGGTAGTGAAGGCCGTCTTCTCCCGGTCCTCCTCAACAACTGCTACTTGGCAGTACCCACTCGTGAGGTCAAGGGTAGAGAAGTAATTTGCAGGCTTTAATGCAGCCAGGGATTCCTCTATACGGGGCAAAGGGTATGCATCTTTATGTTTTATGCGATTTACCTGTCTGTAATCTACACACATCCTCATGCTTCCATCCTTTTTCCTGACCAGGACCAGGGGAGCTGCACAGGGGCTACAGCTATCTCTTATAACCCCTGCCTTCCTCATGTCATGCAACATTTCCTTCGCTTTCTGGTAGTGTGCTGGTGGGATTGGCCTGTAACGTTCTTTGATGGGTGGATGGTCATCTGTGGGTATATAGTGTTATACCCCTTCAAACCTCCCGAAATCAAGTGGGTGTTTGCTGAATACCTGCTCGTATTCCTGGACCACCCTGTATACACCATGTTTTTTATGGACTGGAGTGGCGTCAGTCCCAACATGGAGCTGTTGACACCAATCCTCCAACTGAGCTTCGGAGTCATTGTCCACCACTGTATCTGGTGGGGTCAAGGATTCCACTGTGTGTATGGCGTTGTTATCGTTGTTATCCACAGTATACAACCTGGCGACAGTGGTATATCTTGGTAATTTAACTTCATCCTCCCCATAATTTAGGAGTCGTACGGGTACCCTCCCATTGCGTACATCAACCACCCCTCTGGCAGTTAAGAGTGTAGGTCTGTGCTCCGAACTAATGGGCTCCACTACTGCCTGATAGTTCTGTCATTTGAGACCTATTGCTGCTCTACACCAAATCAGCATTTCACTCATCGGGGGAATCATAATGGGTATCGTGTCTGTGACCCGTACATTACCAATTTCACCACCTGATAGCTTTACCTGTTGCTGGTACATAAGGGCTCGGATCTCTTTCTGGAGCACTCTCCTCTGCCCTGGTTTGGTGGTGTCAGCAATCTGTTGGAGCAAAAACAACACTTCTCCCAAACAGTTACCGACAATATTCGTACCAAGTATAATATACAAGTCTGTATCACCAGGATTAAACTCCACTACAATCAGCCCTTGGTCCTTTAGTTCCACTCTCCCCACCTTCACTGTCACATTCTTAACCCCTACTAGGTTAAGAGAAAGGCCGTTAGAGGCATACACGGAGAGGTTCGGGGCTGGCGGCTGGAGTTCGTCTACGGACCAGAACCTTTTGTAGAGGACATCAGGCATGATGGTTACCTGAGATCCAGTGTCCAGCAGGGCAGGTGTCGCGATGCCATCCAGCACAATGGACAGGAAAGGTCTTCCTCCCACGAACCGATGGTACCAGTTTGATGGGCCTGCTTGATTTACTCCTGGGTGTCGGCCCTTGGCCCAATGGTTTGCTCGTTTAAAGGACAGTTCCGCGCTGTGTGGCCTGCCTTCTGGCAGCGGTAGCAGAT
This sequence comes from Phyllobates terribilis, assembly GCF_046119375.1. Taxonomy (NCBI): domain Eukaryota; kingdom Metazoa; phylum Chordata; class Amphibia; order Anura; family Dendrobatidae; genus Phyllobates; species Phyllobates terribilis. The sequence goes on along the minus strand of NW_027362761.1, from coordinate 1,089,407,624 downwards.
GAACTCTCCTGGAGGGCGACGTTGGTCGTTGGTCCTCCCATTGGGTGGCGTTGTCCTCCTCTGGGGTGGCGTTGTCCTCCTACGGGGTGGCGTTATCCTCCTTCTTCTTCTCATCCAGGGGACATCCTCAGGGCTGTCGGCGAGTAGTATCCGTCCTTCCGGCTCGGGCTCCTCCTGTAGCTACAGGGTGCTGAGGACAGTGGCCAGGGTTTTACTTAACTGGCGCACTTCATAGCGCAGGCTGTCCAGCTCGCTAGGTGGCACTGTTTGCATCTTTGTTTCCACCGTTAGTGAAGGAGCAGTGGGTGCTGCGGGCACTGGGGTGGCCCCACCCTGGGAACGCTGGATAGCAGTATCTGATGTTTCCAGGGGCTGCAGACCCTTTATAGCCTCGTACTTAAGGGACGAACCTGTTTCAGGGCCTGCAGGGCTTCCTGTAAGCGCCAGGCATAGTCCCGGACACTGTCCTCAGGTTTCTGGACACAGTGGTAGAACCTCATCCGGAGGTCTGTCTCAGTGCGGTTTTCAAACACAGTTTGCAGTCTCTTAAAGATGATGAATACTGATTCCTAGTCTGTGGCTGGCTAGGTTTCAATTTCCCGCTCTGCGGCACGAGTCAATTGTCCCAGCACAACAGCAGCTCTCTGTTTACCGGTCATAGAATACATGTCTAGCACACCGCATATTTTCCTCTTGAATCCGGACAGGGTGTCCGGTTTTCCATTATACTGGGGAAGCCATTTCTGTTAGAACCCTTCTGTTTGTTTTTGTTTCTATCTTGTGTTTTACGGTCACGTGACCATCTTCCTATATATTCCAGCTACGCCCTTCTGGCCTTGCTGGACTTCAGTGTTGTTTTGACTGTCTCTCTAGCCAGGTGCTTTTGTGCCTATCTATCTCTAGTTTGCTTGGTCCTCTGGACCTCTAGTACTTTTGTCAGTTTTTCTTTTGCTCTGCAACAACTTCTGTTAGGAGGTGTCCCATTTTTGTCCCAGTCCTTAGTTCTTTTAGGGACCCCTCCCTTTTTCTATAGGTCTCCATTCAGACTAGCCGAGGACGCAGACGGGTCTGTTCACTAGGAACAGGTTGCCCGCTACAACTTAGGGACTCAGCTTAGTTTTACTGTAGGGACAGCTCTCCCCTTTTCTCCCTAGTTTATGTTGAAGATCATAACAGTAAGTACAGCCCAAACAAAAAAAACTTTAAGGAAAGAAATCCGGGGATCAGTATGGTTTCTGTTCAAAATTTGGCTCAACGCCTGCAGGGATTGTCTCTGGAGGTGTCCGAGCTCCGGCAACACGTGAGTAGCTGTTCTGGAGCGCATTTTGTCAAACCCAAGGTAGGGTTCCCTGATATTTTTTATGGTAAACAACAAGATTTTTTTTCCATTAAAAATGCTTGTTTATTATATTTTCGTTTGAGACCAAGGTCCTCTGGGAATGAATCACAGCGCATTGGGTTTATCATGTCACTTTTGCGTAAGGAACCACAGGGGTGGGCCTTTTCTCTCCAACCTAATGATCCTTGTTTTAGGTCAGTGGAGGATTTTTTTTCTGCTATGGGGCTATTGTATGACGATCCTGATCGAGTCTCATCTGCTGAGACAGAACTGAGGCGTTTGAATCAGGGGTCAGGTGATGTTGAAAATTATTGTACACACTTCAGAAGGTGGTACTCAGAAGTGAAATGGAATGATTCGGCGTTAAAATGTTTTTTTTTCTTGCTGGTCTAAGTGAAAGGATTAAGGATCTGCTGATTGCCTTTCCTGCACCTGAGACCTTGCAAGAAGCCATGCAATTAGCTATACGTGTGGACAGGAGACAGCGTGCCAGGGTTACTGATGAAAAAATTCCTGCAATGGCAGCTCCTAGTACCCAGAGGGTCTGCTTGGATGGCGGAGAACCGATGGAGGTTGAGGCGATGTCACTCCGCTCTCAGGAAAGAGACTGCAGGTTTTCCAAGGGATTGTGTTTTTATTGTGGTAAACCTGACCATTTTATTAAGAACTGTGAGCTTCGTTTAAGTAAAGAAAAAAAAAAGGTCAGTTACGCCCGTATTGCTTGTTTGAGCTCTAAGGGATTATTTCTTTCAGGGAGTACCTCATTGCAGGAAGATTTGATTGAATTTCAGGTATTTGTGGATTGTGGTTCAACACTTAATGTGATTGATAAGGGGTTTTTGGAAAAACTTAAATTGGAATCCAAACCTTCATCATCACCTATTTCTGTGATTGCAATTGATAACACTCCTTTGAAATGTATTACTCACAATGTTGCTGCATTTCCCCTCACTATCAATGGCATTCACCAAGAGAATTTGGATTTGGTGGTATTAAATAATTTACCCTCTCCAGTCGTTTTAGGTTTGCCTTGGTTAAAACTGCACAATCCTTTACTGGACTGGTCTACTAATGAGATTAAGTCTTGGAGTCCTAAGTGCTATGATAAATGTTGTAATGGTCGCATTGCGGCTGTGGAAAAAGGGGAATTACCTGTACCTATTCAGGATTTTTGGAAGGTTTTTTCAGAGGAGGAGTCGCAAGTTTTACCTCCTCATAGGGACTGTGATTGCACAATTGAGTTTGTTCCTGGAGCTACTCTTCCCAAGAGTCGCTTATAATCTGACTATCCCTGAAAGAAAGGCCTTGGAGGAATACATACAGACGAGCTTGGCTGCTGGTCACATTAGACCTTCTAAGTCGCCTGTGGCCGTTGGATTTTTCTTTGTTAAAAAAAAGGACGGCGGTTTACGTATATGTCTGGACTTTCGTGAAATTAATAAGATTACCGTACGCAATTCCTACCCATTGCCGTTAATTCCTGACTTGTTTAACCAGTTAGTGGGGTCCAAGTGGTTCTCTAAAATTGATCTCCGGGGGACATACAATTTGTTACGAATGAAGGAGGGTGATGAATGGAAAATGGCTTTTAACACTCCGGTAGGTCATTTTGAGAATCTGGTGATGCCTTTTGGTCTTACCAATGCACCCGCGTTTTTTCAGAACCTTATTAATGACATCCTGAGACCTTTGATTGGTAAGAATGTGGTTGTGTATTTGGATGACATTCTGATTTATTCACCAGATCTGGAGTCCCATTGGCAGAGCGTACGTGAGGTGTTACATAGTTACATAGTTACATAGTTTATAAGGCCGAAAAAAGACAAGCGTCCATCCAGTTCAGCCTATTTCTTGTGCACTGCAGCTATTCCGCTATTCCTATACCATGCGGTATAGGCCAATTTACATCATTGAGGAAAAATTCACTTCCCGACACCAATGTGGCAGTCAGATTAAATCCCTGGATTAATTAACTAAGCATATGATGTAATTTTATTGTTCTCAAGAAAGGCGTCCAGGCCTCTCTTGAACTCATTAAGTGAGTTGGACATCACCACTTCCTCTCCCAGAGAGTTCCAGAGTCTCACGGCTCTGACCGTAAAGAATCCCCTTCTATGCTGGTGCAGGAACCTCCTTTCCTCCAGACGCATAGTGTGCCCCCTCGTCTTTGTCACCATCCTTGGTATAAACAGGTCATGGGAGAGATCTCTGTACTGCCCCCTGATGTATTTATACATGTTTATGAGGTCTCCCCTAAGCCTTCTCTTTTCCAATGTAAACAGGCCTAATTTTGACAACCTCTCTGGGTATTCTAGTCCCTCCATTCCCTTTATTACCTTAGTCGCCCTCCTTTGTAACCTCTCTAGCTCCAATATGTCTTTCCTGAGCACCGGAGCCCAGAACTGTGCACAATATTCTAAGTGCGGCCTTACCAGCGCTTTATACAGAGGAAGAACAATGTTCTCATCATATGCCCCTATTCCTCTTCTGATGCATGCCATGACTCTATTTGCCTTCGCAGCTGCTGCCTGACACTGGGCACTCCAATTTAATTTGCTATTAACCAAGACGCCCAGGTCCTTCTCCATGTCAGATTTCCCCAACGGTTTCCCATTTAATATGTATGGGTGACTGCTGTTTTTCTTTCCCATGTGCATGACCTTACATTTATCGGCATTGAACCCCATTTGCCATTTTTTGGCCCAACACCCCAATTTATCTAAATCCTCCTGTAGCTGTGCCCTATCCTCATCTGTATTAACTACTTTACAAAGTTTAGTATCATCTGCAAATATTGCTATTTTACTATGCAACCCTTCCACTAGATCATTAATAAATATATTAAATAATATAGGGCCCAAGACAGACCCTTGAGGCACCCCGCTAGTAACCCTGACACCCCCTGAGCTTACTCCATTGATAACCACCCTCTGCTTTCTATCACTCAGCCAGCTATTTACCCACTTGCACACATTATGCCCCACTCATTTTATATACCAACCTTTTGTGTGGCACGGTATCAAACGCTTTGGAGAAGTCAAGGTATACAACATCCACTGACTCTCCCCGGTCCAGCTGTGAGCTCACCTCCTCGTAGAAGGCGATCAGGTTTGTTTGGCAGGAGCAATCCCTCATGAATCCATGTTGATATGGAGTTAGACAGTTATTATCATTAAGATATTCTACAATAGCATCTCTAAGAAATCCTTCAAACAATTTACCCACAACAGACGTTAAGCTGACTGGTCTATAGTTCCCAGGGTCACTTTTAGACCCCTTTTTGAATATTGGTACCACATTTAGTCTAGTGGGATAGTCCCTGTCCATAAAGAGTGCTTGAATATAAGATACAGTGGTCTGTCTATCACATTACTTAATTCTTTTAGTACCCGGGGGTGTATGCCATCTGGGCCTGGTGACTTGTCTATTTTGATATTATTTAGGCGTTTCTGAACTTCCTCCTGGGTTAGGTGGGTGATATTTAGCGGAGGGTTTACTTTATCACTCTGCATTTCCTCCGATAAATTTTCTTTTGTGAAAACAGTGGAGAAGAAGCTATTGAGTAGGTTTGCTTTACCTTCTTCGCCCTCTATGATTTTACCCAGGTTATTTTTCAATGGGGCAACGCCATCAGTTTTAATCCTTTTACTGTTTATATAGTTAAAGAACAGTTTGGGATTCGTTTTACTTTCCTTGGCAATTAGTCTCTCTGTCTCCTCTTTTGCTATTCTTATTTGTTTCTTACAGATTTTGTTTTTTTCCCTATAAGATATTAGCGCTTCCTCGCTGCCTTCTTGTTTAAGTTTACCGAAAGCCCTTTTTTTGTTTTTCATTGCCCTCTTGACTTCCTTATTTAGCCACATTGGCTTCCTCCTATTCCTAGCCCTTTTATTCCCATAAGGTATGTACCTTCTACAGTGACTATGTAGGACTGTTTTGAAAATTTCCCATTTTCTATCCGTGCTCCTATTACTGTAGATACTATCCCAGTCTATAAGGTGAAGGGCATCTCTTAGCTGATCAAACTTTGCCCTCCTGAAGTTCAGTGTTTTTGTGACTCCCTCGCTGGGCACCCTACTGAAGCACATGTGGAATTGTATAATGTTGTGGTCACTATTTCCCAGGTGCTCCCCGACCTGCACATCAGTTATTCTGTCTGGCCTGTTAGTTAATATTAAGTCTAAAAGGGCCGTCCCTCTAGTTGGTTCCTGCACAAGTTGTGACAAATAATTGTCTTTGATAATTGACAGAAACCTGTTTCCTTTCTGAGATCTACAGCTTTCGGTTTCCCAGTCTATATCGGGGTAGTTGAAGTCCCCCATAATAATCACCTCGTTATTTTTTGCTACTTCGTCTATTTGTCTCATTAATAGACTTTCCGTGGCTTCTGCTATATTTGGTGGTTTATAACAGACTCCTATGATAATTTTATTATTGTTTTTTGCCCCATGTATCTCCACCCATAAGGACTCGACCTCCTCATTTCCCTCCCATACATCCTCCCACATTGTAGGCTTTAGACACGTCTTTACATGTAGACAGACTCCACCCCCTTTCCGACTTCTTCGATCCCTTCTAAACAGACTGTAACCCTGTAAGTTAACTGCCCAGTCATAGCTTTCATCTAACCATGTCTCGGTTATTCCCACTATGTCATAGTTACCTGTAGATATTTCTGCTTCCAGTTCATCCATCTTGTTTGTCAGGCTCCTGGCATTTGCTAGCACGCAGTTTACACAATTTTGTTTTGTTCCAATCTTCTCCCTGTGGATTGTATTAGAAATTTTCTTACCTCCCTTCCAAGCATCTTGTCTTGGACCTTCTTTGTCGCACTTCATATCTTTCATTAGTATGTTCTCTGGTTGCATGTTCGTGTCCGGCGTTTTTCTTCCCATCCCCTCTTCTTCTAGTTTAACGCCCTCCTGATGAGTGTTGCGAGTCTCCTGGCGAATGTGTGTTTCCCGGGTTTGTTGAGGTGTAGTCCGTCTCTGGCAAGGAGTCCGTCATAGAGGTAATTCACACCGTGGTCCAGGAATCCACGGCAGTTGCAGTTATTGAGTGATAATTCACTTTTTGCTAAGCTGGAGAAATGTGAGTTCGCTGTGCAGAGAATTAGTTTTTTGGGCTACATTATCTCCAGCGAGGGGTTCAGATGGACCTGGTGAAGGTTCAGGCTGTGCAGGAATGGCCTAGGCCTATTGGTTTGAAATCGATACAGAGATTTTTGGGTTTCGCCAATTATTACAGGAAATTCATTAAGAATTTTTCTATAATTGTTAAGCCGCTGACCGATCTCACTAGGAAAGGTGCGAATACGGTCCAGTGGACTACGGAGGCCATTGAAGCTTTTGTATATCTCAAGGAGAGGTTCAGTTCTGCCTCAATCCTTATGCATCCTGATGAGACCAAGCCTTTTTTGGTCGAGGTTGATGCTTCTTCGGTGGGGGTCGGTGTAGTTTTGTCTCAGGAGAACAAGGATGGAGTACATCCCTGTGCTTTTTTTTCGAAAAAATTTTCAGAAACCGAACTTAATTACGATGTTGGTAATCGGGAATTGCTGGCTATTAAACTCGCGTTTGAACATTGGCATCATTTCTTGGAAGGTGCTAAATTTCCCATTCAGGTTTTCACAGATCATAAGAATTTGATCTATCTGGATGCTGCCAAACGCTTGAATGCCCATCAAGCTAGGTGGGCACTTTTTTTTTCTCGGTTTAATTTTTCTGTTACCTATATCCCTGGTACTAAGAATGTTAAAGCCGATGCTTTATCTCACAGCTTTTCTCCCATGGTTGGTACCGAGGAGGAGGAGAGCATTTTACAGGAAGGAGTTGTGGTAGCAGCATTGGACTCCGTTTTGGAAGATGGGATTCTGAAAGCCCAAGAGGATGCCCCATCTAACACTCCTCATGGGAGGTTGTTTGTGCCTAGAACCTTTAGGAGAGATTTGTTTGTGGAGTATCATGAGTCTCGGTTGGCAGGTCATCCAGGAATTTCTGAGACTAAGAGACTTATCAGTCGCAGTTTTTGGTGGCCTGGGTGGCAGAAGGAAGTCATCAAGTGGGTGTGTCAATGTACGGTGTGCGCTAGGTCTAAGGCTTCACATACCCCTGCTGCGGGGTTGCTTTACCCTCTGGAGGTTCCTAGTGCGCCTTGGACGCATCTGGCAATGGATTTTATTACTGACCTTCCTGTATCCGAGGGTTTCACTGTAATCTGGGTGGTCGTGGACCGTTTTAGCAAGATGTGTCATTTGGTTCCATTCATTAAGCTACCCTGCGCTAAGACACTCGCTAAGGCGTTTGTTAAGGAAATTGTCAGGCTCCATGGCGTTCCCACCGACATTGTTTCTGATAGGGGACCTCAGTTTGTGGCTCGCTTTTGGCGTGCATTTTGTGACAGGTTGGGAGTCCATTTGTCATTTTCGTCTGGTTATCATCCAGAATCTAATGGACAGATTGAAAGAAAGAACCAGGATGCTGAACCGTTTTTGCGTTGTTTTGTGGCAGACAATCAAGAGGGGTGGTCTGAGTTTCTGCCACTCGCAGAATTTGCTCTTAACAACCATACATCCTTATCTGCTGGGTGTTCTCCTTTTTTTTTTGCACTGGGAGACATCCGTCTTTTGGTTCGTTCTCCAAATTGGGGTCGGTGATGCCGGTGGAGGAGAATTTTTCCGGTGATTTGGAGAGAGTTTGGACTAATGTACGTTGTAACCTTCAAGAGGTTAACAAAAAGTCCAAGCAGTATTTTAACAGGAAACGTAAAGAGGTTTTGTTTACTGTGGGTGACATGGTTTGGTTGTCCTCAAAGAATCTGCGGTTGAGGATTCCCTCTAAAAAATTGGGTCCGAAGTTTGTGGGGCCATTTAAGGTTAACCAGTCTGCTGTTAGGTTGGAGGTTCCCTCCTCCTGAAAGATTAATCCTGTGTTTCATGTTTCCTTGTTATAAAAGGCTGATGTATCTGATAGGGAGGCCATTGTCACAGTTCCTCCGGTGGTGGAAGACGGCGAATATGAAATTTCTCGTATCCTGAATTCCAGAGAGCATAGAGGGAGATTGCAGTATCTCGTCGCTTGGAAAGGTTTTGGTCCCGAGGATAACTCCTGGGTAAAGGCGGATGATGTCTCTGCCCCTAGACTTGTCAGAGCTTTCCACAAGAGATTTCCGGATAGGCCTGGGCCTGGAGGATTCGGAGGATCCTCCTAAAAGAGGGGGTACTGTTAGAACCCTCCTGTTTGTTTTTGTTTCTATCTTGTGTTTTGCGGTCACGTGACCATCTTCCTATATATTCCAGCTACGCCCTTCTGACCTTGCTGGACTTCAGTGTTGTTTTGACTGTCTCTCTAGCCAGGTGCTTTTGTGCCTATCTATCTCTAGTTTGCTTGGTCCTCTTGACCTCTAGTACTTTTGTCAGTTTTTTTTTGCACTGCAACAACTTCTGTTAGGAGGTGTCCCATTTTTGTCACAGTCCTTAGTTCTTTTTGGTACCCCTCCCTTTTTCTATAGGTCTCCGTTCAGACTAGCTGAGGACGCAGGTGGGTCTGGTCACTAGGAACAGGTTGCCCGCTACAACGTAGGGACTCAGCTTAGTCTTACTGTAGAGACAGCTCTCCCCTTCTTTCCCTAGTTTATGTTGCAGATCATAACAATTTCGCTCCAGGGATATACGGCAGGGCCATGGGTATTAACGTGGTCACGACCCATGCTGGTGGAGCTGCCGCTCCAGCCTGTGCAGCGCAGGTTGGGCATCTGGAGCGTTAACCGGTGCTCCGGCGGCTTGCTGGTCATCGGCCATGGTTGCGCTCCCCTAGTGAACCGGAGCCTACCTTCTTCACTTCTTATCAGGTAGGCCGCAGCTCCGCGGGCGGCGGTCTTCTTCCAGGACCTTGCGTCGCTCACGTATGACGTCAGAGCGCCCTCTGGGTTCCTTCCAGGACCTGATGCTTCCTGGTTCGACATCAGTGGCGGGGCGTGTCTTGGGCTTCGTGCGCTTCCAGCGGTTACGCCCCTCCGATTCCCGCGGTTACGCCCCTCTTCTTCCCGGACGGCAACAGGAAGATGGCGGACAATGGCGAGAAATCTCGGGAATGGCGGGAAAACTTCACCACAGTGAGTATTACAGTCTCTTAAGGCGCACAGTACCCGGTGGCAACGGGCATGGAATCCTGTTCGTGACGCCAAGGCTGATGCGCCCCCTGGGCCGTGGGGTACTCGGCAGCCGGGCCTCTGGTTGCTGGGGGATATCACGGTAGCTGGCCCGGTCCGTGACCCAGGGCGGTCAGTAAAAGGGAGGATACTTTATAGGGGATTTAAGAAAGTGTTCGTGACGCCACCTGTGGATTGCGGCTAGAGGGAGCCGCCGCTGTGGAGCAGTCCTCTGGAGCTGGTGTTACGGCAGCAGGGATGGTGTGGCTCTCCACAGGTAGAGGTTGCTCCAGGGCAGCGTGGGGTGTAATGGTGGTGGACCAGGGGAGAGAGACGGCAGGATGGTCCTGGAGGAAAGAAGGACACTCACACGGGAGTAAGCTTCAGTACCTTTACTGGTGATGTTGCAGGCACGGTCCAGGGTACTCCAGGCGAAGGGAACACTTTTGTACTCTCCCCAGTCAGCGGGTATAAGGCCTCCTGATCCGTTGCTTTATTCTCTAAGCTTCTGACCTGCCTGGAGCTAGGTCTAGCTTGGTTACTGTCTCTCTTTGCACCTGCTGACCTGGTGGTAAGGCCTTCTCTTTGGAGATCACTCTCCCTGGATGCTGGGACATCCGTGACTCCTAGCCCTGGTACTGTAATCAGCGTTTAGTGAACCTGGGACCTGTAGTCCTCCAGGGGTTCCAGTGGTTCCTACTGGGTATAAAGGGTCCCGGTAGACGCGGACCCGGTGTCCGATATATATATATCAGGGTGAGCCTGGTTTGCTCCTCTGCCCCCTCACTACTTCTTCCTTCTCCTCTCGCCTTTGGCCACACTCAAGGCTCTCACACATGCTGTAGCCCTTGACTCGCCTAAGCACAGCAGCCAGCATGCTGCTCTCTGAGCGTCAGCACGCTCTCTGCTCAACTCTGAGCTGTTTTCCTCTCTGTGTCTGTGACTTGCCCAGGGGAATGGGGATGACTCGGTACCCGCGCCTTTAGCCTGGCCTTTAGGGATGTCGCGGTGGTCGGCTCCGGGGCCCGTACCCTGGGGTCGCTCCTTAAAAAGGGTGGATATTTGTTAATTTTAAGATAGAGTTCGTGACGCCACCTGTGGCTTCTGGTGAGGATCACCAGCGCTGCGCAGTCCACTGAGGCCGTTGATAAGGCAGCTCGATGGTATAGCTCCCCACAGGTGGAGCTAGGCCTCAGGGCAGTGTATGACGGGGAATGCAGCACAGGCGAGACCGAGCCAGGTCAGAGCAAGAACAGGGACAGACACGATAGTCACTTCAGTACACTTTACTGAAGGAAATTCAGGCACATCCCGGAGCGCTGTAGGGTGAAGGGTGCATGTCAGGATCCTCCCCAATGAGCGGTTTTTGGGCCTCCTGCTTCTTGCCTCTGCGTAGTAAGTTTCTGACCTGCCTGGAGCTAGGCCTAACTTTGTCTCTGTCCTGCGCTGGCTGACCTTGTGGTAGGGCCTTTTCTTGGATTACACGCACCTTAGCTGCGGGCCTATGTGTCTCCTGGCTCTGTTACGTATCAGCACTTTAGCGATCCTGGGACTTGTAGTTCTCCAGAGATTCCGGTTTATCTTACTGGGTCGTGGAGATCCCGGTAAGCTTCGGACCCGGTGTCCGGTAACCGCTTTGGGGTGAGCCAATTAAGCTCCTCTGCCCCCTATGTGCTAACTCTATACTCGCCTTCGGCCTACTTGGGCCCTCACTAGGCTACTCACACTAACGGCAGCTTGCCGCGCTTCACCAATCTTATGGCGCCGGCACGCCTAAAGCTCACCACTCTGAGCTACAACTGAGTCTGGATCTGGATAAGCTCCACTGCAGGATAGCAATTGCAGGAGCTGGAACAGGCTTTTGTCCTCTGAGGTAGCTCCTCTCAGGCTGTACTGGACTCACTGCTAAACCAGAATAGACTAACTCTAACTAACTGCCGCCTGGTTCCACCTTCCCTATTTATCTATCCCTAACGGGCTCCCTCTGGTGGTCTGAGGTGGAAGGTGGAGATGTGTGAATGGTTATGGGGGCCTCTTGTGGAGGAATCCTTCAATACACCCTTCTAGGATCTGTGATACCAAGCACAGCTGGGCATCACATTTGAACACTAAACTGAGCTGCCTAGCTCCACCCTCCCTATACATATCCCTAATGGGCTCCCTCTGCTGGTCTGAGGTGGTAGGGTGGAGGTGTGTGAATGTGTGAGGGCCTCTTGTGGAGAAGTCCATCCATGCACCCTTCTGGGTTCTGTGGCAAGAATGCACAGCAGGGCGCCACATATGTCCTGGTACCTATTTTAACCCCATGAATATTGCTGTTTTTCCTTATTGCGTTGACCAAGAGTTCCATCACTATCACATACAGAAGGGGGGACAGAGGGCACCCTTGTCTAGTTCCGTTTCGTATCGCAAAAGGTAAGGACAAGGTTCCATTGACCCTAACTCTAGCAGTAGGGCCAGAGTACAGGGAAAAAATTAACTGTAAAAATTGTGGTCCAATGCCTATTTGACATAATGCCTCCTTCATAAACCCCCAATGAACCCTGTCAAAGGCATTCTCTGAATCAATAGATAAAAGGCCCATATATATATGGAGTGACTTTTAGCTTTAGAGATTAGCAACATGCTCATAATAGTGTTGTCTCTTGCCTCTCGGCCCTGAATAAATCCTACTTGATCCTACTTGATCAGTATTTATAAGAGAGGGCAACAATGGGTAAGTCTTTCTGTTAGTATTTTTGAGAGTAGTTTAATGTCCACATTTATTAATGATATGGGTCTATAATTAGCTGTGATTGTAAGATCCTTACCTGGTTTAGGGAGAACGTTAATATGAGCTTCCAATGATTGGGGGACAAAACATGTCTTATCATTTAATGAATTAAAGGTTTTGTTCATAACAGGGGATAGCTGAGTTTTAAGGGACTTATAGAATGCTGGAGTAAATCCGTCTGGGCCAGGACTTTTACCAGATGGTGTAGATTGAATTGCAAGATTGACCTCCTGCTCTGTAATGTCCTTTTCCAGTGCCTCAGAAACATGACTATCTAAAGAGGTTAAAGAAGTATCTTGTATGTACTCCTTAATTCGGATAGATAGGTCAGAAGGGGAGAGATCAGAGTATTGCCCTTTAATATTGTACATCTTCTCATAGTTTGAGCGGAATATGTCAATGATTTCTGTAGGATTATGAGCTTCCTCCCCATTTTGTTTTTTGATATTTGGAACGTATGCCGCCACAGAGCAAGGGTGAAGCAACCTTGAGAGTGCCCGTCCACATTTATCTGACGATTCATAAAAAAAGTTTTTAATTAGCTCCCTGTGTCTTAGGTATTTTTAGTCCAGCAAGATCTTGAGATCATTCATTTTTTTGGATAATTCTGCAAGAGTGTTAGGCGACAACGTATGTTTATGCGAGACCTCAAGTGTGTGTATCTGTCTCAAAAGGTCATTTACCTTTAGAGTTCTCTCCTTTTTGAGTTTTGAACCATGCTTAATCAACACGCCTCTCATGACACATTTTAAAGTTTCCCATTGCAGAGGTATTGAGGTCTGATCTGCTTTATGAATCTGCAAAAAATAATCAATAGAATCCTTTAATTCTGCCATACAGATTTTGTCTTTTAGAAAGTGATCATTCATTTTCCATGTCCATGAACGCTGGACCAGGGAGGGTACAGTGTCCATTTTAGGACATGATCAGATATCAAAATCAAGCATCGGAATGATGTCAGTTTGAGGCTAAATACCCTGTCTGACAAGTGATTCTGACAAGCGATCCAGACAAGTAATTTTGACAAGTGATTTTGACAGGTGATTCTGACAAGTGATTCTGACAAGTGATTTTGACAAGTGATTTTGATGAGTGATTCTGACGAGTGATTCTGACAAATGATTTTGAGAAGTCATTCTGACAAGTGATTCTGACAAGTGATTTTGACAAATCATTCTGAAAAGTGATCCTTACAAGTGATTTTGACAAGTGATTTTGACGAGTGATTTTGATGAGTGATTCTGACAAGTGATTTTGACAAGTGATTCTGACAAGTGATTTTGACGAGTGATTCTGACAAGTGATTCTGACGAGTGATTCTGACGAGTGATTTTGACAAGTGATTTTGACAAGTGATTTTGACAAGTGATTCTGACGAGTGATTTTGATGAGTGATTCTGACAAGTGATTCTGACGAGTGATTTTGACTAGTGAATCTGACGAGTGATTTTGACAAGTGATTCTGACAAGTGATTTTGACAAATGATTCTGACAAGTGATCCTTACAAGTGATTTTGACGAGTGATTGTGACAAGTGATTTTGATGAGTGATTCTGACAAGTGATTTTGACAAGTGATTCTGACAAGTGATTTTGACAAGTGATTTTGACAAGTGATTCTGACAAGTGATTTTGACGAGTGATTTTGATGAGTGATTCTGACGAGTGATTCTAACGAGTGATTTTGACAAGTGATTTTGACAAGTGATTCTGACAAGTGATTTTGATGAGTGATTCTGATGAGTGATTTTGATGAGTGATTTTGATGAGTGATTCTGACGAGTGATTTTGACAAGTCATTCTGACAAGTGACTTTTACAACTATAATAATAATAATAATAAAAAAAAAAATAACTTCGCTGATGGAACTTGAACCCAAAATTCTGTATTCCAAATCCAGTGCACTAAGCACTAAGCTAGAAACTCAGTTGTGAAAGCTTTGGATTTGTATTTGCTTATATAATTTTCAGTGGAAACTGGTCTATAACTCATTGGGACTTATGCACAGACTTCAAGCAAGCCAAATTCAAATGATGTTTGATTTTGATGTGTGAGTCTGATGTGTTACTTTCTTCAAACATCAGAATCAAAATCATAATGACTTTTAGTCACCCTGAGTATTTTCATGGTTAATGTCATAAGACAAGAAAAGCTACAAGCTACTATTACTTGACTGGATAGCGCAATGGTAAAGCATCAACCTCTGAAATTACAGTGTCAGAATTCAAATCCTGATAGAAATACGAATTTTTTTTTAAATTAATTATGCCTATTTAGCACACAAACTACAGGGGTGTTTTACTTTTAATATCTGACACTTTGATTGTCATCCTGACGTGTTACGAGTTTCAGACACGCTGTCTATTTGCATGTTAAATTACATAGCCAAAGTAAATCACTTGGCAGAATCACTTGTCAAAATCACTTGTCAAAATCATTTGTCAAAATCACTCGTCAGAATCACTCATCAAAATCACACGTCAAAATCATTCATCAAAATCACTTGTCAGAATCACTCGTCAAAATCACTCGTCAAAATCACTCATCAAAATCACTTGTCAGAATCACTCGTCAAAATCACTCGTCAGAATCACTCGTCAGAATCACATGTCAGAATCACTCGTCAGAATCACTCGTCTAAATCACTCGTCAAAATCACTCGTCAAAACCACTCGTCAAAATCACTCGTCAGAATCACTTGCCAGAATCACTTGCAGGAATCACTCGTCAAAATCACTCATCAAAATCACTTGTCAAAATCACTCATCAGAATCACTCATCAAAGTCACTCGTCAAAATCACTTGTCAGAATCACTTATCAAAATCAGTTCTCAGACAGGGTATTTAGCCTCAAACTGACATCATTCTGATGTTTGATTTTGATATCTGATCATGTGCTAAAATGGACACTGTAGGAGGGAACGGAAATAGATAGGAAGATTGGGGCATGGTCAGACCACAATATGTCACCTATTGTAGCAGATGGGTTCCAAGAGAGAGCGTGATGACTCAACAGGAAGAAATCAATTCATAAAGAAAAAATGACGTATACGAACATATGCAAAAAAACCCAAAGTTTATTATAAATGCAAGATATAACAAGCATACACAATGAAGAGAATGGCATAAATACATTGGTAGTAAGCTAATAAGAGAGATACCACGAACTGAATAACCACATACTAGAAAGTTTAAGAATCAATAATTGAAGTAAGTAAGGGTATGGGTATGTCAAGCATATGCCATAACCCAGCTACAAAAGTGTAAAGTATCAAGAAACTTATACTTAGGGGTGACGATACCTGGACTGACATACTGACAAACACATGTGAGTAATAGTATATATTTATCCATCTTTGAGTGCTAAATGGATTTACCTTTTTACTACTTATTTATGCACTGTGCACTTTATCATCTCAATGGAGTTTCTTGATACTTTACACTTTTGTATCTGGGTTATGGCATATGCTTGACATACCCATATCCTTACTTACCCCAATTATTGATTCTTAAACTTTCTAGTATGTGGTTATTCAGTTTGTGGTATCTCTCTTATTAGCTTACTACCAATGTATTTATGCCATTCTCTTCACTGTGTATGTTTTTTATATCTTGCATTTATAATAAACTTTGTTTTTTTTTTGCATATGAATGTTCGTATACGTCATTTTTTCTTTATGAGTTGCTCTTGGAGACGTTGAACAGATTCTGATTGTTCTATCGTAGAGAATTAACTATATATGTGGTCTTGGTGGTCAACCTATTTGCCTCAGGAAGAAATCAATGCGACTATATGAGCCATGGGTAGGAGAAAAATATGTATAATCCTTACCCTGAGGATTTAAAATGCAGCAAACATCTGTGAACCTGAGGGCATGGATGACCCATTTCAATGAACGAAGTTGTCTCAGAGGGACGACACCCCTTCCTGAGGAGGAGTCTAACGCGGCATTCCATGTGAAGTTGAAGTCTCCACCTGCAATCAGAACTCCTTCTGCAAAATCAGAGAGGGACGTTAAAAAGGACCTACATGTGCAGATCTGATCTTTGTTAGGGAGGTACCAGTTTGCTATTCTATATCTTGATTCTGCTATTTTGAGTTTGAGGAACACATATCTGCCTTGATCATCAATGAGAGAGTCTATGAGAGTATAGGCCAACGACTTGTGTATGGCTATGGATACACCCTTAGAGCGTGAATCCGGATTAGTGCTGTGGAACCACCGAGAGTAATACCTATCTCCAAAAACAGGCATATGCCCAGTTTTAAAGTGCATTTCCTGTAACATAAGAACCTGGACTCTTTGTTTGTGCATAGAATACAAAATTTGTGAACGTTTCTGTGGGACATTAAAGCCTCTTACATTCAGTGAGCCTACTTTAACAGAGGACATGATTACCAAGGGGGATGAAAGGAGTGGGGCAAGAAGGGAAACAGAAATACACAGAAAACTAAGAAGAAATTACGGGATATATAAAATAAAAACCAAACAAAATTATATAACAAAATGAAAGCAAAACAATCTGATGAGAGGAAATAGGTATATTTTACACCTGCACAGCAGAGTGTAAACCCCCCTGGGAGGATGGGCTTTCTACTGGGGAGCCCCCGCCCCCAAACCAGACATCAGGCCATACCATTTTGTCTTAAAACCTATGATAGAAAAGCAGCCAAAAGCTGTCAAAGATTAGCATCTACTTATCATTATATTAAACGTTGAATCAGTATATCACATATCCTTATGGAATAATATCCATACTGTCCAAGAACGGAATATTATTGACATAATATAATCAAATCTTATTATTGAGAGCCAGTCATATAAATGAATTATTCGTAATATCAACTATACTCATTGCTGAAAACATTTTAGAGGAATATAACACTCTAATATCTTTCACAAGATTGACTAGCGCTGAAGGCTTAGCGTATTTGTAATAGACGATTCAATCTGGTGAGTGAAGGATATGTTTTCCATTGTTCCCTCTCCTGACTTCTTCTCTGGATTTGTTTCTTGTCGCTCTTTATGGTCGTGGATTGAGATCCGACTTGGGGCCTCCCGGGAGACTCGGCCAATCCTCTGTTGGTATAGATACGTGGGGAATCCCCAAACCTGTAACAAAAGCCGGAATGTCTCCAGGGCAACGTATCACATGTAAACCCCTGAATGGCGGACCTGTAGACGGAAAGGGAAACCCCAAGAGTATAGAATGTTCTGCTGTCTCAGAACCTCTAATAGAGTCTTTAATGCCTTCCTCTTCTGTAGTGTGTGGCGCGATAGATCAGACATGAGTTGTATAGGATATTCTTGATATAAAATAGAATCACATCATGAGGTTTTGTCGCATCAGAGGATCTGGGGCCCAAGGACCTATAAGCCCTATCTAGCTCCAACTCATTCTCTAAGGGCAGACCCAAGATAGAGTTAAACAAATGACGTAGTGTCTCATCCAGTTCATGGTGTTCAGTTATCTCTGGAAGTCCTCTAATCCTAATATTGTTGCGCCTTCCACTGTTTTCAATATCATCTATCAAATCTGTTAGGTATTCCAGTTGGTATGAGTGAGAAGACAAAGTTTGTTCCTGAGAATTTACTTGTTGAGCGATGGATGCTGTATGTGATTCAGCAGCAGACACTTTTTCTGTTAACTCTTGCATGTCCCCTCTAAGGGAGGCTGCTTCAGCCCTGTAAGAGGACTCCAGTCTAGACATATAATTCTCCATGTCCCTCTGGTTGGAATAGCTCGTATTCGATCTCTGAGGTCTCTCCACACTGCCTCACATTGTAATGAGTCATCCTGTTGGTTCTCCTCTGAGCAGCCAGGGGAAGAAGAATGTAATAATGCAGGGAAGGAGCCTCTCTCAGGGGAACTCCGGGCATCAGTGTGTGACTGGGGCCTCTGCAGGTCTGGACCCGCAGCAGAGATAAGTACTGCCCAATCTGGTGTGTCCAGGGGCCGGGGCACCAAATGATCCTCTACCACGCACCTGAGCTCCGAAGGCGCAAAGCCGGAATCTGCCATCTTGGACTGAGGGAGATCCCCCGCAGCAGCAACAAGGCCTCCCGCGTCTCCCCAAGTCCGGGAAGCCAGGTCCGCGACCTCCGCCGATGAAGGTATCGTCAGCTCTGCTAATGTTGATGTGGGGGAGCATTTACCCCAGGACCTTTGGTCCTCCGAGGCAGGAGATGAGGAGCGCTAGGCAGGGACAGCCGATGCCATCTTAGATCCCACTCTTGCAGGAGAGGCAGATGCTGCAATTTCTTAGGTAGCGGGTAATATTTGTTGGAGGGAATCGCTGAGTACTCACACTGGTCTGCATTATATTCTTCTTCTTTTTTGCCGGCATTGGAAGTGTTTTGACCTGATTTGAAGTGATAGGCATGCCCTGAAGCTGGTCTAGGGATGGGAGCAGACAACCATGCGACTTCACTCCTCCATAGCCAGGCCACGCCCCCCCATTCAAAGAAATTTCAACAAATTCTTGATGTAAACATTAAGATTTGAGAGTCCTCAGTGGCTGATACCTTTTAATGGTTAACTGAAAAGATGGTAACAAGTTGCAAGCTTTCGAGACTACTCAGGTCTCTTCATCAGGCACAGTATGACACAAAATCTGAAGAGTCACACATTTATACACAATAAGACACAGAAATAATGCAATAGATGAGACAGGTAATGTAAAGCAGAGCTATTACTGTGAGAGAAAGGTAAACAGTTCTGGCTGTAAATATTGGTTTAGTTCATAGATAAGGACTGTGAAAGTTTTATTGTCTAATGATTGAGATTTCGAGGGTTATGATGACCCCAAAGCTCTGTGAAGCTCATTCCTTAGTTGATGTAAGTAAAGAAAGCAAAGAAAGGAGCGCAAATAGCGCTGTTATCCAATAGACAGCAGTAAAGATAAAAGGGAAATAGCTCACCTCTGTGAGAATTCCAGCAGACCCTTAAACTGCAGGGGTTAAACGAAATCACAGAAGTTTTTCTTTGAGAATTCCAGCAGTCACTTTTTACACCTCCCCAGTTCTTTTTCAATACCCAACATATAGCCACCTGTCCCCAAACCCACACTCCTGTTATTACCGCCCACATTATAGCCTTCAAGTTACCTCTCACCACTCTTACAGCTCCTTTTTTCAGCTGACAATATAAATCAGGAGCCCTAGTGTAGCGGGATATGTTCCTAGAGTGACTGCACCCAGCAACTTAAGCAAGTGTTTAAGTTCTAGCCCTCCATGGTTCATCATGATTAATATTAGACCCATATTTTATTATGTTTAAAAGAAACGATTTTTTAATTAATCTCTAAATATTTTAAATTACTTTGTACTTCTTTTCTCCTCTTGAGCAAATGTTCATGTGCATTATGATTTTAGATGTGTTTCCAAGATTTCCTTCCCCTTTTCTCTCTCTCTTTCCCTCGCTCCTTTTTTTTTCCTCTTGTTGGCGCCAAGGGGTGCTTTGGCAGTTTTTTTCTTCACTCCATGTGCTAGCATGTGTGTATATATACCTTCCATGTTGTAACAAGTAGCAGCTATGTTCCTGAAGAAGTGGACGGGATGTCAACGAAGCACGTAGTCTTTTATAGCTTTTACAGTTTCCAATAAATGCTGGGAACATTATCCATCTCTGGCATATATATACATTTTTTCATGGAGGAGCGCGGTGATTAATGGCACCTTTATCATCTGTATACTAGACAACTCGAAGATCCCAAGGGTCCTGTGCCTGCTGCAGCACCTCAGCATATACTTTCTCATGAGTTGTGCATTTCACAACCCACAAAGGTGAGCAATTTCCCTTTTATCTTTACTGTTGTCTATTGGATATCAGCGCTACTTGCGCTCCTTTCTTTACTTATTTGAGTTATTGCCAACTGAGCTGGGGACAGCAGCGCACTTTGGTTAATTTGGGAGCAGCATTAGCGAATCCATACTGTTAACATGGAATATTTTGACAGACGCATGTCAACCAGAGAACGGCTTATTAAACAAGCCATGGGAATCACTATCCCATACTCTGATGAATCTTTCACCTTAAATTCAATGGACTTCAATGAAGAGGACACCAACACTATGAAGAATTTATTTAATGAATTTGAGGAATCACTTAAAGATGAGCTACGTCTCGACCTGGACATTCGTTTTCTAAGGATTTATATGGAGGAGAAACTATGTCCTCGGGGTTTGAGAATAACAATTCCCTCACCATTCCCTGAGGACAAACCATTTAATAAGGAATGGACTACTATTTTGGACACGTGCATGCACAATCTGCTAAAAAGTATACATACAAAAAGGTCAGAAATATGTCTAACAATTACTAATAGAATATTTGATATCGCTAAAAACCTATTACCATTTGAAACCCATCCTGTGTTTGGAAAGATTGATAGCAATATTGCAACAAGTATTTTACAGAATGTGCATGAAATTATCATCAAAAAGGCAAAAAAACTACAGAGATAGAGATGATTACAAAGGACTAACTAGTACTACCTCACGTACTAAAACGTCGGTCATATCCAGTGATCAGTCATCTGATCCTTTGAGAACAGTGGGTTCCTATCCTCCTCCCCACAAAGGAAGGATGTTCTCTAATAGTTATTACCATAAGAATAAGAACAATAACAATAAGACTTACAACCGCACACCTGCATTCATACATAGCAAAAAACAACTCAGGTTGTCAAATGCTAACGATAGAACGAAAGACGGACAGAAGGTTGTAATTAATATGCGCATATCTACTACTGTTAACTCTCCACAGAGCACTAGCAGTAATAAGAGTCTGGTCTCTATCATGTCTCCCACCTGCAATACTATGGGTAGTGCAGTTCCTAAAAGGCTGGTAATGCATCAGGAGAAGATGAATAATGATAGTATAGCAGTCAATCCTTATGACACAACATTACACACTAAATTAAGAAAAAAATCCAACTTCTATTCTGTGGAGAGTAAAAGCCATCAGATAGATACTTTTTGCGACATCACTCTCCAAGATTTCAAGGAGGTTATGAGGACTCCAATCTCATACAGAGATAATAATATAAACCGACAAGAGAAGTTAGCACTTAATAATATTTGAAATAATAGGGATATAGTCCTCAGATCAGCGGACAATGGGGGTGGTATAGTTATCCAGGATTATGATGTGTATACAAAAGAAGCACTCCAGATATTGAGTGATGACAACTAATACAGAGATATTGAGTGTAATCCCATTTTGAAAATGATCCCTATATATAAGAAACTGATATCTAAAGCAGTAGATGAGAATATATTAAATGACAACAAAAGAAAGTTCTTGACTGTCCAAAGTCCTTGTATGCCCTTCTTTTATCATCTTCCCAAAATTCATAAGGATGAAAACAAACCTCCAGGGAGACCGATTATATCGGGGATAGGCTCCCTTACATCAAATCTGGCTGAATACTTTGATATACTACTACAACCACCTGTCAAAAATTTAAAGAGTTACCTGCAAGACTCCAGCCATCTTCTTAGATTAACCTATGACATCAAATGGAAAAAAATCATGCACTTTCCTTAGCCTAGATGTTAACTCTTTATATACCAATATTGATGTTGGTCTATTATGCATAGAGTATGTAATTTCCAGAGACATACGGCTGTCTTCCAGCCAGAGATCTTTTAATATAGCAGGTTTATCTTTCATCCTAAAAAACATTTTTTTTACCTTTCTAGATAAGACCTACCATCAAATTAAGGGAGTAGCAATGGGCTCTAAAGTAGCACCTACCTTTGCCAATTTATTCATGGGATTATTTGAGCAAGTTTTTATTTACCAGGGAGACTTCCATAAGGGGGTTGTATTTTGTAGAAGATACATAGACGATCTGATCTTCATCATTAACAGGAACATCACTGATCCCACCATTTTTTTTAACTTCCTCAATACAAATAATTGGGGCATCTCTTTCAATCAGGACAGTAATGAACTCACAATTAATTTTTTTAGATCTAGTTTTATATGTAGAGGAAGACAGGATACTTAGCAAAACTTTCTTCAAATCAGTGGACACTAATAGCTATATTCATTTCACTATTGGTCACTACAGAAAATGGCTCACCAATATTCCCCGCTATCAGTTTCAAAGACTTCGTAGGAGCTGCTCAACAGAAATCGAATATGACTAACAGTCAGAGATTCTCAAAAAAAGGTTCCAACAGAAATATTCTGAGACATTGGTTGTAGAATCTTGCAAACAGGTCAAAGAAAGATATGACCAGGGCTCATTACTTATGGCTTCAACACACAAAAAAGATGTAAGTTTTGAACATGAACAGAAATTCATTACTACATACAATCAACAACACAAGAAAATTAGAGAAATTATTCAAAAAAACTGGCATATTCTATTAAATGACCAGACATTAAAACAGGCATTACCAAAAAAACCCTCTCTAATCTTTAGAAGAGCACCGACACTTAGGAATATCTTGGGCCCCAGTAGATTGTGTGGACATGGAACATTGATTAATAAGAATAATGAAAAAGTCAGGGACAATATGGTCACCAAGTGTGGTAAAAGAGGTTGCAAGTGCTGTGAATCTATTTTGCATTCCATAGACAATTTCACTTCTGTAGCCACTAGTGAGAATTTCAATATCTCTCATCCCATGTCATGTGGAACTTATTATGTGATATATGTCATCGAGTACAGTTGCCCCAAACAGTATGTGGGCAGAACCACCCAGGCACTACATAATAGGTTGAATTCACATAGACATAATATCACCACAGGATTTATTAAACATGGGCTGTCCCGACATATGGTCCTTCATCACAAACAGGACCTTAGGGAATTAAGGGTATTACTTATTGAACACATTTCTATTGACACTCCAAATAGGGTGCAATGTTTAAAAGAAATCTACTGGATTTATAAACTAAAGACGCTTAAACCGCAGGGGTTAAACAAAATCACAGAAGTTTTTCTTTGAGAATTCCAGCAGTCACTTTTTACACCTCCCCAGTTCTTTTTCAATACCCAACATATAGCCACCTCTCCCCAAACCCACACTCCTGTTATCACCGCCCACATTATAGCCTTCCAGTTACCTCTCACCACTCTTACAGATCTGTTTTTCAGCTGACAAAACAAATCAGGAGCCCTAGTGTAGTGGGCTATGTGCCTAGAGTGACTGCACACAGCAACTTGAGCAAGTATTTAAGTTCTAGCCCTCCATGGTTCATCATGATTAATATGAAAATTATTGGTATTAAAAGGTCATTTCAAATCTCAGGGAGACAGAAATATTTGGGAATATAAACTAATGGTGACCTTTGACACCTTCAGAGCAGGAATGAATGTGTTGCATGGATTTATGTCATTCTACATCAACTAAGGAATATGCTCCTCAGAGCTTTGGGGTCATCATAAACCTGGACCAGACCTCAATCACTGGACAATAAAACTTTCACAGTCCTTATCTATGAACTAATCTAATATTTACAGCCAGAACTGTTTACCTTTCTCCTACAGTAATAGCTCTGCTTTACGTTACCTGTCTCATCTATTGCATTATTTCTGTGTCCTATTGTGTATAAATATGTGACTCTTCAGATTTTGTGTCATACTATGCCTGATGAAGAGACCTGAGTAGTCTCGAAAGCTTGCAGCTTGATAACCATTAAAAGGTATCAGCCACTGAGGACTCTCAAATCTTAATATTTTTCTAATAATTTTTCCATGGCTAACACAGTACAAAAATATATATTTTCCCTGATGTAAACATAACACCATCTGTAATAAGCTAAAGTTGAAAAGAGGATGGCTTCTACAAATGGATAATGATCCTAAACACGTCAAAATCAAGATCTTCACTGGTAAAGCCCCCCACTCATAACACATTAGGTAGCTGTCAGCCAAAAGATTGTTCAACTGACAGCCATCTCTTCTGAGCCCCTTATATACAAGAACGCTCAGCTTGGCTCCTGTGTTCTCTATGAGAGCGACTAATAGATTCCACTGGCAGCGGCTTATCTGCTGGAAAACAGAATGAGCTACCATTGGAAATACAACATGCAGGCTCCTTCTCTCCTCCAACATCATCTGTAGGGTACGTTCATATGACTGTATTGTCGTTCCCAGTGTTTTCCGTGAAAAAACTGACAGAACTAGACACAGACAGATCTAGGTCCATTGGGCTGTTTAGATAAGTGTTTGAAAAAAAGCAAGTGAAAAAAATCATAGCACGCATAGGTTCTTCCTTACAATGGATGAGAGTAAACCATTCAAGTCCAAAGGTGCACAAAAAAACAGATCCCATACAGATCATCCATATAGCTTCCATTTTTTTATGGATACATTTCCATTATTAACCTAGAAAACTGTATTTGGTCTTGTGAATGATAATAACTGTTGATGGAAAAGAAGGATGGTGTACAGACCACAACTGACTACCAAACTGATGAAAATCATCCATTTTTCCGGATGAAAAGATAAATGTCCCTTTCTTGTCTGATGTCAGAGTCTCGCTGCTCCACAGTCGGGGAATTCTGCTGGATTTTTTATTTTATAATGCATCAAATGTTTTCTCCTGGTGAAAGGTCTGGACTGCAGGCGGCCGGTTCTTCACCTGAACTCTTCCTCTTCGATGCCATGTTGCTGTGATGGATGTAGTATGTGGTGTAGCATTGTCTTGCCAAAATATGCAAAAAAAGATCCAACAAATACACAGAAAAAAAGTATGCAAAAAGAGGGATAACCTAAAAATCTAAAAATAGTCAATGCTTATTAACATGCAAGACATATTAAAAATATTTAAAAAGCACAAATGGCTGTAAGCCTATAACATAAATTTTCCAGACCACAGCACTATAGTGCTACGATCTACACTGTCTGTCAATAAGGTCATTTAGGAACCTAAAAGTTAATACCACCTTAATACAGATATGTTACTGTATAATATACCAATAATATGAAAATTGTTACATCAATGACCCAGGCCCTAAAATAAGGGCAAGTATTAAAGTGTATAGTGGGTTAAAGATATACACGCCCAATAAATAATGCACAAAAGCACAAAATAAAAGATGATAAAGAGGAGTGTATACAACAATTGTATGATAGAGTCAGAAAAGTTGCAGAAAAATCCTACTGCCGGCACAATAGCAAATAGCCACACAGAGTGAAGGTAAATGTGAAGTTTGTGCCACCTGGGCCATAGATATAACAATTTTCATATTATTGGTATAGCTGTGATTTGGGGTATATTATAATATACCTTTATTAAGGTGGTATTAACTTTTGGTTTCCTAAATTACCTTATTGACAGACAGGGTAGATCCTAGCATTATAGAGCTGCGGTCTGGAAAATTTGTCATTTGTGCTTTTTAAATATTTTTAATATGTCTTGTTTGGCTTGTATGTTAATATACATTGACTATTTTTAGGTGATCCCTCTTTTTGCAACACCTCTGTATAAGGCTCATCATTGATCACTCCTTTCATGTGTAAGCTGCCCGTGTCAGAGGCACTAATGCAGCCCCAGACCATCAGAGATGCAGGAACTAAGTGCTGATAACAAGCTGGATGGTCCCTCTGCTCTGCAGTCTGCAGGACAAGGCGTCCACAGTTTCCATAAATAATTTCATATTTTTATTCATCCGACCTCAGAACAGTTAATATCTTCTGATCTGATTTCTATGTTCTGCAGTGAATATAATATGGCTAAAAGAGATTTCCAAATCATTACATTCCTGTTCTCTTCATACATTTACACAGCGTCACAAGTTTTTTGGAATTGGGGTTGTAAATATATCTATAAATATTTCTATCTACATGTGTACATCCATCAGAATAACTGCTCTTAGCGATGTCACAATATCAGAGTTCTAGAATGTTGATGTCACACAAGTCATGAAGTCACAATATGAAGAACTGATAAAACTTCTGCTCACGGCCTCCTCCACTGAGGGTTATAGAATTTGTGGAGTGAAGATATTTTTGTAATTCTGATTGAGTGAGCAAAATGTCTGAGTATAAGCGCAAACGTCGCTTTATTATTGAGTCTATTACAGAGAGCAGCGGTATTGATGACCAGGTGAGTGGCGGATTCTGGAGTATGTTGTCTATTTGAAATTCTGGAAATTTGAAGACTTTTTTTTACTTTTTATTATTTCCTTTTCCCAGTTACTGGTCAATAAAAAATGCTGCAGAGTTTTTGCGTCCGACACAGAGGACAGCAGCGGTGATGAGAATCTCCATCAGGTGAGCGCTCACTTCTCTCCAGCACTGTCTGCGGCTCTGGGGGTCTACTGGAGATCAGGGGACGCCCCATTCTGTGATTATGCCACTGTATCGCTGCTAATCCTTCATTCTCAAGGTCTTTATATTTCTTTATTTCAGTCTCATCCACTTATTTCAAGGTCTCCAAGGAGCCTTGAAGATGAAGATGGTGGCTCTGGTCCCCACCTGCTATACATAGAGTCAGGCATGTAATAAAGCGTCTGGAAGGATCATAAATTCCTTCCTGTAAAATAAGAAAATTAGATTTCTATTGATTAGGAAAACTGAACGACACAGAAGTAAATGACGATGTTTCTTCTTTTCTCCAGAGCCCAATTCTCCCCGATTCAGCTTTGTGCGGGAGGAGACAGCAAGGTAATGTATTCCTATATATCCGTTTAATCTGGGTCATGTTCATGATATCTGGTCGCTAGATGGCGCTATTATTAGCATATTTTCAGATAAGGTGTCAGCTGTGTGTCTGCAGGTCGTGTACGGTCTTAGTATATATCCAGTAGTGATGTGTGATCCTCTTTGATGCTTTGCTACCAGGAGACAGGAGCGTCCCATCAATTACTGTTTCCTGAGAAATCTGTCTTCACCCACGTCCAAATATGTCACCGACTTCCGTAAGAACAAACAGGAGCTGGTACGACGTCTGTACAAGTTTTATAACAGGACCGTCTTTGAGAACCAGGTATTCAGTTATAACACACAGCTTGGAATAGGGTTATAGGGGATGAAGGTTTAGAGCTAGGGATAGTGTATCCAGTGTATATAGTATATACCTCTATATTCTGTATGTATAGGGTGATACGAAGCAAAGGGTTAGAGCTAGGGATAGTGTATCCAGTGTATATAGCATATACCTCTATATTCTGTATGTATATGGTGATATAAGGTGAAGGGTTAGAGCTAGGGATACTGTATCCAGTGTATATAGTATATACCTCTACATTCTGTATGTATAGGTTGATAGGGGATGAAGGGTTAGAGCTAGGGATAGTGTATCCAGTGAATATAGTATATACCTCTATATTCTGTATGTATATGGTGATACGAGGCAAAGGGTTAGAGCTAGGGATAGTGTATCCAGTGTATATAGTATATACCTCTATATTCTGTACGTATATTGTGATAGGAGGATAAAGGATTACAGCTAGGGATGGTGTATCCAGTGTAAATAGCATATACCTCTATATTCTGTAGGTATGGGGTGGTATGGGAGATAGTGAGTAGATGGTTAAAGATAGGGATGGTGTATCCAGTGTACATAGTATATACCTCTATATTCTGTAGGTGTGGGGTAATATGAGGGATAATGAATGGATGGTTAGAGCTAGGATTAATGTATCCAGTATATATAGTATATACCTCTATATTCTGTAGGTATGGGGTGATATTGAAGATAGTGAATGGAGGGTTAGAGCAAGGGTTAGTGTATCCAGTGTATATAGTATATACCTCTGTATTCTGTAGGTATGGCGTGATATTGAAGATAGTGAATGGAGGGTTAGAGCAAGGTTAGTGTATCCAGTGTATATAGTATATACCTCTATATTCTGTAGGTATGGGGTGATGTGGGGGATAGTGAATAGAGGGTTAGAGCTAGGGTTAGTGTATCCACTATATACAGTATATACCTCGATATTCTGTATTTCTACTTCCTCTGTAGCTTCCTGCATATATGGACATCAGCTGGAATAAAAGGCTGCGTAAAACAGCTGGTCGCACTGGATTCCGGGAGAACAACGGGGACCGCTACGCCATCATCCAGTTATCGGATAAAGTCTGCGATTCAGCAGGTAGTCGTCACATCCGGCACAATTTATAGATTAGCTGTGATGAAATCTTCCCCACATCTTTACTCCTGATTGTTATTATATCCTGCTTTGTCCTTAGAACGACTCCGAGACACATTGATCCATGAGATGTGTCATGCTGCCTGCTGGGTCATCGATGGCAATGGAGAACTTGCCCATCACCAACTATGGGAGCAGTATTGTGAGAAGGTCGCACAGATCCACCCTGACCTTCCACCCATTACTGTATTCCACAGTTGGGAGTACCACTACCCGGTGGTGTACCAATGCTCAGGGTGCCAGTACAGGTAAGATACGACTCAAATAAACTATGGACAGACGGGCGTCTGATACTGGTCGTGGGTGTATGTGCTACTACTACTGCTTGCTTCATGACTTCTGCAATCAATATGAAGGGGCTCTGTCATTGATGTTGGATGTTTGTGTACCTTTAGGATCAGTCTTTAATATGTTTAATAAGCTTTATCTCCCACTCCAGAGTCGGACGTTGGACGGATTCTCTCGACACCGAGAAGTTTGGGTGCGGCTACTGTGAGAACAAGTTGGTTCTAGTAACCACAACCTGAGAAGATCTATCAGCGACCATCCAGCTCCATCAATAGTCCGATCATCGGCTCGGCCAAGATAGCAGCACACAGATGAAGTCATCCAGAAGACTAGTGGAAAGTCACATCTCAGTCTTCCACCATTTTTCGGGCGTCACGGTGACTCAGTGGTTAGCACTGGTGTCTGCAGCACTTAGGTGGTGGAAACAAATACGACCACGGACATCTGCATGGAGTTTGTATGTCCTCCCCGTGTCTGCGTGGGTTTCCTCCGGGTTCTCCGGTTTCCTCCCACACTCCAAAAATATACTGATAGGTTAATTGGCTTATTCCAAATTGTCCCTAACATGAATTATGGTTCTCCCTGTACAGCGCTACAGACTATGTCATCGCTATATTATCGAGGGGAATCAAATTCATCATTAAATACAAATGCTTTAAACAAACTTATTATTGTAATGTTGCCTTGTGTCAGTAATTTCATACACAGATTATTTACAAAAAAGTTATGTCCTAAAGTGGGACGTCTGGAGGTGAGATTCCGCCATACCGATGGCCAGGGACAGGCATGCGGGTGCTAACACCTACATGGACTGGCAGGACAGGCTTACACTGGTAATATACAGCGTATACACCCACAACGACTCACACACATCAAACCAAGCAAAGTCATCAAGTTTCAGAGCTCCCATAGAAATTAATGGTGATAGCCGCACATGCGCAGCCACCTTTCCATTTCTGACAGTGTGTAATTGGGTCGTTCTTGAGTTACATGTGGGTCCCTGATCTCAGCAATGGGACCTGCATCTATCAAACATTTATGACGTATGCTTTCGATAGAGGATGAAATAATGTCTTCAATGCGCTTCGTCACGTGTCCACGGGCATGCTCGCGATTTCTAATGCTGACCCTATGCTGCTCTCTGATTCAGTTATGTCACCAGCAACATAGTGCATTAAGCATTAATGCTTTAAAGGGCACAGCTCAACTTTCCAGCCTAATGTGGCACCTCAAACGTCACAAATTTTTCCAGGGCATTCATAAGGGGTATCTCTGCATTATCGTCCCGAACGGGGAAACAGCTGATCAGCGGATGTGCACGGTGCTGGACCCTCACTGATCTGATATTGATGACCTATTCTAAAGATATTCCACCAATTATCAAACACCTGAATAACTTCTTTAATTAGTTTAGGGGAGTGATTGAACCATTTTTAAGCCAAACACAATCCTTAATATTTATTCTTCACCGGAAGGTACAATGTGTTAAAAAACAGCTGATTATGGGGCCCATGGGCATTACCAGTATAGGAGACCCGCTCCTTTCTAATGGGAACATTTTTTTATGAGACCCTCCTCCATGTCTCTTCCAAGGGGCATTGGAGTGACTCCCAATATTTAGCAGCCCTTGCATTCACTGCATAGCAAACACAATGGGAGACCCACTTTCTAATAATGGGAACATTGTTTTCAGGAGGCCCTCTGACCTCCACGTCTTTTCCAAGGGGCATTGGAGTGCCTCCAAATTTTTGACAATCCTTGCATTCACTGCATAGGCAAACACAATGGGAGACCTACTTCCTAATAATGGGAAATTTGTTTTCAGGAGTCACTCCTCTAAGTCTCTTCAAAGGGGTATTGGGGTGCGTCCAAATTTTCAAAGTGGTATTGGGGTGCGTCCAAATTTTGGGCAGCCCTGCCACTCACTGCATACGCAATAACAGTATAGGAGACCTACTCTTTAGTAATGGGAACAATAAAACATAGCCGGCTGATGGCTCTCTAAGAATAGTGAGGGCCGATTGCTGGCCCTTTAAGAATAGTAAAGGCCGCCTGATGAACATTGTTGACAGAAGTCACCTGGGAGTCAGAAATGCTTCCAGGGGTCTTTCCCATACTGTCCCCATGTCATTTTAGCACTGTTCCCATCGATTTGGGCAATTTGCAATCTTCAGAACGCCGGGGGGAGGCGCCTGAAAAATGCCCGAGTTTCCCATATACTTACATTGGGCTCGTTGCTCGGGTCGAGCACCCGAGTATTCCAATGTGCTCGGCCCGAGCATCGAGCACCCGAGCATTTTAGTGCTGGCCCATCACTACTCATAAGAGCACATTTATCTTTACAAACAACAGAACAGTGATAGCCGTCACATCTGTGTTCTGATACCTTAGCTCCCCAATAAGACATGGGAGTAAATCAATACTTTACAAGCTGCTCTGTGGCTGGGGGCACTGGTAAAATAGTGTCTTATTGTCATGCAAGGTGAGGGAAGGAACAGTGTACAAGGACAGGAATAGGGGGAAGGGGAAGGGAGCCCAACATCTAGAGAAAGGGGGAGTGGAGACCCCTAGGCAGATCTAATATCACCCTGACTACTCTATCATACTTATATAGGTTCATCTCCAATCGCAGAGCAGGAAACTTAATCCCTGAATGTCCCTAGAGCTAGGCCCTAGGTAGGGAGGGACACTATATGAGGGGCAGCTTATGATAAGTGTTACTTCTCTTTTCTTTACATGATACCAGATTGATGGTGCTATTGTGGGCTGATGTTCTTCATAGACTTGTGTGAACAGCCCCTATTATATTCTTGCTCGGATGATTCAGAAGTTTGCTGTATATATGAGACCTCTCTATGGAGAATCAGCTTTAGGGATTCTCTTAACAATGTAAGAAAAAGAAAGATTAACCACTGCACGTGATAGGGGTTATATACTGGGCTCGGGTAATGATTGATAGAACTTATTCAGGAATTTATAAGCCCTACTAGCCCAGTTATTTGTAGTTATGTATTGTCTCTAAATTTCCCTAGAGCTGTCATTTTGCTTTATTGAACAGTTGTCGTCTTCTAATGTTTATTGAAATGGTCAGTCTCTGAATCTATACGTTCACTTCTTCCTATCTTTTTTCACGACTGTAGTTTTGTATTTATTAGGATAAATGTATTTATTAGTATAGAAGAATTTTTAGGGACATAAGGGACACCGTCGTTAAGCAGGGGCGCCACTTAACACAAATTATGGTGCCAACCTCCTCTGCCAGGAAGGTAGAGACATTAGGGATAAAGTAGGGACAGGTTTAGCCTGCACTCTCTCCTGATCAGTGTGTAACCTAATATGGATATTCCCTAATACTTTATTTTGTATTTTTGTTGTTTTGTCTATTGTGGATTGTTATAGTCCTTTTCAGATAATTTATTAAAAGTTACATTTTAGGGGTCTAATCTTCTATAGGTTTTTCATGCTAAATTAGGCCCTGTTTACATATTTTTTGCTAAGGTGTTTAACTGAACACTAGTCAGGCCCCACTGTAACTAAAGAAAACAAGGTAAACAAACAAAGGGGATACATTTAGCTTGAGAAGACACCAGACAGGTAGGGCCAACTGTCCTCCAAGGCAAGTCCAAGAATGAACTAGCTGGCTACTAGTACTCCAGGCATAGACAGCAGAACATAAAACTATCACCAGTGACTCTCTGGAGACACAGAGTTTTTAACTACCAAGCAAGGGTGTGTCAACCAGCAGCAGAAGTTGGAGGTCACCGCTGGGTACTAAAGGAAGAAGGATATCACTACACTACAGAGATGAGAGGATCAAGAAGGTGTCTGTAATGCCAAGCGCAGTGACCTACTACAGCCGGATCCAGAGTGACTGTCTCTCACACTTGATACACCAGTGATATCTGATAAACAAAAAAAAATAAAATGTTGTAGGTACGTTCTCCTGAAATGGTTGCAACAGTCACAACTCCTATAAAAGCATGTAAAGGCTGCTGCAGGATGTCACGCACGGTGTGGGAAAGACTAAGTGCAACACGAAGGGAAGAATGGGAGGAAGCAAAAACACTAGGGTAAGTGGGATTGGAGACCCCTAGGCAGATCTAATATCACCCTGCCTACCCTACCATCCCTATATAGGTTCCACATTTACCTCCGAACAGGACCCTAAACCCTGGATGACCCTAGAGCTAGACCCTAGATAGGGAGGGGGAAGGGTGAGCACTGGTCAGGACCTACTACAAACTATAGACAACAAGGTAGACAAACAAAGGGGATTAACTTAGCTTAAGAAGACACCAGAGGAGTAATGCCAACTGTCCTCCAAGGGCACCAGAGAAGACGCTAGCCGATTGCTAATGCTCCAAGCCTGTACATAGAAGTATTACCGGCAATTCCCTGGAGAAAACGTAGTGTTTTTAACTGCCAGGCAAGGGTGTGTCAATCAGCAGCTGGAGGGAGATTGCCACTGGGTCATAAAGGCAGAAGGATTAAGAAGGCATCTGTAATGCCAAGCGCAGTGACCTTCTACAGCCAGGTCTATTACACCTGTCACACCCTTGACACAGGACCACCAATAAATTCACATGAAGAAAATGAGAGGAATATGGTGGTTCAGAGTCCGCACTGCCCAGAGTTCAAAAAGTGTAGTCGCACACAAGGATTAAGCATGAATGTGGTTTATTGTGTCAATGCGTTTCAAGGTCTCCAAACCTATTCATCAGGACCAAACCACAATGATTTTTATATATATACAGTACAGACCAAAAGTTTGGATACACCTCATTTAAAGATTTTTCTGCATTTTCATGACTATGAAAATTGTATATTCACACTGAAGGCATCAAAACTATGAATTAACACATGTGGCATTATATACTTAACAAAAAAGTGTGAAACAACTGAAAATATGTCTTATATTCTTGGTTCTTCAAAGTAGCCACCTTTTGCTTTGATGACTGCTTTGCACATTCTTGGCATTCTCTTGATGAGCTTCAAGAGGTAGTCACCGGAAATGGTCTTCCAACAATCTTGAAGGAGTTCCCAGAGATGCTTAGCACTCGTTGGCCCTTTTTGCCAGCTCACCCCAAACCATCTCGATTGGGTTCAGGTCTGGTGACTGTGGAAGCCAGGTCATTTGGCGTAGCACCCCATCACTCTCCTTCTTGGTCAAATAGCCCTTACACAGCCTGGAGGTGTGTTTGGGGTCATTGTCCTGTTGAAAAATAAATGATAGTCCAACTAAATGCAAATCGGATGGAATAGCAGGCCGCTGCAAGATGCATTGGTAGCCATGCTGGTACAGTATGCCTTAAATTTTAAATAAATCCACAGTGTCACCAGCAAAGCACCCCCACACCATGACACCACCTCCTCCATGCTTCACGGTGGGAACCAGGCATGTAGAGTCCATCCATTCACCTTTTCTGCGTCGCACAAAGACACGGTGGTTGGAACCAAAGATCTCAAATTTGGACTCATCATACCAAAGCACAGATTTCCACTGGTCTAATGTCGATTCCTTGTGTTCTTTAGCCCAAACAAGTCTCTTTTGCTTGTTGCCTGTCCTTAGCAGTGGTTTCCTAGCAGCTATTTTACCATGAAGGCCTGCTGCACAAAGTCTCCTCTTAACAGTTGTTGAAGAGATGTGTCTGCTGCTAGAACTCTGTGTGGCATTAACCTGGTCTCTAATCTGAGCTGCTGTTAACCTGCGATTTCTGAGGCTGGTGACTCGGATAAACTTATCCTCAGAAGCAGAGGTGACTCTTGGTCTTCCTTTCCTGGGGCGGTCCTCATGTGAGCCAGTTTCTTTGTAGCGCTTGATGGTTTTTGCAACTGCACTTGAGGACACTTTCAAAGATTTCCCAATTTTTCGGACTGACTGACCTTCATTTCTAAAAGTAACAATGGCCACTCGTTTTTCTTTACTTAGCTGCTTTTTTCTTGCCATAATACAAATTCTAACAGTCTATTCAGTAGGACTATCAGCTGTATATGCACCTGACTTCTGCACAACACAACTGATGGTCCCAACCCCATTTATAAGCCAAGAAATCCCACTTATTAAACCTGACAGGGCACACCAGTGAAGTGAAAACCATTTCCGATGACTACCTCTTGAAGCTCATCAAGAGAATGCCAAGAGTGTGCAAAGCAGTCATCAAAGCAAAAGGTGGCTACTTTGAAGAACCTAGAATATAAGACATATTTTCAGTTGTTTCACACTTTTTTGTTAAGTATATAATTCCACATGTGTTAATTCATAGTTTTGATGCCTTCAGTGTGAATGTACAATTTTTATAGTCATGAAAATACAGAAAAATCTGTAGGAGGTGTGTCCAAACTTTTGGTCTGTACTGTATATATATATATATATATATATATATATATATATATATATATATATACATACATATATACACTGCTCAAAAAAATAAAGGGAACACTCAAATATAACACATCCTAGATCTGAATGAATGAAATATTCTCATTGGAAACTTTGTTCTGTACAAAGTTGAATGTGCTAACAACAAAATCGCACAAAAATCATCAATGGAAATCAAATTTATTAGCCAATGGAGGCCTCGATTTGGAGTAACCCCCAAAATTAAAGTGGAAAAACACACTACAGGCTGATCCAACTTAGATGTAATGTCCTCAAAACAAGTCAAAATGAGGCTCAGTATTGTGTGTAGCCTATACGTGCATGTATGACCTCCCTACAATGCCTGGGCATGCTCCTGATGAGGTTGCGGATGGTCTCCTGTGGGATCTCCTCCCAAACCTGGACTAAAGCATCCGCCAACTCCTGGACAGTCTGTGGTGCAACGTGACGTTGGTGGATGGAGCGAGACATGATGTCTCAGATGTGCTCAATCGGATTCAGGTCTGGGGAACGAGGTGGGCCAGTCCATAGCTTCAATGCCCTCATGTTGCAGAACTGCTGACAAACTCCAGCTACATGAGGTCTGGCATTGTCCTGCATTAGGAGGAACCCAGGGTCAACCGCACCAGCATATGGTCTCACAAGGGGTCTGAGGATCTCATCTCGGTACCTAATGGCAGTTAGGCTACCTCTGGCGAGCACATGGAGGACTGTGCGGTCATCCAAAGAAATGCCACCCCACACCATTACTGACCCACTGCCAAACCGGTCATGCTGAAGGATGCTGCAGGCAGCAGATTGCTCTCCACGGCGTCTCCAAACTCTGTCACGTCTGTCACATGTGCTCAATGTGAACCAGCTTTCATCTGTGAAGAGCAAAGGGCGCCAGTGGTGACTTTGCCAATCCTGGTTGTAACATCCCTGGCGGCGTGCTGGCATGGCTTACCACCTCCCACCATTCAAGAAAGCCATCTTACCTATCAATCCAGGCTGCACACTTTGCTCCAGTACCTGCTGTGTCTCTTGTCTGATTGCTTAGGGCGGCGGCGCGGCTGCTGCCTGATTCTTATATTTGCTGTGTGTGCACTCCTATTGCCTCCCCAGCCTATTGCTGTGAGTCACTGGATACTTAAACCCCCTCCATCCAGTAGGGGGTGCCTGAGCAACACTTTCATTCAGTGTGCTCTGTGCAACTGAGTTGCCAGGTCCTGTCCTGTATCTGTGACTTCTAGTCTGTCTCTGCCACCCTGGGGGCTGAGTCCCCAGGCTCGCTCCTGTATCTTATTCCTGGTTCAGTTCCTGTCTGAACTGTGTCCTAGCCCGTTACCTGTTTCTCTCTATGTCCGAACCTTCCCTTTTCCTGCAGTGTCTGAACCTGCAGCTAACTCCAACTCGTTGTCTCTGAACTTCTGTTTGTGAGTTTTGTGTACACTCGCTACTTCATTGTAAGTACCTTGTGTGTATCTGGTTCTGCTTGTTCACCGCACCTGCGGTTTTGCTCTGCCCTGCTTGTTCACCGCACCTGTGGTTTCGCTCTGCTCAGCTTGTTCACCGCACCTGCAGGTTTTGCTCTGCTCAGCTTGTTCACCGCACCTGCAGGTTTTGCTCTGCTCTGCTTGTTTACCGCACCTGCGAGTTTTGCTCTGCTCAGCTTGTCTACCGAACCTGCGGGTTTTGCTCTGCTCTGCTTGTCTACCGCATCTGCGGGTTTTGCTCTGCTCTGCTTGTCTACCGCATCCGCGGGTTTTTCTCTGCTCTGCTTGTCTACCGCATCTGCGGGTTTTGCTCTGCTCTGCTTGTCTACTGCACCTGCTGGTTTTTCTCTGTTCTGCTTGTCTACTGCACATGCGGGTTTTGCTCTGCTTGTCTACCACATCTGTGGGTTTTGCTCTGCTCTGCTTGTCTACCGCACCTGCTGGTTTTGCTCTGCTCTGCTTGTCTACCGCACCTGCGGGTTTTGCTCTGCTCTGCTTGTCTACCGCACCTGCTGGTCTTGCTCTGCTTGTCTACCGCATCTGTGGGTTTTGCTCTGCTCTGCTTGTCTACCGCATCTGCGGATTTTGCTCTGCTCTGCTTGTCTACCGCACCTGCGGCTCCGTTACTAAGTCCCAGTCTGCACAGGTCCATATCCTGCCTGTGTTCCTACCTGCCAGTACCCACCTGTCTGCATGCCAGCCGTGCCTGCCAGTGCCCACCTGTCTGCATGCCAGCCGTGCCTGCCAGTGCCCACCTGTCTGCATACCAGCCGTGCCTGCCAATACCCACCTGTCTGCATACCAGCCGTGCCGGCCGGTACCCACCTGTCTGTATGCCAGCCTAACCTGCCTGTTCCTGCATTCCCCGGTGTGGGTCAACAGCTGTGACCAGGGTCTGACTTGGAGTAGCACCTGGTACCTCACCTCGGTTCCTCCCTGGTTCACGGAGTCGACTGAGTCACCGTGTGACCTTGGTTGGACCGAGTTGATACTTAGTTACACCCCTCCAAGCACTCCTCGGTTCATGGTCCAGTGGGATCACTAATCATGCTCACGCCAGTCAGTCTGGACGTGTGCGTAACACTGGTGTTCTGTGGCAAATGCCAAGCGTCCAGCACGGTGTTGGGCTGTGAGCACAACCCCCATCTGTGGACGTCGGGCCCTCATACCACCCTCATGGAGTCGGTTTCTAACCGTTTGTGCAAACACATGCACATTTGTGGCCTGCTGGAGGTCATTTTGCAGGGCTCTGGCAGTGCTCCTCCTGTTCCTCCTTGCACAATGGCGGAGGTAGCAGTCCTGCTGCTGGGTTGTTGCCCTCCTACGGCCCCCTCCACCTTTCCTTGTGTACTGGCCTGTCTCCTGGTAGCCTCCAGCCTCTGGACACTACGCTGACAGACACAGCAAACCTTCTTGCCACAGCTCGCATTGATGTGCCATCCTGGATGAGCTGCACTACCTGAGCAACTTCTGTGGGTTGTAGAGTCCGTCTCATGCTACCACGAGTGTGAAAGCACAACCAACATTCAAAAGTGACCAAAACATCAGCCAGAAAGCATTGGTACTGAGATGTGGTCTGTGGTCCCCACCTGCAGAACCACTCCTTTATTGAGGGTGTCTTGATAATTGCCAATAATTTCCATCTATTGTCAATTCCATTTGCACACCAGCATGTGAAATTGATTGTCAATCAGTGTTGCTTCCTAAGTGAACAGTTTGATTTCACAGAAGTTTGATTCCCTTGAAGTTATATTCTGTTGTTTAAGTGTTCCCTTTATTTTTTTGAGCAGTGTAAATATATATATATATAAATATATATGTCTGTATATACTGTATGTAATTGGTAAACTTATCGGCACCTTCAACCAGTATGTACAGCAAGTGTGAACAGGTGCAGGCTGCTATGACTGCATAATATGCAAACAAAATTAGATACAGTGGGTATGGAAAGTATTCAGACCCCTTTAAATTTTTCACTCTTTGTTTCATTGCAGCCATTTGGTAAATTCTAAAAGGTTCTTCATTTTTTTCTCATTAATGTACACTATACACCCCATCTTGACTGAAAAAAACAGAAATGTAGAAATTTTTGCAAATTTATCAAAAAAGAAAAACTGAAATATCACGTGGTAACAAGTATTCCGACCCTTTGCTCAGACAGTCATATTTAAGTCACATGCTGTCCATTTCCTTGTGATCCTCCTTGAGATGGTTCTACTCCTTCATTGGAGTCCAGCTGTGTTTAATTAAACTGATAGGACTTTATTTGGAAAGGCACACACCTGTCTATATAAGACCTCATAGCTCACAGTGCATGTCAGACCAAATAAGAATCATGAACTCAAAGGAACTGCCCAAGGAGCTCAGAGACAGAGTTGTGGCAAGGCACAGATCTAGCCAACGTTACAAAAGAATTTCTGCAGTATTCAAGGTTCCTAAGAGCACAGTGGCCTCCATAATCCTTAAATAGAAGAAGTTTGGGACCACCAGAAGTCTTCCTAGACCTGGCCGTCCAGCCAAACTGAGCAATTGTGGGAGAAAAGCCTTGGTGAGAAAGGTAAAGAAGAACCTCAAGATCACAATGGCTGAGCTCCAGAGATGCAGTAGGGAGATGAGAGAAAGTTCCACAAAGTCAACTATCACTGCAGCCCTCCACCAGTCAGGCCTTTATGGCAGAGTGGCCCAACGGAAGCCTCTCCTCAGTGCAAGACATATGAAAGCCTGCATCGAGTTTGCTCAAAAACACATGAAGGACTCCCAGACTATGAGAAATAAGATTCTCTGGTCTGAGACGAAGATAAAACTTTTTGTTGATAATTCTAAGCGGTATGTGTGGAGAAAACCAGGCACTGCTCATCACCTGCCCAATACAATCCCAACAGTGAAACCAGGGAAAATTTGGGCCGAATGACCTCTTTAACTGAATTAGTAATATCAGCCTACAGTGGGCGAATTTCCTTCTGCTGATTATGAATAATAGGCAGTAGCCCACGATGATTTTTTATTTAATTCTGTAGTTTACACATAATGTACACTGCGGGTGCTGACTAAAACTCCCATCATTGTCGCCTGATCATGATCATCTTAGGGAGACAAGGCGTTAGATGATAGGTAACTATATCTGTATTTTTTATTTTTAATTCAATATGTATTTATTTATTTTACTTTAAGAACAGGCCCTGGCTGATGACTACTTCCATCAGCGGCGCCTGCTCTCGCCGTTATTAGTGAAAGCAGGCATAGGCTGATCTGATGGGAGTAGAACACTCATCAGCCAACGCCTGTGACCCGCGGTAAGCTTTTTACCGTGGGTCATAGTCACAGCTGCGGGCTCACACTGACATCTGACAGCATGATCCTGTAGTGCTCTAACTGGTGGTAACGATGTTACCGCCGATCAGAGCTGCCAGTGTTTCTCATGCTGTCACACAGATGACATCATAAGAAACACAGACTTCCTGAGGATTGCTAGAGAGGCAAATCAGAACACTCGATTGACTGCAAAAGACCTTCAGAAAGATTTATCAGACCCTGGACTTGTGGTACATTGTTCTACTTTTCGGAGACACGTGCACAAATATGGCCTTCATGGAAGAGTCATGAGAAGAAAACCTCTCCCGCATCTGACGCGCCCCCTGGGCCTGTGCTGTGCAGGGGATACCCGGAGCCGGCTCGTTGGGGGTTGTAGTCCTCCGTGGCTGTGACACGGTCCGTGCCCAGGGAGGTCAAACCAATGGCAGTCTGGGTGTGATAACAAATGTCCGACTACGCCACCCGTGGATTGCGGTCAGTGGGGACCGCCGCTGCGCTGCAGACCGCTGAGGCTGATGTTGTATGCGCAGCCAAGTATGGGATAACTCCCCACGGGAGAAGTATTGCCTCAGGGCAGCTAGTGTGGATGATG
Source organism: Phyllobates terribilis (assembly GCF_046119375.1). Classification (NCBI taxonomy): domain Eukaryota; kingdom Metazoa; phylum Chordata; class Amphibia; order Anura; family Dendrobatidae; genus Phyllobates; species Phyllobates terribilis. The sequence goes on along the minus strand of NW_027362761.1, from coordinate 1,089,367,197 downwards.
AGAGTGATGGTGTGAGCGTCCCAGTATTAATGGTGCTGGTGCGGCGATGAAACACAGAGACTTGTGGTGCAGTTAAGGGTCTTTACTGATGGTATAACGCAGACCCTCCCGGGAGTACTGGCTAGCAGTAGAGGCCTGGTCAGTCTGAGAGCTAGCAGGATCTCCCCTTGGCCAGGTGGAGTTGTAGGCCTCCCCGTCTCTCTGCACTCTTTCCTGGCTACATTGCTGTGTGCGGGTAGAAGTAGCCCACGTCCCTGAGTATACCGTGTGGTGCTCACCCGTATGGCCGGTGACTTGGGGCCTTCCGTTAGCCTCCGCTTCATGATGGCAGTGCTGTTCCCTTGCTTGTGACCGTGCCTCTGGGCTTCTATGGCCAGAGGACATGGAATCCCCTGCCGGTTGGATTCTGCTGCTGGACCTGGATGTCCACACAGCCTCGGACTCCGTGTCCGGGTTTAGTATCTTTAGCCAAGGCGAGCTTTCTAGCTTCCAGCCTCTGGCACTCGCTCCTGCTCCTACAGAGCTTCTAGTTCTCGCTTTCCCTCTCCAGGCTCTGACTCTCAGACTCTGTCTGTCCTAATCCCGCCCCAGACCCAGTTTATAAGGGCAGATTCCTCCCCTCCCAGGTCTGGGCGGGCAGTGTTGCATGCTTAGGGCTCCTGACCAGAGAAACCTCCCACTTGCTCTCAGACATAATATTTCTATTACTGTGGCAACCAGACCCCTGGGGTGCCACACATCCTTATCATAAAAATCAGCATCAGAAGTATGCAAAAGAACATCTAAACAAGTCGGATGCATTTTGGAAACAAGTACTGTGGACCGATGAGGTTAAAATAGAACTCTTTGGCCTCAATGATCATAGGTATGTGTTGAGAAAAAGGGCACAGAATTTCAGGAAAATAATATCTCGCCAATCATTAAGCATGGGGGTGGATGAATCATTGCTTTGGGGTTGTGTTGCAGCCAATGGCACGGGGAACATTTAACGGGTAGAGGGAAGAATAGATTCAATGAAATTTCAGTATAATCTCTTTTTATTGAAATAGAAATAAACATTAACATATATAACATACATTAATAAATGCCGGTGTTTAGTCATCATGGCGATCAAAATAACATATTCTCTATCACTTCTCTGATAAGACTCGTACACCTCTTATCTAATAATGTAAATGACTCGCCCCCTGGGCCGTGGGGCTCTCGGAGTCGGGCAACAGGGCAATAATGGAGGTAGTAGTGGCAACCCGGTCCGTGGCTCAGGGTGGTCAGACCAAATGTTGTGGCAGTCTATTTATATGGTTTTGCAATGTCCGACTACGCCACCCGTGGATTGCGGCTATTATGAACCGCCGCTGCAAGGCAGTCCCCTGAGGCTGATGGTGTGTGCAGCTGAGATAGTATAACTCCCCACGGGAAGAGTGTAGCCTCAGGGCAGTGTAGTAGATGGTGGGGGTGATGGTGCAGGGAGTCCCAGTACCGTTAGTGCTGGCGAAGTAAGAAGCACAAAGACAACATGTTGCAGTCCAGGGTCTTTTACTCACAGTTCGTATACTCCAAGCCACTTCTGTACAGGTAGTGACTGCCCAAGCCGTGCCACGTCCACCAGGTGAGGGGCTCGGTCAACTCCCAGGCAATTCAGGAGCATGGCACAGGACCCCCTTCTGTCCTTTCTCTGGCTCGTGCCCCACCAGTGACCAAACTTCTGTCCAGCTGTCGCGGATTTATGCGGGAAAACGTGGGCCCCGTTTCCCGCTATCCTATATGGTGCCTTCCTAGCAGGTTTAGTAAGGGGTCGCACCAATATATGATCACGACCTCCGGTTCTTGGCTGAGGATTATTTGCCTCCACCAACTTGGGATCCGGTACCCTTTCCTTGCCTGACCCGTCACCCGTAATTTCCTGGGTCCTTAGGGTCCCTTCTTCCTTTTTGTTCCTGGGCCTTTCTCTTCGGTTCCTTTCTCTTTCTGTTCTGTTCCTTTCTTTCTCTCCCTCTCGCCCTGCCCATGTCCTAGGCCTGGCTCTGGAGCAGAACTCCAGCGGAGCCTCTGCTCCCCTCCTCCTCCACTCTCACTTCCTCCTCACAGACTCAACTTCTCTCTACTCTTTTAGAACTAAGATGGTGCCCACCTTATATACCTCCTCCTCTGTGTCTGAGCCCAGGTGACCTGCAACCAATGAGCTCCTTCCTATGCCCAGAAACCAGCCCCTATCTGCTCCCACATCACTAGGGTCCCGTCCCCCCCCCTCCACTCCAGCCAGGGACATAGTCAGTCGTGCTCGCATACTAATGGGAGCACCGTAGAGCTGTCCCCCGGAAATGAGGAGTGTATATGTGTGCAGCTAACTGAGCCCTGGTCCATACTCCAACCTTACCCGGGAGTGGAATACCACACCTCTGGCAGAGGTGCAATATCCCTGTAGCGGCCGAACCCTCGGGGCGCTACATAAACATTACTTTTAATCATATCCAACAGTGCAGACAACTACATAAATCAACAATACAACAGTACAAAAACAAAAAGAGAAAAAAGAAAAAAAAGAGGGGGTGGTGAGGGGGGAAGAGGAAAAAGAGAAAGAAAGATAAGAAAGGAGGGTAGGATTAGGAAATTGAAGAGGAGAAGGAGAACATAAACTAAGGCTCATTTTTTAGACTCTCTAATTAGTTCCCAGCACCAACCCAGATCCAATTCACCAATTTATCAGTCTCTCACTCAAACAGCCTGTGAAACTCCGATGAGTCCTGAAACGGAATCCAGACACTCCAGATCTTCCTGAATTTATCAGCACATCCATTAAAGTCAGCAGAAAGTTCCTCCATTCTGCAGATATTAAACATTTCATTTTTTTTTTAGATCCTTTTGATGAGGGCAGGATAGAAAGCCGAGCTTTCTCAGGACGATTTTCGACCCTACTTCCGGTAATTAGATTATAATTGGAAAATATTTTTTCCCACAAAGGTTTGATCTTACTACACTCCCACCATATGTGAAGCATAGATCCCTTTTCCACTTTACATCGCCAACATAAGTCTGAGGCTGCCGGAAATATGGTGTGAAGTTTTACTGGATACTGGTACCATCTTGCCATAATTTTGAAATTTTTCTCCTGCGCATAACATGTGACCGACATTTTGTGTGTAAACAAGAATCCTTTTCCCCAATCTCTTGAAGATATGACTACCCCCAATTCTTGTTCTCACATGTGTTGAAATTGTAACTTTCCTGAGATACTTTCCCTAATCAAATAATTATAAAGCAGCGATATTATATGATTGGGGGGAGATTCCTGTAAGAATAACCTCTTAAAAGAAGATGGTATACACTGGAATGGGGGTGCCAACCTCCGAGAAAACAAGAATGATTGCAACTGTAAGTATTCCATCCACAGCAATTTTCTAGGGACGTGGCCTGGAGCTCATGGAGAGAGGACGTGTGTAGCTGAAGCTCTTGCCATCCAGCCTTAAACCTACAGGATTTGACCCCTTATAGGGGTTTGGTTCCCACCACAACGACAGATCATCGTCTGGGATGTCCTCCTGATCCCTTTGGATCCTTTGGATACCACTTATATCCTGATTTAACCCGCCGCATCCCATCCGCAGTTGTAACAGTAGCCCTGCTGCTGTCGGACCATTACCTCATTGCCCTTAATATACTGAAGGATTACTGTTATCCATTATACTATCTCCATTATCCTGGAAGCCTCCTAACACCTGGAAGATACCGGAGTTACACAGATTGGGCCGCCCGCCATTTGACGCGATTATCCAGAGCCTGGAGTGAAGATCACAAAATGGCGGCGGCGATTTACCTCAGCACTACACTGCTGTGATTCTGACAGGAGTCTGTCAAATAATCTCTGAACTGGACTCTGGAAAATTCTTATTTCACGGATTTTATGCATTTATATATCTGCTGAACTTCTACTCTAAAACCACTGAAAAAGGAATCTGGACTCCTCAACCCTTAGATGATCACAAACAGGATCGACCTCTCACTGAAGCCTTGGATTAGGTCTTATATTGTGATAGTCATTCTCACTTCTTCTCTATCTTAACACTTTGCTGTTCTTATTCCTCTGTAAAGTAATTAATACAACTGTTTGCCTTAACTGCCCATTGCACATATAGCTTGATAATTTGCCATTGCTTAGTATAAAACGATTTTCCTATACTATATCTGGGGTATTGTTACTAGTGTCGTACTTTTGTGTTATTGAGTAATTGTTTATCTAAATTTACCACCTGAGACTTACTCTCCTATTTACTCATTTGATCATCCTTGTCTTACTGTGTAACTGATAAGTAGTATAGACATATTTGCATATATCTACAATATATCAATGTAAACTCTAATATTTGGGAAGGCTCTCTGAAAAGCATGGCGTCCCAGAAATCCAAGCTAGATAAATCCAAACCCACTTATAAAGACTCAGCTCAACTAGGAAACCCACATAGGAATAGATCTAGATCCCCTACTAAACAGAGTGATAATGACTCAAGGTCAAGGGATCGAGGCATGAAATCTGATGACTCCACAAATCCAGAATTTGATCCCCAGAAACAAAGGAGAGAAAAGAGGAAGGAGTCGGCCTTTAAACTAGCATCTGCACAAAAACCGACAGTGCAGGAGAGTTCTGACTCAGATGAAGACTCGTCCCTTATAACTAGTCCTCCTAAGCAACGGATAAGGACAGACAGCCCTCCATCTTTAGAAGTTACGGACCCGTTGCAGAATTTTGATTGGAAACAGTCAATTGACCAATCATTTTTTAAAGGGATATTCTCTGCCTTCAAGGAGTCCCTTCGCATTGACTTCGACACTAGGTATGATAAACTTCAGAAACAAATCGACTCAGTTACCAACAAAATAGATAAGACTGAGTCTGAGATCTTTGAATTGGAGCAAAAAAATAACAGACTAGAAAAAGAGTACCACCTCCTCAAGGAGGAATTTAGAACAGTAATAAATAAGCTCACTGACCTGGAGGACAGAGGTAGACGACAGAACTTAAAATTCAGAGCTATACCAGAGTCTGTCAAATCTGACCAACTTGCCCCCTACATCAAAAATTTGATTAGAACGGCAATTCCATCTTTATCTGACCTAGAAGTAACACTGGACAGGACACATCGGCTTCCTAAGCCTAAACACCTGAAACCTGATGTCCCAAGGGACGTTATCACTAAGTTCCATTTTTACCAGACTAAAGAGCAGCTCATGGAGTTTCTTAGGCACAAAAAATCCTTCCCTAAACCATACGACTCCATCAAGATCTTTGCTGACTTGTCGAGAGAGACAATGACCCAACGTAAAAACCTAACAAAGGTCACCGACGTATTACGAAATAATCAGATCCCCTATAAATGGGGATTCAACCCCACAAAGGTCCTGTTTCACCACCAGGGGAAAAATTACAGTATTTCTGACATTGCGGATGGGGGTAAACTCTTCAGGGACCTAGGAATTAACATCACCTGACGTTGCAATCTAATTAATGGGCTGAGGCATTAGGCCATAACTTTAGTCCCGCCTAGGAGGTCATCATCGAAACGTTAGTCCCTCCTTGTTTGGAACTTGGTATTTAGTTACTGGACTTAGACCTGTATTGAGGTATTTTATCGCTCAAGTTAAGTTGTTTTTTTTTTTTTTATTATTTAATTTCTATCTTTGTCTAAGGTTGTAGACTTGATCTGATTTATATTCTTTCTGGACATTTTATAGTTAATTTTTGAAAACATGCTTTGGAAAAAACAATGGACGATTTTATTTCACCAAATATTGAGCTTTTACCATTGCTTGTACAGTATAAGTCATGTCACTTAGATTTCTAACACATAATGTCAATGGCCTCAATACTCCACAGCGCCGTTTCTTTGCCTGGAAGACAATTAAGGACTATAATGCTGATATAGTAGCTCTCCAGGAAACTAAATTCTCCTCTGTCAAGCCACCCCATTTCGCTCATAAAGAATTCCAAAATATATTTTACGCCAATAATATCAAGAAAAAGTGGGGAGTAGCCCTGTTAATCAAAAATTCTGTCTCGTTTGAATTAATCTCAAGCCTTAAAGATCCAGATGGGAGGTATATTATATTAATCTGCAAACTGAACCACCAAATTTTTACCCTCGCTAATGTATATGTACCCAACCAAGGCCAAATATCCTTCCTGAATAAAATAATGCGTACTATTACCCAAAATAAACAAGGTGATTTAATTCTCTTCGGAGACTTTAACATTGCACCAAATTCTCTCCTGGACTCTTCTAACAAGTCAAGGCGTCAATCTTCCTCACTAGGCCCATGGTTGCTCAAAATGGATTTATATGTTTTTAGATGCCTTCATTCGTCTTCCCTGGAATTCACTCATTACTCTGGTACTCACAATTCCCACTCTAGGATAGATCTAATTCTCACTAACATATTCTCACTTCCTAAATTTAAAAATATACTAATAGCACCCAGAGTGTGGTCAGATCACTCACCTGTAATATTCGAAGTAACAAACCCCCAAAATACCATTGTAGAAAAAATCTGGCGTAATAATAGTTTCCTCTATAACCATCCTGTCTACAAAAAAGAAATCGACAAAGCCATCCAGAACTACTTCAATGAGAATGACACTGGTGATATCTCTATATTCACACTTTGGTCGGCCTTCAAGGCAGTACTTAGAGGCAAGCTTATACAATTAAATTCACAACTAAACAAATCTAATAGAGAAAAAACTCAAAAATTAGTTCATGAAATTTATGCTTTAGAGCAAAAACAAGTCTCCAATCCTTCATTTGACTATTCAAAAGATATCCTTAAATTGAGAACAAACCTTAAATCTCTCCTCACCACCGAGTATGACAAATTTATACAGACTACTAAATCTAGGTACTATTTCTCTGCTGACAAACCATCGAAACTGCTTGCAGCTAAGATTAGACATTACAAAACTAAGTCACGTATTAGCGAGATTAGAGACCCCCTAGGCCATTCCTATAACCATCCTAAAGATATAGTCAAAGTTTTTGCAAATTTTTATAATTCCCTATATAACCTAAAAGATGATCCAAGCTTCTCAAAACCTTCTGATTCAGACATTAATAATTATTTACACAAACTACATTTACCCACACTAACCGACCAAGACCTACAAGATTTGAACCTCCCATATTTACCGAAAGAGATTTCGGGAGTAATCAAAGGACTTAAACTGGGCAAATCTCCAGGCCCCGATGGACTACAGAATGAGCTATATAAAACTTTTGAAACTCGTTTAGTTCCCTACCTAACCAAATTAGCCAACCATACAACACAACAGGCCTATCTTCCTCAGGATATGCTTGAAGCGATAATAACCATAATCCCAAAAGAAAAAGGTGACCCACTCGACACAAAGAACTATAGGCCCATATCCCTCCTAAATTCGGATACAAAAATTTTAGCGAAGTTGGCTGCGGAAAGATTAAAAATTCATATCGGTAAATTGGTGCATGAGGATCAGGCGGGTTTTATTCCTGGCAGAAATACTGCCGATGCCACCAGAAGAGCAGTCAATCTCATTACCCTAGTTGAGCGTTCCAATCTTCCTTCGGCCTTCCTTGCACTGGATGCAGAGAAGGCTTTTGACAGGGTCTACTGGCCATTCCTATTTAACACACTACAAAAATTTGGTCTCAAGGGTAATATTCTCAACCTAATTAAGTCAATGTATTCTGCTCAATCAGCTCGTGTCTATTCCAATAGTTCTTTGTCACAAAGATTTTCCCTGTGTAATGGCACTAGACAGGGGTGCCCTCTTTCCCCCATTCTTTTTGCCCTGTTTATAGAGCCATTTGCCTCTTCTATTAGAGAAAACATTAACATTACTGGCATCCCTGTCAATACTAAGCAAAGCAAAATAGCCCTATTTGCGGATGATATTTTACTTACCATCTCAAATCCCCTTAAGTCCCTGAGGCATATTACCACCACAATTGACGAATTCTCACACCTATCACTATACAAAGTTAATAAGTCTAAATCTCAAATAATTGACTTTAACATAGAAAACACATTTCTACAATACCTAAAAAAGAATTTGAGTACATATGGGAGGAGAAGAAAATTATATATCTGGGAATTAAGTTGACTAAACCTTCTTCAGATCTAGTCTCAGAAAATTTGACCACACTATTCAACACTTTTCATTTAGATTACATTCGCCTGGCTAAGCTAGAAATCTCATGGCTAGGTAGAATTGAAGCGTTCAAGATGCTCTTACTCCCAAAATTTATTTATGTCATAAGATCTATTCCCATTTTTAAACCAAAACAATGGTTCAAGAAACTACAATCTCAACTTATGAAATATATTTGGAACCATAAAAAGGCAAGAATCCCTACCCTCTCATTATTAAAACATAAAAAGATGGGAGAACTGGGTGTTCCCAATTTATATAATTATTATCTGGCCACCACATTAAAGCTTTCTCAGGGATGGTTAATTGAATCTAATAACACATCCTGGATCAACATAGAGACGTCAGCTGCTAAAACTGAACAATTAAGGTCCCTAATTCTCGCCCACCTTATTGAGCCTTCTAGGCCCCCGCCAAACTACCCCACCTTAAAAGCCGTTATTCTGGCCTGGAGAGACTTGGTAAACAAATCCTCTACACACTTCCCTTTAATTAAAATTAAAAATATCCCTTTGGTTGTACTAGAAATCTTAATTACAAACCTCGACCTGTCAACCTGGCTAGATAAAGGCATAAATACTGTTAATGACCTCATTTCTGATGATACCCTCTTACCCTTTTACACATTACAAACTAGATACTCTCTCTCAAGAGATGAGAGGACGAATTGGAAGCTTATCTCTAATTTGCTTACGAAACCTTCCCTCACGTTTGCCATGCCACAAATAGTAGTACAATTAATAAATAATCCAGAGAAAACATCTATTTGGAAGACAAATGCATTGTATAAAATTTTTAATGAGGAAGTGAATTTGCCTTACCACCCCTTTTTTAAAACTTGGGAGAAAGAACTTAACATTAAAATAGATCTGAATAAAATGAGTAAGACCTTAAACATAATATACTCTCACACAGCTTCAGCGACAATGCATGAGTCTTACTTCAAGGTTCTTTCACGGTGGTACTGGACTCCAATAAAACTTCATCGCATTAACCCCACCAATTCGCCTTATTGCTGGAGGAAATGCAATAATCAAGGCACATTAACCCACATGTTCTGGGGATGTCCTAGACTGCTTAAATTTTGGATGGATACTAAACTCTTAATATCAGATATCACAGGAATGACCATATTCATTACTCCACAATTAGCCCTCTTGTCAATTGGAATAGAAGACTTCCCAAAGCAGTTACGATTAATAATTTCGCATATTATAGTGACTGCTAGACTCATTATTGCTACGAGATGGACTAAACCTGATCCACCCGGTATAGATGTACTTATAGACCGAATTACCCAACATAGCGTGTATGAACACAATATAGCAATTAGAAGCAACTCTTTCTCAAAATACCTAGATCGTTGGACCCCCTGGATCTCTAAATACTTACCGCTACTCTTACATAAGGCCCATTGACATTCCATATATTATCAAGTGAACCAATTGTTTGACTCTCTCCTTTGTTCTTTTTAATGGTAATACAGAACTTCCTTTAGCTCAATTAAAATCTAAATTTTTTATGAATCTTTTTTATTTTTATTTTTTTAGACACATTTAATGTATTTCTTTAATAAACCTAAAGTTTATGTCTTCATAGATTTTATGGGGTCATCATAACCCTCGAAATCTCAATCATTAGACAATAAAACTTTCACAGTCCTTATCTATGAACTAATCCAATATTTACAGCCAGAACTGTTTACCTTTCTCCCACAGTAATAGCTCTGCTTTACATTACCTGTCTCATCTATTGCATTATTTCTGTGTCCTATTGTGTATAAATATGTGACTCTTCAGATTTTGTGTCATACTATGCCTGATGAAGAGACCTGAGTAGTCTCGAAAGCTTGCAACTTGTTACCATCTTTTCAGTTAACCATTAAAAGGTATCAGCCACTGAGGACTCTCAAATCTTAATATTTTTCTAATAATTTTTCCATGGCTAGCACAGTACAAAAATATATATTTTCCCTGATGTAAACATAACACCATCTGTAATAAGCTAAAGTTGAAAAGAGGATGGCTTCTACAAATGGATAATAATCCTAAACACGTCAAAATCAAGATCTGCACTGGTAAAGCCCCCCACTCATAACACATTAGGTAGCTGTCAGCCAAAAGACTGTTCAACTGACAGCCATCTCTTCTGAGCCCCTTATATACAAGAACGCTCAGCTTGGCTCCTGTGTTCTCTATGAGAGCGACTAATAAACTCCACTGTCAGCAGCTTATCTGCTGGAAAACAGAATGAGCTACCATTGGAAATACAACATGCAGGCTCCTTCTCTCCTCCAACATCATCTGTAGGGTACGTTCATATGACTGTATTGTCGGTCCCAGTGTTTTCCGTGAAAAAACTGACAGAACTAGACACAGACAGATCTAGGTCCATTGGGCTGTTTAGATAAGTGTTTGAAAAAAAGCAAGTGAAAAAAATCATAGCACGCATAGGTTCTTCCTTAAAATGGATGAGAGTAAGCCATTCAAGTCCAAAGGTGCACAAAAAAACAGATCCCATACAGATCATCCATATAGCTTCCATTTTTTTATGGATACATTTCCATTATTAACCTAGAAAACTGTATTTGGTCTTGTATATGATAATAACTGTTGATGGAAAAGAAGGATGGTGTACAGACCACAACTGACCACCAAACTGATGAAAATCATCCATTTTTCTGGATTAAAAGATAAATGTCCCTTTCTTGTCTGATGTCAGATTCTCGCTGCTCCACAGTCTGGGAATTCTGATGGATTTTTTATTTTATAATGCATCAAATGTTTTCTCCTGGTGAAAGGTCTGGACTGCAGGTGGCCGGTTCTTCACCTGAACTCTTCCTCTTCGATGCCATGCTGCTGTGATGGATGTAGTATGTGGTGTAGCATTGTCTTGCCAAAATATGCAAAAAAAAAGATCCAACAAATACACAGAAAAAAAGTATGCAAAAAGAGGGATAACCTAAAAATCTAAAAATAGTCAATGCTTATTAACATGCAAGACATATTAAAAATATTTAAAAAGCACAAATGGCTGTAAGCCTGTAACATAAATTTTCCAGACCACAGCACTATAGTGCTAGGATCTACCCTGTCTGTCAATAAGGTAATTTAGGAACCCAAAAGTTAATACCACCTTAATACAGATATATTACTGTATAATGTACCAATAATATGAAAATTGTTACATCAATGACCCAGGCCCTAAAATAAGGGCAAGTATTAAAGTGTATAGTGGGTTAAAGATATACACGCCCAATAAATAATGCACAAAAGCACAAAATAAAAGATGATAAAGAGGAGTGTATACAACAATTGTATGATAGAGTCAGAAAAGTTGCAGAAAAATCCTACTGCCGGCACAATAGCAAATAGCCACACAGAGTGAAGGTAAATGTGAAGTTTGTGCCACCTGGGCCATAGATATAACAATTTTCATATTATTGGTATAGCTGTGATTTGGGTTATATTATAATATACCTTTATTAAGGTGGTATCAACTTTTGGTTTCCTAAATTACCTTATTGACAGACAGGGTAGATCCTAGCATTATAGAGCTGCGGTCTGGAAAATTTGTCATTTGTGCTTTTTAAATATTTTTAATATGTCTTGTTTGGCTTGTATGTTAATATACATTGACTATTTTTAGGTGATCCCTCTTTTTGCAACACCTCTGTATAAGGCTCATCATTGATCACTCCTTTCATGTGTAAGCTGCCCGTGTCAGAGGCACTAATGCAGCCCCAGACCATCAGAGATGCAGGAACTAAGCGCTGATAACAAGCTGGATGGTCCCTCTGCTCTGCAGTCTGCAGGACAAGGCGTCCACAGTTTCCATAAATAATTTCATATTTTTATTCATCCGACCTCAGAACAGTTAATATCTTCTGATCTGATTTCTATGTTCTGCAGTGAATATAATATGGCTAAAAGAGATTTCCAAATCATTACATTCCTGTTCTCTTTATACATTTACACAGCGTCACAAGTTTTTTGGAATTGGGGTTGTAAATATATCTATAAATATTTCTATCTACATGTGTACATCCATCAGAATAACTGCTCTTAGCGATGTCACAATATCAGAGTTCTAGAATGTTGATGTCACACAAGTCATGAAGTCACAATATGAAGAACTGATAAAACTTCTGCTCACGGCCTCCTCCACTGAGGGTTATAGAATTTGTGGAGTGAGGATATTTTTGCAATTCTGATTGAGTGAGCAAAATGTCTGAGTATAAGCGCAAACGTCGCTTTATTATTGATTCTGTTACAGAGAGCAGCGGTATTGATGACCAGGTGAGTGGCGGATTCTGGAGTATGTTGTCTATTTGAAATTCTGGAAATGTGAAGACTTTTTTTTACTTTTTATTATTTCCTTTTCCCAGTTACTGGTCAATAAAAAATGCCGCAGAGTTTTTGCGTCCGACACAGAGGACAGCAGCGGTGATGAGAATCTCCATCAGGTGAGCGCTCACTTCTCTCCAGCACTGTCTGCGGCTCTGGGGGTCTACTGGAGATCAGGGGACGCCCCATTCTGTGATTATGCCACTGTATCGCTGCTAATCCTTCATTCTCAAGGTCTTTATATTTCTTTATTTCAGTCTCATCCACTTATTTCAAGGTCTCCAAGGAGCCTTGAAGATGAAGATGGTGGCTCTGGTCCCCACCTGCTATACATAGAGTCAGGCATGTAATAAAGCGTCTGGAAGGATCATAAATTCCTTCCTGTAAAATAAGAAAATTAGATTTTTATTGATTAGGAAAACTGAACGACACAGAAGTAAATGACGATGTTTCTTCTTTTCTCCAGAGCCCAATTCTCCCCGATTCAGCTTTGTGCAGGAGGAGACAGCAAGGTAATGTATTCCTATATATCCGTTTTATCTGGGTCATGTTCATGATTTCTGGTCGCTAGATGGCGCTATTATTAGCATATTTTCAGATAAGGTGTCAGCTGTATGTCTGCAGGTCGTGTACGGTCTTAGTATATATCCAGTAGTGATGTGTGATCCTCTTTGATGCTTTGTTACCAGGAGACAGGAGCGTCCCATCAATTACTGTTTCCTGAGAAATCTGTCTTCACCCACGTCCAAATATGTCACCGACTTCCGTAAGAACAAACAGGAGCTGGTACGACGTCTGTACAAGTTTTATAACAGGACCGTCTTTGAGAACCAGGTATTCAGTTATAACACACAGCTTGGAATAGGGTTATAGGGGATGAAGGTTTAGAGCTAGGGATAGTGTATCCAGTGTATATAGTATATACCTCTACATTCTGTATATATAGGGTGATACGAGGCAAAGGGTTAGAGCTAGGTATAGTGTATCCAGTGTATATAGCATATACCTCTACATTCTGTATATATAGGGTGATACGAGGCAAAGGGTTAGAGCTAGGGATAGTGTATCCAGTGTATATAGTATATACCTCTATATTCTGTATGTATATCGTGATATGAGGTGAAGGGTTAGAGCTAGGGATAGTGTATCCAGTGTATATAGTATATACCTCTACATTCTGTATGTATAGGTTGATAGGGGATGAAGGGTTAGAGCTAGGGATAGTGTATCCAGTGTATATAGTATATTCCTCTATATTCTGTATGTATATGGTGATACGAGGCAAAGGGTTAGAGCTAGGGATAGTGTATCTAGTGTATATAGCATATACCTCTACATTCTGTATGTATAGGGTGATACGAGGCAAAGGGTTAGAGCTAGGGATAGTGTATCCAGTGTATATAGCATATACCTCTACATTCTGTATGTATATGGTGATATGAGGTGAAGGGTTAGAGCTAGGGATAGTGTATCCAGTGTATATAGCATATACCTCTACATTCTGTATGTATAGGTTGATAGGGGATGAAGGGTTAGAGCTAGGGTTAGTGTATCCAGTGTATACAGTATATACCTCTATATTCTGGACGTATATTGTGATAGGAGGATAAAGGATTACAGCTAGGGATGGTGTATGCAGTGTAAATAGCATATACCTCTATATTCTGTAGGTATGGGGTGGTATGGGAGATAGTGAGTAGATGGTTAAAGATAGGGTTAGGGTATCCAGTGTACATAGTATATACCTCTATATTCTGTAGGTGTGGGGTAATATGAGGGATAATGAATGTATGGTTAGAGCTAGGATTAATGTATCCAGTATATATAGTATATACCTCTATATTCTGTAGGTATGGGGTCATATTGAAGATAGTGAATGGAGGGTTAGAGCAAGGGTTAGTGTATCCAGTGTATATAGTATATACCTCTGTATTCTGTAGGTATTGGGTGATATTGAAGATAGTGAATGGAGGGTTAGAGCAAGGTTAGTGTATCCAGTGTATATAGTATATACCTCTATATTCTGTAGGTATGGGGTGATGTGGGGGATAGTGAATAGAGGGTTAGAGCTAGGGTTAGTGTATCCACTATATACAGTATATACCTCTATATTCTGTATTTCTACTTCTTCTGTAGCTTCCTGCATATATGGACATCAGCTGGAATAAAAGGCTGCGTAAAACAGCTGGTCGCACTGGATTCCTGGAGAACAACGGGGACCGCTACGCCATCATCCAGTTATCGGATAAAGTCTGCGATTCAGCAGGTAGTCGTCACATCCGGCACAATTTATAGATTAGCTGTGGTGAAATCTTCCCCACATCTTTACTCCTGATTGTTATTATATCCTGCTTTGTCCTTAGAACGACTCCGAGACACATTGATCCATGAGATGTGTCATGCTGCCTGCTGGGTCATCGATGGCAATGGAGAACTTGCCCATCACCAACTATGGGAGCAGTATTGTGAGAAGGTCGCACAGATCCACCCTGACCTTCCACCCATTACTGTATTCCATAGTTGGGAGTACCACTACCCGGTGGTGTACCAATGCTCAGGGTGCCAGTACAGGTAAGATACGACTCAAATAAACTATGGACAGACGGGCGTCTGATACTGGCCGTGGGTGTATGTGCTACTACCACTGCTTGCTTCATGACTTCTGCAATCAATATGAAGGGGCTCTGTCATTGATGTTGGATGTGAGTGTACCTTTAGGATCAGTCTTTAATATCTTTAATAAGCTTTATCTCCCACTCCAGAGTCGGACGTTGGACGGATTCTCTCGACACCGAGAAGTTTGGGTGCGGCTACTGTGAGAACAAGTTGGTTCTAGTAACCACAACCTGAGAAGATCTATCAGCGACCATCCAGCTCCATCAATAGTCCGATCATCGGCTCGGCCAAGATAGCAGCACACAGATGAAGTCATCCAGAAGACTAGTGGAAAGTCACATCTCAGTCTTCCACCATTTTTCGGGCGTCACGGTGACTCAGTGGTTAGCACTGGTGTCTGCAGCACTCAGGTGGTGGAAACAAATACGACCACGGACATCTGCATGGAGTTTGTATGTCCTCCCCTTGTCTGCGTGGGTTTCCTCCGGGTTCTCCGGTTTCCTCCCACACTCCAAAAATATACTGATAGGTTAATTGGCTTATTCCAAATTGTCCCTAACATGAATTATGGTTCTCCCTGTACAGCGCTACAGACTATGTCATCGCTATATTATCGAGGGGAATCAAATTCATCATTAAATACAAATGCTTTAAACAAACTTATTATTGTAATGTTGACTTGTGTCAGTCATTTCATACACAGATTACTTCCAAAAAAGTTATGTCCTATAGTGGGACGTCTGGAGGTGAGATTCCGCCATACCGATGGCCAGGGACAGGCATGCGGGTGCTAACACCTACATGGACTGGCAGGACAGGCTTACACTGGTAATATACAGCGTATACACCCACAACGACTCACACACATCAAACCAAGCAAAGTCATCAAGTTTCAGAGCTCCCATAGAAATGAATGGTGATAGCCGCACATGCGCAGCCACTTTCCATTTCTGACAGTGTGTAACGGGGTCGTTCTTGAGTTACATGTGGGTCCCTGATCTCAGCAATGGGACCTGCATCTATCAAACATTTATGATGTATGCTTTCGATAGAGGATGAAATAATGTCTTCAATACGCTTCGTCACGTGTCCACGGGCATGCTCGCGATTTCTAATGCTGACCCTATGCTGCTCTCTGATTCAGTTATGTTACCAGCAACATAGTGCATTAAGCATTAATGCTTTAAAGGGCACAGCTCAACTTTCCATCCTAATGTGGCACCTCAAACGTCACAAATTTTTCCAGGGCATTCATAAGGGGTATCTCTGCATTTTCGTCACGAACGGGGAAACAGCTGATCAGCGGATGTGCACGGTGCTGGACCCTCAGTGATCTGATATTGATGACCTATTCTAAAGATATTCCACCAATTATCAAACACCTGAATAACTTCTTTAATTAGTTTAGGGGAGTGATTGAACCATTTTTAAGCCAAACACAATCCTTAATATTTATTCTTCACCGGAAGGTACAATGTGTTAAAAAACAGCTGATTATGGGGCCCATGGGCATTACAAGTATTGGAGACCCGCTCCTTTCTAATGGGAACATTTTTTTATGAGGCCCTCCTCCACGTCTCTTCCAAGGGGCATTGGAGTGACTCCCAATTTTTGGCAGCCCTTGCATTCACTGCATAGCAAACACAATGGGAGACCCACTTTCTAATAATGGGAACATTGTTTTCAGGAGGCCCTCTGACCTCCACGTCTTTTCCAAGGGGCATTGGAGTGCCTCCAAATTTTTGGCAACCCTTGCATTCACTGCATAGGCAAACACAATGGGAGAGCTACTTCCTAATAATGGGAAATTTGTTTTCAGGAGTCCCTCCTCTAGGTCTCTTCAAAGGGGTATTGGGGTGCGTCCAAATTTTCAAAGTGGTATTGGGGTGCGTCCAAATTTTGGGCAGCCCTGCCACTCACAGCATACGCAATAACAGTATAGGAGACCTATTCTTTAGTAATGGGAACAATAAAACATAGCCGGCTGATGGTTCTCTAAGAATAGTGAGGGCCGATTGCTGGCCCTTTAAGAATAGTAAAGGCCGCCTGATGAACATTGTTGACAGAAGTGACCTGGGAGTCAGAGATGCTTCCAGGGGTCTTTCCCATACTGTCCCCATGTCATTTGAACACTGTTCCCATAGATTTGGGCAATTTGCAATCTTCAGACCGCCGGGGGGAGGCGCCTGAAAAATGCCCGAGTTTGCCATAGACTTACATTGGGCTCGTTGCTCGGGTCGAGCACCCGAGTATTCCAATGTGCTCGGCCCGAGCATCGAGCACCCGAGCATTTTAGTGCTGGCCCATCACTACTCATAAGAGCACATTTATCTTTACAAACAACAGAACAGTGATAGCTGTCACATCTGTGTTCTGATACCTTAGCTCCCCAATAAGACATGGGAGTAAATCAATACTTTACAAGCTGCTCTGTGGCTGGGGGCACTGGTAAAATAGTGTCTTATTGTCATGCAAGGTGAGGGAAGGAACAGTGTACAAGGACAGGAATAGGGGTAAGTGGAAGGGAGCCCAACATCTAGAGAAAGGGGGAGTGGAGACCCCTAGGCAGATCTAATATCACCCTGACTACTCTATCATACTTATATAGGTTCATCTCCAATAGCAGAGCAGGAAACTTAATCCCTGAATGTCCCTAGAGCTAGGCCCTAGGTAGGGAGGGACACTATATGAGGGGCAGCTCATGATAAGTGTTACTTCTCTTTTCTTTACATGATACCAGATTGATGGTGCTATTGTGGGCTGATGTTCTTCATAGACTTGTGTGAACAGCCCCTATTATATTCTTGCTCGGATGATTCAGAAGTTTGCTGTATATATGATACCTCTCTGTGGAGAATCAGCTTTAGGGATTCTCTTAACAATGTAAGAAAAAAAAAGATTAACCACTGCATGTGATAGGGGTTATATACTGGGCTCGGGTAATGATTGATAGAACTTATTCAGGAATTTATAAGCCCTACTAGCCCAGTTATTTGTAGTTATGTATTGTCTCTAAATTTCCCTAGAGCTGTCATTTTGCTTTATTGAACAGTTGTCGTCTTTTAATGTTTATTGAAATGGTCAGTCTCTGAATCTATACGTTCACTTCTTCCTATCTTTTTTCACGACTGTAGTTTTGTATTTATTAGGATAAATGAATTTATTAGTATAGAAGAATTTTTAGGGACATAAGGGACACCGTCGTTAAGCAGGGGCGCCACTTAACACAAATTATGGTGCCAACCTCCTCTGCCAGGAAGGTAGAGACATTAGGGATAAAGTAGGGACAGGTTTAGCCTGCACTCTCTCCTGATCAGTGTGTAACCTAATATGGATATTCCCTAATACTTTATTTTGTATTTTTGTTGTTTTGTCTATTGTGGATTGTTATAGTCCTTTTCAGATAATTTATTAAAAGTTACATTTTAGGGGTCTAATCTTCTATAGGTTTTTCATGCTAAATTAGGCCCTGTTTACATATTTTTTTTGCTAAGGTGTTTAACTGAACACTAGTCAGGCCCCACTGTAACTAAAGAAAACAAGGTAAACAAACAAAGGGGATACATTTAGCTTGAGAAGACACCAGAGAGGTAGCGCCAACTGTCCTCCAAGGGAAGTCTAAGAATGAACTAGCTGGCTACTAGTACTCCAGGCATAGACAGCAGAACATAGAACTACCACCAGCGACTCTCTGGAGACACAGAGTTTTTAACTACCAAGCAAGGGTGTGTCAACCAGCAGCAGAAGGTGGAGGTCACCGCTGGGTACTAAAGGAAGAAGGATATCACTACACTACAGAGATGAGAGGATCAAGAAGGTGTCTGTAATGCCAAGCGCAGTGACCTTCTACAGCCGGATCCAGAGTGACTGTCTCTCACACTTGATACACCAGTGATATCTGATAAACAAAAAAAAATAAAATGTTGTAGGTACGTTCTCCTGAAATGGTTGCAACAGTCACAACTCCTATAAAAGCATGTAAAGGCTGCTGCAGGATGTCACGCACGGTGTGGGAAAGACTAAGTGCAACACGAAGGGAAGAAGGGGAGGAAGCCAAAACACTAGGGTAAGTGGGATTGGAGACCCCTAGGCAGATCTAATATCACCCTGCCTACCCTACCATCCCTATATAGGTTCCACACTTATCTCCGAACAGGACCCTAAACCCTGGATGACCCTAGAGGTAGACCCTAGATAAGGAGGGGGAAGGGTGAGCACTGGTCAGGACCTACTACAAACTATAGACAACAAAGTAGACAAACAAAGGGGATTAACTTAGCTTAAGAAGACACCAGAGGAGTAATGCCAACTGTCCTCCAAGGGCACCAGAGAAGATGCTAGCCGATTGCTAATGCTCCAAGCCTGTACATAGAAGTATTACCGGCAATTCCCTGGAGAAAACGGAGTGTTTTTAACTCCCACTCAAGGGTGTGTCAATCAGCAGCAGGAGGGAGATTGCCACTGGGTCATAAAGGCAGAAGGATTAAGAAGGCATCTGTAATGCCAAGCGCAGTGACCTTCTACAGCCAGGTCTATTACACCTGTCACACCCTTGACACAGGACCACCAATAAATTCACATGAAGAAAATGAGAGGAATACGGTGGTTCAGAGTCCGCACTGCCCAGAGTTCAAAAGGTGTAGTCGCACACAAGGATTAAGCATGAATGTGTTTTATTGTGTCAATGCGTTTCAAGGTCTCCAAACCTCTTCATCAGGACCAAACCACAATGATTTTTATATATATACAGTACAGACCAAAAGTTTGGACACACCTTCTCATTTAAAGATTTTTCTGTATTTTCATGACTATGAAAATTGTATATTCACACTGAAGGCATCAAAACTATGAATTAACACATGTGGAATTATATACTTAACAAAAAAGTGTGAAACAACTGAAAATATGTCTTATATTCTAGGTTCTTCAAAGTAGCCACCTTTTGCTTTGATGACTGCTTTGCACACTCTTGGCATTCTCTTGATGAGCTTCAAGAGGTAGTCACCGGAAATGGTCTTCCAACAATCTTGAAGGAGTTCCCAGAGATGCTTAGCACTTGTTGGCCCTTTTTGCCAGCTCACCCCAAACCATCTCGATTGGGTTCAGGTCTGGTGACTGTGGAGGCCAGGTCATTTGGCGTAGCACCCCATCACTCTCCTTCTTGGTCAAATAGCCCTTACACAGCCTGGAGGTGTGTTTGGGGTCATTGTCCTGTTGAAAAATAAATGATGGTCCAACTAAACGCAAATCGGATGGAATAGCATGCCGCTGCAAGATGCTTTGGTAGCCATGCTGGTACAGTATGCCTTAAATTTTAAATAAATCCCCAACAGAGTCACCAGCAAAGCACCCCCACACCATGACACCACCTCCTCCATGCTTCACGGTGGGAACCAGGCATGTAGAGTCCATCCATTCACCTTTTCTGCGTCGCACAAAGACACGGTGGTTGGAACCAAAGATCTCAAATTTGGACTCATCATACCAAAGCACAGATTTCCACTGGTCTAATGTTGATTCCTTGTGTTCTTTAGCCCAAACAAGTCTCTTTTGCTTGTTGCCTGTCCTTAGCAGTGGTTTCCTAGCAGCTATTTTACCATGAAGGCCTGCTGCACAAAGTCTCCTCTTAACAGTTGTTGTAGAGATGTGTCGGCTGCTAGAACTGTGTGGCATTGACCTGGTCTCTAATCTGAGCTGCTGTAAACCTGCGATTTCTGAGGCTGGTGACTCGGATAAACTTATCCTCAGAAGCAGAGGTGACTCTTGGTCTTCCTTTCCTGGGGCGGTCCTCATATGAGCCAGTTTCTCTGTAGCGCTTGATGGTTTTTGCAACTGCACTTGAGGACACTTTCAAAGATTTCCCAATTTTTCGGACTGACTGACCTTTATTTCTAAAAGTAACAATGTCCACTCGTTTTTCTTTACTTAGCTGCTTTTTTCTTGCCATAATACAAATTCTAACAGTCTATTCAGTAGGACTATCAGCTGTGTATGCACCTGACTTCTGCACAACACAACTGATGGTCCCAACCCCATTTATAAGCCAAGAAATCCCACTTATTAAACCTGACAGGGCACACCAGTGAAGTGAAAACCATTTCCGGTGACTACCTCTTCAAGCTCATCAAGAGAATGCCAAGAGTGTGCAAAGCAGTCATCAAAGCAAAAGGTGGCTACTTTGAAGAACCTAGAATATAAGACATATTTTCAGTTGTTTCACACTTTTTTGTTAAGTATATAATTCCACATGTGTTAATTCATAGTTTTGATGCCTTCAGTGTGAATGTACAATTTTCATAGTCATGAAAATACAGAAAAATCTTTAAATGAGGAGGTGTGTCCAAACTTTTGGTCTGTACTGTATATATATATATATATATATATATATATATATATATATATATACATACATATATACACTGCTCAAAAAAATAAAGGGAACACTCAAATAACACATCCTAGATCTGAATGAATGAAATATTCTCATTGAATACTTTGTTCTGTACAAAGTTGAATGTGCTGACAACAAAATCACACAAAAATCATCAATGGAAATCAAATTTATTAGCCAATGGAGGCCTCAATTTGGAGTAACCCCCAAAATTAAAGTGGAAAAACACACTACAGGCTGATCCAACTTAGATGTAATGTCCTCACAACAAGTCAAAATGAGGCTCAGCATTGTGTGTAGCCTATACGTGCATGTATGACCTCCCTACAACGCCTGGGCATGCTCCTGATGAGGTTGCGGATGGTCTCCTGTGGGATCTCCTCCCAAACCTGGACTAAAGCATCCGCCAACTTCTGGACAGTCTGTGGTGCAACGTGACGTTGGTGGATGGAGCGAGACATGATGTCCCAGATGTGCTCAATCGGATTCAGGTCTGGGGAGCGGGTGGGCCAGTCCATAGCTTCAATGCCCTCATGTTGCAGAACTGCTGACACACTCCAGCTACATGAGGTCTGGCATTGTCCTGCATTAGGAGGAACCCAGGGCCAACCGCACCAGCATATGGTCTCACAAGGGGTCTGAGGATCTCATCTCGGTACCTAATGGCAGTTAGGCTACCTCTGGCGAGCACATGGAGGACTGTGCGGCCCTCCAAAGAAATGCCACCCCACGCCATTACTGACCCACTGCCAAACCGGTCATGCTGAAGGATGCTGCAGGCAGCAGATTGCTCTCCACGGCGTCTCCAAACTCTCTCACGTCTGTCACATGTGCTCAATGTGAACCTGCTTTCATCTGGGAAGAGCACAGGGCGCCAGGGGTGACTTTGCCAATCCTGGTTGTAACATCCCTGGCGGCGTGCTGGCATGGCTTACCACCTCCCACCATTCAAGACCGCCATCTTACCTATCAATACAGGCTGCACACTTTGCTCCAGTACCTGCTGTGTCTCTTGTCTGATTGCTTAGGGCGGCGGCGCGGCTGCTGCATGATTCTTATATTTGCTGTGTGTGCACTCCTATTGCCTCCCCAGCCTATTGCTGTGAGTCATTGGATACTTAAACCCCCTTCATCCAGTAGGGGGTGCCTGAGCAACACTTTCATTCTGTGTGCTCTGTGCAACTCAGTTGCCAGGTCCTGTCCTGTATCTTGTCTGTTTTCGCCCCTCGGGGCTGTATACCCAGGCCTGTTACCTGTATCTGTGACTTTTAGTCTGTCTCTGCCACCCTGGGGGCTGAGTTCCCAGGCTCGCTCCTGTATCTTATTCCTGGTTCAGTTCCTGTCTGAACTGTGTCCTAGCCCGTTACCTGTTTCTCTCTATGTCCGAACCTTCCCTTTTCCTGCAGTGTCTGAACCTGCACCTAACTCCAACTCGTTGTCTCTGAACTTCTGTTTGTGAGTTTTGTGTACACTCGCTACTTCATTGTAAGTACCTTGTGTGTATCTGGTTCTGCTTGTTCACCGCACCTGCGGTTTTGCTCTGCCCTGCTTGTTCACCGCACCTGTGGTTTCGCTCTGCTCAGCTTGTTCACCGCACCTGCGGGTTTTGCTCTGCTCTGCTTGTTTACCACACCTACGGGTTTTGCTCTGCTCTGCTTGTCTGCCGAACCTGCGGGTTTTGCTCTGCTCTGCTTGTCTACCGCATCTGCGGGTTTTGCTCTGCTCTGCTTGTCTACCGCATCCGCGGGTTTTGCTCTGCTCTGCTTGTCTACCGCATCTGCGGGTTTTGCTCTGCTCTGCTTGTCTACTGCACCTGCTGGTTTTGCTCTGTTCTGCTTGTCTACTGCACCTGCGGCTCCGTTCCTGTGTCCCAGTCTGTACAGGTCCATATCCTGCCTGTGTTCCTACCTGCCAGTACCCACCTGTCTGCATGCCAGCCGTGCCTGCCAGTGGCCATCTGTCTGCATGCCAGCCGTGCCTGCCAGTGCCCACCTGTCTGCATACCAGCCGTGCCTGCCAATACCCACCTGTCTGTATGCCAGCCTAACCTGCCTGTTCCTGCATTCCCCGGTGTGGGTCAACAGCTGTGACCAGGGTCTGACCTGGAGTAGCACCTGGTACCTCTGCTCGGTTCCTCCCTGGTTCACGGAGTCGACTGAGCCGCCGCGTGACCTTGGTTGGACCGAGTTGATACTTAGTTATACCCCTCCAAGCACTCCTCGGTTCATGGTCCAGTGGGATCACTAATCATGCTCATGCCAGTCAGTCTGGACGTGTGCGTAACACTGGTGTTCTGTGGCAAATGCCAAGCGTCCAGCACGGTGTTGGGCTGTGAGCACAACCCCCATCTGTGGACGTCGGGCCCTCATACCACCCTCATGGAGTCGGTTTCTAACCGTTTGTGCAGACACATGCACATTTGTGGCTTGCTGGAGGTCATTTTGCAGGGCTCTGGCAGTGCTCCTCCTGTTCCTCCTTGCACAATGGCGGAGGTAGCAGTCCTGCTGCTGGGTTGTTGCCCTCCTACGGCCCCCTCCACCTTTCCTGGTGTACTGGCCTGTCTCCTGGTAGCCTCCAGCCTCTGGACACTATGCTGACAGACACAGCAAACCTTCTTGCCACAGCTCGCATGTGCCATCCTGGATGAGCTGCACTACCTGAGCAACTTCTGTGGGTTGTAGAGTCCGTCTCATGCTACTACGAGTGTGAAAGCACAACCAACATTCAAAAGTGACCAAAACATCAGCCAGAAAGCATTGGTACTGAGATGTGTTCTGTGGTCCCCACCTGCAGAACCACTCCTTTATTGAGGGTGTCTTGATAATTGCCAATAATTTCCATCTATTGTCTATTCCATTTGCACACCAGCATGTGAAATTGATTGTCAATCAGTGTTGCTTCCTAAGTGAACAGTTTGATTTCACAGAAGTTTGATTTACTTGGAGTTATATTCTGTTGTTTAAGTGTTCCCTTTATTTTTTTGAGCAGTGTAAATATATATATATATATATATATATATATATATATATATATATATATGTGTGTATATACTGTATGTAATTGGTAAACTTATCGGCACCTTCAACCAGTATGTACAGCAAGTGTGAACAGGTGCAAGCTGCTATGACTGCATAATATGCGAACAAAATTAGATACAGTGGGTATGGAAAGTATTCAGACCCCTTTAAATTTTTCACTCTTTGTTTCATTGCAGCCATTTGGTAAATTCTAAAAAGTTCATCATTATTTTCTCATTAATGTACACTCTACACCCCATCTTGACTGAAAAAAACAGAAATGTAGAAATTTTTGCAAATTTATCAAAAAAGAAATACTGAAATATCACGTGGTAACAAGTATTCCGACCCTTTGCTCAGACAGTCATATTTAAGCCACATGCTGTCCATTTCCTTGTGATCCTCCTTGAGATGGTTCTACTCCTTCATTGGAGTCCAGCTGTGTTTAATTAAACTGATAGGACTTTATTTGGAAAGGCACACACCTGTCTATATAAGACCTCATAGCTCACAGTGCATGTCAGACCAAATAAGAATCATGAACTCAAAGGAACTGCCCAAGGAGCTCAGAGACAGAGTTGTGGCAAGGCACAGATCTAGCCAACGTTACAAAAGAATTTCTGCAGTATTCAAGGTTCCTAAGAGCACAGTGGCCTCCATAATCCTTAAATAGAAGAAGTTTGGGACCACCAGAAGTCTTCCTAGACCTGGCCGTCCAGCCAAACTGAGCAATTGTGGGAGAAAAGCCTTGGTGAGAAAGGTAAAGAAGAACCTCAAGATCACAATGGCTGAGCTCCAGAGATGCAGTAGGGAGATGAGAGAAAGTTCCACAAAGTCAACTATCACTGCAGCCCTCCACCAGTCAGGCCTTTATGGCAGAGTGGCCCAACGGAAGCCTCTCCTCAGTGCAAGACATATGAAAGCCTGCATCGAGTTTGCTCAAAAACACATGAAGGACTCCCAGACTATGAGAAATAAGATTCTCTGGTCTGAGACGAAGATAAAACTTTTTGTTGATAATTCTAAGTGGTATGTGTGGAGAAAACCAGGCACTGCTCATCACCTGCCCAATACAATCCCAACAGTGAAACCAGGGAAAATTTGGGCCGAATGACCTCTTTAACTGGATTAGTAATATCAGCCTACAGTGGGCGAATTTCCTTCTGCTGATTATGAATAATAGGCAGTAGCCCATGATGATTTTTTATTTAATTCTGTAGTTTACACATAATGTACACTGCGGGTGCTGACTAAAACTCCCATCATTGTCCCCTGATCTTAGGGAGACAAGGCTTTAGATGATAGGTAACTATATCTGTATTTTTTATTTTTAATTCAATATGTATTTATTTATTTTACTTTAAGAACAGGCCCTGGCTGATGACTACTTCCATCAGCGGCGCCTGCTCTCGCCGTTATTAGTGAACGCAGGCATAGGCTGATCTGATGGGAGCAGTATACTCATCAGCCAACGCCTGTGACCCGCGGTAAGCTTTTTACATCTGACAGCATGATCCTGCAGTGCTCTAACTGGTGGTAACGATGTTACCGCCGATCAGAGCCGCCAGTGTTTCTCATACTGTCACACAGATGACATCATGAGAAACACAGACTTCCTGAGGATTGATAGAGAGGCAAATCAGAACACTCGATTGACTGCAAAAGACCTTCAGAAAGATTTATCAGACCCTGGACTTGTGGTACATTGTTCTACTTTTCGGAGACACGTGCACAAATATGGCCTTCATGGAAGAGTCATGAGAAGAAAACCTCTCCTGCATCTGACGCGCCCCCTGGGCCTGTGCTGTGCAGGGGATACCCGGAACCGGATCGCTGGGGGTTGTAGTCCTCCGTGGCTGTAACCCGGTCCGTGCCCAGGGCGGTCAAACCAGTGGCAGTCTGAGTGTGATAACAAATGTCCGACTACGCCACCCGTGGATTGCGGTCAGTGGGGACCGCCGCTGCGCTGCAGACCGCTGAGGCTGATGTTGTATGCGCAGCCGAGTATGGGATAACTCCCCACGGGAGAAGTATTGCCTCAGGGCAGCTAGTGTGGATGATGGGAGTGATGGTGTGAGCGTCCCAGTACTAATGGTGCTGGTGCGGCGATGAAACACAGAGACGTGTGGTGCAGTTAAGGGTCTTTACTGATGGTATAACGCAGACCCTCCCGGGAGTACTGGCTAGCAGTAGAGGCCTGGTCAGTCTGAGAGCTAGCAGTTCACCCCCTGGCCAGGTGGAGTTGTAGGCCTCCCCGTCTCTCTGCACTCTTTCCTGGCTACCTTGCTGTGTGCGGGTAGAAGTAGCCCACGTCCCTGAGTATACCGTGTGGTGCTCACCCGTATGGCCGGTGACTTGGGGCCTTCCGTTAGCCTCCGCTTCACGATGGCAGTGCTGGTCCCTTGCTTGTGTCCGTGCCTCCGGGCTTCTATGGCCAGAGGACATGGAATCCCCTGCCGGTTGGATTCTGCTGCTGGACCTGGATGTCCCCACAGCCTCGGACTCCGTGTCCGGGTTTAGTGTCTTCAGCCAAGGCGAGCTTTCTAGCTTCCAGCCTCTGGCACTCGCTCCTGCTCCTACAGAGCTTCTAGTTCTTGCTTTCCCTCTCCAGGCTCTGACTCTCAGACTCTGTCTGTCCTAATCCCGCCCCAGACCCAGTTTATAAGGGCAGATTCCTCCCCTCCCAGGTCTTGGCGGGCAGTGTTGCATGCTTAGGGCTCCTGACCAGGGAAACCTTCCACTTGCTCTCAGACATAATATTTCTATTACTGTGGCAACCAGACCCCTGGGGTGCCATACATCCTTATCATAAAAATCAGCATCAGAAGTATACAAAAGAACATCTAAACAAGTCGGATGCATTTTGGAAACAAGTACTGTGGACCGATGAGATTAAAATAGAACTCTTTGTCCTCAATGATCATAGGTATGTGTTGAGAAAAAGGGCACAGAATTTCAGGAAAATAATATCTCGCCAATCATTAAGCATGGGGGTGGATCAATCATTGCTTTGGGGTTGTGTTGCAGCCAATGGCACGGGGAACATTTAACGGGTAGAGGGAAGAATAGATTCAATGAAATTTCAGTATAATCTCTTTTTATTGAAATAGAAATAGACATTAACATATATAACATACATTAATAAATGCCGGTGTTTAGTCATCATGGCGATCAAAATAACATATTCTCTATCACTTCTCTGATAAGACTCGTACACCTCTTATCTAATAATGTAAATGACTCGCCCCCTGGGCCGTGGGAATCTCAGAGTCGGGCAACAGGGCAATAATGGGGGTAGTAGTGGCAACCCGGTCCGTGGCTCAGGGTGGTCAGACCAAATGTTGTGGCAGTCTATTTATATGGTTTTGCAATGTCCGACTACGCCACCCGTGGATTGCGGCTATTATGAACCGCCGCTGCAAGGCAGTCCCCTGAGGCTGATGGTGTGTGCAGCTGAGATAGTGTAACTCCCCACGGGAAGAGTGTAGCCTCAGGGCAGTGTAGTAGATGGTGGGGGTGATGGTGCAGGGAGTCCCAGTACCGTTAGTGCTGGCAAAGTAAGAAGCACAAAGACAACATGTTGCAGTCCAGGGTCTTTTACTCACAGTTCGTATACTCCAAGCCACTTCTGTACAGGTAGTGACTGCCCAAGCCGTGCCACGTCCACCAGGTGAGGGGCTCGGTCAACTCCCAGGCAATTCAGGAGCATGGCACAGGACCCCCTTCTGTCCTTTCTCTGGCTCGTGCCCCATCAGTGACCAAACTTCTGTCCAGCTTCAGCGGATTTATGCGGGAAAACGTGGGCCCCGTTTCCCGCTATCCTATATGGTGCCTTCCTAGCAGGTTTAGTGAGGGGTCGCACCAATATATGATCACGACCTCCGGTTCTTGGCTGAGGATTATTTGCCTCCACCAACTTGGGATCCGGTACCCTTTCCTTGCCTGACCCGTCACCCGTAATTTCCTGGGTCCTTAGGGTCCCTTCTTCCTTTGTGTTCCTGGGCCTTTCTCTTCGGTTCCTTTCTCTTTCTGTTCTTTTCCTTTCTTTCTCTCCCTCTCGCCCTGCCCGTGTCCTAGGCCTGGCTCTGGAGCAGAACTCCAGCGGAGCCTCTGCTCCCCTCCTCCTCCACTCTCACTTCCTCCTCACAGACTCAACTTCTCTCTACTCTTTTAGAACTAAGATGGTGCCCACCTTATATACCTCCTCCTCTGTGTCTGAGCCCAGGTGACCTGCAACCAATGAGCTCCATCCTATGCCCAGAAACCAGCCCCTATCTGCTCCCACATCACTAGGGGCCCCCCCCCCTCCACTCCAGCCAGGGACATAGTCAGTCGTGCCTGCATACTAATGGGAGCACCGTAGAGCTGTCCCCCGGAAATGAGGAGTGTATATGTGTGCAGCTAACTGAGCCCTGGTCCATACTACATCCTTAGCCGGGAGTGGAATACCACACCTCTGGCAGAGGTGCAATATCCCTGTAGCGGCCGAACCCTCGGGGCGCTACATAAACATTACTTTTAATCATATCCAACAGTGCAGACAACTACATAAATCAACAATACAACAGTACAAAAACAAAAAGAGAAAAAAGAGAAAAAAGAAGGGGTGGTGAGGGGGGAAGAGGAAAAAGAGAAAGAAAGATAAGAAAGGAGGGTAGGATTAGTAAATTGAAGAGGAGAAGGAGAACATAAACTAAGGCTCATTTTTAGACTCTCTAATTAGTTCCCAGCACCAACCCAGATCCAATTCACCAATTTATCAGTCTCTCACTCAAACAGCCTGTGAAACTCCGATGAGTCCTGAAACAGAATCCAGACACTCCAGATCTTCCTGAATTTATCAGCACATCCATTAAAGTCAGCAGAAAGTTCCTCCATTCTGCAGATATTAAACATTTCATTTTTTTGAGATCCTATTGATGAGGGCAGGATAGAAAGCCGAGCTTTCTCAGAACGATTTTCGACCCTACTTCCGGTAATTAGATTATAATTGGAAAATGTTTTTTCCCACAAAGGTTTGATCTTACTACACTCCCACCATATGTGAAGCATAGATCCTTTTTCCACTTTACATCGCCAACATAAGTCTGAGGCTGCCGGAAATATGGTGTGAAGTTTTACTGGATACTGGTACCATCTTGCCATAATTTTGAAATTTTTCTCCTGTGCATAACATGTGACCGACATTTTGTGTGTAAACAAGAATCCTTTTCCCCAATCTGTTGAAGATATGACTACCCCCAATTCTTGTTCTCACATGTGTTGAAATTGTAACTTTCCTGAGATACTTTCCCCAATCAAATAATTATAAAGCAGTGATATTATATGATTGGGGGGAGATTCCTGTAAGAATAACCTCTTAAAAGAAGATGGTATACACTGGAATGGGGGTGCCAACCTCTGAGAAAACAAGAATGATTGCAACTGTAAGTATTCCATCCACAGCAATTTTCTAGACAGAGACCTATCCTGTAATGTATTGAATGACGGTATTTTACCATTTTCTAATATATGTAGGAGGCGAGTGTCCTCCATAGCTCTCCATCCCAAGAAAGATTCTCTCAGATATCCAGGAGGAAAGGAAAGATTAGAGAAAAGTGGCGTAAGAGGGCTGAATGTTCTAGAGGGATGGTATTTTTTCATAGTTGCATGCCAAATATTAATTGTTCCCCTAGTCAATTCTGTCAAGCCTCCTATCGAGAAAACATCAGAGGCAAAAAGCCAAGGAAGGTGCTTCAAAGGAACACCCACCCCTTCCTGCTCAATAGTGACCCATTGTTTTGTCAGAGAGTTGACATGCCAGTCTATAAAGTGACCTAAAACAGAAGCTTGAAAGTATATTTTAACCCCTTAATAACATCTGACGTACTAATACGCATCTGTGCCCTGGGACTTAAGAGCCAGACCCGTATTAGTACGTCATCGCGATCGCGCGCGCACACAGGCTGTGCGGGCGCGATCGCCGCCGGGTGTCAGCTGATTGTCACAGCTGACACCCGGTACTATGTGCAGGGAGCGGTCCTGCACCGTTCCCAGCACATTAACCCCCGCGATGCTGCGATCGAAGTCGATCGCGGCATTGCGGGGGCAAGGGGAGGTGATCGGCGATACTCACCTCCTCTTCCGGCTTCCAGTGTAGTCTGCAAAGGCTTCCCGGGTGTTGCTGACGCGCCCCCCCCTGGGCCAGTGTTGTTGGGGATACCCGGAGCCGGATCAGATGGGGGTTGTAGTCTCCGAGTGGCTGTGACCCGGTCCGTGCCCAGGGTGTCAAGCTCAGTGTGTGGCAGTCCTTATGATGTTACTAGATGTTCTTTTGTGTCGACTACGCCACCCGTTGATTTGCGGTCAATACGGCCGCCGCTGCAGCAGGGTCCGCTGAGGCTGGTGATGTGTGTGCAGCTCAGGTAGTATAACCCCCAACGGGAGGGGTATAGCCTCAGGGGGTCAGTTGCAGAGGATGGGGGTTGTGGTGGTGCAGTGAAGATGGTAATGAGAGTCAGAGTCGGGTTGTGCAGTTCAGGGTTTTTACTTACTGCTGTTTTTGTACCGGTCACTCCGGCCTTGAGTGACCACCCGAGCCGTGCTGCATCCACCAGGTCCTGGACTCGGCCAACCCCCAAGTAGTTCCGGAGCGTGGTTCTGAGCTCCCTTTCTGTCCTGTCCTCTTCTCTGGCCTTCCCCACCAGGGATCCACCTATGTCCGGCTCCCTCGGGCCTCTTGGTGGTAAACCCTTGTCTCTGGGTTCCCTGACCCTATTCCTGGTCTGCCTTCCGGGTGGATTTAGTGGGTGGTCGTGGCAGATCCTGCCCACGACCTCCGGTCTCTGGCTAAGGTGTGCTGTAGCCTCTGCCAGCTTGGGATCCGGTACCCTGTTGCCAACTCTTCACCCTTTGATTTAGTTTGGGCTCTCAGAGTTCCTTCTTTCTCCACCTCTGGGTCTTTCTTTCTCCTCTCTCTTGGCCTTGGAGCTGCTCTTCTCCTCTGCTCTCTTCCTCTGACTCTGCAAAAGACCCTGTCCTAAGATGGTGCCCACCTTATATACTCCCTCTATGTGTGAGCTCAGGTGACCAGCACCCAATGAGCTCCTAACTTTACCCAGACTGCTCCCCCTATCTGCCCCTACACTACTGGGATGTTCCACCCCCCCTCCCACTCCAGCCAAGGACAGACTCGGTCGTACCTGCACATTTCTAAGTGGGAGTACCGTTGGTCTGCCCTCCGGAAATGGGATGTGTGTAGTGCATGCAGCCTACTGAGCTCAGCTCCACACTCCATCCTTACCCGGGAGTGGAATATCACACCTCTGGCTGAGGTGCAATACACCTGTAGCAGCCGAATCCTCAGGGTGCTACATTGCCATGACGACCCGATGTCGTCATGACAACATCCGCGTCACCAGAGAGCAGGAAGATTGCTTGGACATGCGCAGTGCATCTCCAAGCAATCTTCACACTGTGCACTTCTGACAGCCTTCATGGCATAGGGATGGTGCTCCATTCCTGTGCCATGCAGGCGATCAGAAAAAAAAAAGTGAAAGTCCCAGAGTGGGACAAAGTAATAAAGTGTATAAACTGTGTGAAAGTGGAAAAAAAAAAAAAAAAAGTGCAAAAATATTATAAAAAAATAAAAAAAATAATACACCAAAAATAAAAATATAATGTACCCATCAATAAATATTATTATAAAAAAAATAAAAAAAAAACAATAAAAGTACACATATTTGGTATCGCCGCGTCCGGAACAACCTGACCTATAAAACTGTCCCACTAGTTAACCCCTTCAGTGAACACGGTAAAAAAAAAAAAAAAAAAACGAAGCAAAAAACAATGCTTTATCACCATACCGCCAAACAAAAAGTGGAATAACACGCGATCAAAAAGACGCATATAAATAAAAATGATACCGCTGAAAACGTCATCTCGTCCCGCAAAAAACAAGCCACGATACAGCTCCATCAGCCGAAAAATAAAAAAGTTATAGCTCTCAGAATAAAGCGATACTAAAAAATATATTTTTTTTATAAAATAGCTTTTATTGTGTATAAGCGCCAAAACATAGAAAAATGATACAAATGTGGTACCGCTGTAAACGTACTGACCCGAAGAATAAAGCTACCTCATCAATTTTACCACACGTGGAACAGAATAAAAAAAAAAAAAACAATTCCTGAATTGTTGGTTTTTGTTTATTCTGCCTTCCAAAAATCGGAATAGAAAGTGATCAAAAAATGTCACGTGCCTGAAAATGGCACCAATAACAACGTCAAGTCATCCCGCAAAAAACGAGCCGTCACATGACTGTCTGCCAAAATCTGGAAAAATTATAGCTCTCAAAATATGGCGATGCAAAAACTAGATTTTACAAAAAATGCGTCTTTTAGTGTGTGACAGCTGTCAGTCATAAAAACCCCATATGATTCTGGCATTGCTGTAATCACACCGACCCGAAGAATAAAGTCGTCTAATCACTTATACCGCACAAGGAACGTCGTCAAAAATAAACTCTTGGGTTAGGATTGGGCTAGGGTTAGGGCTGGGTTTGGGGCTAAGGTTGTGCTGGGGCTAGGGTTGTGCTGGGGCTAGGGTTGTGCTAGGGTTAGGTCTGGGGTTGGGATTTTTTTCTAAAGTAAGAAAAAAAGATGACGATATGGCGACTAGTGTTGAGAGCAAGTGCTCGCTACTTGAGTTTGCATCGGGTGCTCTGGTATGCATTGAGTATCGTGGGTATTTGAGTGACATGCTCGAGTCTCTGCCCCATATGCTTCGCAGCCAAAAAACTTTACGGGGATTGCCTGCCATGCACGAGCGATCCCCGCATGTTTTTTTTTGGGTGTCTAATAACCGTGAAACATGCGGAGCAGGGACTCGAGCATGTCACTCGAGCACACGCTGTACATGGTGCATACCTGAGTACCCGATGCAAACTCAAGTAGCGAGCACTTGCGCTCAAGAATAATGACAACTTATTCAATATGATGACCTAATGTAAACAAATTCTGTGCCGTACCTCTGGGTTCAAAATGTTCACTATACACCTTAATAAAATCCTTGAGGGGTATAGTTTCCAAAATGGGGACACTTGTGGGGGAGCTCCACTGTTTAGGCACATCACGGGCTCTCCAAACGCGACATGGTGTCCGCTAACAAATTGAATGGAAAATCGGCTCAAATTGTTAGCGGACGCCATGTTGCTTTTGGAGAGCCCCTGTGTGCCCAAACATTGGAGCTCCCCCACAAGTGACCCCATTTTGGAAACTAGACCCCCCAAGGCACCTATCTAGATGCATAGTGAGCACTTGGAATCCCCAGGTGCTTCACAAATTGATTCGTAAAAATGAAAAAGTGAAAAAAAAAACACTTTTTCATTTTTATGAATCAATTTGTGAAGCACCTGGGGTTCCAAGTGCTCACTATGAATCTAGATAGGTGCCTTGGATGGTCTAGTTTCCAAAATGGGGTCACTTGTGGGGGAGCTCCAATGTTTGGGCACGCAGGGACTCTCTAAATGCAACATGGTATCCGCTAACAAATTGAATGGAAAATCGGCTCAAATTGTTAGCGGACACCACATTGCGTTTGGAGAGCCCCTCTGTGCCCAAACTTTGGAGCTCCCCCACAAGTGACCCCATTTTGGAAACTAGACCCCCCAAGGCACCTATCTAGATGCATAGTGAGCACTTGGAATCCCCAGGTGCTTCACAAATTGATTCGTAAAAATGAAAAAGTGAAAAAAAAAACACTTTTTCATTTTTATGAATCAATTTGTGAAGCACCTGGGGTTCCAAGTGCTCACTATGAATCTAGATAGGTGCCTTGGGGGGTCTAGTTTCCAAAATGGGGTCACTTGTGGGGGAGCTCCAATGTTTGGGCACGCAGGGACTCTCTAAATGCAACATGGTATCCGCTAACAAATTGAATGGAAAATCGGCTCAAATTGTTAGCGGACACCACATTGCGTTTGGAGAGCCCCTCTGTGCCCAAACTTTGGAGCTCCCCCACAAGTGACCCCATTTTGGAAACTAGACCCCCCAAGGCACCTATCTAGATGCATAGTGAGCACTTGGAATCCCCAGGTGCTTCACAAATTGATTCGTAAAAATGAAAAAGTGAAAAAAAAAACACTTTTTCATTTTTATGAATCAATTTGTGAAGCACCTGGGGTTCCAAGTGCTCACTATGAATCTAGATAGGTGCCTTGGGGGGTCTAGTTTCCAAAATGGGGTCACTTGTGGGGGAGCTCCAATGTTTGGGCACGCAGGGACTCTCTAAATGCAACATGGTATCCGCTAACAAATTGAATGGAAAATCGGCTCAAATTGTTAGCGGACACCACATTGCGTTTGGAGAGCCCCTCTGTGCCCAAACTTTGGAGCTCCCCCACAAGTGACCCCATTTTGGAAACTAGACCCCCCAAGGCACCTTTCTAGATGCATAGTGAGCACTTGGAACCCCCAGGTGCTTCACAAATTGATTCGTAATAATGAAAAAGTGAAAAAAAAAACACTTTTTCATTTTTATGAATCAATTTGTGAAGCACCTGGGGGTTGCAACTGCTCACTATGCATCTAGATAGGTGCCTTGGGGGGTCTAGTTTCCAAAATGGGGTCACTTGTGGGGGAGCTCCAATGTTTGGGCACACAGGGGCTCTCTAAACGCAACATGGTGTCCGCTAATTATTCAAGCAAATTTTACAATCAAAAAGTCAAATGGCGCTCCTTCCCTTCCGAGCCCTACAGTGCGCCCAAACAGTGTTTTTTCCCCAAATATTGGGTATCTGCGTGCCCAGGGGAAATTGCACAACAAATTTTGTGGTCCATTTTTTCTTGTTACCCCTGTGAAAATAAAAAAAATTGGGTCTAAAGTAACATTTTTGTGAAAAAAGTTAAATGTTCATTTTTTTCTTCCACATTCAAAAAATTCCTGTGAAGCACCTGAAGGGTTAATAAAGTTCTTGAATGTGGTTTTGAGTACCTTGAGGGGTGCAGTTTTTAGAATGGTGTCACTTTTGGGTATTTTCTGTCATAAAGACCTCTCAAAGTGACTTCAAATGTGATGTGGTCCCTAAAAAAATGGTTTTGTAAATTTTGTTGGAAAAATGAGAAATCGCTGGTCAACTTTTAACCCTTATAGCTCCCTAACAAAAAAAAATTTTGGTTCCAAAATTGTGCTGATGTAAAGTAGACATGTGGGAAATGTTATTTATTAACTCTTTTGTGTGACATATCGCTCTGATTTCAGGGCTTAAAAATTCAAATTTTGAAAATTGCAAAATTTTCAAAATTTTCGCTAAATTTCCGTTTTTTTCACAAATAAACGCAAGTGATATAGAAGAAATTTTTCCACAATCATGAAGGACAATATGTCTCGAAAAAAAAATCTCAGAATCAGGGGGATCTGTTGAAGCGTTCCAGAGTAATTACCTCATAAAGTGACAGTGGTCAGAATTGTAAAAATTGGCCCGGTCATTAACGTGCAAACCACCCGCGGGGCTTAAGGGGTTAAAATTCGGAAATCCAGCTCCACTGGCTATTTAGGGCGGTTTAATGTCTGCATATTTATCCTGGGTCTATATTTACCCCACACAAACCTGATTAATGCTGTACGTAGTTTGCTGAAGAAGCTGCATGGCGAGAAATGGGAACAGTTTGAAAAATGTATAAAAAGCGGGGCAATATATCGTTTTTTACTGCGTTCATTTTACCAAACCAGGATAGTCTCAGTTTACTGTAATTCAGTAGGTCTTTATATGTACGATCCAAAAGCGATTGGTAATTTAGTGCAAAAAGTTTGAAAAGTCAGGAGAAATGAGCACGCCTAAGTATTTTATCGATTCTGACTTCCATTTAAAAGGGAAGTTATCCATTACATGTTCAACTTCTCTCTGTGACAGCGATACATTTAATGCCTCCGATTTTGAATAATTAACTTTAAAATTACTCAGGATCTATCAAACTCCTTCATTAAAGCAGGAAGAGATGTCTGAGGCTGAGACACATAGAGGAGAAGGTCATCTGCATATAATGCTGTCTTATATGTGATGCGACCCCTGGGCCGTGGGGTACTCGGCAGCCGGGCCTCTGGTTGCTGGGGGATATCACGGTAGCTGGCCCGGTCTATGACCCAGGGCGGTCAGTAAAAGGGGGGATACTTTATAGGGGATTTAAGAAAGCGTTCGTGACGCCACCTGTGGTTTGCGGCTAGAGGCAGCCGCCGCAGCGGAGCAGTCCTCTGGAGCTGGTGTTACGGCAGCAGGGATGGTGTGGCTCTCCACAGGTAGAGGTAGCTCCAGGGCAGCATGGGGTGTAATGGTGGTGGTGCAGGGGAGAGAGACGGCAGGACGGTCCCGGAGGAAAGATGGACACTCACACAGGGGTAAGCTTCAGTTCCTTTACTGGTGATGTTGCAGGCACGGTCCAGGGTACTCCAGGCGAAGGGCACACTTTTGGACTCTCCCAATTGAGCGGGTATAGGGCCTCCCTATCTGTTGCTTTATTCTCTAAGCTTCTGACCTGCCTGGAGCTAGGCCTAGCTTGGTTACTGTCTCTCTTTGCACCTGCTGACCTGGTGGTATGGCCTTCTCTTTGGAGATCACTCTGCCTGGACGCTGGGACCTCCGTGACTCCTAGCTCTGGTACTGTAATCAGTGTTTGGTGAACCTGGGACCTGTAGTCCACCAGGGGTTCCGGTTGTTCCTACTGGGTATAAAGGGTCCCTGTAGGCGCGGACCAGGTGTCCGGTATATATATCTGCCCCCTCACTACTTCTTCCTTCTCCTCTCGCCTTCGGCCACACTCAAGGCCCTCACACGTGCTGTAGACCTTGGTTCGCCTAAGCACAGCAGCCAGCGTGCTGCTCTCTTCACTGCTTTCTGAGCGTCAGCACGCTCTCTGCTCAACTCTGAGCTGTGTTCCTCTCTGTGTCTGAACACTAAACTGAGCTGCCTAGCTCCACCCTCCCTATATATATCCCTAACGGGCTCCCTCTGCTGGTCTGAGGTGGTAAGGTGGAGGTGCGTGAATGTGTGAGGGCCTCTTGTGGAGAAGTCCATCCATGCACCTTTCTGGGTTCTGTGGCACCAATGTGCAGCAGGGTGCCACATTCCCCACTAGTAAAACTCAGTACTTCTGGACTGAAGCATTTTTCTCAAACAGGTTTAAACAATAACATTTCTTCCCTTTATGGGAGGCACTTTCCTTGAACGTTACAGGTGACATTATAATACAATAATTACAACTATAAATAACAATAAAGTTACAGTCAGTCCCGTAACTTGGTGTCCATTTCACCGAAGAAAGAACATGAGGGACCCGCCTGAAAACCCTCAACGTAGTCTCTGGGCGTGGCTACAGGGCATGGGTGATCCAGGTGCTGGACCACGTCTTCGGCCACGCCAAATGGGTTTTTGTTCTGTGGTCTAATAAGGGGCACTCCAGGGAGCGCAACTATGTACATGACAGTTTTTGGGCTGCTCACAGTCCTCAGCCACTGAGTCCTTTATATATACCCTTACGGGTAACCAAATAAACACATATATTTCAGTTTATACAATAAACATAATGCAATATCCTACTGGGTAACTATTTATACTGCAGGTATTTCTCTATTTACTCCCTATACCTGACAGGGGTCTGGCCTTTTCTGCTACGTGATGACCTACGTAGTACGGGGATGCGTGTAGTGTGGATGCTTGTGTAATTTCCAGCTTTATGGGTTGATGGACTGCAAGACTGCCTTAACCTCTCTACGGGACTGGCAAGTACACTGCTTACTGGGCCTTCTGGCTCTGCTTCT
Source organism: Phyllobates terribilis (assembly GCF_046119375.1). Classification (NCBI taxonomy): domain Eukaryota; kingdom Metazoa; phylum Chordata; class Amphibia; order Anura; family Dendrobatidae; genus Phyllobates; species Phyllobates terribilis. The sequence goes on along the minus strand of NW_027362761.1, from coordinate 1,089,328,860 downwards.
ACTGGTGATCCTTCTTCCGGGGATTCTTCCTGAGCAGGCTCTTCTGGGGCACTTACAGGTTCTACTTGCAATGGAGGGTCTGCTGGCTGTTGGTAGAAGTGTAACACAGGTATTATTACCACTCCATCCAGTTGAGGCCAATCTGCCGGGAAATCTCCTAAGACAGTATGGAGTACTTCTTCTTTAGGCTCCTCCGGTACGGTGAGAGGCACTTCCTCCTGGGGCTTCAGCGGACTTGGGCACAACTTCAGATGGTCTCTTGATACCGTTGCAGTTGTTCTTCCTCCGTCTTTGCTAATTAGACAGGTTTTCCTATTGTCGAACCTGGAATTCAACACAGTGTAAGGTTCCCTTTCCCACTGGTCGTCAAGTTTGTGGCTTCTTCTCTTTCGTTTCAACACAACTTCTCCAGGTGTCAAGGGTTCGGCTGGTGCACTCTTATTGTACTGTGCTTCCTGCTTATCTCTCACCCTACTTAGACTGTTTTCGACACAGGCCTGTACTCTCTTGTACTGCTCCTGTCGAGTCGCATCCCAGTCTTCAGTGGACATATCTGCTTCCGGCTCTACCACTCCAAGCTCCAGGTCCATGGGCAACTTTCCGTGTCTTGCTCTCATGAGGTACGCTGGAGTACAATTGGTGGAACTCACAGGTATGTGATTGTACAGATCTACCAGGTCAGGTAGTTTGTCTGGCCACTGGTTTCTTTCCTCTAGAGGTAAGGTCTTCAACAGGTCGATGACTATGTTATTCATCTTTTCACATAACCCATTGGTTTGGGGGTGGTACGGTGTAGTCTGGATCTTCTTACACCTGTACAGATGGCAAAACTCTTTGAACAGCTCGGCTTCAAAGGCAGGGCCTTGATCCATCAGCACTTTATCCGGGTATCCATGGGGCCTGCAGAAGTATGCTTGAAACGTCCTTGCTGCTGTTTCTGCCATCAGATCCTTGATGGGGGCTACCACCAGGAACCAGGAGTAGTGATCCACCATGGTCAGGGCATACGAGTAGCCTGACCTGCTGGGTGACAAATTGACGTGATTCAGGGCAACGATCTCCAGGGGCTGGGTTGTCTTGATGGACTGCAGGGGTGCCTTCTGGCTGCTGTAGTCTTTTCTTCTGAGACTACAGGGTCCAAAATCCCAGCACCACCTCTCTATGGAGCTTCGCATTCCAACCCAGTAAAACCGACTCTTCAGGAGAGTTTCCAGCTTTTTCCAGCCAAAGTGCAATGCTTGATCATGGTAGACCTCCAATACCATCTGGATGTCTGTCCTGGGCACTACGATCTGCCATACCATCTCATGGGTCCTGGGGTTAACATACTTTCGGCACAGTTTCTCTCTATAGATGAACAGCCGGCTTCTCTCATTCCACAGTTGCTTGGCTTGTGGAGTCGCGTCCTTCTCCAGGGAGGAACCTTCCTGGGTTATCAGTTCTATGATACGGCTGACAACCGGGTCGCTGTCCTGGGTCTCCTTCCAACTGTGGTGAGGTAAAGGGTTTAGTGTGTTACCACGATACCTCCTGGAGGTGCGCTGCTCGTGGACCATCCCATTTCTATGGAAGGCAGGTAGCTCAATCTCCTGCAGGTCATCCACTTCTTCTTCAGTGTCCGACTGGTGAGGCTTGTGGCCTGCCCTGTACTTGATGGTGAACTGATAGTTTAACAGACGGGCCATCCAACGCTGTTCCATGGCTCCCAACTTAGCTGTCTCTAGATGTGTCAAGGGGTTGTTGTCAGTGTAAGCCGTGAACTTACTGGAGGCCAAGTAGTGCTTGAATCGTTCAGTGATGGCCCAGACCAAGGCCAGGAGCTCCAACTTGAAGGAGCTATAGTTTTCTGGATTCCTCTCGGTAGGGTGGAGCTTCCTGCTGGCATAGGCAATCACCTTCTCTTTGCCATACTGCTTCTGGCTTAACACAGCTCATAGTCCCTCATTGCTGGCATCAGTGTACAGCAGGTTGGCTGTAGTCAGGGTAGGTCAGGATTTCTTTGCCAGTCAGGATCTCTTTCATCACTGCAAAGGACTCAGCCTGCTCTTTACCCCACTGGAAGGGGGGGTTCTTGCCTCTGTTGGACGGTATTACCAGGAGATCTTGCAAAGGTGCTGCCTTCTTGGTGTAGTCCTTTACAAACCTCCGGTAATACCCAACCAGTCCCAGGAACTGACGTACCTCCTTGAGATTCTTCGGCTCCGGCCATTTCTGGATGGCAGTGACCTTCTCCGGGTCTGGTGCTACTCCTTCTGGACTGACGATGTGCCCCAGGTACTGAACCTTCCGTTTGAGCAGGTGGCACTTGGAAGGCTTCAATTTCATCCCATACCGGGACAATGCTTCAAATACCTCCACCAAGTGCTTCAAATGGTCCTCATACGTCTTGGAGTACACTATCGCGTCATCCAGGTATAGCAGCACGGTATTGAAGTTACGGTGTCCCAAACAGCACTCCATCAATCTCTGGAACGTTCCAGGGGCGTTGCAGAGTCCGAACGGCATACTGTTGAACTCGCAGAGTCCCATCGGGGTAGTGAAGGCCGTCTTCTCCCGGTCCTCCTCAACAACTGCTACTTGGCAGTACCCACTAGTGAGGTCAAGGGTAGAGAAGTAATTTGCAGGCTTTAATGCAGCCAGGGATTCCTCTATACGGGGCAAAGGGTATGCATCTTTATGTGTTATGCGATTTACCTGTCTGTAATCTACACACATCCTCATGCTTCCATCCTTTTTCCTGACCAGGACCAGGGGAGCTGCACAGGGGCTACAGCTATCTCTTATAACCCCTGCCTTCCTCATGTCATGCAACATTTCCTTCGCTTTCTGGTAGTGTGCTGGTGGGATTGGCCTGTAACGTTCTTTGATGGGTGGATGGTCATCTGTGGGTATATAGTGTTATACCCCTTCAAACCTCCCGAAATCAAGTGGGTGTTTGCTGAATACCTGCTCGTATTCTTGGACCACCCTGTATACACCATGTTTTTTATGGACTGGAGTGGCGTCAGTCCCAGCATGGAGCTGTTGACACCAATCCTCCAACTGAGCTTCGGAGTCATTGTCCACCACTGTATCTGGTGGGGTCAAGGATTCCACTGTGTGTATGGCGTTGTTATCGTTGTTATCCACAGTATTCAACCTGGCGACAGTGGTATATCTTGGTAATTTAACTTCATCCTCCCCATAATTTAGGAGTCGTACGGGTACCCTCCCATTGCGTACATCAACCACCCCTCTGGCAGTTAAGAGTGTAGGTCTGTGCTCCGAACTAATGGGCTCCACTACTGCCTGATAGTTCTGTCCTTTGAGACCTATTGCTGCTCTACACCAAATCAGCATTTCACTCATCGGGGGAATCATAATGGGTATCGTGTCTGTGACCCGTACATTAGCAATTTCACCACCTGATAGCTTTACCTGTTGCTGGTACATAAGGGCTCGGATCTCTTTCTGAAGCACTCTCCTCTGCCCTGGTTTGGCGGTGTCAGCAATCTGTTGGAGCAAAAACAACACTTCTCCCAAACAGTTACCGACAATATTCGTACCAAGTATAATATACAAGTCTGTATCACCAGGATTAAACTCCACTACAATCAGCCCTTGGTCCTTTAGTTCCACTCTCCCCACCTTCACTGTCACATTCTTAACCCCTACTAGGTTAAGAGAAAGGCCGTTAGAGGCATACACGGAGAGGTTCGGGGCTGGCGGCTGGAGTTCGTCTACGGACCAGAACCTTTTGTAGAGGACATCAGGCATGATGGTTACCTGAGATCCAGTGTCCAGCAGGGCAGGTGTCGCGATGCCATCCAGCACAATGGACAGGAAAGGTCTTCCTCCCACGAACCGATGGTACCAGTTTGATGGGCCTGCTTGATTTACTCCTGGGTGTCGGCCCTTGGCCCAATGGTTTGCTCGTTTAAAGGACAGTTCCGCGCTGTGTGGCCTGCCTTCTGGCAGCGGTAGCAGATGAACTCTCCTGGAGGGCGACGTTGGTCGTTGGTCCTCCCATGGGGTGGCGTTGTCCTCCTCTGGGGTGGCGTTGTCCTCCTACGGGGTGGCGTTATCCTCCTTCTTCTTCTCATCCAGGGGACATCCTCAGGGCTGTCGGCGAGTAGTATCCGTCCTTCCGGCTCGGGCTCCTCCTGTAGCTACAGGGTGCTGAGGACAGTGGCCAGGGTTTTACTTAACTGGCGCACTTCATAGCGCAGGCTGTCCAGCTCGCTAGGTGGCACTGTTTGCATCTTTGTTTCCACCGTTAGTGAAGGAGCAGTGGGTGCTGCGGGCACTGAGGTGGCCCCACCCTGGGAACGCTGGATAGCAGTATCTGATGTTTCCAGGGGCTGCAGACCCTTTATAGCCTCGTCCTTAAGGGACGAACCTGTTTCAGGGCCTGCAGGGCTTCCTGTAAGCGCCAGGCATAGTCCCGGACACTGTCCTCAGGTTTCTGGACACAGTGGTAGAACCTCATCCGGAGGTCTGTCTCAGTGCGGTTTTCAAACACAGTTTGCAGTCTCTTAAAGATGATGAATACTGATTCCTAGTCTGTGGCTGGCTAGGTTTCAATTTCCCGCTCTGCGGCACGAGTCAATTGTCCCAGCACAACAGCAGCTCTCTGTTTACCGGTCATAGAATACATGTCTAGCACACCGCATATTTTCCTCTTGAATCCGGACAGGGTGTCCGGTTTTCCATTATACTGGGGAAGCCATTTCTGTTAGAACCCTTCTGTTTGTTTTTGTTTCTATCTTGTGTTTGGCGGTCATGTGACCATCTTCCTATATATTCCAGCTACGCCCTTCTGGCCTTGCTGGACTTCAGTGTTGTTTTGACTGTCTCTCTAGCCAGGTGCTTTTGTGCCTATCTATCTCTAGTTTGCTTGGTCCTCTGGACCTCTAGTACTTTTGTCAGTTTTTCTTTTGCTCTGCAACAACTTCTGTTAGGAGGTGTCCCATTTTTGTCCCAGTCCTTAGTTCTTTTAGGGACCCCTCCCTTTATCTATAGGTCTCCATTCAGACTAGCCGAGGACGCAGGCGGGTCTGTTCACTAGGAACAGGTTGCCCGCTACAACTTAGGGACTCAGCTTAGTCTTACTGTAGGGACAGCTCTCCCCTTTTCTCCCTAGTTTATGTTGAAGATCATAACAGTAAGTCCAGCCCAAACAAAAAAAACTTTAAGGAAAGAAATCCGGGGATCAGTATGGTTTCTGTTCAAAATTTGGCTCATCGCCTGCAGGGATTGTCTCTGGAGGTGTCCGAGCTCCGGCAACACGTGAGTAGCTGTTCTGGAGCGCATTTTGTCAAACCCAAGGTAGGGTTCCCTGATATTTTTTATGGTAAACAACAAGATTTTTTTTCCATTAAAAATGCTTGTTTATTATATTTTCGTTTGAGACCAAGGTCCTCTGGGAATGAATCACAGCGCATTGGGTTTATCATGTCACTTTTGCGCAAGGAACCACAGGGGTGGGCCTTTTCTCTCCAACCTAATGATCCTTGTTTTAGGTCAGTGGAGGATTTTTTTTCTGCTATGGGGCTATTGTATGACGATCCTGATCGAGTCTCATCTGCTGAGACATAACTGAGGCGTTTGAATCAGGGGTCAGGTGATGTTGAAAATTATTGTACACACTTCAGAAGGTGGTACTCAGAAGTGAAATAGAATGATTCGGCGTTAAAATGTTTTTTTTCTTGCTGGTCTAAGTGAAAGGATTAAGGATCTGCTGATTGCCTTTCCTGCACCTGAGACCTTGCAAGAAGCCATGCAATTAGCTATACGTGTGGACAGGAGACAGCGTGCCAGGGTTACTGATGAAAAAATTCCTGCAATGGCAGCTCCTAGTCCCCAGAGGGTCTGCTTGGATGGCGGAGAACCGATGGAGGTTGAGGTGATGTCACTCCGCTCTCAGGAAAGAGACTGCAGGTTTTCCAAGGGATTGTGTTTTTATTGTGGTAAACCTGACCATTTGATTAAGAACTGTGAGCTTCGTTTAAGTAAAGAAAAAAAAGGTCAGTTACGCCCGTATTGCTTGTTTGAGCTCTAAGGGAGTATTTCTTTCAGGGAGTACCTCATTGCAGGAAGATTTGATTGAATTTCAGGTATTTGTGGATTGTGGTTCAACACTTAATGTGATTGATAAGGGGTTTTTGGAAAAACTTAAATTGGAATCCAAACCTTCATCATCACCTATTTCTGTGATTGCAATTGATAACACTCCTTTGAAATGTATTACTCACAATGTTGCTGCATTTCCCCTCACTATCAATGGCATTCACCAAGAGAATTTGGATTTGGTGGTATTAAATAATTTACCCTCTCCAGTCGTTTTAGGTTTGCCTTGGTTAAAACTGCACAATCCTTTACTGGACTGGTCTACTAATGAGATTAAGTCTTGGAGTCCTAAGTGCTATGATAAATGTTGTAATGGTCGCATTGCGGCTGTGGAAAAAGGGGAATTACCTGTACCTATTCAGGATTTTTGGAAGGTTTTTTCAGAGGAGGAGTCGCAAGTTTTACTGTGATTGCACAATTGAGTTTGTTCCTGGAGCTACTCTTCCCAAGAGTCGCTTATTTAATCTGACTATCCCTGAAAGAAAGGCCTTGGAGGAATACATACAGACGAGCTTGGCTGCTGGTCACATTAGACCTTCTAAGTCGCCTGTGGCCGTTGGATTTTTCTTTGTTAAAAAAAAGGACGGCGGTTTACGTCCATGTCTGGACTTTCGTGAAATTAATAAGATTACCGTACGCAATTCCTACCCATTGCCGTTAATTCCTGACTTGTTTAACCAGTTAGTGGGGTCCAAGTGGTTCTCTAAAATTGATCTCCGGGGGACATACAATTTGTTACGAATGAAGGAGGGTGATGAATGGAAAATGGCTTTTAACACTCCGGTAGGTCATTTTGAGAATCTGGTGATGCCTTTTGGTCTTACCAATGCACCCGCGTTTTTTCAGAACCTTATTAATGACATCCTGAGACCTTTGATTGGTAAGAATGTGGTTGTATATTTGGATGACATTCTGATTTATTCACAAGATCTGGAGTCCCATTGGCAGAGCGTACGTGAGGTGTTACATAGTTACATAGTTACATAGTTTATAAGGCCGAAAAAAGACAAGCGTCCATCCAGTTCAGCCTATTTCTTGTGCACTGCAGCTATTCCGCTATTCCTATACCATGCGGTATAGGCCAATTTACATTATTGAGGAAAAATTCACTTCCCGACACCAATGTGGCAGTCAGATTAAATCCCTGGATTAATTAACTAAGCATATGATGTAATTTTATTGTTCTCAAGAAAGGCGTCCAGGCCTCTCTTGAACTCATTAAGTGAGTTGGACATCACCACTTCCTCTCCCAGAGAGTTCCAGAGTCTCACGGCTCTGACCGTAAAGAATCCCCTTCTATGCTGGTGCAGGAACCTCCTTTCCTCCAGACGCATAGTGTGCCCCCTCGTCTTTGTCACCATCCTTGGTATAAACAGGTCATGGGAGAGATCTCTGTACTGCCCCCTGATGTATTTATACATGTTCATGAGGTCTCCCCTAAGCCTTCTCTTTTCCAATGTAAACAGGCCTAATTTTGACAACCTCTCTGGGTATTCTAGTCCCTCCATTCCCTTTATTACCTTAGTCGCCCTCCTTTGTACCCTCTCTAGCTCCAATATGTCTTTCCTGAGCACCGGAGCCCAGAACTGTGCACAATATTCTAAGTGCGGCCTTACCAGCGCTTTATACAGAGGAAGAACAATGTTCTCATCATATGCCCCTATTCCTCTTCTGATGCATGCCATGACTCTATTTGCCTTCGCAGCTGCTGCCTGACACTGGGCACTCCAATTTAATTTGCTATTAACCAAGACGCCCAGGTCCTTCTCCATGTCAGATTTCCCCAACGGTTTCCCATTTAATATGTATGGGTGACTGCTGTTTTTCTTTCCCATGTGCATGACCTTACATTTATCGGCATTGAACCCCATTTGCCATTTTTTGGCCCAACACCCCAATTTATCTAAATCCTCCTGTAGCTGTGCCCTATCCTCATCTGTATTAACTACTTTACAAAGTTTAGTATCATCTGCAAATATTGCTATTTTACTATGCAACCCTTCCACTAGATCATTAATAAATATATTAAATAATATAGGGCCCAAGACAGACCCTTGAGGCACCCCGCTAGTAACCCTGACACCCCCTGAGCTTACTCCATTGATAACCACCCTCTGCTTTCTATCACTCAGCCAGCTATTTACCCACTTGCACACATTATGCCCCACTCATTTTATATACCAACCTTTTGTGTGGCACGGTATCAAACGCTTTGGAGAAGTCAAGGTGTACAACATCCACTGACTCTCCCCGGTCCAGCTGTGAGCTCACCTCCTCGTAGAAGGCGATCAGGTTTGTTTGGCAGGAGCAATCCCTCATGAATCCATGTTGATATGGAGTTAGACAGTTATTATCATTAAGATATTCTACAATAGCATCTCTAAGAAATCCTTCAAACAATTTACCCACAACAGACGTTAAGCTGACTGGTCTATAGTTCCCAGGGTCACTTTTAGACCCCTTTTTGAATATTGGTACCACATTTGCTTGGCGCCAGTCTAGTGGGATAGTCCCTGTCTATAAAGAGTGCTTGAATATAAGATACAGTGGTCTGTCTATCACATTACTTAATTCTTTTAGTACCCGGGGGTGTATGCCATCTGGGCCTGGTGACTTGTCTATTTTGATATTATTTAGGCGTTTCTGAACTTCCTCCTGGGTTAGGTGGGTGATATTTAGCGGAGGGTTTACTTTATCACTCTGCATTTCCTCCGATAAATTTTCTTTTGTGAAAACAGTGGAGAAGAAGCTATTGAGTAGGTTTGCTTTACCCTCTTCGCCCTCTATGATTTTACCCAGGTTATTTTTCAATGGGGCAACGCCATCAGTTTTAATCCTTTTACTGTTTATATAGTTAAAGAACAGTTTGGGATTCGTTTTACTTTCCTTGGCAATTAGTCTCTCTGTCTCCTCTTTTGCTATTCTTATTTGTTTCTTACAGATTTTGTTTTTTTCCCTATAAGATATTAGCGCTTCCTCGCTGCCTTCTTGTTTAAGTTTACCGAAAGCCCTTTTTTTGTTTTTCATTGCCCTCTTGACTTCCTTATTTAGCCACATTGGCTTCCTCCTATTCCTAGCCCTTTTATTCCCATAAGGTATGTACCTTCTACAGTGACTATGTAGGACTGTTTTGAAAATTTCCCATTTTCTATCCGTGCTCCTATTACTGTAGATACTATCCCAGTCTATAAGGTGAAGGGCATCTCTTAGCTGATCAAACTTTGCCCTCCTGAAGTTCAGTGTTTTTGTGACTCCCTCGCTGGGCACCCTACTGAAGCACATGTGGAATTGTATAATGTTGTGGTCACTATTTCCCAGGTGCTCCCCGACCTGCACATCAGTTATTCTGTCTGGCCTGTTAGTTAATATTAAGTCTAAAAGGGCCGTCCCTCTAGTTGGTTCCTGCACAAGTTGTGACAAATAATTGTCTTTGATAATTGACAGAAACCTGTTTCCTTTCTGAGATCTACAGCTTTCGGTTTCCCAGTCTATATCGGGGTAGTTGAAGTCCCCCATAATAATCACCTCGTTATTTTTTGCTACTTCGTCTATTTGTCTCATTAATAGACTTTCCGTGGCTTCTGCTATATTTGGTGGTTTATAACAGACTCCTATGATAATTTTATTATTGTTTTTTGCCCCATGTATCTCCACCCATAAGGACTCGACCTCCTCATTTCCCTCCCATACATCCTCCCACATTGTAGGCTTTAGACACGCCTTTACATATAGACAGACTCCACCCCCTTTCCGACTTCTTCGATCCCTTCTAAACAGACTGTAACCCTGTAAGTTAACTGCCCAGTCATAGCTTTCATCTAACCATGTCTCGGTTATTCCCACTATGTCATAGTTACCTGTAGATATTTCTGCTTCCAGTTCATCCATCTTGTTTGTCAGGCTCCTGGCATTTGCTAGCACGCAGTTTACACAATTTTGTTTTGTTCCAATCTTCTCCCTGTGGATTGTATTAGAAATTTTCTTACCTCCCTTCCAAGCATCTTGTCTTGGACCTTCTTTGTCGCACTTCATATCTTTCATTAGTATGTTCTCTGGTTGCATGTTCGTGTCCGGCGTTTTTCTTCCCATCCCCTCTTCTTCTAGTTTAACGCCCTCCTGATGAGTGTTGCGAGTCTCCTGGCGAATGTGTGTTTCCCGGGTTTGTTGAGGTGTAGTCCGTCTCTGGCAAGGAGTCCGTCATAGAGGTAATTCACACCGTGGTCCAGGAATCCACGGCAGTTGCAGTTATTGAGTGATAATTCACTTTTTGCTAAGCTGGAGAAATGTGAGTTCGCTGTGCAGAGAATTAGTTTTTTGGGCTACATTATCTCCAGCGAGGGGTTCAGATGGACCTGGTGAAGGTTCAGGCTGTGCAGGAATGGCCTAGGCCTATTGGTTTGAAATCGATACAGAGATTTTTGGGTTTCGCCAATTATTACAGGAAATTCATTAAGAATTTTTCTATAATTGTTAAGCTGCTGACCGATCTCACTAGGAAAGGTGCGAATACGGTCCAGTGGACTACGGAGGCCATTGAAGCTTTTGTATATCTCAAGGAGAGGTTCAGTTCTGCCTCAATCCTTTTGCATCCTGATGAGACCAAGCCTTTTTTGGTCGAGGTTGATGCTTCTTCGGTGGGGGTCGGTGTAGTTTTGTCTCAGGAGAACAAGGATGGAGTACATCCCTGTGCTTTTTTTTCGAAAAAATTTTCAGAAACCGAACTTAATTACGATGTTGGTAATCGGGAATTGCTGGCTATTAAACTCGCGTTTGAACATTGGCATCATTTCTTGGAAGGTGCTAAATTTCCCATTCAGGTTTTCACAGATCATAAGAATTTGATCTATCTGGATGCTGCCAAACGCTTGAATGCCCATCAAGCTAGGTGGGCACTTTTTTTTCTCGGTTTAATTTTTCTGTTACCTATATCCCTGGTACTAAGAATGTTAAAGCCGATGCTTTATCTCACAGCTTTTCTCCCATGGTTGGTACCGAGGAGGAGGAGAGCATTTTACAGGAAGGAGTTGTGGTAGCAGCATTGGACTCCGTTTTGGAAGATGGGATTCTGAAAGCCCAAGAGGATGCCCCATCTAACACTCCTCATGGGAGGTTGTTTGTGCCTAGAACCTTTAGGAGAGATTTGTTTGTGGAGTATCATGAGTCTCGGTTGGCAGGTCATCCAGGAATTTCTGAGACTAAGAGACTTATCAGTCGCAGTTTTTGGTGGCCTGGGTGGCAGAAGGAAGTCATCAAGTGGGTGTGCCAATGTACGGTGTGCGCTAGGTCTAAGGCTTCACATACCCCTGCTGCGGGGTTGCTTTACCCTCTGGAGGTTCCTAGTGCGCCTTGGACGCATCTGGCAATGGATTTTATTACTGACCTTCCTGTATCCGAGGGTTTCACTGTAATCTGGGTGGTCGTGGACCGTTTTAGCAAGATGTGTCATTTGGTTCCATTCATTAAGCTACCCTGCGCTAAGACACTCGCTAAGGCGTTTGTTAAGGAAATTGTCAGGCTCCATGGCGTTCCCATCGACATTGTTTCTGATAGGGGACCTCAGTTTGTGGCTCGCTTTTGGCGTGCATTTTGTGACAGGTTGGGAGTCCATTTGTCATTTTCGTCTGGTTATCATCATGAGTCTAATGGACAGACTGAAAGAAAGAACCAGGATGCTGAACCGTTTTTGCGTTGTTTTGTGGCAGACAATCAAGAGGGGTGGTCTGAGTTTCTGCCACTCGCAGAATTTGCTCTTAACAACCATACATCCTTATCTGCTGGGTGTTCTCCTTTTTTTTTGTACTGGGAGACATCCGTCTTTTGGTTCGTTCTCCAAATTGGGGTCGGTGATGCCGGTGGAGGAGAATTTTTCCGGTGATTTGGAGAGAGTTTGGACTAATGTACGTTGTAACCTTCAAGAGGTTAACAAAAAGTCCAAGAAGTATTTTAACAGGAAACGTAAAGAGGTTTTGTTTACTGTGGGTGACATGGTTTGGTTGTCCTCAAAGAATCTGCGGTTGAGGATTCCCTCTAAAAAATTGGGTCCGAAGTTTGTGGGGCCATTTAAGGTTAACCAGTCTGCTGTTAGGTTGGAGGTTCCCTCCTCCTGAAAGTTTAATCCTGTGTTTCATGTTTCCTTGTTAAAAAAGGCTGATGTATCTGATAGGGAGGCCATTGTCACAGTTCCTCCGGTGGTGGAAGACGGCGAATATGAAATTTCTCGTATCCTGAATTCCAGAGAGCATAGAGGGAGATTGCAGTATCTCGTCTCTTGGAAAGGTTTTGGTCCCGAGGATAACTCCTGGGTAAAGGCGGATGATGTCTCTGCCCCTAGACTTGTCAGAGCTTTCCACAAGAGATTTCCGGATAGGCCTGGGCCTGGAGGATTCGGAGGATCCTCCTAAAAGAGGGGGTACTGTTAGAACCCTCCTGTTTGTTTTTGTTTCTATCTTGTGTTTTGCGGTCACGTGACCATCTTCCTATATATTCCAGCTACGCCCTTCTGACCTTGCTGGACTTCAGTGTTGTTTTGACTGTCTCTCTAGCCAGGTGCTTTTGTGCCTATCTATCTCTAGTTTGCTTGGTCCTCTTGACCTCTAGTACTTTTGTCAGTTTTTCTTTTGCACTGCAACAACTTCTGTTAGGAGGTGTCCCATTTTTGTCACAGTCCTTAGTTCTTTTTGGTACCCCTCCCTTTTTCTATAGGTCTCCGTTCAGACTAGCTGAGGACGCAGGCGGGTCTGGTCACTAGGAACAGGTTGCCCGCTACAACGTAGGGACTCAGCTTAGTCTTACTGTAGAGACAGCTCTCCCCTTCTTTCCCTAGTTTATGTTGCAGATCATAACAATTTCGCTCCAGGGATATACGGCAGGGCCATGGGTATTAACGTGGTCACGACCCATGCTGGTGGAGCGGCCGCTCTAGCCTGTGCAGCGCCGGGCGCAGGTTGGGCATCTGGAGCGTTAACCGGTGCTCCGGCGGCTTGCTGGTCATCGGCCATGGTTGCGCTCCCCTAGTGAACCGGAGCCTACCTTCTTCACTTCTTATCAGGTAGGCCGCAGCTTCGTGGGCGGCGGTCTTCTTCCAGGACCTTGCGTCGCTCACGTATGACGTCAGAGTGCCCTCTGGATTCCTTCCAGGACCTGATGCTTCCTGGTTCGACATCAGTGGCGGGGCGTGTCTTGGGCTTCGTGCGCTTCCAGCGGTTACGCCCCTCCGATTCCCGCGGTTACGCCCCATTTCTTCCCGCGCGGCAACAGGAAGATGGCGGACAATGGCGAGAAATCTCGGGAATGGCGTGAAAACTTCACCACAGTGAGTATTACAGTCTCTTAAGGCGCACAGTACCCGGTGGCAACGGGCATGGAATCCTGTTCGTGACGCCAAGGCTGATGCGCCCCCTGGGCCGTGGGGTACTCGGCAGCCGGGCCTCTGGTTGCTTGGGGATATCACGGTAGCTGGCCCGGTCCGTGACCCAGGGCGGTCAGTAAAAGGGAGGATACTTTATAGGGGATTTAAGAAAGTGTTCGTGACGCCACCTGTGGATTGCGGCTAGAGGGAGCTGCCGCTGTGGAGCAGTCCTCTGGAGCTGGTGTTACGGCAGCAGGGATGGTGTGGCTCTCCACAGGTAGAGGTTGCTCCAGGGCAGCGTGGGGTGTAATGGTGGTGGACCAGGGGAGAGAGACGGCAGGATGGTCCTGGAGGAAAGAAGGACACTCACACGGGAGTAAGCTTCAGTACCTTTACTGGTGATGTTGCAGGCACGGTCCAGGGTACTCCAGGCGAAGGGAACACTTTTGTACTCTCCCCAGTCAGCGGGTATAGGGCCTCCTGATCCGTTGCTTTATTCTCTAAGCTTCTGACCTGCCTGGAGCTAGGTCTAGCTTGGTTACTGTCTCTCTTTGCACCTGCTGACCTGGTGGTAAGGCCTTCTCTTTGGAGATCACTCTCCCTGGATGCTGGGACCTCCGTGACTCCTAGCCGTGGTACTGTAATCAGCGTTTGGTGAACCTGGGACCTGTAGTCCTCCAGGGGTTCCAGTGGTTCCTACTGGGTATAAAGGGTCCCGGTAGACGCGGACCCGGTGTCCGATATATATATATCGGGGTGAGCCTGGTATGCTCCTCTGCCCCCTCACTACTTCTTCCTTCTCCTCTCGCCTTTGGCCACACTCAAGGCTCTCACACATGCTGTAGCCCTTGACTCGCCTAAGCACAGCAGCCAGCATGCTGCTCTCTGAGCGTCAGCACGCTCTCTGCTCAACTCTGAGCTGTGTTCCTCTCTGTGTCTGTGACTTGCCCAGGGGAATGGGGATGACTCGGTACCCGGGCCTTTAGCCTGGCCTTTAGGGATGTCGCGGTGGTCGGCTCCGGGGCCCGTACCCTGGGGTCGCTCCTTAAAAAGGGTGGATATTTGTTAATTTTAAGATAGAGTTCGTGACGCCACCTGTGGCTTCTGGTGAGGATCACCAGCGCTGCGCAGTCCACTGAGGCCGTTGATAAGGCAGCTCGATGGTATAGCTCCCCACAGGTGGAGCTAGGCCTCAGGGCAGTGTATGACGGGGAATGCAGCAAAGGCGAGACCGAGCCAGGTCAGAGCAAGAACAGGGACAGACACGATAGTCACTTCAGTACATTTTACTGAAGGAAATTCAGGCACATCCCGGAGCGCTGTAGGGTGAAGGGTGCATGTCAGGATCCTCCCCAATGAGCGGTTTTTGGGCCTCCTGCTTCTTGCCTCTGCGTAGTAAGTTTCTGACCTGCCTGGAGCTAGGCCTAACTTTGTCTCTGTCCTGCGCTGGCTGACCTTGTGGTAGGGCCTTTTCTTGGATTACATGCACCTTCGCTGCGGGCCTATGTGTCTCCTGGCTCTGTTACGTATCAGCACTTTAGCGATCCTGGGACTTGTAGTTCTCCAGGGATTCCGGTTTATCTTACTGGGTCGTGGAGATCCCGGTAAGCTTCGGACCCGGTGTCCGGTAACCGCTTCGGGGTGAGCCAATTAAGCTCCTCTGCCCCCTATGTGCTAACTCTATACTCGCCTTCGGCCTACTCGGGCCCTCACTAGGCTACTCACACTAACGGCAGCTTGCCGCGCTTCACCGATCTTATGGCGCCGGCACGCCTAAAGCTCACCCCTCTGAGCTACAACTGAGTCTGTATCTGGATAAGCTGCACTGCAGGATAGCAATTGCAGGAGCTGGAACAGGCTTTTGTCCTCTGAGGTAACTCCTCTCAGGCTGTACTGGACTCACTGCTAAACCAGAATAGACTAACTCTGACTAACTGCCGCCTGGCTCCACCTTCCCTATTTATCTATCCCTAACGGGCTCCCTCTGGTGGTCTGAGGTGGAAGGTGGAGATGTGTGAATGGTTATGGGGGCCTCTTGTGGAGGAATCCTTCAATACACCCTTCTAGGATCTGTGATACCAAGCACAGCTGGGCATCACATTTGAACACTAAACTGAGCTGCCTAGCTCCACCCTCCCTATACATATCCCTAATGGGCTCCCTCTGCTGGTCTGAGGTGGTAGGGTGGAGGTGTGTGAATGTGTGAGGGCCTCTTGTGGAGAAGTCCATCCATGCACCCTTCTGGGTTCTGTGGCAAGAATGCACAGCAGGGCGCCACATATGTCCTGGTACCTATTTTAACCCCATGAATATTGCTGTTTTTCCTTATTGCGTTGACCAAGAGTTCCATCACTATCACATACAGAAGGGGGGACAGAGGGCACCCTTGTCTAGTTCCGTTTCGTATCGCAAAAGGTAAGGACAAGGTTCCATTGACCCTAACTCTAGCAGTAGGGCCAGAGTACAGGGAAAAAATTAACTGTAAAAATTGTGGTCCAATGCCTATTTGACATAATGCCTCCTTCATAAACCCCCAATGAACCCTGTCAAAGGCCTTCTCTGAATCAACAGATAAAAGGCCCATATATATGGAGTGACTTTTAGCTTTAGAGATTAGCAACATGCTCATAATAGTGTTGTCTCTTGCCTCTCGGCCCTGAATAAATCCTACTTGATCCTACTTGATCAGTATTTATAAGAGAGGGCAACAATGGGGTAAGTCTTTCTGTTAGTATTTTTGAGAGTAGTTTAATGTCCACATTTATTAATGATATGGGTGTATAATTAGCTGTGATTGTAAGATCCTTACCTGGTTTAGGGAGAACGTTAATATGAGCTTCCAATGATTGGGGGACAAAACATGTCTTATCATTTAATGAATTAAAGGTTTTGTTCATAACAGGGGATAGCTGAGTTTTAAGGGACTTATAGAATGCTGGAGTAAATCCGTCTGGGCCAGGACTTTTACCAGATGGTGTAGATTGAATTGCAAGATTGACCTCCTGCTCTGTAATGTCCTTTTCCAGTGCCTCAGAAACATGACTATCTAAAGAGGTTAAAGAAGTATCTTGTATGTACTCCTTAATTCGGATAGATAGGTCAGAAGGGGAGAGATCAGAGTATTGCCCTTTAATATTGTACATCTTCTCATAGTTTGAGCGGAATATGTCAATGATTTCTGTAGGATTATGAGCTTCCTCCCCATTTTGTTTTTTGATATTTGGAACGTATGCCGCCACAGAGCAAGGGTGAAGCAACCTTGAGAGTGCCTGTCCACATTTATCTGACGATTCATAAAAAAAGTTTTTAATTAACTCCCTGTGTCTTAGGTATTTTTAGTCCAGCAAGATCTTGAGATCATTCATTTTTTTGGATAATTCTGCAAGAGTGTTAGGCGACAACGTATGTTTATGCGAGACCTCAAGTGTGTGTATCTGTCTCAAAAGGTCATTTACCTTTAGAGTTCTCTCCTTTTTGAGTTTTGAACCATTGTTAATCAACACGCCTCTCATGACACATTTTAAAGTTTCCCATTGCAGAGGTATTGAGGTCTGATCTGCTTTATCAATCTGCAAAAAATAATCAATAGAATCCTTTAATTCTGCCATACAGATTTTGTCTTTTAGAAAGTGATCATTCAGTTTCCACGTCCATGAACGCTGGACCAGGGAGGGTACAGTGTCCATTTTAGGACATGATCAGATATCAAAATCAAGCATCGGAATGATGTCAGTTTGAGGCTAAATACCCTGTCTGACAAGTGATTCTGACAAGCGATCCAGACAAGTAATTTTGACAAGTGATTTTGACAGGTGATTCTGACAAGTGATTCTGACAAGTGATTTTGACAAGTGATTTTGATGAGTGATTTTGACGAGTGATTCTGACGAGTGATTCTGACAAATGATTTTGAGAAGTCATTCTGACAAGTGATTCTGACAAGTGATTTTGACAAATCATTCTGAAAAGTGATCCTTACAAGTGATTTTGACAAGTGATTTTGACGAGTGATTTTGATGAGTGATTCTGACAAGGGATTTTGACAAGTGATTCTGACAAGTGATTTTGACAAGTGATTTTGACGAGTTATTCTGACGAGTGATTCTGACGAGTGATTTTGACAAGTGATTTTGACAAGTGATTCTGACGAGTGATTTTGATGAGTGATTCTGACAAGTGATTCTAACGAGTGATTTTGACTAGTGATTCTGACGAGTGATTCTGACGAGTGATTTTGACAAGTGATTCTGACAAGTGATTTTGACAAATGATTCTGACAAGTGATCCTTACAAGTGATTTTGACGAGTTATTCTGACAAGTGATTTTGATGAGTGATTCTGACAAGTGATTCTGACAAGTGATTTTGACAAGTGATTTTGACAAGTGATTCTGACAAGTGATTTTGACGAGTGATTTTGATGAGTGATTCCGACGAGTGATTCTAATGAGTGATTTTGACAAGTGATTTTGACAAGTGATTCTGACAAGTGATTTTGATGAGTGATTCTGATGAGTGATTTTGATGAGTGATTTTGATGAGTGATTCTGACGAGTGATTTTGACAAGTCATTCTGACAAGTGACTTTTACAACTATAATAATAATAATAATAAAAAAAAAATAACTTCGCTGATGGAACTTGAACCCAAAATTCTGTATTCCAAATCCAGTGCACTAAGCACTAAGCTAGAAACTCAGTTGTGAAAGCTTTGGATTTGTATTTGCTTATATAATTTTCAGTGCAAACTGGTCTATAACTCATTGGGACTTATGCACAGACTTCAAGCAAGCCAAATTCAAATGATGTTTGATTTTGATGTGTGAGTCTGATGTGTTACTTTCTTCAAACATCAGAATCAAAATCATAATGACTTTTAGTCACCCTGAGTATTTTCATGGTTAATGTCATAAGACAAGAAAAGCTACAAGCTACTATTACTTGACTGGATAGCGCAATGGTAAAACATCAACCTATGAAATTACAGTGTCAGAATTCAAATCCTGATAGAAATACGAATTTTTTTTTAAATTAATTATGCCTATTTAACACACAAACTACAGGGGTGTTTTACTTTTAATATCTGACACTTTGATTGTCATCCTGACGTGTTACGAGTTTCAGACACGCTGTCTATTTGCATGTTAAATTACATAGCCAAAGTAAATCACTTGGCAGAATCACTTGTCAAAATCACTTGTCAAAATCATTTGTCAAAATCACTCGTCAGAATCACTCATCAAAATCACACGTCAAAATCATTCATCAAAATCACTTGTCAGAATCACTCGTCAAAATCACTCGTCAAAATCACTCGTCAGAATCACTCGTCAAAATCACTTGTCAGAATCACATGTCAGAATCACTCGTCAGAATCACTCGTCTAAATCACTCGTCAAAATCACTCGTCAAAACCACTCGTCAAAATCACTCGTCAGAATCACTTGCCAGAATCACTTGCAGGAATCACTCGTCAAAATCACTCATCAAAATCACTTGTCAAAATCACTCATCAGAATCACTCATCAAAGTCACTCGTCAAAATCACTTGTCAGAATCACTTATCAAAATCAGTTCTCAGACAGGGTATTTAGCCTCAAACTGACATCATTCTGATGTTTGATTTTGATATCTGATCATGTGCTAAAATGGACACTGTAGGAGGGAACGGAAATAGATAGGAAGATTGGGGCATGGTCAGACCACAATATGTCACCTATTGTAGCAGATGGGTTCCAAGAGAGAGCGTGATGACTCAACAGGAAGAAATCAATTCATAAAGAAAAAATGACGTATACGAACATATGCAAAAATACCCAAAGTTTATTATAAATGCAAGATATAACAAGCATACACAATGAAGAGAATGGCATAAATACATTGGTAGTAAGCTAATAAGAGAGATACCACGAACTGAATAACCACATACTAGAAAGTTTAAGAATCAATAATTGTAGTAAGTAAGGGTATGGGTATGTCAAGCATATGCCATAACCCAGCTACAAAAGTGTAAAGTATCAAGAAACTTATACTTAGGGGTGACGATACCTGGACTGACATACTGACAAACACATATGAGTAATAGTATATATTTATCCATCTTTGAGTGCTAAATGGATTTACCTTTTTACTACTTATTTATGCACTGTGCACTTTAGCATCTCAATGGAGTTTCTTGATACTTTACACTTTTGTAGCTGGGTTATGGCATATGCTTGACATACCCATACCCTTACTTACCCCAATTATTGATTCTTAAACTTTCTAGTATGTGGTTATTCAGTTTGTGGTATCTCTCTATTTTATTATGTTTAAAAGAAACGATTTTTTAATTAATCTCTAAATATTTTAAATTACTTTGTACTTCTTTTCTCCTCTTGAGCAAATGTTCATGTGCATTATGATTTTAGATTTGTTTCCAAGATTTCCTTCCCCTTTTCTCTCTCTCCCTCGCTCCTTTTTTTTTCCCTCTTTTTGGCGCCAAGGGGTGCTTTGGCAGTTTTTTTCTTCACTCCATGTGCTAGCATGTGTGTATATATACCTTCCATGTTGTAACAAGTAGCAGCTATGTTCCTGAAGAAGTGGACGGGATGTCAACGAAGCACGTAGTCTTTTATAGCTTTTACAGTCTCCAATAATTGCTGGGAACATTATCCATCTCTGGCATATATATACATTTTTTCATGGAGGAGCGCGGTGATTAATGGCACCTTTATCATCTGTATACTAGACTACTCGAAGATCCCAAGGGACCTGTGCCTGCTGCAGCACCTCAGCATATACTTTCTCATGAGTTGTGCATTTCACAACCCACAAAGGTGAGCAATTTCCCTTTTATCTTTACTGTTGTCTATTGGATATCAGCGCTACTTGCGCTCCTTTCTTTACTTATTTGAGTTATTGCCAACTGAGCTGGGGACAGCAGCGCACTTTGGTTAATTTGGGAGCAGCATTAGCGA
This sequence comes from Phyllobates terribilis, assembly GCF_046119375.1. NCBI lineage: Eukaryota > Metazoa > Chordata > Amphibia > Anura > Dendrobatidae > Phyllobates > Phyllobates terribilis. The sequence goes on along the minus strand of NW_027362761.1, from coordinate 1,089,308,447 downwards.
ATCCATACCGTTAACATGGAATATTTTGACAGACGCATGTCAACCAGAGAACGGCTTATTAAACAAGCCATGGGAAGCACTATCCCATACTCTGATGAATCTTTCACCTTAATTTCAATGGACTTCAATGAAGAGGACACCAACACTATGAAGAATTTATTTAATGAATTTGAGGAATCACTTAAAGATGAGCTACGTCTCGACCTGGACATTCGTTTTCTAAGGATTTATATGGAGGAGAAACTATGTCCTCGGGGTTTAAGAATAACAATTCCCTCACCATTCCCTGAGGACAAACCATTTAATAAGGAATGGACTACTATTTTGGACACGTGCATGCACAATCTGCTAAAAAGTATACATACAAAAAGGTCAGAAATATGTCTAACAATTACTAATAGAATATTTGATATCGCTAAAAACCTATTACCATTTGAAACCCATCCTGTGTTTGGAAAGATTGATAGCAATATTGCAACAAGTATTTTACAGAATGTGCATGAAATTATCATCAAAAAGGCAAAAAAACTACAGAGAGATAGAGATGATTACAAAGGACTAACTAGTACTACCTCACGTACTAAAACGTCGGTCATATCCAGTGATCAGTCATCTGATCCTTTGAGAACAGTGGGTTCCTATCCTCCTCCCCACAAAGGAAGAATGTTCTCTAATAGTTATTACCATAAGAATAAGAACAATAACAATAAGACTTACAACCGCACACCTGCATTCACACATAGCAAAAAACAACTCAGGTTGTCAAATGCTAACGATAGAACGAAAGACGGACAGAAGGTTGTAATTAATATGCGCATATCTACTACTGTTAACTCTCCACAGAGCACTAGCAGTAATAAGAGTCTGGTCTCTATCATGTCTCCCACCTGCAATACTATGGGTAGTGCAGTTCCTAAAAGGCTGGTAATGCATCAGGAGGAGATGAATAATGATAGTATAGCAGTCAATCCTTATGACACAACATTACACTCTAAATTAAGAAAAAAATCCAACTTCTATTCTGTGGAGAGTAAAAGCCATCAGATAGATACTTTTTGCGACATCACTCTCCAAGATTTCAAGGAGGTTATGAGGACTCCAATCTCATACAGAGATAATAATATAAACCGACAAGAGAAGTTAGCACTTAATAATATTTGAAATAATAGGGATATAGTCCTCAGATCAGCGGACAAGAGGGGTGGTATAGTTATCCAGGATTATGATGTGTATACAAAAGAAGCACTCCAGATATTGAGTGATGATAACTATTACAAAGAGATTTTGTATAATCCCATTTTGAAAATGATCCCTATATATAAGAAACTGATATCTAAAGCAGTAGATGAGAATATATTAAATGACAACAAAAGAAAGTTCTTGACTGTCCAAAGTCCTTGTATGCCCTTCTTTTATCATCTTCCCAAAATTCATAAGGATGAAAGCAAACCTCCAGGGAGACCGATTATATCGGGGATAGGCTCCCTTACATCAAATCTGGCTGAATACTTTGATATACTACTACAACCACCTGTCAAAAATTTAAAGAGTTACCTGCAAGACTCCAGCCATCTTCTTAGATTAACCTATGACATCAAATGGAAAAAAATCATACACTTTCCTTAGCCTAGATGTTAACTCTTTATATACCAATATTGATGTTGGTCTATTATGCATAGAGTATGTAATTTCCAGAGACATACGGCTGTCTTCCAGCCAGAGATCTTTTAATATAGCAGGTTTATCTTTCATCCTAAAAAACATTTTTTTTACCTTTCTAGATAAGACCTACCATCAAATTAAGGGAGTAGCAATGGGCTCTAAAGTAGCACCTACCTTTGCCAATTTATTCATGGGATTATTTGAGCAAGTTTTTATTTACCAGGGAGACTTCCATAAGGGGGTTGTATTTTATAGAAGATACATAGACGATCTGATCTTCATCATTAACAGGAACATCACTGATCCCACCATTTTTTTTAATTTCCTCAATACAAATAATTGGGGCATCTCTTTCAATCAGGACAGTAATGAACTCACAATTAATTTTTTTAGATCTAGTTTTATATGGAGAGGAAGACAGGATACTTAGCAAAACTTTCTTCAAATCAGTGGACACTAATAGCTATATTCATTTCACTATTGGTCACTACAGAAAATGGCTCACCAATATTCCCCGCTATCAGTTTCAAAGACTTCGTAGGAGCTGCTCAACAGAAATCGAATATGACTAACAGTCAGAGATTCTCAAAAAAAGGTTCCAACAGAAATATTCTGAGACATTGGTTGTAGAATCTTGCAAACAGGTCAAAGAAAGATATGACCAGGGCTCATTACTTATGGCTTCAACACACAAAAAAGATGTAAGTTTTGAACATGAACAGAAATTCATTACTACATACAATCAACAACACAAGAAAATTAGAGAAATTATTCAAAAAAACTGTCATATTCTATTAAATGACCAGACATTAAAACAGGCATTAGCAAAAAAACCCTCTCTAATCTTTAGAAGAGCACCGACACTTAGGAATATCTTGGACCCCAGTAGATTGTGTGGACATGGAACATTGATTAATAAGAATAATGAAAAAGTCAGGGACAATATGGTCACCAAGTGTGGTAAAAGAGGTTGCAAGTGCTGTGAATCTATTTTGCATTCCATAGACAATTTCACTTCTGTAGCTGTGGCACCCCAGGGGTCTGGTTTCCACAATAACAGCAATGTTATGTCTGAGAGCAGGTGGGAGGTCTCTTGGTCAGGAATCCTATGCATGCCACACCTCCTGCCCAGTCCTGGGAGGGGAAGGACTTCCCCTAAATAAACCTGGGGCTGAGGCAGGGTTAGGGAGTAGAGAAGAAGTAGAGAAAGAGAAGCAGCATAGGAAGAAACAACAGGAGCTCTGTGGGAGCAGTGTTACAAGGAGTCAGGGGCTGGCAGCTGCAGAGCTCGCCCTGACTGAGAAGTTATCACCGGACCCGGAGTCCGAGGCTGTGGGGACTAACTCCTATCCAGCAGCAGAAACCGACCAGCAGGGGATTGCAGGTCCTCTGGCCCAGAAACCCGAAGGCATGGTCACACGCGTGGGACCAGCACCGCCGTCGTGGAGCGGAAGCTACTAGAAGGCCCCGAGTCACCGGCCATACGGGTGAACACCACACGGTACACTCAGGGACGTGGGCTACTTATACCCGCCTCTAGCAAGGTAGCCAGAAGAGTATCGTTAGTTTGGGAGGCCTACAACTCCGCCTGGCCAGGGGAGATCCCATCTGCTCAAGGACTGACCAGGCCCCAATCGCTAGCCAGTACTCCGGGAGGGTCTATCTTTGTCATCAGTAAAGACCCTGAACTACACAGTACCGTCTCCGAGTGGTTCCTGCTACCCCCATCATCCACGTCGGCTGCCCTGAGGCCATACCCCTCCCGTTGGGGGTTATACTATCACGCTGCACAATCCTACCACCGGCCTCAGCGGTCTGCCCTGCAGCAGCAGCTCCCTGGCTGCACTCAACGGGTGGCATAGTCGTCCAACATCTACCGCTAAAACAGCGCCACTTAGTCTGACTCCCTGGGCACGGACCGGATCACCGCCACGAGACTACAACCCTCAACAGATCCGGCTCCGGGTAAGCTCCCGCGTGCGCAACGCAGCGCGACACAGGCCCAGGGGCGCGTCAACTTTTGGCGTAGTCGGCAGGATCTCGTGCCCGCAACCACCGGGTACTGCGTGCCTGAAAAAGACTGTGAAAACTTACCCGTGGTGAAGATTCCCGCCATCCGGCGCCATCTTCCGCTTTCTTCCCGCCATCGGTGGAGTTTTCCCGCCATCCGGCGCCATCTTCGGCCTTCTTCCCGCCATCCGTGGAGTTTTCCCGCCATTGGACGCCATCTTGAGGACGCCGCGCGGGAAGAAGAGGGGCGTGGACTCCGAAAACGCGCGAGAACTGAAGCCCCGCCTCACGTCCGGACGTTGCGTAAGGTCCTGGAAGGAGCCCAGCAGACGCCGACGTCACAGGAGCGCGACGGAAGGTCCTCAACCCTGACGATCCACTGCGGAGCCGCGGCCTACGGAAGAGGATCATCGCAAGGTAGGCCACGGTCCACTAGGGGGGAGATGGATGTCGGATACGGAGGAGAGCTTCACCGCTTCAACCCCCGCCAGCGCCACCGCTGTTGCGGTCATGCCTTTCACCATGCCCTATATCCCGGGGGCAGCCTGGCTACCCCAGTACTCAGGGGAGTCACATACCCTGCAGGACTTGAGAGAAAAACTGGATAGCCTCTTCCAGGTGTACCCCCTCACAGAAGAGCAAAAAGTAAGCATCCTGGTGGCCCAATTAACCGGGGCAGCCCAAAGGGAGGTAAAGTCCTGGCCACCTGGGGGGAGGACTGTCGCAGGGATACTAACCCGGCTGAGGGACACCTTTGATACCCGCACCTCAGCCGAGATCAAGCTTAGATTCTACGGGTGCAAACTGCGGGCACATGAGAGTATAAGGGACCATGCCCTGAACCTACAAGAGGCCCTGAGAGCCATTAAGCAGACCGACCCTGACGGCGTGGGAGACGAGGACAGGCTGTTAACTGAACAATTTATAGAGGGTTTATATTGCAATGCCCACCGAACCCAGTTGCGGGCAATGGCCTTACAGGACCCTCATCTGGGATTTGCACAGTTCAAGGACAGAGCCATCCGGGTGCTCCGAGAACCGGCACCAGGTGGCGTTGTGACCCACAGACGCCCCACTACCACCTACCACCAGGAGGCGGCGCCCTTGTCGGCAGGGCCTGTGGGAGCTGATGCGCAGGCTTTGAACAATGACTCGGCTCCAGACCTGCACCATCAGGTCCAAGAGCTAGCTAAAAGGTACTGAAGGAGATCGTAGAAGAAATTTTAGAACCACTCTCCATAATCTTTGAAAATTCTTGGAGAACAGGAGAAGTCCCAGAAGACTGGAGAAGAGCAAATGTTGTTCCTATCTTCAAAAAGGGAAAGAAGGTGGACCCAGGGAACTATAGGCCGGTGAGTCTGACTTCTATACCAGGAAAGATCTTTGAACAAATTATTAAACAACATGTATGTAAGTACATGGATAAGAATGAAGTGATTAACCAGAGTCAGCATGGGTTTGTAACTAACAAGTCATGTCAGACTAACTTAATTTCCTTCTATGACAGAATCACTGACTGGGTGGATCAGGGAAATGCTGTAGATATAGTATATCTTGACTTCAGCAAAGCATTTGACAAAGTATCTCACACCATCCTTATTGAAAAAATGACCAAGTATGCAATGGACCAGGCAACTGTTAGGTGGATTCATAACTGGCTTAGTGATCGGACTCAAAGGGTGGTTGTAAATGGCTTCACATCCAGCTGGATGAATGTCTCAAGTGGGGTACCACAGGGCTCCGTCCTGGGACCTGTATTGTTCAACATCTTTATCAATGATTTAGGTGAAGGAATTGAGGGTAAACTGATTAAATTTGCTGATGACACAAAGCTAGGAGGGATAGCTAATACTAGAGAAGAGAGAGAGAGGATTCAAAAAGACCTAAATAAACTGGAGCAGTGGGCAGCAACCAACAGAATGGTTTTTAACAGGGAAAAATGCAAAGTACTACATCTGGGCAATAAAAATGAAAAAAGCAGATACAGAATGGGAGGAATAGAGCTAAGCAACAGTACATGTGAAAAAGACTTAGGTATACTAATAGATCATAGACTGAACATGAGTCAACAATGTGATGCAGCAGCAAAAAAGGCAAATACAATTCTGGGATGTATTAACAGAAGCATACAGTCTAGATCACGTGAAGTCATTATCGGTCTTTACTCCTCTTTGGTCAGACCTCATCTGGAATACTGTGTACAGTTTTGGGCACCACATTTTAAAAAAGACATAGACAAACTGGAGCAAGTTCAGAGAAGAGCGACCAGAATGGTGACTGGTCTGCAAACCATGTCCTATGAGGAACGGTTGCAGGATTTGGGAATGTTTAGCTTGCAAAAAAGAAGACTGAGAGGAGACTTAATAGCTGTCTACAAATATGTCAAGGGCTGTCACATTGTAGAAGGATCATCTTTATTCTCATTTGTACAAGGAAAGACTAGAAGCAATGGGGTGAAACTAAATGGGAGGAGACACAGATTAGATATTAGAAAAAACTTTTTGACAGGGTGATTAATGAGTGGAACAGGCTGCCACGAGAGGTAGTGAGTTCCCCTTCAATGGACGTCTTCAAACAGAGGCTGGACAGACATCTGTCTGAGATGATCTAGTGAATCCTGCTTTGAGCAGGGGGTTGGACCAGATGACCCAGGAGGTCCCTTCCAACTCTACCATTCTATGATTCTATGATTCTATGATTCTATGATTAAAAGCGTTGCTGCACTAACCCGAACTGTGCAGTCTTTACAGGTTTCCACTCCAGGGAAGATCCAGCTGGCATCCGGACCGGAGGACATCCCGTGGCGTCGACCAAGGAGGACCCCACCGGCCAGAGGAAGACCCAGCGACCGATACAACGAGGACGGACAACCCATCTGCCGCCGCTGCAATCAACCCGGACATATGGCAAGGTACTGTCCTTTAAACTGGCACAACCTAGGGTAGAGGGCCAACCCCTAGGAAAAAGATCATCAGGCCCATCGAACTGGCGCGACAAATATGTGGGAGGACGTCCAGTCTTGCCTGTGGTACTGGATTGCATTCCTATGAGTGCCCTACTGGATACCGGGTCACAGGTCACCACCATCCCGTACGTGCTCTTCAAGCAGTACTGGAATGACTCGGATATTACCCGCTACCCTGACGACGACTTGAGTATCATCGCCAGCAATGGTCAGCCCGTGCCACAGATCGGATTTAAAGAGGTGACCATTAAAATTAGTAGAGTTGAACTGGCAGCACAGGGACTGATCATTGTAGACATTGACAAACATGAGAGTCACCCAAAGATAACTCTAGGAACTAATGTAATTGAAAATTGTCTTGCAGAGGTGATTTTCCTTTTACAGCAGGTTGCCAAGAACGCCAGCTCCGGCCAGCAGCGAGTGCTCCAGAAAGAGATCCGGGCACTGATGCGACGGCAACAGCTAGAACTCTCCGGTGGTGAGATTGGTAGCGTAAGAATGTGTGACCCTTTCCCTATTGCCATGCCCCCAAAAAGTGAAATGATGATTTGGTGCCGGGCAGCTATTGGTCTGAGAGGTAGAGATTACCAGGCAATGGTAGAACCAGTTTACTCAGACAGTAGGCCCACCATTTTGACAGCACGGGGGGTGGTCAATGTACGCCATGGGAGGGTGCCCGTTCGCATAATAAATATCGGGAAGAGGGAAGTATACCTGCCCCGGTATGCCACGCTAGCCAAATTGTATACCATCAATCAAGATTCCATACAGTCCGTAGAACCCTTGCCTCCATCTTTCCCGGGGGAAGGTAACGGCTCTAAGACAACAATGGAGGACTGGTGTCAGCAACTACATTTGGGTACTGACTCCACTCCTTCACACCAGAAACAGGGAGTCTATCGGGTGGTTCAAGAGTACGAGAGAGTGTTTAGTAAACACCCGTTAGACTTCGGGCGAGTCAAGGGGGTAGAACACCACATCCCCACGGGAGACCATCCTCCCATAAAAGAGAGGTATCGACCCGTACCCCCTGCACACTACCAACACGCCAAGGGGATGCTTAGAGACATGAAGGAGGCTGGGGTGATCAGGGATAGCTGTAGCCCCTGGGCAGCTCCACTAGTCTTAGTCAAAAAGAAAGACAACACCATGAGGATGTGTGTAGATTACCGGAAAATCAACCGTATCACACACAAGGATGCGTACCCCTTACCAAGGATAGAGGAGTCTTTGGCTGCTTTAAGATCTGCTAACTTCTTCTCTACCTTGGATCTCACTAGCGGGTACTGGCAGGTTCCTGTAGCAGAGGCGGACCGGGAGAAGACCGCATTCACCACTCCGATGGGACTTAGCGAGTTTACCTGCATGCCGTTCGGACTCTGCAACGCACCAGGAACCTTCCAACGACTAATGGAGTGTTGTCTGGGCCACAGAAACTTCGAGACGGTCCTGTTGTACCTGGACGATGTCATTGTATATTCCAAGACGTATGAGGACCACCTGAAACACCTGGCGGAAGTGTTCGAAGCTCTGGCAAGCTACGGCCTAAAGGTGAAACCCTCCAAGTGTCACCTCCTGAAACCAAAGGTGCAGTACCTGGGACACGTGGTGAGCGCTGACGGAGTGGCTCCCGACCCTGATAAGATCACCGCAATTAAGGAATGGCCAAGTCCCTCCAGTGTAAAGGAAGTGCGGCAGTTCCTCGGGTTGGTAGGCTATTACCGCAGATTCATCCCCGGTTTCACCAAAAAGGCAGCTCCTATGCAGGACCTCCTGATAGGCCAGTCCCGGAAGGCCAAGAACCAGAAGCCGCCCTTCAGATGGGAGAAGTTAGAAGAGGAGTCCTTCCGCCAGCTGAAAATGGCCCTCACGGGGGATGAAATCCTTGCGTACCCTGATTACAGCCAGCCCTTTATCCTCTACACCGACGCAAGTAACATCGGGCTAGGAGCCGTGCTGTCCCAGATCCAGCAGGGGAAAGAACGAGTAATCACTTACGCTAGCCGAAAACTGCGACCCACCGAAAGAAACCCTGAGAATTACAGCTCATTTAAGCTAGAGTTCCTGGCAGTGGTGTGGGCAGTCACCGAACGCTTTAAGCACTACCTCGCTTCTTCCCGGTTCACCGTGTACACGGATAACAACCCGTTGACACACCTGGACACAGCAAGACTCGGTGCCCTAGAGCAGAGATGGATGGCCCGTCTGTCCAACTACGAGTTCACAATCAAATACCGGGCAGGACGCTCCAATACCAACGCGGACGCCCTGTCCAGGATGCCAAACCTACCGGACGTAGGAGAAGATCCAGAGGGACTGGAAGAAGTCGAACTCCCCGCGTTCCACCGGCATGGGACTATCCAGTATTCCCACCGGGTAAGGAGTAAGCAAGCCGCTACGTTTAACCCCTTGCCTCACTACAACTGGGAGGAAACGCAAGACAGTGACCCTGCCGTCCGACTGGTGAAGGAGATGCTGACTCGGCCAGAGGCTCGCCTTGACCCAGACGCTCCGGAGGAAGCCAAGCAACTGTGGGCTGAGAAGAGTCGACTGTTCCTTTACAAGGGGAAGTTGTGCCGCAGAATGGTTAACTCCCGGACGCATGAACTAATCTGGCAAGTAGTGGTGCCACGAAGAGACGCAGCCATGGTGATGGAGGCATACCACGACGGGGCTGGACACTTCGGATGGAAGAAGCTGGAGTTCCTGCTGCGTGAGCGGTTCCACTGGGTAGGCATGAGGGGAACCATCGAGAGGTGGTGCAGAGACTGTGGCCCGTGCAACCTAAGAAGGAAGGACCGTGCCAGCCAGAAGACTCCCCTGCAGTCCATCGTCACCCGGCAGCCGTTGGAACTGGTAGCCTTGGATCATGTAAAACTGACCCCAAGCAGAAGTGGCTACGTCTACGCACTAACCATCGTGGATCACTACTCCCGGTTCTTGGTTGTCGTCCCTGTCAAGGACTTAACAGCTCGAACAGCAGCTAGAGCCTTCCAGCAGCATTTCTGCCGTCCACACGGGTACCCGGACCAAGTGTTGACAGACCAGGGACCTGCCTTTGAAGCGGAGGTCTTCCAAGAATTCTGCACTCTGTATGGCTGCCGGAAGATAAGGACGACACCCTATCATCCGCAAACTAATGGACTTTGTGAGAAAATGAACCAGGTGGTAATGGATCTTCTGAAAACGTTGCCCCTGGAAGAACGCAGTCTGTGGCCTGAGAAGCTGCCCGATCTGGTGGACCTATACAACCACATCCCGGTAGGTTCCACCAACTGTACCCCGGCTTACCTAATGAGGGCGAGACCTGGTAAGTTACCTGTTGACCTGGAAATGGGAGTCCTGACACCCGAGGACACTTCACCAGAAGCAGACTGGGACACAGAGAGGCAGCAGCAGTACCGGAGAGTACAGGAGAGCGTGGAGCGAAGTCTCTGTCAGGCTAGGGAAAGACAAGAGAAAACTTACAACCAGTATGCTCCCGCTGTTCCCCTGGTACCCGGAGAGCAGGTCTTGAAGAGAAAAAGACGGCTCCACAAGTTGGACGACCAGTGGAAGAAGGACCCGTACACTGTACTGCCCTCAAGCCACGACAACCCAAAGGTCTGTACCATCAGTAAAGACGGGGGGGAAACCACAACCATTGTATCCCGGGATCACCTGAAGAAGTGTCCCGAACAGCTACGGAACCCTGAAGAGGAACAAGAAGACCCTCGACCCATAGAGGAAAGGGAAGACATGGTTAGTACTGTGCTCGGAGACTTCCCTCGGTCTTGGACTCAAGTCAATGGCGCAGTTGTGGTACCCGTACTCACCTTCCTCCAACCAGCATCCCAAGTACCTACGGAGCAACAGGTAGAGCTGGAAGAACAGCCGGTCCAGGAGGCAGAAGACTCCACACAAGCAGAACAGGAGGATCAACCCTCTGCTTATAGTGAGCCTGCCGTACCCCTAGTGAGCCAAAGAGCCGGTAGACAGCTGCCCAGTTTACCCTTGACAGCTCCTACACCCTGTAGTTCAGGGCTAGGCAGTCAGCTCCGTAGGTCCACTAGGGCCACTAGGGGCCAGTTACCCGCACGTTGGAGGATTTGAAGTGTATAAATTGTTTTATTTGTGGTTACCTGTTTATTGTTGCTTGTGTATAATTATGTGTTTCTAGTTATTTTTAGGAGTCCTTGGTGGATTTACCGGGAATCCTTTGTACATAGTTGGAGCGTAACCCAGGACGGACTAAAGACTGTTAAGGACTCGGGGCAGGACAGACCCCTACCTGGTTACGTCTCCCTGTTTTGGTGAAATGGACACCTTGCTTTCTTCAAAGACTGCACCCGGTTACGGACATGCCGTGACCACCTTTATGTATTTCTTTATTGTATTGTTATTGTTATATCTTGTTATGTTTTTCTAAAATATGTTTAGTCCCGGAGTACTAAATTTCACTAGGGGGGAATGTGGCACCCCAGGGGTCTGGTTTCCACAATAACAGCAATGTTATGTCTGAGAGCAGGTGGGAGGTCTCTTGGTCAGGAATCCTATGCATGCCACACCTCCTGCCCAGTCCTGGGAGGGGAAGGACTTCCCCTACATAAACCTGGGGCTGAGGCAGGGTTAGGGAGTAGAGAAGAAGTAGAGAAAGAGAAGCAGCCTAGGAAGAAACAACAGGAGCTCTGTGGGAGCAGTGTTACAAGGAGTCAGGGGCTGGCAGCTGCAGAGCTCGCCCTGACTGAGAAGTTATCACCGGACCCGGAGTCCGAGGCTGTGGGGACTAACTCCTATCCAGCAGCAGAAACCGACCAGCAGGGCATTGCAGGTCCTCTGGCCCAGAAACCCGAAGGCACGGTCACACGCGTGCGACCAGCACCGCCGTCATGGAGCGGAAGCTACTAGAAGGCCCCGAGTCACCGGCCATACGGGTGAGCACCACACGGTACACTCAGGGACGTGGGCTACTTATACCCGCCTCTAGCAAGGTAGCCAGAAGAGTATCGTTAGTTTGGGAGGCCTACAACTCCGCCTGGCCAGGGGAGATCCCATCTGCTCAAGGACTGACCAGGCCCCAATCGCTAGCCAGTACTCCGGGAGGGTCTATCTTTGTCACCAGTAAAGACCCTGAACTACACAGTACCGTCTCCGAGTGGTTCCTGCTACCCCCATCATCCACGTCGGCTGCCCTGAGGCCATACCCCTCCCGTTGGGGGTTATACTATCACGCTGCACAATCCTACCACCGGCCTCAGCGGTCTGCCCTGCAGCAGCAGCTCCCTGGCTGCACTCAACGGGTGGCGTAGTCGTCCAACATCTACCGCTAAAACAGGGCCACTTAGTCTGACTCCCTGGGCACGGACCGGATCACCGCCACGAGACTACAACATTCAACAGATCCGGCTCCGGGTAAGCTCCCGCGTGCGCAACGCAGCGCGACACAGGCCCAGGGGCGCGTCATAGCCACTACTGAGAATTTCAATATCTCTCATCCCATGTCATGTGGAACTTATTATGTGATATATGTCATCGAGTACAGTTGCCCCAAACAGTATGTGGGCAGAACCACCCAGGCACTACATAATAGGTTGAATTCACATAGACATAATATCACCACAGGATTTATTAAACATGGGCTGTCCCGACATATGGTCCTTCATCACAAACAGGACCTTAGGGAATTAAGGGTATTACTTATTGAACACATTTCTATTGACACTCCAAATAGGGTGCAATGTTTAAAATAAATCTACTGGATTTATAAACTAAAGACGCTTAAACCGCAGGGGTTAAACAAAATCACAGAAGTTTTTCTTTGAGAATTCCAGCAGTCACTTTTTACACCTCCCCAGTTCTTTTTCAATACCCAACATATAGCCACCTCTCCCCAAACCCACACTCCTGTTATCACCACCCACATTATAGCCTTCCAGTTACCTCTCACCACTCTTACAGATCTGTTTTTCAGCTGACAAAACAAATCAGGAGCCCTAGTGTAGTGGGCTATGTGCCTAGAGTGACTGCACACAGCAACTTGAGCAAGTATTTAAGTTCTAGCCCTCCATGGTTCATCATGATTAATATGAAAATTATTGGTATTAAAAGGTCATTTCAAATCTCAGGGAGACAGAAAAATTTGGGAATATAAACTAATGGTGACCTTTGACACCTTCAGAGCAGGAATGAATGTGTTGCATGGATTTATGTCATTCTACATCAACTAAGGAATATGCTCCTCAGAGCTTTGGGGTCATCATAAACCTGGACCAGACCTCAATCACTGGACAATAAAACTTTCACAGTCCTTATCTATGAACTAATCTAATATTTACAGCCAGAACTGTTTACCTTTCTCCCACAGTAATAGCTCTGCTTTACGTTACCTGTCTCATCTATTGCATTATTTCTGTGTCCTATTGTGTATAAATATGTGACTCTTCAGATTTTGTGTCATACTATGCCTGATGAAGAGACCTGAGTAGTCTCGAAAGCTTGCAACTTGATAACCATTAAAAGGTATCAGCCACTGAGGACTCTCAAATCTTAATATTTTTCTAATAATTTTTCCATGGCTAACACAGTACAAAAATATATATTTTCCCTGATGTAAACATAACACCATCTGTAATAAGCTAAAGTTGAAAAGAGGATGGCTTCTACAAATGGATAATGATCCTAAACACGTCAAAATCAAGATCTTCACTGGTAAAGCCCCCCACTCATAACACATTAGGTAGCTGTCAGCCAAAAGATTGTTCAACTGACAGCCATCTCTTCTGAGCCCCTTATATACAAGAACGCTCAGCTTGGCTCCTGTGTTCTCTATGAGAGCGACTAATAGATTCCACTGGCAGCGGCTTATCTGCTGGAAAACAGAATGAGCTACCATTGGAAATACAACATGCAGGCTCCTTCTCTCCTCCAACATCATCTGTAGGGTACGTTCACATGACTGTATTGTCGTTCCCAGTGTTTTCCGTGAAAAAACTGACAGAACTAGACACAGACAGATCTAGGTCCATTGGGCTGTTTAGATAAGTGTTTGAAAAAAAGCAAGTGAAAAAAATCATAGCACGCATAGGTTCTTCCTTACAATGGATGAGAGTAAACCATTCAAGTCCAAAGGTGCACAAAAAAACAGATCCCATACAGATCATCCATATAGCTTCCATTTTTTTATGGATACATTTCCATTATTAACCTAGAAAACTGTATTTGGTCTTGTGAATGATAATAACTGTTGATGGAAAAGAAGGATAGTGTACAGACCACAACTGACCACCAAACTGATGAAAATCATCCATTTTTCTGGATGAAAAGATAAATGTCCCATTCTTGTCTGATGTCAGATTCTCGCTGCTCCACAGTCTGGGAATTCTGCTGGATTTTTTATTTTATAATGCATCAAATGTTTTCTCCTGGTGAAAGGTCTGGACTGCAGGCGGCCGGTTCTTCACCTGAACTCTTCCTCTTCGATGCCATGCTGCTGTGATGGATGTAGTATGTGGTTTAGCATTGTCTTGCCAAAATATGCAAAAAAAGATCCAACAAATACACAGAAAAAAAGTATGCAAAAAGAGGGATAACCTAAAAATCTAAAAATAGTCAATGCTTATTAACATGCAAGACATATTAAAAATATTTAAAAAGCACAAATGGCTGTAAGCCTGTAACATAAATTTTCCAGACCACAGCACTATAGTGCTACGATCTACCCTGTCTGTCAATAAGGTAATTTAGGAACCCAAAAGTTAATACCACCTTAATACAGATATATTACTGTATAATATACCAATAATATGAAAATTGTTACATCAATGACCCAGGCCCTAAAATAAGGGCAAGTATTAAAGTGTATAGTGGGTTAAAGATATACACGCCCAATAAATAATGCACAAAAGCACAAAATAAAAGATGATAAAGAGGAGTGTATACAACAATTGATAGAGTCAGAAAAGTTGCAGAAAAATCCTACTGCCGGCACAATAGCAAATAGCCACACAGAGTGAAGGTAAATGTGAAGTTTATGCCACCTGGGCCATAGATATAACAATTTTCATATTATTGGTATAGCTGTGATTTGGGGTATATTATAATATACCTTTATTAAGGTGGTATCAACTTTTGGTTTCCTAAATTACCTTATTGACAGACAGGGTAGATCCTAGCATTATAGAGCTGCGGTCTGGAAAATTTGTCATTTGTGCTTTTTAAATATTTTTAATATGTCTTGTTTGGCTTGTATGTTAATATACATTGACTATTTTTAGGTGATCCCTCTTTTTGCAACACCTCTGTATAAGGCTCATCATTGATCACTCCTTTCATGTGTAAGCTGCCCGTGTCAGAGGCACTAATGCAGCCCCAGACCATCAGAGATGCAGGAACTAAGCGCTGATAACAAGCTGGATGGTCCCTCTGCTCTGCAGTCTGCAGGACAAGGCGTCCACAGTTTCCATAAATAATTTCATATTTTTATTCATCCGACCTCAGAACAGTTAATATCTTCTGATCTGATTTCTATGTTCTGCAGTGAATATAATATGGCTAAAAGA
This sequence comes from Phyllobates terribilis, assembly GCF_046119375.1. NCBI lineage: Eukaryota > Metazoa > Chordata > Amphibia > Anura > Dendrobatidae > Phyllobates > Phyllobates terribilis. Next base: position 1,089,293,273 of record NW_027362761.1, on the reverse strand, counting down.
GATTTCCAAATCATTACATTCCTGTTCTCTTTATACATTTACACAGCGTCACAAGTTTTTTGGAATTGGGGTTGTAAATATATCTATAAATATTTCTATCTACATGTGTACATCCATCAGAATAACTGATCTTAGCGATGTCACAATATCAGAGTTCTAGAATGTTGATGTCACACAAGTCATGAAGTCACAATATGAAGAACTGATAAAACTTCTGCTCACGGCCTCCTCCACTGAGGGTTATAGAATTTGTGGAGTGAGGATATTTTTGCAATTCTGATTGAGTGAGCAAAATGTCTGAGTATAAGCGCAAACGTCGCTTTATTATTGAGTCTATTACAGAGAGCAGCGGTATTGATGACCAGGTGAGTGGCGGATTCTGGAGTATGTTGTCTATTTGAAATTCTGGAAATTTGAAGACTTTTTTTTACTTTTTATTATTTCCTTTTCCCAGTTACTGGTCAATAAAAAATGCCGCAGAGTTTTTGCGTCCGACACAGAGGACAGCAGCGGTGATGAGAATCTCCATCAGGTGAGTGCTCACTTCTCTCCAGCACTGTCTGCGGCTCTGGGGGTCTACTGGAGATCAGGGGACGCCCCATTCTGTGATTATGCCACTGTATCGCTGCTAATCCTTCATTCTCAAGGTCTTTATATTTCTTTATTTCAGTCTCATCCACTTATTTCAAGGTCTCCAAGGAGCCTTGAAGATGAAGATGGTGGCTCTGGTCCCCACCTGCTATACATAGAGTCAGGCATGTAATAAAGCGTCTGGAAGGATCATAAATTCCTTCCTGTAAAATAAGAAAATTAGATTTCTATTGATTAGGAAAACTGAATGAAACAGAAGTAAATGACGATGTTTCTTCTTTTCTCCAGAGCCCAATTCTCCCCGATTCAGCTTTGTGCAGGAGGAGACAGCAAGGTAATGTATTCCTATATATCCGTTTCATCTGGGTCATGTTCATGATATGTGGTCGCTAGATGGCGCTATTATTAGCATATTTTCAGATAAGGTGTCAGCCGTGTACGGTCTTAGTATATATCCAATAGTGATGTGTGATCCTCTTTGATGCTTTGCTACCAGGAGACAGGAGCATCCCATCAATTACTGTTTCCTGAGAAATCTGTCTTCACCCACGTCCAAATATGTCACCGACTTCCGTAAGAAAAAACAGGAGCTGGTACGACGTCTGTACAAGTTTTATAACAGGACCGTCTTTGAGAACCAGGTATTCAGTTATAACACACAGCTTGGAATAGGGTTATAGGGGATTAAGGTTTAGAGCTAGGGATAGTGTATCCAGTGTATATAGTATATACCTCTATATTCTGTATGTATATGGTGATATGAGGCAAAGGGTTAGAGCTAGGGATAGTGTATCCAGTGTATATAGCATATACCTCTATATTCTGTATGTATAGGGTGATACGAGGCAAAGGGTTAGAGCTAGGTATAGTGTATCCAGTGTATATAGCATATACCTCTACATTCTGTATGTATATGGTGATATGAGTCGAAGGGTTAGAGCTAGGGATAGTGTATCCAGTGTATATAGTATATACCTCTATATTCTGTACGTATATTGTGATAGGAGGATAAAGGGTTACAGCTAGGGATGGTGTATCCAGTGTAAATAGCATATACCTCTATATTCTGTAGGTATGGGGTGATATGGGAGATAGTGAGTAGATGGTTAAAGATAGGGATGGTGTATCCAGTGTACATAGTATATACCTCTATATTCTGTAGGTGTGGGGTAATATGAGGGATAATGAATGGAGGGTTAGAGCTAGGATTAATGTATCCAGTATATATAGTATATACCTCTATATTCTGTAGGTATGGGGTGATATTGAAGATAGTGAATGGAGGGTTAGAGCAAGGGTTAGTGTATCCAGTGTATATAGTATATACCTCTGTATTCTGTAGGTATGGGGTGATATTGAAGATAGTGAATGGAGGGTTAGAGCAAGGTTAGTGTATCCAGTGTATATAGTATATACCTCTATATTCTGTAGGAATGGGGTGATGTGGGGGATAGTGAATAGAGGGTTAGAGCTAGGGTTAGTGTATCCACTATATACAGTATATACCTCTATATTCTGTATTTCTACTTCTTCTGCAGCTTCCTGCATATATGGACATCAGCTGGAATAAAAGGCTGCGTAAAACAGCTGGTCGCACTGGATTCCGGGAGAACAACGGGGACCGCTACGCCATCATCCAGTTATCGGATAAAGTCTGCGATTCAGCAGGTAGTCGTCACATCTGGCACAATTTATAGATTAGCTGTGGTGAAATCTTCCCCACATCTTTACTCCTGATTGTTATTATATCCTGCTTTGTCCTTAGAACGACTCCGAGACACATTGATCCATGAGATGTGTCATGCTGCCTGCTGGGTCATCGATGGCAATGGAGAACTTGCCCATCACCAACTATGGGAGCAGTATTGTGAGAAGGTCGCACAGATCCACCCCGACCTTCCACCCATTACTGTATTCCACAGTTGGGAGTACCACTACCCGGTGGTGTACCAATGCTCAGGGTGCCAGTACAGGTAAGATACGACTCAAATAAACTATGGACAGATGCGCGTCTGATACTGGCCGTGGGTGTATGTGCTACTACCACTGCTTGCTTCATGACTTCTGCAATCAATATGAAGGGGCTCTGTCATTGATATTGAATGTGTGTGTACCTTTAGGATCAGTCTTTAATATCTTTAATAAGCTTTATCTCCCACTCCAGAGTCGGACGTTGGACGGATTCTCTCGACACCGAGAAGTTTGGGTGCGGCTACTGTGAGAACAAGTTGGTTCTAGTAACCACAACCTGAGAAGATCTATCAGCGACCATCCAGCTCCATCAATAGTCCGATCATCGGCTCGGCCAAGATAGCAGCACACAGATGAAGTCATCCAGAAGACTAGTGGAAAGTCACATCTCAGTCTTCCACCATTTTTCGGGCGTCACGGTGACTCAGTGGTTAGCACTGGTGTCTGCAGCACTCAGGTGGTGGAAACAAATACGACCACGGACATCTGCATGGAGTTTGTATGTCCTCCCCGTGTCTGCGTGGGTTTCCTCCGGGTTCTCCGGTTTCCTCCCACACTCCAAAAATATACTGATAGGTTAATTGGCTTATTCCAAATTGTCCCTAACATGAATTATGGTTCTCCCTGTACAGCGCTACAGACTATGTCATCGCTATATTATCGAGGGGAATCAAATTCATCATTAAATACAAATGCTTTAAACAAACTTATTATTGTAATGTTGCCTTGTGTCAGTAATTTCATACACAGATTATTTACAAAAAAGTTATGTCCTATAGTGGGACGTCTGGAATTGAGAACACAGATTCCGCCATACCGATGGCCAGGGACAGGCATGCGGGTGCTAACACCTACATGGACTGGCAGGACAGGCTTAGACTGGTACTATACAGCGTATACACCCATAACGACTCACACACATCAAACCAAGCAAAGTCATCAAGTTTCAGAGCTCCCATAGAAATGAATGGTGATAGCCGCACATGCGCAGCCACCTTTCCATTTCTGACAGTGTGTAATGGGGTCGTTCTTGAGTTACATGTGGGTCCCTGATCTCAGCAATGGGACCTGCATCTATCAAACATTTATGACGTATGCTTTCAATAGAGGATGAAATAATGTCTTCAATGCGCTTCGTCACGTGTCCATGGGCATGCTCGCGATTTCTAATGCTGACCCTATGCTGCTCTCTGATTCAGTTATGTCACCAGCAACATAGTGCATTAAGCATTAATGCTTTAAAGGGCACAGCTCAACTTTCCATCCTAATGTGGCACCTCAAACGTCACAAATTTTTCCAGGGCATTCATAAGGGGTATCTCTGCATTATCGTCCCGAACGGGGAAACAGCTGATCAGCGGATGTGCACGGTGCTGGACCCTCACTGATCTGATATTGATGACCTATTCTAAAGATATTCCACCAATTATCAAACACCTGAATAACTTCTTTAATTAGTTTAGGGGAGTGATTGAACCATTTTTAAGCCAAACACAATCCTTAGTATTTATTCTTCACCGGAAGGTACAATGTTTTAAAAAACAGGTGATTATGGGGCCCATGGGCATTACCAGTATAGGAGACCCGCTCCTTTCTAATGGGAACATTTTTTTATGAGACCCTCCTCCACGTCTCTTCCAAGGGGCATTGGAGTGACTCCCAATTTTTAGCAGCCCTTGCATTCACTGCATAGCAAACACAATGGGAGACCCACTTTCTAATAATGGGAACATTGTTTTCAGGAGGCCCTCTGACCTCCACGTCTTTTCCAAGGGGCATTGGAGTGCCTCCAAATTTTTGACAATCCTTGCATTCACTGCATAGGCAAACACAATGGGAGACCTACTTCCTAATAATGGGAAATTTGTTTTCAGGAGTCCCTCCTCTAAGTCTCTTCAAAGGGGTATTGGGGTGCGTCCAAATTTTCAAAGTGGTATTGGGGTGCGTCCAAATTTTGGGCAGCCCTGCCACTCACTGCATACGCAATAACAGTATAAGAGACCTACTCTTTAGTAATGGGAACAATAAAACATAGTCGGCTGATGGCTCTCTAAGAATAGTGAGGGCCGATTGCTGGCCATTTAAGAATAGTAAAGGCCGCCTGATGAACATTGTTGACAGAAGTGACCTGGGAGTCAGAAATGCTTCCAGGGGTCTTTCCCATACTGTCCCCATGTCATTTTAGCACTCTTCCCATCGATTTGGGCAATTTGCAATCTTCAGACCGCCGGGGGGAGGCGCCTGAAAAATGCCCGAGTTTCCCATATACTTACATTGGGCTCGTTGCTCGGGTCGAGCACCCGAGTATTCCAATGTGCTCGGCCCGAGCATCGAGCACCCGAGCATTTTAGTGCTGTCCCATCACTACTCATAAGAGCACATTTATCTTTACAAACAACAGAACAGTGATAGCTGTCACATCTGTGTTCTGATACCTTAGCTCCCCAATAAGACATGGGAGTAAATCAATACTTTACAAGCTGCTCTGTGGCTGGGGGCACTGGTAAAATAGTGTCTTATTGTCATGCAAGGTGAGGGAAGGAACAGTGTACAAGGACAGGAATAGGGGGAAGGGGAAGGGAGCCCAACATCTAGAGAAAGGGGGAGTGGAGACCCCTAGGCAGATCTAATATCACCCTGACTACTCTATCATACTTATATAGGTTCATCTCCAATCGCAGAGCAGGAAACTTAATCCCTGAATGTCCCTAGAGCTAGGCCCTAGGTAGGGAGGGACACTATATGAGGGGCAGCTTATGATAAGTGTTACTTCTCTTTTCTTTACATGATACCAGATTGATGGTGCTATTGTGGACTGATGTTCTTCATAGACTTGTGTGAACAGCCCCTATTATATTCTTGCTCGGATGATTGAGAAGTTTGCTGTATATATGATACCTCTCTGTGGAGAATCAGCTTTAGGGATTCTCTTAACAATGTAAGAAAAAGAAAGATTAACCACTGCATGTGATAGGGGTTATATACTGGGCTCGGGTAATGATTGATAGAACTTATTCAGGAATTTATAAGCCCTACTAGCCCAGTTATTTGTAGTTATGTATTGTCTCTAAATTTCCCTAGAGCTGTCATTTTGCTTTATTGAACAGTTGTCCTCTACTAATGTTTATTGAAATGGTCGGTCTCTGAATCTATACGTTCACTTCTTCCTATCTTTTTTCACGACTGTAGTTTTGTATTTATTAGGATAAATGTATTTATTAGTATAGAAGAATTTTTAGGGACATAAGGGACACCGTCGTTAAGCAGGGGCGCCACTTAACACAAATTATGGTGCCAACCTCCTCTGCCAGGAAGGTAGAGACATTAGGGATAAAGTAGGGACAGGTTTAGCCTGCACTCTCTCCTGATCAGTGTGTAACCTAATATGGATATTCCCTAATACTTTATTTTGTATTTTTGTTGTTTTGTCTATTGTGGATTGTTATAGTTATTTTTCAGATAATTTATTAAAAGTTACATTTTAGGGGTCTAATCTTCTATAGGTTTTTCATGCTAAATTAGGCCCTGTTTACATATTTTTTGCTAAGGTGTTTAACTGAACACTAGTCAGGCCCCACTGTAACTAAAGAAAACAAGGTAAACAAACAAAGGGGATACATTTAGCTTGAGAAGACACCAGAGAGGTAGGGCCAACTGTCCTCCAAGGCAAGTCCAAGAATGAACTAGCTGGCTACTAGTACTCCAGGCATAGACAGCAGAACATAGAACTATCACCAGTGACTCTCTGGAGACACAGAGTTTTTAACTACCAAGCAAGGGTGTGTCAACCAGCAGCAGAAGTTGGAGGTCACCGCTGGGTACTAAAGGAAGAAGGATATCACTACACTACAGAAATGAGAGGATCAAGAAGGTGTCTGTAATGCCAAGCGCAGTGACCTTCTACAGCCGGATCCAGAGTGACTGTCTCTCACACTTGATACACCAGTGATATCTGATAAACAAAAAAAAATAAAATGTTGTAGGTACATTCTCCTGAAATGGTTGCAACAGTCACAACTCCTATAAAAGCATGTAAAGGCTGCTGCAGGATGTCACGCACGGTGTGGGAAAGACTAAGTGCAACACGAAGGGAAGAAGGGGAGGAAGCAAAAACACTAGGGTAAGTGGGATTGGAGACCCCTAGGCAGATCTAATATCACCCTGCCTACCCTACCATCCCAATATAGGTTCCACATTTATCTCCGAACAGGACCCTAAACCCTGGATGACCCTAGAGCTAGACCCTAGATAGTGAGGGGGAAGGGTGAGCACTGGTCAGGACCTACTACAAACTATAGACAACAAGGTAGACAAACAAAGGGGATTAACTTAGCTTAAGAAGACACCAGAGGAGTAATGCCAACTGTCCTCCAAGGGCACCAGAGAAGACGCTAGCCGATTGCTAATGCTCCAACCCTGTACATAGAAGTATTACCGGCAATTCCCTGGAGAAAGCGGAGTGTTTTTAACTGCCAGGCAAGGGTGTGTCAATCAGCAGCAGGAGGGAGATTGCCACTGGGTCATAAAGGCAGAAGGATTAAGAAGGCATCTGTAATGCCAAGCGCAGTGACCTTCTACAGCCAGGTCTATTACACCTGTCACACCCTTGACACAGGACCACCAATAAATTCACATGAAGAAAATGAGAGGAATACGGTGGTTCAGAGTCCGCACTGCCCAGAGTTCAAAAGGTGTAGTCGCACACAAGGATTAAGCATGAATGTGGTTTATTGTGTCAATGCGTTTCAAGGTCTCCAAACCTCTTCATCAGGACCAAACCACAATGATTTTTATATATATACAGTACAGACCAAAAGTTTGGACACACCTCATTTAAAGATTTTTCTGCATTTTTATGACTATGAAAATTGTATATTCACACTGAAGGCATCAAAACTATGAATTAACACATGTGGAATTATATACTTAATAAAAAAGTGTGAAACAACTGAAAATATGTCTTATATTCTAGGTTCTTCAAAGTAGCCACCTTTTGCTTTAATGACTGCTTTGCACATTCTTGGCATTCTCTTGATGAGCTTCAAGAGGTAGTCACCGGAAATGGTCTTCCAACAATCTTGAAGGAGTTCCCAGAGATGCTTAGCACTCGTTGGCCCTTTTTGCCAGCTCACCCCAAACCATCTCGATTGGGTTCAGGTCTGGTGACTGTGGAAGCCAGGTCATTTGGCGTAGCAGCCCATCACTCTCCTTCTTGGTCAAATAGCCCTTACACAGCCTGGAGGTGTGTTTGGGGTCATTGTCCTGTTGAAAAATAAATGATGGTCCAACTAAATGCAAATCGGATGGAATAGCATGCCGCTGCAAGATGCATTGGTAGCCATGCTGGTACAGTATGCCTTAAATTTTAAATAAATCCACAGTGTCACCAGCAAAGCACCCCCACACCATGACACCACCTCCTCCATGCTTCACGGTGGGAACCAGGCATGTAGAGTCCATCCATTCACCTTTTCTGCGTCGCACAAAGACACGGTGGTTGGAACCAAAGATCTCAAATTTGGACTCATCATACCAAAGCACAGATTTCCACTGGTCTAATGTCGATTCCTTGTGTTCTTTAGCCCAAACAAGTCTCTTTTGCTTGTTGCCTGTCCTTAGCAGTGGTTTCCTAGCAGATATTTTACCATGAAGGCCTGCTGCACAAAGTCTCCTCTTAACAGTTGTTGTAGAGATGTGTCTGCTGCTAGAACTGTGTGGCATTGACCTGGTCTCTAATTTGAGCTGCTGTAAACCTACGATTTCTGAGGCTGGTGACTCGGATAAACTTATCCTCAGAAGCAGAGGTGACTCTTGGTCTTCCTTTCCTGTGGCGGTCCTCATGTGAGCCAATATCTTTGTAGCGCTTGATGGTTTTTGCAACTGCACTTGAGGACACTTTCAAAGATTTCCCAATTTTTCGGACTGACTGACCTTCATTTCTAAAAGAAACAATGGCCACTCGTTTTTCTTTACTTAGCTGCTTTTTTCTTGCCATAATACAAATTCTAACAGTCTATTCAGTAGGACTATCAGCTGTGTATCCACCTGACTTCTGCACAACACAACTGATGGTCCCAACCCCATTTATAAGCCAAGAAATCCCACTTATTAAACCTGACAGGGCACACCAGTGAAGTGAAAACCATTTCCGATGACTACCTCTTGAAGCTCATCAAGAGAATGCCAAGAGTGTGCAAAGCAGTCATCAAAGCAAAAGGTGGCTACTTTGAAGAACCTAGAATATAAGACATATTTTAAGTTGTTTCACACTTTTTTGTTAAGTATATAATTCCACATGTGTTAATTCATAGTTTTGATGCCTTCAGTGTGAATGTACAATTTTTATAGTCATGAAAATACAGAAAAATCTGTAGGAGGTGTGTCCAAACTTTTGGTCTATACTGTATATATATATATATATATATATATATATATATATATATATATATATATATATACATACATATATACACTGCTTAAAAAAATAAAGGGAACACTCAAATAACACATCCTAGATCTGAATGAATGAAATATTCTCATTGAATACTTTGTTCTGTGCAAAGTTGAATGTGCTAACAACAAAATCACACAAAAATCATCAATGGAAATCAAATTTATTAGCCAATGGAGGCCTCGATTTGGAGTAACCCCCAAAATTAAAGTAGAAAAACACACTACAGGCTGATCCAACTTAGATGTAATGTCCTCAAAACAAGTCAAAATGAGGCTCAGTATTGTGTGTAGCCTATACGTGCATGTATGACCTCCCTACAACGCCTGGGCATGCTCCTGATGAGGTTGCGGATGGTCTCCTGTGGGATCTCCTCCCAAACCTGGACTAAAGCATCCGCCAACTCCTGGACAGTCTGTGGTGCAACGTGACGTGATGTCTCAGATGTGCTCAATCGGATTCAGGTCTGGGGAACGGGTGGGCCAGTCCATAGCTTCAATGCCCTCATGTTGCAGAACTGCTGACAAACTCCAGCTACATGAGGTCTGGCATTGTCCTGCATTAGGAGGAACCCAGGGCCAACCGCACCAGCATATGGTCTCACAAGGGGTCTGAGGATCTCATCTCGGTACCTAATGGCAGTTAGGCTACCTCTGGCGAGCACATGGAGGACTGTGTGGCCCTCCAAAGAAATGCCACCCCACACCATTACTGACCCACTGCCAAACCGGTCATGCTGAAGGATGCTGCAGGCAGCAGATTGCTCTCCACGGCGTCTCCAAACTCTGTCACGTCTGTCACATGTGCTCAATGTGAACCAGCTTTCATCTGTGAAGAGCACAGGGCGCCAGTGGTGACTTTGCCAATCCTGGTTGTAACATCCCTGGCGGTGTGCTGGCATGGCTTACCACCTCCCACCATTCAAGACCGCCATCTTACCTATCAATCTAGGCTGCACACTTTGCTCCAGTACCTGCTGTGTCTCTTGTCTGATTGCTTAGGGCGGCGGCGCAGCTGCTGCCTGATTCTTATATTTGCTGTGTGTGCACTCCTATTGCCTCCCCAGCCTATTGCTGTGAGTCACTGGATACTTAAACCCCCTCCATCCAGTAGGGGGTGCCTGAGCAACACTTTCATTCAGTGTGCTCTGTGCAACTGAGTTGCCAGGTCCTGTCCTGTATCTTGTTTGTTTCCGCCCCTGGGGGCTGTATACCCAGGCCTGTTACCTGTATCTGTGACTTCTAGTCTGTCTCTGCCACCCTGGGGGCTGAGTTCCCAGGCTCGCTCCTGTATCTTATTCCTGGTTCAGTTCCTGTCTGAACTGTGTCCTAGCCCGTTACCTGTTTCTCTCTATGTCCGAACCTTCCCTTTTCCTGCAGTGTCTGAACCTGCAGCTAACTCCAACTCGTTGTCTCTGAACTTCTGTTTGTGAGTTTTGTGTACACTCGCTACTTCATTGTAATTACCTTGTGTGTACTGGTTTTGCTTGTTCACCGCACCTGCGGTTTTGCTCTGCCGTGCTTGTTCACCGCACCTGTGGTTTCGCTCTGCTCAGCTTGTTTACCGCACCTGCAGGTTTTGCTCTGCTTGTTTACCGCACCTGCGGGTTTTGCTCTGCTCTGCTTGTCTACCGAACCTGCGGGTTTTGCTCTGCTCTGCTTGTCTACCGCATCTGCGGGTTTTGCTCTGCTCTGCTTGTCTACCGCATCCGCGGGTTTTGCTCTGCTCTGCTTGTCTACCGCATCTGCAGGTTTTGCTCTGCTCTGCTTGTCTACTGCACCTGCTGGTTTTGCTCTGTTCTGCTTGTCTACTGCACCTGCGGGTTTTGCTCTGCTTGTCTACCACATCTGCGGGTTTTGCTCTGCTCTGCTTGTCTACCGCACCTGCTGGTTTTGCTCTGCTCTGCTTGTCTACCGCACCTGCGGGTTTTGCTCTGCTCTGCTTGTCTACCGCACCTGCTGGTCTTGCTCTGCTTGTCTACCGCATCTGTGGGTTTTGCTGTGCTCTGCTTGTCTACCGCATCTGCGGATTTTGCTCTGCTCTGCTTGTCTACCGCACCTGCGGCTCCGTTACTAAGTCCCAGTCTCTACAGGTCCATATCCTGCCTGTGTTCCTACCTGCCAGTACCCACCTGTCTGCATGCCAGCCGTGCCTTCCAGTGCCCACCTGTCTGCATGCCAGCCGTGCCTGCCAGTGCCCACCTGTCTGCATACCAGCCGTGCCTGCCAATACCCACCTGTCTGCATACCAGCCGTGCCGGCCGGTACCCACCTGTCTGTATGCCAGCCTAACGTGTCTGTTCCTGCATTCCCCGGTGTGGGTCAACAGCTGTGACCAGGGTCCGACCTGGAGTAGCACCTGGTACCTCTCCTTGGTTCCTCCCTGGTTCACGGAGTCGACTGAGCCACCGTGTGACCTTGGTTGGACCGAGTTGATACTTAGTTACACCCCTCCAAGCACTCCTCGGTTCATGGTCCAGTGGGATCACTAATCATGCTCACGCCAGTCAGTCTGGACGTGTGCGTAACACTGGTGTTCTGTGGCAAATGCCAAGCGTCCAGCACGGTGTTGGGCTGTGAGCACAACCCCCATCTGTGGACGTCGGGCCCTCATACCACCCTCATGGAGTCGGTTTCTAACCGTTTGTGCAGATACATGCACATTTGTGGCCTGCTGGAGGTCATTTTGCAGGGCTCTGGCAGTGCTCCTCCTGTTCCTCCTTGCACAATGGCGGAGGTAGCAGTCCTGCTGCTGGGTTGTTGCCCTCCTACGGCCCCCTCCACCTTTCCTGGTGTACTGGCCTGTCTCCTGGTAGCCTCCAGCCTCTGGACACTATGCTGACAGACACAGCAAACCTTCTTGCCACAGCTCGCATTGATGTGCCATCCTGGATGAGCTGCACTACCTGAGCAACTTCTGTGGGTTGTAGAGTCCGTCTCATGCTACCACGAGTGTGAAAGCACAACCAACATTCAAAAGTGACCAAAACATCAGCCAGAAAGCATTGGTACTGAGATGTGGTCTGTGGTCCCCACCTGCAGAACCACTCCTTTATTGAGGGTGTCTTGATAATTGCCAATAATTTCCATCTATTGTCTATTCCATTTGCACACCAGCATGTGAAATTTATTGTCAATCAGTGTTGCTTCCTAAGTGAACAGTTTGATTTCACAGAAGTTTGATTCACTTGAAGTTATATTCTGTTGTTTAAGTGTTCCCTTTATTTTTTTGAGCAGTGTAAATATATATATATATATATATATATATATATATATATATATAAATATATATGTGTGTATATACTGTATGTAATTGGTAAACTTATCGGCACCTTCAACCAGTATGTTCAGCAAGTGGGAACAGGTGCAAGCTGCTATGACTGCATAATATGAAAACAAAATTAGATACAGTGGGTATGGAAAGTATTCAGACCCCTTTAAATTTTTCACTCTTTGTTTCATTGCAGCCATTTGGTAAATTCTAAAAGGTTCTTCATTTTTTTCTCATTAATGTACACTCTACACCCCATCTTGACTGAAAAAAACAGAAATGTAGAAATTTTTGCAAATTTATCAAAAAAGAAAAACTGAAATATCACGTGGTAACAAGTATTCCGACCCTTTGCTCAGACAGTCATATTTAAGTCACATGCTGTCCATTTCCTTGTGATCCTCCTTGAGATGGTTCTACTCCTTCATTGGAGTCCAGCTGTGTTTAATTAAACTGATAGGACTTTATTTGGAAAGGCACACACCTGTCTATATAAGACCTCATAGCTCACAGTGCATGTCAGACCAAATAAGAATCATGAACTCAAAGGAACTGCCCAAGGAGCTCAGAGACAGAGTTGTGGCAAGGCACAGATCTAGCCAACGTTACAAAAGAATTTCTGCAGTATTCAAGGTTCCTAAGAGCACAGTGGCCTCCATAATCCTTAAATAGAAGAAGTTTGGGACCACCAGAAGTCTTCCTAGACCTGGCCGTCCAGCCAAACTGAGCAATTGTGGGAGAAAAGCCTTGGTGAGAAAGGTAAAGAAGAACCTCAAGATCACAATGGCTGAGCTCCAGAGATGCAGTAGGGAGATGAGAGAAAGTTCCACAAAGTCAACTATCACTGCAGCCCTCCACCAGTCAGGCCTTTATGGCAGAGTGGCCCAACGGAAGCCTCTCCTCAGTGCAAGACATATGAAAGCCTGCATCGAGTTTGCTCAAAAACACATGAAGGACTCCCAGACTATGAGAAATAAGATTCTCTGGTCTGAGACGAAGATAAAACTTTTTGTTGATAATTCTAAGCGGTATGTGTGGAGAAAACCAGGCACTGCTCATCACCTGCCCAATACAATCCCAACAGTGAAACCAGGGAAAATTTGGGCCGAATGACCTCTTTAACTGGATTAGTAATATCAGCCTACAGTGGGCGAATTTCCTTCTGCTGATTAAGAATAATAGGCAGTAGCCCACGATGATTTTTTATTTAATTCTGTAGTTTACACATAATGTACACTGCGGGTGCTGACTAAAACTCCCATCATTGTTGCCTGATCATGATCATCTTAGGGAGACAAGGCGTTAGATGATAGGTAACTATATCTGTATTTTTTATTTTTAATTCAATATGTATTTATTTATTTTACTTTAAGAACAGGCCCTGGCTGATGACTACTTCCATCAGCGGCGCCTGCTCTCGCCTTATTAGTGAAAGCAGGCATAGGCTGATCTGATGGGAGTAGTACACTCATCAGCCAACGCCTGTGACCCGCGGTAAGCTTTTTACCGTGGGTCATAGTCACAGCTGCGGGCTCACACTGACATCTGACAGCATGATCCTGCAGTGCTCTAACTGGTGGTAACGATGTTACCGCCGATCAGAGCTGCCAGTGTTTCTCATGCTGTCACACAGATGACATCATGAGAAACACAGACTTCCTGAGGATTGCTAGAGAGGCAAATCAGAACACTCGATTGACTGCAAAAGACCTTCAGAAAGATTTATCAGACCCTGGACTTGTGGTACATTGTTCTACTTTTCAGAGACACGTGCACAAATATGGCCTTCATGGAAGAGTCATGAGAAGAAAACCTCTCCCGCATCTGACGCGCCCCCTGGGCCTGTGCTGTGCAGGGGATACCCGGAGCCGGATCGCTGGGGGTTGTAGTCCTCCGTGGCTGTGACCCGGTCCGTGCCCAGGGCGGTCAAACCAATGGCAGTCTGAGTGTGATAACAAATGTCCGACTACGCCACCCGTGGATTGCGGTCAGTGGGGACCGCCGCTGTGCTGCAGACCGCTGAGGCTGATGTTGTATGCGCAGCCAAGTATGGGATAACTCCCCACGGGAGAAGTATTGCCTCAGGGCAGCTAGTGTGGATGATGGGAGTGATGGTGTGAGCGTCCCAGTATTAATGGTGCTGGTGCGGCGATGAAACACAGAGACGTGTGGTGCAGTTAAGGGTCTTTACTGATGGTATAACGCAGACCGTCCCGGGAGTACTGGCTAGCAGTAGAGGCCTGGTCAGTCTGAGAGCTAGCAGGATCTCCCCTTGGCCAGGTGGAGTTGTAGGCCTCCCCGTCTCTCTGCACTCTTTCCTGGCTACCTTGCTGTGTGCGGGTAGAAGTAGCCCACGTCCCTGAGTATACCGTGTGGTGCTCACCCGTATGGCCGGTGACTTGGGGCCTTCCGTTAGCCTCCGCTTCACGATGGCAGTGCTGGTCCCTTGCTTGTGACCGTGCCTCCGGGCTTCTATGGCCAGAGGACATGGAATCCCCTGCCGGTTGGATTCTGCTGCTGGACCTGGATGTCCACACAGCCTCGGACTCCGTGTCCGGGTTTAGTATCTTTAGCCAAGGCGAGCTTTCTAGCTTCCAGCCTCTGGCACTCGCTCCTGCTTCTACAGAGCTACAAGTTCTCGCTTTCCCTCTCCAGGCTCTGACTCTCAGACTCTGTCTGTCCTAATCCCGCCCCAGACCCAGTTTATAAGGGCAGAATCCTCCCCTCCAAGGTCTGGGCGGGCAGTGTTGCATGCTTAGGGCTCCTGACCAGAGAAACCTCCCACTTGCTCTCAGACATAATATTTCTATTACTGTGGCAACCAGACCCCTGGGGTGCCACACATCCTTATCATAAAAATCAGCATCAGAAGTATGCAAAAGAACATCTAAACAAGTCGGATGCATTTTGGAAACAAGTACTGTGGACCGATGAGGTTAAAATAGAACTCTTTGGCCTCAATGATCATAGGTATGTGTTGAGAAAAAGGGCACAGAATTTCAGGAAAATAATATCTCGCCAATCATTAAGCATGGGGGTGGATGAATCATTGCTTTGGGGTTGTGTTGCAGCCAATGGCACGGGGAACATTTAACGGGTAGAGGGAAGAATAGATTCAATGAAATTTCAGTATAATCTCTTTTTATTGAAATAGAAATAGACATTAACATATATAACATACATTAATAAATGCCGGTGTTTAGTCATCATGGCGATCAAAATAACATATTCTCTATCACTTCTCTGATAAGACTCGTACACCTCTTATCTAATAATGTAAATGACTCGCCCCCTGGGCCGTGGGGCTCTCGGAGTCGGGCAACAGGGCAATAATGGGGGTAGTAGTGGCAACCCGGTCCGTGGCTCAGGGTGGTCAGACCAAATGTTGTGGCAGTCTATTTATATGGTTTTGCAATGTCCGACTACGCCACCCGTGGATTGCGGCTATTATGAACCGCCGCTGCAAGGCAGTCCCCTGAGGCTGATGGTGTGTGCAGCTGAGATAGTATAACTCCCCACGGGCAGAGTGTAGCCTCAGGGCAGTGTAGTAGATGGTGGGGGTGATGGTGCAGGGAGTCCCAGTACCGTTAGTGCTGGCGAAGTAAGAAGCACAAAGACAACATGTTGCAGTCCAGGGTCTTTTACTCACAGTTCGTATACTCCAAGCCACTTCTGTACAGGTAGTGACTGCCCAAGCCGTGCCACGTCCACCAGGTGAGGGGCTCGGTCAACTCCCAGGCAATTCAGGAGCATGGCACAGGACCAAACTTCTGTCCAGCTGTCGCGGATTTATGCGGGAAAACGTGGGCCCCGTTTCCCGCTATCCTATATGGTGCCTTCCTAGCAGGTTTCGTGAGGGGTCGCACCAATATATGATCACGACCTCCGGTTCTTGGCTGAGGATTATTTGCCTCCACCAACTTGGGATCCGGTACCCTTTCCTTGCCTGACCCGTCACCCGTAATTTCCTGGGTCCTTAGGGTCCCTTCTTCCTTTGTGTTCCTGGGCCTTTCTCTTCGGTTCCTTTCTCTTTCTGTTCTGTTCCTTTCTTTCTCTCCCTCTCGCCCTACCCGTGTCCTAGGCCTGGCTCTGGAGCAGAACTCCAGCGGAGCCTCTGCTCCCCTCCTCCTCCACTCTCACTTCCTCCTCACAGACTCAACTTCTCTCTACTCTTTTAGAACTAAGATGGTGCCCACCTTATATACCTCCTCCTCTGTGTCTGAGCCCAGGTGACCTGCAACCAATGAGCTCCTTCCTATGCCCAGAAACCAGTCCCTATCTGCTCCCACATCACTAGGGTCCCCCCCCCCTCCACTCCAGCCAGGGACATAGTCAGTCGTACTCGCATACTAATGGGAGCACCGTAGAGCTGTCCCCCGGAAATGAGGAGTGTATATGTGTGCAGCTAACTGAGCCCTGGTCCATACTCCAACCTTACCCGCGAGTGGAATACCACACCTCTGGCAGAGGTGCAATATCCCTGTAGCGGCCGAACCCTCGGGGCGCTACATAAACATTACTTTTAATCATATCCAACAGTGCAGACAACTACATAAATCAACAATACAACAGTACAAAAACAAAAAGAGAAAAAAGAAAAAAAAGAAGGGGTGGTGAGGGGGGAAGAGGAAAAAGAGAAAGAAAGATAAGAAAGGAGGGTAGGATTAGGATATTGAAGAGGAGAAGGAGAACATAAACTAAGGCTCATTTTTAGACTCTCTAATTAGTTCCCAGCACCAACCCAGATCCAATTCACCAATTTATCAGTCTCTCACTCAAACAGCCTGTGAAACTCCGATGAGTCCTGAAACAGAATCCAGACACTCCAGATCTTCCTGAATTTATCAGCACATCCATTAAAGTCAGCAGAAAGTTCCTCCATTCTGCAGATATTAAACATTTCATTTTTTTGAGATCCTATTGATGAGGGCAGGATAGAAAGCCGAGCTTTCTCAGGACGATTTTTGACCCTACTTCCGGTAATTAGATTATAATTGGGAAATATTTTTTCCCACAAAGGTTTGACCTTACTACACTCCCACCATATGTGAAGCATAGATCCTTTTCCACTTTACATCGCCAACATAAGTCTGAGGCTGCCGGAAATATGGTGTGAAGTTTTACTGGATACTGGTACCATCTTGCCATAATTTTGAAATTTTTCTCCTGCGCATAACATGTGACCGACATTTTGTGTGTAAACAAGAATCCTTTTCCCCAATCTGTTGAAGATATGACTACCCCCAATTCTTGTTCTCACATGTGTTGAAATTGTAACTTTCCTGAGATATTTTCCCTAATCAAATAATTATAAAGCAGCGATATTATATGATTGGGGGGAGATTCCTGTAAGAATAACCTCTTAAAAGAAGATGGTATACACTGGAATGGGGGTGCCAACCTCCGAGAAAACAAGAATGATTGCAACTGTAAGTATTCCATCCACAGCAATTTTCTAGACAGAGACCTATCCTGTAATGTATTGAATGATGGTATTTTACCATTTTCTAATATATGTAGGAGGCGAGTGTCCTCCATAGCTCTCCATCCCAAGAAAGATTCTCTCAGATATCCAGGAGGAAAGGAAACATTAGAGAAAAGTGGCGTAAGAGGGCTGAATGTTCTAGAGGGATGGTATTTTTTCATAGTTGCATGCCAAATTTTAATTGTTCCCCTAGTCAATTCTGTCAAGCCTCCTATCGAGAAAACATCAGAGGCAAAAAGCCAAGGAAGGTGCTTCAAAGGAACACCCACCCCTTCCTGCTCAATAGTGACCCATTGTTTTGTCAGAGAGTTGATATGCCAGTCTATAAAGTGACCTAAAACAGAAGCTTGAAAGTATATTTTAAAATTCGGAAATCCAGCTCCACTGGCTATTTAGGGCGGTTTAATTTCTGCATACTTATCCTGGGTCTATATTTACCCCACACAAACCTGATTAATGCTGTACGTAGTTTGCTGAAGAAGCTGCATGGCGAGAAATGGGAACAGTTTGAAAAACGTATAAAAAGCGGGGCAATATATCGGTTTTTACTGCGTTCATTTTACCAAACCAGGATAGTCTCAGTTTACTGTAATTCAGTAGGTCTTTATATGTACGATCCAAAAGCGATTGGTAATTTAGTGCAAAAAGTTTTGAAAAGTCAGGAGAAATGAGCACGCCTAAGTATTTTATCGCTTCTGACTTCCATTTAAAAGGGAAGTTATCCATTACATGTTCAACTTCTCTCTGTGACAGCGATAAATTTAATGCCTCCGATTTTGAATAATTAACTTTAAAATTACTCAGGATCTATCAAACTCCTTCATTAAAGCAGGAAGAGATGTTTGAGGCTGAGACACATAGAGGAGAAGGACATCTGCATATAATGCTGTCTTATATGTGATGCGACCCCTGGGCCGTGGGGTACTCGGCAGCCGGGCCTCTGGTTGCTGGGGGATATCACGGTAGCTGGCCCGGTCCATGACCCAGGGCGGTCAGTAAAAGGGGGGATACTTTATAGGGGATTTAAGAAAGCGTTCGTGACGCCACCTGTGGATTGCGGCTAGAGGGAGCCACCGCAGCGGAGCAGTACTCTGGAGCTGGTGTTACGGCAGTGGCTCTCCACAGGTAGAGGTAGCTCCAGGGCAGCATGGGGTGTAATGGTGGTGGTGCAGGGGAGAGAGACGGCAGGACGGTCCCGGAGGAAAGACGGACTCTCACACGGGGGTAAGCTTCAGTTCCTTTACTGGTGATGTTGCAGACACGGTCCAGGGTACTCCAGGTGAAGGGCACACTTTTGGACTCTCCCCAGTGAGCGGGTATAGGGCCTCCTGTTCCGTTGCTTTATTCTCTAAGCTTCTGACCTGCCTGGAGCTAGGCCTAGCTTGGTTACTGTCTCTCTTTGCACCTGCTGACCTGGTGGTATGGCCTTCTCTTTGGAGATCACTCTGCCTGGACGCTGGGACCTCCGTGACTCCTAGCCCTGGTACTGTAAGCAGCGTTTGGTGAACCTGGGACCTGTAGTCCTCCAGGGGTTCCGGTTGTTCCTACTGGGTATAAAGGGTCCCTGTAGGCGCGGACCCGGTGGCCGGTATATATATATCTGCCCCCTCACTACTTCTTCCTTCTCCTCTCGCCTTCGGCCACACTCAACGCCCTCACACGTGCTGTAGACCTTGGTTCGCCTAAGCACAGCAGCCAGCGTGCTGCTCTCTTCACTGCTTTCTGAGCGTCAGCACGCTCTCTGCTCAACTCTGAGCTGTGTTCCTCTCTGTGTCTGAACACTAAACTGAGCTGCCTAGCTCCACCCTCCCTATATATATCCCTAACGGGCTCCCTCTGCTGGTCTGAGGTGGTAAGGTGGAGGTGCGTGAATGTGTGAGGGCCTCTTGTGGAGAAGTCCATCCATGCACCTTTCTGGGTTCTGTGGCACCAATGTGCAGCAGGGTGCCACATTCCCCCCTAGTAAAACTCAGTACTTCTGGACTGAAGCATTTTTCTCAAACAGGTTTAAACAATAACATTTCTTCCCTTTATGGGAGGCACTTTCCTTGAACGTTGCAGGTGACATTATAATACAATAATTACAACTATAAATAACAATAAAGTTACAGTCAGTCCCGTAACTTGGTGTCCATTTCACCGAAGAAAGAACATGAGGGACCCGCCTGAAAACCCTCAACTTAGGCTCTGGGCGTGGCTACAGGGCATGGGTGATCCAGGTGCTGGACCACGTCTTCGGCCATGCCAAATGGGTTTTTGTTCCGTGGTCTAATAAGGGGCACTCCAGGGAGCGCAACTATGTACATGACAGTTTTTGGGCTGCTCACAGTCCTCAGCCACTGAGTCCTTTATATATACCCTTACGGGTAACCAAATAAACACATATATTTCAGTTTATACAATAAACATGATGCAATATCCTACTGGGTAACTATTTATACTGCAGGTATTTCTCTATTTACTCCCTATACCTGACAGGGGTCTGGCCTTTACTGCTACGTGATGACCTATGTAGTACGGGGATGCATGTAGCGTGGATGCTTGTGTAATTTCCCGCTCTATGGGTTGGTGGACTGCAAGACTGCCTTAACCTCTCTACGGGACTGGCAAGTACACTGCTTACTGGGCCTTCTGGCTCTGCTTCTACCGGTGATCCTTCTTCCGGGGATTCTTCCTGAGCAGGCTCTTCTGGGGCACTTACAGGTTCTACTTGCAATGGAGGGTCTTCTGGCTGTTGGTAGAAGTGTAACACAGGTATTATTACCGCTCCATCCAGTTGAGGCCAATCTGCCGGGAAATCTCCTAAGACATTATGGAGTACTTCTTCTTTAGGCTCCTCCGGTACGGTGAGATGCACTTCCTCCTGGGGCTTCAGCGGACTTGGGCACAACTTCAGATGGTCTCTTGATACCGTTGCAGTTGTTTTTCCTCCGTCTTTGCTAATTAGACAGGTTTTCCTATTGTCGAACCTGGAATTCAACACAGTGTAAGGTTCCCTTTCCCACTGGTCGTCAAGTTTGTGGCTTCTTCTCTTTCGTTTCAACACAACTTCTCCAGGTGTCAAGGGTTCGGCTGGTGCACTCTTGTTGTACTGTGCTTCCTGCTTATCTCTCACCCTACTTAGACTGTTTTCGACACAGGCCTGTACTCTCTTGTACTGCTCCTGTCGAGTAGCATCCCAGTCTTCAGTGGACATATCTGCTTCCGGCTCTACCACTCCAAGCTCCAAGTCCATGGGCAACTTTCCGTGTCTTGCTCTCATGAGGTACGCTGGAGTACAATTGGTGGAACTCACAGGTATGTGATTGTACAGATCTACCAGGTCAGGTAGTTTGTCTGGCCACTGGTTTCTTTCCTCTAGAGGTAAGGTCTTCAACAGGTCGATGACTATGTTATTCATCTTTTCACATAACCCATTGGTTTGGGGGTGGTACGGTGTAGTCTGGATCTTCTTACACCTGTACAGATGGCAAAACTCTTTGAACAGCTCGGCTTCAAAGGCAGGGCCTTGATCCATCAGCACTTTATCCGGGTATCCATGGGGCCTGCAGAAGTATGCTTGAAACGTCCTTGCTGCTGTTTCTACCATCAGATCCTTGATGGGGGCTACCACCAGGAACCAGGAGTAGTGATCCACCATGGTCAGGGCATACGAGTAGCCTGACCTGCTGGGTGACAAATTGACGTGATCCAGGGCAACGATCTCCAGGGGCTGGGTTGTCTTGATGGACTGCAGGGGTGCCTTCTGGCTGCTGTAGTCTTTTCTTCTGAGACTACAGGGTCCAAAATCCCAGCACCACCTCTCTATGGAGCTTCGCATTCCAACCCAGTAAAACCGACTCTTCGGGAGAGTTTCCAGCTTTTTCCAGCCAAAGTGCAATGCTTGATCGTGGTAGACCTCCAATACCATCTGGATGTCTGTCCTGGGCACTACGATCTGCCATACCATCTCATGGGTCCTGGGGTTAACATACTTTCGGCACAGTTTCTCTCTATAGATGAACAGCCGGCTTCTCTCATTCCACAGTTGCTTGGCTTGTGGAGACGCGTCCTTCTCCAGGGAGGAACCTTCCTGGGTTATCAGTTCTATGATACGGCTGACAACCGGGTCGCTGTCCTGGGTCTCCTTCCAACTGTGGTGAGGTAAAGGGTTTAGTGTGTTACCACGATACCTCCTGGAGGTGCGCTGCTCGTGGACCATCCCATTTATATGGAAGGCAGGTAGCTCAATCTCCTGCAGGTCATCCACTTCTTCTTCAGTGTCCGACTGGTGAGGCTTGTGGCCTGCCCGGTACTTGATGGTGAACTGATAGTTTGACAGACGGGCCATCCAACGCTGTTCCATGGCTCCCAACTTAGCTGTCTCTAGATGTGTCAAGGGGTTGTTGTCAGTGTAAGCTGTAAACTTACTGGAGGCCAAGTAGTGCTTGAATCGTTCAGTGATGGCCCAGACCAAGGCCAGGAGCTCCAACTTGAAGGAGCTATAGTTTTCTGGATTCCTCTCGGTAGGGCGGAGCTTCCTGCTGGCATAGGCAATCACCTTCTCTTTGCCATACTGCTTCTGGCTTAACACAGCTCCTAGTCCCTCATTGCTGGCATCGGTGTACAGCAGGAATGGTTGGCTGTAGTCAGGGTAGGTCAGGATTTCTTTGCCAGTCAGGATCTCTTTCATCACTGCAAAGGACTCAGCCTGCTCTTTACCCCACTGGAAGGGGTGGTTCTTGCCTCTGTTGGACGGTATTACCAGGAGATCTTGCAAAGGTGCTGCCTTCTTGGTGTAGTCCTTTACAAACCTCCGGTAATACCCAACCAGTCCCAGGAACTGACGTACCTCCTTGAGATTCTTCGGCTCCGGCCATTTCTGGATGGCAGTGACCTTCTCCGGGTCTGGTGCTACTCCTTCTGGACTGACGATGTGCCCCAGGTACTGAACCTTCCGTTTGAGCAGGTGGCACTTGGAAGGCTTCAATTTCATCCCATACCGGGACAATGCTTCAAATACCTCCACCAGGTGCTTCAAATGGTCCTCATACGTCTTGGAGTACACTATCACGTCATCCAGGTATAGCAGCACGGTATCGAAGTTACGGTGTCCCAAACAGCACTCCATCAATCTCTGGAACGTTCCAGGGGCGTTGCAGAGTCCGAAAGGCATACTGTTGAACTCGCAGAGTCCCATCGGGGTAGTGAAGGCCGTCTTCTCCCGGTCCTCCTCAACAACTGCTACTTGGCAGTACCCACTATTGAGGTCAAGGGTAGAGGAGTAATTTGCAGGCTTTAATGCAGCCAGGGATTCCTCTATACGGGGCAAAGAGTATGCATCTTTATGTGTTATGCGATTTACCTGTCTGTAATCTACACACATCCTCATGCTTCCATCCTTTTTCCTGACCAGGACGAGGGGAGCTGCACATGGGCTACAGCTATCTCTTATTACCCCTGCCTTCCTCATGTCATGCAACATTTCCTTCGCTTTCTGGTAATGTGCTGGTGGGATTGGCCTGTAACGTTCTTTGATGGGTGGATGGTCATCTGTGGGTATATAGTGTTGTACCCCTTTAATCCTCCTGAAATCAAGTGGGTATTTGCTGAATACCTGCTCGTATTCCTGAACCACCCTGTATACACCTTGTTTTTTATGGACTGGAGTGGCGTCAGTCCCAACATGGAGCTGTTGACACCAATCCTCCAACTGAGCTTCGGAGTCATTGTCCACCACTGTATCTGGTGGGGTCAAGGATTCCACTGTGTGTATGGCGTTGTTCTCGTTGTTATCCACAGTATACAACCTGGCGACAGTGGCATATCTTGGTAATTTAACTTCATCCTCCCCATAATTTAGGAGTCGTACGGGTACCCTCCCATTGCGTTCATCAACCACCCCTCTGGCAGTTAAGAGTGTAGGTCTGTGCTCCGAACTAATGGGCTCCACTACTGCCTGATAGTTCTGTTCTTTGAGACCTATTGCTGCTCTACACCAAATCAGCATTTCACTCATCGGGGGAATCATAATGGGTATCGGGTCTGTGACCCGTACATTAGCAATTTCACCACCTGATAGCTTTACCTGTTGCTGGTACATAAGGGCTCGGATCTCTTTCTGGAGCACCCTCCTCTGCCCTGGTTTGGCGGTGTCAGCAATCTGTTGGAGCAAAAACAACACTTCTCCCAAACAGTTACCGACAATATTCGTACCAAGTATAATATACAAGTCTGTATCACCAGGATTAAACTCCACTACAATCAGCCCTTGGTCCTTTAGTTCCACTCTCCCCACCTTCACTGTCACATTCTTAACCCCTACTAGGTTAAGAGAAAGGCCGTTAGAGGCATACACGGAGAGGTTCGGGGCTGGCGGCTGGAGTTCGTCTAAGGACCAGAACCTTTTGTAGAGGACATCAGGCATGATGGTTACCTGAGATCCAGTGTCTAGCAGGGCAGGTGTCGCGATGCCATCCAGCACAATGGACAGGAAAGGTCTTCCTCCCACGAACCGATGGTACCAGTTTGATGGGCCTGCTTGGTTTACTCCTGGGTGTCGGCCCTCGGCCCAATGGTTTGCTTGTTTAAAGGACAGTTCCGCTCTGTGTGGCCTGCCTTCTGGCAGCGGTAGCAGATGAACTCTCCTGGAGGGCGACGTTGGTCGTTGGTCCTCCCATGGGGTGGCGTTGTCCTCCTCTGGGGTGGCATTGTCCTCATATGGGGTGGCGTTGTCCTCCTTCTTCTTCTCATCCAGGGCACATCCTCAGGGCTGTCGGCGAGTAGTATCCGTCCTTCCGGCTCGGGCTCCTCCTGTAGCTAGAGGGTGCTGAGGACAGTGGCCAGGGTTTTACTTAACTGGCGCACTTCATAGCGCAGGCTGTCCAGCTCGCTAGGTGGCACTGTTTGCATCTTTGTTTCCACCGTTAGTGAAGGAGCAGTGGGTGATGCGGGCACTGGGGTGGCCCCACCCTGGTAACGCTGGGTAGCAGTATCTGATGTTTCCAGGGGCTGCAGACCCTTTATAGCCTCGTCCTTAAGGGACGAACCTGTTTCAGGGCCCGCAGGGCTTCTTGTAAGCGCCAGGCATAGTCCCGGACACTGTCCTCAGGTTTCTGGACACAGTGGTAGAACCTCATCCAGAGGTCTGTCTCAGTGCGGTTTTCAAACACAGTTTGCAGTCTCTTAAAGATGATGAATACTGATTCCGAGTCTGTGGCTGGCTAGGTTTCAATTTCCCGCTCTGCGGCACGAGTCAATTGTCCCAGCACAACAGCAGCTCTCTGTTTACCGGTCATAGAATACATGTCTAGCACACCGCATATTTTCCTCTTGAATCCGGACAGGGTGTCCGGTTTTCCATTATACTGGGGAAGCCATTTCTGTTAGAACCCTTCTGTTTGTTTTTGTTTCTATCTTGTGTTTTGCGGTCACGTGACCATCTTCCTATATATTCCAGCTACGCCCTTCGGGCCTTGCTGGACTTCAGTGTAGTTTTGACTGTCTCTCTAGCCAGGTGCTTTTGTGCCTATCTATCTCTAGTTTGCTTGGTCCTCTGGACCTCTAGTACTTTTGTCAGTTTTTATTTTCCTCTGCAACAACTTCTGTTAGGAGGTGTCCCATTTTTGTCACAGTCCTTAGTTCTTTTTGGTACCCCTCCCTTTTTCTATAGGTCTCCATTCAGACTAGCCGAGGACGCAGGCGGGTCTGTTCACTAGGAACAGGTTGCCCGCTACAACTTAAGGACTCAGCTTAGTCTTACTGTAAAGACAGCTCTCCCCTTCTTTTCCTAGTTTATGTTGCAGATCATAACAATTTCGCTCCAGGGATCTACGGCAGGGCCATGGGTATTAACGTGGTCACGACCCATGCTGGTGGAGCGGCCGTTCCGGCCTGTGCAGCGCCCGGCGCAGGTTGGGCATCTGGAGCGTTAACCGGTGCTCCGGCAGCTTGCTGGTCATCGGCCATGGTTGCGCCCCCCTAGTGAACCGGAGCCTACCTTCTTCACTTCTTATCAGGTAGGCCGCAGCTCCGCGGGCGACGGTCTTCTTCCAGGACCTTGCGTCGCTCACGTATGATGTCAGAGCGTCCTCTGGGCTCCTTCCAGGACCTGACGCTTCCTGGTTCGACATCAGTGGCGGGGTGTGTCTTGGGCTTCGTGCGCTTCCAGCGGTTACGCCCCTCCGATTCCCGCGGTTACGCCCCTCTTCTTCCCGCGCGGCAACAGGAAGATGGCGGACAATGGCGAGAAATCTCGGGAATGGTGGGAAAACTTCACCACAGTGAGTATTACAGTCTCTTAAGGCGCACAGTACCCGGTGGCAACGGGCATGGAATCCTGTTCGTGACGCCAAGGCTGATACGCCCCCTGGGCCGTGGGGTACTCGGCAGCCGGGCCTCTGGTTGCTGGGGGATATCACGGTAGCTGGCCCGGTCCGTGACCCAGGGCGGTCAGTAAAAGGGAGGATACTTTATAGGGGATTTAAGAAAGTGTTTGTGACGCCACCTGTGGATTGCGGCTAGAGGGAGCCGCCGCTGTGGAGCAGTCCTCTGGAGCTGGTGTTACGGCAGCAGGGATGGTGTGGCTCTCCACAGGTAGAGGTTGCTCCAGGGCAGCGTGGGGTGTAATGGTGGTGGACCAGGGGAGAGAGACGGCAGGATGGTCCTGGAGGAAAGAAGGACACTCACACGGTAGTAAGCTTCAGTACCTTTACTGGTGATGTTGCAGGCACGATCCAGGGTACTCCAAGCGAAGGGCACACTTTTTTACTCTCCCCAGTCAGCGGGTATAGGACCTCCTGATCCGTTGCTTTATTCTCTAAGCTTCTGACCTGCCTGGAGCTAGGTCTAGCTTGGTTACTGTCTCTCTTTGCACCTGCTGACCTGGTGGTAAGGCCTTCTCTTTGGAAATCACTCTCCCTGGATGCTGGGACCTCCGTGACTCCTAGTCCTGGTACTGTAATCAGCGTTTGGTGAACCTGGGACCTGTAGTCCTCCAGGGGTTCCGGTTGTTCCTACTGGGTATAAAGGGTCCCAGTAGACGCGGACCCGGTGTCCGATATATATATATCGGGGTGAGCCTGGTATGCTCCTCTGCCCCCTCACTACTTCTTCCTTCTCCTCTCGCCTTTGGCCACACTCAAGGCCCTCACACATGCTGTAGCCCTTGACTCGCCTAAGCACAGCAGCCAGCATGCTGCTCTCTGAGCGTCAGCACGCTCTCTGCTCAACTCTGAGCTGTGTTCCTCTCTGTGTCTGTGACTCGCCCAGGGGAATGGGGATGACTCGGTACCCGTGCCTTTAGCCTGGCCTTTAGGGATGTCGCGGTGGTCGGCTCCGGGGCCCGTACCCTGGGGTCGCTCCTTAAAAAGGGTGGATATTTGTTAATTTTAAGATAGAGTTTGTGATGCCACCTGTGGCTTCTGGTGAGGATCACCAGCGCTGCGCAGTTCACTGAGGCTGTTGATAAGGCAGCTCGATGGTATAGCTCCCCACAGGTGGAGATAGGCCTCAGGGCAGTGTATGACGGGGAATGCAGGACAGGCGAGAGCGAGCCAGGTCAGAGCAAGAACAGGGACAGACACAATAGTCACTTCAGTACATTTTACTGATGGAAATTCAGGCACATCCCGGAGCGCTGTAGGGTGAAGGGTGCATGTCAGGATCCTCCCCAATGAGCGGTTTTTGGGCCTCCTGCTTCTTGCCTCTGCGTAGTAAGTTTCTGACCTGCCTGGAGCTAGGCCTAACTTTGTCTCTGTCCTGCGCTGGCTGACCTTGTGGTAGGGCCTTTTCTTGGATTACACACACCTTAGCTGCGGGCCTATGTGTCTCCTGGCTCTGTTACGTATCAGCACTTTAGCGATCCTGGGACTTGTAGATCTCCAGGGATTCCGGTTTATCTTACTGGGTCGTGGAGATCCCGGTAAGCTTCGGACCCGGTGTCCGGTAACCGCTTCGGGGTGAGCCAATTAAACTCCTCTGCCCCCTATGTGCTAACTCTCTACTCGCCTTCGGCCTACTCGGGCCCTCACTAGGCTACTCACACTAACGGCAGCTTGCCGCGCTTCACCGATCTTATGGCGCCAGCACGCCTAAAGCTCACCACTCTGAGCTACAACTGAGTCTGGATCTGGATAAGCTCCACTGCAGGATAGCAAATGCAGGAGCTGGAACAGGCTTTTGTCCTCTGAGGTAACTCCTCTCAGGCTGTACTAGACTCACTGCTAAACCAGAATAGACTAACTCTGACTAACTGCCGCCTGGCTCCACCTTCCCTTTTTATCTATCCCTAACGGGCTCCCTCTGGTGGTCTGAGGTGGAAGGTGGAGATGTGTGAATGGTTATGGGGGCCTCTTGTGGAGGAATCCTTCAATACACCCTTCTAGGATCTGTGATACCAAGCACAGCTGGGCATCACATTTGAACACTAAACTGAGCTGCCTAGCTCCACCCTCCCTATACATATCCGTAATGGGCTCCCTCTGCTGGTCTGAGGTGGTAGGGTGGAGGTGTGTGAATGTGTGAGGGCCTCTTGTGGAGAAGTCCATCCATGCACCCTTCTGGGTTCTGTGGCAAGAATGCACAGCAGGGCGCCACATATGTCCTGGTACCTATTTTAACCCCATGAATATTGTTGTTTTTCCTTATTGCATTGACCAAGAGTTCCATCACTATCATGTACAGAAGGGGGGACAGAGGGCACCCTTGTCTAGTCCCGTTTCGTATCGCAAAAGGTAAGGACAAGGTTCCATTGACCCTAACTCTAGCAGTAGGGCCAGAGTACAGGGAAAAAATTAACTGTAAAAATTGTGGTCCAATGCCTATTTGACATAATGCCTCCTTCATAAACCCCCAATGAACCCTGTCAAAGGCCTTCTCTGAATCAACAGATAAAAGGCCCATATATATGGAGCGACTTTTAGCTTTAGAGATTAGCAACATGCTCATAATAGTGTTGTCTCTTGCCTCTCGGCCCTGAATAAATCCTACTTGATCCTACTTGATCAGTATTTATAAGAGAGGGCAACAATGGGGTAAGTCTTTCTGTTAGTATTTTTGAGAGTAGTTTAATGTCTACATTTATTAATGATATGGGTCTATAATTAGCTGTGATTGTAAGATCCTTACCTGGTTTAGGGAGAACGTTAATATGAGCTTCCAATGATTGGGGGACAAACATGTCTTATCATTTAATGAATTAAAGGTTTTGTTCATAACAGGGGATAGCTGAGTTTTAAGGGACTTATAGAATGCTGGAGTGAATCCGTCTGGGCCAGGACTTTCACCAGATGGTGTAGATTGAATTGCAAGATTGACCTCCTGCTCTGTAATGTCCTTTTCCAGTGCCTCAGAAACATGACTATCTAAAGAGGTTAAAGAAGTATCTTGTATGTACTCCTTAATTCGGATAGATAGGTCAGAAGGGGAGAGATCAGAGTATTGCCTTTTAATATTGTACATCTTCTCATAGTTTGAGCGGAATATGTCAATGATTTCTGTAGGATTATGAGCATCCTCCCCATTTTGTTTTTTGATATATAGAACGTATGCCGCCACAGAGCAAGGGTGAAGCAACCTTGAGAGTGCCCGTCCACATTTATCTGACGATTCATAAAAAAAGTTTTTAATTAGCTCCCTGTGTCTTAGGTATTTTTGGTCTAGCAAGATCTTGAGAACATTCCTTTTTTCGGATAATTCTGCAAGAGTGTTAGGCGACAATGTAGGTTTATGCGAGACCTCAAGTGTGTGTATCTGTCTCAAAAGGTCATTTACCTTTAGAGTTCTCTCCTTTTTGAGTTTTGAACCATGCTTAATCAACACGCCTCTCATGACACATTTTAAAGTTTCCCATTGCAGAGGTATTGAGGTCTGATCTGCTTTATGAATCTGCAAAAAAGAATCAATAGAATCCTTTAATTCTGCCATACAGATTTTGTCTTTTA